>NC_054867.1:30959854-32352854 GCF_018320785.1 Cheilinus undulatus | reverse complement strand
ATTTGTTGGATTTTACATTGTAATTCTTCTAAAAAAAACTGAGTTCCTCCAGGACCCACATGAAGAAGGGATACATTGATGTCAAAATTCAATTTTTTTTTTTTACTATTTCATTCATAAAACCTTATGAAAATAGACCAACAACTTTTTCTAAATGATTTATTAAGTATTTTATCTTTGTTTTTATTAATATGTACTTGTAAACCTGAGAGAAGACAAAGGCTTGTTCCCCTCCTGAGATCTTTGGCACACCAGGTCCCAGACCCTAGGTTGGGAGCTGAAGTTATAAACCAACATTTTTGTTTAATAGAAACTATGGCATTTCTGGTATTGTATTATATTTGTGTTAGTATGGTATTTTTTCATATATGATGTTATCCCCTTCTCCTTTCAGTGAAAGACTAGGCCCCTCAATAGGCCATGTTTTTTTATTATTATTTGAACAGATAGTTCAATTTTTGAATAAGATTGAAAATATTAAAAGACAAAATATTTAATTGTAATTATTTAATTGGCATTTACCTTTGGCTTCAGCAAACACTTAAAAAACATTTTACCCTGATGTAACTATTTTCCCATGTTGACATTTGTGACATGGAAGATAAAGGTAGAAACATAACTCATTAAAACAGCCTAAATTCAAAGACTTCACAGAGTTTTATGTGCTTTCCCAGTAAGTTTTTATGTAAATAATATGACATATGGACACTGCAGTGGTTGTAGGTCACACTTACTCTATGACCCATATAACCAGGGGCCATGTTGACCTTATTACAGTAAACTAATGAGGGTAGAAGCAAAAGGAAATGTGAAGCACATGATTTAGGAACAAATAT
The DNA here is from genome assembly GCF_018320785.1 of Cheilinus undulatus. Classification (NCBI taxonomy): domain Eukaryota; kingdom Metazoa; phylum Chordata; class Actinopteri; order Labriformes; family Labridae; genus Cheilinus; species Cheilinus undulatus. The sequence goes on along the minus strand of NC_054867.1, from coordinate 32,352,018 downwards.
GGCACTATTTCAGTCATGTTGATTATTATAGCATTTGGGTTATATGCTAAAATGTCTTCATAACATCCCCCAAACTCTCCCTAACACCTCAAAAACACTAATATTTCACACTTTAAAAGGGTGTTTGCATTTTATATCTCCCCCTGCTGATGGGTTTTTTTTTTTTTTACAGTGTGAGCTGTGTAGCTGGTGTGAGTATTTAAAGTTTCATGTGAGTTGATGTATCTTTACTGAGGCCCAGATCTAGGCTACTTCTGTTTTCTTAAGTTGTGATAATCAAATCTTTGGCTTATTGACTGTCCAAAATGAAATGCAGCATTGTCATGTCACATTTAATTTATTTTAGGAGCTAAAATCTTTGAGTAAAAGTGAAGAAAAACAAAACATGCATAGTAGAAATACAGTATATGAACAAAAGTATTTGGTCACCTGCTCATTACACAACAGGGACATGACATTGTGTTTCAAATACATGCATTTTAATTGGGAGTTGACCCCCTGTTGCAGCTATAACAGCTTCCACTCTTCCACTCTTCCACTCTTCTCTGAAGACAAGGTTTTTGACAAGATTTTGTGACTTTTTGTGAGGATTTGGGCCCATTCTTTCTGTAGAGCATTTTTGAGGTCAGGCACTGATGCTGGACGAAAAAGCTTGGCTCAAAATCTTTGCTTCAGTTCATCCTAAAGCTGCTCGATGAGGTTGAAGTCAGGGCTATGTGCGATCCAGTCAAGTTCTTCCACACCAAACTCATCAAACCATGTCTTGTCTTGTGCACTGAGGCACAGTCATGTTGGAATAGAAAAGGTCTTCTGTTTCCACAAAGTTGGAAGCATACCATTGTCCACAATGCCTTGGTTTAGACTTGTCCATGTGAGTGCCAAACAGAAGAAGCATGATTCGTCACTCCACAAATCAAGTTTCCGCATGCTTCACAGTCCAGTGTCTGTGTGTTTTACACCACTCCATCGAAAGTTTGGCATTGGACTTGGTGACACAAGGCTTGCATGGAGCTGCGTGGTCATAGTAACACATCCATGAAGCTCCCACCACACAGTTTTTGTGCTGACATTAATGCCAGTGGAAGATCAGGACTCTTCAGCTATGGAAAATGCAGATCGTGACACACCATGGGCCTTAGCAGTCGTTGACCTTGCTCTTGGATTTTATGTGGTCTTCTGCTTCGAGTTGCTGTTGTTCCTAAATGCTTCCACTCTCTAACAGTATCACTCACAGTTAACTGTGGAATAACCAGCAGGGATGAAATTTCATGAGCCATCTTATTCAAAAGGTGGCATGGCTTGGTGCTTGATTTTATACATATGTGGTTACAGTTCTGATTGAAACACCTGAATTCAGTAATCAACATGTGTGATTAAATATCCTTGTCCATATAGTGTATGTTCTTGTGTAATCATTTTTCTATTATTGGTTGTCAGCACACAATGTGCTTACGGATTAACTTGCAGTCACACATGCAGGTGAGATTAGTTTTTTAGAGTGTGTTAACATGCTCTAACACTCCAGTGTATTGGCTGTTAGTTTTGTTTTATTTGCTGTGTTTATTTTTGTCCTTTTTCAGGACATAGCATCATTAAATAGGACATAACTATAAAACTTCAGATGGCTTCTGGTGTCAAAACTGTTCTCACATGTCTGCTTGTTAGTCTGCAGGTGTGTTTTAATTTTGCATTTTTTCGGCCGTGAAGTCCAATACAGAAAAATGATCATCATTCGTTTTTTTCTTTTAGGGCACTTTAGTCTGTGACACAACCAAACAAGCACACACATCTCTTTTCCATAAATTTGATTTACATTACTCCTGTAGACTTATTCTAACTTCAACGTTAACTCCCGACTCCCAAAAAAACTCTTTCTAATACACTATCTTTCCATGGGGGTCATATTAATGTCAGAGAATACAATCCAATTCTACAAGCTTTACTGACACTAAAATAGTTTACAAATTTATGATGATAATAATAATAATGATTAGAACACAACTAATGTTATCATTCAGCCACCCTCTTGCTAATGTAACCATGTGGTAAAATAATACGTTTTATCAACTTCAATATGTTATGGTTATACTTTGTTAATGAATGAAAATGTCAATGTTCATTGTTGTTTTCTTATGTATCTGATGTCGTTCTGTCACAGAAATGATGGCAAGAATGATGGTGGCCACTAGGTGGCAGTTTGGAGTAACAATAAGGCCACTCCGCCAGCGTGTGAGGGTCTTTCTTCCTGTTTATACCTCACGTGGCGACCTGGAGATTTGCCAGAATGTCTGCGCTGTTATCTGTGCTTAATAGAAGAAGAAAGCAGTAAGTAAACATAGACATCTTGTTAGACACAGGCGGCAACCTCCAGTCCTGAAAAATTAAGCCAAAGCAGAAGTGTAAAAAATTGCAATACAGCAAGTGTCCACTTGAGGCTGGCTGCAGGAACACTGGAAGTCCTGTCTGAACACCTGATAAAAGGCTGGTTTTTATACTAGAAATAAACTGGTTTACTGCCTGGTTCAAAAAATCAAATGTTTCTCATTAGCTCATGTCTTCATGTACTCTCACTGTACGGAGGGTGAATTTTTTTTGTACCAAAATGGTTTAGTTTATATTGAGGGAAAAATCTCACTGCTGACTGATTGGCGCCTCTCATTCGATTGACAGATAGTGCAACAGGCAGAAACTACGTTTCTGTCAACCAGAATGCTAGCTAGCTAGAGCTGACAGGAAGTTGACCTTAGTTGGCGGGCCGTTCAGTTGATCCAAATTTCGGCTGAGACCACAATTTTAATATGGAAGCCGTGGCAGATTTGCTTCAAAAGTTGTTTTGAGTCCGTCTATGGTAATCAGACGTCTGACGTCACACAGGGTTTGTCCAAATTCTTTCTACAGTCCATGGTTAGACATCACTGTATCACTAATTGCAATTGTAACTAGATGGTGTTTTAGGCTCTGCTGAATTTAATTGTTTGGGATTCTGTGTGACATTTGGCGAGCAGGCTACTTTGTGTTACATTCCATTAGCCATCTCAAACAGCACATGTGATACATACAGGTGATGTACTTTAAGGGTAAAAAATATTGCATATTTCACATTTACATTTTATTGTTATTTGAAGGCAAAGACTTAGTAAAAAGGAATTCCATGCAAAGATTTATGGACCGGCTGAATTGTAAATGTACTTTGTATCTCGTGCACATTTGATGAGGAACCGTATTTATCAGCATGATATAAAACGCAGTCATATTAACCACTTCAGTATGAAATATATATATTTTTTTATCTTATCTGTTGATTGCTGTGAGATTGTTTTAGCCATGTCAGAGATATTTAACCATTTTAGTGAACATTTATATGGAATGATTGGACACAAAGCGAGATATTTAACACATAAACAACCATTTAAATGGCTAAACAAGTTAGCTTAGCTTGACTTGTTTGGCAGTTCATATGTCCTTATAAGAAATATATGCTGCTCTCCTAAAAAGCCAACTTCACTTAATTATTGACATTCAATATTTGTCCTGTTGACCCTGTTATTCCCCAAACACATACTCCCCCTCCCTAGTGGCTTCAGGTAGTTTATCAGGTTTATCATCTGTGAAAAAGTGTAAAAAGAATATGTTTTGTTTTAGTTTTTGTTCTTTAAAAGTAAGCTTTTATGCTAACCTGAAGCTCAGTGAGAATGTAAAGCTTTTTCAGTTGTTAACTGAGTAGTTTGTGCACACTCAAACAACTAACTTGCGTTGTTGTCAAAAAATTAAATCCCAGCTACAGTAACTCCATAGTTATTGTGTTCTGTGTGGCATCAAATTCCACAGGTAACATTAACAATTGCATTAGGGCTGTCAGCATTCATGCATCAGCTGCATTTAATTATGGCCCTTAATTAGTGCATAAATGTTTTAATTACATATTTTGATGTCCCTTTCAGCACACTTTGGTTAAGCCACTGTTATGTCTTGCTGCAGCCACAGTGATGTAGTAGAAGTATAACACTAATGCCCTAATATCTCATTTTTATTAATTAAAAAAAAAAAAAAAACTCATTTACAGCTGAGTGGGAAAAAAGTAGTCTACACCTTGTGTTATCAAATATTTCACTTTTTCCAAAATCAAAATGAAACAAAAACACTTTTAAATGCAAAATAGTGGAATTTAAAAATGCATAAAAAGAGAGATTCTATTTCATTTTAAAACAAAACTTTTTTCCCTGTGGACAAGCAGTCCTCTCTGACGTCTACTAAGTTGCTTTTCCTCCAAACATATGCTAAATCAAAAAAGTTACACATATACACATAAACTTTGGTATTTTTTTCCTAAGATTTATTATTTTTAAAAATTTAAAAAAACTCTAAAATACTTTGTTACAATAGGAGGTCACTTGGGTTGATGTGCTGTTAGTGCACAACAATAGCCCACAGTGTAATATGGCTTCAGTAGTGAGAGAGTGATTCCTTCCAGGAATTTTTAAAGTCAAAAGCTGAATTTCCTGCAATCTGTTGAATGTTTACTATCAGTATCAAAGATATCTGCTAATCTCACCATTTATCAGACTGTAGAGTTGTTCTTTCTTGTAGATCAGAACATGTGAGTTTTAGATTTGTTTGTTTTCCCTCTCTTCCTTTCTTAGCAGCTACATCATTCCTCAGGCCCCTGCTCAGTGTCCACCTCCCCCCACCATCACAGTCCTTACAGTACCAACACTCCCATGACAGCCTTTATACTGTGAGCTCAGCATGCACAGAGGATGAGCACGCCTGCCTGTTTCACCCCTGAGACTAAATTCAATCTGACAGCTGGACTGAGTAGCTGCTACTCCAGATGTTCTGTACATGTCTGACCAGCAAATTCCTAGCTGTCAACAATACTTTCAAGGACTCATCTCAAGATTCGCTCTAGCGGATCTCTTGTTTCTGTGAATTCAGTCTCAGTTTGTGTATGTGCTGGTTTCTAAAGGTTGAAAGAGCTGGTGGAGTGACACCACTCGGCGTACGGCGACTGCACACTCTTGAGGTCCTTCGGTCTAGCACTAACATCAGCAACGAAGCTCTCCAAACCTTTTAAACATTAATAATTGACTGATGTTCTCTGCCCTTCAACTAGAGTGTGTACACATTAAATGTTGATGCTCTCCACAGGAGTGCAACACAAAGGCCAGTGTGGAAAAAACACCTTTTTCTTCATAAATAAATACTGGCTTGTTTTTGTTTATTCACTTTAAAGGCAGTATTATGCCTTTGTTTGGAGGGGCATCACTTTAGTCTGACTTCAGGTTGGAAGCTTTATTGTCCATATCATACAAATTTAACTGATTAACTAATCCTTATCACAGCTGTGATGAAGATGGGATTAGTTTGAACAGCTCAAGGGCTGTTTCAAGGTCAAGAAAGACCTTTGTATTGTAACTTTGAATCCTAGATGGGAGAATGATCCTTAAAGTTCTTGTGAAATCAGAACAGAATAGATGTTAAAGGGTTTTCTAGCACACATTTTGCATGCAATAGTGACAAGTAACTTCATAATGTGTATGAGTTTCATTTGTTGGAAAATTTGACTTATTCTGCAGTCTGGAGTGCTTTCTAATTTTGGTACAATGGCATAGTTAAAATTTTATCCGCTAGCCAGTCTAAGACTATTAATTCTGCTGGTTACAGTCCAAAACACAGCGCCCACAAGTGATTAGGTATTCAATTCTTATAACCTATTTTGGTTTTGACTGCAGCTTTCTTTCAAGATTTTCTCACAACACGAAAGTATCACCATCACAGTTTAGGATAGGATGTGTTGATAGCTCTATATGCTAATCAAACAGCTACCTCCTCTAAGGTTTTACTTAAAAAAAAAAAAAAAAAGAACTCGTTTTGGCCACTTGATCACCATAGAAATATGTTGTGGCTGGCATATCAGAAAACAACTACCTGGGTACAGTGACAGTAAATCAGGCGCAACATGTTCATAAAGTCATGTTTGTGCTCACTAAAATAATTCTGCTTTTCCACCTGGTTCAGTTTTCATCTAATCATAAAGAAAATACATGCAGCTGTTCAGCAGCTACAGTGCATTCAGAAAAGACCCCCTTTACTTTTTTTACAATTTTGTTATGATGCAGCCTGATGCTATATTTTTTCTGAAAATATTTTAAAAATAAAAAAACTGAAACATGACATTGACAACAGTATTTAGACCCTTTACTCTACTGAGTTGGAGCACCTTTGGCAGCCATAATAGCCTCGAGCTGTTTTGTATATGACCCGACAAGCTTTGCACACTTGCATTGGGGGATTTTTCTTTGCAAATCCTTTTAAGCTCAGTCAGGTTGGGTGGGAACCGGCGTTGGACAGCTATTTCAGGTCTTTACAAAGATGTTCGATAGGGTTCATTGTCATGATTCTGGCTGTGCCATTCTTGCACATTAACAGAGTTGTCCCTAAGCCACTCCTGTGTTGTCTTGTCTATGTGCTTAGGGTCGTTGTTGTGTTGGGAGGTGAACCTTGGGCCCAGTCTGAGGTCTTAAGTGATGCGGAACAGGTTTTCATTGAGGATATGTCCCTCAACCCTGACCAGTCTCCCAGTCCCTGCTGCTGAAAAACACCCCCACAGCATGATGCTGCCACCATGCTTCACTGTTGGGATGGTATTGAGCAGGTGATGAGTGTCTGGTTTTCTCGAGACATGAAGTTCGGAAATGAGGCCAGACAGATGAATCTTGGTTTCATCAGACCAGAGAATCTTGTTTTTTTTTCAGTCTTCTTTTTGCAAACTTTCATTTATCTTGCACTGAGGAGATGCTTCCATCTTGCCACTCTGCCATAACACCCACCGTGTCAAATGCACTACTTTGGCTTACACATATGAAAAGGAGTGTGAGGCAGTTCACACTTATTCAGTCCTGGCCCTCATCCACAATTCACTGATTGTGAGCGCAGCTATGCCAAAATAATGCTAGTAAAATGACTAACATTGATAATAACAGCTATGAAAAGAATAGCTGTTATTAACAATGTTAGAAGAAAATAATGATCACACCAGTTGAAACCAAGCAGTTCCTGTCAGCAGAGACTCCTCAGTAACAATCCATCTGGTTTTAATATTACAGTATAATTATCCAAGTCTTTCGAATAAAGTTTTTGGGTGATACATCTTCACAGTACCATCTGAATTAAAGTTCCTTAGTTAAAGCTTAATTGACAATAACTAGAATATCTGTCACATTAAAATAGATCCGGAACACAGTCATGGTATAAACTCCCAGCAGATACCCTGGAGAGACCGACTCAACTTCTTTTCATGATGCACTAGAAATTCAACAAGGATCAGCTAAAAAGAGATGAATCAAATGAACTTCATTTGACCCTGCCATAAAAATTCATTATTAATTAGAGTCACAGTCCACAGGGAGCCAACTGACTTTATCATCACACCTTAATCCAGCCTTTTCTCATCTTCTATCCACATTTATTAAAGCCAGAAAGTTGTCAGCAGTGCCATGCTAAAATGTGACGAAACAAAAAAACACACACATTGTTCATCAGCATGTGCTCTCCTTGCTCTTGTGTAAGCCTTTAAACAGACATAATATGTAAAGTACACAGTAATACGCTAGACAGCTTCACAGAATTACTGCATGATGATATATTCATGACCCCCTCCCCTCTGTTCTTATTTATAAATCTATACTGCCATCCAATGCATGTGCAGAGCATGTTTTTTTAATCAGAATATATACTTCAAGAGTGACAGACAGTAAGTAAGTGAGAATTATGGGAAGTTAGTAAAAAAGATTTAATTTTTGCATTCGTTTGTTATCCTGCTGATCTATTTTCCCCTTTTTTAATATTAGTTTAGTGTTAAGTCAGCAGACATTTCTTTTCATGGACTGTTTAAAACAGAGTGAAAGGGAAGCACACACACAGACACACACAGCAAGAGAAAGAGAGTGAGAGGCTTAGAGCTGCTGTGGAGTTAGCCGGGAAGCTCTTTGAAATATTTAAATGCTGCAAGCGTTTTTAATGTGAGATTGATGGAATAGGGTCAGTGTCAGCGTCGAAGCTACTATAGCCATCTCAGAGAGGACTTCACACCCAGCAAACACTGTATGATGACGCCTAACATTTTCACCAAGAACGTGCTGACATCCTGGGTTACTGGCGTAATACGACATGTCTCATAACATATGTTTGGTTTTTTTGGCTGGATGTATGCATTACAGGGCAAGGGATATTCTTAGGAGGGACGAACTGAGCTTTTTGGAATATGCAAGTCAGTAAGAAAAGGAATACAAGTCATAGAAGTTCTGAACATAGCACAATCACTGTTTTATTTATACTAGTAGAATTTCAAAATGCTTCATGCCACTTCACTGTGAACAGAAATGGATTTGAGATGACAGCTATGCAAGTCCAAATGGACTTTTTATCTGTCATAAATTTGAGATGCTTTGTTTCTTCTTGTACACAATTTTCTTTAATTACACACTATTTTATCTTAACTGCAAAACAAGCAAATGCCATTCAGAGGGATACCTGATTTATTCTGATTACACTGCAGTGATCAGTTAATTAAACAAACACATGCAAATTCAACACCTTAAGAATTATTTTCTTGTTTCTTTGTAATGTACCACCCCACCCCACCCCCAAGGGAAAGGTTGTTCACTGCACAAAAAAATACTAAATCTATATGTGCTACAGTATACGCTGCATGAGTGTTTGCTCAGGATTTGTGGAGGCTTCATGAAAACCCCCAGATTTATGCTTGTCTCTTAGAGAGGGGAGATGATGCCAGAAAAAGATTCATTAATAATGCAGCGAGAGGCTGGAGCCTCACCACTTTAACATGATGGAAATAAAAACTACAGCTGTTGGAGCAGAACAGTCCTCTCAAAACCTGGAATCCATGCTTTATCAGAACAGTGCATGCTCAAAGAGATTTGTAGAGATGTATTATGTTTATTGCACAAACAGGGGAGATGATTGTGGCTGGATTTGAGGAACACGTAAAAGATCAAACGCAGTGAGAAAGTAAGAAGAGCTCATCACTGCAGCTTCAGATTATCCTCTCCATCAGTACAGCTCAGGACTGCCCTCTGCTGGCTCTATAGTCACACTACAGTTTTGCTACAGCCTCGTTGACTTTATATAACCTGGAAAAACATCTCTGAGATTACAGTCTCACTTAAAGCAGTTGTGTTGCTTTTTGATAATTAAAGTGTTTTTGTTGCTCCATTTTCTTTTCTATATGTGAAGCTTGGAGACTAGGCTGTAATTTGTGTCCAATCCTTTCCTCAAAAGTGTGATATTTTGCAAACTGAAAGCTCCTGTGAAGAACTTTTGCTTTGTGTTGACTCTGGCACCCCCTGTAGACACGGTATTTCCTCTTATCTTTCTTATGAGTTTGTCCTTATGTGTAGATCAGTACGTTAGCATGCAAAGTAACATTGAGTTATAGGTTCAGCAATTTAACTGAACTGAACTCTCATAGCAGAACTGATTTTTGACTGTAGGTATATTTTATATATCATGAATATTTTCTACTTTACTGTAATGTGTTAGGCCTAACACATTGTCCTCACAAGTATAACGTATCTGAGGCCTAACACATTACAGTAAAGTAGAAAATATCAAAAATTCCATCTTCTGCTATGCTTTTGATTGACCATGCAAACAGGTTAGTGAGCAGCTAACTTGGGATGCACCGATACCGATCCTGGTATCGGGTATCGGCCCGATCCAGCCCCTCAAAGCTGGATCGGGGATCGATGGGAAAGGGTCGATCCAGGCAACCAGCTCTAAGTCTTTTTTTACAAGGTTGTTTGCACTATTTTCTCACAGAATTGTCACTTTTTTTACAGTATGTGGTTAAAAACACTTGTGTAATACAGTTTTGTCCTGGAATGTTATCTCTGATGCACTTTCTTTGTTTTTTGCTGCATTACCAGTGTACAGAGTATAAAAGTTTACAATTGAATCCTAATTTCTGTGAGTTCTGAAGCATTGTTTTTACCAAAATAAATATCAGCTTCAGTAATCTATATGTACTCATTTGTCGCCTTTTACCCAAGACAATTACCAGTCTTATCTTACAGTAGGGCATGCAGGTTATTCTTTTAACACTGGTATCGGATCAGTATCGGTATCAGTCGATACCCAAATCCCAGGTATCGGAATCGGAATCGGTATCAGGACCAGAAAAGGTGGATCAGTGCATCCCTACAGCTAACCAGTTGTTTGTCAAAAAGTGAAAATGTGGACAGCCTTGTACATACTCTGCTTTTCTGTTGGTACTGCAGTACACACTGTGCTGCTTGCTTATGTTGATATTGGACGACAGATAACAATGGACCGAACTTCCACTGTGCTTGGCATTTATAATGATCAACTTTTTAATCAATGTTGGTCTTGTGAAATGTGAAGCATGCGCATGATGCCCTCTTTCAGTCGACCATGCTAACAAGAATCTACTGTTTGAATGTCCAACAGGAAAAGCAGACAAATTTAATCCCCAACACAGTCAGGCTGAAGACCGCAGCTCTCTGATGCCCCCTCTTGCGGAGCATTACTGTGTGGTTTGTGCATCTCTGTCAGGACAGAAAAGCATGCTAAAAACCATTCAAAATAAAATTGGAATGAACTACTGGTTAGCATTAGGATAAGGGTTAAGATACCAGAAGTTAAAAGTCAAAAACCTGACCTGCAAACCTGATTATAAAACGTTCAGAAAAGCCAACTAAACAGTTTGCTTACAGGAAAACAAGCTTGTCCTCCATGAAAACAATCTAATGCAGCAAATGCAGCTAAGGCTGCACGCGTTTTACAGTTTTGTAAATCTCATAATCCCAGATTTTATTCATGGAAAATAGCTATGTATCTTAAACTAATGAAGCTATACTATCTTATGCTACATCTGCTCAAGCTAACTAAGCTACATAGCTACATTACCAATTTAGAAAACTAAGCTACATTTGCAAAAGCTCGCATTTCTAAAGCTAACATAGCTACATTGGCTTATATTGCATTAACTTCGTAGCTAGTAGGGGTGCGACGAGACTCTTATCTGATGAGACGAGATTTGGGCTCACGAGAACAAGAAGAGACAAGATTTTACCCTTTTTATTACATCCATAACAGAATCTATGACTAGAAAAAAATCTTTAATTCAAGTGAAAGACAAAAAGTGCAAAAGTACAGGTCTATTTTGAGAAGTTAAACTATTAATCCACTTGCACTGAATATAACTGCAAACATGCAGACTGCTGTAGTTTATACCAGGTCTAGTCATGACTCAAACATGCATTAAGCAGCACTACATATCAAATATTCATGCATGTTAATAGTGTGTCACGGCTTGATAATAAAACAAAATAACACAGACATGGTGAGATGAACAGGGAAAGTCAAGGCAGGAAAAAAGGAGAGGGGTTAAACCAGGAAGTAACAAACATCATAGATCTGGAGGCGGTCTCTGTGCAAGAATCAATGCATATTTATGCACTAATTAAACTCTATACCCTCACTGTGACTGCGCACACACATTCAGCAGCAGCAGATTTAATTTACAGATGATTCAGTTTACTAAGTCTGCTGATCATGTGCAGGAATGTATATCTGCAGAGGGTGAAGAGGAGTCAGCACTGTTTCAGGTGAGGGAGGATTAGCTGTGTTCTGTTTCTGTACCACCTGCCACACAAATGATTTTAAAGTATCAGGAGCAATAGCAGAGCCTTTTCACTTAGATCTGACCACTTCATGGAAGCCTGTTTTGAGCTATTTATGAAGAATCTTAATCTTGCAGGACATTTTTCACCTCCAGGAGAAATCTCTCGTGAGACTCATGAGATCTCGTCAAACCCCTAGTAGCTAGTATTACTTCCTTAAATTAAAGCGAGCCATTGTTTGCGTAACTGCTTCTAAAAAGAAATGGATCTATACATAAATCAATCCTGGGATTTTCTGGGGCCCAGCCAAACTGAGGGCCCATGGAGGTCAGCAAAATCATGGTCCATTGAAGTGTTAATCTGTGATAACTCTCATTTTTTCACCTGAATAATAACCAATCTCATCAAAGCAATGCAAAATGAATTCTGTTTATTTATGCTGTAGTATAATCTTCCATTTTCAAAATATTGACCTATTTTGTTGATAGAGAATAACATTTTTTGGCATTGTTAACATTGTGGATGGGCACATTAAACTAAACCATGTGAAATCTAATGTGAGACTTCATAGCTTAGTCATGATGTGCACAAATGCCAGGATACCAGGGAATAAAGCAGAAGGAATTGAAATACCTTTAAGGGGAAAAAATGGCAGAAATTAGTTAAAAAGGGCAACAATAGGCTAAAAGTGGCATCAGTTGGCTTACAGGGGCAAAAATGTACTGTAAAAATGGTGAAAAGCAGTACAAAATGGGTTCAAAGCAGCTTAAAGTGGCAAAAAATAGTTTAAAGTAGCAAAAAAGGGCATAAATGGGTTATAAATGGCAAAAATATGAAAAATGTTGTTTTGAATTATTGATGATAATGATGTGAGTCTCATGCTCATGAGTTAACGGTCACTGGCATCATTTGACGATTTAATAAACTAAAAGGGACAAACAGCTGAGAACTAACTGAAGGTTCGGTTCTTGGTACCACAGGATCTAACTTCATATGGTTCCTTCTTCTGCTTATAAAAGAAAGTAAAATGAAGCACTTTTGATCTTTAAACAAATTACACTCTTTGAATGTTCATGCTGTTCTCGTCTAGACTACTGCTTCCTCGTCTATTTTTACCCCAGTTTAATGTCCCTGTCAGCCTACAGCGTGTACAAAGTGGGTTTTAAAATACTCTCCGTGACTTGTGTCTTTACTTTGCAGCTCTGCATATCTCTGACTTTCAGGACTAGAGATTACTTCATGCTGTGTAAAAGCTTGCATCTTGCTACCTTTCTTGTGCTCTCACCTTGTGAACCACAAAGCGGCCACTGATCCTTTGGCACAGAGTTGTTTTGGCTGGTTTCTGTCAAGGCTGAAAACGTGATCGGTCTGTTTGCCATTGACGTCAAAAGCTCGCCTGGGAGAAGTCAATCCAAGTCACTTATTTTTTTTATTTATTTATTTGTCATTTTTAAATAACTTTCCCAGACACACTTCTTATGACTTTCTAAAGTCATTGTTATCATCCTTTTCATCCTAATTTTGGCTGCTGGCCTTTTTGTTGCATCACTTTAAAGTATGCAGCAGCCCGGTTACTGCTGAGAAACCTACAGCAGCTTGATGGGCGAATAATCCTTTAAAGATTTTTGACTTCAGACATGTTTTCACTCTTATAAGTTTCTGATTGAAAGGAGAGAATAACATACTGAAATAGCAGCCATCTTTAAAAGCTGTCAAATTGTACATCATAATTAGACCAGTCAAAAACTACTTTATATACTGACTGGCATTTATGTGATGGGACTTTTATGTCCTTTTACTGTAACATTTTCTGCATTATATTATAATTCTGCTTGTGTCCTAGTTTATTTAACCACGTGTGGTTACCATGAATATAACTGTCACATCTTAAAGGCTAACAGATTTCGCTAATGCTGATGTTTGAAAGGAATGAATCCATTATTAAACTGAGATGACAGAAGTTTGCCTGGCATATGTGTTTAGTTCTGGATTTCATCTATAAGAAAAAAAGTTTAATACTTAACACAGAGTCAAGATGCATATACCTTTAAAGTACAACAGACTGAGAAAAGCAAAAAATGTTTTCTTTTACAAGTTATATCTCATCCTTTATCTAAAAGCACCTTTGTTCTGCATGTCATCGTTTGATCCGTCAATACAAGTCATCATTGCTGAAACCTAGAGATGTAATTAACATCTGCTACCAGAAGAGGTCAGCAGACTTCTATGTTAATCAACACTCTATGTTAAAACCTTCAGGGGATTGTTTGATGGTAAAATACTAAGCATCACCAGGTGTTTTTCATCATGAATGAATAAGACAAATTCTCTTGTGATTGACAGGCAAAGTTTGAAAAGCTTAAAACATCTCACTTTGATTAAATATCAGACTAACGTAGGGCTGAGCCTCCATGAGTCTGAAGCATGTTGTTTCTTCATACTAATGGAGCTGATGTATTTATAAGGAATAGTTATAATTGTGTCTTTAATCCTCTACAGTTCTGAGTTTCACACTGTTAGTGTAAAATGTAATCATTCAGCTACATTATTTGATACATCAAATTAAATCACTCAACTAAAAATGTACTGGTAATAAAGCAGGCATGAGCAGTGTGACAAGTATGTGTGCAAAATGAAACCAAAGTAGATGTGTCAGAAACGGCAGTTTCTTTAATGTTTAGGCAGGCACCAGGCAGCTCCCTGAGATCACAAGCCTGCACGAGGAAGCCATCAGGCGGACAGGAGGATTGACACACCCTTGGTAGTGCTCTAGATGTCCTTGCATGATTCCAGGCACATGGGAAATAATCTGTAGAAGAAATAAAACCATCCACACCTTTAGGGTGGAGTAAGGAGTAGATGTGGCGAGTAAGCACGACCAAGAGTGCCATCCGGGCAGTTAGTAGGGTTGGTTTGAGGCCCTGGTCATGCTGTGGATGTCCCGAGGATGTCAGTGGTCTCGGGGGGGCTAAAAGGCCCAGACAAAAGCGATGGCATCGAGCTTGATTCTGCTTCCCGCCCCATGGTGAATCCTTTGAACCCCACACGCTCCCTCTCTCTCTCTCTCTCTGTTTCTTACTCTCTCTGATTTAATAATTTATTTTATGATTTATTTATTTATTCCTTTATTGACACAAATGTGTATATAGTTTATGGGAAGGTATATAAGCATGCATTACCCATTTATTTTAGTATAAACAGTTAGAATCAGTAAATGTGTACTTAACAACAGAACATCTTTGACTCCGCCCAGGAACTTGTCAACCCTCCCCTCTGCAGAAAGAGTCTCTCTCTTTGTCCCCTCTACATCAGAAGCATTTCAACCTTCTACAAAGCTTTCAGAACCAGAGTTGGACTTGACGTCTGTGATTATTTTTAAATGTGTATGGTTATATTTGCTCCGGTAAGTCTGCCTTCTCTCTCCTATCAACTTCCTTGATTCTGTTACAGTGATATCTGCCAGTGTATTTTATAATGTTTACTGTATTGTATGAATTAAAATGTGGTGTAAGGTTTTTGGATTCATTTAAGGAACAGCTAAATGCTGAAATGTCTGTCAGGATTAGAATCAGTTCAGTTCAATTAAACTCTGTGGTTGATATAAAGTTAATTTGTCATTCTTTATGGATATTTTTCACAAAACTGTTAAAATAAGATGAAACATCAGAAACATGTGACACCTTCAGACTAAATCTCACTCAACTGCTGTGACCTCCCTGCAGTGCACAGTCAGCAGCGCTGTTAGCTGTCTTCCGACCTTTAAATTATTCAGGTTTTGTTTTCAAACCAATTATGAATCTTATTAATCCTTCTGGTAATTATTGATGTTAATGAATAATGTAGTTAGATTTAAAAGCTTGGCACACATTTAAACAAAATACAGACTGATTAACTTTTATTTGCTGTTCTTCTTTTTTCTATAGATTTTTGCCATCTGTGCTTTTGCAACATGTGGAGGATACTATGGTCACCTCCAGGTTAAAGTGGACTGTGCAGACAGGAGGAGGAAGAGTAACCTCAGCATCAACATTGAGTTTGGCTATCCTTTTAGGTAAAGAAGTTATTTTGTTTACATGCATTCAAATCAGGACTTTTATGTCAAATATGCAAACAATACAAAGAAGCATATGCACTACCCTTTGGTATAGTGTATCTGTTTCTGCTTTTAGTGTATCTATCTCTTCCTTGATTTTTACCCTTTTTTATTATATAACATTTAATTTGATCCTTAAATCTTCAAGCATTATTATTATTATTATTATTATTATTATTATTATTATTATACATTGACTGGTGAAATGACTTACAGTATGATCCTTCTTTTTAAATTTTTTTACATCCTATTCCATCATATCTTAATGATATGAAGTACAGGAAACAATGGAAATGATAAAAAGAAAAATATTTACAGCATTAGAACATGGGTTGTCTCTCTAGTTGTGTAATACGGGAAAAATCTTTTCATACAGGTGTCTATAAAATAAACATATGCTTAAACAAATAAGGGGCCAAACAATGACAAAAGGTTATTAGTGAAGACACAGGGCTCAGCTCTACATTATTTTGTCCATCTCTGTTGCTTATATTTCATTTTGAGTTGAGGACTCCATCCAAAGCCACTCGTGAATGATTCTGGGATCATTTACAGTATTAACCACTTTCAACAGCTTTTTTCCTTCATTATGTGAAAGTCATCCAGCTTCAGTTCAAAAGAGCAAGTAGTTTGGTGAGTTTCTTATGCAGCTTGGAAACATTTGTTTACATGTTACAGACAGAGCTTTGGCAACAGAATGCACAGCTGATAGCAGGAAAAACTGTTCATTTTTGAGGTAAATACTCAACTTAAACAATGTTTTACGTAGGATTAGTCATTATCAATTAATGTAGACATTTTAGAGCAAAAATTCTTTATACTGTACCTTTAAAATTTATTCATTCATACCCACACTAGATTCCAACAGCGACTGCGATTTCAGCTCAACCGAACATCATAAAAGCCAGAGGGATGAACAGCTGTACTCAACCATTTCTTTACATTTAGCAATGAAAGGTTGGTCTTTCTTGGCTCAACCAATTTAAGGGACTGGAAGCTGTGCAGCTGAGTGGGGAGTGGGTCCAATTTAAATTCCACTGAATCAAAAAAAAAAAAAAGTCACATTGCATTATCAGATGGAAAAGTACCGGGGTGGTTTCTTGTGGTTACGTCTCTTTATCACGACATCTTTCTCTGCAGCCTTTAACTTCAACTTAAGCATGACTGAGATACGAGATGGAGAGGAGAACATACAGTATATGTAACAACTGTTTGGATAGACACATTTGTGCCACAGTATTTTATTTAGTTGATTCCTTTGAAGATCTTTAAAATACATACTAATCACTAACAAATACACAAAAAACAGCACAAAGAACATCAACACAACAGTAAATAATTAAATAAAGAGCACACAGATCTGAAATCTGCACATATATTTGGACTGATCAATACAATAAGACCCAAACTTTTATAGAGTTCAGGAAAATTAAACAAGAAAAACAGTATATTTCAACACTGACAGGTATATATTTCTAAGGAACTTCATAGACTCCTGATTCTACTAACACTTGAAAGTTGCTGGAAAGATGAGAAGACTCAGCCTTGTTGCTATTTTGAGTAAAGATAGTGCTTATTTATATACAGCTATAAAAGATTATCAGCCAGAATGGGAAAAAGATGCAGTTCAGCTTCCACATGTCATGAAACCAAAACAAGAAAATAATAAAGATTTTATATTTATAAGTATTATTCTGTCTTTTTTAGGATTTTAGTTTAGTTTTTGACTTTTGAAGACTAAGCAGTATTTTGTATATTTAAAAAAAATCCCTGGTTTAACTTGACAACTTCCACATGTCATGATAGAGGCAAAGATCCAGAGTGGTTGACTGCCCCTGCACTGCTTCAGAGTTCATGTCATTTGAGGCCAAGCATCAGCTGGTGTCTCTGTTTGGGGTTTTTCGGTGCTATCGACAGTTGTCATGACAACATCACATCAACCTCAGTGGCCTCAGGCTGAAACTAACCTGAAACACCAGATTGGCTGTTTTATATCTTTATTTCAAAGGAATCAGGGCAACCACCCATCGTCTGTGTTTGGGAAGGGCAGAACCTATGAAAAAACAATCTTGCAGGGTGATTGACAAATATTCATCATGGGCCAATCAGAACGGCAGAATACATGATGTAGTGGGCTGCAGTGCACACCAATGGGGAGTAATTATATAGGCTAATGTTATCCCTACAGGTAGCCGCTATCACTGTTCACTATCAGTGGATCAGTGGATTATTGAATCTAACGCATGCTGAAGCCTGTGCTTTACCTTAATAAAGAATTACTGTCTTGTTCTGATTAGATTAGCCCATGTTGCTACATCTGAGCTAATCACTGGCAGCCGTGTTTACCGGCTTGCAGTAAGACAAAACTACACCCGTAGTTACCGCAAACTCATACCGAGTCAGTTAGGAGAAGAGTAAAAATATTGTTTCTGCTAAGAAAAAATTCTCGTTCGGTTCTATGCTCCTCTTTCAGTAAAGCAGTGTGGTCAAATTTCAGGGAAAAACTGCCGCTATGACTACTTGCAAGCTAATTGCTCATTGCTATTGTTTACCTGCTTGCAGTACAACTTACCAACCGGAGCTATTGCCTCATTCCTCTCAAATGAATGGTAGGGTTTAGTATTTCTCAGACTTGGCACAAAGTTTCAGACTGAAGCTTTAAAAAAAATTGATCTGCTGACTTACATAGAATATGGTCAGTCTCTTGGCTTTGCAAGATTAGACTGAGACAACATTTTAAAAACCTTCACAAACTTATTTTATAAGCTTATTTTATATCTAACAAACTGAAAAATGAAGCACCAAAAGTTTGTGCATATGTGTTCTACATTTAATTACAACATATGGGGGAAAATCTGAATTCACATGCATTTTGGGAACAGAAATGTTAAAATATGTGTGTTTTGCACACTAAATCATGACAAACAGAGCATGTCTAAAGACTTCTTAGTGGTTCTCTCACTTTATTCCAACCATAGAAAACAAATATTTTCCTTCAAAGTTAAAGGAAAAAATGTCCTTCACCATAGTTTGCTGCTGAGCGTTGGTTAATTACCTGTTGAGCTAAGCATGAAAAATAGACTATTAAATTCCTATTTTTTTCTTCCAAATATTTTTGTGATTTCAAAAGTGTATCAAGCTATTTAGATATCTGCTGGTTAAGCTCAGCTGGCAAAGAAGGCTGCCTATGGACAGAGGCTACAGCCGTCATCCCACTGTTTGCTTTATTTTCTCAGTCTTAAGCCCTGAATGTTTACTCAAAAGCTCAGAATTTTTTAGGCTTGTGAAAAATACATTTTCTGCTTAGTGTTATAATCAACGAATCCAAAAAGAAATCATTTATAGTATAAAAAACAGACATTGAAATTTCATTGTTGTAGGCAAACTGAATAGAATCAAACTTTTTATTTTACTTGTAAAAGCTTATACTGTAATATAAAAAATAGTCTAAACATAGTAAACATTTTCTGTATTTTTGAAAATACATCTAAATCCAGAAACCCACATTTATGCCCTTTTTACACTAAATATACATTGCTTAACAAATTTATTAGACCACCACCCAAAATAAGGTTTATGCCACAGCTGCCCTAAATTAACAACATTGGTGATTACCAAAATCATTTTTTATGTTTCTGCAATGGTTAATACTCCAATATGTAGAAGCTCTTTAACCCAAATGATATTGTTAATGCTAAAATATAATTATTATTGTTATCCATGGATTTTCCAATTTACTGATTTACAAAAAAACTGAAAATATAGTAAAGCACATTAATATTTCTTGATCAATATGTCAAATTATAGTTATTTACTTGCACTCCTGAAGAGAAAAATGAGTTTTAGTGGTTGAATGTTATGCTTGATTCATATTTGACTTCTCAGAGAAGCCCAGTGAGTCGGCTCAAATTTGGGTATAAAAAGGTGAATTCAGTTTGAAATTCCTCATTCCTGTTCAAAATGGTAAAATGTGGAGAGCTCACTGAAAATGAAAGGGTCGCATTAAAGCACTTCATCAAAATATTTATGTTTTCTCATTTTTATGACAGGTGGTCTAATACATTTGTTAAGCACTGTATATCTCTTCCATATCCATATCATATAAATAAAAAGCAAAGAAATATCAGACATTTCCTGCTTTTTTTTTTTTGGTAGAAAAAATTAAAATTATTGGTCTTCAATACAGTGTATTATGTTTGTTGAATGATTTTTATATTTTTAGAACAATTGCATTTAAAATAAATGATTTCTGCTGTAAAGAATGTTTTTCTAACGATGTAATTGCATTATGTTTTTTCCCACATTATAAAGTTTTGTTGGTGTTTGGAATCTTAATTTGTATTAAAGACTGCTTAAAAATATTGCATACGTGATGAACAAAAACCTACTGGCATTAGCAGTAGCTCCAAAATATTATCAGTTCATCCTTTAGTCAGCATGGACATTTGAAGGAAATCCCTGAAAGCATTCATAAGATATCAAGATCTCAAACATTGACTAGTCATGATAGTGACCATGACCTTTGACCTCTGAATTTAACAAATGTAATCAGGTCATCCCTGAATCAGAAAAAGATGTGTGTGTGGTGCTTGAAATAAATCGCTCAAAGCATAGAATTTGTCACCATAGTCTTAGGGCCCTCATAGGAAATAAAACATTCATTATTAATGAAATGTCTGAATTGAGTCTGCGGGTCTCTATTTTAAGCCCAAAAGTTTCACGTCAGTTATCTAACAGTATTTTTTATTCCTTGTAAACCTCCTCCTAGATTAAAAGATGTGCATTTCAAGGCTCCCTTGTGCGAGGGAAGGAGAGAAGAAATTATTTTCCTTGATGGCGACTTCTCCTCGGCTGCTCAGTTTTTTCTGACTGTAGGTGTTCTCGCCTTCCTTTACTCTCTTCTGGCAACCATTGTCTATGTCTTCTATCAGAACAAATACCTGAAGAACAACAGAGGTCCACTTGTGGTGAGTGAGTTTTTATCTTGAACATGTTTGTCATGATACAGTGAATTAGATAATCATGTAAGTTTATCACTGAGCACATTTAGGGTTCATTTCTCTTTCTTGTGCGTCTATCCTGCAGGATTTTGTTGTTACGATCGTCTTCTCCTTCATGTGGCTGGTAAGTAGCTGTTGCTGGGCTAAAACTCTTTCTGATATCAAGACAGCCACAAACCCTACACAGGTGCTACTACTCATCTCAGCCTGCAGAGCTCAAGAGAACAAATGTACAGCCACCCAGGAGCCATCCTGGTCACGTCTGAATACATCTGCAGTAAGTACTGAGCAGAAAAACGTAGCTCTTAGGTGGGGAACTGAACAAAAACACACCATTCATTTATGTCCCTTTTTCTCTATCAAGGTTTTTGGCTTTGTAAATGCCATCCTCTGGGTTGGAAACATCTGGTTCGTCTTCAAAGAAACGGGCTGGTACAAGACCGGGCAGAGATACCCGACCAGGAGTGCCTCTGGGAAACGTTCCAGTGAAATGCGGCAGCGGCTCTACAGTGAGAGCAGCTTCGACCTGCCAGAGGAGAGTTCTGGTCCACAACTCACCAGACAAAACAGTTTTAATCTGTCAAAGGGGGATTTTGGTCAGCATGTCTACAGACAAAGTAGTTTCAACCAGTCACAAGTAAGCTTGACCTTACCGCAGGCGTATCTTGGCAAGCCTGTGATATATGACAGGGAGATTAAAGTGGCCTCTAAAGGGCCGATGATCTTTGTCAATGAGATGTAATACTGTATATTAATGTACAGTGTTAACTAGATGGGCACATGCTATAGACACAAACACAATGAATAATGAAATGTATCATTATTTAGTTATAGGTACCATGATTAACTTTGGGTGTTGTCTTATTTGTTGTTTGTATGATGTATTGACCCCAGTTGCAGTTAGATAAGGTGCATCCATTTTTATGTTGCCCAAACTTCACCTCAAAAGTGATTACCCTGTGTTTTGATTAACATACAGCTGAATGTATCTGCATAGTCTCAAGCTGGCAATACACTTACACTTCGTTTTATCACCTGGGCCAGGGTGGGAAATGAGCACCCTCCACCAGCCAAATACAGGTACTTTTTGAGCGGTGTCAGATAAATTCACTCAACTTCTAAGCCACTGGAGCAGGTTAAACAAAAGTAGCGTAAACTTTGAGGGATTTTTAGAGTAAACAGCATAAATTAAACCCCTTTATTCTACTTGTTCCTTCTAACTTTATAAGCAAAACCGAGCAGACATAAACACTCACTATCCAAAAAATCTTACCTCATGAGAGCAGTTCTCCACTGCAACTTGTCTGCTAAAAGTGTTTCGATCTACATCTAACAAAAAACAAAGCATGAATTTTGGTCTGACACTGCAAAAATCACGCACAAAATGTTAGATTCTAGCAAGTCTAAAACTTATAATGCAGAAAAAAGCCCATGAATTTGCATTGCCCCTGCATATTTGCATGGCCAAGTACAGGACAAAAACTCTTATAAAATAGCCTATAGGTAGCCTATTTTTATACTATACCTCATTAAATAATGTTGCTTGATAAAAAAGAGTGGCTGGTAAAAAATGTTTGTGGCTGGTAGAGGTTTGACTCCACCAGCCACAGTGGCAGGTAGATAAAAAAGTTAAATTCCAACCATGCTGCAAGCTATAATAGACAATTTTTTAATGACACAAAATGTATTATTTATGGTAATGTTGCAGGAGTGGAATTTATCTTTAATGTCTCCCTGCCACTGTAGCTGATGTATTCAAAAATCTACCAGCCAAGAGCACTTTTTACCAGCCACTCTATTTTAACAAGCATCATTATTAAATGAGGTATAATTTTATAATCAAGGCATATAATCTTCAAGCTGTGGGTTATTTAATGAGAAAAAGTTGGTGCATAAATGATCCAGACTGCTGCTCATTTTAAAGGGGGTTTGATTGATGCAGTTTACTGTAACAAAATCACTCTGTTAGATTAGGCTACATTTATTTACCTGCCCCAGTATCCAGTAAGTTTAGCAAATCCACCTTACATTGCTAAAAAAAAATACCCACACTTGGCAAGTGGCAGGCATTTATTTCATGTTGTGTTGTAAATTTGCAAGCAAGCCAGCTTACATTTAAACAAAGTTATATAGCCCAACAAGTGCTTTAGTGAGCTATCAAGCTAAGGATATCCAGCTTGCTGTAACTTGAGTTTGTGCATAAATCTGGATTAGTTTGCTTCATGATTCAAGCTGATAAATTAACTCTTAATCATAAAAAAGCCAGTTAGCAAGCCAGATTAACCACTGAGTCAGAATGCATTAGCTAACTTATCCATTCAAGAAGGTCATGTTGGCTAGTTGGCACTTTTTATTGATTCTTATATGATACAAAATTCAACATAAAAAAGAAGATCCATCAATGATATGAGTTCCCTATCAATAATGAGCTTTGTTTTTTTGGGGGGGGGGGTTGGCAAATCAAAGCTTCTGAGATTACTATTGATGGATGTGAATTGTACCTTGATATCTTTCTGGTACATGGGCTTTAGTGTTATCATTTACACTTTTATTATCATTATTTAAATGAATTAATATTCCTACAAGGCTTTAGGTTTTATCATTTTAACTGAACAATGAATAATGCAACCTCTGCATTACATGATATGACTCCTCCAAAAACAACAGGAACAAACAAATCTCCTTACATTGCATACCCTAGACAATGACAATAACAGCCTATGATTTTCATTATTTGACAAAGGATCTATTTCATTCATGATGTACATTAAATTGATAATTGTAAATACTTTAAAGCTGGCGTAAGTTCAAAAAGCTCTGGGTTTGGTGGTATTTACCTTTGTACCTATGAGAATTTCTTGTTCATTGTGTCCATGTTTAGGATTTGTTTCTTTATGTCAGTCATTACATGAGAAACTTAATGAATGTTTCATTTTGGTGTCATGACCTAAATTTTCATTGCTTTTAGTTTGAGCTTTTTTAGATATTTTATTCCTCTACTTAGTTCGTTACAGTTTTCTTTTCTGCCTTTGCCATGCTTTTCTGAAGCTTTGTTATGAAGCTACACATTTTGTAGCTGATTGAAGTCCTTTCCTTCAATATTTATAGTTTGTTTGTATCTTTGTCTTCTCAGATGGATATCAAAGTATTTCTCAATATCATAAATAATTTTTCATTTGAAATGTACAATGAATGATGTTTAATTTAAAAAAGGTTAGTAAGTGAAGTTGATTTTTGCTGTGTGTGAATATGGCATTACAAAAGAAAAAACACTGTGAAAGTGTCATGCAGAAGCATTATGTTGTAAAAAAAAATAGATAAATATGGAAAATGTTTGATGTACTGCTCATGTTGTGTAATCCACCTTTATCTTCTTCATCTACTGCTATACTCCACATCACACACGTTTGTCATTTACAGTAAATTTACAGAAAGGAGGTAAAGTCTGATTTGAACTTCACTCAGCTGTGATCATGTTATTTTTGTCCAGGTGTTATTAAACTGAGTCTTTTTACTTGAAGTGTGTCCAAAATGCTGCAGACATTTTCCGGTTCTTGGTGTCTTCAAAGTAACCTCATCCTCTGTGCATGTTACCAGTCTCTTTATTTACGCTGAAAAAAGAGACTTAGAGAAAGACAGACTGAATCATTTCTGTATGCCACTGCAGGGAGTTAAAATTGAATACTGAGTGCGATAGAAACACCAGCACAGACTGTTCCAGTCTGTGTTTTAGGATTATCACAGCTGTAAAGGCTAACGGGGATAATCCCTGCGGGTGTCTGTTTCATCCTGTTAACCTAATACCAAGTAATGCGTAAAACCTCTTATCGCCTCAGCCATCATGAGTTTTTAACAATCAGTTGAGTTGGCTAATGTGAGTCAGTAAGGGTTCAGGCAGTTGTATTTTATTTGTGAATTTAAATATATATATATATAGAAGCTCAGCTGTGAATTTCATTATTTCAGACTAATCAATACTTTTATAAATGTGAAACAAGTCACACAAAGAGTATTTTTGATTTGTTAAAAACTGCCTTAAAGGGGACTACTGATGCCATTGATTCATTTTAATGTTCATGTTTTTAATACACAGGAAAAATACTTGATATCGTTGAATGGATGTAAATGATGTCAGTCTGTCCCAAATACATTTCCCTCTTTGTTTCCCAGTATGTCTCATTCATAAAAACATGACAAGTCTTATGGTCTGGGATCTCAGAAGCAAAATAAATCTGGCCTTTATTTTTCTTAGATCTGCTTTTTCTGAGATAACTGAGATTGCTGAGGGATATTTTTTTTGTCCTTTTTTGCAAAATTCTGGAATAAACATGTAAGGACTATTAAAATTCAGGCTGTAAAAGTTGAGCTTTTTTACAATATTAACAACTACATTTTATTTTCTTTTAGTTTTATATGCAGTGAGGCCTGTCAGCTGGCTGACAATCTGGGCTGTGCTGATTTTACAGTTAGCTTGTGCAATATTCGTGAAAAGATGACCTTTCGAACATCCTCCCAAATGGTTGTCTATTTAAAAAAACATGATTTTTGCTCTGCTGTTGCATGCCCTGCTTTGCAACAGTACTGCACTCCTACTCCAGCCCCACTGACACCCTAACATCCATAGGCTCTGATTTGGTGGATTAAAATTCATTCATTCAACCTTTATTTAATCTCAAGTTTACAATTAAAACAAATAGAAAGAAAGAAGGAGAACAACAAAAAAAATCAAATATGAAATAGACAGATTTCGCATTCATGAGTACAGTAGTTTATTGTCATGTTTTGAATTTTGACATTGAATAGACATTTCAAACCAGTTTTTTGACTGATAAGACAAGTAGAAAAGTTAAAAAAAAAAAAAAGATAATGTATCAAAAGTCCAAATATAGTTATGAAGAGAGACAAGACAGCATGACACCCTTAATGAAGCATCAGTAAACTATTTTCATCATTTATAAAACATTATTAATTGGACAAGCACTCACAGGGCGCAAACCTCCGCCGTTAAGAATCCGTAATTAAGAATCCTTTAAAAAAACCTCCTGGATCTGTCCCCATGTACCCACCATCACATCATTCACCAATTACACCCTCCTCCGTGGGGTGGAAACTTGGCGAGGCAAGGCATTGGCTTCTCTAAAGGTGGAATGTTGTGGTGGAAGCATTGCCTGCTGGTGCCAACAGATGCACTGACAGTCTCACCCATGGTCTCACTGGATGACTGGAAGTCATGGCAGAGGGTGAATATTCCTCTATTCCTCCCAGCATTGTGAGTATTCTCACTACAATTTGCTGTCTTTCTCTCTGTTACACTCCTACTCGTCTCCTCGACCAGGCATGCATCTTTCAAACTCTATAAACTCCAAAACTTTGAATAGAAACACACCCAAAATGCTGCTGGTAATGAAGTTACTCATGTCTGCCATCTCCTGGTGTAAAGCCCTATCTCCCAATAATACAGAATCCTTTTAAAAAAAAATCCTGAATCCAGACGGTGATCCGGATCACTCCCAAAATCGAATCAGTTCTTCCTTATGCCATTTCTGACATTTCCTGAAAATTTCATCAAAATTCATTTACAACTTTTTGAGTTATGTTGCTAACAAACTAACAAACCCACCCGATCACAACCTCCTTGGTGGAGGTCATGAGTCCTAGGTCATTTACAAGCACAGTTATAATTATTTATTGATGCATTAGGAAAGCATGAGCTCTAGCATTCATTAGGAGACTACAGAGCTAAAGCAGAACAGCCACAGCAGCTTCAATGGAAACAGTTTTGCAGAACATCTTTCGCCAAGACTGCTTTTCCTTTAAAAGGAGTCAAATTGAGGAACTCTCCACTCGATCAGCTGAAACTTGTTAGAAACTTAAATTTTTTATTAATTTATTTATTTATTTACCTTTTTAAATTCTGTGGTTCTATCTTTTTATTCTCATAAAAGCCTGTCTAGGGACAGGGGTTGCAAATTAGCATTTTTTACATTAAAAAAAATTCATTTATATGTCATTTATTAAAAAATGGTTATGCATACTTATTCACGCATTAGTAAAGCATTGGTAGCTATAACCCTAACCATACCCTTTCACTAATGCTTTGCTTACATAAATAAATTAGTGAATAATGGTAGTTGGTAGAGAAATGATGAGTTTGGTTTTTACAAATGCAAAGGGGTGCACCATTATTAGAGAAGTGTTCCTGAAATCTGATAAAAGTCTTATATTTATTTTAAATTCTTTTTTTTGTTTTTTGACAGATGTGAAAAGGAAATCATCAAATCTCAGGAAACTGATAAATGAGAAAATTCAATATGAAAGATGAGGGGGTTTTTCTCCACATTTTATTGGAAAATAACTGTAGCTGCCATAAAGAGGAATCATCATATAAATCAGATATTATTTTATGAATTTTATCATTTGCTTGCTTTGGCTGGCAGAGCCAGTGCCCTCTCCTCGCGGTGAACTTTAGCTTGCAAAAGTATCCCCCAATTTGTTATTAAGACCTCTGCATGCAGCTCCTCCTATTTCAATAGACCAAAGAAAAGCAACGCTTCCTCAGCTGTCCTCCTGACAGACAAACCAAGCACATGCAGGTGTCTGAGGATGCTCTTTAAAGAAAATTACAGTGCTTGTGACCACAGCGTGACAATTAGGTTCACGCTGTTGGCAGGAAATAAAGGGTTACATCATTAAATATAAGGCCTTTTTGGTATTCAGGAAGGGTGTACTTATGCATAATTAATGCCCTCTGAGCTTCAGTGTGTAGCACTGATCAGTGGTTATGTCTTCTATTGCCTACCAACCGAACCTGAAACAGTCTTGACTGTATTAGAAATAGAGTGGAACACTGTAGAAGCTGGGGGACATTTAAACTTCTTTGTAAAAACCTGCAGGGGGCGGCATCAGCCTGTCTTATCCACTGACAGCTCTACAACAGAGGACCGGTAGCTTCAACATCCTTTTTTGCTTTTTTTTTACTTTACACACAAGCTGAAATTTATTTTCAATAAAGCAGAAATTAATTCTAACTTTCATCTTTGATAAATACACTTACATGGATGCATCTGAAACTACTTAGAATGCTGCAAACATTTGTAACATTGAGGGTTGATGTAGCATGACTTTGGCCTCTAGGGGGTGGGAGAGCATTAAACCAGGTAACAGTTTTATCAGGTCTCTGGACTATGTAGACTACACAGGAGCCATAACCTGTTTTCTTTAACTGTGCAGTGGGAGTAAATTGTATCTGACCTGTAAGAGGAATTCTATCATGAACATTTTCAATCAACATCAGCAGCAGGGGGACTGTAGGGGCACGTTTAGGGCAAAATGTTTATGGATTCAGATGCAAGGCAAATTAGAAAATGTTCCCCCTCTTTAATGGCTGATACCCTAGAACAGCATTCACAGACTTTTCATCCCATGAGCCACAAAATAACAGTACCAGAGACCAGGGACCCCCACTGCCCCTGATGGTGGTTCATGTAGAAATGTACATTTTAAGGAGTTTGTTTTAAGCACAAACCTCCCTTAATAGCAGTGGTTTTATTTTAAATTTGACTCATTTTAAGGATATTTTTTACAATAATGGGTAAAATATACCACTTTAAATCACTTTGAATTTCTCTTTGTGCTTGATGATAACCCCTCTTAGTGTCTCGTGACTCATCCTGACACCCACTTTGGGAACCCCTGCCCTAGAATATAAAAATAATGCTACAGCCATCTTGTACCTTAGCTTCATTTATACGTGTATTTAACAGGGATCATGAACAACATAACCCCCCCCCCCCCCCCATTTGCATAATGACCTCATAATTATGGGCCACTTGAAAGGCTATAGTCTTTAGTAGTAGATAAAACTGGTTTCAACACTAAGTCCTGCACTGTTTCTTCTTGGTATGTCTGTATCTTCAGGCTTTAAACGACACAAGGAATATTATACCCAACAGTAACAATTTCTGTACCACACTGATTGAAAATAAATCATACTGTCATAGTAGCACCTGTGGAAGTTGGAAGAGGGGCTATAGCAGAAGTATTAATGTCAGGCTAGAAGGTTTGGAAATAAATCAGTTTAGTGCTTTTTGCACTTAATTTAATCATGACTGACACAGAATAAAATGAAATGAGATCCCTTAATATAAAAATTAAATTTCTAGATTATGCATGAAAGACTGCCATTCTTATAGTTTCTGCATTGTTCTATTTTACCCAAAAACCTTGTATTTTCTTCTCTAACTCTGCAGTCTGAGCACAGTGGATGTAGCTTGTTGTGCAGATTTTAAAGTTTGTTGGTAACTTCAACCAGCATTTCTCAACCTCTTTCTTGACAAGGTGCCCTTTAAATCCTGAGTCACCCTATATTTTATATGTTATAACTATATCTGTGGCTATTGTTCTGTCTGTATATTGTTGTATGCATGTGTGGGGCATATTTTCTCACTGTCTTGGTCTGATCCAGGGGCAGGAGTGGGCAGAGTCGACTAAAATATATATATATTTTTTTAAATCTGCTACAATGGCTTTTAGCTTCCCCTGGGTCTGCAACACACACATGTAAAAACTACTAATAACATGCACTCTAAATCATACACCTTATTCAGTAGAGTTTTCATTGATCTAGCATGTTTTCACACTCTAAGTATTGTTCTGTCTCTTTGTGTTACCTGCAGGGACTATGGATGTAAATTAGCACTTTTGCCATTTGTCTTTTGGGCTATGTTCATCAATGTGCTCTGTCCCTTTTAAACAAACAAATAAATAAACATCCCTATGACAGCTGAAGGATTGATTTAGTAATAGACTTCATGAGATGCATCCCAGAGCACTCTCTGCGTGGTGGTCATGTGTACCTCAATAACACATTCTGATGCATTTCTCACTCCATGAACACCTGCCAAACTACACTGATGTCATTTCAGGAGACAGTTCAGATTTGTTGTGTGGGGATAGATAATGGTCTGCATATTCATGATGTTCTTGGTTACATATAAAGCATTTTGAAGTGAAGTATGGCTGACTTAGACTGTCTGGATTCTTTATTTCATTTAACTCATAAAAGCCTCTGACTTTATCCAGTCTTTCAACTGCAACCTTTTAGACATAATGTATTTCAACCAGCCTGTTTAGTTCAGAATAAAGAGACAAAACAGCTTTTTCTTTTTATGCATGCATTTATTATAATCTCTACTCTAGATTTTTTTTTCCATTTTTGTAAAATTCATGAAATACATATGCAAACAATCATTCAGAAAAGCAGAAGCTGTCACATTTTGAGCTGGGTTGGTCATCTGATGCTGTACAGTTGGTCATTGTTTTCTCACACACTCATATTCTCTTCCACACACATTTGTTTTTTTTACATATTCATATTTACAGGTGAGATAGAATTCCTCAGTGCGTTAGGTCCGAAGTGCATTCATCAAAGCCATGAATCCATTTGTAGAAAGTCTTTGTTTTTTTCCTGAATGTTTTTTAAAAATCTGGTAACAAAGAGTACAGAAAAAGTCCAGAAAGAAGGATGTCTGTAGTTTTTAACCTTGAGATACAGAGGACACTTCTGTCTTGCTTGCTGAAACTGAGGTCTCATCGTCCACCATGCCACCCATTCCAATAGTGCTCAGCATGCAGTTACGGAACTGAAAGAGAGCACAAGAGGAGCAAATTAGGACACAAGTACAAGGATAAAGACTGAATGATGCATTTTAACAGTGAAAAAAGGATTCACCATACCTGTTTGTTCATCAGCACATAGATCACAGGGTTGTACAATGCTGAGCTCTTTGCGAAAAAGGCAGGAATAGCAGCTGTCAAGGCTGTGAAGGAAGCTCCCTTATTCATGAATATCCAGCCAGCAAAGGTAGCGTACGGTGTCCATGCCGTCAAGAAGCCAAACACCATCAGGACGCACATACGTGTGACTTCCCTCTCGGCTTTCTGGGTGGACTCTGACTCCTGCTGCTGAGCGGCAGCCTAAAGGGGTGTGATATGATGGAAAAAAGCTCAAGTTTTTTCTAGGATAATTTAGAAATATCAGCCTGTTATATTTAAGTTGGAGATAAAACAAGCTT
Organism: Cheilinus undulatus; assembly: GCF_018320785.1. Taxonomy (NCBI): domain Eukaryota; kingdom Metazoa; phylum Chordata; class Actinopteri; order Labriformes; family Labridae; genus Cheilinus; species Cheilinus undulatus. Next base: position 32,321,189 of record NC_054867.1, on the reverse strand, counting down.
TACTTACAGCTTTGACAGTCAGGACGAGGCTTCCATATGTGAAGAAAATGATGAACACTGGGAGGAAGAAGTGCACCACAAACATGTAAATGACATATGATTCATTGTTGAAGCCTGGAGCCAGAGTGTAGTAGTCGGGTCCACAGGAGCACTGCATTCCCTCAGGAAGGTACCTGTGTTGAGGTTATGTGAAAATGTTTTATCCAACAGTCTATAATAAAAGAACACAGGGTGGTTTCAAGTGGTTTAGAAATGTAGGATTCATTCTCAACCAATATAAAAAAGATAAAAGTACCTTGACCAGCCAAAAAGAGGGGGGGCAGCACAGGCCATAGCCATGATCCAGGTGAAAAGAACTCCAGCTCCTGCATGGGTTCCAGTGAATTTGAAGCTTCCCATGGGTTTGCAGACAACGATGTATCTCTCAACAGCCAGGACCACCAAGGACCAGAGAGCGACTTCACCTGCAGAGGAGAGGTAAATTCAGTCATTAATTTCATTAAGCCAAGTGTTTTGTTTGTTTTTGTTTTTGTTTTTTTTTGTTCGTCTGAGCACTCTGGAGTAATTCCTCTTTCTTACCTCCAAGTGTAGCCATGAATCCCTCAATGGCACAAAAATTTGCTCCAAGAATGAAGTAGCCATTGACCGCAGATGTGATGGTGATGGTGAATCCAAAGGCGCACATGATGAGTCCAGCTACAGCCAGGTTGACCAGGATATAGTTCAAAGGTTGCCGCAGTTTTTTGTTCTGAGCCGTTACCACCAATGTCAGACCATTGATGGGGGTCCCAGTGCAGATCAGGAAGAACATGTAGAAAGCCAGAAGCTTGAACATGATAGGATCTGCCAAGTAGTACTGCTGGTATTCAAAAGGACTTCTAACAATCCCAGTCCTGTTGGACATGGGGATGTAAAAATTCTTTCCCTCTGTGCCGTTAGGCTCGAATCCTCCTTCCCATGCCATCTTGAGTTGCCTTCTCTGCCGGGACTTTGATGGATGGATGGTGCACCCTGCTTCCTGAAGTTATGAGGGAGCCAACAGTTGTGTAAGCCAACCGAAAGAAGAGACAGCTTATGGTGTCGCTGCTGCTGTTTTATACCCTCCCTTAAACCCCAAATCAGTAAGGTTAGATTAAAAGAGGATTAAAAGGAAGAGGAAGGCTCAAGCTTGATTAATAAATTACTTTAAGGGAGCGAGGGATTTTGTCCAAGGGTGTCAATATCTGTATATATGTATACATGCTTAACTTTTCCTAATGAATTTATTTTCTTTGGGGAAAAACTAGGAGGGCAAATTTTACCTTCTCTTATCTTTGAATGACTGATTTGTTAGTGTTTTTTTCCATATTTATTTGAATTATATTAGATAAAACTGATCAACTCTGACACACAGTTAACTTAAAAAATTGACTGAGATCCTTATTACAGTCTAATAAGTTATTTCATATAACTTATGAAAACTCTGATCAAAGAATTTAATACTCTCCTATTTCTATGATCTGAAACTAATCATATCTATCATTGGTAATGATCTAATCATCTTAGCCTGCAGTGGAAAAGAAGGACAGAGATGGTTTTATTTATTTGAAGTTATAATGTATTGTTTATTCACACTATAAAGTGGTGCAGAGGAAGTATTAATCCCTCACACTCACATCCTGCTGGGAAGCCTTACACTGCTCTTTCAAGTACAAACGTGTCAGACCATCTCCTGCTTGGACTACACTTTTTCCAGCAGACACCTCTTTCAGAGTGTTACTTTCTGAATATTAAACGTGTTTCTTTTTTTTAATCTGTTTTGGACAGCCTGCCTCTTAAGATGACAGCTGGGAGACTAAGACGGAGACAGGTAAATCCCAATTCAGGACACATCACTTCCCAGCTGTAATGGCTCTATGTACAGATGAAGTCAATCAAGGCTGTTGTTCACACTGTGTGTTTAATTTACTCCAGTTTTGTTTTGTTTTTTTACTTCTCTGTGTGCAACAGTTAATGATAGTGTCAAAGTTAATGACTGAGCTTGATTTGATCTCACTTGAGAACAGGCAGCTGGGGCATTAAATTAAAGGCGATACAACAGTCGCTTTAGATGCCAGGATCTATCGAGGGTTAAAGCTCAGCATTTTAAATGTAACTCCAAATATAATGTCAAACGTCATCCAACTGACAGTTTTTTTAGCCTCACTAGAGCCGCCTCATCTCCGCTTGTAACACTGCCAGCTGTCCTTCATTGGCTTAACCAAACTCTTCCTTTGCACTGCCTGACATGTGTTTATCACAGTTCAGAAAACCCTGGCTGAAGGTTTGTTTTTTACTGGAACTTCACCTGGAAGAGAGAAGAAATGCCCATCGGCAAAGGTACTGTTTAAAATACCTCATATTAAAATTCATATAGACCCTCCAGAGAATTATGGGTAGTTTTTTTTATTACTTATTATTTATGATACAGTACTGTATTAACTCTTCTAGTAGCCTAGAGAGAGATAACTCATTGATTAGATATTTCTACAAAGACCCGTAGCCAACCTCCCACAAAAACACTAATACAAATCCAATTTTCTTATGGTATCATAGAATTATATGAAGTTATGCAAATGACAAAAAGATTAAGGAAATGTAATTCAATCAGTGAGTTTCAAAGTAGTACATGAGCTGCTGCTTAATTTTGAATAAGTCAAGAGATAGACAGAACTTTAACGCCAAATTATTTTGATGAGCTGGCTATTTTGAGTCCTTTTAAAAGAAACATTGTCTTTAATGTAAATGAATCCTTTTTTAATGGCTTTTGGATCGTTTTTTTGATGATGAGGTGGAAAAAAAGAAGAGCTTTACATGATACTCTGGAATTTAAAGATCACAAATGTCAAAAGCATCAATCACACTTTCAGTGCCAGAAGAACGTATCAGTAAAAGAGAATGTGTGGAATATCTGTATCTGCTTTTTTAACCACATAATCACATTTACATTAACATTTTATTGTATTATCTATTTTACAATTATTATTAATCATTATCACAAGTCACTATTATTATCATTATTTAGTATTATTTGTATTTTTTGATTAGTATTATTATTATTTATTATTTTCTGTCTTATTGATACAAACACAGTTTCAGACTTTCTTTTAGACATATATGTTTATGTATTTATCCCCCCGACACACACAGACACACACACACACACACACACCCACACAAAAACTCCTGATCAAACATCTCCCAAATGAACATGATATTCTGCCTCACCCATATACTACTGTAGCATGTCATTATCTTGTTTTGATGTTTTGTGTCTCTTGTTCACTTATTTGTGTCACTACTTTCTAGTAATGTTTTTGCACAAATAAAAATAATTAATTAAAAAAGAAAATATCTGTACAATGCAGTTAAATTCAAAGTTTATAAGGTCCAGATAAGAACAACACAGTAAAGGACAGCAGAAGACACACATACATGTTTTCATAAATAATAATATGTTTATTTATATAGTACTTTTCAACACTTCAGTTACAAAATACTTCACAAGAAATCAAACAAAGGGAATAGAATACATTTATCAAAAGTACAGAATTTAAAAAAATATATATTAATTAATAAAACACCATGAAGCAAAGGAAGTGCACATAGAAGTTAATAAATCTGAAAAACTATAAAAGTTAGTTTACACTTAAACGGCATCAGTACTGATGTTTCCATAATGAGGACATGCATCTAACATTTCTGTACCTGATGTCAGTCAGGTTCATAATCATTTCATTCCCAGTGGAATCATGTCAGCAGATACATTTAGACACATGATTTGATAATACAGCATGTAGAGCATTATCTCCTGCAGTTACAAACATCTCACCTACACTGCACCTTCTTGGTCTCTAAGTAATTACATATTAAAGATAATGAAAAAATGTGATAGTATAAAAGGTTAAAAAAAAAAGCTGATTTTATGCTCATGCCAACAAATATAATATGAGCTATTCAAGATTTGGTTTACAATGAGTAGAAATGTAAACATTTAATTGACCTTGCATTCTCTAATGAATATCTCAGGTCTCTTTCAGAGGATGCTCTCCATTGTCTATTCATTGTATCATTCTAGAGAGTGAGAAAGAGGAGAGTGATGAGCTGGGTAGTGTGACGTTCAAAATGTGACATTAACTTTAAATCAAGAGGATTTGCAGAGTTCCTCAAAAATCTGTTTTTCGAATAACTCAATCTATTATCCTAGGCTTTAGCTTGAGATAACTTAGACAGTTTTTCTCTAGAAATGTCCGTTAACATGAGCTTACAAAACGTCACAGAAGGAGGGAGAAGAAAAGGGCTATCGTCATTAGGGTGAGTGTAAAAACAAGCCTTTTGAGGCAAACTACTAGTAGAGATAAATGAATTGGTGATCATTTAGGAGAACTAGAGATACATGAAAAAAATACTAAGAATGGTCCAAAACGGTATTTGGGTTAACTACAAAAAGCCAGTTGAGATGGTTTATTTTCCTCATTTGTAAATCATGAACAAATAGCCTCGTCCACATCAAGAAACTGGTTTTCCTAGAGTTAAAATGCAAGCAAAACATTAATCAACACTGAGTAAATATAAAGCATTTTTGTGGATTTTTTTGAACTTAGGCTTTTTTTTTTTTTTTTTTTTTTTTTTTAACTGCAGAGAGAGAGAACTTCACTCACTGTGATGTGGCATGTCAGTCCCATACCTGCACCTTCTTGACCAGCGGTTCACACATTGATTCTTAAAGTCCTCCTACTTGTTTCTTAGAGGGGCTTAGATTTAGCTGTGAACCAGTGTTCTAGACCAGCATGCACTCAATACCATGAGTAGAGGTCATATTTCAATACAAGAGGCAGAGATAGCATTGGGATATGGATGTGTTGTCCTTCATTTTACATATTCTGGATTTTATCAACCATTATGTCCAATTCCTTTATAAATGCAGCGTTTGGGGAAATGCATTAACCTTTCAGAAAACTCTGTTTACGTTTTTGTTGTGTTTATATATATATTTTTGTTTGCACATTAAAAATACAGTTAATGTTAGTGAAACTTTCACAAAGAAAGTACATAAGCAAGTTTGTACAGGTGAGGTAGGGAAACCTGAGGTCAGCTTATAATTAAAGCTCAATAAATCATGTGTTGATCTTTAATTATAAGAATATCAAAGATGTTAAGAAGAAAGGGTTATCCAGTACAATAGGGGTTAAATGGGAGGAGTCATACTCTGTTCTTGTATATATTATGATGTATATTAGTGTATATAGATAAACCAGATGTCCTTATTTATTACACACAACTATAAACATGTTACTCATATAGATAAATTACACGTTACCTGTTGTTACAAGTAACATAAAGCATTTGTTTTGCAATTTAAGTTATCTTTAATAAAGCTACTTTTTCATTAAATTATCACTGGAAACTATATTTCCCCTTACATTTTGGTGCAAAAACCCTTGAGCATCTGCACGTATCTGTTTGTTCTTTTTCTTTGTTCTTTTCTACATTTTTTTAAATTCGACTTTATTAGTAAAGTCTGGCAGTTACATTCATGAAATAACCATGTTGCTGACATTACAGACTAGGCAACGTTTCATAAATGAAACAGAACAAAGGTGAGAAATTATGTATAAACCCTTTCAGAAGTAGTTGTGTGAGAGTTAGTTTGCTTCAGCTTTGTTTGTTTTAGCAAAACGTAAGCTAGCATCGTTAGCTTTAGCAGCGTGAGCTTTAGAAATGTGAGCTTGGCATTGTAGGTAAAGCTAATAAAAAAGCTAAAATCTTGTTACCATTATTGCTACACAGAGTACATTTTTTAGTTGATTAATATTACTTGAGTTTATAAAATTCATGGTGGTTATTAAAGTAGTTTGTACACTGCATTGAATTTAGTATATTACTGCAGGAGTGATTCTACCTTTTTATAAAGGTTTGAAGAATATAGTTTACAATTATTAACAACTATTATGTTATTTGCATTCACTGTACTCTAAATATTATCTATGTTATGTAATATTTAAGTTACTATATATGTCCCCTCTCCATAGTTGTAAACATTAGTTCCTACCCCTCTTAGATTCAGAAGGGACGTATCCCTGTAGGGACAGAGTGAGTGTGACTCAGGGAGCTTTTAGCACATACTTTGAACCTCCACGCTGTACTGTTTTGCTGTTTTGGTGATTATTGGAGTCAAATAAAGACCTGTGTGGAATAAACCTGTAGCCCCATTATCACCCCCAGAAGAGTCTGGAGAAGGGAACCCAGCAAGAAAGGAGGGTAACAGTCTGTTTTTCTTCAACTTCAGTATAGAGAGCAGTATAGACAGAAGCATTTATTATAGCAGAATAACATGTCTGTTTGCTGTCAGTGTCAGCTGCAAAATTTCTGTTAAGAATGACATCCATCCTGTGCAATGCTTATCAGGAAATTCATGACATCAGAGCTGTGAGAGCTGGAGGCAGCCACCTCGTGTGCGCTGAAAAACCCTGGTCAGGTGTGAGAGCAGTGTTCTTGAGTGTGACTGCCTGAAGTAGCTTGTTGGCGTCTCTCCATAAGTTATTTTAAAAAGTCATGTGACTCAGCACTGTGTAAATGTAAAGGAGACAGAACGTGAATGAGGTACATTTAAACTACTGTTACATCTTGCATGAAGTTTACACATGGCAAAAATTTACACTATCATCTTTCACATAGTCACATTATCCGTATTTATGTAAGCTGTGCGCAAAGTAAATGGAAGAGGTACTTACACTATCAACATTAACACTGGTTGCACTGTAGGACCATGCTGCTGGTATCAAGCCAAAACCTCCTATCTCCATTTTTCTGTTTTTGTTTTTGTTTTTCTGAATCAGTGCCATTCGTCACCCTTTACACTTTTCAGTACGTTTTTACACTTTTAAACAAACCAAAAAAGATGGTCAATATAATTTTTTATTTCATTTATTTTTTTTTTTTTCAGAATGAAAAGAACATTAACATGGTGTATTGAGTGACAGCACAATGTCAGAAGTCCATACTGGACCAGGACTGTTGTAGATTTACAAAAACACTCTCACATTTAATTGGATGCTGCAGTTTCACAGTCCTGTGTTTAATCCTTTGGCTTTGTGGTTGCTTGGCTTGACTTTTTAGGCCATGGTGGCAGCCAACAAAACAGAGAGGGAATGCCTTTAAGGTTTCTCACAGGAAACACTGTTTTTTAATCTGTATAGAAATGGGTCATGCGTGCCTGTGTGGCTCAAGGAGAAAATGTTACCTACAAAGTTACACTGAACACAAAAAATCCAAATCAAATTTCTAGATGTATTTTTCTCTAAAACTATAAAACATATACATGTAAACAATAAAATATTACCCCAAATAACACAGAATCAGATTGAAATAAGAACACCAGAGCCAAAGAGCTGAACACCCTTACTGTAAAGATGCAGTTAAAATTAGGTCATTAGTTTACACCCAGGTTTTTACTCATGTGGCAGTGTGCTCTGATGGAGAATCATTGTACTGAGCATTGATGTAAAGTTATACAAATAATGATGACATTTAAAAAAGATAAACTTCCCAACCATAGAAATTAAATTATTAAAAGAAGGTCAGTGTATGTCTCTCCCATACAAATTATCATTATTTTGTGTGAATAAAATCAAGCATATGTGTTAGATAAAGATACAAAGCTTTCAGAGCCCACTTTTAGCATTGGGATCATTAAAAGACAAGTATCTTTTACTTTACTTTAAAAGTGGCTCAGTGTTGTCACTGACAAGTCCCCTCTTCATTTTAGGACTTCCAAATCTGTCTTGTTGAACCGAGGAGGATTTGAATGGCACGTTTTGATGAGTTTGATGTAACAAACTCAGTTGGCCTGGAGAGTGCTTAAGCTTAAACCACAACTAAACACCTCTCAGAGGAATTAAGATGGCAGTTAGCAGCCAGGACTTATTAGCTGACATCAGTACCTGATCTCACAAAAGCTTATTGCCTCTCAAGTCTTGAAGAAAGCTTTCCTGGAAAAGTGTTAGCCACAGCTGTTAGAGCTGCATGGAGGCTGTGTAAGTCGAACTGCACATGGTTTGGTTGTTCAGAATAAGGGAAACAACTGAAGCTCCGGAAAAAGTTTCTGAAATTCCTTCACATTATTCAATCTTTAATTCCTGTTATCTAAGCCTTAATCCTTATGGCATGATAAGTGGGGCAAATGACATAAAAGTATAAACTTCACAATCTTAGATATTACAAGAAGGCAGATGTATAGTTACATATTTCAGTTACTCACAAATCTTGGATTTTCTTATTTTTTTGTGCCTAAAAATGACAGACATTGTTTTACTTTGAAGTGAAGACATTTTAATCAGACTAAGTAGCGATAATTAACAAATAAAAAGCATACTGAGCTCATTTAGCAACACTGGCTTTACACAGGGAAAAAAATCTAGTGATGGAAGCTGCTAGTTATTCAACAACATGGATCTAACAGCATTAAACGGTCTGGTTTTTCCACTGTCAGGGCAGAGATAACAGCCTCCTAAATCTTAAAGGTCTGACCTGTGTGGATTTTAGACAACTGGGAAGAAAGTAAGCATGTTGCTAAGGTGCTGCAAGCTCAAAACAGCATGCAAAGACTTAACAAAGAGGAAAACTCTCTTCTGAATTCATTTCAAAGACTTTTATATTGTGTGGTCTAAGTCAGTGGTTTTCAGCTGGTGGGTCGGGACCCAAGAGTGGGTCACAGAGCAGTTTTCAGTGGGTCATGACTAGGTGTATTAAAAAAAAATGGTGGCAAAAGTCCTGAAGTCCTTAATTGACATGCTTCGATACCTTTTGTTTTACCCTGTTTCACTATGAAGTTGGGTAAATTTAATAATGATGTTTGATCATTATTTTAACTAATTTATCTCCTCTTCATGCAATAAATGGCTACTTTTCCCATGATAATTAAGTGATTTTACAAGCTCTCTGGAACATGGGCAAAAATTGACAAATAATGATGGGAAAGAGGGAATAAAATTTGTCAGTTTTGTCCCTTTTGCTTTTTTAAACCAGGTGTTTTTGTTCAACCATGCTCCAATATGCAACATATTAAATTAGCTAAACATCATGGTTGAAATTTTTTGGAAACCTGGATCACGATCTGTTGTAAGATAAACTGGAGGGTCCTGAGGCTGGACCAGTTGAGAACCACTGGTGTAAGTAATTTCAGTCAGAAATATATATCATTGATAGTGCCAATTCATAACCGGATTATTTCAAGACACTTTATACAGCTGCACGTGTAGACGGGCATTATATAATAGGCCACTTAATCATTCATATTATAATAATCATTTATATTATAATATATTACTTTCTCTCTTTTACGGTCTGTGCAATGTCCTATTGGTGTAACTATTTCTTGTTAAAGGGCGATGAAAATTCAGTTTTCTGTTGCAGTGTGTTTTGGTTTAGCTTACTTTCTACCATTAATCTCAGCTAATCACTCTCTTGCTCACAGAAATGTTCATATCTGCTGATACAATGATTAACTTTTTAAACTACCAAGTTAGATATTATGCCAATAATACAGCCAATCCCTAAAGACCATAAACTCCTGGTATTTTTGTTTTTTTTTTAAAGATTACTTTGGAACTTTAATGCCTTCATTTAGACAGGAAAGTGAATAGAGCTGGACGTTTGAGTTGTGATAGGCATGTGGAAAAGGGGACACAGGCTGGGTTTAACCCCAGGCTCCCCACTGAAGGACATCAGACCTCTATGAGTGACGTATGGGCAAAACCAAAAGGCTGTCAGTGCCTGTAATTTTCATTCAATAGCAATAAATAGGCCGATATATAAACGCAGAGTTGGAAATTTGCACATTGAGGAGCTTAATCTTTGTTATGTTTATGAAATCATAAAAAACTTCTGAGTGAAAATTGATTTCAGGTAGTACTCCATCTGTAATCTTATACAGCTGTGCACTTATAGGCTGTCTAACTTCTGGTTATGCCACCAGGCTGATTTATTTAAGTCAGATTTTTGCCCCTTTTTTTGTTGTGGTTTACTTCATAGCGAAAATCAAAAGAAAAATTTAAAAGAAAAAAAAAATTCAAGTTTTGTGTAAAACCAACCATCTCTTAACAGTCATCATTACTTGGTTCAGTCTTAGTAAATGATCAATCAGTCTTTATCTATTACATTTCCTTATCACAGCTATGTCAAAGCATTCAAAAGATTATTGAGAAAAAGTAAGAATCTCACATCAAGACAGAAAAGTGGCAAATACATAATGAAGGTAAAGATACAGATAGACAAAAACGTATCCAGGCATGACACTGATCTCTGTAGTATTTTATCCCCTCAGTTTTGCACTTTACCTTCATGTGTGGCTGGGGATGCCTGCAGAGCACAGGTGGCATAGGTGATGCTGAATCCTTGCAGTTCATGCGACCAAGGTTGAGTTAGCTGAAGAACGATGTAAGGTCACAGGTGGAATCTCCAGTGGTTATCAGGAGGAAACGGGCAAAGATCTGCACTAAATCATGTGTGGTTACTAACACATAAAGTTGCTATGAATGAGTCTGGTTCCTCTCAACCACATCATATAAGGGGATAACAGTTGTTTGTGAAAGTTCCTAAGCTCAAGTTCTGTGAAAAGCCTCAAATTAGTGATATTAGCTTTCAGGCTTGTTTGTGGTAAGTATTTATTTGTTAATGACATTAACTAAGAATTAGTACACTTAATTTGCTTGGGTGATTAAAGAGGATGCCACTGAGATACTTAAGATCGAAGGGAATTACCTTCTGTTGTTGTTGTTTTGGTGTCCTGTGAGGTCAGGTTATGTGTTTAATTACAACTGGGTTAGTACAATTATACAACTGAGTTTCAATTTCCCCTTACAAATTATTTTTTTCCTATCTACTCCAATCTCTTGTTCATATTAAAAGGTCTGAATTTTTAAAGGAATGTCTGTCAATTAAATAAAAGCTACTTATATTATACCTACTTTATGGAGTAATTACATTACATTACAGTTTTCAAAGCCAGAGTATTCCTTCATTTTTATTGCTGTACTGGGACATTTCTTGTAACTCACTGACTAAGCTGCTATCACAGACACAACTTGATGGATTTTTATTTATTAACCTTTATTTAAACAGGTAGTCCCTTGAGATTAAGATTGCTTTTTTGAGTTCAAGACAGCAAACCAGTTCTAATAAGAGGAACAACAAAATACAACAAACAAGAGGGACAAATAAAAGGACAAAACCATTTAAAAGAAGCACTCATATTTTTCAGTTAAATGGCCTTTTAGCATGGTTTTAATATCAACCAGTGAAACTTTTTTTCAGATGTAGATTGCTCTGCAAGTTATTCCAGGTCCATGGAGTAAAATAAGTTAATTCTCCTTAACCCAGTTTGGAAAAACCCTCTGAACCTCTTAAGAAAACCACCATGAACATGAACATGGAAAAACAAGGCTGAAAACTACTAGGCTACATAAACATGAGGGGATTTCACCCAGCATGGCTTTTTAACTCTGTGATACATAGAGTCTAAGAGCTAGAGCACAGAAGAAGAAGCATGCATACGGATCACATCACCATTGTCAAATTGAACCATTGAACCATTGAACTAAAGACTAGCCTTAACTAGTCTTTACTAGACTTTCTATGTCTATTTCTAAGGAGAAGGATGCTACATCATGATGTATACAGGAACTGCAAATGTAAGCTGCTGTTCTGTTGCTGTGTCTCATTCATGTTATGTGCTGTTTGTGATGGCCCATGCATGCAGAAACCAGATGCATTGCTAACCTCTGCTACTTACTTACTTGTACTTACTTCATAAAAAATGGCACTCCATAAGGTGTAAACAGTAAACCGTTGTTTTGATGTCATGGATAAATTTCTTGTAATGAGGGAGAAAAGCTGCTAAAAGTGGCCTTACTGGGCACCAGTGTAGCTCAGTGGATAGAGCAGATGCCCATATACAGAGGCTATAAGTCCTCAACACTCTGGTCACTGGATCAATTCATGGTGTCAGCGCTGTTTGGTGTATATCTCACTTTACTCTCTCTCCCTGTATTTCGTGTCTCTCTCCAGCTGTCCTTTCACAATAAAGGCAAAAAAGCTGCAAAAAAAACCTTTAAAAAGTAGTCTCTCCGGTTAACTCTGTGAACAATCCCAGAAGGCTTGCAATGTTAACCACAAAGGACACTTATACCAGATTTTCTCCCTCATTGTTTAAGATTCATGAGAAATGAAAATGGTGTTTCAGTGTTCAGTAAATACATCTTATGCGGTGCAATTTTCTTGAGTAGAGTCCTTAATTCAAAACAGGAAGATAGAATTGAAGATGCTTGTCATCTTGTGTTACTGTTTTGGATCAAGAGCATCCTGGAGGATTGAAAAATGAGTTTAATATTCAGAGCCTATACTAAACAATTTTAAAACTAAATTTGACAGAGCACACTAGATAATACCTTACACATGAATGAACTACATCCTGAAATCAAACACTGGGTGTTACTCTCATAAGAATGTGTTTAAGGCAGTTTTTATTTGCCACTTAGTGCTATAGTCATGATTGATGCTGGATCTTTGCAAAAAATATAACAGAGTATGGTCTAGACCTGCTCTTCCTGTAGTGTCTTGAGCTTTTATATGAACTGGCGCTTGACACATAAAGCTTGATTAATTGATTGATACAGTGAATTGAATTAAGGTCTCACAATCAGCTTCTTCACAATGATTACAAAAGGGTGGTGTCTCTAAACACTCATCTTGTTAATGATGATTATAATGGATTATGATAACAAAAATAATATCCATATTTGGCAGTGAATTTCATGTAATGACTAGCACCATTAATGCCACCAAACCCGACTGACGTAAAAGGTGTTATGCTATACACTGTGCTCCTTAATGAGTGATGGTGCTACTTTCTTTGGATTAGCGAAGCTTAGAAAATTGGATGAGTCTATAGCAGACATAACCACATAGACTTGTGTTGCCTTGAGCCTTTGATACTAAACCACGAGGTCACGGAAGACGAGACACTGAGGTCAATCCAATCAGGATAATAACAACTTCACTTCCACCACATGGCAACTGCTGTTTAAATTTTATAATTTTTTTTTTTATTATTATTATTTGAGTAAATGTTGGATTATTTTTGCATCAAATGAGAGAAAGTAGGGAGCCATTTTGGCTTTAGTTAAAATTGTTTAAATTGAGTAAAAATCTGTTTAGTTGATTAGTGACAGAGAAGAGCCCCTTCTCATGACATTGTCAAGTCAATGACATGCCTCAGTTTGAGGTTGACCATTTTAAAGCCACTATCCACTTAAACCTTTACATTATTTCATGGATCTATACAGAAGAAGAGTTCATTGACATGATTCATAATAACACAATTCAAGCATTTCAACCAAACAATTGCTACTAGTTGCATAAAATCGAGCACATAGTTATGAAATATCTGAAGATGCAAAGTTTTGAATGTGTTGTAATGAGCTAAGTGATATATGATATTGCCAGTTTTGCCTTTTATCAGTTTTTGCTCTTTCAGCTCTGATCTAATGAACTGAAATGGATTTAAATGGCACGTTTTGATGAGTTTGTTGTGAAGAATCACATCTTTTAACTACAGCTGAACACCTCTAAGAGGAATTAGGTTGCAATTGGCAGCCAGATCTTGTTTTCTGACCACAGTATCTGATTTTACAAATGCTCTTTGGCACTTAAACCTTGAAGAAAGCCTTCCTAGAAGAAGGTTAACCACAGCTGTTAGAGCTGAACAGAAGCTGGGGGTGGGAGTCATATTAATGCCCATAGTTCAGTAGTTCAGAAGTAGGAAAATATGAATGAAGTCCAAAAAATGTTGTGTAGTTTCTTCAGATTCTTTAATCTGTAATTCCCATTACCTAATCTCTAATCCTTATGACATGGTAAGTGGAGCAAATGACTTTGGGTGCAGGCTCCTCTATCCGGTGAGATTAATAGTTCACCTTAGTTAACTTTGTGCAACCTCACAGAACTGTAATCCAATTTCGACAACTTGACCAAAAGGCTGGAGGTTGGGTATAAAAGCCCCAAGGCTCGCATCAGGGTTTCGTGTCAACCAACGCTATTGGATTCTTTGGACGGAGAAGCTCAATATAACAACTGCGCAGAGAAGATGGTGTGGGAAGGAGGCATTGAACCAAATGGCACAGAAGGGAAGAATTTCTACATCCCCATGTCCAACAGGACTGGGATTGTTAGAAGTCCTTATGAATATCCGCAGTATTACATGGTAGATCCAATGATCTACAAACTTCTGGCTTTCTACATGTTCTTCCTGATCTGTACTGGAACCCCCATCAACGGTCTGACATTGTTTGTAACCTTCAAGCACAAGAAGCTCCAGCAACCTCTCAACTACATCCTGGTCAACCTGGCTATTGCTGGACTCATCATGTGCGCCTTTGGATTCACCATCACCATCACATCTGCAGTCAATGGCTACTTCATTCTTGGACCAACTTTTTGTGCCATTGAGGGATTCATGGCTACACTTGGAGGTATCAAGTCAACTTCAGTCCTGGATTTTGTTTAAATTTTTTCTTTTCGTTAACCTTTAGTACAGAGTAGGAACAAACCATTTGGAAGAGCAGACTCAACAAAGATATCTTGGACATTCATTTGAATTTTTTTACACATCTAAATTGTGTCTTTTACTGCCTTGTTTGCCCTGCAGGTGAAGTCGCTCTCTGGTCCTTGGTGGTCCTGGCTGTTGAGAGATACATCGTCGTCTGCAAACCCATGGGAAGCTTCAAGTTCACTGGTGCTCATGCAGGGGCTGGAGTTCTTGTCACTTGGATCATGGCCTTCTCATGTGCTGGACCCCCATTGTTCGGCTGGTCCAGGTGACTTTCATTCATGATTACTCGCAATATCTTTCAGTGTATCTCTTAAACTCTAAAGCTTTATGGAAGTTATAGTGTAGCAGTGAAGCACTTTGTAAATACTTAAGTGTCTTATCCCTCAACACAGGTACCTCCCTGAGGGAATGCAGTGCTCCTGTGGACCCGACTACTACACTCTGGCTCCAGGCTTCAACAATGAATCATATGTCATTTACATGTTTGTGGTGCACTTCTTCCTCCCAGTGTTCATCATTTTCTTCACATATGGAAGCCTCGTCCTGACTGTCAAAGCTGTAAGTGAAATGTTTAACTATTGATTAACCTCAAGGAACACCATGTTAAGTTCTGCAGAAGTGTGACATGAATAAGAACATGAATTATAATGGAGTATTTTTGGTGTAAAACCCTTTAGGCTGCCGCTCAGCAGCAGGAGTCAGAGTCCACCCAGAAGGCTGAGAGGGAAGTCACACGTATGTGCATCCTGATGGTGTTTGGCTTCCTGGTAGCCTGGGTACCATATGCCACTTTCAGCGCTTGGATCTTCATGAACAAGGGTGCCGCCTTCACCGCTCTGACAGCAGCTATTCCTGCCTTCTTTGCAAAGAGCTCAGCATTGTACAACCCTGTGATCTATGTGCTGTTCAACAAACAGGTTAGTTCACTAGAATATTGTGCTGTCTTTTCTTTTTAAACTTACAATAGTTTACTTTGCATACTAATGTTTATCTTTATCCCTTTCAGTTCCGTAACTGCATCCTGACCACTATTGGAATGGGTGGCATGGTGGAGGATGAGACCTCAGTTTCCACAAGCAAGACAGAAGTGTCCTCTGTATCTTAAACATGGAGACATTGTTTCATACCTGGACATTTCCCTTTCTACTATCTTTCTTGATTTGGATTAACCCTCAATGTGGACCGAGTGAAGTTCAGGGACATCTGAACTTCTTGAATAGCGATGAACTGCTCCAGGAAGGAACTCCTCTTTTTGTTTCAAGGATGTGGAAAAGTTTCATGTTGGACTGAATTCAAAATCAATGCAAATAATGTTCTTGATGAATGTGAATACTAACGTTGACAGCTGCCCCTAAGATCTTTCAGTGATTTGGAAATATTTTATGTGTAAAACTTCCTTAAGCAACATAAGGGTCATAAGCCTCGATGTTTAATTTTTTGTTGTGGGACACATTTTGTACTGATTTTCAAATTGAGCAACTATGTCAGACTTGATTTTGTCACTTGCTGTGTTGGTCATCATGAAATGTAAACATTGTACATATTACTAGCATAGATAAATAAATGCATGCATGAAAATCTGCCGTCATACAGGTTTCATTTCAAACAACTGAATGTTACAAGTTTAGAGTTGCGATCTTGCAAAAAGGCATGAGAATTCAACTGAATCATTTATCAGGATATACACATTTCTTGTGCATATTTTCAAGTTAAAACAAGGTAATTGAATGTTGTAACACAGGTCTGATCCAGACGACATGTGGCTTTGCATCCCGGCACACAGAGGGCACATTTGGTTCATGTTATGAAGGTTACTTGACGGGGATGCTGACAGGACTGATAGGAGTATGGTAAAGGGTAAACCAGGAGAATCCAATTAACAAGGCTAAGAGCAGGGATAAGACCCTCAGTGTGCCATGACTCTAGCTGGTCTTAGACACATTAGCAGGAAAACAGTAAACAGGCACATGTGTAATTAAGTACAGAAGCTTGGCCATCCTGAAATAGATAAAACACAGAATAACGCTCACATGTTCATCTAAACTGACTCAGAGAAACTACATTAATGCAAAAAAAAAACAAAAAAAACAAACACGGGATAAGGCTGGGACTGGATTTATTAATGTTAAGTTCACAGTGATCCCAGCACTTGCTTTTATCTGATGTCTCTATCTGAATGAAAGGAATATCCTTATCAGTCTCTGCTGGATCATCACCAGTCAGGGTCCAGGAGGCAGACACTTTCTCTGGCCTTAAGAGTCATCTTAAAATTTTGCTTTTTAATAAAGCTTACAGTCATGGCTGGCTCAGGCTTGGACCAACCCTCATTTATAATGCTATAGGCTGAGACCACCAGGGGTCCTGGTACCCTGAGATTCTCTCTTCCTGTGAATCTTCGTGTTCCGTTGAAGTTATTAGTCATTTATCTTCTAGGAAGTCCCCAAGCTTTCTTGTCTCTGGATCGTTGGCGTGGATGGCCTAATGCTGTGGACCCACCTGACTCCAACAGCTACAACTCATCAGCATCACAACTGTTGTCATTACTATGAATGTTTAAGTCAATCCAACAGCTGCTCAGCTCCACCTCCCATTTATCATTGTTCCATGTTTATATTGGAATGATCAGTCTGCTTTCATACAGCAAACACTATGCACACTGTTAACCCATCTGTTATAACTGTTATTATCACTTCTATTGTCATTATTATAAAAGTAAATCCAAGAGCTACTCAACTTCAGCTCCTATGATTAATAACATGAGCCCTTTCAATTTCATTATCATCTTAGCTTTTGATGCTTTTAATAGACTGTTTATCATCAAGTATTGTTTATGCTAATACTAATAAATAATAATATAAAAAAAATCCATTTTATGTTCAAAGTACTAAAATTTCAATATTGCCTGTCTAACTTAGTAAAACTAACTAGTTAAAGTCCACAGTGTTTGTGTTCATCAAGTAGAGGTGTGTTTCAACCAGAGGGAGGGCAAGCTGGCAGCGCAGACTCACTGATGCAGTTTGGACAACAGCTCTGTCATGTGGTGGCTCAAGTCCCTAAGCTGATGCAGAAAGAACATCCTCTTTTTGGCCTTTAAACATGTGTGACATGTGTGATTGATGTCATTTTACACAATGTTTGTACACGCGAGTAAGTTTCTTTTATTCATGTGTGCTTTGTTTACTGACTCCTGGTGTAAAGTAGAAGAGGACCTGAAACTGCCCCGGCTGACTAATGTGTTCAGTTCATTGTTGACCAGAGCCACTGCTCAATAATTGTACCTGTTGCTGTTTTTAATTCATGTTTTACTGTGTTCTACTTGAGCAGATAAAATAAAATTGAGAATTAATTAAATGGTAGGATAAATGTGAAACTTCTTGTTTACTTCTGATCAAATTTTCTTTGTTGTCCCTTTGTTAAGAATGCATATTTTTATGTTATTTTAGATATTTGTTAGGGATGGATTGTTAATAAATGAATACAATTTAACATCATAGGGGATTTTAAAGTAACGTAAATGAGTGTTACTTCATATTTAAATGGTAAGCAAGGGTTAACCACACAGCACTGATCTACTCTTTCTCCTCTGCTGTCCAGGAAAAAAAGACAATAAATGGTTAAGAATATCAGCTGGAGAGCTGGGTTATGCCAGTGATGAGAGTGGGAGAAACATCCTGAGGCATAAATTGTCTCTGCCCTCTCCCCTTCAACATGTTACAACTTTTTTAATCAGTACAGCTCTTTAGGGATGTACTGATTCCAATTTGATTGGAGCTCCTATGTCAGATTTTCCTGGTCTAACCTTCCACAACCTATTTGGCCTATTCGGACTCTCTTTCTTTTTTTTTTTTTTTAATTTTATTTGTAGCAAAATATTTTGTCAATATTTTAGTGGGACCTAATAACCTAGTAAGTTTATAGTAATAAGTGATAATTTTCTTGTAATTTCTCAAGAAAAATGTGGTAGTTATCTTGCAATACATTGGCATTTTACCAATTAATATTAAGGAAGTATTTACCTAGTAATGATATATGAATTAATAAATAATTCCTTGTAATATTATTTGATTCTCTGGTAATAAGTTGGTGATCTACCCCTACATAATACATGTGAATATAGGTATTTATGGATACATTTCTAGCAAAAAATATGATAAATCTCATAATTTTTAATAATTATTTTATATAGATGTAATATAATTCTATATTACAACCAACACATGAGATTAAACTAGGGCTGAACAGTTTTGAAAAAATATCTAATTGTGATGATTTCGACTTGTACTGTAAATTGGATATGAATTTTTAATAAGAAAAAAGGACAGAAATGAAGAAAGTTGGATTGTTTGTAGACTTCTGTTAAGAAATGTCACTGGAATGATTGCATAATGCATGACATCTCTGCTGCAAAAAAAGTTTTAAATTGGCATTATTACACAAATTTAAGGCCAAAGAATTATTGCATCTTCTTTGATTTGATAATTACAGCAAGCCATCTTGGGATTTAATCTCATTTTTGATGAATTTTCCAGCCCTACTCAGGAGAGACAGGTTAGGATCATGTGGAAAGCTGGCAGCATGAAGGCAGCAAGATTTTTTTTTTTTTTTTATCCTTGTTTTAATCCCTTAAAATTTCTTATTTGTACACGAGGCCAAAATTATTTTAGCAGAACTAACACTAAATTTACTGACAGACAGGGAGAGTTATTTTCTCCATTTTACATGTATGCAATAATGTTACTAACATTTCTATATTATATATTTCATTTGATTATGCCAAATTTTTAAGTGTATTTTCTATGAAAAATGAC
Source organism: Cheilinus undulatus (assembly GCF_018320785.1). NCBI lineage: Eukaryota > Metazoa > Chordata > Actinopteri > Labriformes > Labridae > Cheilinus > Cheilinus undulatus. The sequence goes on along the minus strand of NC_054867.1, from coordinate 32,301,755 downwards.
TTTTTATATTTTCAGCTAAGATTAAAAAACTGAGAAGGGTCTCTACTAATCATGCTTCTATGAACCATGACATATATTTGAAATTAAAATATCAAGGTGTGACTAAAGTGCAGACTTTCAGCTTTATTTCTAATTTTATTGAGAGTATCTCATTATCAGGGTCACAAAAGTATTTTGACATTAAACCAAAAAAGCACTTTCATGCCCAGGTGTGGTTTTTAAAAAAAAATGAAGCAAATAAAAGTTCTGTAAATGATTTCAAGTGTTGAATTAGTATTTGGTGCTTTTTGACTGTTGCTACCAAATGAAGTCAAGGGAGGTATCAAAGCAAGTGATGGGCCAGGCAGTGTTAAGGCATGTAAATGTGTGATGTGTATGGCTACCAATGGAACAGGCTCATTGGTGTTTATCAATGATGTGACTACTGACAGAAGTTGCCAGATGAATTCTGGACTGTATAGAGCTACACTCTTGCATTCAGCCAAACACTGCTAAACTGATATAAAAATGCTTTACAGCGCAAACTGATAATGACCTCAAACATAATGTGACAGTTAACCAAGAGTTTCTGAAGGCAAAGAAAGTCACTAACCTGATCTCAGCCCAAATGGAGCTGGCTTTACAGTTTCAGTAAAGGTCTGGAAAAGCATCTTCAAGGAGGACACCCAGGATTTGGTACTGTCCACAGACTCAAGAATTCAGTTTTTTTCATTCAGGTGATGAAAACTGTGGTTTTATTTTCAATTATATTAGTTTGTCCAGATCTTCTGATAATGGAGGTGCTCTAAATAAAATGCCTGAAATTCTTAAATATTAAAAGTCTTATTTCCGTAAAACCTGTTAAATTAAAGCTGAAGGTCTACATCTTAGTCACATTTTCATTGTTTTATTTCAAACCCTTTCTAGTTAACCTTGCAAAGCAGATAAATACGCCCATTTCCTTGTTTCTCACTGGCAAACCCATCTTGCAAAGCTCCCGTCTGAACTGTTTGGGCCTGGTTAGAAAGTGACAGGACCGATCAGTAACGAGGGGCAGTACTTTCAGGGGCGTCGGAGTCGTGATGCAAGCAAGCAGCAACAAGCGGCTGGTGCAATTATGGCGTAAGACATTAGCGTGGATGCTGCTAAAGCACAAGTTTTATCAGAACTTGACGAAATTTCTTTGTTAAAAGAAGAACAAAGAACAGCAGTGAGTTGCGTTCTTTTCAAAACGACAAAAGGCGTTTACCGACATGTCTGCAATTGCCATGGTTCGAGTTATGCAGTTCTATATGGAATTTACTCTTTTTGTAGGGGCGTAGCTTGTTAGTGGCTACGTCACATGTTCTGTTGCTCTGATTGGCCCGTAAAGATGTGACAGACAACGTTTCTCCAATCACCTCCGAGTTTTCTAAATGGATGTGTGAAACACATCCATTTGGCGTGCCAGGTTACTTTCTGGTGGTAAATAGAAGCAAATTCATATGTGGAACAGGCACACATACACTGAATTTGAAAGTGGGACGTGTTTTTGCAGTGATGTTAATCTCCACCCTGATATTCTTACTTTTGCTTCAAAAGACATGTTTAAGTTTTGCAACAAAGATACAAGAACAGAAATCCTTATCAGCCCATGTTTGTCTGTGCTAGATTAAATCTACTTGTTAGATTTCAGTGGCTCCTTTGTTGATTTGCCTTTGTATTTCATGATTATTGTTGTAGCTGATTGCCAGAATCTACTAATCCCCTGTATTGGTTCTGACCAAGTGGCAACCTCCGGTCCTGAAAAATGAAGCCAATGCGGAAGTGCAAAAAATTGCCATACCACGAGTGTCCACTTGAGGCTGGCTGCAGAAACACCGGAAGTCCCGTTTGGACACATGTTGAACAGCCAGTTTTGACACTAGAAATAAACTGGTTTACAGCCTGGTTCAAAACACCAAACATGTCTTATTAGCTAGTGCCTTATTGTGCTCCCACTGTACGGGGGGGTCAGTTTTCTTGTACCACGATCGTTTGGATTATATTTAGGATGAAAGCTGATTGGCCCGCCTAATTTGATTGACAGATAGTTCAGCAGGCAGAGACTCCGTTTCTGTCAACCAGAATGCTTGGTAGCAGGCTGACAGGAAGTCGCGCTTAGTGGGCGAGCCGTTAGGTTGATCCAAAGTTCGGTTGAGACCGCGATTTCAATATGGAAGCCTCCAAGGATTGGCTTCAAGAGCCATTTGAGTCCGCCTATTGTAAGCAGACGACTGGCATCACACGGGGTTTGTCCAATTCCTTCTACAGTCTATAGTTCTGACATGGCAACCTGGTGGATAAATATTTGCATCAGCTTTTATTTGTGTGGCAACATGATTTTTTTGTGTGCCTTATTGTTCCTGACTGGAAGACTTAATTCTTTCTGGGTAAGTGTAGGGAGCCAGTGTGTAGGACTGCCATCTAAGTCTTTGTAGTAGCTGTAGTGCCTGACCCTCCTGCTCACCCCCTGTAGCTCCACTCAGACAAGCTTATAGCTTATATTAGAGGCCAGACCGTAGAATTGCTATCTTTTTATCCAGTACAACATGTTCAGAGCAGCAAGTCTGGCCCTCCTGTATCTTGAGAGGACGGCTGGGTGATAGAAGGTACCCTGATTGATTTTATTGAAAATCAACAAGGACCTGATTATCATCCAAACTGTTTATGACCCTGAATCTAACCAAAATGCCACATTGCTATATATAGCTGCGCAACAATGTGGTATTTTGGTTGTAAGAGTGCAACGACTCATCCAGGAGGTCACAAAAGAACTCAGAACGACATCCAAAGACCTGCAGGCCTCACTGGCCTCAGTTAAGGTCAGAGTTCATGACTCACCCATAAGAAAGACACTAGGTAAAAATGGTATCATGGGAGAGTTCCAAGGCTGACAAAAAAGAACACAAAGGCTCGTCTTACATTTGCCAAAAAACATCTTGATGATCCCCAAGACTTTTGGAGAAATATTCTGTGGACTGACGAGACAAAAGTTTAACTTTTTGGTTACTTTTTCCTTTGGAACAAAACTTTTCTCTTTTATAAGAACAACACAAACACTATATTGAGGTTTTCTAAATGGCATAAATGTGCTGCTGTCTATAACTCTTTGTGCACTTTGTTCCTTGTTGGAAGATAACTTCTAAATCCTACTTGATTTAACCTCTCAAACATCCAAGCCTTAATCACAACTACAAACACCATCCCCTGCAGACTAGAGAGCACACTCACACATCCAGGACTAAAGACCTCACTCCTCTGGATGTGTGTTTTACCTCAGAGGCAGACAGCATTGGACTCTGTTTGAATCTATTGATATGTTCATTCTCTCGAGACTCTGCGGTCATCCTTTTTTTAATGCTGTTGCTGGCATTTCAAGTCATATACAGTGCTTAACAAATTTATTAGACCACCCTAACCCTGCTGGCATTTCAAGTCATATACAGTGCTTAACAAATTTATTAGACCACCCTAACCCTAACCAAAGTAAGGTTTATGCCACAGCTGCCCTAACAGCATTGGGAATTACCAAAATCATATTTTTGTGTTTCTGCAATTGTTAATACACCAATATGTGGAAACTCTTTAACCCAAATGATATTTTTAATGCTAAAATATAATTATTATTGTTACCCATGAATTTTCAAATTTACTGATTTACAAAAAACCGAAAAAATAGTAAAGCACATTAATATCTATTGATTAATATGTCAAATTAAAGTTATTTACTTGCATTCCTGAAGAGAAAAATGAGCTTTAGTGGTTGAATGTTATGCTTGATTCATTTCTGACTTCTCAGAGAAGCCCAGTGAGCCAGCTCAAATTTGGGTGAATTCAGTTTGAAATCCCTCATTCCTGTTCAAAATGGTAACACATGGGGAGCTCACTGAAAATGAAAGAGTCCGCATTAAAGCACTTCATGATGCTGTATGGTCTTTGAGACAAATATGACAGGTGGTCTAATAAATTTGTTAAGCACTTTATATATGTCTAATTCTCACAAACATTGGGTAAATTTACATGATAGATGACTTCTTTGTTGTAACAATGCTTCTTAGGAATAAATCTTATAACATCTGTTTATTTCCCTTTGAAATGGTGCTGTATTTGTAAGGAACATGCATTTGTGGGATGGGCAGCAGAGCTAAGTATGTGGGTTGCGCTAATGAAAAATATGTTAACAAGCAAGAGATGCAAATGGGCCATAGGACCTTAATATAAGATCAAGTAACCTAAAAATCTAATCAGTTTATTGATGAATCATAGTGGGCATATGTGCTAATTTTAAAGAAAATACCGCAAAACATTCTTGAGAAATCACATTAACAAGCAAGGAATGCACATTAGCCCCATGACAATGACCTCTTACCTATGACCTCCAAAATCCAGTCAGTTCTTTCTTGAGTCATGGTGGACAAATTTTAAAGAAAATCCTCCCAGTTATTTAAAGATATCATATTCAAAAGAATGGCCTTGAAAACAAGGGATGACCATGAGGGCAGATGACCTTGACCTCCCAGATCTAATCTGTTTGTTGCTGAGTCATCCTGAACATTACAGCTTGAAAGCAAGGAATCTTAAAAGCCCATTCACCTTGACCTATGATCTGTACCTGGATCTGCAACTGCCAAATTCTCATTAGCTCATCTTTAAGCAGGTGAAAAGTTGTGCAAAGTTTGGGGAAAATCGGATATCATGTTCATAAGAATGACCCTGTTGTATTGACAAGCTGACAACATGATTCCTCTTGCTTATGCCTGCCACAGGCATAAAAAGTGATCTGAAAAACCACTAAAACATTTTATTCAAGGTCTGATGCATGTGCTATATCTGGTAAACTTTCAGACATGTTTAGTCTGTCAGAAACCTGACTCTTTAGGTGGAAAAATCCCTCACATTTCAGTAGGGTCAATACACTTTGGTGCTCTGGTCCTAATATAACAATCCAACACAAAAACAGTAAGATTTTGGCACTTCTGTCCCTGAAGTCTGTACTGTACTGTATTGATGAGATTCTAGAGGATGCATTGGAAAGAATAAGGCATATTTGTTAAAATCCAGCCAATTAAAATGACTGTAAGACAAGTACACTCAAATGATTGATACTTTTAATTTGAAAATCAAGTCTTCTTAGATGATTAATAAAACATAAGTTTCAATGGTTTATGATCATTATGTATTTTCACCTTACTTTCAGAATACATGAACCGATGCTGAAAATAACTATAAATCAATTATCAAGTATGTTGCTGAGAGTCTTGTTTGCTTGTTTGAAGATCTCAGACCAATGTTTTTTTTTCCTTGCAACATTATTTAGGCTAAGTTGGACTCAGGAAAGGTCACTGCAAAATCTAAATGAAAACACAACAAGCAAGATGTCTTTCATGCATGCATTTAATTACTTTTTTTCTACTCTTTTTGTTTATAAAATATGTACAGAATATTATGACAGAGACCAACAAATACGCTGACCTTTCCATGTCATAAATATACAATCACCCAACAATCATCCACTCACACATTCAAACATACGGCCATATTAATTACAAGAAAATGCATCAGGCTGTGTTTCAGAGATGTTCCGTTGTTTCTCTTTCTGCTGTTGCTCGTGTGATGCTGGGGATTTTTTTTTTGTATCACACTCAAAAAAATCAAAATGTGCACAGTAAAATGCTGCCAAAAGCATGAATGCTCATATTATTGTCCATTTGTTGCAAAAAGGATCATAAGTTTGTTTCCATTTGGTTATTTCCACTTGAAGACAGCCATCCAGGATCAGGAAAACACCAGGAAGAAGGTTGTCTGCAGGTGTGAGGTTTTTAACCTTGAGAGACAGAGGAGACTTCTGTCTTGCTGGCAGATACTGAGGTCTCATCTTCCACCATGCCACCCATGCCAACAGTGCCCAGCATGCAGTTACGGAACTGAAGGGGATAAAGATAAAGAGGTTTAAAACAGATACCCAGATTAAACTCACACTTTGGCTGTCTCACATGCTACTTTGCTATCTTGCTCATCATAACAAAAACAGCTATCCAAAAAAAGGAAAAATGCTATTTGGTTCCATGAATTAACTTATATTGTAGGAAATGAGTTCCTACAGCTATACTTGTTTATGCAGCACTGAACTGACCTGCTTGTTCATCAGCACATAGATGATAGGGTTGAACAGTGCTGAGCTCTTGGAGAAGAAGGCAGGGATAGCCATGGCTGTAGCTGAGAAAGCAGCTCCCTTGTTGAAGAAGATCCATGCAGCAAAGCTAGCATATGGTGTCCAAGCCAAGAGGAAGCCAAAGACCATCAGGACGCACATACGTGTGACTTCCCTCTCAGCTTTCTGGGTGGACTCTGAGTCCTGCTGCTGAGCTGCAGCCTGAAATGTATCCCACAGACAGAGGTTATGAAGAGCTTCAGAAAACACTGCCCACACAACCAATCAAATGTTCAGTGAATAGCAGAGTAAAAGAGTAAGCTAGGCAAAAATAAGAAAAAAACATATATATTACTTTTACTATAATATTTCAATAGGTAACATTTCTTTGGAAAAATTATCTTTATCAAGACAGAAAAATTATCATTCTGACTTAATTGTCTTTTGATCAAAAGCAGATACAGAGATAATAAGAATATGTCATTGTCAGAAATAGGTGGGTAAACCCGGCATAGCACTGGTTAAAGCACTGTTTAGAATATAGAACAGCTAAGGCTAATACTTACAGCTTTGACTGTGAGCACAAGGCTTCCATAGGTGAAGAAGATTGTGCCAACTGGGACACAGAAATGGCAGGTGAACATGTACATGACGTATGATTCATTGTTGAAGCCTGGAGCCATAGTGTAGTAGTCAGGTCCACATGAGCACTGCAGACCCTCGGGGATGTATCTGTTGGATGAGAGCAGAGGAAATCCTTCAGCACTGCAGAATGAATGAGCTTGGGGAAGGAAATGTGATATTGATATTTGGATATGCAAACTAGCATGAATTCACATTTGAGTTGTAATGTTAGTCTTAAAAACATTAAAAAGTGGATACTGAGCAATTTTACAGCCTATAAGCAACTACTTTCTTACTAGCAGTGATTATTTTGCCACGTTTATCACCAGATATGGATGAACAAGAGAAGGTGAATGATGCTTTTAAACTTCTTTTTTAAAGAAAAGACTACATATAGTAACCTGCACACAGAGTACAGGGCTGACATTGAAATTGTGTATGACAGCAAAGCTACCAGTTCATAGCTTGCATATGGTTTCATTCATGTGGCTACATGCATTTCTTTCTTGCTTGTTTATTACTGACCTCAAGTTAAAGTCTTAATCTATTATGGGTAAGCACAACCAGCAAATGTAAAGGACTCTCCATCTAGGTCTTAGAATGAGCTGTCATGCCTGACCCCCCTGTCCACTCCCAGCCATAAAACATCCTGTTAGAGTTAAGAGTGTAGAGTCACTAAATTTATCTTTTTATCCAATTCAACATGCTCAGACCATCAGGTCTGGCCCTCCTGCACCTTAAGAGGATGGCTGGAAGACAGGAGGCCCCTTAATTGACTTAACTAGATGTAATCAAAGACACCCAAATGATAATTCTGTATTTTCTGAATATAACCAAATAGCTGCAGGAAACATTTGAGATCTAAATTACCTGGACCAGCCACCCAGAGGGGGTGCAGCACAAGCCATGGCCATGATCCAGGTGAAAACAACTCCAGCTCCTGCATGGGTTCCAGTGAACTTGAAGCTTCCCATGGGTTTGCAGACGACGATGTATCTCTCAACAGCCAAGACCACCAAGGACCAGAGACTGACCTGACCTTGAAGTCAATGAGAAGGAAAAAAGGTTATGATTGCAGTTGTTTCAGAGTATGTTGCATTACCATAAAAAATTGAATTTTCTTCACAAAAGAAACAATAAGACAGTTGCAAAGGTCTATATTCATACCTCCAAGAGTAGCCATGAATCCCTCAATGGCACAGCCCATTGGTCCAAAAATGAAGTAGCCATTAATAGCAGTGATGAAGGTCATGGTGAAGCCAAAGCAGACCATGATGAGTCCAGCCACAGCCAGGTTGACCAGGATGAAGTTGAGAGGTTGCCGGAGCTTCTTGTTCTGGGCTGTGACCAACAGTGTCAGGAAATTGATGGGGAATCCAGTGCAGATGAGGAAGAACATGTAGAAGGCCATGAGCTTGAAAACCATTGGGTCAGCCAGGTAGTACTGTGGATATTCAAAAGGACTCCTCACAAGCCCCGTCCTGTTGTTCATGGGGATGTAGAAGTTCTTGCCTTCTGTGCCGTTCTCCATTTTCACTCTGGATGGTGGGTCCTACTGGGTGAAGTATAGCCAGGAACCGTCTGAATACCCTATGTGGTCCCAGTGGTCTCGGTATTGGCTTTATACTTGTCAAAAAGTGGATTATAGAAGGATTGAGAATTAGTCTTGGAAGTAATCCTCAGTAATTGATCCTAACACGGATTCTAATTGACTTCAAGAAAGTAGTTAAGAAAGTTTGTTCTGGGAAGACCACCCCCTCTTTATTATAAGTGACTTACTGCTCATGTGCCTGATCCTGAACTCTTTAGACATATCTAGGTGAAAAGTAAAATTCCTGACTTTGCAATTTCTCCAACCTTAGTTTTCTTTTGTATTAAAAATCAGATCAGATTAAATCAGATCATTTGTTGGTGTATATGAAGAACTTGCTGAGTCATTTTTCCTTGAGGCCACACCCAGCTGCATCAGTAAAATGTCTAAATATTCTTAACTTAACACAATAAGATCAAATTTCAAGCAAAACTGTTTTCTTTAATGAGAACAACAACAAAAATATAAAATACCATGCTTAAACTTTTAGAATAAAGAAGAATTAAATGTATTGCTTTCTTTTACCCTTTGTACACTTTGTCCCAGAATGGGAGGTAATTGCTAAATCCTAATTCCTTTATCCCCTAGACCATCCAAGCCTTAATCACCAGCACAAACACTATACCCTGCAGAATACAGAACACAGCCACATATACAGTTCAACACAGGGACTCACTTCTGTGAAAATATTCTGGATGTGTGTTTTTACTCAGAATTAGACAGGACTGGGGTGGACATGAACCTGTTGATATGGATATGACTTTTTGTCATTTCTTTCTTTTTTCTTTTTTTTTTTTTTTCTTTTTTTGCTGCTGGCATGTTTAGACAGCTTGAAGGAACTTTTTCATGAGCAAGAAATGAAACAAAAAAGGACCAAGTACTTGTGGATGTTAAAGGAAATAAAAAACATTTTTCTTAAACTTTTACCAAAATTTCCTTTTTCTTGAAGTATGGACTGACCTGTTATTAGTTCTACCAGTTTTACTTTTTTTTAAATGACTGTGTTGTTCTGTATAAACAGATCTTATCACCACCTACCCCTACCACTTCAAATTATGTAGAAATTGTAGGTCATTTTATGTCAAGAGATGTAACTTCTTGTTACCAGATGAAGGCGCTGTGGTACCAGTGTAGTTTGGTGATGCCTGAAATTTGCAAATTATAGTTATAATAATTCATTTTTGGCACACTGGTATGAAAATCTTTAAACTTTAACCATCCATTAAAAACTTTTACATTTTTTCATCCAAAGTAGTAGTAGTAGTAAAGAAAACACCTAAGAAGTCTGCACTTAACCAGAGAAAACCCTCTAGGACAAGTTCATGAAAATATGAACGTCATGATTGTGGAAAATAATAACATTTGACAGTAAAATGAACATAGCTTCTTGTACATTTTTCGCCATCAACTTCCAAGAATTCTCTGAATGTCTTAACATGACACATTTAGTTACTACACCCCCACCCATAGGGGGTGCAATGGAGCCATGTAGTGAGGCACAAGCACAAAAAACACTAAACCTCAAATTTCTACCACATTTGAACCTTTTTGCAAATATTGGCAAGTCTCCAAATAAGCAATCAATGTGAGAATGATAAGAGCTGTTGTGCTGCCTTGATCTTCAGACCAGAATAACTTAAATTTAACTGTATCAGCATCCAAATTGTATGTTTGGATCAAATTTAGTGGGTTTGCATCTTAAACTTGCCAGTTTATACCAGTTACTCCAATGACCACTCAATACTCACAGAGTGACAGAAAAAAGGACTCTTATACAACAAGCAACTTAGCCATGCCTAATGTAAAATTTCATACACCGTCTCTTACTGCTTTACTGCATCTCAAAACTGTAAGAAGCTCACTGTGGTAAAAGCCTCTGTTCATATGTACTTTTGCACACTGTAAAAAGCAACATCTATTTTACTCATAAACATTGAGTTTAAATTACTCAGTTCTTCTTAACCTGTTCTAAATACTTATTACAAACAAGTTAATTGTACTTCTTGGCCATAACAGCAAAGGGGCTCAATTTACTGAAGTTTACTTAGTTTAAAAAAATTAAGTAAAAAGGGGGTATAATTAACTTGTGTTAACTTAAAAATCCAAAACAGCAATTTGAACTCTATCTTTATGAGCTGATAGAACTTATTTCAGTTTTAAGTGAACAGTACTCAAACCATTTAAGTATTTTTTGTTATAACTCATATTATTTGAGTTATGGCAAATCTGCAGTTTTCCCAGAATGCCTTTGGGCACTAAACCTTTATGCACTCTGTTTGCTGCAGCTGTCTTTGCCAGGCACCTTTTGAAAAAGAGATTTTTAATCTCAATGAGGTTTTCTCCTGGTTAAAAAAAGGTGAAATAAGATGAATAAATACAATGCACCATGAGTGAAGTTGCTGTCTCAATTAAAGATGTCCCGCCCATAGGAGTCTGTCATTGTTAAGAGCATTAATGAAAATTGTAAGGCACACTGTCATCAACAAGGGAGGTCACTAACAGCCATTGTTGCAAATGGTGGTACAAGATAGTCCACCTTAGATGAAATAATAAGTAACAAAACTTGAACAGAGCGTGCTAGCTTATGTTCAAAGATAATTAGTTATCTAAGATATTCTGAGTGCCAGGAACTTATCAGGGTTTACAATGCACTAAAAATATGAAGTATTGCACACTCAAAGTAGATGATTTAGGCTAAGTCCTGCAAACTTAAATTAAAATTTGAATCTCAGTTGTGAGAACTTAAAATAATTGATTTTAAACTAGTAGTGAATACTTAAATAGTTCAAGTAGAACAAGTACTGCACACCACTAACAAACAAGGTTTTTAAACTCACAAAAGTCAAGGGTAGTTTACTTGTTATTTCTGAGGCAATGAGTTTCCATCATTTTTTAAAGTAAGCTCAACTTATTTTTTTCTTACAATGCACTACTCAATCTATTAACTATAACTTAAATCACTGTGGTAAAATGCAGAACAACATACACATATTGCACTAATCAAGCTTTACATAGTACTTATTACTATTACTATTCAATCTATTTACCATATTAAATGCTGTAATTTATAAATTTATCCTATGTCTATTCAAATACTATAAAAAAAAGCTCTCTGTGGTATATTCCTTATCTCTTATGCACATTTACACCATCTTAACTATTCACTGTAAATGAAATCACTATAGAAAATGCCTCTCCTCATATGCACATCAGACTGATTAATCTACTAACATAAATCACTGCAGTGAAAATCCTTACCTCATATGCACACTTGCACTAGTTAATCTATTAATTGTAACTTAAATCACTGCAGTAAAATGCCTCATCCCATAAGCATATTTGCAGTAATAAATCTATTTACAATACCAATTACTAATTCAATCTATTTATATGATTCAAATGCTGTAATTAATCTATGCACTGTCTGTTTGAATACTGTAAGAAGGCTTGCTGTTGTAAAATGCCTCACCTCATAACACACTTGCACTCATCGGCTATTTTTAATTATCTTATCTTCCTCATGTAAACCTGCCTACATCCTTACATATTTTATGCTTCTGATCATATCTTATTAGCATCCTTGCACCCTTTGTCACATCTTGCAACCACACTATCAATGCAAACAGACTTGTATATACTAAAAAATACTAAGAGGAGCTTGTGCATATCTAGATCTTACTATTTTTACTGTTATAAACCTCTGCTGTACTTAGCTGTAACTTTTTGCACGTTTTTGTTCTTGAACAGGCAAATACTAATTTTTGATTTAAATTGTATACAAGCTAATTTATGTTCTTTCGCATAGGCTTTGAATTTTTCTGCTTTAATCTTTCTATTTAATTTTTTGTAGTACAGTTTCTGATTTTAGATTAAAGTGTAATTAAAAGTATAATAATAATGATTTTTATTTGGTAAAGTTTGGACCCAATCTGCAGTGAGTTTCTCATAAAAATGATTGTACTGGACAATTTGTTTTCCAATATATTAATGCTGGGTTAATGTCAATGGGCAGATATGGATTTTGTGAGGTGTTTGTGTGTGATGCATTAAATGTTTTAATGGATGACAACTGTTGTCTTCCCTGTTGTACTGTTGAGTAATTTTATGGTAATAAAAAGGAAATTATCTAGTGATTTCCTCAACCGTAGGGGGTAGTTACTTAGTAATAACATGGCATTCTAACAAGTAATAACTTTGAAGTGTTGTAATAATATTGTGGCAGTTCTCTGGTAATTAGGTGGTATTTTACCCTAACCCCAACCCCCTAATCCTGTTCATAACCATTAACCTAGCCCTACCCCTGACCCCTGACCCTTTACCTAACCCTTAAAATTACATTGAATTATTCAGGAAGGACTCACTTTAATTGAAAATCATCTGGGAATTATCAAGCAGTTTATATAGAAAATTATCATCTTATTTCTAAGACATCACTTGGTAAATTACCACCTTATTACCAGAGAATTGCCACAATATTGGGAGGGTTAAGGTTAGAGGATAGGAAATCTCGTCTCCCATCAACCTCCCCATGATGACCAATGAAACTATATTGTATATTGTTAGGGTAAAATACCACCTAACTACCAGAGAATTTCCACAATATTACAAGTAATTACTTAATAATTAATACATTTTACTGGGTAGATGCTTCCTTAATATTACATTTCCAAGTTTTATTATATTTCCAAGTTTTCACTTGTAAAATGCCAATTTAAAACTAGGAATTACACCTTATTCTGGAGAAATTACTCAATAATTACACTTATAAAATCACTATGTAATTCAGGACCACTAAGAAAAAGTGCTACCTACTGTCTCTGTCTACTAATTTGTATTTTTGTAATTTAACCAAGACACAGACAGATTATATGTATGCATTTAATGACCAAAATTTACAAAATAAATAAATAAATAAATAAATAAATAAATAAAATAATAATAATAATCAAAATCGCAGAAGAAAAATAAGTGAAGATCCATCTTGGCACTAACAGGGCCAGGCTGGATCGATTACTCGAGTGATCCAAACCTCACAGTCCTCTTTCTCAGTCTTTTTCTGATGGGGCCCCCTTTCACACATGGAAATCTTTTCAAGGCCCCCAACCCTCACCATACACATCATAAATGTGTACTGATGAACACTAAGAAAAAACTATCTAATGTTGATAAGATGTGGTAAAATGATGAAGTTTGGCTCTCCCTTTAATACTGATTAAGAAACAGATGAAGTCAAAAGTGAGAACTGACCCATCACACTTTCTTTTCTGTTTTTTTTTTAGTAGCAATGATGTCTGGTATAAACTGTTAGCCCTTCACTGACTTGAAAGTTGTCTCACAAAATTTACTTTGTGAGACGACTTTGAGCCTCTTTGAGGGCCATGGGGCCAACTTAAGGAATCACTGCAGCAGAGAAAGATCCAAGAGATCCAAATGTTTGAAACGGAATGATAAGCTGTCTGTTTATACTTGTCAAAAGTTCATTTGGAAAATCCACTAGAGTTAATAAGATTCGTCTGGGTTTAAGAGACAGAGGGCGCTGATGTTTACTGGTAGCTAATGAGGTCTCTGCCATAATACCACCCCCTGCAAAAGTGCTCAACATGCAAATATGGAACCAATTACAGCAAAATTCATGATAAGAAGTGAGGCATCAGTGGCATTGACGATAAGTTAGAAAACAGTGAGTTTTTTATGCTCTTCAAGGCAGAGGGAGTAGGATTATGATTAAAGTTGGCGCTGTCTCTGTGGCTCACTTATACCATTAGTGTCTTCCTGGAAATGTGTTCTCAGTCTAAATGGTGCTGCACTAACACCCTGTTCACTATAATTGTATTGAACCACAGCGTCTGAAACCTACCAGGCGTAAATCAAGTTAACTCTTTCAAACACGAGGCACAAACTGTGAGATTTTTGTGCATAGGTAATATAGAAATATGCATGTTGGGTAGTAGCATCACTACAAGTAGCACTGTTAGCAGCCTAACTATATTTTTCAGTAGCTTTGAGGAAGCATTTTTTTCCGATCAATTAGCTTTTCAGTAGTTTAAATGTTTTTAAAGGGGACATATTATGCAAAAATCACTTTTTCAGGCTTTTCTAACAAGAATATGTGCCCCTGGCCTGTCCACAGTCCCCTCAAATACCAGAAAGATCTATTCCCTTCCCCCCTTCTTTCTTCATCTTTCAGAAAATGTGCGCTGAAACAAGCCATTCTCAAATTTTACCTTCATGACCTCACATGGGGAGTAAGCACCTGCCCAGAGGTTTGGTTGGCCCTACCCGCTTGGAAGAAAGTCCCACGCTCCTCTCCTGATCTTCCTCTGGAAGATGCTGGATAGCTCAGTGGGTTACCCTGCTGACTTGACTGATCTTGGAGATTGATGGACCGAATCCTAGTCAGCTCCTTAACTTTGGATAAAAGTCTCTGTAACATTGTAACATCAGGAGTGCCACATCCATTTCCTGAGAGGGGCATAGTCAGGGGTGGAGTCAGACAGCTCAGTACGTTTAAAGCCACAGACACAGAAACAACTCGTTCTGAGCAGGGCTGAAACAGAGGGGTTTTTAGACGTGCCAAAATTCAGTACTAGAGTGTTTTTTCAGCAACAAACTTCACAGGCATATTTTGAGGACCTTTAAGAACAATATAACTTGTCTTTAAAGGGCAAAATATGTCCCCTTTAAAGATCAAGTGCTACATTTTCCCAACAAGAAAGTTAGAGAGCAGCAGCTGAGTCCTCTGTCAGAGTCCAAAACCTAACATTAAAGGATTAGGATAAAAGACAAATTCGTTTTTCTAACACTCTGTTTACTTCTGTGACATCACTTCCTGATCCTGATGTGCATGTCTCTGCTCCCGGCAAGCATGAATTACCTTCAGGGCTACACAGGTGAATCCTGAATAAAACAACATGACAAACCCTAAACAATAAGAGTAAAATGTCATTTTCATAATAATGTGACCCCCCTGTTAGAGAGAGAGGGATGCATATATAAATATGTTTATGGTATTAAATACACTCAAAACATTGTTTAGGCTGTCACAGAAACATTTCATTTTGGAAGTGGAGGAATTTCTCTTTTTTAAAGATCTCTATGAACTCTGTAACATCTTTAGACTGGTTCAGAATAACCAATAATACTTCTCAATAATTTATCTAGGAAGGAGCCTTGAAATAAGATTAAAAAGACATCAGACCCTGAGGGGCAGCCATAGTCACACCCTTTAGGTTGTGTACACAAGTTGAATGACATTATTTCTACAAGCTCTCTTCTACTGGGGCAGTAAATGTTGAAGTTAACTAGATTCACTCAGCTGAAGGTATATTACACAACCCTGGACTCATCATGCAGCAGGTAAGGGGTACTGCTGGGCCATTTAGCCATATCCACAGGCAAAACTAGTGCTGCACAATTTGGTAATTTGTAATTACAATATAATACATAATACACGAGTCTACTTGCCCAGTTATCAAGGCAAATGTAGAGAATAACGGTAGTTTTGAAGTATCTCTGCAACTTTTGTGAAAGTTATCTACAAAACATCCCAAATATGTTTTGGCCTTATTAAATCTTGCTGACAGAGTGTTTATTAGTTTTTATTTTACTTTCCTTGTAGAAGTTTTAAGAGCAATGTTTTTCTCTTGCCACATTCTCTAGGGTAGGTGGAATCAAGCTCAAAAACAGGTCCCTGCTAAATCTAAATGAAACAAAACAAGCAAAATGTCTTTAATGCATGCATTTAATATGTTATCTCTACTCTTTGTTTATAAAATATGTACAGAATATTATGACAGAGGCCAACAAATATGTTGACCTCTCCATGTCATAAATATACAATCACCCAACAATCATCAGCTGGCACATTCAGACATACCATCATGTTAATTACAAGAAAATGCATCAGGCTGTGTTTCAAAGATGTTCTGTTGTTTCTCTTTCTGTTGTTGCTTGTGTGATGCTAGGGATCTTTTTTTTGCATCACACCAAAAAAAATCAAAATGTGCACAGTAAAATGCTGAAATAAGCATGTATGCTCAAATTAATGTCCATTTGTTGTAGACAGGGTCATAACCTGGTTTCCATTTGGTTATTTCCACTTGAAGACAGCCATTCAGGATCAGGAAGACACCAGGAAGAAGGATGTCTGCAGGTGTGAAGTTTTTGTCCTTAAGAGACAGAGGAGACTTCTGTCTTGCTAGTAGATACTGAGGTCTCATCTTCCACCATGCCACCCATGCCAACAGTGCTCAGCATGCAGTTACGGAACTAAAGGGGATAAGGATGGAGAGGGTTATATCAGTTATCCAGCCTACAGCCACACTTTGCTTGACAGGTTGTGGCTGTCTCACAGGATTTGTATTTGTATTTAGCTTTTTTAGTTCATAAACACACCAAAATAAACAGTTCTCAAACAAGGAAACCATAGTCAAGTAAGCTCTATTGAAGCTCTTGGTGAAGGGGATTTTGACTGATCAATTCCTGTAGTTTGTGCAGCACTGAACTGACCTGCTTGTTCATTAGCACATAGATGATAGGGTTGAACAGTGCTGAGCTCTTGGAGAAGAAGGCAGGGATAGCCATGGATGTAGCTGAGAAAGCAGCTCCCTTGTTGAAGAAGATCCATGCAGCAAAGCTAGCATATGGTGTCCAAGCCAAGAGGAAGCCACAGACCATCAGGACGCACATACGTGTGACTTCTTTCTCAGCTTTCTGGGTGGATGCTGAGTCCTGCTGCTGAGCTGCAGCCTGAAAATGAAGGAAATATTCATCACTGTTCATACTGGGTTCTTCTTGGCGATAGATGACTTCTTATTTGGAAAAAAAAAAAAAAAACTGTGAACTCCATTCACTTAATGATTACTTTATGTGAGTTAAAACAGTGTCTCTTACCGCCTTCACTGTGCATACAAGGTTCCCATAAGTGAAGAAAATGGTGAAAACGGGAACACAGAAGTGGCAGGTGAACATGTACATGACATATGATTCATTGTTGTAGCCAGGGGCCAGGGTGTAGTAATCAGGACCACAGGAGACCTGGATACCCTCAGGGATGTACCTAAGAGGACAGACAGGATGTTGGATACATGTTACCAAAAGTAAATTATACAGTAGATCATGTTATTTCACAATGATAGTGTTGAGGTTGCATTAAAAATTGTTAAGAGTGGGAGGATTCAAATAAAGCTAGAACTCAATTCAGAACCTGAGATCACCTATAGGTTTCAATGATGGTAAACTGATAAAACTGAAGCAGACAATGTAGTTAAGAGAAAAGAGTGGAAGCTCTGTAGGGTCTATGTTGAGTGACATGAAGGAGCTCTATGGAAACTTTGGCATTGCTTTGATTCGTTGTTCTTGTGAAGGGTTAGTTGCATGGGTAAAAGCGAGGGTTCAATCCAAAAATCTTTATAAAAATGTGCAAGCCACAATGGCCTTGATGAACACGTGTAGTTCGCAAAATGTCCGCTTTTTTAAAATGCATTTTGCCATGCAAAATAAAGGCATTTTAATTATATGCAAAGCATAAAGTGGGCCCTGGATAGCTTTCTTGAAGGACAGGTGCAGTTTGATTTTCAAACATTTTTGGACTAAGTTCCCTTTTTATTTAAGCGGCTGCCCCTTCACAAGATAAACTAGACTACATAGTTAATTATCAGGGGCTGAATATAAACTGTCTTGGGTCAAAATGGCTTTAGAATTTGTCAAAAGTTATGGAGCTTACTCTCTACAAGTTCAGCACTATGTAGGTTTCGTGCATACACCGTTTCTAAGCAGATAACCACTTCAAAGAGAGTCAGACATTCTCCACACTGCCTGCAAAAAACTACAAGATTGCACGGCTGCAGTAGCTTAATAATTAATGGCTTTAAGGGGACTCAGAAATAATGCACTGGTACCACTGAGCCTGATGGCATGCATTTTCAGACATGTTTTGAGCCAGTCACTCTAGAGGATGTGTGCTGATGATGATGATAGTTAAAGATGGTTTGAGATAAAAACTTGTATGTTGGTTATAAGATCGCAGATGGTCTCTTAAGATTGTGTTACAGCTGCAGCCGTACTCCCTCTCCTGATGTGCAACTAATCCCTCTGGAGCGTTCTCTATGATTGTATCAGAGTCATTCAGTTTGTTTTTCTCATTCTACATCAAACTCTCTGACTACTTTCTTTGTTAAGTGAATGGCAAATTTTGGTCACATATGGAGAGGAAACATGAGCAGGTACTTGGCCAGACAGGTTGTGAACAAAGCTCTGACTAAAATTCTTGAACTGATCAGCATTGTTTATGCAAAATAAAAGTGAAAACCCCATACTACATATATGATATAGAATAGTCAATAAATTGCCCTAGTTTTTAGGGAGGTGCCGTTTCACTTAAAGAAATGCTGACGTGCCCCCAAGCGTGGCACCGAACCCGAACAAGCCCCCTTGTGTGCAGTCCCTTGCTCTGGCATCTCTCCAGTGTTGCATAGTCATTGGTCCTAATTGTGCATGTGTGTGTTTTGGCCAATGTGTGTGAGTAGCGTGCCTCTCAAAAGTGTTCTATCGCCTTACCTTGACCATCCAACCAGGGGAGGAACAGCACAGGACAGGGCCATGATCCAGGTGAATGCACATCCTGCTGAAGCATGGGCAGCTGTAAATTTGAAACTTCCCATGGGTTTGCAGACCACAATGTATCTCTCAACAGCCAGAACCACAAGTGACCACAGTGACACTTGACCTGTTGAGAAAAAAAACAACAAAGATCTGATAAATACTTCCAATCCTGCAACCATCTTCAAAATTGAGTCTCACAAATATGAAAAATGGAACAGCCCAATATTTATATGGTTAGCCAAAGGAATTAAGGAGCTAAACAACCAGTTAAACAAATTGCATTCAGCAAATAACCCATATTTTACCTCCAAGGGTGGACATGAATCCCTCAATGGCACAGCTCAACTGTCCCATGGCGAAATATCCCATGAGAGAAGAGTAGAAGCACACTGTGAATCCAAACAGTACCATGACAAGTCCAGCCACTGCCAAGTTGACCAGGATGAAGTTGAGAGGTTGCCGGAGTTTCTTGTTCTGCGCTGTCACCAACAGTGTCAAAAAATTGATGGGGAAGCCAGTGCAGATCAGGAAGAACATGTAGAGAGCAAGAAACTTGAAAAACCATGGATCAGCCAAATAATACTGATGATAATAAAAAGGACTCCTCACAAGCCCCGTCCTGTTGTTCATGGGGACGTAGAAGTCCTTGCCCTCTGTGCCGTTTTCCATTTTCTCTGATTGAGAGGTCCTGCCGTGTCAAAGGTAACTAGGAACTGTCTGACCCTCCTATGTGGCTCATAAGTGGTTCCTGCATTGGCTTTATACTGGTCAAAAAGGGGATTATAGAAGGATTGAGATTATGTGTTTAAAGTAATCCTCAGCAGATCATCCTAACACCGGATAGTCATTAACTGCAAGAAGGGAGCAAGGGACCTTTGCTTTTATTCTGACCCCCTCTCTCTTTTCTGCAAGTGTTTTTTGTGAGTTTGAGTCCAAGTGAGTTCAAATACTTCAGACCTATTTTGGTGAAATCTCTGCAATTTTTTTACCAACCAAAGTTGTATCTTTATCGCTAACTTCTTTGATTAAAATTGGCAATACTGGTACAATATTTACCAAACAACTAATACATCATGTGCACAATTCATTAACTGCTATTCATGTATACACAATCAACACATTATGAATTATTGTTTGTTTTTTCATTAAATTTCTGTTTTACTTTTTATTGCTTGATTTCAAAGCAGCAGCTGATTTAGTGACAGTTTGGAAATCACTGATTTTTCATGTGGATTTTCTCTCAAGTTAAATAATTTGTATTTAACTTATCCTTTTTATGGTTCATCTCAAAAGTATCACAGTGATAATGTTCCAATGTAATTTATTTGGTAAGTTTTTGTTATTTTAGAAAGGCAACAACAAACATTAATAACATTGAACTGTGTTGGCTGTGTTGCAAAGACAGGTAAACTTCTAGCGGCTGCAAGCAACTAAACAACTGGAACCCCAGGACGGTTTGCCATCACATAAATATTTAATTTATTTGATTATCAATGATTATTTCAGACATCTTTAAAATAGTGGTGAAATGAAATATACAAAAATCATAAGCAAAGAAGATCAAAGGTACTCTGCCTGGCTTATGAGAACAAAGGAGAACGTTCATCTGCAGAGCTAACGGATGATAAATTGATGCGTTTCCAGGCACCTGGAGTTATGATGTCAAAGCACAGCGTAGTACTACAGACTAAAAAAATCCAGTGCATGAATTTTTGAGAGACATGGCTAAAAACATCAAAAGCATAGACAACAAAGGACCTTCACCTTCACATCTTCAGATGCTCTGCTCTATACTCAGTGAAGTTTTACTGGGCAGGAAGTGAGTGCTGATATTGAAGTGGTTCACAGATTTTAATAATAATTTCAGCTTAATCGTATTTATTTAAAGTTATTTTATACAGTTAGGGAAATCACATTCTGCACAGTCATGATTCAATACGGCTGACGCATGGTGAGCGTATTGCAACACTCCCTGTTTGTGTGTTTGCTCTGTTGTTGTTTCTCTACACCTCAGCTGAGCTACAGTTACATTTTTCACTCTTTTTACTACTAATCACTACTATTTTATAGCTGATGTGGGTTTATGTGTACATATAGTGTACATATAGTTCTGCCTCTCCTGCCCAATGTGCCAGTTTTTCCCCATCCTCCATTGTCAATAATGGTATGTGTATTAAATGTAGCTTCTTTGTATCTCTGGAGGACAGGGTAACTCTTTAGGAAACGTTGCCCCACACCACTAAACCCCACCTTTATTCTCAGCTCTAGCTATCCAGCCCCCTGTAGTTGATCACAGACAACCTAGTGTAGCCCCCCCCCGTAGGTCCTGAGCTAGGAAAGTGGATTTGTGACTGTACAGGGAAAGCAAAATAGTAAGATGAAGACTCACTGGGATCAACACCAAACCAATTTTCCCCACACACTCACCCACTGAGAATAAAACTGATCGGTCCGTAGTTGGAAGGTAGGTCTACTTTCCTGAGAGAATGCAAAGTATCCAGTGGCAGCTTACAGCTAACAGCTTACAGCTTACAAACACGTCCTGAGACTTCTCCTATGCCCTTCCATGAACCAATTAAACATTTTACTACAACCAAAAGTTGTATATAATATTAAAGACAAAAAACTTACAAATCTTTGCAGATGAGTAAACATGAAATACAGAACTACAACAACTTGCAAAGTCTTAACATTAAGATTTAGGTATGTACAAGCTTTTGTTGGTATTCTAGTCATCACTAAATAGCTCCTCTATTGATCTACATACAGTATGATCCACTATTTGCAGGGCTTTTCCCTTAAGGCCACACACAATATTTTTAATCAAATTTGAAATATTCAAAACTTAAACACATTTAGAAATGACAAAGTTGGCTTATCTATATTCTGTCTGGGACAGAGAAAACTCCTAGGATGAGTTTGTTCAACCAAAAATTGAATATGAGACTCTGCAAAGGTGACAAAAATCTTAAAATCAACTGTAAATAGCAAGATTCCTGTACATTCTCTGCCATGACCATCTGCAATATTTTTGTAGGTCTAGACATGACACATATGGCTAGCAAACTCATAGGAAGGGCTGTTTCTAATGGGGCGCTAAGGAGCCTTTTTCATGACACTAAAGCGCAACAACAAAATAACACTAATTCCTACCATTTTTTAACTTTTGCAAATTTTGGTGAGTAGTGGGCATGTTACAGCTCCAATATAAGCAATTCATTTGACAGAATAATTATTCCTTGTGTTCTTATGTTACCATTGCACTTTGTTGGTGCTTCAGACAGAAAAACATTTTTTTGACTGCATCTACAAATGTAGTGATATTTAACTGAGGAGTAGGAGTACAGTGGTACATCTACTTGTGTGTTTTACACATAAGTTGAATTGGTTGAGAACTTGCCAATTTATGCCGGTCATCAGTCACACACTTCAGACCATGTTTCATTTGGCTTATAGTGCAGTCATGTTCTGCGTGCCAGACCACATCTCAAATTAAGACCAACACACCCAATGGGCGTAATTTCACTTGCCATGGGCACTTGTCAAGAAAAAATGTCAACTGCCATTCCTAGAGGTTTCTTAAAGAGCTATACAAATAATTACTTTCAACACAAAAATGTATAATTGTGCTAAATATATCAATATATCAAATCAAATGTAAGATCTCAGATATAGATAAGATTTTACACAAAGTATGTTATCATGTATGAAAACAATCATGGATTTAAGTGATTTCTTCATCTGCATGCTGATGATTGTCTTGTATTATTTGCTGGCTTGGCTGTTTCTGTCCTAAAAGCAGGAACAAAGATACAAAGCTTTACAAAATCTGCCATAAGATCCTGAAGTTACCCTGAATGATAACAACTCAATGAGTTGTTTTCATCAGGAAAGAATTCAGCAGTCAGAAAAAACAAAGGGTTCCTGACATTCAGTCTCTTCTCAACAAACACACAGAATTGTATTTATTTTTTCTTTTTATTTATGTCAATTTGTATTATTTTTTATTCATATTGTTTTATCTAATTAATCAGATTTATTTCATTATACACTGATTATTTGTGGAATTATTTAAAATGCAAATTTATATTATGTGTAAATATTTAATATATTTTCATTTTTTTACACTGCTTTGGCGGTAACTGATCTGTTTATGCCAATAAAGCAAATTGAATATTGAAATTGAATTGAGTTATTTTTTCAAGACTACTTTTTGGGGCTTTTTTGCCTTTATTCTGGTGGACAGCTTAAAGGAGACAGGAAATATGAGAAGTGGGAGACAGGGAATTAATCCCACAACCAGTGCGTTGAGGACTCTAGCCTCTGCCCTGCTTACCGACCTCCATGATTTTTTTTTAAATGCAAAAAGAAAATACTAATGCCCTCCAAGTATCTTAACTCTGTGAGGACAAGGGCTTATTGAAAAAAAATCCCTAAATCCAGTTGAGCCTTTAACACTGGCTGCCACAAGTCAACCATGCAGACCAGTGGGCAGCAAGAAATCAGCACTTTGCCAGGGTTGTGATCTCTAGCACCCCAGAGCCACCACCCTCTATGCTAGCTCTCACTGCCCAACATGTCAACATGGAGACATAATTTACCTAACCTAGCCTGCCACATGGCTCTGTACAAGGAAGCTCCAGGTGAGTTTGAGCACATGTGCTGTTGAAACTATGCATTGCTGCCATTCTTGGTCAGGTCTCCCTTGAAAAAGAGATCTTTGATCTCAATGGGACTTACCTGGCTAAATGAAGGTAAAAAAAAAAAATAAATTGATAAATAAATGACAATGCTGATATCTAACCTGAATCTCCATATCTAAGCTTTTACATTTTATATGCTTCCTCCCGGGGAGCAATTATTTCTATTAAATAAATTATTCTCTGACTGGAAGACCGTAGCACTATGTCAGGCCTCAAATTAGTGTAAACTATCTCCTGTGGCATATCAAGTTTCCCTCCTAAATCTACCTGCATCTCAGTTATTAGAACCCTTTTACTGGCCTAGCAGACGTCTGACTCCTCTGAGTTTCACTCCCTCATAAATGAGCTGAACTGCCACTCTCTTCCTGCTAACATCCTGCATTCACCTCTCACCTTATGCTTTATATTCCTACAGCTAAACTTTTCAAAACCATGAAGTGCCGCCAGACACAGGATACCTACTTTGTGACAGACTGATCTTAACACACTGTAAGAATGTGCCTCAGAGTTGCTATCCCTGTCTACTTACCTGCTCTATTACCATCCCCCCTTGCATCTTTGAGACCTACTTTGTTCCATAATGATTTCCCTGATCCAAAGTCCCTCTGGCCTAGCTGAACATTACCCATAATCTCTGCATGCCTAAGAGCTGCCTGTGCCTCCTGTACTGTCTGTCTTGGGTTTCATTTTCTGCCTATGAACAGAGGCTGATTTCAAAAGTATGGACTACTTTTTGTTCCAGAAGCCTTTATCAAAGCAGAGGTTTTGTTTCCCAAGATTAAGAACCAATTTCTAGAGAATAACCTGTGATCAGTCTACAGTGGGATTCTCTTACAAATATTTAAACCAGATTTTCTTTCTTCAACATGTTGTTGCAGTGGGATAGATACATTTTTCATGATAGTTTCACCAAAAAGACACAACTGACAGATTTTGATGCATGCATTTAATGACCTACATTTAAAACATTATAAGCTTTTATAAAATATATGTACAAGTGTCCAAGAAAATCAATTCTGGCCCTGAAAAAGTTCCAAAATCTCAGAAGGAAATAAGAGTTGATCCTTGGACTTACAGGGCCAACTGGATTGACTGCACAAGTACCTAGTGGTAGTGAGATGAAAACTGCTTTACATATGGTCAAAGCCCCACTGTACATTCTGTCAGACCTTTCTGTAGAGTAATATCCAAGCAATCCTACTGTATGAAAATGAATGATAACGGCGCCTGTATATATTTGTCAATAGTCCATTTGGAAAATCCATTGGAGTCGACGAGAGTCGTCTGAGTTTAAGAGACAGAGGACACTTCTGTCTTGCTGGTAGATACTGAGGTCTCATCCTCCACCATACCACCCATTCCAATAGTGCTCAACATGCAGTTACGGAACTGAAAACAAAGCAAAATTCATTATTAGAAAGTGAGGCGTCAATAGGCATTGACGGTAATGAGATAACGGTACAAGTGGTTCCCTTTTAATGTTCTTCAAGGTAGAGAAAACAGGATTATATGGGACGCTGGCTGCTGTCTCCATGGCTCACTTGTACCATTAGTTTTTCTTGGAAATGTGTATTCACCTGAGGGGCGCTACGCTAACACCCTGTTCACTATAATTGCATTTGAGCAACACACTGAGGGCTTAACTGAGGACAGCCAGAAACAGCATGAACACAGCGGCATAAAAAACAAAAACAAAAGTAGAAAGAAGGGTCTCTACTAATACAGACACCTGATGGGTCATGGTTGGTATTTTGATTTTTAAATCTATTTTAGAATTACTTTTAGTGAAATCATAATACTAGAGAATTCTAGTGAAACATGTCATTAACTTGTTCAGCAGCACTGAACTGACCTGCTTGTTCATCAGCACATAGATGATAGGGTTGAACAGTGCTGAGCTCTTGGAGAAGAAGGCAGGGATAGCCATGGCTGTGGCTGAGAAAGCAGCTCCCCTGTTAAAGAAGATCCATGCAGCAAAGCTAGCATATGGTGTCCAGGCCACCAAGAAGCCACAGACCATCAGGATACACATACGAGTGACTTCTTTCTCAGCTTTCTGGGTGGATGCTGAGTCCTGCTGCTGAGCTGCAGCCTGAAAATGAAGGAAATATGAATCATTAGACATACTCATACACTGGGTATAGAGGATTCCTTATTGAAAAAAAAAAAAAAAAAAACTTTAAGTGTACTCCATACACTTAAAAATAACTTGAAAATTCAAAAGATATCATATTTAGACAATACATTAAGTTTTAATTTTGGGCATTCAGATACCAATGCACACAACATGCACTGGCACTCACTGAAGAACAACCCCACAACTGACGTGATCTGCAGTGTCCACTTGTAAACTAAAGCAGTGGTTCTCAACTTGTGGATATCCATTGTGCAGATAGGACTGAAGTCCTTGGCTGACATGTGTCCATATTCTTTATATTGCTGGAAAAGGAGTAAAGGAGTAAATTATGGTTGTTTCTTGAGATCTTGACCTAAGCATCCTGTTGTCTTATATTGAAATATCTTGAACAAAGTTGGTTTTCCCACAAAATGCTTTAATTTCTTGAGACCTTTAAGAAAATCCACCGAAATGTTAACCTGACACACCAGATGGATTTGTTTCACACATCCATCTGGAAAACCTCCCATAGACAGTGTTTGGAAAAGAGCAGAGCCTTTGAAACTTGGGGGGTGATTGGATGAACATTCTGTCTGTCATGTATTTATAGGTCAATCAAAGCAACAAAACATTTAACGTCGTAGGTGTGCCCCACTACCGAGGACTAAACTCCATAGAGAACTGCATAACGTGAACCATTGCGACTGTAAACATGTCAGTACACAACTTTGTCGTTTTTTTAAAAGAAAAGACCTCAATGCTGTTCTTTGTTCTTCTTTTAACGAAGAAATGTCATCAAGTTCCGATAAAACTGATGCTATAGCAACATCCATGCTCATCTCTTCCACCATAATTGCACTGGCCTCTTGTCACTGCTTGTGTACATCACGACTCCGCCATGCCCAAAAGTACTGCCTCTTACTTCTGATTGGTCCTGTCACTTTCTTACAGGGCTCGATCTGTTCAGATGGGAGCTTTGCAAAGATGGCTTCACCAGTGAGAAACACAGAAACGGGCAAATCCATCTGCTTTGCAAGGTTACCAAAATGTACATTATTAAAGCAAAATAAAATGCTCCTCCAAAAGTTTTGGTCTGTCCCTTCTCAGTCATATGTTTTGTTCCATCTGAAATCAAAAGTGAAACAATTTTCATTATATTACAAAAACAATCAGAA
Source organism: Cheilinus undulatus (assembly GCF_018320785.1). NCBI lineage: Eukaryota > Metazoa > Chordata > Actinopteri > Labriformes > Labridae > Cheilinus > Cheilinus undulatus. Next base: position 32,274,793 of record NC_054867.1, on the reverse strand, counting down.
ATGTTGTTCACAGTTTAAATCACAGAAGAGGTGTTGGGTCTTATGGCTGGACCAGTTGAGAACCATTGAACTAAAGCATAGCTTTATAAATGTGCGTCCAGCCTCGCTCAAAGTGATGGGAACTGTGGCTCCTTTAAGAGATCCAGTTGATTTATCTCAGGTCAGTAATACAAGTCTGTCTTTAAGCTCCAAAACAGCTATTAACTATTTAGCCTTTTTTATAACTCTAAAACAACATAAAAATGAACAGGAGCTAGCACTGAGAACTGGTTTGTTCACAAATTTACCTGCAACTTGTCATCTCAACTTCAGTTGCCACTTCGCCTTGACTAGTGTCCATCAAGATTTATCTGCTGCAGTACTTTAAAAGCATCTTTTCGACAAATAAGAGAGAAAGGCTGTTAAAGAGGCACCACAAGCTTCTTAACTCTTTTCCAAATCCCCCCCCATTCATTTGTACTGCCAGTGGCTTCATGGCAAACAGCATGTAGGGCTACTGAACCCTGTAAGAGACACATAAATGATGTAAGGGTTGGTGTTTGCATAACAAGCAGACAAGTAAGCTCTGATGAAAGATCATCACGGAGGATGGATTGTTAACGCATAATATGGTGGTTCTAAAATGCAGTCACTTTGTATTTGAATGCCCAAAATGACTCTATAATGTAAAGTGTAAACAGGACCACAGTGTCTCTTACCGCCTTCACTGTGCACACAAGGTTTCCATAAGTGAAGAAGATGGTGAAAACGGGAACCATGAAGTGGCAGGTAAACAAGTACATGACATATGATTCATTGTTGTAGCCAGGGGCCAGAGTATAGTAATCAGGGCCGCAGGAGACCTGGATACCCTCAGGGATGTACCTAAGAGAACAGACAGAATTGTATGTTGAAAGTTCAACCTTATGTAGATTAATTGCATTCTCTTCTCAAGCAGATCATTTTCATACCTGACACAACCACTCTAAAGGATGTGAGCTAGCACCATTACCAGAAGGAGGTATATGTTTCAAAACAATTTTTAGATGATGATGGTAAAAGATGGTTTGAAATAAAAGCTGGATGCTGGCTATAAATTGTATTTTGTTTTCTTTGGTGATAAATTTCCAAGAATCTTAAGTTCAAGTGAAATTCTTTCAAATTCTTGCAATTGCCTCAATCTCCTAATGCAAAAAAAAAGTTCTACATTCTACATAAAGTGCCTTCTTATCTAGGTTTTGTACTGATTCCTAAAACTGCCAGTAGCAGTTACCTTTAGTCTCATGGGTACATTACAGATGAAATTCCTCAAACTTGCTCTGTGTCTTTGGTGACAGACCCTATTAGTTGCTTTGCTCCATCATCTTGATCTGGGATATATAACATGAGAGTGTACATGCTCATACATTTACTTAAAAACAGGATTAAAATGATATTTCTGTATTTTTGAAGCTGTTTGAATAAGGCAATTTTAGTTGTGGCAATAGTAGTGGCACTAGCCTCCAGAGATTTCAGTGAGCGCCTTTAAGGATGATGTGCTTGGTGAAGCTAAGCTGTGCAGCACTACAAACTGGCACACTTTCTCTGCATGATTTAGTGTATTTAAGGAAAAAATGGCCCAAAAACAATCCTGACTCAATTGTATGCAAGATCATTTTTTTTCAGTCTTTCATTTTACACCAAGAAAGCCTCTGTGTTGTAATGCAATGCAACCTTCAACTACCAGCTATGTGCTCTTCAACCTCAGTGTATCTGATCAGCTGCTTAAGATGTTGGTTTCGTCAGAGAAAACAAGAGCGAACTGTGTCAGCTGCTTGAGTGGAAATCTGAAATAAGCAGTTTTAGTCCTTTTTTTGTCTCTTGAATGGAGCTTTAATGTCTAGTTTCTTATAAAGTCTTTTGATGTCTTGGTTTTTATGATGTCTTTTGATATCTTGGCTTTTAAGATATGTTAAAATGTCTAGGTACTTATGATGTCTGAAGATGTCTAGGTACTTATGATGTCTAAAGAAGTCTTGGTACTTATGATGTCTAGGTGCTTATGTCTAGGCTTCTATTATGTCTGAATGTTTTATAATAACTAGGATCTTTTGATGTCCAGGTTCTTATGTATTTTGAGGTGTAGCTGCCTAGGACGTCTTGGTTCTTATGAGGTCTTTTGATTTCTGCGTGCCTATCATGTCTTGGTTCTTATGTTGTCTGAAGATGTCTAGATGCATATGATTTTAAGGACCCTAGATGACTTTTGATATCTAGGGTTTTTATGATGTCTAAATACTTATGATCTCTACGTTCTTATGATTTCTGAGTTTTTATGATGTCTTATCATTACTGGGTTCTTAGGATGTTTAAGTTCTTTCGATGTATAGGTTTTATGATGTCCTATGATGTCTAGGTTCTTGTGATGTTTTAAATGTCTGGGTACTAAAGATTTCTTGGTTATCTTATGATGTCTAGGTTTGTATTCTGTTTTAGTTTCTTTTTTGATTCTTGTGTGGTTAGGGTATTGTTCATGCTGTTTGGGTGCCTTTTCTGTTGTTTTTTTTTTTTGTTGTTGTTGTTGTCCTAGTATTTGTTTTTGTTTTGGCCTACCTTGACCATCCAACCAGGGGTGGAACAGCACAGGATAGGGCCATTATCCAGGTGAATGCACATCCTGCTGAAGCATGAGTGGCTGTAAATTTGAAACTACCCATGGGTTTGCAGACCACAATGTATCTCTCAATAGCCAGAACCACAAGTGACCACAAGGACACTTGACCTGTTGAGAAAGAAAAAGCAGGCATGATAAATGCTTTTGGGTCCTGCAACCATCTTCAAAATTGAGTCTCACAAATATGAAAAATGGAACAGCCCAATATTTATATTGTTAATGAGGAGATTTATGGAGCTAAACAACCAGTTAAACAAATTGCATTCAGCAAATAACTCATATTTTACCTCCAAGGGTGGACATGAATCCCTCAATGGCACAGCTCAACTGTCCCATGGCGAAATATCCCATGAGAGAAGAGTAGAAGCACACTGTGAATCCAAAGAACACCATGACAAGTCCAGCCACTGCCAAGTTGACCAGGATGAAGTTGAGAGGTTGCCGGAGTTTCTTGTTCTGCGCTGTCACCAACAGTGTCAAAAAATTGATGGGGAAGCCAGTGCAGATCAGGAAGAACATGTAGAGAGCAAGAAACTTGAAAAACCATGGATCAGCCAAATAATACTGATGATAATAAAAAGGACTCCTCACAAGCCCCGTCCTGTTGTTCATGGGGACGTAGAAGTCCTTGCCCTCTGTGCCGTTCTCCATCTCAGCTAAGATGAGGATTGACAATGGTCAGTAATTGTGGAGCAATGTTGATGGTCAGCTCTCTAACCTGCTACTTCTCATACTGCAGTTGTGATTATATAGACCCCAGGGTCAGCACCCTGATGGATCAGGAAGATAAGCCAAAGGACTATGCATGATAATTCAGGGCATTAACTGAGTGTAATCACCTGGCACAGGTCTGTAGGATGTTTCATCATGAGCAGCAGCAGATGTCACATAACCACAAAGGTCATTTAATGTGTGAGGCAAGGAGATGACAGTGTCTTTGAAACTGCTGTCCTTCAGTTTTAAAGCACGGTACTACTCCCATCTAAAAATGGTAGAGAAAAAGTCACAGAAGGATACTGACATTATCTCTAAGACAGCATAAGATGTCCTTTGAAGATGGCAGTCAACAGCAGTTCATGAGGTGCACCCAAACCTTATAGTGAATACTACACATTTAACTGAACCAAATGTGTTTATGATTTAAACACCATTAAAGTGAGCCCCTGTCTGGAACTTCTAATTTCATTATACACCTAATCACTTCAAGTGGCTTCAACTAACAAATTCCTAACAGGATTTTAGAGGTCACGTGAGGGATCACAGTAAATCCATGCTCCAGTGGCATTATAGCAGCAGTAGACAGAGAGAAATAAACACATAGATGAATAGATGAGCAATGACATGAACATTCAAAACATGAATGTGGATGGAGGGAAGCTGCATCTGTCTAATTTGCTCAGATTTAAGAAACAAACAGAAAAGAAAGAAAAAAACAAAGTTGGTGAATGAAGTAGAATGTCAAACACTGTATAACTGAAGTGGTGGAAATCATACAGAAAATCTAAGCCACGGGAAATTCTCCCTGAAAGACCATAGCCTTCCATTCATTGAGTTTAAGGACTGAAAAACAGGGATGTGTTTTCAGATTTTAATGTGAAGTGTGAAGAATATATTTCTTTTTTATCTCTTTGGCTTCAGCATCGAGCACAATACAGTACTGTGATAAAAGCTTTGCATGCTGCACATGAAAAAATTCATGCTTTGATCACCTTTGTCAGAAAATTTAAAAAGATGCTACACTGCACAAATAAACTTCAGTGCAGTTCCAGTCTGCTAGACGGGGGTTGGGGCTGGCTTCTCTAAGACTACAGTAAAGCTCTAAATCTGTCTGAAAGGACTCCTAACTAACCTTGATAAATCACAATCTACCCAAGTATTTGACTTTTAATTTATGCACAATTGTTAATCACAGAAATGTGTAAATGATCATAACCTATATAGCAACATACCCCAAATAAGACAACATTTTTGAGCTGAAGTACCAACCATGTGGAGGTCAAGAGGTCAGATTGATGAAGACTTTAAAATCTACCCAAAGGAGATTACAGCACGCTCATGTAAAAGAATCAAGCCTTGATAGTTTGCTGTCATGAACTGACTGAGGTCTCTATTTAGGGTTACATGTCTGATGAGTTTGAATCAGAGGAAAATGGGCATCAGCTGTTTTAAACAAGTGCAGCTTTTAGTTCATGTGATGTACAGTTACGAAACACCCCAGACTGTGTTCAATAACTACGTTTTGACACACAATGAAAAGTTTTACTAGTATCTATGATAACTCAGAAAGAATAAGAAAATTGTGTTCTTGTCATATCAACTGCCACAGCTTCTTTTTGATAACCATTTCATTGGTCCTTTGTAAATCATCACTCTCTTCCCCTCTCCAAAAGTGGGGCGCCAAATACAATTCAAAATGGACTTAAGCTTGTGCAGTGCTTTTGTAGTCATCTCCACACTTATGCGTCCACACCACATTCACTCACTGATGGTGAAGCTGCTATGTAGAGTGGCCATCAGTATTTACCAACCCCATTCATACACATTCATGCTCCACTGATGCAGCCACCCAACATGTGACTATAGGAGCCGAGGGTAGAACCCATGACCTTCTGACTGACTACCTGCAGAGCTACAGTTAACTCAGATATGATAAGAACAATGTTAGAAGGGAACAATACTTAACCCTTTTAATGATTTACAAATATAGATCAATCACAGTCAATATAATTTGGCTTTTTGACCCCAAAAAGATACAAAAAACATCTTTCATATCAAAGTGAAAAAACACAAGTAATGTCAATTAAATCAAAATATGTATGATAAAACAAGTAATTGCATAAATATTCATCCCCTTTTAAGTGACCAACCAAATTCAACAGAGGTACAGCCAATTAGTGCAAGTCATCTCACAATTAATGAAATGGGGATTTTATGAGTGTGAATGTGTCCCAAGTGATTGTAGTATAAAGACACCTGTGTCTAGAAGGTACAGTCACTGGTAAATCAGTATTCCTGGCTACCATTACACCATGAATACAAAAGAACACTCAAAGCAACTCAGAGACAAGGTTATGGAAAAGTGTAAGTCAGGGGGTGGACACAGATACAGAAAAATTTCCAAGGCCCTGAACAGGCCCCCCAAGGCCCCCAGAGTTCAGTTAACTCCATCATCAAGACATGGAAGGAATATGGCACATGTGTAAATCTGCCTAGATCAGGCCATCCTCACAAGCTGAGAGACCGTTCAAGAAGGAGACTAGTGAGAGAGGTCACCAAGACACCTCTGAATTAGTTACAAGCTTCAGCAGCTGAGATGAGAGACTCTTTCACTTTATGAGAGAGTGGCAAAGAGAAAGTCACTGTTGGAGACTCCGTGCTCTAGTGGAGGGATGTTCTTCGGTTTGATGAGACCAAAATGGTAATTTTTGGCCATCAGACAAGACGCTATGTTTGGTAGACACCAAACATTGAACATTACCAGAGACATACCATCACCACTGTAAAGCATGATGCTACCACCATCATGCTGTGGGGATGCTTCTCAGCAGTCGGCCCTGGAAGGCTTGTAAGGGTAGAGGGCAAAATGAATATGGCAAAATATAAGAAAACCCGATGGGACAATCTTATTCAGTCTGCAAGCAAACTACAGCTTATTTTCCAGCAAGACTATGACCCAAAGCATACCGCCAAAGCTACACAAAAATGGTTTAAAGACAAAAAGGTGAATGTTTAGGAGTGGTCAAGTCAAAGCCTAGACCTCAGTGCAATAGAGAGGATGGACTTGAAAAGGGCCGTTCCTGTCAGATGTGCAGATGTGTGACCTAACCACACAGACAGTGCTGTGATTGCAGCCATAGGTGCATCTACTGAATACTGAAAGAAAGAGGTGAATATTTATGCAGTCACTTATTTTAAATTACATATGTTTATTCAATTGACATTTTGATGAAATATTTTTTTTTACTTTGACGTTTAAAAGTTTTTTTTGTGATGTTGTTTTACTTAAAAAAACGCCAAGTTATAATGACCATGATTGATTTATAAAATTGATAAAAGGGTAAAACATCCTGGGGGTGAATATTTTTTATAGGCACTGTATACAGGCTTTCACATGGAATGTTTTGGAAACTCCAAGTGTGCTTTGATGTGTTTTGCTCTGAGGAGAGGGATCTCTGGACCTCAGCCAGAGTGATAATCAGGTTCTTGGTCACCTCTCTTAGTAAGGCAAGGCAAGGCAAGTTTATTTGTATAGCACATTTCAGCAACAAGGCAATTCAAAGTGCTTCACACAGTTCATTAAAATACATTGACAAAGGGTAGTAAGACCCTTCTCCCCCAATTCCTCAGTTTGGCTGGACAACCAGCTCATGGAAGAGTTGCTGATTGTGCCAAACTTCTTCTATTTGAGAATTCCGGGCTCTTGGTAACCTTCACTGCAGCAGAAATTGTCAAGTAGACTTCCCCAGATCTGTGCCTTGTGACAATCCTGCCTCTGAGCTCTTCAGGCAGTTCCTTTTGACCTCATGGCTTGAACTTTGCTCTGATATACTGTATATTATCAGCTGTGAGGCCTTCTACAGAGAGGTGTGTGCCTTTCCAAATAATGTTCAATCACCTGAGCAAAATTTTAAGTGTTTCTGCAAAGGGTCTGAATACCTACAGTATGTCAATGTTTTTTTTTTTTTTTTTTTTTGATAAATTTGCAAAAATGTCTAAAATTCAGTTTTCACTTTGTCATTATGGGGTACTGGGTGTAGATTACAGTTTTTCTCAGTCGCTTTAGTACATGTCTCAGATCAGAATTGAAATTCTCAAAACTACTTGTTCAATCTTCACATCATTGTGTCACTTGTGCACATCAAAAAAGCAGTTTCTCATTTCTTTGATCAAATTGAAAATGCTTTGGTACATCCATGCAAATGACTATGTACAATTCTCTGCTGTTTCCTACATTTTCATTTGCTTATGTCATGTTGATCAAAATATGTTATAATGGGTCTTATAATGAAATGAGGGATTTCATACTGAATTCACCTTTTTATACCCCAACTTGAGCCGGCTCACTGGGCTTCTCTGAGAAGTCAGAAACGAATCAAGCATAACATTCAACCACTAAAACTCATTTTTCTGTTTAGGAATGCAAGTAAATAACTATAATTTGACATATAATGAAGTAATAATAATGTGCATTACTATTTTTTCAGTTTTTTTGTAAATCAGTACATTTGAAAATTCATGGATCACAATAATAATTATATTTTGGCATTAAAGATATCATTTGGGTTAAAGAGCTTCTACATATTGGTGTATTAACCATTGCAGAAACATAAAAAATGATTTTGGTAATTACCAATGCTGTTAATTTAGAGCAGCTGTGACATAAACCTTACTTTGGTTAGGGTTAGAGTGGTCTAATAAATTTGTTAAGCACTGTATATGATCACCAGCCACATACACAGATGACCATTCTGGCTGCCATGGATGCAGCGTGTGATGACATCACAGCAGATACCTGCAGAGGCTGGATAAGACACTCTACAAGATTCTTTCCATGCTGTATTGCAAACGAAGATATTCGCTGTGATGTGGATGAGAATTTGTGGCCCAATATACAGGAACATCAGGAGGTGTAGGAAGACTGCACTGTAATTCCTACAGAACTGCATGTACAGTTTTCCCAAAGAAGAGTGTCCTATGTTGACATTTTTACTTTGTTTTTTTTTTTTTGTTTTGTTTTTGTTTTTTTCTTTGTGCTATGCAGTGCTGGCTTTTCCTTTCTGTATCGCAATGACATGGTCTGTCAACATTACAGTACAAACAGTAAAAGCATAAATGTGATCATATCCAGTCTCTTGCAATCTCCCACATACACTAAGGTGTAAATTACAATTTACAATAATTGTCATCAAAACTTTAGCCATAGTTTACATCAGAACCTCCCTCCAGAGTACACTGTTATATTGACAACATGACCAAGCAATCTGACTGTCTTATCTGTACACAAAGACACAAGGACTTGCCATTCTGATGGCACTGACATGTTCATTGACACAGATATTTATCCATGGTGTTTTGCTATTTGTACGAATCGTTTTCAGATATGCATTTAATGTTTTGCAAATGTCGAGGATGATTCGAGAAATGTACCAAAGCGACTGAGAAAAACTGTAAATACAATCTGCCAAAAAAGAGCAATACAATTGATTTAGATGTCAGTATGGAGCGATCACAGTGACTCTCAGCTTGAACTACGCTTGTAATGCTCACAGATTGAATTAAAACTCCTCCACACTAATCCAAAGATTGGGAAGTCATAGGAGTTGACAGGGACAACAGATAATGAGGATTCTAATTACTTAATTAGATGGGCAAAAACCAATTACCTCACTGTTATCTAAAGTCAAATAGCATAAGCAAACTCACCTCAGATGTACTGAGCCACTCTTAAGCATTGTTTTAGTGTTTGTAAAGCTAAAAGATTCTTTCTTTAATCAGTTTGGTTGCAGATTATAGATGCTGCATGCTGCATGCTGTTCGTCTTAATTTATTCATTTAGGCTAGTCTTCACTGAGCTAATCCTCTTACTTTGAAGTCAAACACAGGTAATGTACATTCAGATTGAATGAGCTCATTAATACTGACTAACTGATCAAAACTGGGATTCTGATGGTAGGCTTGGCAGAGTGTTTGTCCGTCTTATCTAACTGTGATTTGCCTGTTACTTAATGAGACACCTTCAGGCCTGGTTTTTCTCCCTACCACTGTCTTATCAAAGGGGCTCTGTCAGTCCAGCAATGGATCTCTGTTGGTTTTAACTTCAGATCAGCTAAAAGTGGAGAATGATCAGAATCAGAATCAAGCTTATAGCCAGGTATGTTTTCACAGTGGGCTCCTCCATCACAGCTTCAGTGAACCGTATAATATTTCCACAGCCACACCTCCATTACATAAATGATCAATTAAAAACTAACTGTTGTTAGTGCTGTGCTGAAATGAAAATAAAAATCACACCAAGGTTTTGAATTCTGGCACCATGACTACTTCAAGTTATTTTCACTTAGTTTTAAATCTCTTTATCAAACTTGGGTTCTTTTTTTCCAGCCTCCAATTATGAAGAGCACAGATACCTGTGAAGTTAAGCTTGTCACTCTCTCCAAATGTTTTTATGTTTACACTGAGTGATTAATACCCTGCTGGTTGACAGAGTACTCTGTAAGCCAATCAAAATAAAGAGATTACTGATTTACGAGAGCCATCATGTCTTGACTGATGTTTGCCAACACCTAAGCCAAACTGTTTTGAGTGTGGTACATCTCTAATGAAAACAACAAGCTTACTTCATTAATAATACCCCATTAAACCTGAAGATCAGTCACTAGTGTTAAATAACTTAGGTCAAATCAAGTATCACTCTGATTGAACCAATTTATTTCACCTTTATCCATAACATTATGTTGGCTCTTGGCGAACTACTACTTGTGTAGCTTCTGGTGTCTCTTGAGGCGCTGCTTAGTGCAGAGAACATACTGCAAGTACACAAGCATTAAACACAGACATATAGTTTTCTGGTGGTAATGTATTTGTATGTATTGTCTTATTTGCAGTGAGCAAAACTCAGGACTATCATAAATAATTGAAAAGAGGCATTTTTAGAGTACAAACACCATTTTCTGTCCTCCAGTTAATCTTGTTTAAATAAACATGTTTTAGATTTTTTAATTGAAAAGTTTGTTTTAAAGGTCCGTTCCTTGGGTATCAGCTTGAAAAGACCGCCTCGTTTTCAGCTGGACATTAAATACTCCAAGAAAGTTAGTGTCATAGATCTTTGACAACTAAACTCCAAGAAAGACTTTCCTATGACAGTGATGTAAGCTTGGGGCAGTGACATTTATCAAATGGAGAATGTTTTTGGGAGACAATTTTGAAAAATGGAAAACCCAAATCACCAGTATGTACTATACAATAGAGATTTTGTCACCTACCATTTTACACTAAAATGAGACTCTAAATGGTTAGGTATCTGACCCATATTGTTCTGTTTGCTCTTCAGGAACTGTAGACTCTTTACACTGTATCTATGGGAGTGTCCAGGAGTTTTTTTTTAAAACCTCAATCACTTACTGGCAGCAGAGTGTTTTGGACCTTCTTCCCTGGAATCATCAGCAAGAAAATACAACACAATTTTTACATGTAGAGTTTTAATATTTAACTTAAAGGATCTGCTAATTAGACAAAAATGCCATGTCTAAAAAGGAATTGCTCTGTGGCAAGTCATTATCTTGCACAGCAGATGGATACGCTCGTTTCCTTATTTTTCACTGGCGAATCCATCATGCAAAGCTCCCGTCTGAACCGTTTGAGCCCGGTTAGAAAGTGACAGGACCAATCAGCGCCAAGGGGCAGTACTCCCAGACGCAAGAGAGAGGAGTCGTGACGTAAGCAAGCAGCAACAGGAGGCCGGAGCTTAGCATGGATGCTGCTAAAGCACCAGTTTTATCAGAACTTGACGACATTTAAAAGAAGAGCAAAGAACAGCAGTGAGTTGTTTTCTTTTCAAAAACGACAAAAGTCGAGTACTCACATGTCTATAGTCGTCGTGGTTCGCGTTATTCCTCTGTAGCTGCGCACACGCACCTCGATAGCGGCTACGTCGCGTGTTCTGTTGCTCTGATTGGCCCGTAAAGATGTGACGGACAGAAAGTTCATCCAATCACATGCAGAGTTTTTTTCAAATCCTCTGCCCTTTCCTAAACGCTAAGTATGGAAGGTTTTCCAGGTGGATGTGTCAAACAAATCTATCTGGCATGTCAGGTTAGGCAAGTGAGGTAAATGTTATAAACTGTTCAGAATCACTACAGAGAGGCTACTCCATTGTCTAACCTGTGCTTTATTGAGTACTGAACAACACCTGAGTGGTCTGGGAAACTAAAAACTTTCTAAACTCCACAGTTCCTGAAAACTGTCAGGACTTAAAAGTTTGCAGCGCTACTTGGAGTCTACAGCATTCATCAATGTCCATTCTGAGGACTTGTCAAAGAAATGTGAAAGGTGTTTGCATGTTTTCTACATGCAGAATTTTAAAATCAATTTATGGCCATACGGATGAGCCCCATTTTCACTTGGAGGTTATATAATATAGAAGTAACATGAAACACGTCATGAAACATGTCATACACAGGCCTGGCCCTCAATGAAGTAGGCCTGCATTTGACTGTTTTGACATACAAACAAAAAGTTATAGCACAATCTGAAGTTTTCATGATTGGTAGAAAATGTTTGAATATGTAAATAGCTCTTTTTATTAATTTTTCTAGAAGTTATTATTGCAAATGTTATAATGAAATTAAAACAATTAAAGTTTGTACTGGCAACAAAGAATGTTTTCAAATTACTTAATGTACTTGGAGTAATTTGTCAATGGAGTTAGAGTAAATGAAGCAATTATTTTTTGTGGTACATTAAAATTATAATATTTTGCTTCAGGTATGGCCTTACGGTTGACACATTTTTCTAATCTAAAATAATTCTAAACTGATTTGAATATTACAAATTCTCCAAAAAATGTGCCATATCTTTGAACTTCCAAATGTGCACTATGTATTACATTGAAATCTAATAGAAATACAACCATATATGGTAATTCCCTGGATTTATAAACAGGAAACCATCTGTCACACCTGACATAAGTATGCCAATTCCCACAAGAGGGATTTCCCCTCCAAGGAGCTTGTGTTCATCTGCTTAGCTCCAAAAACAGTCACAAGCAAGCTGTTAAACCGGAGGGGTTTGGCCCTCCCTAATCTTCAATCCTCACAAATTGGATTCTCACCTCATACGCAATTCGGAGGTGTTGAGCAGGTTGTCTGGGAGTCAGAACGCACGTTAGAGGTGACACCTGTCTCCTTCAATTCGCGTCGTCTTCAAAGGTGATTACAGCAGACGCAGATCTGCACCTAAGGTCAAAGACCGCAGGTTGTCTCTGCAGGCGGGGCCTGATGGGGAAGCAATTTTTAAAAGTCATTGTCTTATTCACACTAACTATATTATTATTCAACAATGCTTCAAATAAATGTTAATGCAAGAGTAGGAATCTTTCATTGACTGTAGATTCTCCTTTCTGTAGATGAACTAGTTTACATATATGGGAGCCTCTGTGTGTGACAGTTGAAGAAATCAATAAAGACAGACTGAGAGATATGATTTATATAAATACTATTGGATGTATGTATTGATTGATTTTCACAGGTAAAGATGAAGAGACAGATTTAAAATATACTTGAGTAATAAAGATATTTGTATAGATACAGATGGAACAACATACAGACAGCCTATAGAAAGAATTAAAAATATAGACAAATAGGATTAGAGATCCAAGACCCCTTCAGTGATACAGAGACCAAAAAAATAAAAGTAAAATCTTTTACATTAATAACTAACAATGTTAGTACTGATGTTTCATTTCAAGACTAAAGTAGCCAGCTTATAATATTTAAAATGAACAATTATTCTGTCCTATCCTTATCTTTGCAAAAAAAAAAAAAACAGTATCTGAAACATATATTTTACACATCAAAGATGTTTTAAATCGTTGTAAAGAAGGCAACACACACACACAAAAAGATTTACTCCACCAGTTTGCTTTAACATAAAATTCAGCAATATAAATGTGGTTGATTTGAAATTATGCACTTATTTTTGGTTTTGACAAGATGTTATGTTGACTCATCAAATCCATTGTATTCACAAGAGTGAACAGATTTCATAGATATATTGTATAATGCATGTATGTATAATTATACAGGTGCAATAAAGCTAGATAGAGGTATATACTGATACATACTAGCTTTAATGACTTATATGAATACCTAGTTATGAATATGATACAGATTTAGTCTTTAATATAGGAATATATAGATAAATAGACAAATAAAAGATCATTTAAGTTACAGATACAGTATACATAACGATGCATGAGAAAAAAAAACTGATATATTAATTAATGCATGTTTAATCTTCTTTCACTGAATAATGAAAATGTTTCTTTGATTCATTTTAACAAACCATAACACATTTTTGCACATGGCTGTACATGTTAAATTTCTGACCTGCTAATAATAAGCAATAATTCTGAATCCTTATATTGATAAGAAATAAATGCAAAGTTGTTTTTAAAGCTAATTGTTGATACAAGCAGGCCTTAAGCTCTGTATTAGCCTGCTTGTGAGGTCAGAGTGGTGCTTGCGTATGTGGGGCATCTGCTTCAATGAGAGTTGAGCTCTAAATGAGATTGATATTGACGCTTGGAGAAACTTACAAGCCCGAGGCGGGTGAGAAGTCTAAAAATGGTTAGATCAAAGGGTGCCTGCCGCGTGCCTTAAGTCCCACGTACACAACAGTTAATTGGGATTAGCTTGCGCTTTGCAGCTACACAGCAGCTTAACACACTCTTGCTGAGGTTAATATGTCGAAAGTGTAACAGGAAGTGTTGAACAAACAGGAACATGACTTTTAATCACACATTATATGACTGATCCAGAACATTTTGCTCCAAATTGTCATCAAGCAACAAAAATACAACATTTTTATACTTTATTGGACATGAAATAAACAACAATCATGGGAACTTTGGATTAATTTTCAGGCCAATGCTGAATTAACTGCTTTTTATTAACAGTCTTCTAAATGTCTTTGCTGTACTCAGGAGGATCAGCACAGGGAATAAAATCAATTTATTTAGAAATAAAGTCTGCATATGTTTTTGACCTACAAACTATGATTTCTGGGAGAGACAAAACTAGCTAATCAGGTTTCTTTAAATACATGCACAAAAGGAAGCTTATTGACATTAAAGATAGGGTTGGGTATAGTTTTTTTTTTTTTTTTGATAGTGATGCTACTTTGTTTTTTTTTTAAGTACTGCTACATTTATGAGAAAAAAATGTGTTAAAGTCAGCAGCTCAAAAAAAAAAAGCTGTCTTGGTATTATAATAGAAGTAAACAGGTGTAAATTATTCACATAACAAATTTAATAACTTTCCTGGAGTGGTGGAGGATCACACTGGGGTGGTGAGGTACTGAAATGAACCACCAGTTTAGTTCTGTTCAATATGACATTCATCACCATTTATTTTGTCCTGTGTGGATGAAGGGTGGCACAGCTTTGATTGTAAAGTACGGCTTTTCTTTAAGTTTAAACTTTTGATTCCTTTAATAATTGATCTTATAATCAGCTAGTCTACTTAACTTTGATTTAGTGACCTGCTGATTTCTAAAACATGCTTCTAAATTGGAGTTTTTAATAGTTCTATTATATCTTGTGAAAACCGATTTGATAAGTATTATGAATAAATTCCAAGCAGAAAATTAAATTGCTTTCTAAGTGTCTTTCTGATTGGTTACCAGGTAATCTAGGTGTTTTGAAGAGGAAGGTAAAGAGGTCTTTGATGGAAAGTAGGTTTGTGTGTTAAAAAGATGGTGACCTTCCTGTTACAGTACCACATTATGTCACAGTGCTGCTGTGAGATAACACTTTGAATAAGTATAACACTTTCTCACAGGCCTTCTGTCACAGACTCCCTGTGATACCTGGCAGGCCTCCGTGTGTCTAATCTCTGCTATAGGAGAGATCCAGACAGCCAGACACACATGTACACCCAGGGATTAAACCCCTAATACTTCCTCTGCTTTCCCCTGTGCACACCACAGATCTAACAATTAAATGTTAGCCTCTTTCCAACAAACTATCATTCTTTTGAAATTATCCTCAGACACTTTAGTATTCTGGTAGTACGTCAGATTTGTTTTATACAAGAACAGGCAAGATTTAGCTTTAATCCATTATTATAAATTTATCATGTCCACCGCATGCAATATGATATAAAAGTGGGTCAATATGTCGATTAGGCGTGTGGTTTTGCAGTGCCTTCTGGGGTTGTGTTGCTCTGCACAATTGAATCTAAAGTAATACTAGAATATACCAGGCAAACAATTCTGGGGCTGAGAAACAGCTGATTATGTAAGAAAAAAGGTTGAATACAATCTAAAGCAGTGGTTAACAACAACCAAAAGTGGGTCGCGGAGCAGTTTTCAGTGGGTTGCCAGTGTGTGTCTGGAAAAAAATTGTGGCAAAAGTATATGAAGAACATGCATCCATACCTTTTATTTTCCTCTGTTTTATGTGATAGTGGGTAGATTTAAATGATTGATTAATATTCCAACTCATTGATCTCATTTTCTTGCAATAAAGGAGCTGCTTTTACCATGTTTCTGAAGTAATTTCTCAAGCTCTCTGGAAAATTGGCTAAAATTTCACACTAGCGTGGGGATAAGAGGTGTAAAACAGGCCAGTTTTGCCCTGTCTGTTGTTCCTGTCATAAATTCTGTTCCAACCAAGATCTTTAATGCAACACTTTCATTTATTAAACATGCCTTTTTGGAAATTTGGGTCGCAATTTGTCATCAAAGATATTGGTGGGTCCTGAGGCTAGACCAGTTGAGAACCACTGATCTAAATCATCCTCTGTATTTGAGTACAGCTGAACAGAAGAGGGGAAAGCGAACTTTCTGGAGTTCATCCGCATGGAGGTCCATGTAGATCAGCAAAAAATGGACTATCATAATGTAAATATGTAATTAATCATTAATCTTAATCTAAATGTTCACTATACTTCTCAATGAAACAAAAACTCAGTTTATTGTTACTGCAGTAAAATTTAGCCCGTTTCAAATTTCAACCCCATTGTCTCAAAGTTTTCACAATGAGGGCAAGATCCGTTTTTGAGAGCACCAATCTCCATTCGTGGCTCAAGAGACTCCTATTCTGTTAAGTATACATCATTGTGCTTTCACATCATTATTAAGTTTAGGTTGTCTGAATTTTCTTCTGAAGTATCGTGCCACATAAATCTCTTCATTTCACTTTTTGCTCCTATTTTTCCAACAAAACAAAATGTTTTAAGCGACAAAAAGACAAAAACTTTTTTAGTAGTAAAAGAATAGTAAAGGAAGTGAAAAAAGGGTCATGAATTACAGGAAGACCACAGATCTATAAAGACAGTATTTTATTAAAAACAGACATGAACAGCAGTCTTTTTTCCTCAGAATTTTAACAATCACAAAGATTCTTCCAACTGCAAAACGTGTAATCTCAGAAACCAAGAAATGTGTTGAAAAAAACCTGATTCAGGACGCCCTCTGGTGGTCTGTTTTACACACTAAGCACTTTTCAGTCTCAGAGGAACACAGAAGTGATGCAAATGTATTCAGTTGTTGGAGAAATATTGTCACTAAGGATGATATTAAAACTTGCCTCAATGAAAAATGTGAAAAAAGGACTACTGACTAGGGCCCCTGATATGCTCAAGCCAAATGCAAGGAAAAAGTCTCATTCCAAAAATGTTTAACTCAAATTATTGTGAGTTAATTATGTGTGTCCAACATAAAAATCCTTTGGATATTTTAAAACAAGAGCAGAACTCCATGATGAGATGCCATAAGGAACCTAATGATTTAAATTATTGAGAATTAAGTAGATGGAACAGCCATTAAGATTTGAGAAAGTTCTGTTTACAGCAGAAATGATAGTTTTGGATTTTTTAATTTTCATTATTTTATTTGTTTTTTTACTTTTTGTTTTGAAGTTGAGTGCAGTTTTACTGCTGGTTTGTTGTCTAGTTTAGTTTTTATTTAGTGAAAATGCCTCATTCTAGTTTAGTTTTAAGGTTAGTTTTAATTTTTTTCAGTAATACAGAATACTCAACAGGGCGGAGATCCAAAAGTGCCAAAAAAGAAAAAAAAGCTAACATAAGTGAATTTCAAAAATATATTCAAATTGGCTGTTCTTCATTTTTTATTTTTTTTATTCATATTTGATATTTGAAAAACAATTCAAGATCAAAACTTACCACTGAATGAAGTCATTACCAATTAAATAAAGCCACTTTACGCTCTACAGGAGAGGGTGAGTGGGGGAAATGTTGAATGGCCCCGCATATTTGCTTTCATTGTCAAGGTTAAATTGATGCATTTTTGAAGATGTGTTGTAGAACATGCAAATGTCAGGTAGGTTCTCATTCATCCGGGTCATCAAAGGGGTAACTGGACTTGACTGAGGTTCTTGAAGGCGTTTCCCCTCTCCTCCAAAAGGCTTCTTCAGTTCTAAACTGACTGGGATTTACAGCCCTGTATACCATCCACATGCTTATGATCTGGGTGGTCCCCTGAGAGTCGTTTACAGCTGAGTACCTGCGACACCTGAGAGTTGTTGGCAAAGTCGTTGACCCTGAGGGCGTGTCCTCCCGGGAGTCCTCAGATTTGCCAGGGCTGCATAATGTTAAATCTTGTAATCCAGTGTGAAAGTGTTGTTTGGATTGCTGTTGAAAGGAATCCAAGAATGTGTGGGGGATAAAAAGGGTCTTGGTCTGCCACCTCTGTTCAAAGATGCTTTTTCCAGTTTAACGCAGATGGCTTCCTTGACACCTCTCAAACTGGCTGTCTTCTCTGGCCAGTATCCTAACATTGCTGTCCTCAAAGGAATGCTCTTTATCCTTTAGATGTAAGTTAACAGCCGAGGTTTGACCAGATGATTTGGCTCTCCTGTGTCTGGCCATGCGATTGGGTTGTTTTGTTTCTCCCATAATAGAGTCCTTGCATTACGCAGTGCATTTTGTGGCGCACACCATATTACTTTGTGTCTGGTTGTTCTGTCTTTGAGATGAACCCGCGGGTTTGAAGTATACTGGAATGTTGTGTTTCTGGAAGATCCTCCCAATTTCTTTTGATTTTTCCAGACTAGTAGGGAATAACAGTGCCTTGATGCTTACTTTTCTCCTTTTCCCTGTTGGTATTCCATTTCTTGGAGGACTTGATGAAAGCCCACTTAGGGTATCAACATGTTTTAAGGGGTTCCCTGAGATGTTGGTGTCCCTTCTTCTTACCTTCCATCTTTGTAGGTTTCTTCTATGTTGTAGAGTTCAAACGGATGGTCCATGGAGGCTATAAATTCTAGCCCTGGTCCCAGTCACTTTAGAACTGAAGAGACCTTTAGGAGAAGAGGCAAGACATGTTGAAGAACAATACCAGTAATACAATACTACCATTAAAAATTTGAACAAGGCAGTTTTGAGTACCTCCTACAATGATTGTCAAGCCAATTGGTTAAAACACATCAGGTGTTCAAATATTAAATGCAACACTAACAAAATAACACCCAAACAAAACATTGTCCAACACCCTTCCCTGTTTCCTTGATATGTGTAAGTTCAGCCAGCAGATGTCCTACTACACCCTCATTGTAGTTGGAGCTTGATTTTTGTACATTGCAGTTAGGCTGAGTTCATAAAGCAGAAATTCATGAATACTGTTATATAACAGGTTTACTCCAACATGGAAAAGTCCTTTGACTAGGTAGCAGAAGTCTGAGACCTCACTGTACTGCAGGAGAAGCTGCACAAAGCTTGTTTTCTGACCTGGAGCACCATCTTGTGGCCAATCTTACAAAAGCTGATAGCAGGATGACTGAGTTCAGAATATCTGATTATTTTTTCATAAATAGGAGTATAATAAATCGTGTTTTGTGCCTTGATCTAACATTAGCTAACTGTATGGACAGCTGGGTCCACCTAGTTTGACACATTTCTAATTAAAAACAAGTTGTTGCATTACTGACAGTTGAGGAGGGCATCAACTGAGGTAGTTCCAACATAGGCTGAAGTAATAAATGAAATCCAACGCCGAGGTCCTACTAGGTTTAAAATCCTCCATAGAAACATGTCATGTTGTATTATTTTATTGACTTTGAATGGTACAAGGTCTTTCTTTTTCCATGAGCAGGGATAATTTAATCTACCCTTCATGAATTTACTTTTAAAAACCCCAAGTTTCATTAATGGATTTTACCACTGGGTAACTATGTTTACATGAGCATTAATTCTTTGATATGGTTAAAATCTTTCTGAATGGGAGTTCCAAATTCACAGTTTATATGGAATTTCACAAGTGATCGAGTTTAGACAGGCATCAAGAATTAAGCCAGAGCAAAGGTATTTAAGCACATGCAGGGATGTGGCTAGGACTCATCTGTCAGAAAAAGCAGCATAAGAAGTTGTTCCTTGCTATCAAAATAAATGAAAAATATGCTTCGACTTGTATGAATTTGATTTTTGTTTGGTAATAACAATATAGTGGACAGCAGCAGCCAGTGATGCACCTTGGTACTGAAGAAGTGCTACAAGTAAAGTTAGTCTCGGATTAGTCAGAACTGATGTCTGTGTATTTATTTCAGTTTAGTTTCTGGTAAGCCCACTCAAGCCCCTGACTTTGCCTGTGTGAAAAACAAGCATTACTGTTGCTTTACACCTCCCCTACTTGTCCTTTCACCATTCCACAGAGATTTCATTCTTTTCTTCTCTCCTGTCTTTGTTTTTACTTCAAAATGAACCTCTATCATGTACTGTAAAAGATAGTTTTTCTACTGTTCTCCCAAATTAAACTGAAAGTCCAGCTGTACAAACAGTTCATGAACATAGAAACGGTGCATGGTCGCAGGACCTTTAGATACATGCAGTCTAAGAGAGGAAGACATGCACAGTTTTACCAGAAAGACACACTGAGAACAAATTTGCACATGGACAATGATCAGAATAACAATCAGCATAAACTTCCCCTCTCATTCACAATGATGTTTGAATCAGAAAAAAACTTCTAAATAGCATGTGAAACATTTTTTGTTATTCCAACAAACTGTTCCCATTTAAACACAGTGTTGCTGTTTTTATACGTTATCATGGCTGTAGTTTGAGAGTGTAGGTAACAACCTAATCAAGATGCTATGATATATTTTACGCACATTTCGTCACTGTGGATCAACGGCATCTAAAGGAAGTTGTAGGACAATTAGGCACCAGAAAAACTCTACAACAAACACTACATTTAAAAAACACTGTTCACTGATGTACAACTGAAGTGGTTTCGCGCGTTCATGTCAGGTGAACTGGTGTCCCAATGCTCTTTTGAATTGAGGGGTAGGGCTACACAGCCCTTGAAAAGAAGATTTTTCAGGACCACACTTGAAACCAAGGGGTACGATGAATTTCCCCTCCATGCACTGCGTTCAATTGCGAAATGGCACAACAGACTATGAAGGAGGCACATAAATGAAAAAATATTTTTGGCATAATGATATTTTTGATATCTATATGTGTAAACGAGGGTTATTAATTGTATAAATAAGTGGAGAAGATCGACGCAGTATGAACGAGATGGTCAAAGCTTTATAGTCACCTCTGATGACGCAGCTGTTTATCGGCAATGTGTGATGATGAACTGCAATCAAGTGGCATCTCGTGGTGTCCACTCTGTTTCTAGGGGCAAGGGGTAGATGAAGGGGAAGGGTTAAAGGGTAGAAATGGGATTGGCCCTATGTCCAGCAGGGTTTAGACTGGATTTTACACATTAACTTAAGACAGAACTCATAGCGAGTGTGACAGTCCACTTTGGGTCTGTATTTCTGACCCCAAACAAGATGATAAATCTGCTAACAATTTATGTAGGAAGATTATGAATAAGCTAACCCAAACCTGGTTCAAAACACATTTTACTGAACTTTTTGAAGTGCACACATTTAGGAAAGAAAAGAGTACAGAAAAACCTTGAAATAAAGCACAAAACAATCATCTTAGACATTGAGGGTACTTATCTAGAGGTTTGAACCTTCATTCAATTTCTACTTCAGCTCTTACAATGAACAAATTATGTGAGCTGAAGAACAATGAGGCCAGGCTCACACAAAGAACAGCTGGGTGTAGAATCTACTCGGAAATCCAAGAAGAATCCCTGGTTTATTTTTCTGATCAGCTTCAAGAAAAGAAGCCCTGAGAGAGGAGAGTCTCAAATCTCAGCTGAAAAAGTTCAGCAAGAGTCTAGAGGAGGCTGAACAGATGAAGAGTGATCTTCAGTATGAGAGGGCTCAAGCTCAGAAGCTGGAGCAGAAACTGAGCGAGAGGAAGGAAGTTATGAAACAAAAGAAGACTAAAAATGTTATAGAAAAAGATCCGATTTATCTCACAAAGCTCAGCTGAAGAGGGAGGGCTGAAACAAACGCAGACAAATCTGCCCTTAAAGAAGTAAACAATCTGCTGCTGCAGAGACTGAGAGCCTCTGTCCATCCAGGAGAAAATTTACAGCCTCCTGTCCATCCCTTTTACACCAATGGACATATGAATGACGAGCTCATGGATGCTCAGAAGAAGTGTGGCCAGCAGCTGTTGAGTCAAAGTACCAAGTGGCAGGACAAGTGGAGCTGCTGTTTGCCCACAGAAGGTCCCAAGACCATGCAGTAAAGAGCAGGAGTGGGAGGTGACAGAGAGCTCCAAAAATTCACAGCTGAAAAATCTGGAGAGAGATGTGGATGAGAAGAAATGGCACCAAACATTTTAAAGGAGTCAATATATCACTCAGATAATACTGGATAAACTCGGCCCAGTACAAGTGAGTACAAATACAGTACTAATGTACTGGCTTGCATTTCATTGTCATGGTGTTGGTGTTGTCATGAGGCAAATTCAAGAATTGACAACAGCAAGAATTTTAAGAAGATTATTGTGACTTGAATTTTTTCATCAGCTTCTGATTTTCATGCAGTCAATAATAATATATAACCCTCAGAAATACATCCATGTTAATTTATAGACCAACAACATGACTAGGGGTGATAAATGTACACCGTTTCTACTCAATAACAGTCACTCCTTTGTGAAAATCCTTACAAAAATCTTGAGTAGCTTCATTCTCCAGAAGATCTTGATGAAAAAATAAAGCAAACACAAGTCTGACTGCAATATTAGAAAACAAATCTTACAGCTCTGTACATTATTGCAATAAACAGCCAGATTTCTTACACAAGAAAAGTAACGTCACATACGTTTCACATTCGTAACATGGAAGATCAGATCACATAAAAGTCTTGACTTCACTCTTAGCATCTGTATTCCCCAGGGCTCAGGGTCTACATCGTTCCTTAATTTTTCTCCATTTAAATAATGAATCCGTGCACTCTGCTTCCTGTGGCATCATTGCTGTCTGTAAGCCGCAGGGTGTACAAGTCTGTGAAAGTCTGAAATGCTTCTTTGTTTGTTGCCTTTTTTAAAGTTGCTGCATTTGCTGGAGTGCACAGGACTTTTAGTCTCTGAAGGGGACAGAAAAAGGACAGTTTGACATTAGTATGAATGTTAACTACTTAACTTAAATTCTACAACAGTTTATAGCATCATGGCAGAACCAGCTTACATCCCGCTGCTGTAAAGACACACCTTGTCTCAGTTCTTCAAAGTCTTGAAACGGTCTTAATAAAAGTCTTTAGCATAAGCTGATGCCGCAAAAAAATATGTTCAAATTTATGTTTCAACCACAAACCCAGAAAACATTGTTTGGGGTGTGGCTTTTGTCTGTGATGAAAACAGATTTAAGTGGATGGATGGAGACTGGAGCTTGTCTGACTGATCAGCAAAACATTGAACATAAACACAGGTAAAGGTTACATTTTTACAGAGGTGTCAGACTATAAAACAGTTTAATCCCTGCAAAAACAGATTGTGACATACTCTCAGAAAATGATTCAACTCCTATTACATGAACAGCAAGTAAAAGTTTAAACCTTTAATACTTTTTTATAAGTCATCATTTAGAAACAATGACTTGTCATCATGTCTCTTAATCCCTAACCTATTTCACAATGACTCTCCAAAGCAACTGGATCGAATGATGCCTCATTTTGTTAAAGTTCTGATTCTGTTGTCTTAAATAAGTAAACAGGAACAACTTGACTGTACCTGTCGGAGTGTTCCTGGAGTGACACACACAGCGTACAGCATCCAAAGAGGAACCAGAAGTGTTGAAGAGAGAGTAAAGAAGCCTCCGATGGTATAGCCCCACCAGGGGTACTCATATGTGTTGTTGAATTTGAGTGGCGTATATTTGATAATAGAGAACAAAAATGTGCCCTACGGACAAGAACAGAGGAAAGAAAAAGCATTAAAACATACACAAAACTGTCATGATTCATAGTGTAACAAACATAAAAGCAATTTCTAATTTGTTTATTGAGCATTTCTTGCAGTTTAGCTGTGTGCAAACAGAGAAGGCATACAGGAGTGAGAAAAGAAGTGGTAAAATGTCAGTAATAGATAACTTGTACAAACTGAAGTAAACTGTCAAAAGAATCACAGTGGACTCCAACTATAATAGATATTTTCAGCAGTTCTTGAGTGGATGTAACACTGCTCCAAATCAATCTGAAAGGCTGATTAAATTATATACTATTATTATATACTATTGAAGATAAAAACACACAAATCGCATGCCATCACTCATTCAATGGCTTTTCTCAGAGATGTCTCTTTCAGAACAGAAATACAATCTAAAACTTTTCATATGAAATCAAATTAAACTTCCATTTAGGGTTAGGGTTAGGGTTAAGGTAACAGACTACCAAAAGTTAAAAGTTAAAAGCTTGACCTGCAAAACCTAATTATAAAACATTTCATAAAGCTGCGTAAACAGTCTGCTTGTCCTTCATGAAAACATTCAGATCTCACATTGCTCCATTAGCTGCATAAGTTAAGTAGATAACATAGCTACATATCTATGTAGCGAAAGCTAGCCTTGCAGAGCAGCTATGTAACCTACATAGGTATGTTCTATGTAGCTACATTAGCTTTAGCTACCTTTCCTTAAGCTCACATTGCTGATGTAGTCACATTAAATATGTAGCTAGCATTGCTATGTTAGCTTTAGATAAAGCTAACAAAGCTATGTCAAGCCATATTCATGCAACTACTTCAAAAAAGGTCTACATACAAATTAATCCAGGATTAGACCTCTGACCTTTTATTAGTTTTATTTATAAAAATGTTTTAGTCTGTAATGGTTGCAAGGTGTTAATTAATCATTTTACAGTCATATCAGCACTAGTGTGAAAGAGTGCTCTCTAGAGTTCATAAGCTTTTGTTCTTGGCTTAGAACAATTCAGATATTGGAAAACTATCTACAGTTTTATCGAGATAACCAGAAACCTTGAATATTAAATTCAAGATTCTTTGTTGTTTTTCCCCAGTGATCCAAACTTGTACAGAACTGTGACCCCAAAACTGAGGTACGAACCAAACCTTGATCTCTGCAAACCACAAACCACCCCTGATGAAATATATATCACATTAATTAACTTCACGTACAGGATTTTTTTTTCCTTTATTGTTTCTTTCTTTCTTTCTTTCTTTCTTTTTTCTTTCTTTCTATTTAAATGAATGGAGTCAACACCATTTAAATTAAACCTAATTTTTATCTTCTCGGTTCTTTAGAACATTATATGAGTAAATATTCTTCTGGTGAGCAAAGAAATGACAGGCTAATAACCTCTCCCATCCTCTATAAGTGACTGTTTAGAATAAAATGAGACTGTGTTAAAATGCTATGATCAATGACACTGGTATCCATCTGGTTAAGACATAAACTACCTTCAGAGCAGAAGCCTCTGGCAGCTGTCACACACACTCGCATTTCACTGGATCAGAAAAAGAGACAGACCTGTGTTTACGATACTTACAGTGCAGATGACAGGTGTGAAGTATTGCCAACAGTATTTCATGTAAGGCCACGGCCGGTATCCAATCATATCCTTTATATTATCATAATGACGATCAGCACCTAAGGAAATACGGATCTTCAGTTACACCATTTCAAGCAACACTGACCTTCTTAACCTTTAGAAAATATAATCATGCTGTTAGGTAATGTTCTGCCAAACTTTCAAACACAATATTCTGTACACTGTTGTCTATATTCATTCTGGTCCCCCGAGTGTAGCACCTCTCTTTTACATCCATGTCAAATAAAGAATAAAATAGCAGGAGGCATGTCAAGTCAAGTCCAGAGATACAACCTGATCGTTGCTAAAGGTAAGATCACGACAGATGGAGATTTCTGAGATTTTAACTTCAAGTATTAAAAGCAAAATGTTTCAATCAAAATAATCTGTTGTTTTACCTCAGGCTCATGGGACTTTAGTTACACTGTGGCTTTGTATTGTGGATGTAATTCCACCACTGAACTGTAGGCGGAGTCATGGCTCTATGCTGGGAAGAAAGACTTTTGATGACTGGAGCTCGGCATGAATGGTGAATTAAAGCCCACAAGTTTTGGCCATGTTCACAAGTGATATGTTAAAGAGTGCCGTATTAGATGTTTTATTTTAATATTGGAGCAAAAGAGCATCCTCTGTATGATTATCAGAATCCCTAAATGGAAAATAAATAATGGATCACTATCTCAAAAGAAAAGCACAGTGGTCATTTGTTTAATTCCCTACTAAGAAAACTTATTTGAAAACTGTCCCAAATCAACCCTGTCTTATTTCATACAGTACAAGGTTTCATTAAAATAGGTCTCTACACCCAATATAGTTAACGATATTTACACTATAGGCCACTATAAATCTTCATGTAACCCTACTGTAAAATTAGATATGTCAATGAAAAAATAAAACAAAGTATTAGTAAGTAATTACAATAATTATAAAAGTAAAAGCCTGAACCCTCAGGCTGGGGTCTGTGGTTGAAAAACTACGCAGCTTTACAACTGAGGCTCCTGCTGACTTCATCAGATCACACATTTGTACTCACCATAAACCCATCCAACACAGACAGACTGAAGAACAGCAAAAAGTAGCAGTGTCATGCCACTACAGGCATAGTAGTCAAAGAGCTGGAAAATATAAAGACCTCCCTGAAAAACAAGAGGAAAAAAAGATTCAAAACACTGCATTCTGAAATGAGGTGAATCAATTATTTAAACATAATCCATCTCAGTTCTGTTCAATGATTTCTAGATATAGAGACCTCAGCTTTTAAGAACTCATATTTTTAATCAATCAATCAATCAAATTTATTATAAAGCACATTTGAAACAGCAACAGCTGACCAAAGTGCTAAACAAGAAAGGGAGTCACACAGAAAAGTCAAGATGCACACACGTAAAACTAAAACCAGTGAGGATAATTATTACAATGACGAAACAAACAAAAGACAACAACCTTAGTTTTGCTTTGATTTATTTGCAAGAAAGTTTTGGCCATCCAGTATTTGATGTCATCAAGACACTGTGTGAGTGCATTTAAGTCTGACTGGTTGTTTGGTTTTATGGGGAGATAGAGCTGTGTATCATCAGCCTAACAGTGGTATGAAATATTGTGCTTTTCTATTACTTCACCTAATGGCAGCATGTAAATGGAGAAGAGAATGGGGCCTAGGATGGAGCCTTGAGGTACCCCACATGACAGATTGGCTGTTGATGAAATAGAATTTCCTATGTTGACAGTGAATGATCTGTGTTGGAAGTAGGAGATGAACCACTGCAGCTTGACTGAATCTGGTCAAGTATGCTGTTTTGATGAAGGTATGGTAACAGTTTCTGTAGGACAACTGAGAGGAATGGTAGTTTGGAAATGGGACAGTAATTAGAAAGTGGTACGGGATCCATGTTAGTCTTTTTGAACAGAGGCTGCACGACTGCATATTTGAAGGATGATGGGACTGTGCCAGATGCAAGCGTACCGTTTATAATGGACAGAATACTGGGGCCAATGAAATCAAAGGTCTCCATTAGAAGATGGGTTGGGACTATATCAAGGGGGCAAGTTGTGGGACTGATATTGAAAACAATTTATTTTAATGAGGCTAAGGATAGAGGCTCAAACCAGTAGAGCCGCTGTCCAAGCTTTCCCGGTCACCAATGGTGGGGAAGCAAGGCTGTTGGTGGATGCAGCTGCTGTCGAGGGGTCCCACTCCAGAGGGAACAGGTTTGGATGGTCATCTGGCAGTTCTGCCTTGCCAGATAAAGCTGCGTAGCGATTTGAAAGATCATGCGGAGGTGGTCAACCTGCCTTAGCCTTGTTCCTGTTCCTGCTAAGGACCACAACCTCCTTTTAAGGCAGGTGGTTTGGAGTGAAGAAGGAAGAAGGAGACTGGTAGCTGGATCCCAGGTGACAGTGTTGTTAAGGGCTGAGCTTACTAGTAGAGTGGCTATCCGCTTAGCCTGGTCCGACGCCACATCAGTAAAGCCAGAGAGGAGAGTGTCTTTATTCTTCAATTCATTTGAGAGTCGGCGAATGTCTTCTTTGAAGTTAGTTATATTCCTGTTTGCTTTTTCGAGTAATACAAAGTCTTTGCAGGGCATAGTTAAGATGTTTTTACTAGTCTGCTTGAGCAGCTGGACCGAGTGACGGCGTGGGAAGGCTGACAGCGGGATCAAAGTATGGCTAAAAGTACATGATCTGAGCAGCAGATGTCTAAAATCCTTTAGTTTAAGAAAAGGGTACTACAGAAGCTCCTGATTTAAAACATTTCCCATAAAATCTCCTCTAAAAAGACAGCACTTTTTAAGTTTGACTCAGTATCTGGTTCTGAATTGCAACCCTTTCATCAACTTACCTCTGTTACCATTAGAAGACCAACTAAGAAACTTCCAACAGAAATAGCGAGAAGAAGGACTTTGCGGCGACATTGGTTTTGAAAGAAGGCAGGATACATGTCAGAGATGGTTGTGACCAACGCCTCTTGATATACAAACTGTGATAAAGAGAGTGATAATCATTAATGAAAAAGAATGCATAAAACTGTTATCATGTATAAAATGGGCTTGATAAGCAATCCTACCTCACTATCTAATCCTAAAAAGATGATCATGATAAAGAAGGAAATGGCCCAGAGCTGGGGAAGAGGCATCAGAGCCACAGCACGAGGATACGCTATGAAGGCCAAGCCAGGACCTGCAAAGAAACATTATAAAAATAATTATATCCTGAAAAATATTTCATGGTATTAGTCCTTGTTTTGATAAAACCTTCCATACCTGATTCAGCCACCATTGATATGTCAACACCTTGTTCTTTCGCCATAAAACCAAGCACAGAGAAGATGGCGAAGCCAGCCACAAAGCTGGTTAAACTGTTTAACAGGCACAGGTAAACACAGTCTCTGTGGATGAAAGATGAAGTTACTACACCTGTGCTCTTAAATATAACTTAACTAAGTAGCTTGTGTACAATACCAACCTATAGCAGTTGTTGGTGTACTTGTTATAGCTTCCTAAAGATGTCAAAACACCTGTGCAAACTCCATATGAGTAAAAGATTTGGCTGCCAGCATCCATCCACACCTACAGGATATGAATTAAGTTAGATTATCCACACACAAAAAAAACAAGTCAACTGAACAGCATTAATATACCAATCTTTGATACAAATACAATATTTCTAATGCATTTATTTACAAACCTGCAAATGACCATACAAAGAGTGTCTGATTATACCATATTTATTTCTGCACAGTCCTGTTACCTGTTGCACCAGCTTTGTCTAAGTTAGGTCTCAAGTTATGGTATATGGTCCATACAAAACCCTACACTGACACTTGTTTTGACTTAAAGGGATATTTCAGCATTTTTTAAAGTTGGCTGTTGCTTTTACTTGGCAATAGTAGTGGCATCAGCCTCCGGAGATACCAGTGTGCATTAGGCATTGCTGGGGGAACTGGCAGTGAAGCTTGTCAATATAGCACTACCAAAGGGTACTGTTTCACTGTGTAATTGAGCAAGTTTTAGATTAAAATGGGCCAAAAAACACAACCAGGGGCATGTGGCAAGCTGCCACCTACCAGGACAGTACCATAGGTCAGTGGTTCCCAACCTTTCTTTCCTGGAGCCCCACTCTCACAGAGGTCAGTTCAGTACTTTGTTTAATTAAAAAAAAAAAGAAAAAGCCCCATATTTATAATTCTAGATGTCCCTCACTTATCATATTTTACTGACTTTAATGCAGCTAATTCTTTTTTATATTTTTTGAAATATACATTTGAATCAATCATTCAAAACTTTGTTCCATCTAGTGTCATTAAGAACGATCAGCGATAGTTGGTCCAACCTGTGATGAATTAAACACAAGAAAGGAAAAAAGAGGAAAACAAAAAAAATGTGCAAAATGAAAAGCAAAGCAGAAAACAGCTATCTCCAGATTTGAAAAATCGCAAATAAATACAGCCTAATATGGAAAATTTAAATACGTGCTTTTTTAGAACAATGTATCATATTTTTTATCAATGCAAACACATTTGTAGTTGGCGTTCTCTACTTCTATTGGTCCATGTATATTCTTTAATAAGTGTTAGCAGTAGTAATATCTTTGACCCTCTCTGCTTTCAAATCCGAAGGCTTTTAAAAATTGAGAGGGAGAAAAGTGCAGCAGGTCTCACTGCTCTGCCTCTCTTGCAGCAGGAGCCAGGAGCCAACCATTCTTCTTCATGTGTTTTAATAAGCTGGCTATTTCCTCTTCTTCGTTGGTGGTTTGAATGCTGTTAGCAAACACTTATCAGCATTATTGCCACAAAAATTGATAGATAAGCACTGTCACATTTCTTTTCTTTTATGTTTTTAATGGCTCGGATGTATTTGTCGTGTGACTATGTGCACTGAAACGTGACCCTACAAATGGTTCAGATTGAATACAAACACCCTTACACCCCTATTGAACAGTTTGTTGAAGATTAGTTAAACATGTTACCTCTGGATCGGTGAGGCGGGAGGGGTCTGGGTAAAGGTAGAACATAACTCCATCTTTGGCTCCTGGTAACGTCAGGCCACGAACAAGCAGCACCACCAGCATCACATAAGGAAATGTCGCAGTGAAGTAGACCACCTAAAGCAGATTCAACGAATGTTTTTGTACCACTCAAAGACTAAAATCAAATTGTGTTTGATCAGGATTAGAAATTGTGATAATGTTTTAAGCACCTTTCCTGTGGACTTTACTCCATTCCAGACACAAAAGTAACACAGCACCCAGGCAAGAAGTAAACAGAGAGCCAGGTCCCAGCGAACACTGCCAATGTTGTCAATTCCACTCGACAGCCCCAAGATTCTCCTCCTGAAGAATTTATTAAAGAGAGATGAAACGGCAACACTACAGCACTTGTTATGTTATTTTATGTCATGCTACTTACTCCCAAAACTCTACGACTGAAGACGTGCTGATTCCATACAGGTTTGGGGGAGACGTCTGATTTTGACTGTACTCAAAACAACCATCTAGCATTAAAGAAAATGAGAGGTTACGAAATATTGACAAAAATATTTACTGCACAGCATTTTTGTGAGATGGCTGTTAAAGAAAAGCTGTGTTCAAATTCAAGAGTAACATCCTTCAAAAGATCCAGCCTTCACAGTCTATGTGGATTGCTAAGGCCAAGCTGAAATCAGACAACATCTTAAAATATAAAAGTTTTTTGCTCAGCTGCTTGGGTCAGCTATCTTATTTAATTTTGCACTCAATGAATCTTGGAATATGTTAGGCCATGAAGGATGCACAGAATAGATCTTACAAGCTAAGGAAAAGTAGGGCCTGTTTTCTGTCTGCATCGGAAGAAGCCTTTGAACAGACACCCTTCAATTCGCCACTGTGCCATAATCAGTCTTCAGTGCCCTCTGAAGGATGCAGCCTCTGAACTGGGACACAGCAAAAGTGTTGTACCTGTGTTCCAGGTGTTGTGACAGCTGGCCCAGGGGAGTTCAGAGCTGAAGGATGAAAACAGGTAGAGAAATGTCCAAGCCAGTATGATTATATAGTAGACCCCCGTGTATAAAACAACCACTTGGCTTCCATAACCCAAACCTGTAGAGACATGGAGATGTTATTTTAATACTATGAATCCACTTTAATGTTTGTAAAAAGTGACCTCAAAAACTGAACTGCAACAATCAAACATGTAATAGATAACATGCTTTTTAAATAGATATCTAATGGCACGAAGGGCACCATAAAGATTCATTTAGTTGACTAATTAGTCTAGCTAGCTCTGTTTTAGTTTCCCACAACTTCACTTCCAAGTTCTTAGACAATATTCATTTTTTATGTTTTTTTTTAAACATCACTTACAGGTTCTTTGAATACTTTTCCTTTTTATTTCCAAACTAAGAACTGCCTTTGCAGACTAACCTTCAAATAGAGGGCAGATTTTCCTCCAGCATGTTATCCCACCTTGGCTGGTGTACTGGCCCAATGACGTCTCCAGGAAGAACAGTGGGATGCCGCAGGTGAACAAAAACAAAACATAAGGTATGAAGAAAACCCCTTTAGAATGAAAGAGAAATATCTGGTTAAAATAAACAGTCAAATTTGAATTTCAGTGTTAAAAATCATCAATAATAATTAAAGAAGTGTGATTTTTTTTTCTAATAAGACTCGTCACTTTATAGAAAGTAGACTGTCAGTAGGGTTTTTATAACCCCTGGAATTGGCACATGGTTGCCAAAATTACAGTACAAAACTAAAATTTACCTCCTCCATTTTTGTAGCACAAGTAGGGAAACCTCCAAACATTTCCAAGACCGACAATGTGTCCAGCCACTGCCAGGATGAACTCGATCTTGCTGCCCCACTGCTCCCTCTCCTGAGGTTTGGACTGAGTGGGTGCCGGTCTGCTCCCAAGGCTTAACACATTCATTTTTATCCGTTAGTTATGTCTTAGGTCCATTTAAACCTGCAATATGAAATTAGAATCAAAATGTGGTTTTCGTAAATCTGTTGTTAAGCTAGATTAAGGAAAGCAAAGAGAGATTTGTCTTTCATCTCAGACAGTAAAAACCAGGGTTCCTACATACTTTTAATAATCAAATTTAAGACCTTTTAAAAGATCTGAGCTGAGACAAATTAATACCACTTTCTATGTGGTAAAAGCTCAAAAATAAGAGGCATGTGAGATTTCTCAGTACACCGGCCATAGCTGAATTCTCTAATTTAATGCACTGTTAATGAAATGACATTTGATATAATAAATGTGTGGTTCATAGAGACCAAAATGTAATTAATGCCTCTCTTCTATTGATATAACGTACAGTGATATTAGTCATAAGCATACACACAAAATGTTGAATAAAGGAAGCCAAAAATGAAGATTGGATAAAGGCATGTTTTGTCAAAGTGCCTTCTAAAATACAAGACCTCTTACAAGTGAAAATAAGACTATTTAAAGCCTTGAATTGAAAAAGTCCAATTGACTTACTTATCAGGTTACAATTACAGAGGAAGTATAACCTCCACAAATTTGCTCTTAGCCACAAATAATGATTATCTTCAAATTAAATATTAAGACATCATGAAAACATTAAGATTCAACCATTAGTCAAGCAGCTTTGAAGGCCGCACAATCCAAATGCTAATATCAGCATGTCAACATGCTAACTGTGATGGCTGCTTGACTATTAATTCAAAATGAGCAACATTTTAGTTTAGCTGTAATGGCATGCTAATATTTTCACCAAAGTGAAGTAAAGGCTGTTGTAATACTTTTAACTCTGTGGTTATTTAGCCAAAAACAAAAGAACTCAGAAGATATACAACCTCATAAAGATGGTACAGATAGTCAGAGGTCAGCAAGGTTATTGGTGGTTATCATTAGGAAGCCATGAATTTTTGTCATTAAGAATTCATATAACTTATTAAAAACATGATCATTTTGACATTCAGCAGGTTTGTAGCCTAAACATTATTGATAACAACACTCAGTTTTTGCAATCAAAAGCATGCCTGTAAGAAGAAGAATCTTTAAGCATGCTAAACTAAACCTGCATTCCTTAAAATCAAACTTAATACGCGGTTAAAATTGCTCACATAATTTACAACTTGAATGAGAGAAAAATGAAAAATGAAAAATTTAATTAAAAATTAAAAGTAGAAATACCTTAAGGAGTGGAAGTGTTTCCTCCTCTGACAGAGAGCAGCAGTCCTTCAGGAGCAGGTCTGGTGTAAAGAGTTTCTGTGAGGAGGGGCAACTGAGACCAACTTAACCAGTCTTTTCTTTAGAAACCGACACCCCCGCCTCAAACACACACAAAGTCTAAGTGTTGGTTTGTCTGTGTGCCAAGATAAAGCTGATAACGCAAAGGGGCAACGCAAAGCAACACAAGGCAGCTTTATGAATACAGAACATTTTGAACACAGATGTGGGGGGTTCTTTATCTCAGAGCAACAGACCAACTCGCAGATAATTTCTTTTTTTGGTGTAAAACTCATTTAAGTTAATCATGGTTGCCGTTGCTTTTGGGTGATCAGTTGTAACACCTGTTTTTGAGAGGGCTTGATGGCTTTATATCTGAACTGTGGAGCAGATCAGAGCCACATTATGTTACATTTTTTGCTATTAGCCATATAAACAACACAATTTCCATAGTTTCTTTAAAAGTATCCTGTCCTTATTGTATTAAAAAGGCTTGAATGCAGTTTTATTAGGAAATTAATCTAGGAAATGACCAGGAATATACTCTGTTACCTAAGGCAATCATAAACATTTAAAACTTAATATTAGTGACGAATATATGAAAAATTAAGATATTAAGTTTGTGCTCTCCTGGTGGCTTCCTCATCATGGAGCAGTAAGCGTATGCAGCCATGCAAGAGTTTAGTTTCACTCTTGTTAACCCAATCATGACTGTTATGCTTTGGATTAGAGATTAAGAAGTTAATTTCATAGTGACCAAATTATCTTGGTTGTCATTATTGTCCTGTATTAAAATAACTCACTGAAAACGTTCATGAGGTGGTGATTCCCATGCTGAAATCAACCCAGCAAGTTTCATTACAGAAAAAATACACAAATAAAATAAGCAGCACAGAGTAATTCATACTTTTTCTTTGAATCAAATCAAAATATCAAAATGCTAAATGTTTAAAAGTTGTTGAATTTTAGTTTGATATACTGCTTAAGTGTTCCTTATGTCACGATGTGTCTCTGCTCTGCCCTTCAACAGACAGCACAGTACAGTGTTTTCTGGACATTATCTACCTTAATACAAATGCTAGGTTATTGCAACCACTTAGTTTTTCCTTTGGTTATCATTAAAATCAGTTCTTGTTTCATCTCTATTTTGGATTAAATTGCTAAAATAATCTAGTCTTTATGAATGTCTAATTTTACTAGTCCACAGATGCATGCTTTTCTGCTAAACTTAAACCAAATGGGATCTTTAAAACAAAAAAAAAAAAAAAAATCAAGTCATTCCTAAAATGTCAAAGTGTCTCTGTTAAATACAGTAAATATACCTTGAATACTTAAAAAATCATTTGTGTTTGTCACTTTGTATGCTTCTGTACAGCTGTCAAATATGAGCCATTTGGTCAAGACATCAAATAAACACCAGAAACCAAATCAACAACTCCTTTGTTGGGATAACAATGAAAGTGAGAGAGGTGACAAATCTAATCCTCTCTTTTGATGCTTTTGTCCTTGTCTTTTGTGATGTAGTACAAATGGGAAAAGAAGGAAAACCTGTCCATGAGCACCTGGAAACTCAGATTGAAATGCATCTTGTGGGAGACTGATAACTCTACCTGCACTAGAGGGAGCTAAAGATCCACAAATCAGTTCACTCCATAACTCAGTTCCTCTTGACCTGTCTAAAATGCAAATATTTACTTAGATTTTTCTAAATGTAGCTCTGTTGGAGATGTGGGTTTTTGTTTTAATGGTTTAATTTCATAGTCTATGGAGAGGAACTAAAATAATGAAAAATGGCAAGTTAAATAAATGTTATTTCTTTCAAGTATGTTCAAGAAACTTAAGCAGCCTGTTTTGGTTTCATTTCACTTAGTGAAGCTGAACGGCTCTCTTAAAATCCAAACGCTCCGTGCCTTTATTTCCAACAGCTCCTCATGTACATGTATGACGTTATTCATGTTGTGTCCACAAGAGGGCGCTTGTTAATAAACCCAATTTATATTTCAGTGTAATAACACACCATTTTATAATTTCCACAATGCAGTAAGTTCAAATAGCAAAAAGGGTGAATTATTGAAAATAATACAAAGTTATTTTAAAAAGCAAGCCGAGCTTTCTCATCGAGTGAATATTTTAACTGTTGAATGGAGTTTTCAATATAATATCGCTGCTTTCACATCATTCTTCTGCAGACGGATAAAAGATGCCTGCAGGTTTGGCTCAAGATGATGCTTCCTGAATAATACCAGCTGTAATCAGACATCAGCTCACCCCAGGTTCAAGAATTTACCAAGCAGCCTGCAGGAAAGTGTTACATTAGGTTAAGAACTTTGTTGTTTGCATTTGCACCAAGCATAAAATGCTGGAATTGAAAAATAAAGCCATAGCTGACAAAGAATACTAATATTAATAATATTATATAAATTAAGTTTAAACTTATGTCCTTAACAAACAGCTTAACTTAGATTTGACAGGTAAGTAACAACAGTATCAATTATCATTCATTTTATAAAGGTCCGTTTAGTTATAAAGACCGCACAATATTGACAAACATTACATCAACGTAACAAAATACAAAACCTGCAAATATTTTTTAGTGTAAGTATTATTTGATGCATATTTTGGCTCATCTTATACCCTACATATATAACAACATAGCCTGTAGTAATACATAAAATCATAAATCATTGTAGTGGGTCGTTATTATTGAAGTAGGCCATGAAACTAGACTACGTGAAACCGCTTTCTCTTAATGCACAAAAATTACATGTATGTTTATGTAGTTTATCGTCATATCATATAACAGTCTAGTTGTTTTCCTGCCTCAGCTGCATACTTAGAACTATTATTTAAATATTAGGTGGTCAAACATTTGAGGCATATGTGAGGGAGTAGGAAAATGCCTCTGAGTTGCTACTGATGTCATCGTTAAAAGATGTAGTGTTGTCCATGGTGCTGATCATGTGACTTTATGCACTACGTCCTGACTGAGGCCTCAGAATCTTTATGTACGAACCGGGCTATGAAGTTTAAGAGTTTTTCATAGGCCACCTTACCCTGTAACTTATTGGCTGGATAAAGTTAAGCTGGCCACACACTAGATATTTTCACATCTTAATGTTATTTTAAAAATGTGGGAGACCATAAGGGAGGTTTCAAAAGATTCTTCATCTAATGATCCTCGACACTAGACCTAGACTAGATGACTGCCAGATACTCAGACCACTGGAGACTAGTGATGTGCGATACCACTGATTTCCTTTCCGATCCGATACCAAGTAAAATTCAGGCTGGTATCGCCGATACTGATCTGATACCGATACTTGCCGTGAATTCTTAATCTTATTTAGGTTCAGCTGTGTGTGTAGACTCACAAAACAGCCTACACTAAAACTAAAGAATTAACAGTTTTCATACACTTGCCCTTTCATATAAAAAGCTATGTTACTCATTGAAATTGCTATTAAAATACATAATTTAATGACAATAAAATAAATGTCACAATAATTGCATAAGTTCGTCACTACTACATTTCAAAATATTCAATTAACCATCAGTCAAAACAAATGAGACTGAAAATAATACAAGAAAAATATTTTATAGAAACAATGTTATTTTCTATCTTATTTATAAAATGTTTTTCAGTTTTATCTTAGCTTTTTTTTAGCCCTCAATGGTTGTTTTATTGCAAGTATAATGTATATTTTAGTAACACCTAGCCTATGTAATCCACTTCAAATGTTTTACTTTACAGGTAGCCTTACCTGACTAAATCTAGGCCTACTGAATGGATGTGAGGCAATCTCAGGGACATAGATTTTTACTCAAAGCTGAGCTCATGCAGTTGTTTATTGTGGCATTTATTTATTTCATTACTAATTTAATAACCATATTTATATTAATGAACATTTGTATAGAATAGGATTCCGTAGCTTTAAGAATGCAGTGAACTCCCGTTGTTTGATCATTAAAATAAAACCTAAGTCTAGTAGACAGACGTATATCACTACACATCTCCAACAGCTCCTTATTCTTTCTGCTCTTTCTGTACCTGGATAGTTTCTGCCTGCAGCACCAGGACTCAGAGAGTGATGTCTGTCTCGCCCTAGCAGCACCTGTCTTTCTCCTCTCCTGCTCTCTGGATCGCCTCATCATATTCTGTTTATGGTTGATTCTCAGATGTTTAACTATCTTAATACTTAACTGTCTTCTCACATACATCACGTGCCGCGTCGTTGCTGTTTATGGAGCTGAAATATGTCCCCACATGACTGCGTTTTAGCGAGCAGCAGCCCGTTGTGACCAGTGACGCTCTTATAGAACCCTATTACGCATGTGACTGACAGGCGGAAGAAGAAGTAGTTCCCACTAACTGGGAATCATTACAACAAGTTTGCGATAGTGTTTTTACTCTACACTGTATTCCTGTTAATGGCAAACTACACATTTGTCCACATTTATTAAAATATCGATATTTTTGTATGAGAATCGCTTCTAAAACGTAAGACTCTGGTATCGGAGGGATCGATACTTCAGTATCAATCCGCACATCACTACTGGAGACCACACACCGTAAGAGCTGACCATGTGTTTTTAAACCCAAATGTAAAGTTTATATATATAGTGTATGCCTTCAGCGACAGCTGAGGACAGAGGACGGAATCAGAAACAAGACGAGAGAGCCGGGGAGGGACACGCACCCCAAATATTGTATATATATCAAATTTAATCTGAACAGAATGAATTGTGATGTTATCATATACAAGTTAAATATTATGGATGTATGAAATGAATATTCTAATATCAGCTGGAGTCTAGTTGTCTGCTACAACGCTATTACCCAAGCAGTGATTCACCTTAATGTCACTTTTCAGGCTGAAAAACAACAAATTAGGGATGGGCGATTATGGCAAAAATCAGAATCATGATTTATTGATTTTTTTTACCTTGAATATGATTAATGGATGATTATTCCACCTCCAATCTCCAACTCTGTTTGTTTTGTAAATATTTGTATAATTTTAAAACAAACAACTGAATGAAATAGGCACTGATTAACGATTTATGGTTATTCATTGAAATATTTGAAATCAAAACACACATCAGCTGAAATGAAAAGGTTTTTGGTAAAAAGTCAAAAATTTTCCAAGAAAAGGGGAAAAAATTGAAATAATTGACACAGCAGGTTTACTTCAGTTAGAGGCTCTCAATATCAGTTTCGATTATTTTTCAATCAATTGCCCAACTATACAACAAATATTTAATTTTTTGTTACTTCTCTGACATGGAGGGGCCGCTTTCACTGCCATATCGCCTACCTCCATGTTATAAACTCTGGGCTGAGGCCAGCTGAACCGTGAAAATACAGGGGCGATTGCATTTATCAACCACTAGTCAGTTGTACACTGTGATTTGCCAGATACATACATTTCATAAATCACACATGGATGATTTCTACACCTAAATCTGCTCTGGTTTCTATGCAAGTTTGACTTAAAAAAAAAAAAAAAAAGGCCAATGGACCATCCCATCTGTCTCTCCTGCTCTGTCCAGCCTTTTCAGAAACAGGCTGACCCATGGTCACACAAGATTTATCCTACCTTCACAGAAAATGCCCTTCAATTTCACACATCCAGCATCAGTCACATACTACCAGCCGGTTTGGCCTGGAATGGGCCAGCTGTTTAGGAGCTGTCCTGAGCCCTGATGCAGATATCCCCAATGAATAAAGTCTTCATGTTTTTCATGTTGTCTATTTGCATTTGTGAATAAATGTCCACTTTATGGACCCTTCAACAAAGCAGGCTGTTTCAAAGTGTCAAAAAAGACAGACAACAAATGGTGTGTAGTAAAATACTGAGAGAATATAAAAACATCCTCTTAATTCCCCATGTTTCAATGTTGATTCTATTAGTAACTGTCTAACTCACTGTTGGTTTTAATACACAACCTTGAACAGCTGGATTGAAATAAGCTTAACATTTATCAAAGGCTCTGAAAATGCTTATTCAGCATAACACTTTTTTGGTTATTTTCAGTTTTAAGGTGAGCACAAACAAAAAAAGAACAACAAAAAAGAAAACTTTTTAAAAACTTCTGAAAACAATGGGATTCAGGCAGGGCAAAAATAATTGATCACATACTGTCTCTGTTTTGTTTGAATATTTTAAGTGCAATGTTACATTAAAATCAAATTACCCTGTTAGGGTTGAAAGTCAGATTCAAAGATTGCAAGTGTGTGAGTCACTTTGAGGCTGACTTGTGTTGTTCGCTCAGGAGGCAGCTGTGTTTCTCCATGTGTGTCATGGAGGATATTTCCAAAGATAACTCATTAACAAACACTGTAATGATTTGTATATCTTGTTCCATCTTTCATCTTACTCATTTGTCACAACCTCTCCCTGAAAACCAGAAGAAGGCTTCTGCACAGGCTGAAGATTTTAAGATGAAAAGCGATCATCAAAAGTTTGAGAAGCAATCACAAGAATATCAGTGCGTTTCAGAGGATGACAAAAGGTGAGTAAACACAAGATTTTATTTCTATTTTGAGACTAAGCAGTTTGATATTACAGTGGAAGCATTTTTTATTAATGTTATATTTTCCAACTCCATACACCATGATGTATAACTGTTCCTTAAAATGTTTTTCTAAATGCTTGTATTGATTTAACAATTCAACATAATGACAACCTGCATGATATAAAGGCTCAAACAAGGACTGTGAGATGTGTTAGAAAGCTCCCAGTATGAGTTAACATTTCTTTGTGAAGCAGACTGGCCAAAGTTGAATACTATTCAATATCTTAATAGCTGAACTGGATTTAAGAACAACTGGAGCAGCCACATTTCCCCCAATTCAATGTATGTCTGATTCTGAATTAACAAACAGATCAAATAAACTATATCTAGTAACAGTGAAGTTCAGCATATTAAAACCATTTAAAGGGAAGTACGAATTTAAAAAAAGGAAGCAGGCGTGCTCTGAATTTCCAAAAATAAGCTCCATGAGTCAGAGGTGTGGGGGCTATGGATATATGGGTGACTGATGCAGAAGTTTCATAATGCTTTGTTCTTTAACAAGGGAGAGAATTAAAGAGGTTATCATAAACTAGGGGTGTAACTCACCAGTTTCATTCCAATATATTGATTTTTGGACGCCAATCATTTTTCCAATATCATCTGCCTTCGATTGAGGAGTCTATGATCGACATCAGATGATATTATGCACCCTTAAAATTGAAAGAAAAAAGCAGTTTAGGTAATATATTTGCTAAAAGGTGTCTGTGTTTAAAAAGGGAACAAAGATCTGTGTTTCACACCACAGTGCAAGTTTTTTTAATGTTGAAAATGTTTTTAGTTACTTCAAATTGAGGGTCCTTGTTAACCTTTAAATAAGGAACATAACTATGGACAGTAGGCGATCTGAAGGGGGATGAGAGGGGATGGTGTCCCCCTTGTTAGCAAAATGACCAAACTGCGTCCCCTTTGTTAACCTGCCATCCCCTCTCTGTCAGGGCAGAGCAGGGATGCTTAGTTGAGTAAGTTCTGCCTGACTCATTGGTCCTTTACAGGGTTTCCTGTTGATGTATTAAACTGCAGCGGATCGCCACTGTTTAATTAGCCCCCCTGTTTTCATGTCGGCATTCCCATCCAGCATAACTTGTGATGTCCCATGGATACACAGCCTGTTCAATGCACTGATGCTGCACCGTTACCCCGCCTCCCTCCCTCTCTCGTCCTGGCTGTACAGTGAAGCTCGGAGTTTGACACTGTGGGCCAGTGATAGCCTGGGCAACCCGCCGCTCTCAAGCCACCTGTGTCTCTTTAGTGACCAGCTGCGGCTCTTTTGAGGCTTACTTTAAAAAATCCTCCCAAAATCCTTTATAAAGGTTAAAACTGTCAGCGGTAAAGACTCATTGCAATAAGTCATATCAATAAATCTAAGTCCACACAAAGAAGTCAGACTTTAACTTCCAAATTCAAATAACTTGTATATTAGTCACTTCCTGCCAATGCTCTCCAATACTCGTATTTGATGATGACTTTTGCAATGACTTTTTTTATCATCACCGAGCCAAACACACACCGATCTCATTTTGAAATGATGTAAAATTGAGTAAACCTTGTCTAAACGTGGGTTTTATTTGATCTTAAATGTACTAATGATAAATACTGTCAGAAGAGCAGAAACAGAAAAATGGCAGAGCGATTTGTGAGGGGAGCTGCAGGCGTGAGGCAGGGCCGGTTTTAGCCATTTGGAGGCCCAGGGCAAAGACCACTATGGGAACCCTCCCCCTTTAGCTAAAAGCAATAATAATGAGAGGAAAAAAATAGAAAACACCCCTTTAAGTTAACAGAGTCACAGAACTACAGTAAATGGCCAAATATGAAATATAAATACCCAAACAGACACCCATAATTCACCAGCTCTTTGAAAAGCTTCTCATAGCTCTAAGTCGGCACGTTCTGATATTTTAAAATGACTTTAGTCCAGGTGGAACTTACATAACTAAAAATGTATGCTTATTATTGGTGAAATATTCTTTCTTCTGACACTATACAGACGTTTTTATGGAGCCTATTTCATCCCATTTAACAACACAATAATCCACCAATTCACTGTTTCATTTCAACTATGGATAGATTGATCATCGCATGCCCAGTTTTGGATTGTGGCTCTCATAATAGTATTTTTAAGACATTTTGGTTTCTGGGTAGAATCAGGTTGAGTACCACTGCTGTAGGCTGTTTTCACATTACTTTGCTGAAAGTGGAAAGTTTCTCTGTGCTCATTGAAAACCAACATTTGAAGAGTTGGCTTCACAAACTGTCTGGAAGCCAGATTTGTCCAGTATTCAACTTACATAACTGTAATGTGGAAACTTGAAGTCTCCAGAGCACATACACTGTCAGAGGACTAAAGAAACCAGAACATTTCACATTTGAGAAGCTGGAATGAGAAAATGGGGACATTTTTGTCTTAAAAAAGTAGTGAAAATTATTAGTCAATTAATTGGTTTGTTGCCAGCTATTCTGATTATCTTATTATTGCAGCCTTATATCAGTTTGTATAATCATTTTTGTATTTTGAAATGACAAAAAAATGTAGTTTAATTTAAGAACATTTCTCACCCTTTATTTTATCATTTGTATTTTGTTACATTTTTAGCAAGTTTTTGTAACAAGATACTTTTTGATGTATTTGTGCCCATCTCTGCGTGTTCATTATTTATAGATTTTTCTCAGTAATGTTAAACTTTTTTCTGAGATGAGTTTTTTCTTACATGAACTCTAACTGGCTTTATTAGTTTATTGTAAGAAACATGAGAAATCCTGCCTGAATAAACTCAGTCCACTGCATTAAATGTAATCTTGTATTTATTAATTACTTTTAAACACATTAGTTAAATACAAACACAGCTTGACAAGATTTTAATATATTTTTTAATATGCCAGTGTAGAAATGAATGGAGTTTTGTTATGATTTTAACATCTGATTATTAAAAATGCCACAATAAAATAACATGGAAAATCAGAGGGATACCTAGAGACCCCCAGTACAAGAATATGCTGGGATTTTCTGATAAGAGCTACTGCTAACAATTTGATTTGGTTATTTTATGGAATTTTGAAAACTGGAATATATGGTTTTGCTTTGCTATGTCTTTCATTATTTTAAAAAGGCTCCAGTAATAAAACAACAATAAGGTATAGCAAATGTCTAAATTTCTATGAAGGAAAATAATAATTAAAAAAAAAAACTGTTCTGTTTTAAACAACCTGCCTATCATTCAAGTGTAAGTTAGATTTCTGACTTGCATTTGAAGGCACCATGACATCTCACAGGCAAAACGTTTTTATGAGGTCCACCTGAGATAGCGTGACTGACCGCGATTGGTGGTGGTGGTGGTGAGGGGGGTTAACAAGGTGCATCCCCCATGTTAAAAAAAAATAAAAAAATAAAAAAATCACCTACTGACTATGGATATATATGTTAAAGATGTTTACTTTAAAACAGCAAACATTTTAGGTACCAAACATGTCTTACCCTCTATTCCTGTATTCTGATCAATACAAAGCACTCATTCATAAAGTCTGGGTTGGGGCCCATAGTTGGATTGCAGGTGATTTTTTTGGGGGGATCACCAAATGAGTTCTCAGATTGTCTTTGCTACAGTATTTAATGGGGCATTCATGTCTG
Source organism: Cheilinus undulatus (assembly GCF_018320785.1). Lineage (NCBI taxonomy): Eukaryota > Metazoa > Chordata > Actinopteri > Labriformes > Labridae > Cheilinus > Cheilinus undulatus. The sequence goes on along the minus strand of NC_054867.1, from coordinate 32,231,148 downwards.
CAGTACACATTATAGCCACATAGGGGGCTCCACCCTATAGGCTAACATTCACCCTCCCTACTATTAAAAACCATAAAACACAGCTCTACCAGCCACTGGATGGTAAAAGAGCTAAAGTCACAGGTATTGATGTTTGGCTAAGTAAAAAGAAAAACATTGTTCCAGACCAGACAGCCACTGAAGGCCCAAGGCTGAGCATGTGAAGAACGCCACGTGTCCAAGTTGAAGTCTGGAATTAACATTTTCCAAGCTAGCCTTAGCCATCAACTCAATCAGCCTGCCATGGACAGAACAGAAGGCAAATACTGATAAGAAATAATGCATGTGAAGGTTTGTGCCTTATAAGAAGTGGGTCATCTGAAAAAATGTTTGGGAATTACTGATCTAAAGCATCAACATGCACACCTCTTCTGTACACTTGTATATTCATGTTCAAGCCTTTGCCCGTCTATTCCTGTTTGAGGATTTATTTTGGGTGTGTTACATTCACACACTTGGACTTGAGTAGTTATTCTGCTCTATTTCAGCCTTTTATACTGGCTATATTAATGCGGCATAGCTATAACTCATGTAGTTTTGTATATATGAGATTTTGATGAGATTAAATGTGGGACACATGATGATGCAGAGAACGAGGTGCTGTCATGCTCGGATCGCTTTGAGTTTGGCAGCAGTAGGTAGAAAGCAAGCAAAGATCTGTTTTTATCAATCAGCTGCAATTATTTACAGTTAAAAAGTCAAAAAGGAGTCAACAAGAAAGTTGGAAGGTCTGCTGTGGTGTGGTCAGTGTTAGAAATATTTCCTCAAGGCCGACAGAGGCCTGGTTATCCTCATCATCCTCTTAATTTCAGCTGCTAGCTTTAGCTGTCTCTGTGCTACTAGCTTGTTTGAAAGTTCAGGATGACACACAGCTAGACAGAAACTATCTAAGCTAACTATTTAAGCTTACCTTAAAGTCTGCAGTATAGTGTATATTGATTTGATTGGATAATTGATCAACCAATCAATGTATCGACCCACATTGATGGATCGTTACACCTCTACTAAAGACTTATGGTAACACAGCTATTAGCTAAAAGGTGTGTTTAAATAGTGTTTTGTTTTTAGTTTTCATTCAGAGCATGTGTTGGTTAGCATGCCATGAAATAAGCTTTTTGCCTGCAAAATATGCAGCCTATGACACAAAAAGACATGACAATAAGAAAATGTTTGCTATAGTGAAGAACCACAATGTCTAAAGAAAGGATGAACTGAATCTGTTCCCCTCCTTAGATAAAAGGAGCTTCAAAGTTATCTATTGTTTATTCTCAGACTGCTTTGAGTCAGTGTTTCGGCTCTAATATAGTCTGTTATGGCTCCAGGAGGCAGCTGCTTCCACCCAAAAAACACAAAATCTGAAATTACACAGACACACTAAGATTAGCTGGTGAACAAAGTGGCACATTTAGCAGCTTAAAAGCCAGATGTTCCCCTGAGGGACTGGCAAACAAGAGTGATTATTGGACTTAAATTGTCCAGAAAAATGCTCCAAAACTGATTAGTGCATACATGGCAAACTGTTTTCTTGCTAGATCATTACTGGATCCTGAAAATTCCAATATTGGCATGTGCGTCGTTGCATTTATAAATTCTTCCTCCCGTCCCTAAAAGGGGACAAAAACTGTTCAAAGAATAAAATCAACAGAACAAATTTTTAAATCCATAGAAGAAAGACCAGAAGCTCCTTTACCAACATACTCAGCTCTGATGGTTGTGAAAAAAAGCAAGAAAATATGATGCTAGACTGAAAGCACTCTTCAGAGCAGCAGACTCTCAATGTTTCACATTCTGCTAAAAATCTGCAATGTTTCACTCAGCTCATGTAGAAATAATCTGTACTGAATGTAAAATGCTGTGTTGGACAGCAGTGAATTTAGTTCCTCAGGGTGCCTGTGAGGACAGAGACTGACACAATGGGAGGAAGACAAAATGTCATCTCAGGTCACCAGCTGTACAGTTTTAGACATGTTTCTCAAATCTCAAGTTATTTCTAATAACCTACTGTTAACCCTTCATTTTAGACACTTGATGTATTTTACTGTACTTAATTTACCATTATGAGGTCCTCATGTCTTCAGTCTCTTTATATTTTGATTATGATTACTATAGTTCCAGATCAATTTTTTCACTGGGATGATCATAACAAATATGAATTAAATGCTGAATTTAAAATTTGTAACAAAGTAAAGTATAAGTGAATTTTAAAAAATTGCTTGTTCTCAGTTGTCGCTTAAACTGGAGTAACTCAAAGAACAAAAAACAGCCAACTCTTCACTCCAGCTGTCAGCTGTTCGGGTTGATGTTCCTGATACTTCAAGCCCCCCGATCGTGAATTTGAAATTTTGTCCCTCATGTTTCGCAGTAGGGATGTTGTCAGAGTTCAATAAACTTTTTCTCTGTCTCCCAGCTCAGTCTCGTTAGGGCTGATTGATATTGGGAAAAAAATTATATATATATTGCCGTTTTCCTATATCAGAAAAGTAAATTAAAACAGAAAATCTACTTCTTCTATGAGCATATATCAGCATCAATATATATTTTTCCTGATGTCCTGATGAAGACTCATTGGAGTTGAAATGCGTAGATGGCCTTGTTTAATAAAGGATTTTTACTCCATCAGAGTGCCTTGGATTCTCAGTTCCGGCTGCCATCTAACTAACCTTGCATAGCAGATGGATAAGCCCGTTTCCTTGTTTTTCACTGGTGAATCCATCTTGCAAAGCTCCCATCTGAACCGTTTGGGCCCGGTTAGAAAGTTACAGGGCCAATCAGCAACCAGGGGCAGTACTTTCAGGCGCAGCAGTCGTGACGTAAACAAGCAGTGAGAGGAGGCCAGTGCAATGATGGTGAAAGACATCAGCGTTGAGGCTGCTAAGGTGCCAGTTTTATCAGAACTTCACAGCATTTCTTTGTTAAAAGAAGAACAAAGAACAGCAGTGAGTTGTTTTCTTTTCAAAAACGACAAAAGTCGAGTACTTGCATGTCTATAGTCGCCATGTTGTGCGTTATTCCTCAGTAGCTGCGTATGTGCAGCTACATCACGTGTTTTGTTGCTCTAGTTGGCCCGTAGAGATGTGACAGACAGAACGTTCACCCAATCACACTCCGAGTTTTTTTTTCAAAGCCTCTGCCTTTTCTCAAACATTTCCTATTGAAACTTTCCCAGATGGATGTGTGAAACACATCCATCTAGCATGTCAGCTTACCATCTAACACTATGGACTATTTTTTTTTGATAAGTTAACGGGCAAGTCATCACTCTCTTTTTATATCTTTGTCCTGCTATCCTGAAAAGCATCTGATCCTGGTGACATAGTTTTGGATACCTTTGACCCCATGTAGCACTAACCCACCTTTTTTCTATATTTTTTCCTTATTTGGGTCTTTAAGTTAATTACAAGTGCACACAAAGGGAAAGTGGAAAAGAAGGAGAAGTGTCTCAGATGTGTTCTTTGTTGTTGTAAACTGCGACAAACTACATGAGGCAAAACAACAGATTTTAGGGGCTGACATGCCCAGAATTACTATGGCTGACAGGTTAATATCTTGTTGAAATCGTGCAGCCTGACTTCAGCTTAAGTCTATTTAGCATTCCAGAAAAGGTCCAGACAGATAGAGAGCAGAGGAGACAAACAGCGATGTCACCTGATCCCCAGTTATGAACTCCTAACAAATGAAAAGCGTTCAACTTGTGTGCAATATAATTTCCAGCTTTGACATCCAAGGTAAATGAAACATAGCATGAGCATTATGTGTTTCACAGGGGAAGTGACATAATAGGGGATGGGGAGAGGGGCAAACTAAAGCAAAAAGTTGTAATTATTTTGAATTTTATTGAAAATGTGTACATATTCATGATTTTTTCATGGCACCAGTTTGCCCAAGAAGTCTTCTGAGAAGTAGAAAAGGGCAACTGGAGCAACAGTGTGTCATGCAAATCAACACAGACAGGCTGCCAATTACATTAGTGAGATAAGATATTACAGACAGAGAGCAGAATTACTGCTGACATGTCTTCTGGATTATTAATGGCAACTCAGAGGAAAAATTTATTTGGGGTATAGATTAGTTTTTAGTGAAATCTTATAAATTTTAACTTTTACTTAACTTCATTAAACAATATATCTATTTTTAGTATGTGTTCAGTGACCCTTTCTGATGTGCAGGTTGGGAATCAAAAATGACAAAGGGTGCTTCTAAATACACAATAGAAACTATTACATTTTAGTCAACAGTTGATCTGTTATGACTTGCCTCATAGATACACACAAGTTGTAGCCCGAAGGTGGAGTTGCATAAACGTCTACTGTCTACTCAAAAACCATTATATCTGCAATGTAGATACATTTCATCTTCTGAGCTGCATGACAATGTGCAAGTACAAGCCTGGCTGGTAAGTGAAAAAGTTAGTTTTGGACCCTGTGCTGATGTGAAAGCAAGGCAGCAGGGAAGAGGGGAGGGGGAGTAATTGCACTAGGGCGCAGTACGAAACAATTATGTTTGATACAAAAAACAACACAACTTAAACAGTTTTGGGTGACTCAGAGGTCATTTCTACTGTTATGGTATTGAAACAGATATCAATGTGTATGATTTGACAAGTATTGTATCAAAATTCAAAATTTGGTATTGTTTCAAAAAGAGTAGATGTTTACTTCTCAGCGATAATACAAAATGAGCAGAATCTGAGGCTTGTAAGGATATCCAAACAGCTATTTCCTTATTTGGTTTAACACGTATTTAAATTGCATTTAACCAATTAGTCTAAAGAAGAGAAGGGTTTAAAAACAATCAAATTCATCACAGGCTCATTGTGTCAGTGATTTTATGATGGAAAGCTGCTGTGCCAATTAGAGTGTGGCTAAAATTAGCAGCAAGCTCCACCAGCCTTTGCTCCTCTTAGCAGATTAATACTGTGCTTAACGTGGTTATTCATTACTTTGATTGAGTAGTTATACTTAAGTATTACCCTCAACAGCCTACATACAATTTTATTTCCATTTTCTAGTTCAAAACACTGCAATACTGTGCTGCTTCAACAACACGCTAAATGCTCAGCCTCTCATGTTTACATCCAGCAACGTGCTATAAGTAAAGCTTTGGCAGGGAGGCACTGGCCATTAACTGAATCTACAGCAGCTACTAGTGGCGGGAGACTGAATTACAGTTTTAAAAGAGCATTTGACCAGGATTTCAGGTCTGTGTTTTTAAAGAAAATGATACATTATTAGTTTGACTGACTTGTAAATCTTGCGCCACATAATTTGATACCTGAATTTAGCTGTTTAACCGGCTAACCGTGTGCATCCCTAGTTTCTTGATTATTATTGATATTTCTGAATCTCCAAAATTCATTTAAATCATTATATAGACAACTGACCTAAAATTTAAAATTTCCGCCTGCAAGCACAAAAACTATTTTCATTCTTTATGAATCATAACTCTTTTCACTTTTGTTGGACATAGTGTTCTGGCGACCTACACACCCGCCCACAGAGCCATGCTGCTTTCCTTGCCGTTATACAAATCCTTTCTTCTTTACTGTGAGACCATGCGGCCTCTTCAAACAATCTCCGCCTTAAGTTGCTCATTCAGAAACACACACTGTCCCCGCCCTCTCCTCCCTCACTCTGTCTCTCCCTCATTGTCACACAAACACAGCTCTTTCAGACCGCCACTCATGGGCTCACTCATGATCAGAGCTGGAGAGAACACTTGTCCTGGGGAGACTGGGGCATCTAGGAATCTATTTTACCCGAAAGGCATCCGATGAATCTCACCTAGGGCTAAATGGACGCATAATACAGAAGCACAGACTACTGACGTGAAGCGACCTTTCTCAGGTACTCTTTCCCTTTACCTTAAGGTCACCAGCAGGTTTTTTTCTGTCTTTATGCTTGACCTTTTAACACTGAAGCGTACATTGCTGTGGTTAAATTTCCTGAAAAGTGACAAAATGATATAACAGTGCAGTGACAGCTGGGCTTTTGTGCCTGCACTTATGCTTGGCGCTTGTAGCTGTATTATGTAGGCCAAAGGTTACTGGCTACGCTGCAGTGAGAGAAGCTGTTTCCCTTGTTTAGTGCAACACTTCAGGCTGCTCTGTTATCACTCTTCCTCAAAGCCAGTATTAGCTTAAACAAATACGTTGCTTAATAGGTTAATAATGCAAATGTTTAAACAGAATGCATGGTAGCAAACTCCAGAGAGGGTTAGTGCAAAAGCCTGTTGCTGAAAGATACATTTTATCTGAAATCTATAAATAAAATATGCCTGCATAAAATATTAAATTGATTTTATTCTAAGAATTATTTAGAGCATTATTAAACATCAGAATAATCAAACTAAGCAGAGGTGTGAAGTAACTAAGTACAAATACTTCGTTACCTTACTTAAGTAGAAATTTTGGGTAGCTGTACTTTACTGGAGTAATTAATTTTCAGCCTACTTTTTACTTCTACTCCTTACATTTTCAAGCAATTATCTGTACTTTCTACTCCTTACATTTTAAAAATAGCCTTGTTACTCCTATTTCATTTCAACTTGTTTTCATTCTGGCTTGTCATCGTTTAAAAAAACACGAACAAAAACCCAAAAACCTATCCAGATAAATCGCACTATCCGGATAGAGTGAATTTGATTGTGGTTGGATAAGAAGAATAAACATAACACCATTCTGACACCCTATTGGTTTGTACGCTATCCATCGCACCTGCTCACGACACAAATCAGGTCACACTCCAGCAAGGAAATAGCAGACTTATGTAGCCTACTACCAAGATGTCTTTGGCAGAGACTCAAGAGAACTCGAGCGAAATGTCCCAACCAAGCACCAACAAGGAGGAGGCTGGTATTACACATATATGGTTCTTAAATGTATTTGCATTGTACTGAAATGCATTCATTTTCAATGGGCATAAATGCAGCTGAAATAGGTGCATACCAATTTTTTCAACATTAATATTTTAATATAACATTATAGTCATTATGACCTTTAGAAAAAGGTTTTTTTGGGGAGGTGGGGTAGTGCACTATAGGCCCCTATGACACAGCCTAAGCTTTTGTTCTTATTGGCATTTTTTACCCCCTTACATTACTTTTACGTTTATACTTTAAGTAGATTTGAAACCAGTACTTTTACACTTTTACTTGAGTTGATATTTCAACTTCTGCAGAAGTCTTTTTTAAACCCTAGTATCTATACTTCAACCTGAGTAATGAATGTGAAATTTTTTTTTTTTTTTTTTTTAAGATTTATTTTTGGGCATTTTTGTGCCTTTATTAGATAGAGGAGGACAGTGGATAGAGTCAGAAACAGGGTCAAGAGTGGGGGAGAGACATGCGGTAAAGGGCCTCAGGCCGGATTCGAACCCGGGCCGCCCGCATACAAGGGGAGCGCTTTTAACCACTAGGCCACCCGCTCCCCAATGTGAGTACTTTTGACACCTATAAAACTAAGTGTATAGCAACAATAAAAGAAAATAGCAAACATGGTCTGAGAAGGTCGGCTAATAATTACAGGAAAAAGAAAGAGTTATTACAGTGTCTGTTTTCTCATTGGTGGGCTGGATAAAAAGGAATTGAATGACTGAATGCAGCTATTCTAAACACTGAAAGGTCACACGTACACCAAAAGTATGAGATATTTTTTTAAAATACTCTTTTCAACAAGTGCAGGCAGTTTGCACCTGGACTTGTTAAGTCTTGCCATCATGTGTTTACACACTAGCCTGTACTGGTCATGCATGTTAAACTTGTAAAATTCAAGCTCCTGGGGTTTGTGATGACTAGATTAGGTGGAGCATGTCTAGGCAGGTAACTAAAAGTAAGTCTGACTTGAGGTAATTTTCCTCTGGTCACCCCATCAACAATCGATGACATTCTGGTTCAGTAACAACACAACTGTTCCACCAGACAAAATAGTCAAAATGTGGAGGACACATTTTTCCCTTGATCACAGGAGTTGAATGCATGAAATAGGCCTGCTGAATAAATTGCAATTCTGTAATCTCAATATATGTATGTGGCTGCCTGTCTTTGTCTGCCTCGCTGTTGTTTTGATGCTTCTATGTGGTTGCCCATCTTTATCTGCTGTAACTGTCAGTCCTTAATGTCTATATCATTCTGTTGTGTCATGTGTGTCAATTCTTAAAACCCTAACCAGGGACAGGGACTGCAAATAGACCATGTATAGAAATCTGGAATGCATGGCATCAGTTGCACTCTAGTTAGATAAAACAATAATAGCCCATGACAAATAAACTGATGAAAAAATAAACATGAGCATTCACAACATATAAAAAAGAGGCATGACTATATTGCAAAAAATATGAGACCCTCATAATGTAAAAGCTTAAAAATTAGGGCTGTCAAAAGATCACAATTTTTTCTCGCAATTAATCTCAATATTTCTGTAATTGATTGCATTTAATCTCACTCTTTTTATGGCATTTTATAATCTTTTTATATGGCATGTTAAATTAATTTTGTCCATTATGGATTTTTCTACAGTGTTAAACTAAGATAAATTGTCTTCCTGTTTGGATCCAGTCCTGTTTCAGAGGTGGATCAATGATTTTAACATGAACTTAACCACAGTAAAAATAAATTTGTTATGGACTGCAAATTAAATAAGAGAACATTAAGAAAAGGTTCAGATGACCTTTGTTCCGTCCACTGAGCTGTCTGTGATTTTCTAAAGTGAAATGAGACATGAAGGAGCAGTGGTGGGTTTATTTTACATCACTGTGGCTGCTAGGGCTGGGCAATTAATCACAAATGAGATTAAATCGCAATATGGCCTGCTGCAATTTACAAATTGCAGAAGCTGCAATATTTCTTTAACTTGATATGAATCAAATTACCACTTTAATACATTCATTTTTTGCAGCAGCAGAGATTTTATGCACAATATGCAAGTATTTAAGTGTCAATCCTTTTTAGAATGGTTAAAAAAAATACTCCTTTCTCTTTAAAGGGATACTTCAACATTTTGGCAAATTCGTCCATTGCCGTAATTCCTATAGTCTTAGTAATAGGTTTGTTACCTTCAGTTGTCGGTGCGAGCTTCTTTTAGATCGCCGCTGCTGAGTTTGGACCTGCTGTGCCAACTCAATGTAAGCAGACGGTATTCCGCCTTTCCCTCATCAAACTCATCAAATACACAATTCAAGCAGCACGCCTGGAGTGTAGTTCCGGCTTTGCATTTAACTTTAAAACATCTCCGTCTCGTAATGTTCCATGATTATTTCATAGCGTGGTGAATTTTTTTACTGAAAGCATTTTGTAAATGGATTGAATGAAACACCTGTAGAGTCACTTGCTCTGCTTGTTGTGCTTGCATGTGCATGCTGGCAAGTGTTTGGCTAGTATGGCTAAGGGATTTTGGAAAAAAAAAATCCTCACCCAATATTGCAATTGCGATTTAATATGCAATTATTATTAAGTTCCTTATCTGATTAATTTCTCAACAAACAACCAATAAATAATTATATATTATAATATTTAATATTTATTGGTAGATTAAACTAAGGCTAAACGGTTTCAAAAAGATCTGACTGTGATTATTTTGACTCATATCAAATTCAATATGAGTTGTATTGAAGAGAGTGATGACTTTGTGTCTCTCATTTTTAAAAAGACAAACATTAAAAAGCAAGAAAAGTCTGACTTTTGCAAACTATTCTAGAAAAAACTGACACTTGAATGTTTGGATGATGTGTAAGAGCATAACATCTCTGCTGCAAAAAAAATGTATTAAACTGGTATTTTGACACTCATTTCAGGTAAAAGAAATATTGCACCTTCTGCGATTTGACAATTCCAGTAGGAAATATTGTGAATTAGTTCAAATTTGATTTTCTTTTTTCATAATGTGGTTTAAAAGCACCTGGCTGTAATGCTGTATACCACAGGAAAGGTGAGGTTTTTATGATATTAAAAATGGATACCACTCAGTCCTACCAGCAACGTCAACTGCCAAAGTTCCCATCAAAAAACACTGCTTTTTCTAAGCAGTTACCCATGGCTATTTTTGATAGGCTCCATTAAGATGATTTGTCATAAAAAAAAAAAGCGAGAGATTCTGAAAGGCCAAAATCTATAATTCTAAGCATATAAACCTATATTTTTGATAGTTTGTTGTGAGAAATCTTGGAGTAATCCATTTGCAGTATGCAAAGAAGGAAGTCATTTAACTGAGTGAAAGGGTCACACTCAGACTAAACACTAATCATGTGTTCCCTTCCTGACTTGGGCACTGACTGTGCCATGACAGGTGGTGTTTGGTGACTGTTGCCAAGGTTCGCTTGGTTCATACTTTCAGCCATGAAGAGCTCTTGCATGCAGAATAACTACTAATAATTTTGAGACTTATTCTAAAAAAAGTAAAAAACTGCAACATACTTGTGGGCTCTCTGCTTACAAAAAAGCTTTCTGGACTCAAGGTTGCTGCAGTGTCAGTGTGACAAAACACAGACTCATCCCTTGTAGTAACTCGTGGTTGTGGTCATTACACAGCAGACAGTTTCACTTCAAACATGTGAGAAAAACACTTGGATATGTGATGGAAAGTCTTGTGGTTAAAATTGAAAAACAGTTACAGCTTCAGTGTCAAACACTACCCAGTACTACACACCAAAGTGAGCGTATCATGCACCAACTGAAGAAAAACAAAATATTCCTCCATATCTGTAGTCAGGGGATGTCAATGCTTCCTCCTGTCTGTAAGCAGCAATCACTCTAAACCTGGAATTTGATTTATTATTATTCAGTGATTTATAACAATGGATGAGAGATGTTCCCATTTTCTTTCTACCATTTCTACTAGAGATGAAATAATAGTGAAACCAAGGTAATTTCTCATCATCCCATCCCTAACTGCAAAACAAACTTGTGGTGCAAGCTGCAAACCATGGTAATTTAAGTGACTGGAAAAAATGAAATTAGTGGCAGAGCAAGACATCTGATTTACTAACAATTACATATTTAAAAGAAAGCAAATTAAAGAAAAGTCAAGTCAGATCAACAAGCTATTTGCTGTTGATTCATACATTTTTGTATAGTTTTATATTTGTGCATGCAATAAGATATTTTCCATTCTGACAGTAATGAATAAGGCTCATTGTTAGTGGACATACTCTTCCTATGTTGAGCAGCTCTGCCTCAATAGAGTGTTGCCCTCCTAGACAACAATGACACCATTTACAGGCCAAGAACTGAGCAGATGATAAATATGACAGTCATATCATAAGCTGAGCAGTTGTGCGGTGTTTTGCCTAGTTTGAACCTCACACCAAGGGGTGAAATTTCTCTGCTGAGCTGAAAACAGGATGGTCTTATGTGCAGGAACGTTAACCTTGATAAGAGCAGAGGGCCTGAAAAAAGACGCTGGTCTGGTGGTGCTGGTGTGAGTCACTTCACCACAAAAACAAACATGTGCACACATGTCTGTATGGTTTGTTAAAAATTTAGCACAAAAGCCTTTGGAGTTGTTTGTAACCTAAGGGACAAGGACAAAAGGTTCATCTAAACAAATCAAGTGTAATGTCCAACCTAACTAAAATACTGCGACAGAAATTACCTTTGACTTTACCAGACTGATGAGTAAAAGCTTTGTTTATCCTACAGTATAAATCATGGGGATACCTCTTGTGTATAAATGTCTCTGAAAAGACAAACAACTGAAAGTAACTTTCATCGACTACCATTAATCAGCTAACAGCCAAGAATGTCACGATGTTCAATACTCTGATACTTTTCAGACACGATGTTTGCACCATGATTGTTTCACGGCCCCTTAAAGAACCAGGAAATACACAGACATCTGGGCACTGTTGTACTGATAACTGATGAGAAAGTGTGTCTCTGGTCTCCCCTGTGCCACAGACTACACCAGTAACCTTTTCATTCACTGGTTGGCAATGAAGTTCACAAAGTGTCGTTAGCAGCTCATAAAGATGCACATGCTAAATTTAGTGTCTGTTCAAAAGGGCTGAGGAGTCAACGAAGTCACCTGGTCCATTAAGGATTTTCTCAAAGTCCTGACATGTAGAGTTTTACCTGTGTGCTCTACACCTCTGCACAAACTCTGCCCCCCCCCCCCAATATGCCCCAAATAAGAAAATTAGAAAATACAATCGCTTTATACTAGGGGTGGGACAAAATATCAATACACTCAAATCGCGATATTTCGTGCCGCGATACTGTATGGATATTTTAAAATGCAGAATCGATATTTCATTACTTATTTTTTTACTTCATTCATGTGGCAATTTGTGGTGTAATTTCACCCCCTGACCTATAGTTGGCAGCAGGCATTTGACTCTTCCCTCTTCTCTTCTTTTTAGACAATGAGATCACGCGAGACTTCTGGTCTGAGCAAGCCAGTTGCTCGTGCCTACCTAGCAGTATTCATAGCAGATATGTGGACTTATTTTGGCTTCTAAAACATTAAAGACAGTACTAACTTAGACAGGAGTCAAGTTGTTTGCAAGACATGCCATGTCAGAGTGAAATACTCAGACAACAAGACGAATCTGCGAGCTAGACATCATAGCGATAGCATTGTAGCTAACAGCTAACGTGAAAGCCAGCTACTGTTGGTCTCTACTTGTGCAACCATAATCACAGTCAATACTCCATTTTATTTGTAAGGACATGCACCGTCTTAGTGTCGTTAAGAAGGAAAGCTTCTATAATACGACAAAAAAAAAAAAACACTGTGCCCTGTCATGGCATGCCCTCCCCTCAACACAGTCCATCAGTGCTTAAAGCTGGACTTGAGGATCGGCTTGTCTCCCAGTCCCCCTCCACAAACACCTCGTAGTTACGTGATGACATTAAAAACTGATATAACCTGAAATATAAAAGATTGGAGGACAATTAAAATCTTCAACTGGCTGTCCTGGTGTGTTTCTTTTGCAGCAAAAATCAAAAAATGAGGAAAAGAAAATGAGTGTGACCCTGGTTAAGAAGAATGTATAGTTTTGTGTATGCTTTCCATATCTCCCAGGATGTTCTTTTTTTGTTAACAGTATTGTTTTCAAATGGGTATCTGATTGAAAGTTAATGGATAATTCCACAAATTTTAACCTACAGTATGTGAAATATGACAAAGGGTCATGATTAAGTGATAGCAAAAGTGATTCCTGACACCTGAATGAAAGGTGATTTAAATGGTACTTCATTGTTGGACAGATGGAATTTTTTTTGCTTGTAGAAACTGAATGCAGTAGTTCAAAACAAGGTCATTAGCCATTTTTGAGGAATGTTATCTACCACAGAGGATACACTGTAGAAACCAAGCTGCTACCAGTTGCAAAAACCATTTGTTGATGTTATTCAATCTTTCAAAACAATGCTACAGCAAACTGTATTTACAGATTAATTTACACACAAAAGCTTGGAGTAAGATTCAAGTTATAACTTCTGCCTACTTTGGAACTATTTGAGCTGGTGACCTTAAATGTAAGTAGGAATGAAGCTCTGTTGTAAATAAAGACCTTCATTTAAACTAGGCTAGGTGTGAACTTACTTAGCTTGTGCAAACCAGTGTAGATCTTTTTAAAGAATTCATCCTTTTAAAGCACCTGGATCCAAAGACCTTCCTGACTTACCCTGGATGCCTACAGATCATCTTTCACAAAAACATGTCCATCATGTCATTGCCCCACTGTGTACTTCCCTCATTTTAACAAGTTCAGAATTGTTGACAGAACAATCAGCAGCATCTGCTGGAAGGATTATCAGCAACCACTTCATCTGTCATGCAGTGCTTGGAGCTGTTAATGGAAGTAGATTAAACATGTCAACAGGCTACAGCAGGAGTCTTCACACGTTTATTGACCAGTGTTGAGATTTCAATATCACCAAATTCACACTGGGTTTATAGCAGGCTATTTGACTGGATCCTGAACTTTCTGATGAGCAGACCCCAGGCCCTCATGTTCAGGCAGTAGCTAGGGGTGCACCATAACTATCGGGCCGATAGTTATCAAGCCGATAACAGGAAATTATTACAGCACACTTATCGGTCCGATATCATGACGACCAGTCCCGTTAACATATATATTGTTGTCAGCACGCCAGTGCTGGCGTTTGTTTTCTTTCTCAGGAGACTACACATTCCAAAACAGCAGGCGGCGCTGCAGTACACGACCCGCTGTTAAAGCATCAGAGAAGAAGAGGAAGTAGCAGCCCCTGTACTAAAATGCTAACAACACAGTGGCGTTATTCAGTATTTACAGGGAGGGTAACGTGACTGTGTGTGTAGAAATTGCCCTGCAAAGGTCGCAAAGAGTACAAAGAAGTCCTTGACGGATCTTATAAGTCACTTATAGTCATCATCCTAACAGCGTTAAAACGAAGTGGCAGCAGCCAATAGCCTAGGCCGCAGGCATCAGGACAGAGAGCTTTGATCCTAAGCAGGCATTGAAAACTGCAGAAAGCTTGCTAGAGCCAAAAGGTGCAGCGTTATAATAACAAAATCAGTCTGACAGTCTCCTGATCCATCGCTGCTTTCATAGACGTGTACCTGCCTGCTCTGTTTGATGTAGTTTCATTCAGTCTGATCGACGTTAGGAACAAAAGTTTAGCCACAGACCACGGTGGACTTTTTTATTCTTAAGCTATCTCTGATATGACTTATGTCAGTGCATATTTTTAATCTTTATGTAAAACGTCAGCTTGCTTTAATTCTGGCTTAGGCAAAAAAAACACAAAAAATCCCAGACCCCCAAATATCTCCATTTGTTAAGCATGACAGCCTGTTATTATTTGGTTTTATGGGGGAAAACCTGTCAGTTGTTTGTGTATGCTGTACTTGGTACACAAATTTTTAACTAAAAAAGTGAACTAAAATAACAGTTATAAAGTCAGAATAGCTCTTTGTTTTTTGAAAAACACGAGTGATATTAGTTAAAATTAGTTATAAATATCTTTGCTCACTACATAGTAACCCCTTCTTACCACCAGATGTGCATAAACACATCAAATAAACTTCTTTTGTTAAATCAACAATTGAAAAAAAATTACAAGTTATTATCGGTTATCGGCCATCAGGAGTAGGAAATTATCGGTTATCTGTATCAGTTCAAAAAATAGTTATCGTGCATCACTATCAGGCAGTATCATCCAGCAGATGACACACAGCTATCAGCCTGACCAATAGCGCGGTTGGCACAGTGCATACCAGCTACAGAGAAGAGATCAGAGCTCAGAGTGTATCACAGAAAGAGACAGAAGAATGGCGTGCCCCCTTTCTATCAGTGATACTACAGCGAAGTAACCTGACACACCATCCATCTGGGAAAGCTTCAATAGGAAATGTTTGAGAAATGGCAGAGGCTTTGAAAAATCCAAGCAGTATGATTGGGTGAACGTTCTGTCACATCTCAACGAGCCAATAAGAGCAACAAAGCATGTGACGTAGCCGCTAGCAAGATGTGCATGCGTAGCTACTGAGGAATAACGCGAAACATGGCGATTACAGACATGTAAGTACTCGACTTTTGTCGTTTTTTTAAAGAAAAAAACTCACTGCTGTTCTTTGTTCTTCTTTTAACAAAGAAATGTCATCAGGTTCTGATAAAACTGGCGCTTTAGCAGCCTCCACGCTAATCTCTTCCTCCATAACTGCCCCAGCTCTTGCTGCTGCTTGTTTACGTCACGACTCTGCTGTGCCTGAAAGTACTGCCCCCGTAGCTGATTGGTTCTGTCACTTTCTAACTGGGCCCAGACGGTTCAGGTGGGAGCTTTGCAAGATGGATTCGCCAGTGAAAAACAAGGAAACAGGCGTATCCATCTGCTCTGCAAGGTTAACAGCGAAGAGCACCAGTAGCCTCAGTTTGATTCAGGCCCACAAAGAACTGATATGGTCATACAGCACCAACAACAGTTCAAGAACGCTTCTTGAGATTTACTACTGATAGCAAGAATACACATAGTGCATAGCTATCTTGTCTAGAATTTGCACCACTCTTTTTCCTGTACATTTTTCAGTATGTGAACATAAAAAAGACCAGTATAATCTGCACAACAATCTGTAAGATCAACACCAATGGGATCATGTAAAACCCTAGTCTGCCTAGACACAAACTGCTTATGTCCCAGAGGGAAGAACATTTTGTTCAACCTGTTCAGGGCTTCATCCCTCAGGCAATAAGACTTTTGAACTCTTGTGCTCCCAAGCTAATACACTTATTTACTTTACTCACACCTTGTTATTTGCTTAAGTGTCCCTTTATCTTAAGTCCTCTGTTACTCATTATAGCATCTTTTTAAATTTGTCATTTTAATGTGGAGCTACTGTTTGTACCTGCTTTGAATTATTCAACCATGCATAAATAAATGTATTTCAGTACCACTTGCTGACAGTCAGTATGGTATTGTCTTGTATCATGGAATCTTTTTCGTGAATGACTAAAATTTCCTTTAGAATCTCTATCTATTTATTATTGTTGTAAGAAGCCTGAGGATCAATTCTTTACTGCAGATGACCACTACTGTGGAGTCATTATACAAATGACAACAAATGATGGCAAATGATGCAGCTCCTGCAGTTTGGACAGAGAAAAATAGCATATCGTTTGAGATGTGATAATGATAAATGCCAAAGCATACTTAAGTCTTTAGGGTCAGTAAAGGATAATGTAAGCATATATTCCTTCACAAGGTTCCTGATGATAATGGATGAACGATAATATTACCATGATATTGGTTTTGGCAGCTATTAGCTAATAAAGTTAATCAATCATCGGCAAGTATGAACATTACTGCTGATATTTGCAACAGATCTAGCAGCTGTAAATATTAGACATATGTGTTTATAATTTTGTGGAGATTTAGGTAGGAATAACATCCATAAGTCAGCTAAAGCCTTTTCCTTTAATCAAACCCACTTCTTACATTTTTAAGTCTGTTCTTAGGACTGATGTTTGTTCATTTTTCATCCTGAAATTTTAAGCACTTCAGTTTTATATCTAAACTACATTTTTATATCATTATCAGTCTCTGTTGCAATGAATTTATAAAGATCAGCATATCTGATAGGGGTGGGGGAAAAAATC
The DNA here is from genome assembly GCF_018320785.1 of Cheilinus undulatus. Lineage (NCBI taxonomy): Eukaryota > Metazoa > Chordata > Actinopteri > Labriformes > Labridae > Cheilinus > Cheilinus undulatus. Next base: position 32,214,043 of record NC_054867.1, on the reverse strand, counting down.
GATACAGTATAGTTAGGCCTGTGCGATATATCGGTTTTATCAATAAATCGAATTTTTTTTGTTAGGGCGAATTAAAAAATAAAAATCTAGATTTTTTGATATTCCTCTGCGCACCTCTTTCTCTCCCCTGGGGCTCACATAGTTTAGACCCTCCCCCTCCTTCACCACAGAGACGCGCAAACAACAGCATGGCTACCGGTGCGAATGCTGAGTTCGTCCCATAAGAACTGTATATTTTCGTCAGCTCACTGCAATATTTGTTTAAAGACATGCAGTCAAGTGGCGAAAGTGTGTCTCACGGAATTGACAAAAGCTCTACATCCATCAAACACACACTCAAAGCAGCCCATAGCACTGAAATCTAGTGGTGGTCACTTGGAAGTAAACCAGTATTGAGTAACCAGCAATAATAAGGACCGTGTTAGCTTTGCAGAGCGTATGTGTCGGTCTGTTTAGGGCTTTAACACAAGTTTGGCCGCCTCGGTCAGTGCTGCAGTGATTCTGCAAAAACAACACTTTGAAATGTGTTAAAACTTCTGACTCGCTTAATAAATCCATGTTCAGTGTTAGAAACGAGCTGTGGCGGTAAACGACACAGAGATGTATGAAGAGATGCAGTTGTAAACACTGCACTTTGCACAAAGTTGCCAGTACCGCTGCAGAAACTTAGTTGAACAATGATAAAAACGCTACTTCCAAAAATTCCTTCACAATAAAAGTCTGTAGCTGTTGATATTTATTAAGGGTTTTTATTGTGAAAGCCCCCAATAGGAAATAGGGTGTAGTCAATCATCGCTTGACTCACCTCAGCATTACAGAAGCGGAACCTAAAACAATAGAAGCAGTAACACAATATTGAACATACAGAAATAATAATAATAAAAAAACATTTTTCATGTTATGCTCAGCCATGAATTCTGTATGCCATCACAGGTTTCTGCAAATAATTGCAGCCTGTCTGTGCTGATCTAAACTCTCCTTGCAGTAAAAAGGTGCATATTTGAGACCAAATTACAGCTTGCTCTTACCCAAGAGGAGAATCCAGTTGGTATTTGTTACATTTAATTCACAAAATAAAAGAAAAACATGCCTTTACTTTTTTTGGTCATTTTTTATGTGTTTTTTAAACAAGGATAAGAAAAAACCGTTTAAAGTCGTAAATCGAATTTATTGAAAGAAAATCGGGGATTAGATTTTTTGGCCATATCGCCCAGGCCTAAGCATAGTATCGCGATATTTTGTCTGGTGATTTATCGTATCGTCTCATCCACCAAGTATCATTTTTTTTCAAATTAATTGCTAATACGAATTGAAGTTTATAATAATGGAAAAATAAAATCATTTGTTTGAACAATTGTTTGTCCAATGAGGTCGGCGGGGTGACGGTCATAGAACAGGAGAAAGTTAGTACAACAAACATGACAGCACCAGAGGAAGGACATTAGGAATGCAAGCAGGGCATGAATGAGATAGACATGACACATGAGGTTTGCAAGAGGTGCTACATGAAAATAAAATACTGCAGAAATACGCCAAACATGAGGGCATGGCTAATGCTAAATTAGATGAACAGTTAAAAAATGGTATAGATCGCAATATATTGTATCGCAATACTCGCTGTATCAAAAAATGTTTAAAATCGCAATAATATCGAATTGTGACCAAAGTATCGTGATAATATCATATTGTGGGGCCACCAGTGATTCCCACCCCTTATATCTGACATCAGTAAAAATCCAATATAAATCCCTACAGGTGATCTTCTGTCTCCATGCAAGTCAATGAGGGCTTGACCACTTTTCCATGTGCACCAGGGTATACTCATGTTGATTGAGAACAATAACAGGGATGCACAAAACTTTTTCTGTGAATTACTCAGGTCAGTACCAGGAGATGGTGTCTGATTCTCACCCCGTATTTAGAAAGGTCTAAATAAGAATATATTTAGCTTTATGGAGGGGGAGGAGAAGAAGTTACTCAGAGCTTGCTGTTCTTCGTTCAGCCTGTTTCGCCATTTTGCGAGTGGACGGCTGGATATTTCTTTGTGACTAACTTTATTATGGGCAATAGCTTGTGCCACATTCATGTGCTCCTTGCTCTTTTCATGTTTGTTGAACAAAGGATGATTAAAATTCTTTGAGTCTGTTAAAAATGCGCCTGTTTTGTCCGCTAGCTGTGGATGTGAGTGACATATCTTGCACCACATTTCATTTCATACATTGTGCTTATTATTAGCATCAAGTCACAGTACGTCTTGGAGAACCATCTCTGTTTACCATTTTTTGTAGCGTGGCAAAACTGTTACATCCAGTAGATGTAAACAAGTCACAAGTGTAAACAAAATATTGGGGTAAATGACCTGAAAGTTAGGTACTCAAATAATGACACAAGTGGCGTTACGCATTATGAAATTTTGTCGGACATGCTGACCGCGTACCGATAGGTGCATCCCTGACAATAACACAACTTTTAGCAAAATAGCCAACAGCTCTTAAACTGCTCTTTTAAATGTTCCATGTGTGACCCACACAAGCACCAATGAGAGAGCTTTCTGTTCATATGCCCCAAAACTGTGGAATTCTATCCCCCTGGACATTAGACTATCTAGCTCCACTGATGTTTTTAAAAGAAAACTGAAGACACACCTTTTTAATTCGGCTTTTAACATGCTGTAATCTGTCTGTCTGCTCTTTGTAAAGCACTTTGGGCTACATCTTATGTGTGAAAGGTGCTATATGAATAATAAATAAAGTTGAGTTGAGTTAAACAGTAACCAGTAACACAGGACAGTCTTACTCTAGGGAATTGACAGATGACCATCCACTTTTAGCAACACACATACTCCATTAAAATGATGCTGTAAAATAATGTGTGGGACTCGAATTTATTTGAACTTAAAGTCATCACCAACATCCTATGAGCAATTACAGCAACTTGTTAACACAGACCTTACCTGAACCAAAACTAAGAGCATTTCTCAGAATATTAGTCACGACTGTTTGCATATTTGCTGACCGCAAACACAAAAAGGAACTTTATGTAGAAAACAAACATTTCTTCACTTTTTAAGTCTACAGTTAATGACTCATGTTCGATATGTTTTCCCAGCCAAACCAATCTTGGACTGGTAATGCTGGAAAACAGGTTTCACTAGAGTGGGTCAATGTGCTGTGTTGTTCAGTTTCACATGGCTTAGACAAGCTTTATTGCTGAATTAATCTAACCCTGTTACGGATTCATTTTCTGCCCAAGGCTTCTAGTATAAACTTACTGTGAATAAAAATTAAATTCTAATTAAGATGACAAAAGTTTTAACTACTCTCACGCAGAACAAAGAAAAGATATTAATATGAAGTCAGTGATGAATACAATGATTATAAAATAGTACAACATAGATCACTGAAAGGTAAGTTCTCTGTAAAAAAGCTTAATATGTTAAAAGTTATTCTTGACATTTGACCTCAGAGAAACTGTCTCTTGTGATATACCCCAAGGACCTCGTAAATCCACTTGGGGAGGGACACTGTAGGCAATGGTTGGGCTGAATAAAGACATGACCTCTGTGAGGGATGGGAATTCAAATAAATTATTAATCCAAAACTTAGCAACCTACCTTATGTTTTTGTTTTCACTGCCTAATCCTAACCAGTCCAGTGTTACCACATGTTAGGAAGAAATGAAAAGTTTCTACATGCTTCAGCATGACTGACAACTGCAGATGACTCAAAAAAGCACGTGTCAAGAAAGTATCTTGATATGAAGTTTTTCAGCAGAATCTCAAAGGCACACATTTCAGTCTAGTTTCACTCCCACACCAAATTCAAGTCAGAAATACAATAGCAACATTGATGGAGGATTTAGCCTGAAAAACCATGCAGTACTGGCCCACTGTTGACCTAATACAGCAGACTACAGGCTTTGTGCAGATTTTTAACATTGATCTACAACATGGGTGGCAAATTTGCGGCCCACGGGAAGATATATTATGGCCCCCCCACTTGACATCAAAGTGTGGTGTGAGTGCGGCCCACGCCTTTTAAGCAGGCACACCACAGCCTCAGTTACAAAAATCAACCAGTTTCTGCTGCCAATCAACAACACTGCAGCTTTAAAGCCAACAAAAGGCTCAGTTCATATTGTATCCATAATATGAACAATCGTTAGGAGATAAGAACAAGAATTCAAAATAGGTGCCTTAATCCCCAAATGCTTTAAAGCTCAAGTATGTAACTTTTGATGAGAGCCGTGTGGAATCAACTTTACTCCCCTTTCCTTCCTGTTCTTCTCCATGTTTGAGCTCCATAGCACCGCCCCTCTTCTTACATACCTCCTCATGGAAATGCATGTCCGTTGAATCGAATACTGATGATGGCAAAGCTCTTGTGGAGTGATTTTGCTCTGCTTTTCAACTGAAATCAATGGCCAAATTACAGGCAGGAAAACACTTTGTCTCAGCACGAACAAATTCTGCATAGGACCGAACACCGCTGGTAACTCTGCCATTGTATCAACTTCTCCCTGAGCTGAGGCGGTAGCGCACCTACTTCAGCAGCCAATAGGAATGCTCACTCTGACCTGAGCCATGATTGGCTGCAAGTGCTAGCCTCCTCATTGGTTGGAGCATCGTCCCTTGCTGGCAGGGTCCAAAACTAACACTCGCCACTCACCAATTACCGGTAGATTTTGTCTCTAGCTGGTAAATTTTTAAGACCAGTTGCCACTCTGGCGAGTTATTTTTTTACCAGCGAAAAATTATTTTTTGTTGTTACTGGAGAATGATGCTGGTTTATTGGCAGAGTCATGTGTATTTCAGGCCGAGATGATCTTTGGTCACGTAAGTGTGTCAGTCATGACGTCATTCACAGCACGCGCAGGTGGACAGCTGCGGTGTTGACAACTTAGCAGCTTTGTTGCTAAACTAGCCAGTTTTCAGACCCCTGTAGCAACTCTTCAAAGAAAAAAAAGCGACTAATGACAAAGCGAGTAGCAAGTTTTTCTGGTGTTACTGGAGACTTTTACAGACTTTTGGAGACTCTGACGTGAAAGCACATTGTTGCTCCAGTGTGCAGCAGGTGCCGCCTTGGGCCCCTCCCTGCCCCAGAGCTCTCACAGGCGGCCTAGTCCTCCTCAGTAGTCCGTCAGAGCAGGAAATGTTCACCCCTCTAGATCCAGACTGCAGATTAACCGCGCTGTGAAGGAGCCTTCAAAGTTTTCTCTATTATCTCTTTGTTCTATTACATGTTTGGTCTTGATGCAGCACTAAAATGCATCCAAAATACGCATGGAGATGCCCTAGTTCATCACGTGTGCAGGGATGTCAGGGGGATTCTGATAGAGGGTACTCTCTCTCTCTCTCTCTCTCTCTGGACTCTGTGTACTGATCCTAGGTCAGGTGAAAAAGGGCTCAGATCAGGTTTTGTGAACAGGTTGCTATTTTAAAGCCATAAATAGTCATGCTGAACGTGTATTTATAATGAATATTCCAGTCTTGTGAATTCATCATCATTGGATTGTAAAAACAAAAATCTGTAAAAATTGTCATATGTTAGAACGGCAGCATATTTTTGCCTGACCTGGCCTGATCAAATTACTTGCAAATAAATTCTCTTTCTAAAGTAGCTAATTAACCCTTTGTGTGAAAACATGCAGCACCCATTAAATGCTACCTGCATCTAATATTTGATCATTTCTCTTTATAAACATTACAGCAGCCTATATATCAGTGGTTGGTCGTATTGATATTGCTAAAAAAAATGACTGGCACAGGACGTCTTGCTGGAGCAAATCCAGCCCCCTACCCTGAATGAGTTTGAGACCCCTGATCTACAATGATTAATTCATGTCAGTATTTGTGTTTCGGTGGTTTGTGGTTACTTTGTTTACTTACAACTGAAAAGTCCTTTACTGATTGCAGAATAGTAAAAAAAAAAATCTTTCCATTTGCAACTGCAAAATAAATCAACTAATGACTGATAGGAAATCAGTGTTATAAACCTTTCTGTCCTTACAGTGCCATGGATAAATCTTGCAGTGCAGAAGTCAAGTTCAGGCTGGACGCGGACGTGTCCCATCCTGTACCTAGCACCCCGACCCGAGGACAGTGGTCCAGTAAACTTGAGTTCCTCTTGGCTGTTGCAGGACAAATTATTGGCCTGGGAAATGTGTGGAGGTTTCCTTATCTGTGCTACAAAAATGGAGGAGGTGAGTTTTGTTTTGGTAGCCTCAATTCAAAAATAATACTTAAACACTAGGAGTGCATTTGTAAAATATGAACAACTCACACTGAGATAGCACCTAGGGGGAAAAAAAAAAAGATATATATATAAAATATGTTTTAATATTTGACACCGAAGGGAGGATTCACTTCATGCTATATGAAGTTTGCTTTTAATTTACATAACGTAATTTACATTACAAGAAAATGGCATATGAAGGTGAATAATAATTTGGAGTCACTGGTCAATATTTTAAAAAACTTAATTTTCAATTCCATTTAAATTTAATTACTTTTTTCACAGGTGGACCAGAATACACATCTGAGTTTGTTTGATGCTGACACATGATGGAAATTACCACCAGATTTAACTGATTTACCAGTATATTGCAATAATTTCAACCTAAGCAACTTTGTTTATTACTTAATAATACAAAGTAAATGACACACACTCTTAAGACATAGCAAGTAACAAATAGCACACCTAAATTTCTGCGAGTGGGTTTTATGTTTGCTGCTAGGGGACTGAGGTGGCTGTTGATGGAAGGGGAGTAATGGGGATTAAACAGTATAATTTCAGATTTTGAGTTGTTGAGTAGGAAGTATTGGGTCATCCAACATTTAATATCATCTAGACAGTCTGTAACAGCAGCTAGGCTTCCAGGGTCCACAGTTCTCAGGGGAAGGTACGTCTGTGTGTCGTCTGCATAGCAGTGAAAAAAGACTTTTGATTCTGGATTATTTGGCCAAGAGGCAGCATATAAACAGAAAAGAAACTCTAGCCTAAAACCAAACTTTGTGGTACACCACAGGCAATCGTGGAGGTAGAATAAGAGTGACTGCCTTTGGTGGCCACAAAGTTTTGCTCTAAAAGATGTCTATCCAGTTTCTAAGATGATCTATTAAAATATTGTGATCAGTGTCGTGAAATGCTGCCCTGAGATCTCGAAATTAAAAGGCCTCCCTCCTCTCTATCAGCTGCTGAAAGTAAATCATTAGTCACCTTGAGGAGGGCCATCTCAGTGCTGTGACCTGCTCTAAAACCACACTGGAATTTCTCAAAGAGGTTGTTGTGAGACATAAAAGATAAAAGCTGTGTAGAAACCAGCTTCTCTAAAAGTCTGGATAAAAACAGAAGCTTTGAAATGGATCTAAAATTATCAAAATCAAAGGGGTCAAGGTTAGGTTTCTTTAAAACAGGCTGGACCACAGCGTGTTTAAAAACAGAGGGGACAACACCTTCTCCCTAAGAGTTATCAATGATAGATAAATTACTGGGCCTAAGGGTTAAAACCTCTTTGAGAAATTTGGTGGGAATAAAATCAAGGCTGCATGTGGTTGGCTTCATGTGGGATAGCGACAAGGTTACAGGCTCATAACTAAAATAACAAAAATTCTCTCTACCTAGGTTTAAAATACGGGCTGGGGGGGTGTGATATTTTCCCTAATGTCCTTGACGTTGTTTAAAAGAAGCTAAAAACTTCTCAGATAATTCATGATTCATAATGGGGCGGTGGGGGTAGACCCTAAAACCTTAAATAAAACTTGTGAGTTAGAATGATTTGCTGAAATTGAATTAAAATCAAATGCTGCCCTTGCATCTTTGACTGCCATTTGGATTTTTTTTCCATTGCATCATGCCGTCATTGCTGCATTTGCCAAACATTTACAGTAAATTATTGTGCCATAAGATAAAATTGAACAGAAAAAGTCTTTAATACAACATGCACAGCTATTAAGAACTATAGCACTTCGATTTAGAAAATCAAGCTGTAACTGCCATCATCAATAATAGATAAATAGCATGATGTCTCATTTTTCCCAAAGGTGTGTTCTTCATCCCTTATGTGGTCTTCCTCTTCACCTGCGGCATTCCCCTGTTTTTTCTGGAGGTATCTCTGGGCCAGTACACCAAACAGGGAATTATAACATGCTGGAGGAAGATCTGTCCCCTTTTTGAAGGTAAGATGCCAAAGCACTATCACTGTATGGTGGAATCAGTTATTAAAAGTAGTTACATGTTTCATTATCTTACTTATAGTCAGTAGGATGAGCATGTTGACTTTATTTAATACTGTTTTGACTGGTCTTTCATTACTATTTTATGTGTCCAAGAATGTTAACTGATCCTATCTTTGGTGATGAAAAAGTGAAAACTCAATGATCTTTTGTAAAATGATAGACTGGGCCTCAGTGTCATAAAGTGAAAGAGTAAGTCATTATTCCTCCAGTACACTGAGGGGGAAAATGTGCAAACTCACTATAACACATCAATAAAACTTAGATGATGTAACTTATCAGTGCAAAAAGGGCGCAAAAAAGTAGTGGTGTAAGAGCAACACTACAGTTGTGTTGTTTTTCAATTTTAAAAAACTAAAATATTTTTCAAAAATATTGGCCATTTATAACCAGTTCCTTAGTCTAAAAACTATCATAGATTGCCTTGTTGTAAGAACTGTTACCATCCATAGAGATTTTAAGATGAGTGCACTTTATTCCACTAAAAGATATAAACCTACATCATGCCTTACATATGCACAATTGTCACATTTTTTATTTAACAAAAAACAGCCTCTTCAGCTTCTCCCATTCTTTTCTTTGGCACTAAAGAGACTGTAAGCCTTGTTGAAACATTATAATAAACAATGATTTTGTCTCTGAGCTGGCTTGTGTATTTTAAATATTTCCTCCTGTGAACTGTCACACATGGCTCAATGAGTTACTAAAATGTTTGTTTATCTTTTTCATGTGGTCAAGCCATTAAACACGGAGATTACACGAGTAAAAAGAATATTCACTCCACTGTGTTTACTCTGTGATGTAAGTGGACAGGGTCTTCAAGTACACCCCAGTCTGTGTATTGCATTATCATCAATTAATTTCAATTCTAACTTTATACAACTTATATATGAGGCAAATAAGAACATTGTATATTTTTAATGTAACCAAGTGAATTTTGTTTACTCTATCACCTTCATTACTATGTTTTGCTCTTGTTAATAATAAAGTCCTCTTTAACGCCATATCATGCAGTATCAAACAAACTACTCCTGGAAATTTTTGCACAACAAGGCTCAAAAACCTGCTGCTTACTGTTTGTAACTTCACATATGACTATATTAATCTGATGTTTAAGGTGTTGTGTGCATAATCTAAAGGCTGTTTATTTGTGTTGTTTGTTTTAGGGATTGGATATGGCAGTCAGGTGGTTGTTTTATATGCCAGCATCTATTACGTCATCATATTGGCATGGGCTTTCCTCTATCTCTTCTTCTCCTTTAACTCTGAACTGCCCTGGGGAAGTTGCAGAAACAGCTGGAATACTGGTATGTTAATACCAAAAGATGTGGCTGAAGAAACCTCACCAAAAAAATACAAAACCTTTTTCTAGTGTTTGTACAAAGTAAATCATAATGTGGGTGGTGAGTATCTCCCTTTCAGTGTTTAGACCTATTTATTTCAGTATCATTATATTCAAAACAAGTATAGCAGCAACATTTGAGATTTTATTGTTTAGCTGATAATTAGTTAAAAGAATATGAATCTGAAGTTCAGCTTAAAGTGGAAGGTTTGCACTGCAAAACATTTTCAATTGTCAAAAATCACCTTACTTCCCCTGAGTAAAAATTTTAATATAAAATATAAATATATCAGCACATTTCAACTTTTACTGAGAAGATGTCTCCAACTTAACTGAGAGGTACAATAGAGTTTGTTTATCAGATGTTTCATGTTTTCAGAACACCCTGGTATAAATGGTGAGGTAATCAAACCATAAAATGTAAGACTATCAAGAAAATCTTTCTTCTCCAGGCACCACAAACCATGATAATTTTTTATTGAAAACAATGAACCAAAATATAGAGAAATTTCCCCAATTAAGTCTTGAAGTAAAACAATACAAAGCAAAACACATGCTACTTATAAACTGATATTGGTAAAAATGTCAACCTTAAATGTCTTTTTAAACACACTGTCCTCTTTCCAACAGAAACCTGTGTGGAGTTTGATCAAAGAGCTAGTCCTGCCAACTGGACTGTGCCTGAAAACGCAACTTCTCCAGTCAGGGAGTTTTGGGAGTGAGTATGAAAAATAATCACATTCCAAATATGAAAATGATTTTTGAAAATTACATTCCTGAATCTGAACTGTTACGCGCAGGAGAAGAGTTCTGAATATCACGGGAAGCATCGAAGAGTTAGGTGAGATTCGATGGGAGTTGGCGCTGTGCCTTCTGTTGTCTTGGGTCATCTGTTACTTTTGTGTATGGAAAGGAGTCAAGTCCACAGGAAAGGTAAGACAAGATGTTTATGTTGCATTTAAAGCACCTCTTAAATGGTTGAAGTTTTGTAAAGTATTGGGGCATTTGTTTCTCAGTTGGTAGAGCACCCCAAGTTTAGAGGCACCAGTCCCCACTGCACTACAATAAAGCTTTTTTCATGTAGTTGAGATGTCACTGGACATGTCTAAAAACCACATGACGCTGATCTTTCCCAGAGTCTGTGTAAAAGCCGGCTCAGACTATGCAAATCCAGACAGATTTTGGCCCAACTGCAACATCAGAGCGAATCGTCAAACCTCGGGCCTGAATTTGCGTGTCGAGACAACAAACAGTCTAGTAGTGTGACATAATTAACGACGCATCCAAGGCACCCCACGACCATCATTCAACAAGACTAGCATGTCAGAATTTTTCTTGCTCTTTCGTCTAGTTTGACATCCTGACCCAATGTCAACAACTTGAATCCCTACACCAACCAATAAGAGAGCATTTGCTCCTTATCTTAGCATCATCATTTACCAAAGTTACTACTTTTTCTCCCTCCAGGGAACGAATGTGGGCACTCAACACTCAAAAATACTCTCAACAATAACACTGTCAGAGATAACACGCAGGTATTCTCTATGTCTCCCAAAAAAGCACAAATACAACTGCCATGCATAAAGAAAATGGACAATAATGTAATAATTAAAATATACTTATATAAGAAATCAGGAGTTCATTCCCTCAGTGACTGATCTATATTTAAAAGTCTAATTGCAGAGGGGATAAAAGATCTGGAGTAATGATTAGTTTTCCTAAGTGGAGATTTAAAACGCCTTCCTGAAGGCATAAGCTGAAAGTTTGCAGCTAGGACGTGGTCATGTTGCTCCATGATGACCCTAGCTTTCTTGACCACCCTTTTGTCCCAAAGGGAGGGCAAGTCCTCCAGCTGCACCCCAACTATTTTGGAGCACACCCTCACAAAATAATTGGGGTTATTACCTACTCAGTGATGTATTTATGAAGATGCAGTACAAGTGTGCATCTTCTAGCTGTAGCACCAAGATAGGGGCATTGAGAAAACCCCTGTAAATGCCGTCGGCATAATATGTTGCATCAGTGTTTTTCAAAGTGTGGACCGAGGCCTCTGGTGGGCCCTGGAGGTACTGCAAGGTGGGCCGTGAGAGGTCATTTGCAATAAATGAAAACTGTAAATCTAATTTTGAAAACTCAAATAATGCATTCAATGATAATGAAATAATTTTAAGTCTCAGAATCAAATAAACACATTCAGAATATTTAACTTGCATGTCACTTTATCATCATTTATTTGTTAAGAGCTAGTGTCCCAAAATATTTTTCCAGATATTTCAGAGGCTGGAAAAAAATGGTTACATAATTATTGGTGGGTAAACTTTAATTTCTAGTTGTTAAATGTTGCTTTTTTGATGAACAAATAATGGAAAATGGTTAAAATATACATGTTGCCTTGAGGCAACACCGTACCGTAATGGAAAACAGTAAACACTGAACCGTTATGGATTCACAATGATACCATAGCATTTTGGTATTGTATATTTAGGTATAAATCTGTGATTACTAAAATGAGAAGATGGATGAGGTTAGTGATGTTGATCAGGGTGAGGACATTGAGGGTAAATGTACAGCATCAACAAGTATTACCAGTATACAATAAGATAGACTGTAAGATGCATACATAATAACTAAGAATTTTCTTGATATTTTCATAGCATGCAAAGGACATTTTTTTTGTTTATTAGTTCCCCTACACATAGCACCAAAAAGGGCCACGGACCTGCCTGAAGTGGTAAAACTCCAGGAACATTCCCACAAGGCAACATTCAGACAAGAAATATTGTAATTTGATAATATAAGAAATAATTATTTCATTGTTCAAGTTCAAATAACATGAATAACATGACATCCAAGCACAAATCACTCCATCTTTTTCTTCTGCTGTTCCCTGCCCACCTCACCAAATAATCCTGGAAAAGTTCTCTCCGGTCTCCCTACAAGATCTAAAGAATCTGGTTAGAACTATGAAAATTTTCCTCTAGTCCCTTTGACATATTGCCAGCTCATCTACTAAAATCTGTAATAGATTCCATTGGCCCATAAATTCTTTCAATTGTCGGTAAGTCATTAGAATCTAGTCATGTTCCTTCATATTTTAAACATGCTGCCATACAACCTCTTCTCAAAAAACAAATCTGGGCTCCTCTTTGCCCCAAAACTATAGGCCTATTTCAAAACTATCCTTTATCTCTAAAATTCTAGAAAAAGTGGTTGCCAAACAACTTACAGCTGCCTTGGACACTCATAACATCCTGGACAAGTTTCAGTCTGGTTTTCGTCAGTCACATTCAACAGAATCAGCACTTCTTAGAGTTTTTAATGACTTCTTGCTTAGCAGTGATGAAGGAAAATGTTCTGTGTTGGTTTTACTGGATCTCAGTGCAGCCTTTGACACTGTGGATCATGGCATTTTAGTTGATAGGCTAAAGCAGTGGGTGGGCATTTTTGGCTTAGCCATTGACTGGTTTTCCTCTTACCTGTTCAACAGAACTTTCTCTGTCACTGTTAACAACCACAGCTCTTCAAATTCCTCCCAGCTTTAAAGACATATCCTATCACTGTTATGTGGATGACATCCAGCTTCACATATCTTTTACACCTCAAAATTATACTGAAGTGTCAGTTTTACTCAGTTGTTTGAGTGCCATTAAAGACTGGATGTCAGATAATTCTCTACAGCTAAACGCTGACAAAACAGAGGTCCTTGTCTCGGCCCCAGATGGCTTAGTGCCAGGAATTTTGGAGAAACTTGGTACCCTGTCTACTTGTGTAAAACCTGTTCTGCATAATCTTGATGTTTCATTTAGCCGCTCCTTGTATTTAGATCAACATGTCAAATCTGGTCCGTTCTTCTTTTTTCCAACTCAGAAATATTGCTTAACCTAAGACACATTGTTTGTACAGCTCAGATGGAGATGGTTATTCACACATTAATTTCCTCCCGTTTAGACTACTGTAACTCACTTTTCACCTGTCTCAGTAAAACATCTATAAATCGTCTACAACTAGCTCAAAACGCTGCAGCCAGACTACTTACGAAGTCTTCAAAAAGGTCACACATCACACCAATTCTGTATTCTCTCCACTGGCTTCCCATACATTTTAGAATACATTTTAAGATCCTTATGTTTACTTTAAAAGCCCTTCATGGTCAGGCACCAGCCTACATTACTGAACTTTTAAAACCGTACAATCCCAGCAGGACTGTTCGGTCCTCTGATCAGGACCTGCTGGTTGTGCCACACTCCAGACTGAAAACTAAAGGAGACTCCAACTCTTTGGAACTCACTTCCATTGAGTTTAAGTTCAGTAGACACTGTTGATTCATTTAAAAAGCAACTTAAGACCTACTTGTTTGGTCTGGCCTTTACTTAATTTGTTATGTTGTACTGTGTATTCTTTTATTGTACCTTTGCATCATTGCCTGTGTTTTCCTTTATCTCTTTGTAAAGTACTTTGTGACTTTGATGTTCTTGAAAGGTGCTATATAAATAAACTTATTATTATTATTATCTGATCATCCTGCCAGACAGAGTAGCATCACTAGTTTCTTTGGATATTAACTCTGGGTTGGACATAGTCCAGTGTCCATAAGCACACTATAACAGAATGTAGCCATTGTGATCAAGCAGCAAACAGGTAGATAAATATTTACTGTGTATCTTTATCTGATCCTTTCCCATCACAGTATTTGATTTTTGTTTAAAGATCAAAAGGGTTCCTGTGGGGTCTAGCAACATGAATTCTGACCAAAGAATGTACTGATAGTGAATATTTTTACAACAAATTAATCCCAACCATGTTGTCTTCTCAGGTAGTTTACTTTACTGCCACATTTCCCTATTTGATGCTGGCAGTGTTGCTTATCCGCGGACTCACATTGCCTGGAGCCTTAGATGGGATCAAGTTCTACCTCTACCCAGATCCCTCCCGCCTCACTGATCCACAGGTATTTCAGGACTTTTTGTTTTTTAATGACAAGCTGCTGAACTGAATATAATCCCTTTTGAACGGCAATGTACCAAGGACTCATTATTACAAACACATTCAGACACCCACTGTTCAAGCTAAGAAAAGTATTTGTCTTTTTTAGAGTTTCTGAAGATAAAGAGCTGAATCATACAAAACTGTAGATTAACCGACTTGCTTCCATCCTACCATTATTTAAGTCAAATAAAGGAACAAACATGAATTGAGCATTATAAACTTTGTCATATAGTTGAATCACATGTTAGTTACCTTGTGTGAATATTAAAAGAATTTGTTACTTATACATGGACGTAGTGTCAGGATGTCTTTGCTGATGGACTTCTACTCTACAGCAGTGTTAAACATTAGCATGTTAGATCATTTATAGAGTTTCAACACACTTGAAATGCCAGCTTTATTGTGAGTGAAAATATGTCCACTATTTCTCTTGCAGGTGTGGATGGATGCTGGCACACAAATATTTTATTCATATGCTATTTGCATTGGGTGTCTAACTGCACTTGGCAGTTACAATAAGTACAACAATGACTGTTACAAGTAAGTTTAGTGTAATATCTTCTGTTTTTTCAGTTTGAGTACTGTAGAGAGAAAGCATGCTCAAAAAGAAAGATCATATTAAAAATTTTGGGTAGGTGGCATATAGTGTAAGCTAGTGGAAAGCACAACAGTTCAAGCCTGGAATATAAAGGGCCAAAAAATAAAGGAGAAAACATCACATGCCATAGTGATCTATTTTTCCAAATATAGCTCAGAGCCTTATATGAGAGTAAACATGTTAAGAAGTACCATGGCTGATATTAGACCTTTTCAGGAGTCCACTTAAACTTCTACACCTCTTGAATGCACATTTTAAGAAAACATCTTTGAGTAGTGTATATGCAGACATCCTAACATGGTAAATTATTTGTAAAGTTCTTATTTGTAAATATTTCTAGGGATTCAGCAGTCTACCAAAGAAAATGGCCTTCTTTAGTCACATTAGGCTTCATTTCATGACCAGTAAAAGAATGTTACATTTCTGTAAGTTAAATACAAAGTTATGGACTAAGAATGTATTTCTTTTTGTTTCTAGGGACTGTTTTTACTTGTGCCTCCTGAACAGTAGCACCAGCTTTGTGGCTGGCTTTGCCATCTTCTCTGTGCTTGGATTCATGGCGTATGAGCAGCACATTGACATTTCTAAAGTGGCAGAGTCAGGTGAAGAAGTATCACTATTAATAGCTATTAATTTAATGGTCATTGTTGTTTTATTTTCAGATTTTTTAACTAACATTATCTCTGTTATCTTCTCTCAGGTCCTGGCTTGGCATTCATTGCCTACCCACGTGCAGTCACCATGATGCCTTTTCCCCAGATATGGGCGGTATTTTTTTTCATTATGATAATTCTGCTGGGACTGGACAGTGAGGTGAGCTGACGCTTCTTTAAAAATTCACAGAGAACTCCAATGCATGTACAGTTGTCAGGTTTGACTGTTGTTCTCACTGTGACTGTCAGTGTCTCCCTACTATTTTAGCAGAAAGTCAGGTTTTTTTTACCCTTTTGCCCTAGATTTTTTATCTGTTTGTGTGTGTTTGTGTTAGTTACAAATATATCTTTCGAAACTATCCTAAAGAGTTCAGGGCACTCCAGAGAATTTCTATATGAATGAATGAGTGGATGTTTATTGGTGCGATTGGAGGTTTTGAGAGTTCTTACATATACAAGAAACCCCTGGATTTTTGTTACTTTTAAAAAGTTTGATCCAGATTTATATTAAAGCAAAATAAATTATTTAGTTTAAAAACAATTAGACTAAATATTACTTCAGCCCTGGCAGTAATAGAATCTCTTTGATTCCTTACAGCATTGATATTACATGTATTCATCAAAAATTTTAAGCATAGGTACAACCTGTATGGAGTAATTTTCTAACATGTGGTTCTGTGTTTTAGTTTGTAGGTCTGGAAGCAATTGTAACAGCAATTTCAGACATGAATCCAGCCTTCTTCCATGTTGGTCATCGACGTAAACTCCTTCTACTTGCTATCAGCGTTGCCAGTTTTTTCATTGGCCTTACGATGGTTACAGAAGTATGATCAGATTTTATGTTAACCTTTCTTTTATCTAAAATTGAAAAGTAACATAAATTAATAGCTAACTGTGGTCCTGTGTCTTACTCAGGGTGGACTCTACATCTTCCAGTTATTTGACTATTATGCCTGCAGTGGGATGACTCTTCTCCTCTTTGCCACCCTACAGTCTGTGTGTGTTGGATGGGTTTATGGTGAGTTAATGATCATAAAGAAAATCCACAAAACCTTCATGTGTTGTTTAATCAGCTCACCAGTGTGATTCCATCTATGAAACAGGTGCTGACCGGTTTTATGACAACGTAGAGGACATGATTGGATACAAGCCTTTGCCACTGATTAAGCATTGTTTGAAATATGTCACTCCAGTAATTTGCATGGTGAGTTTTGACATGAAAGTTTACTAATTCAGTGTATTTGTCAATTGTCCATTAGCTAACACCAGCCCAGTTTCTGTTCTTGAAGAGCACATGTGCAGTTCACAATGCCAACTTAATACTTGGCAATAATAGATACAAGAGAGACACTAGGTTCGTTTAAATTGATAAGAGTATTCATGTTATGAGCATTATCTTAGCCTTTCAGTTAGGGATGCACAATGTTGGGTTTTTGCAGATATCCGCAATGCCGATATTTCCAAACTCATTTAAAGAACACAAAGTGACTTCTGTGCAAAGAGAGACTGAGGAAAATGATAAGAGAGGAATGGGAAAGTAGACAGTCAGATTATTGTTTTACGCTTGTGTCACGGCAAAGATGGCAAAGCCAGCCACGGCCTGAACAGAAAAGAAACACGGATTAAACACAAATCTACACCAAATTAACCACAATTAGACAAGCCCCCATTTGTCACCGTCGGCTCTAAGCCACTGACAAATAAAGGGAGAAGGAACGGAGTATTTTGTGAAGAAAAACTCAACTTTATTACAAAGAATAATCAAAGATGACAAATATATTAATGAAAACCAAATGCTGCCAAATCAACCTAACTAAAGCATAACTAAGATGGGGAGCGGGGGTCAAACAGGAGCAGGGTCCCTCAGCCTCTCCTCTCCAGCTCCCACTGAGGCACTGACAAGCCTGATCTTTAGCATGAGAACACCAGGCCCAGGTGTTCTCAATCCTCAATCCACATGCCAATCCCGACTGCCACCAGACCACACCTACTGGATCCTGAAAACACAAAACACAAACACCAGCAAACAGGCCACCAGAGGATCGTCACACTTGGGGCTCAAACAACTACATTTTCTGTGATAATCAGTAAGTAAGTAAGTAGATGCTAGTTAGCTGTACTGACAACTACAGCCACCTAAAGAGGATCAACTGTTTAAGCAGCTACTGACACTTCTTCATGGTGTTTTGAATTTTTGAAAAGACTTTAAGAAAAACACACATACATTTTCTTAAGAAATTTAAGCAGCACATGCCTGGTACAGTCCTCCAGTGTGCGATGTCTCAGTAGGACCAAGAACACAAAGGCAACAGACTGGCTCTGTTTCAGACCTAAGCTAACCACATCTAACTCTTGACATGAAGGGCTTGAAATAAAACTACGGAGAGTTACTGAACTACCACACCATGGATACTATCATCTCTAAAGTCACTGGCCTTTTCTAGAGGAATTAACACAATCTGACTAATGGCAGAGGTCTGCGCTGTTACCACTTTACACCAGAAGATGGCGGACATGAGTAACTTCAATCCCAGCAGCAGTTTTTGGGTGTGTTTCTATTCAAAGTTTTGGAGTTTATAGAGTTTGAAAGACACACGCCCGGTCAAGGAGATAAGTCGGAGCATAACAGAGAGAAAGACAGTGAATTGTAGCGAGAATACTCACAATGCTGGCAGGAATAGAGGAATATTCACCCTCTGCCATGACTTCAAGTCATCCGGTGAGACCATGGGTGAGACTGTCAGTGCATCTATTGGCATCATCAGGCAACGCTTGCACCGTGACAGTCCCCTGTAGCAAAGCCAATGCCTTACCTCATCATGTCTCAACCTTGTTGGGGTGGGAGTAATTGGCAAATGTTGTGGTGGGGGACACATGGGGATGGATCCAGGAATTTTTTTTAAGGATTCTTCACTATTTGGAGACAGGGCTAATGATGGAGGTCTGTGCTCTCCGAATGCTTTTCTAGTTATACTGATATTGTTCATATTTTCACTGAAAGGGTGAGGAAAATAATGATATACTTTCTCCAGAATTGTACCACAATGCTACATAGCACTGAACAATGTAGATATATTTAAAGGGGACATATTTTACCCTTTTAAGACGAGTTTATATTGTTCTCAGAGGTCCCCAAAACATGCCTGTGAAGTTTATTGCTGAAAAAACTGTCCAGTACAGGATTTTTACGTTTATAAACCCTACTGTTCCAGCCCTTCTCAGAACAAGACATTTCTGTGTCTGTGACTTTAAATAGTAATTAGCTGTCTGACTCCGCCCCTGACCACACCCCTCTCAGGAAAACAGATGCAGCACTCCTGATGTTATCCAGAGTTTAGGACCTGACTTGAATTTGAACCATCAATCTCCCATTCCCTCTCCCCTTCTCTTTCTCCTCCCTTTAGAAAATGTTTTAGTGACCTCACAAGGGGCGAAGGCACCTTCCCCCAGGTTTGGCCCTCCCCCGCTTGGAGGAAAGTTCTACCAGCTACCAGCTGAGATGCTGGATAGATCAGTGCATTACCCTGCTGACTTCAGTCTGGGAGATTGATACTAGAGTGTTTTTTCATCAGTGAACATCAAAGGCATGTTTTGGGGACCTCTGAGAACAATATAAAGTTGTCTTAAAAAGGAAAAATATGTCAACCTTAAAATGTTTGTGCAAGCAGGTAAAAAATACAATAGATAAAATATAATCATAGCACAAACTTGTAAATAAAATTAGAGTATCTAGAACATAAAAATGCCTGATTTCTATTCTTTTTTGTAGATTCAGATAGAAGGGCTTTATTAGCCACCTACAGCCACTAGTTTCAAGTCAACAAAGAGTCTTTCAATAATGGAATCCTATAAAAGTTAGCCTGCAGCCAGTGACCAATATTAATTGATTGTATAAGAGGACTGCTGAATTGAATTGACTGCTAACTTTCAATAAAATGTTGATATAGCATAGATACTAACTGTTTTTTTATTGGGACATATACATTTAGATTTTTTAAATGGGCCCATCATGATACTAATCACTCCCATGTCTGTATTTAGGGTACGTTTATTTTCTCCTTGATCAAATACACGCCCCTGAAGTTCAACAACATGATTGAGTATCCTTGGTGGGGGTATGCTATTGGCTGGTGGTTCACTCTCTCCTCCACACTCATGGTTCCTTTCTGGATGCTGTACGTAGTGGGCAGGACTCCTGGTTCACTGCGGGAGGTAAGCTGTTAGTATGAGATACTATAGTTCTTTAAAAAGTGGTGCAGTTGTATTTTTTGTAAAAGTTCTATTCTTCTTTGTTAGAGGTTCTCCACCTTGTGTACACCAGCTGAAGATCTTCCATTGAACAAATCAGAGAAGAAAGCTCTTGAGCTGATCGACTTGACCTCCTCTCCTGACGGCATGATGTGACCACAGACAAACTGGTCCAGATTCATATTAAACATCAACTGGCAGAAAGGAAAGCATGCTACCAAACCAGCACTCCAGCTTCTTTTAAAGCGGTGGTTCCCAACCTTTTAGGTGTTCGGTCGCTTTAAAGAAACCAACGTCTTTTTTCTTTTTCACAAGTTAAACCAAAGAATAGCTGGTGTTTAAAAACTTTTTGAAGACATAAAATGCATATTATTGTGCCTTTTTTCTAAAAGTGTAAAGGAACAAGAACTATTTTGGGAGAAGAGTTTTTGATTATCAGCTGTCTTTCCTGTTTATCATAAATACTTGATCCTGCAGATTCAACTTGCAAGGGATCCAAACCTCCAAGTTAAGAGTAACTGTACTAAATAATTCACTCAGATTTAATGTGACTTTATCTTATTAAGCACTTCCGAGATTGAATGTTGACTCTACAGAAATGTTGACAATTTTATGATGAGAAAGCCAAGCTCAGTAGACGGTTAATTGCCCAGGAAACTTTTTTATGTCCTTGGTTTCTGAGCTTCTATGTAGACAATGCAGCTGACTCTGTCACCAAAATGTAGGCTTTCACTACAGCAAGCAAACAGGGCTGCCTGTCGTGTTTATTTTTGTCGTTTAAAAAATGGCGTGTTTAGTTTTGTTAATTTCAGAGAAACTGACCAAGAAAGTGAAAGTTTCCTCACATGGCCATTGAGTCATTTTGCAATAATTACATTGTATGCGTAAAGCAGAAAATCCTCACCTTTTAGAGAATATTTAAAGTTTCTTTTCCTTATTATTAATTCTTGAGTTGACCAGTAGATTGAACACTGAATTAACTCAGCACTTACTTGAAAGTGGATGTTGACATTTTACTTAAAATTTTATTATCTTCAAGACCTCAAGGCCTTGAATAAAACTGAAATCAAGCTGGCATTTGGTTATTTTGTATTTAAGCGCTGATATCCTAACTAAGCAACATTTGTTTTGTTTCCTTTTTGTTTCCTTTTTCCTTTTCGAGATTGCTTCAGCATTTATATAAATAAAAGTAATTCAGATGTACTTTTGCCAAAAAAAAAAAAAAAGGAAGCCATACAGATTGAATCCTTGAGTCACTCCAAGTCACTGTTAATGACACGGTTTGTGTTTAAGACACAAAATTTATCAAGAAAAATCAACTTATGACATCCTTTTTTAAAATCTGGACACAGCATGCACCTTAGCCAAGTGACTCCAAAAGCTGTTTCCTGCACAAAAGTGTTTCTGTTACTTAAAGAAGGGCTTGTACCTCCAGCACAGATAGAAAACAGAAAAAACACTAACGTGTGTGTTTGGCTGTAGATAATGTAAACTGTTCATGTTGGGTTATGTCATTGAAAGTACTCAGCACAAAAAAGGAACGTGAAAAAACTCAGTGGCTGATACAGTCAGATTCACAAAAAAGGATATTTTTAAACAATTCATAGAGTATATTTTTATAGTCTCAAATTAACCATAGTTGTTAGAATGGAAAACTGATTAAGCACATTTGCCAACCATTTTGTAAAGGTTTTGTATTATATTAAACTGAGATTTCAAAAATGTATAAATGCTGTTCTTCATTTTATAAATTTAACAGTGAATCAATTATTATTAAAAGGTTACCTATTTTCAAAAGATTGTTTGAAAGAAACTGTTTAAATTCACATTTAAAAGAGCAATCTGACATTTTATATCACCTACTGTTGTTGTGTAAATACCTGTGACAACTTATCCAGTGTTTTATTCAAGAGGATGTTTGAATGGATCATGAAATTGTTTCCTAATGAGGTAATTATGTTCTTTTATTGTCCTATCATTTAACAATGTGCCATTCTTTAATTCTTTTCTTTAGATAAGACATGTTGTAACTTGATTGAATAAAGTGGTTGATCGTTTATGATTCATCTCTGTCTTCTTCTTGTTTTGATCTGATTTAATTGGATTCATGAGAAAATGTCAGAACTTGAAATGTTTTCAGATTTAAGCTGTAGATGAACTTAAATGGATGGAACATTTTGCATATTTGTTCAAGGAATAACTGTGTAGATGTCAACTTTAGCAAACATTATATCAGCAGTTGACTGTTTTTACAAAAACAGGTTTTTCATTTTCATTTTTAACGTTTTGTTTAATAGTAAAAACTATGTGTGGCAACATTTTTTAGTGTATATGTGTTGATTACATTTATGAATCTGAAAGCCAAAAGACAATGAAACTGTCTTTTTTGCAAGGGTTAAATACTGTTGGATAAAGATAAGGTAATAGAGGTGGCATAAAATAACATAATAGCAAGTGTTCTCATGTGATGCAGTTCTTCTATGGATGATGCTGAATTGAATTAAAGTATTCAAAATAACAGTGCTTAAATCAGATTTCCCTCTTAACTGCACTCACCTCATCACTAATTCATACCCGCTCATAGCAGTACTTGTTAAACAAACAAGGGTAGAGTGAGGAAAAGCTGCTTGGCCGAAGATAAGAAAAGAAGAGGAGAAAAAAGACAGCAGGAAAATATCAGACAGTCCTCAGACCAAATAGCATAAAAGGTTTCTGCACCAAACCTTTAGTAGATAGTTTCCATTCATCAATGATATTTGGTTGACATTTAGTTTATCAATTATGGCAGAATCACTGTTCCATGATATTATTGTTGACTGTGTATTGCAGATTTTATCATATTGTAGTGTATTTTCCATCCATCCATTTTCTATTTTCTGTCATTGGGCGAGAGGCAGGGTACACCCTGGACTGGTCACCAGTCAATCGCAGGGCTGACATATAGAGACAGACAACGAGGCACACTCACATTCACACCTTTGGCTTACTGGGAGGAAGCCGGAGTTCTTGGAGAGAACCCATGCGTGCACAAGGAGAACGTGCAAACTCGGCACAGAAAGGCCCTGACCGGGAAGCAATCCACGGACCTTCTTGCTGTGAGGCAACAGTGCTAACCCCTGCGCCACCATGCAGCCTGTAGTGTATTTTATTGTATCCAAACACATCGTAGTGTATTAAATCATACTGCATTGTGTCATAAAATATTGTATCATATGTTATCACGTGATCTGATCTGGTATGGTATGGTATGGTATGGTATGGTAGGGTGTGGCGTGGTGTGACATGGCATCATAGTCATAAGATATATATAGTCATACTCTCTGAAACCACCTAATGATGTACTGACTTAAATGAACCACTCTGCAACAAAAAGTCTATAAAAACACCTGTAAAAACTTCACCATAAAATGCAATTAAAAACAATGAGGACAACTATTTTCATTTAGTTTTTGATGATATGAATCATTCCTCATTTCTGAAATCTCAAACCTGGAGCTGAGATATGGCCATGGTGCACTGGTTTTTCAGCTTGAGTTTTTCCTGCCATCTCCATTGCTGAGTTTTGTTTGAATGAAGGCAGAAGAGCTTGCTACACAGAGCGAGGATGACGTAGCCTATTTCCAAAATCCATCCCAGATGTGAGCGGCGACTGTGATTGGTTCCCTTCTGTAAGGAAAAACACCAACATCTCACTACAAAGCTATGCTGAACCTATAAGGAACGAGTAACAACGAGCTTCCAAGAAATGTAGTGGATTCAAAAGTAAAATATTTGTCTTTGAAATGTAGTGGAGTGAAAGTCATAAGTAAAAAAAAAATACTCAAGTAAAGTACAAATACTTTAAAAATGTACTTAAGTATAGTACTCAAGTAAATGTACTCCATTAGTGTCCACCACTGATCATAGTGTATTGTATTGTATCATGTTGTATCTTAAGCCAGCCTGTGATTCCAACCCCTGTTAATGAGCTACCAGTGAAGTAATGAGTTCATGTTTCAAAGACACCATGCCTTTGTAATAAACCAAACCCTCTGGATGTTATAACACTGTACATTAAATTACTATACCTGAAAAAACCAAATGTCTTTTTTTGAAAATGCAACCTCTTGGATTTATTAAATGTTTGAAGTGTAACAAAACAATAAAGTTGTATAAATAGGACACCAACAAAAGTAACTCACATAGTGTTTGTTTGAAAATATTTCTTTTGCATAAATGCCGGTTGAAAACATTGATCATATTTTAATTTACAGGGCAAAAAACGTTCAACAAATGTAAACAGTTTGAATGACACATGATAAAACCAGTCACAATTTGGTTGTCCTGCAATTGAACAAGCTCTACTGTTGGCTTTTATGTCAAAATTGTTAACAGTTTTTGCTCTAAGTTGAAATCTTTACATTTCAGTTTTAAATGCTTGGAAAACCTTTTTGAAAGGGGGATAAATATTAAGTATATTTCAAATAAAGTTTTTAAAAAGTACTTCATGCTCATTTCTGCTGTACAAAAAGTTTGACTGTTCAGAGCCAGGAGTACTTGAAAACATTTAGCTGTTTAAAAACCTTGCTAACATAGAACCATGAACAGTTTTTAACACACACACATACACACTTTTGTTTTTTTCTTTTCTTTTTTACATAAAATATTTAAGACAGCTAAGGTATTCATTCTGAACCAAGCAATGTTTTAAAAACATCTCAAGATTATTGTCAGGATTTCATCCGTACAGTCCATGAAAACATAACAGTGTTGGTTTGACAGTCACCAAAGTGCAGCATTGTCCACTATCCACTAACATTCACACATTTCAAAATGAAATTAAAGTAAACAAAAAAAAAAAGCAGTGAAATAAAAAGGTGTCTAATTCAGACCGAGGCAAGAAGATCTAAACAGATGCAAACTGATGTAGCTGATTGACCAGAAATGATACCAACATGTCATCTGTGAACACTCAAGGAAATCTTTTGTTCTGTAGAGTCTAAAACTTAATCAAGTTTGTATCCTTTCTCCACTTTTACTCACAGAGTCAAACACATTTTAGTGCATCTGCTCCATCAGTGGAACAGGTCAATGATCAGAATTTCCTTTTTGGTAGAAACTAACAGTCATAGTTGTATCACAGTCTGTAGAAACAATCCTGCATGTGTGCAGCTGTTGGATAAAGGTTGGCTGATGACCGGGTTGATATGCTATTAATGCTGACAGAAGCACAAAGTGAACAAAAGACAAAAAGAAAGTCATGAAACAATAAAGCCCATTAAAGCTGAGGCGCATAACTTAACTTTGATTTTTTTTTTCCAATTGTGTAGATTTCTTTGCAGCTGCCATTTGATAAACTACAGTCAGTTTGAGTAATGTTATCAGGCTGCCTTCTTTTCAGTACTATTTGTACTATGATGTCTCAAATTAAGATTTCAACAAATTATTCAAGACTTAACATGCATATATCCATATAATTAAACATATGGCAGTGGCCTTATCCCTATAAATAAACCAATTCCTCGTCTCAGTGACTACATTTGAGTTTCATCCCTTGGTACACTACAGTTTAGGTTCTTTGTTGCTGATTTGGCTTTAAGGTCTTAATTAAATGCTGCAGATTTTTCTCTTTGCCTCTGCTGAGTTAAAACTTGTCATTCCTTTTGGAAAATTATAGCAATGTTGAAAATCACCCTTGGAGGGAAATTATTCCCATAGCTCATTTGAGGAGTTTTGGTCTGAGTAGATGTTTTACATGTAGACAAAGTAGTACATGATATTTCTTTGCTGATTTTGTCTTTTACATTTGTAAATTATGACAATCTCATCCTGCTTTCTTGTAAATTTTAAACATCTTACTCATGGAAAATATTTGTATTAAAAGGCCATTTCTGCAGTGCTAATTGTGTCTTAAAGCACCTATCCCCTAGAAGTGGTTTCAGGCACTATAAATAATAGTAAAGAAATGGCTAGTCGTAATGCTGATAGTCTTGTTTGTTTTTGCAGGTCATAAGGGAATATCAAAATTAACCAGCTAAAATCTCCTTACAGGAGCTTTAAGTCTTTTATGTATTTTCAGTTTTCCCCAAGCTTTCTTATAGGACTTCTTTAAGGGAACCCAACCAAATTAAACATGATTTGTTTTCAAACTTTAGCTTGATGATGCTTTTTTATAAAAATACCACGTGAGGACTTGAAACAAAATACATATTGCACATGAGGAAAAAAACACGTTTCAAGTCTGGATCCCAAACATCTCATGACACATGCATGCAGCTGCCCAAGAAAAAATGCTTTTTACAAAATACAAGTCAGAGCACAGTTTTGGAATTAAAAAACACACCAGGGAGGCACATCTCAGCTCTACACAGTAGCCTGATGACAAATAAAAATGGAATTTCTGTTTTTTGAAGAAATAAATTATATTTTTTTAAAAATAAAAGCTAGGGAAAGAAGTGTTCAATGACCTCTTGTCTTCAGTGCTAAATCCACTGGAGGCTTTGTCCTGGCAGTTGCAGAGTGTGTGACAGGGGAAATGCTGTTCAGTTTGTAAATGTCCCAGCTTACACTCCGCTTTATATGCAGGAATGGTCTCATTGGATTGGGGAGAAAAGGTTTGGATTTCAGGCCTTTTTAAGGCTATTTTTTTATCCCAACACTTCCAGCACTTGGAAAGCAAAGAGAGGCAAGACGGTCTTTTGTATTTTCCCTTCCAAAATGTCCTCAATACGAAGGGCAGTCCTGACTCCTCCGCCGTCGTTTAATGCTAACTTCCCCATTTATGCTGCTCCTTGTGCTCTCGTCCCGCCTCCTCCTCGTCTTCCCAGTCTGAGAGGTGAAGAAGAGATGAAGAAAAAATGAGTCAAAACTGACCACACATGTTAAACTGAGTTGTTGCATGGATGATAAAAATCAAAAACCATAATCCTCACCTGTATGTTAAACTGTTTGCAATGCATTTGCTGCTTTTAAATGTGTGAAAATACCTGCCACCAAAGTGCTTGTCAGCCTACTGTGCACCAATCTTTAACCATTTTCATAAGCAAGGAAGATCTCTGCTAGTAATTTGGTGAATAAATAAACTTGACTCTTTTTTAACCTGTTTTTTTATTTTCATTTTATTTCTATAGGAATATTTCTATATGTCCCCGGCTGGGTCTTTAACCCTTTATGAGCAAGGAACCATAAAGGGTTAAAGACACTCTGGTTGAAGTTAGAAGTGCCAAAAATTGAATAAAAGTGGCAAAAAAAAAAAAAAAAAAAAGGCAAAAATGGGTTAAAGTGGCAGAAAAGGGCATATTGAGTAGTTAAAGAAGATTACAGAAGCAGCTCAGATGGCATTAAAGTAGCAAAAATAGGTGGAAATTTTGGTGAAATGGGAAGAAAAACTGGTATAAACTGGCAAAAAAGGATTAGCTGAGGCAGAAATAGCTAGAAATAGGTTAAACTGGCAAAAGTTGGCATATTAAGTTGTGAAATGTGGCGTAAAAAGTGGTGAAGAGAGGTTAATAGAGGCAATAATGGGTCAACAGAGCCAACAATAGGCGGAGAGTGGCAAGATTTTGTTTAGAAGTAGCAAAAACAGGCAGAAAAAAAGTGGTTGAAAGGGTTTAAAACTAACAAAAATAGATTTTAAGTGGCAAAAATATGTTAAAATTGGTGTAAAGTAGCAACAGTGTAATTAAAAAATATTCCCAGTTTTTTTAAGGCATCTGGAGACCCCCTCTCAGTGTCTTGTGACCCCCCAGTGGGGTCCCGACCCCAACGTTGAGAACCACTGCTCCATGGTGTAATAAGATGCTGCCACAGGGTTGTGAAGAAAGTGATCTAGTGGTAAATTTTACTAAGTTATAGAAATTTTCAGTGTATAAATAATAAAAAAGGTGTGGCTTTTGGTCAGTTTTATGACCTTAGAATAGTTTCATTATACTTATATGAATTATATCAGTTTTTTGTTTTAACTGTGAGTTTTATTTCTACTTAAATCAATTTAGATATTTAATATTTGTGATTTTTTTAGGTTTTGAGATGTAATTATTGCAAAAAATAAATGGTATGAATAGTGAAATCTATGTGATTGAAGTCCGTTTTACAGAAGTGTAACCACTGTGTTAAAATTAAATGGCATAAATATGAACAGACTTTATGGATTTTTATTTGCCATAAATGGACAGGGATCCATTTATACTTTCTTGACCTTGATATTCACTGAATTGATGAAAAGTTATACATATATATATATATATATATATATATATATATATATATATATATATATATATATATATACAGTGCTTAACAAATTTATTAGACCACCACCCACAGTAAGGTTTATGCCACAGCTGCATCATGAAGTGCTTTGATGTGGACTCTTTGATTTTCAGTGAGCTCTCCACATTTTACCATTTTGAACAGGAATGAGGAATTTCAAACTGAATTCACCTTTTTATACCCAAATTTGAGCCGGCTCAATGGGCTTCTCTGAGAAGTCAGAAATTAATCAAGCATAACATTCAACCACTAAAACTAATTTTTCTGTTCAGGAATGCAAGTAAATAACTATAATTTGACATATTAATCAAGAAATAATAATATGCTTTACTATTTTTTCAGATTTTTTGTAAATCAGTAAATTTGAAAATTCATGGATAACAATAATAATTCTATTTTAGCATTAAAAATATCATTTGGGTTAAATAGCTTCTACATAATGGTGTATTAACTATTGCAGAAACATAAAAAATGAATTTGGTAATTACCAATGCTGTCAATTTAGGGCAGCTGTCGCACAAACCTTACTTTGTGGTGGTCTAATAAATTTGTTAAGCATTGTATATATAAGTGACAAAAGTGTAAAAAGTATTAAGATGTCCACCATGGGCCGGTACACCAGATTGCCATCATCCCTGCCTGTGTAATGTGCATGTAACCATCCTTCTTCCACATCTCCAATGAATTTAGTGAAATATGCCTCCATGTATAACAGTGAAGTAAAATGAGATCATTCAGGCTGAATTAAAATATTGGGGGTCATATCAAAACTGAAGTAATACATGAAATTGTTGCTTCTGGTTTGAGTGATTTCCCAAGCAGAGGATAATGTGGATCAGTGAGAATATCAGCAATTCCGTTACTGAACACTAGAGGTCAGTATCACACTGAAGAAAGCATCTGAGGGTGATACTACAGGATGACTTAAAATCTAAACGTAGCTATAACATTTGATCAATAAATAACACATCAGCTTTATAAATATAAGTTTCAGTGAAGCCCTCTGACCATGGAAATAATGATATTAAACAGGATATTTGGGTGTGGTAGAGGGACGTATGTCTGTTGATTCTCTGAATAATTCTCACTATGACATTCAAAATGGCAGTCTGGAGGCATTTCTGACTGGTTCATAAAATTATTTGAAGGGTAGAAAGTTAATATATGGCATCATTAAACAGCTGGTCCAGTATTTATTGGTTTAGTTCCACTTCTAAGAGAATAAATACAAATAATATGTTAACATAAACAAATAATTTGGTATGTTTTCTTCCCTTTTTTCATTTGAATATTATTTTTTGACCATAACTTTCTTTTCAAGGAAAAAACTTCAAGTAAAATGTCCCTCTGAGGTTGAGATAGATGGAAAGAGAGCAAGGGAAAGGGTGAGAGAAAGAGTCTTCTACTCTGCTTTAGATATCTTTTAATACGATGTTTGACCTGGTTCATTATTGAAGTATGGCTAACAATAAGTGTAATGAAAATCTGACCAGAGGCTAGACCTTTACTTCTTACAAACTGAAAAAAAAAGAACAAACAAAAAGGAGCCATGCTGACATGTTTGTCTATGTTTAGCCAAGAAACATGATTTAACAGACCTTGGCGTCCCGTTCTGCAAATTTCTGGAACATGTTGGCATAGGTCTTCTTGTCCTGCTCATGATGTTCCTTAATCTTGCATTGGCAGATGGAAATCTGAGCGCGAGCTGCCCGGTTTGAGGCGTTGACTTGGAGCACTTGCTGAAAGTCTGCCATGGCCAGGCTGAACTCGTTACGAAGGAGACGGGCTTCCCCACGCCGGTACAAAGCCTTCTCGTTGTTTTCATCCAGCTCGATCACCTTCACACCAACAGAGTCACAAGTTTAGAAGCATCCAGGATAGTCAGCAGAGACAACCAAGTGAAAGAAAATGTTTTCTAAGCTTTATCCTCACCTTGTTGCAGTTCTCCACCACTTGTGAGAACTCTTTTACCCTCAGGAAACACAGCGCTAGATTGAGGTGTGATGTCAAGAGAAAGTCCTGTATCCTCTTCTGCTGCTCTATCCCTGTACCACACTCCATTTCCAGCCAGGAAACTATGCGCTGGTACTGGACAACAGCCTGCTGATACCGCCCGGCCTAATAAAGCAGGAAAACACCACTCAATAAACATGTACCAAAGAGAAGAAAAAATCAAACTGAAGGGCTGAAAACAAACCTTAAAATAATGATTCCCTTTATGCTTGACTTCAGAAGCCAAACTCAGCTTTTCATTCAAGTCCATTTCCCAGGATTCTTTCGCCTTGTGAAAACACAAACAACGTCACAGAAAGTAGGAGTACAATGGTTGTTATGTTTTAGGTAGTCAGCTGTATTTCTCTATAAGTGTGAAGGACATCTTGAACTTTGCTCAGAGTGTGCTTGGATATGTTTGTCTTCATGGGAAAGTGAAGCAAAGCCACACTTTAACCACATCGTGTCTAATGTTATGTGGAATCTGAATGTTTATTTCATTCAGCATAAAAAAGCAGAAAGCAGGGCTCACCCTTTTAAAGTCTTTGAGTGTAACTTCGTATACGATTTCTTTGTCGGGGCCAATTTTGTACTCGGGTTTACCTTCGCTTCCAAAGCCGTACCTGTACGAAAAGAACCCCAAAGATTTTAGGGAATTAGTTGGATGACTAGATTTTTCAGGAGAAACAGCAAAAAAAAAAAAAAAAAAAAAAAAAAAAGAAGAAATTACAGTTAACCCTTCATTTTCAAACACTCAGATTGCTCATGTTGACCAGCTAAATGGGGACAAAACAGGAATTTAATGTCCATAGCTAATTTTGATACCTGTTACAGGTGAAATGCCTCTTTTAGATATAAACAAGTCCTTAATTTTACATGAGATAAGCCAGATTCCATTACATCCATTTTTCTACACTGCTTATCCCTTTCGGGGTCACGAGGGGCTGGAGCCTATCCCAGCTGTCTTTGGGCTAGAGGCGTGGTCCACCCTGGACTAGTCGCCAGTCAATCGCAGGACTCCAGAACAATACAGCTGGTTTTAATACATCCCCTTTTGGTGTTTATGGAAAATCTGAGCTGTAATGGTTTTAATACAAACAGAATTTGTTTCTGAGATTGATAAGTGCTGTAGTTTTGCTAAATAATAAAACAATATTTTTCAGTCAGTGTATTGGGTTTAGGGGTAGCTAGATGACTCAGTATCTTGTATTTACCAGGTTATAGACTCGACTGAAAATAAGGCTATGTTCACACAGCAACAATCCACATAATCTGCCTGACCCTGAGTGTGTCGATACTTAAAGGGTCATATGCGGGTCAATGTGTCAATGAGCATCTCTGTATGTACTGACTTTTATTTATCATTGTCTCTGTTTGCTGTTTGTGATTGTATGTATGGTCTGGGTAGACTGCAAAAACTGAATTGCCCTTTGGGATAAATAAAGTTGTCTGAATATGAATCTGAATCTGAATCTGAATCAAAGAATTGAATATTTTCCACATGTTTTCCCCCCAAAAAAGTTCTGGGTTTGGTGTTTTGATAAGAACTGCCATTGGCAAAGATCTGCAAAAACAGCTTAAAACATTGCTGTATGCATGTCAAGCCAAGAGTTGATGGTGTGACCTTACAATGACACAACATGTGCACATGTAATTCATCCTAACCATTACTCCAAGGGACCCTAAACTACCAAGAGTGTAAAGTGATCTGAAGTAAAGGTCAGCTGGAAATGAGCAACAAAACTGGTTTCAGTACACCTAACAAGCACCTGCTATTGTCAAAAACTCTCCATTTTCAGAGAGAATGACATAAAAAAGGCCAAAACATGACAAAGGGTTAACATTTTCCAGAGGCTGAAAGTAACAAATTACATTTCTTAAATTATTGTAACTGAGTAGCTCCTTTGTGTACTTGTACTTTTTGAGAGGTTTTTAAAACAGGTAATTATATTTCAGAGGAAATATCATACCGTACAAATGCATTACTGAAGCCAAAACAACAAAGTCCAAGCTTTCATCAACAACACAGCACTGGAGAGCTTTGAAAACACATGACTGTCAACAGCACAAAAAGAGAGAGTGATTCCACATTTTATCCTAAAACAGCTGTTACGTTTTACTTTAGTTCAAGTCACACCCATAGTTTGAAATACATGGGGACTTAAGGGGAGTTACTTTTATGTACATTAAGTTTTGTGAAATATAAAACCAATCGTACAGCTTTCTTAATGTTTATTACTTGTTCATTACATAACAGGTTAAAGATTTTGACCATCTGTCCACACAAACCCACAAAACTCTGCTGTGGTCATTCATGCCTGGTAGCGCTGCACTGAAATAAGGCCAAAAGTTATGCAGACACCTGAATTTATCAGTGGGATAGTGTTTTTTCCCAAGGATTTTGTGGGTATAACTCGTTTTCTTTGACAGTCTGTTTATATATATATATATATATGTTTTGCTCTGATTTTCTCTGATTAATAATAAAGCTGTTGTTATTGTGTATAAACTGCAGGTTACTGACAGCATTAACTCTCTGCTCCAGATGTGGCAGAATGACTCTTAACAGTGATGTTGACCGCCCTGCACTTATCTATGTATGTGCCGTGGTGCACATAGGAAAATGGGGCTCCGGCGAAAGCCAGTGTGTAATTTGAATGCTAACAGACACACCTCACACACCTGTCACACCTCATAATAGCCAACTTGATTGAAGGATCATATTGTCCTTTTGTTATTGCACATAAGGCAAAGATCATATGTGCTGTGCAAGCCTTTTGGTTGAGTAAAATTTGAATAATCAATTAATTTTTTAATTTGATTTATAGACCAGTAATGTTACTCCTGCTTAAGTGGATTTTAACCAAAGTAACTTTATTTTTACTTGAGTACAATTGTCTTGTACTTCTTCCACCTCTGACATTTTCAGATGAAACTGTTGTTGTAATTCTACCTTAAAGTCATGTACTCTCAGAAATCAATAATATTTATGTCTTCTTCTAAAAATCTGCCTGGGGGTAAGAGTTAGATCAGGCAGTTTCTCCAGAAATTCATTCATTCATTCATTTTAAACATTCTCTACAGCAAATATTCACCATGTGCACTCATTTTGACTGTTAAAAGAAAGTAGTAATATCTATTTCCTATTATAATAATAATAATAATATAATAATAATAAACACAACAACAACAACAATAATAATACATGATAATAATAGTGGGGAGTAAACTAATAATTTATTTTTTATTTTTTATTTTTATTTCTATTATCTTTTAGTCTTATTGTTTTATCTCATAATCAGATTTATTACACTGATTATTTCTGGAATTATTCAATATGCAAATTTTATTACGTGTAATTATTTAATGCATTTTTTTTCACACTGCTTTGGCAGTAACTGATCTGTTCATGCCAATAAAGCAAACTGAAATTGAAAATTGAAGGAAGCAATTTTTCATCAGAAAAATAAACAACAATAAGACTCGCTACTTTGTCCACAGGGGGCGCCAAAATTAATACAACAAAAACCCCTTACAGGAGCTTTAAGAGGAAAATATATCAGAGAAATACATAAAGGATGTTGAGTTGAATATTGATACTATCAAGATAAAAACTGTGTACATAGTAGTATAGTAGAGTCTTCAATTTTACATTCCTGTGCTGTTTCGTTGCCAGTTATCCAGAATCTGCATTA
This sequence comes from Cheilinus undulatus, assembly GCF_018320785.1. Taxonomy (NCBI): domain Eukaryota; kingdom Metazoa; phylum Chordata; class Actinopteri; order Labriformes; family Labridae; genus Cheilinus; species Cheilinus undulatus. The sequence goes on along the minus strand of NC_054867.1, from coordinate 32,180,046 downwards.
GCTCAGTATGAAATATAAGTGTGATTTGAACTGTGTGTACTTTGCTGTGGCCCAAGGAGACGATGGGGAGGGTTAGTGTGGGCTGAGTTACAGGAAAGATATGAGGTGGTTTGGGCAGTACATTGTGTTGTTTTATTTTTATAATCCCTCTGTATTCACGCTCACCATTTATTTATGTTATACATATCTTGTATATTCAGTGGGATTGTGTGATGTGGTTTGGGCTGCACTTCATTTCTTTTTTTCTGTATTTTGTCCTCAATTTGCTGATTTATTTAGGTTTAAGAACAACAGATTAATTTAGTATTTTAGGATTAAACTTGACGGAAATGTTATCTAAATTAATGATTTTTTTTTTAGATGTGTGGCTATTTGGACAGGTGTTGCAGACCCAGACTAACATGACCCTTTATGAGTTTCTGTATGTAAAAGATGGATGATGCTTCTGTAACTAAACTTAAGACACTACTACTGCAAAGTACTGCATATGTACCTATTTTAACAGCACTGTACTGTAATAATAGTACTGTATTACACCATTATTGTGTCATATTATATTATAATTTTATTTTGTTACCAGGGAAGTTGAAATCAAGAAAGACTTTTAAAACTTTTAAAACAGCAGAGAAATAAATCATCATCTGACAGAAATCCTACTTCACCTACCCATTAACTCAGAAAGTTCTTGAGGATATAATTTGACTGAACTGCTGTAATAAAAGGCCCCTGGAGAACACAGCATGAACATTTAATCAAAGTAAACACAAGGCAATCCCTCATAACGACCGCTTACTCGCTGTACCTGCAGTAACAGAGCAGAGGAAGAATCAAGAACAACTTTTGAGGATTTTTCCAGTGACTTACTTTGGTCCTAAGTAAAGTATGCAGCATTCTCCTTTCTGCATCTTGTCCATGGCTCGGTCCACGCCGAGAGGAACACCTTTATCTTCAGCCTCACCCACAATAAAGCTGACATCTCTGCACTCAAACAAGCGACCACTGCAGCTTCCCTCCAGGTGCACTGCAATACAAATAATCGCACAAATAGACATTTAATCTTACCTTTTAATTTCTCTGTTGCATTATTGGAAAAAAAGGTACTTTACCTTCAACACTGGCCCCGTCATTGGGATTAGTGTACCCGTCTCCTTTGACTTTTATTCTTCTCAAAATGCCGCCATCGTCTGTGAGCATCTCTCCTTCAAACTTGAGTAGCTCCATCTGTTGGGTTGTAAACATTTATTTAATCATTGCACGACACAAAAGCAGAGGACAAAATTACAGGCTCTGCCTAACTTAGTGTGTGGTGCTTCAGGAGGTGTGGGAGGAGAGAGGCAGAACATAACGAAAAACAAGTAGGAGTCATAGAAATAAAAAAAGAAAAAGACAAATAATGACTATAGAAAAAACAGTAAAGCTTGACTTTACAACACTACTTACAGCATCTCTGTTTTATTAGTACAAGACACATAAAATGGATCACTCAGCTAAGATTAATAAGAAGTATCTCAACTGTATCATCACTTAGTACTTTATATCTAATTTGCTTCTCTGTGATTCTTTAAATTTAGTTCATTTCAATTAATCTGATATGCTTTTGACAAAAACGTTCTTCAAATTCAGACAGAAGTATTTGGAGGTTTTGGAAACTTTGGAACACCTTTAACATTTTAAATACATTTATGATTTTTAATTAATTGTCTTAATTTTTCATAGCTCTCTTTGAAGTGTTTTTTTCTCACTATTCCAACCTTTTAAGAAGAAAAATTCTATATCTGTCCTTCTTAACTCTAGCCTCAGGATCCACCACCTACTTGAAGCCATTAGGTTACTGAAGGGGGCTTTTGGAAGTCCATCCACCGTGGCTGCCTTATTGAAAACGTTGTCTCAAACCTATTTTAGATCCATGTTAATTCTGCTGACAAACTATGACGAAAGGTGTTAGTCAGACTGTAAATAAGCCTAGCTAACAATAGATCTTTGGTGACAGAAACTTTGACGGGGACGAAAATTTAGTTTTTGTCAAGGAAATAAAAACAATGCTTAAATATTAGTGCTGGGGTATTGGACAAAATCCATAATGTGCTTAGTGTTCCCCACACAAAGACAAAACTTGGGTGAAAATATTCCTACAGCCGCCCAAGTAAATTTTCTGACCATTTAAAAAACATATAAGAGTGTACTAGAGCAGTAGTCTGCAAACTTTTTAGTCCGAGGTACATCTAAGATCGTATCCATGCAAAACAGCCTTTTTTAACACGAGCTACAGCATTTTTAACTGTTGTATTGTTGTTGAAATAATGCATGTTTCCACAGCTTTCCACACCACACCTGGACTTGCTTCAAGGCACAGCAGTGTGAGAACCACTTCACTAGAGTGACATCCACTAGTACATCCCTCCATTACATGCGCTGATTAAGGTGCCTTTCTAACCGGACCCAAACGGTTCAGGCGGGAGCTTTGCAAGACGGATTTGCCAGTAAGAAACACAGCAAGGGGGGGACCCATCTGCTTTGCAAGGTTGGAAAACACTGTTATAACGGGTAAAAACACGTGGAGAGATTGGGTAAAGAGCATTCAAGGTATGCCTGTATTTTCTTCAGTATATTTTAGCAGATAAGTGCATTAATATGAGTGTTTTATTTACATTAAGTTTACAGTATGGTTCAAAGTAAATCATTGTTTTAATGAAACTCAAATAATTAAATATAGGACTTTATATTAACCAACTAAAACTAAACTTTTGATGGTAAAAATGACTAAATGTGACTACAACTAAAAGACCTTTAGTCTGAAGACTAAGGCTGAATTCAAAATAGCTGCCAAAATTAACTCTGCTTTAGATCAACCTAGAAAGAAGGCAAATAGTTGGACCTGAGGTGGGTCTTAAGCCTCTTGACACCGTTCTTGCTTACAGTCACAGCAGCCATGCTCCCTATTATATATGTAGATGGAGAAATTGATATGTTTGTATGTCCATTTATTATACATCGTTGGTGGTTGAGTGTGGAAATGGCAGAACCTTTAAAATAAATCGTGGAGGATGACTGGATGAACATCCTGTTTGTCACATCCATTATGGGCCAATCAGAGCAACAGAGCACATGACATAGTAGGCATGCACTGGCCTGGGGAGTAAACTAATTTATGCAAGCTCAACAGGCAGCCATAATTGTTGTTAATTATTAGTTCCCCCAAGAAAAGCCTTCAGTGTGGTTCTTTACTTTTCTTTTAATTAAAAGTGACTGTCCATTTCTGAGAAAACTACCGCTATAGCTACATTCAAGCTGGGCCCTTCACTGGCCATCATTCCTGGGCTTGCAGTACAATTAACCCATACCCTAGTACACCGCCTTGCTTTCTCTGAATGATGCTGATTGGCTCAGTCATTCCCTGACTAAGAACTCACTATTTATCTTCTGTAAAAAGGTGCATTTTACCACTGAAGTTTACCACTTAGTGTTGATTCTGTCCTTTTAGCAAAAAAAAAGAAAAAAAAAAAAAAAAACAAGACAGAGAGAAATCTTCCCTTACTTTACTTTAACAGTCAAATGTATTGCTCACTGCGAGTCTTCACTCTGGGAAAGTAAATAAAGACTATTTTTGAAACCTGAAGGTAATCAGTTAGTCTGACAACCCTGCAGCAGTTGTTATAGACATTAGAAATTAGTTTAAACAAATAAACACTCCCATCTTTTATGTTCTTGTCTGCTTGTAATAATTTCAGCCACTTTCATAACAGACTAAAACTTCTCACAGGAGCTTTAATAATCTACTTTATTCTACAGTTTAGTTATATTAGCTTAGTCACAGTTGCTGGTGAATACAACAATAAACAGGAATACTTACTGCTAGAACACACTGTGTCAAAGCCTTTTGCTGCTTATTAATGCAATAAGGATGTCAAGTTTCATATCGCTGTTTAAAGAAGTAAAAAATCAGGTATTATATTTATGCTTCAAACTCTTTAGTTCAGTAACACAGATGGTGCATGGACAGAAAAAAAGGAAAAAAATGCAAATTTTAACAACTAAGTATGTGCTCATGGGGTGATAATTGTAAAGCAGGGCAGTTGGCTAAATCTCATTGAATTTCTTCCTGAACAGAATAATGATCATCATTGATTATAGGGGACAGAGAATCCCTGAGCTGCATCCCTGCTGAGCTCAAAAGAGGCTGTTAACAGAGAGCCGGCTGAATATTCTGGCCGCTTGACTGAGAGGGATTAAAATAGACAAACCAGTTCATTTTACGACCAGAGACCCTCGCCTGCTGGGACTGACACTTGCTCTTAAACTATTAGGGTCCCATGGTGTGAAGCAGCACAAATGATAGCACAGGCGGGGCACGCCTACCTCAAACACTACGGGAGAGTTGGGAGGAATCTTGTCAGGATTACCGGCCACTCCGTAAGCATATTCAGGCTTACACAGCAGTGTGCAGACCTCTCCTCTCTGCATGGATAACACACCGACATCCCAGGCCTTCAGGACCTGTCCTGTGAGCACAAAAGCATACAAAAAAACAGTTAGAAGTGGTAGCAGTTTTTAGGAAGATTCTGACATTCAACAAAGTTTTTTTTTCATCTGTGATTTGTTCTTAGCTAAGAAGAGCACTCTTACAATGATTTAAGTGCTGATATGACAGAGTAAAATGCTTTATTTTGCACTAATCAGCAATTAAAAATGAAAAATTACGAATTTTTAACTATATGTTACAGCATTTTCATTACTTTAACACTGTTGTTTAATCAAATAATATGCACAACTACATGGCCTAAATATAGGAAAGCATTAATTTAAACATGCAGTGTTTGATTTGATCTCAGCTCCACATTTCTAAAATTTGGAAATAAATTCAACACATGTTCAAGAGGTTTTTTTAATCTCATGGCACTTATTTAAATCAATAAAAGTTAATATAAAAGCATTTGAAGTGTTCAAATGATGATGTTTCACCAATAAAAGTCCATTTTAATCAATCACACTCACTTTTAAAATAAGACAAAAACATTTAACTCATCTGGACTACATTGTTTTCTTAAGACAGCATTGTGCATGTCATTTCTGATGAAAGCACCATCTGTACCAGTGATTTCATCCAATTATTGTGTTTGTAGCATATTTGATATCCACTAATGGTGCTTAAAATGCAATCAAGTCTTCCTCTTTTGTCATTTGAAGTAAGTCTACATCCACTTTGGAACTATCAAAGTATTGCAGTTGTTTTCCTGATTTATTTAGTGTGATGTCATATGGCCACAGAGCTCCTCCGCCCATACTATTTCTATGCTGTGCAGCGTGACAGTAGTAACTCACATGCCTGATACGTACGTCTCACTTGCAGAGAATTTAGAGAATTGACATCTCGCCTATTTTTCCAGTGCCCCACAAGCAGCAAGCAGCCAAAATAGACAGGAAATATTAGAGAGCCATATCTACCCTGTTGTAGCACATATGTATGTCTCTTAAGACCCTGATGAAGGCCATGAGCTGAAATGCGTCTGTTAGAAAAGTTGTTCTCTAAACTTCCATTTGTGAAGCTTTCTTTTTCAACACCATACAATATGTCTCAGGAAAGAAAAACATAGCACAAGTAAAATTCCAGTTTGTGTTTTTCAAAATAAAAGCCAGCTTTGGCATTTCTTTGGAGAAACTCCCTTTATTTGTCCAGGATACTTTTGTTTTGGAAAGCTCTAAGCATGCTTCCACTATTTCACTGAATCAAGTCACTTGTTTGGAGATTATTGCTAAAAGTTATGAAGAATGGAAGCAAGAATGAAAGCAGGGATATGCGGCCAACAGGTAGCACACTCAAGCTTCAACGGTGCCTGCCGGAGCAGACACGCGCAGCATCTGCAAGCAGCAAAACAAGCTGCCAGTCTGACAGCATAGAAATAGTAAGGAGCGCTGTGGCCAGATACCAGTGCGGACCACATGGCGGCCTCCTGGTGAGTTTAGAAGTTCAAATGTCCTCAAAATGCAGATATCTAGTGAGTATTTTTGTTCAATATACATATGCGTGCTACAAATATCTATCCAACAAGATGAATTTGTCTGATCTTGCTTCACTCCTCTGAAGAATGTGTCATGAATTCCATGTAGGTTTCTTTTAGAAAGATATTGGTGAATGAGGACCAGTGAAATTTGAAAAAACTGAATATATTTATGATCATTTGAAATGACTGTTTGTGACTTTTTAAAATACTTCTTTTCATCACATTCTTGGCATGATTTTGCTAAAAGCACTTAAATTACTAACGTTTCAAAAATGAAGCTAAAGTAGGAAATGGCTGGAATAAAAAACCACAAAGGGAAAGAAATAGCCTGTCTCTTTTGAAAGGTAATAAAGTCCTCTGTACAGCACTTGATTTACAAATATGCTAAAAAGAATTTGTGTACTTTGTAGAAAAAACAACATGTACAACCTCATGCGGTTTAACAAGGGGGAGAGTTTTATTTTCCGGCCCTCTTCTTGGCTCCAGGAACTTATTGCTCCCAGGCAAGAATAGTCAGGAACATTAACACATAATCCCCCCCTGTAAATCTCCAAGTTGTTGTTTTTACTCTTTGGTTTTTGTACAGATAAAACAAACAAGATAGAACATTATTATTTGGCAGCTTTCGAGGTGCTGGCTGGAGGGTTTTGTTTATGTTGAGCACAGCTAGGCAAGCTGTTTTCTTTCTATGTTAACACTAACTGCCCTCTGGATAATGCTCTATATCTGAAGGACATGAGCAAAGTGTCAGACTTTCATTTGAGTCTTCATCTCATTTAACAGATTCTGCTTGTGAATAAATCTGTAGACGAGGGGGAAAGTATTTGGCGCTTGAGATTTTCTAGCCAGAGCAGAGTTACAGCTTTAGCCAGCTAGTGTTTTTTAGCATCTTAAAGCTAATGTCTGATAGGTTTTACTTCAACAAGCCAGGGTTCAAACTTCTCATCCAATTCTCAGACTCTATTCTGCCAAGGAATTCAAAATCCAAATGGAAAGAGGCAAATATTTAGTGCTGGAAATGCTCAAGTTTAGCTTTTTTTTATCTTTAAGCTAGCTGCCTGTTGGATACTGCTGCGTATTTAATAGACATGAACAAGGTCTCAATCTTCTCATCTAATTCTTTTAACTCTAAAGAGACTCAGCTGATAAATGAAGACTCTATGGAAGAGGAACAAGTTACTCAGGGGTGGAATATTAACTGTGAACCAGAAAGATGACCCTAAACCCATCATGAGACTTCTGAAAATGATTTAGCTTAATATTAATCGATAAAAAATAGTCATATGCATGCAAGTAAGACTATGGCTAAACTCAGAGTTTTATCATGTTTAAACTATGAGCAGGATGAAACTCTTAGCCTCAGATTTTAACTCTGGTTACACCTTGTGTCTACATGGTTGTTCCTGCAAATACCGCACACACTGTCACCATTATGATGGACATCGACATCCTGCTGCTGTGGACTCACATGTCTGCAAGTGCTTCAACTGACAACACCAGCCTTTTACCTGCTATTATTGTAATAATGTGTCCGAAAGCTCTTAAACAGCAGGAATAACCAATATTGGTCCTCTCATTATCATCTTATATGCTGAAATTTGGATGTTTACTCTGTTATTAATCCTGATTATTACTACTAATTCTACAATGATTCAGATGAAAATACGTTTAAGATGGACTTATGGCCATGTAGCCTACATTACACACCTAACACAGATTCAGCAGATGGCTGTTCAACACAAATCTGGTTCTCTTTAAGCTTTCTGCCTTGTAAAAGGAAGTTGTCCGTGCCATTCTAACTTCTTCTTTGTACACTATAAAAAATAAAGTAGTAGTTCCAGTTGTTTTAACTTAAAAGGTTTGTTTTAGGCTGCCTTAAAAACTTGAGAGGGTAAGCTAAGACTAAACTTTGCATATACATTAAAAAAAAAAAACCTTTTTTAGTCTAGCTTCCCTCCACCAGACATCCATCTGGGAAAGCTTAAATAGGAAATGTCTGTCACATCTCTATGGGCCAATCAGAGCAACAAAACACGTGATGTAGCTGCTATCAAGCTGTGCATGCGCAGCTACTGAGGAATAACGTGAAACATGGCGACTATAGACATGTAAGTACTCGACTTTTGCCGTTTTTGAAAAGAAAACAACTCACTGCTGTTCTTTGTTCTTCATTTAACAAAGAAATGTCATCAAGTTCTGATAAAACTGGCGCTTTAGCAGCATCCACGCTAATGTCTTCCACCATCATTGCACCGGCCTCCTCTCACTGCTTGCTTACGTCACGACTCTGCCAAGCCTGAAAGTACTGCCCCTCGTCACTGATTGGTCCTGTTACTTTCTAACTGGGCCCAGACGGTTCAGATGGGAGCTTTTCGAGATGGATTCGCCAGTGAGAAACAAGGAAACGGGCATATTTATCTGCTTTGCAAGGTTAGGTAGACACTGTAAAACCAAACAAGTTGAAAATACTGTAAGTAATTGTTGTAACTGTTTTCATTAAAGTTTTTAAGTGGTGGAAATGCATTTTTGATGACTCATATGACAATATGTAATTTACACATTTCTTTGTCCTGCAGTTATGTCTGAACATATTTAAATTCAGAACAATCGTGCCACTTGCAGTAACCTACTGTGATTGACTAGAAGTAACCAATGTTGAAAGGTGCACTTTGACACAGAAATTCTTCTACAGACTTCAGTACATCATTTATGCTATGTTTAAGTTGGCCCCATCAGTCATGTCTAACTGAGAGGATGACTTCACTCATGGTGTGTCTAATGCCCTAAGGCATTCTGGGGAAACTATGCAGATTAAGTGATTGATTTGAAATAATTTGAGTACAATAAAAAAAATATTGAGTGATGTAGTGCTGTTAAACTAAAAATTTGTTCTCTCACCTCAGAAAAACAGAGCTGAAATAGCTCATTTTTAATTTTAAGCTAACACCACTGATTTTTTAACAAGAGCTAATATTATATTATGTTTATGTTTTTATCAAATCTATTGTAGGGTGTATCCCTTTAACTTGCTCATATTTCACTTGACTTGCTTTTGCAAGCTTGAAAACTTCAAGTTAAAAATAAATCATCCCTTTTTAAAGTGTAAAGTGTCTTGAGATAACTGATTATTAACTGCAGCTAAACAAATGAAGACTGACTGATAGACTGTCTTTTTAAAACTTGTATCATTATAATTCCAGTACTGCTGTCTGGTAGAGATAATTTCTGGTACTCTGGAAGACCGAACAGTTAAAGGACAATATCAAAATTAAATTGTTGTTTTAGCTTCCAAATCCAAAACAGCTATTTCAGCTCTATTTTTCTGAGTTGAAAAAATGTTATTTCAGTAAACAGCTGTCAGTCTCTATTTTTTTGTCAGTGTACTCAAATTGTCTGACAACCAATTCTTAATCTGCAGTTTCCCAGAATGCCTTTGAGTATTAGGCACTGTTGCACCATGAGTGAAGTTTCCCAGTCAGTTAGACAAATAGGTGCAAATTCAGCAGCACTGATAAACAGGGGTGTAGCTAGGGACTTTGGGCCCCCCTTAACCGACTAGCCAAGCAAGAAATGTTGCATCATTTTTAAAATATCAGTGCATTTCAATGTATTTTGAACCATAATTTCCAAATTTATGAGCAGTATTTTAACTATGGTTCAATTAAATTTACATGCATAATTTCACAGCGCTGGACTAAACCATTTGGACATTTTTAAGGGAGGAGCAGGGGCCTCCCCGGTATTTTATATTATTCTATTTGACACAAATTTCAGCCTGTTGACTGATTCATTTAGTCACTTTTGATTCAATAATTAATAAAAAGACACTTTTGATTGCAGTCTTCTCAAGGGTCCTTCCCTATAGTGTGGGCCCAGGTAATCAGTACCCTTTTTCCCCCTTGTGCTACACCCATGCTGATGAACATCATGGCAAAGCACACCCTGGTTGAGTGTGCACCTATTAATCATTTTTAATGGTGGTTATTGACAATAGACTACTGTAGTTGGTGTGAATGTTCAAATGAAGTTTGTGAAATAAATTTGAGAAAAATGCAGCGGACAAGGAACATACAGCTTTAAGAAAAATGCTATAACATGTGATAAACCGAATTTCCAAGTGCAGGAAAGATTCCCGTAAAAAAAGTTGAGTTAATGTAACATAAATGTACAGGTAAAATTGAGTTAATATAACTTTAAATAGTTAAGTACCTGCTACTTAACAAATACTATTTTTTCAATATTACTTAAAAAAATTTGGTAACCAGTTTCCTGTTATATATTGACTTCTATTAACTTACTGGGGTTTACAGTGCAGCTTTTTTTCTGCTCTTTTGGTATACTTCTTTTAAATGTTTAAGACATTATCTACAGAATATTCCTTGCTACACTGGAAGCCCTTATAAATTGGCCGTTGCTCTCAGAGGCAATGCCGTCACACCAGGGTCAGACTATTTCACAAGTTCTGACTTTTGTCTTTAAAAGGTAATCAAAAACTGTTAAGTGTTTCTTTCCATTGTGAATTAGCCTATTTATCTAAGTTATTTTAGCTAATACCAATGGATTGTGCAGAAATGTACACCCACCTTTGCCCACATTGAAGCAAAAGGGTTCTTTACGATCTCGACTGCAATCAAACTTCTTCCCATTTAGAAGTTTCCCAGTGTAGTGAACAGTCACTCTGTCCCCGATCATCGGCTGAGCTCCATCCAGCCCTGGACGCTTTACAATCTGCACACAAACACAAGCTTCCAGTGAGACTGAGAAACCTTTAAGTCAGGAAATAAAAAGTAGATAGAAGCTGGGAGAAAAGGGGACAGAAAATAACAGCCATGCCGTATGATTGAACAATGAGTCAAACCTGAATGACTAGAGTGATATAAAAAAGGTAACAACAACAAGTACCTTGATAACTCCTTGGTCTTTGTTAGCTGTTACATCAATGCCCTTTGAAGCAAACACAGCTGTGGCCGACTGGCCGTCCATAGGTAAATCCTGATCAGTGGTCATTTCTGTGTGTGGGCATTACACACTAACACTGTAAAACAAATCATGAAGACAGACGCTGAAATGTTAGTAATCTAAGCAACTTAAATGTCATGTTCACGTCTCGTGTTCTCACCGTAGGACTAACATGCAAGGACAGAAATTCTGAACATCCAATTTGAGCAGCAGAATGACTGTCTTTGGCAGAATAGTACAAGATCTTCATAATCCATCCATAAACATGACTTTTTCCTCCATATTATGTAACTTTTGGCCATATGGGAGCACATCAAGGGAATATATCTGCAGTTTTACAGCAAAAACCACATTAACATTGATCCCAGCTGTACGAGGAACATCGCTCTAGCCTGCAGTTGTTTTATCACTCAACTGTACTACAACTTGTCTGATCCTCACACAGATAGAGCAATTACACTGCTATAAATATAAAGACAACAGCCTGCTGCTTACTTCACTCATATTATTTTGTAACACATGCTGCACTCACTAAAGTACAGTATGTTCCAGGCTATTTGTTTATCCCTCTTTGACAACCTATAAATAACATCCACATATTTTATTAAATGTGCAGCACGGCTGAGCCTCACTCAAGTATTTTCACCGTTAATTGTGTGACGAGTATCTGGACATGAGTCTTCTTCTTCCATGTATGCGCAGGAAGAGTGTGGGCTTGAGCAAGCTCACAGTGTGCTGATGCTGCTGCGTCATTACAGTCATGTAATCTCTCTCAGTGTTTGTGATGAGGCAGGTAGAAACCTTGAAATTGATGCTACTCTTCTACTCAAAGGCAGCACACTGTTATGGGAATATATGAGGCTACATGCTGTCTAGTTTGAATGGTAGCATTCTAGTACTGTCATTTCTTCTTTTTTTGAGTACTTTCCAGCTGGGTTTAAGTATTTTGGTTTTATAATACATAACCCTTGATGTCTACTTGCTGGCCATTAGTGACGTAATGATACCTCACAATACTACTTAGAATTGATACATTTATATACACATGATAAGGAAAATTGATATTGATTTCACAAAAATATACATTTTGCTACAGCTGAAGCAGTAACATTAATTAGTGTCACTTTATTTAAGAACTCGTTGTTTATTAGCAACTAAACAACCTACACACACAAAGTTTCAATGACAATCACAGCACACTTTATTAGGTGAACCTGTTCAACTGCTCATTAATGCAAATACCTAATCAACCAATTATATGCAAGCAACCAAAGCATTTAGGCATGTAGACATCACAAGCCAAGCACCGGAATGGGGAAGATGGGGGATTTCAGTGATTTTGGATGTGCCGTGGTTGTTGGTGTCAGACGGGCCAGTCTTCTGTATGTCAGAAATTGCTGACCTAATGAGATTTTCATACACAACCATCTCTAGAGTTTATGGAGAATGGTCTGAAAAAGACAAAATATCCAGTGTGCAGCAGTTCTCTGGGCCCAAAATGCCATGTTTATGGCAGAGGCCAGACTGGATCAAGCTGATATGAAGGCAACAACTCAAATAACCACTTGTCACAACCAAAGTATACTAAACAGCATCTCTGAACGCACAACAAGTCCAACCTTGAATCAGAAAACTGAGGCTATAATTCACCTGGGATTACCAGAACTTGACCATAGAAGATTGGAAAACAGTGCCTGGCCTGACGAGTCTCAATTTCTGCTGCTATATTTGAATAAAGTACCAACAGCCATCATGGTTGAAAGTCACTTAAATCACCTTTGTTTTACATTCTCATGCTCAGTTTGAACTTTTATTGTCTTAATCTCTGCATGCCTAAATGCATCAGTTGCTTCAACCATGTGACAGGCATTAATGAGGAGTCAAACAGGTATACCTAATAAAGTGATCAGTGAGTGCTATTCATAAAGAAAAGTACGAAAAAGGGATAATATGCGTTTTAAATAAAGTAGTCTTATATTCATTCATAAAGTGACTTTGATTTCATGTTTTTGTTGAAATAAAAAACCCTCGAAAAATGGAGTAAGATTATATTTTGAACCTAGTATTGTAACGGATGTCAAATCATGATACCGATTGTGATCTGTTTGTGTCATAGGTGGAGCATGGGGGGGGGGGGTTACAGAGCTTGATCCCCCAATGTTTTCTCAGAATACAAAAATAGACCATTTCTGTGCTTTCATAAAAAAAAAACTATATCTGGAAGAAAATATTTTTCTTTTTATGTTCTTGTTTTAAAATGAATAGTGCAAATTATAATAACTTATCCTAAATCTCTACCCTATGATACTTGAGAAAATTCAGTGAAAATTATGAATATCAACAAATATCATGGTCTTAGAAGGATGAGGACAGTATGAGAACTATAACATTTTAAGAAATTATGCTTTATATTAAAGAGGGAACAGTATATATTTTTTCTAAATAGTGAATAAATGTGACCTTTTTAATCTACTTAAATGGCTTACAAACAGCACAAGCATAGCTTAAGCCAATAGGGATCCAAACAAACAAATAACTACCTGATAAGCATATATTTCTGGAAAATGTTTCCCTGGATCCTCCTAAGTTTGAGTTAAAGACTTCTGGCTCTGCCTCTTGTTTGTTACATCCCTAATGGCCATCATCCTGATTAGCTGCTGATCCCTTTCCTAAAATTTCATTTTGAAAGCACCAACTTTCAGTCTAATGCAGCAAAAACAGTCCTGCTTTTACCTCATCTATGTCAAACTGTTACGTTGAATAAGTGCTTAGATGCACATTTTCTTCTTCTGTTAAAAATATGTGCCTTACACGAGTAAGTTGTGTTTTCCTTGCAGTGATTCCAAAGATTAAAAATAGCAATAAACAAATGATAAACAGATATATTTTATTATTTTTTTATACATTTTTATTCTTAGCTAGAAATCCTTGCAGAGCTTTTCAATTCTTGTTTAAATGATATAAAACAAATTGGGTGAGAGGTTTCTTATTTTTCCTTCTTAAACTGCCTTTAGAACACATCCCAAAGAGCTGATACAGCTCTTTAAATTAAAACCAAGCATTTAATGCTAGGTCTTGGCTTTGGATAATCTCTGTATTTGATGACAAGAGTCCAGGTTCAAAAACCTGACAGACAGCCTGTCTCACACATCTGTATAATCAGAAAGACACCTGCAGCTGCACCAGACTTATAAAACCATAATGATCTGTTAGCGTTACTGCAGCTAAATGTTGCCTCTCTCCTCACCACAGCAGCCCGTGTCATCACACTCATTGTTAGCCACCCCAATACAAACAGCTGCAGGCGGGCTCAGACCTGGCTGGCACTATAATCTTGACATTGTTTGAAGACAATGAAAAAAGCTAGTTAGCTATGTTAAGCATGTTGGCAAACACACTATTTGGCGATTGTTATCACATGAAACAGCTGAGTTGTTAACACTTGCTCCAATAGCAGGACCTCACAGCTGTTCTGGGACTGGGCTGTGGTGTTACTGATGTAAAGACTTTTGGCCAAAGTTGTGAAGTTATTCTTGCAACATTTAAGATAAGAATAAAGTTAGGAAAGCAAGTGGTTCTCTTGATTGTCATCATTTGCAACATTAATGAAGGTTTCTGTATGTGTAAAAAGTGCAAACAGGGGTCAGAGGATACTTTTATTTTAGAGGCAGAGAAAGAAGTTGACACTATTTGAAGTTTTGTAGGTTAAATGCTGAGACTGCTTCATAGAATGGCCATGTTTGTAAGGGTAGAAAAAATGCCAGGATAGTTAACTTTGATACTTGAGAGACCTGAGTCCTCTTCACATGTGCTCCAGCTCTTGTTTTTTGAGGACGTGACTGCTTTATATTCTGTGCTCTTATGTTTACGTCTATGCATGCTCACATTTGCAGGGAGACAGCCATGGCTACCGAGCTCTGATGTGTATTTGACAAACAGTATGTTTAAATGCACATTTTACTGGCATTGGATTTATTTTATTTAAATGTCTTCAAGCCTATTTTGATGTTTTGTGCTGACTACACTCACTGTGTATTAGTATGAACAATTTGTTGCACAACTAGAATGTGTTTTTGTGAAGTTTGCTGCTGATGAAGACTCTTTGGAGTTGAAATACATAGAAATCCCTGTTCAAAAAAGAATTTTTAATATATCAGAGTGCCTCAGATTTTTAGTTTTGACTGCCATTTCAATTAAACTGGGCTGAATTCTTGGTTTTACTTACCAAAGTTTAAGACAAACTCCATCATACCGTCTGCATCTTCAAAACTTTTCAAAGCATGTGAATGATTTAGACAGAACCCCCTCTCTCTTAAAGGAGACCTTTAGCTCTTTTAAAAGCTTTGGTGCTTGAAATACCATTCACCATAAAATAATGCAGATTGTATTGTTTAAAAATGTGTGGTATCAAAAAGTATTAAAAAAAAAAATCAAAGTATCAACCATTTTTACCGTCTTACATGTACATAAAAACTCTCTCGCTGTTGCAGCAAACTCTCAAAGATCACTGTAACTCTCACATCATTTCACTTCAGTGCGCTGGACGTTATGCAACATAAAGCAACATTTACGTAGCTGATAGATATCTTCATTTTGCTTAAAGGGTAAGCATATAAAAACACTTTTATATGACTGGAGTGTTATTTGTTTTTACAGTAAAAGCAGTAATGAATGATCTAATGGATTAATTTGAATAATAACATTTCTGCAGACTGTCTAAGAAGACAAACTTTGCCCAGGGGCATTGTGAGAGAGCACAACTGCACTCATTCCCTGCATGTTTTCCAAATGTTTCCACCACTTGTCCTCTTTTCACTTTTAGGACACCCCAGATGCTGTTGATGACTGTTTGCAAATATCCTGCCGAGGTGACTGAGATCCTAGAGAGCCTTGTGCTGGATACTGACTGAGATTTTATCTCATTTTCATCTACTGAAAAAGATCCGTCACCATCACTGTGCTTTGACCCCTAAAGGTAAATCCCATAAAGATCTGTTGTCTCAGCTGCTGTCTGTACAATTTATCCTGCTCGCCCAATTTGTGTCACTATCAGGGATCAAGTGTTTATTCACTGAACCCTCCAACACGAGCACGGGACAAAATGTCCATGTCCTCTGAAGCAACACCTCGTCCAATGTCCTTTAGATTTCATGGTTTTCATTTTAGATGTAACTTGGTGTACGTGTGTGTCCGTGTGTGTGTTTGAACACAATGTTCCTTCTATTCACAGATCCCCGCTGGCAGAGCCTGATGGTGCTCACCAATCTGAGACCCCCTCACGTACAACACAGCTTCAGTTTTTGAATGAAAGTCAGAGGATAGTATTCACTCAATTAAGCTAATTAAGAAGGTGTTTATGTTTACATTAACACCCCATCTAAATTCAAATAAAACAGTGGAGCCACTGGGGTTTAAATTGGCATTATTAATGACTTCACACAGGTCTTGTAAAAAGTTCCTTTATTTGAGGTTGAACTTTTCTCCTCCCTGTGAGGCATTTTATCTCTCTGAAACAGTTCAGTAGTTCAGACATGAATATAAAGGCATGTAGACTCCATGTACTGTACCTAAACTGAGATACCCTGCAGAGGAATGCAGGAACAGATGACAATGAGGCAAAGACCTCATCCACAGATGCACACGGTGTCTCTGTACATTCTGTCTCACATCCTTTCTGCGCTGCTGATTCATATATGAACATGTGAGCACACCGTGTGCATGACAAGGACTGAAACCTCTGAACTACAAACCAGTCTAAGTTTCTGTTTTTCTTTGATTTATTTTACACCCAATTACATTACAGGAGGGTTAAAAATAAGTTGTTTTTCAGGTCAGCACTTTTTTTTTTTTTTTGGAGATGCTGCTCTTGCAAGGACTTGCAGTGTTGGTGCTTTTAATATGAAATTTGTCAGTTTTATGAGGCAACAGAAAAGCAACTGACCATCCTTTTGTGGTGGTAATTTTTCGAGTCAAGCATTAAGACAAGATATTTAAATTCCTTTATATTATTAAAACAACCATACACGTTTGCATGTTTTCTCTGGTTCTATCTTACCACCTCATCTATATTTAAACACATGCATGATAACACCTGTATATTTTAGGTTATTTAAGGTCTGAAATTACCCACTGGGATATGCAGCTTGCTCCAAATGACTATGAATCAGCTCTGAAGCAACAAGAGTTAATGTTACTTATTCTCACAAACAGGGTTAGGCAGCCTGTAATTCAATGAGATATACACCTGAGCTTAAAGGGATTCTGCATGTGAACTGTAGTCCCCATCTTCCTCCAGAGGCGAGTGTCACATTAACACACACTCTCATCTATAAACATACACACATAGGGATATTTATCAGCCCTTATTTACCAGAGCATAGTAGGAAACACAAGGCTGAGTGTAACCTTAAATGCCCCCATGGGGTGGCAAATTTAACATCTCCACTAGAACAGCCTATCAGGAGACCACCCTCAATGGGACATCTCGATTTTCAAGCGCATTTTTTAAAAAACATAGTCCTTTCTTTTATGGGGAATCTTTAGATTTGAAGTAAATCTTTACGATACAGAGCAAGCGTCTATTTAAGTCAGCCAAATGTGAAGCTAGATCATCAGAAAGCCGGCAACCATAATGTCTTCATTAAAAGCTTCATTAAGTTTTCCATGACTATAATGGATAAATAAATGAAGATTCACATTACCTTCAAATCCTGTATTGTAGGTTTTCCCCAAAGAAAAAAAAAACGGCCGGTGACCGGCTGGAAAATCGGTCAGCAGGTTTTAAACGGCGTCTTAGTCCTCCTATAACAAGCCCACCCCTCTCATCTCATATCATCCAGGGTACTAAATGTTCTGCCCATGTGCTAACTATGTAGCGCTGTTTTTTGTCCTTTTTCTCTCACCCCCCTTTTATCCCGTATCCCCTCTAGTGAAGATAAACGTGCCGGTGAAGCAGCCACATGGATCTCAGACTTGGAAATGACACTGGAGAGAGAGAGAGGCACAAACACACACCGAAGGGAAGAGCGAGGGAGGGAGAGAGAGAGAGAGAGTAGAGAAGAGTTGTGGGAGGGTGTTTAGTGTAAAATTAAGGGGCAGGTCTTGGAAAGCGGCCACAAAGTAACACAATGTTCCGGCTGTACTGTAGCTGTACCGCTGCCGCTGCTGACGAGAACACTGTGTTCCAATAGACACCCTGACCTGTAACCCGTTCCGTGCCGAGCCAGGCCGGGAACAGGCTGTACCGCAGCAGGCTGTTCTCTCCGCTCAGCTGACAACACATATCATGAACACTGCTGTGTACTAGCCGAGCCCTTGCCTGCCTGCCGACCTGCCTGCCTGCCTGCCTGCGAAGTGTAAGCACCGTCATAAAAGCACACTGTGCCCCGATAAGACGCGCGCTGAGACGGATTACTGTCGTTGTGAGGGACGGTGAAAAGAAATATCCGCTTCTGATTACCGGAGATGTGAATGCTGGATGTGATTATTGTAATGCGCCTGTGCTCTTGTAACTTCGTAGTAAGTCTGGATTTTGAAAAGTGTTTTGTAATTTTAACTTCAATAGTTGCCTACGTCTCGTTTGTTAATTATTTTGACGTTGTGAGCAGAGTTCATCGTTCAAAAGTAACAAGTGCTGTTATTATTCGTGAACATACAGATGTTATCAGGCTATATAAAAAACAAAATTATTATAAAACAAAATTATAAAAAATAATATTTCAATATTTTTGGGCACAGTAAACGTTAATAAACGTAGACGTGGTAAGGTGATTAAATTAATTCATTTTAATCAATTTTATTTCAATTACATACTACTGTATCAATAGGGTTTTAAAAGTAGGCTATTCTGCAATGAGAAAATAATGTGGCCCAAATAAAAGGGAAGGAAAGTAAGATGCATGTGTACACACAAAAAGGAATTTGAAT
The DNA here is from genome assembly GCF_018320785.1 of Cheilinus undulatus. Lineage (NCBI taxonomy): Eukaryota > Metazoa > Chordata > Actinopteri > Labriformes > Labridae > Cheilinus > Cheilinus undulatus. The sequence continues at coordinate 32,161,162 of NC_054867.1, read as the reverse complement.
CTGGTTTCAATTTACTCCTAATGTAAACACACTGTTCCAAGTACAATTTCCAGGAAGACAGAAATAGACACAGCTTAAAACAGGGACAACATAGCCAAACAAAGACAAGCAAAAATAAACAGTATGAAGTACATACAAAGCACACTGAGGAATATATACATTAAAAAATCATAAGGAGTACTGATGTAAATATTGACTCTGTAATGTTATATATTTATTTATACACCACGAGTTAGTGGGGGTCTTAAGCCAACAGTGCATGTGTGGTTCTATGGGCTGCAGAAGCAAATAAAAAGCATATGACGCTTATGTGCATGTACTGTACACTTAGACTTGAATATGCCTTGAATATTATCTGATTCCTTACAAAGGATGTTTTAGTGATTGAACATTAAGGGCTAGCCTGAAGCTAGGCTTGCAGGCCACACTACCATGTAGGCTAATCCTCTACAGGTCAAGGTGCTTCCTCATACTCAGTCAAAGTTCAATATCAGTGTTGGTTTTCCTTCTCAGCAGAATTTAAGAACAGGTAGAAGGTCACAAGAACTTCAAGTTCATGCTCATAACACTTATATAGCCGCAAGCTATGCACTGCTAATGTTAGCACAAAGTAATTAAAGCTAGCTTTGAAAAATGTTTGCTAAGTATTGTTCAGTGTGTAACCGATTATCCAACACAATTAAACATTAGTTTTACTGTTTAAGATATTTGAACAAAGCTTGTGTAATTTTCACAAGTTAACAGATGAATTAACTCATCTTGTGTCTCTCAAATGCCTAGCTAGTAGCCCATAACAAACACTGACACTGTTAGCCTCTCTGGTGGATAACAGAAGAAAGCTTTTTGAAAATATTTAATTTAAAACAAAATGTTGAATAAAGGTAATTCACAGGACATTTGTGAGTACAGCTAATTAATGAGTGATTTAGCAACACCAATAGCTATAGGCCAACTCTAGAAACTTGATTGCCAAACCAATTAAAGTTAAAGCTACACTGTAAAAGCGCACAAGTTGAAAATGCTAAAATACATGCTGTAACTAATTACTTAAAAGTTTTAAAGAAGTGGAAATTCATTTTTGAGTATGACTAAAGTTAAAATACATTATTTACATGATTTCACTACAGTTTTCCCTGTCTTTCTCATATTTTGATTTTAGCAATTATGCCACACAACATAAGCTAACTAACAAAGGCTTGAAGGTATGCTTTGAATTAGAAACTATTCTTCAACAGAGTTCAACACGCCATGCTTGCAATGCTGAAGTTTGTTCCCACAATCGGGACTTGTGTAACTGAGAGGGCAACCTCACTCGTGGTGTAAAAGTGTTGAATGCCCAAGGGCATTCTTGGAAAACTATGCAGATTATGGGAAGATTGTCAAATAATTTGAGTACAATTACAAAAAATAGCTATATGGTTTGAGTACTGTTTACATAAAACTAAAAATGTGTTTTTTCAACTCAAAAATAGAGCAGAAATAGCTATTTTTGATTTTTAAGATACCATGTGTGATTTAAAAAAAAAACCTTTTGCTGTACAGTCTTGCTGTGCATAAATAATTGAAATTTTGATCAAACCATAGTCCATATTTTTTTATCATTCCATGTATATAACACTGTGACATTGAAATGTTTCATTAGATTAACGTGTGTCTGTCAGTGCCCAGCTTTGTATGACATTTTTGGAAGTATCGGGCTGAGTTGCTTGGCAGCAGTTAAGACTCAAATTATTATCATCTGGCTTTTTTTTAAAAACATTTGTATTAATTTTTCCTACTGGCATTTTCCCATAAAATTATGAATGTGCATTGGTACCAAACATCACTTTGCAATTTTCCTGGGATTACAGCACCTCTTCAACCATACACTTTTCTCTAATACTTTTTTTTTTTCTGTAAGCAAGTTCCACCACAAAAGGAAGAGGAAGTTTCTTAAGCAAGCTAGCTTTGTTATTCAAATGTTATCGAAACACAACAAATTAACGTTTCTGTGTGGGATTTATGGTTAGCATTGATTTTGGTGTCCCCATGTGGACAAGGCAGTAACTTTTATTTCTAAGCTAATCTTGCTGGGAACATGTCTACACCCTTTGATTGAAAAAAAAAAATCTTATTGTATCACTCACTGTGAATCATTGTCATGGGAAATAGAACAGAATTTCCTGTTACAACTCATTTTGTCTGACACCATCTGGCAACAGCGGTTACAAGGATTCAATGTAAGAAAACAAAGATTTTTAAGTCTCTTCACTGATGGTCTTGTCTGTTTTATAATCAGCTACAAATATATTCTTTCTGACCCATCTATCAGCCCAAACTGCCAATTCTTTCTTTCTTTTCATAGAGACATCTCTACTCATCATACTGTGTCCACTAACAATCCTCGTCTATTAATAATCATAATAATAATGGCTTTAATTAGTGTCTGCGTCATTGACCTACAGTAAACTGCTGAATTTAGGCTAGGACAGTCTCATTATTTTCTCCCTCAGGCTTTCGGAACAACATGTGTCTCTATGAACGGATATTAAGTGAGCAAATGTTTTCCTTTCCACGTTGCACGTTTTTTAGATTTTCAGATATAACTGTCTAACTTTCTAGTAACTTTTTCCTATTGTCAAGGTTCCCTGAAGGTTTTATGTAATCACAGATTAACTTTTAGGAAAAATGTGTTGGAGTTAGATTTGTAAATTTTAACCTTCAGGGCAGAGATAGAGGCTAAAGGTTACAGAAAGTCTAACCAAACAAGATTGTTTGTAGGAACCTTTCAGAGAGGATGTCTGTGTGCTTGTCAAAGACAAAAATGACCATTTACACCTGTTAATCTGTTTCAGGTTATGTAACCATTTATTTATAACTAAGGGATATTTTTTGGCTCTTGTTTGAAAGTCAGATCTTTATCTGCAATAACAATAGTAATAGAGCAGCTGTTTTACAGTAGACAACACAGTTATTCAGTCTTTTATAGCTCTCTATCTGACCTGTAAATGGGTTCTTTACTTGCTTCTTTACTAACCATTCCTTGTAATTAAATCTTGGAATGGAAAGGCCGTGAAATGTATCACATTGGATTAGCTCTTGTCAAATTTAAATATGCAAAGACATTATAAAATACTTTTTTAAGGGAGCTATTATTATTTTCAATGTAGACATTTACCCCTTCTTAACTTTTTCCTACTGTCTATGTGACCCATAAAAAGCTTTAAGATGCACCCAGTATAAGCAATATAAAAACATTTGAAGAGGTGTAAAATATAAAAAGTCTTAAACAGAAAGCCAATTACAGCCACATTTAAAATGACTTATGTTTGATGAGCTTCTGGTATAGGGAAATGCATCTGCATGCCAAGGCAAGTTTATTCATAGGGCACCAAAGAAATTCATAGTGTTGTGCAGAGTTAAAAATGGAACAATGGTTGCATTAAGGGTAAAAAGTAGCCATTAAAATGTAATATATTCAAATATAAGATTTAAAAAAAATGAAAAAAAAAAAAGCCATAGATTTATCATGGGCATATAATATGTAAACCAATCTATGCTGAAAATAATCCCAAAAACACAATTTCAAAAGTGTAACTAAATATAGCACATTAGAAAAATTTTCAAAGTTTCTGTGAGGATTTTTTAATGAGATAAAAGTGTCTTAGGTGTCAAAGTAATAAACAACAGCATTAGCTTTAAAGACTGTTTTTAATGCAAAGATTGTCAATGAACAATGGTGTTGTGGTGCCTGTATAAATGACCACAATTCGAATTTATGTCCAACCCATCCAGCCAAGGATTAATGTAACCAGATATTTCAGAAAACCACAATGTATGACCCACCCCTCTCTGTTTTGGATTGGCTTACTCAACCAGCCAACAGAGGAAATTAACAAGCCAACTGGAGGTCAAGTAGGCCGGGTCAGGCTTTCCCCACCATAGGGAAAAATGCAGCAGAAGGCATTTAGAAGTGAGTGTACAGTATGGAGAATAAAAAAAATAAAGTTTACACTGTATACTACACCACTGCCACTGATAAATTTGACTGCTACAGGAAAGTGGAATTATGAAACTAAAACATGTATAATATCTTCAACATACACATCAACACCATGAATAAAATTCTAATTGATTTTCTAATTCAAATTGATTTTCTAATACTCACAATTTCATGAGGCTGACCTATTATTCTAGGTTACCCGTGAGCAGCAGGTTTAGATGTGAACAATTTTACACAACACACCTTTTAACATCCATTAAGTTTCATAATATTCATAAAAAAGTTTGATGGGCTGCACGGTGGCGCAGGGGTTAGCGCTGTTGCCTCACTGCAAGAAAGTCCCTGGTTTGCTTCCCGGTCAGGTGTGCAGAGTGCAGAACTTGCATGTTCTCCTTGTGCATGCGTGGGTTCACTCCGGGTACGCCGGCTTCCTCCCATCGCCAAAAACATGCACATTAGGTTAAATTATGAATCTAAATACCTCAAAGGTGTGAATGTGAGTGTGCCTGGTTGTCTGTCTATATGACTGCCCTGTGAGTGACTGGCCTTTTGCCCAATGACAGTGGGGATAGGCTCCAGCCTCCTGTGACTCCCAACAGGATAGGTGGTATAGGAAATGGATGGATGGGTGGATGGAATAAATTTGACCAGTACAGTATGAAAAATCCCAGTGAATTCGCTCTGATTACCATATTCTTCACTGACTAGCAACATATTTTCTCTAAATAGGTTAAAGTTTAAATTGAGTTAGGCTAAATATCAAAGCTTTTGTGTTAAAATGAAGACCACTTTTGGAGGTGTCAGTAGCTCAGTCTAAGGTTGGGAACTGGATAGTCACCAAAGCTCAAGCTAAAGCTCAAGCTAACATTGTCAAAGCTTACCTAGCTACATTAGCTTATGCAGTAATGTTAATTATCTAGCTATAGCTTTGTTAGCTTTGGCTAAGGTTGCTAGAGCTCAAGTGGCTAAAGCTAAATTAGCTACATTGGCTTATGTAGTAATGTTAATTACATAGCTAGCATAGCTATGATAGCTTGCTAAAGCTGATGAAGCTAAAGCAAATGACTGTTTCTAAAATAGGTTTTTATTACACAATCCCAAATTAGACTTCTGAACTTTATCTGTATTCTATTAATAAAAAGTTTCTTAGTCTGTATTGTTTGCATTGTGATTGTTTCATGAATATAACTGCCAGCCTTTGTTTATAAATAATATTTAATTAAAAAATTTTAACTAAAACTTGAAATATGTTGTAGCTGCTCTCTATGAGCACATCATGGACTGGGTGACACTGGGTGTTCATCTGATACCCACCCCCTGCCAGTGGATGCAGGCATTAAAAACAACAATGTGAGAATAATCAGTCTTGTTGCTGAGGTCATAATGAGATATCAGGTATTAATTTCGGTGTGTTAATAATCTCACTGTCAAACCAAACAATTTGTAAATACTCTAAATATATGTTGCAATTAATTACTCAAAAGTTTATTGGTAGTGGAATTTTTTTTAGTATGACTCAAATGAAAATATATAATTTACATGTTTCACATCCACTGCAATGCAACCTTATGACTGTCACATTTTTTAATATCAACAGTCATGTCCTCAAAGTAATTTCATTGAATATTACCAATAAACACAGGATGATGCACTTTGACCTGGGAAGTGCTCTTCCACAGGGTGGAGTATGGCATACTGGGAGGATAACTTCACTCATGGTGTAAAAAGCACTCTGGAAAACTATGCAGATTGTCAAACACCTTGAGTACAATGACAAAAAATATTCAGAGTGATTGGGTTCTGTTTACTTAAAACTAAAAATTGTTCTATCAAGTATTTCAAGCAAGTCATTTTTTAGCATCCCTTTACTGTTCATTCTTACAGAGCACATTAAAAATTCAAGCGATTTCACTGCTGCATACTTTACATGGTTGAGATAGTTCAAAAAGACAGTCGTTTCAGTCATTAGGTTATGAAGACACATAAGTCACAGGAGTGTGCAGGAGCTGAAGTTGTTAAAGATTTTTTATGGCTTTGCTTTTATGCTGATAAACTATCATTCTGTTCAGACAGGATGTTTGCATTACAGCAGGTTCAGTTCCTGCTTTTTAACTATGGTAGTCATATTTCTGCATTAAAAAGACTACAAACTACAACATATGGCGTTCAATTCTACTGTTAAGGGAGCTGACCATGACAGGAGTTAGAAGTTAATTGCAGGTTAGTGGAGGACGAATCCCACGGTCAGAGGTGGTGAGGACACTGTCTGACCACACACTGCTGGCAGACAGCCAGGTAGCTATTGAAGAGAACATGATGATCCTGTTGATTACAAAGGTGACATAACACGAGTGAACCTGATTCTGCAAAAACCCACGGGGATGGCTGAGTAATCTTCTGCACAATCAGTAATCGGAAGAAAGTAGGCTTCACAGGTTCTCTCCAATCAGTACATTTAATTCACAGTCAGAGCAGGGGGGATAAGAGGTGCACAACAGGATCACTGATGTAATGGCTCAGCCAGCCCCCATGCTCTACATCCTACCTGACAGTATATTTGGTTATTTCTTACATTCCAGTGAGTGTTAACTAGAGCTCAGAAGGGGATTTGTTTGTTTTCTCAGCCTTGTCTGTTCTGCGGTGTCCCTGGTTGCTTTTTTGGCAAGTTCCCCAGACTTCTATGCAGAAGTTGAGGTCAAAAATGAACTGACTGACCTGAGCTGAACTGAGAAGCGTGAGTACATTTCCAGTAAGCTGCAAGAAGTGTGGAATTATGCTCTAAAAGCCTAAGTGAGAATGCTGAAGCTTTGAAAATGTAAAGGCTTATAATGTTCAATTTCATGTAGATTTTTTTACACATACTTCAGCTTTTAAATCATACTGCTCAGAGTTAGAAGTATTTGCTTCCAACTTATTTTTTTTCTCATAAACCTGTACGCATTTTGATTATTTGCTTACACATCTGCTGAGGTATTAAAGTCCGACCTGCATGAGCAAGAAGAGGTCTGTTTGAGTGAGTGTCTTGGTGTAACCAGAAGCACGCGGGTGAGTTCATTCAGGGATACAGGCAGTACAGTCATCAGGAAGTGAAACAGAACAGAATGTGCTGTACTAATCTGATTGAAAAACACTGGCCTGAGTGGAGGCACGAGAAAAAAAAGATGTTTCATTTAAACAGCTAAAAGGAGAACAGAAGGACACGTTCAAAGAAAAAACTTTGACTTCTTCTTCTGGTGGTATTAAAAAGTCCAGTGGTGAGGAGGAAGGATAGAGAAACACTCTCTCACACAAGCCACGAAAAAAAAGCTGAGCAACATAATGCTCTTTGTTTGTGTTCTAGGCATCCGTGTTACGTACATGGGAGTAATCTCCTGTGTGATCCTTTTTATCCCTGAACTTTTGCCCCCTGAAGCAAGAGTCCTTTACTGCTGTGTCTGCCAAGGACCCTAAATGATTCCTCACTACCTCTGGTAGAGACTAAAATGAAGACAAAAAAAAAAAATAGAAAGAGACTCACTACCGTAAACTTCTTTGTTGTTTATTTTCTTATATTAAACCCTTAAAATGTCTGCTTTTGAATTGAACTATGCGTTTATAATGAAAGGTTATAGGTATGGGTGTTATTTTGGAAATAAAGTCTGTAACTGTTAAGTACATATTGAGATGGTTTACTTCAGCTCGAGCTGCAATACAACAGTGTTGCAATACTGCATTACAGGTTGTATTATGTCACACAGTTTCTGAGAAAAATCACTTGAGTAACCTGAGTATGTACTCATAATTCTAAAATATGTATGATTACAGTCATGTATTTTTTATGGAAACAGAATCATGCCTCCTAGTGCAACTGTGTATTATTACAGTAGTGGACTGCTGCATTTATTGCTGTAGTCACTGGAGACAGAGCTAGTTTAAACTTTGAATATCTGTTTAGTATTTTCCATAGGGAACCCTGCATGTTAAGACAAATCGACTTTTTCAGATTAACATCAGTGTCTGTGTGTGTGTGTTGCACATAGAAACAAACTAGATTAATGTATTTAAAGTACACTGGAAAATAAAATCACCTGTAGGTTACCTTTGTTGTGCAATGCACTCTGAGTAATGATGTTAAAGGTGCACTGTTCTTTTTCTCACATCTTTCTGATTGCTCTTACCTCAGTCTACATTGCAGTCACTTCTTCCTTATTGCCCTCTTTACTAAAACTGTACTCAGGTTGAAATCATACAGCAGTGATCATCAAATGGTGGTCCCATCCAGCCCCTAGAAGATTTTTAAAATGAAAAACTGTGCAGTGAAAAAATATGTTGTGGTATTTAGGGTATGTTATTTCAAAAAATCCCAGTAGGCTTTAAATGTCAGCTTAATGTTTGATCCATTTTACAAAAATTCATCTGTCAGTCATTCTCAGTGAATACGATGCATGATAAATACATACTGAATCCTTTCTTGATTAAAGAAAACAGCTGTTTTCCATGTCAAATTTCCACTTTAGGCACTTTGAGAGTTCAATTTTTCCTGCCAGAGAACCACCACAATAGACTGATGTCCTCACTATTTCCCCAACATTCACAACACAGCATTTTAGTATCAAACCCAGTGATGACAGCATGCCAGGCCTAGAAATATATAGCCAAAATATTGCAATCGCCCCCTAGTGGCAGCTGCAGTTTAGGGGCCTGGCACTGATGTCACTGCCAAAGCAAAACTGGTGAGTTTTCATCAGAGGGCATAGATGTGCCGGCACTGCGAACTTCGATTCAGGCTTGATGCTTCGCCATAAAATTTCAAACTGCTATAACTCTGCTGTTTCTTTATCATATCTCAAAAAATGTAATGTGCACAACAATAGTCCATTCTGAATTCATCTGCATTTGAAATTTTGGATTCAGCCACAGCGCCACCAACTGGTAATAGAAAGCTTCTGTATAATTAGCCATGATTCCTATATGGGTGATCAAATCCCACTCAAATTTGCTCAGAAACATCCAAAGACCTTGATCTTGCACCAATATGAAGATCATGACTTTATGTCTAATGCTGTTACCATGGTCATTTTTTGATCACCATGAAATAGGAAGTAGTTTTATCAAGTGGTAAAAGGGATAATACAGCCAGGAAACTTGCTTCATAAAATTCCTAGTGTATGAACAAGTTTATTAATATAAGTTTGGGCTTTGGGTGTGGCTTAATGGCTCAGTGGCGCCCCCTAGAAGGTTTTCAAAAAATTGGCCCCAGCAGCAAGTTCAACCTAGGATTTTGAAAATGGGAATTTATATGTATCGTGCCAGGACCTACAAAAAAGTCTCTGGGACCATTATTGCTAAGTCAGGAAGTCCACCATTTTGATTTTTTTGTAGCAACATTGGTCAATCCTAGTCATTCCCAGGTGTTCTTCCAGGAGTTTTTCCTCTGAAGGCACTCTTCTGATTGACTCAAAACTGAGTTGTCTACTAGAAGAGACCTTTGTGAAGAAAGATTCTGAGGCTTATGTTAAAAACTCAAAGAGCGTGGCCATGGCAGCTAACCCTAACTTTGATGTCCCATAGTGACACAGGAACTGACTTTGTTTTAAATAAACAAATGCAGCTCCTTTAACTTGACCAAATCTGCCACAAAATTGTTGTGAAACATCCTTTAAGTGTTCCCATGGTATATATTTTCAAGCCCATGGATCTGACACTAAATCTGTTGCCATGTCAACCCATTAGTAACAATGAAAGAGGAAGTAGTCTAGTTAAGGGTTTTGAAGAGCTCCAAAGGGCTTGTACTGCCATGAAAAGTGGTGGGAATAAGCACAGAGGAAAAAATTAAAAGTTGCGTATGGGTTTAGTTTGTGGGCGTGGCTTAATGGCTCAGTGGTGCCTCCTAAAATTTGTTTCAAAAATCAGCCCCGACTCTAACCTTACACGCCAGATGGGTGTGTTTCACACATCCATCTGGGAAAGCTTCAATAGAAAACGTTTGAGAAAAGGCAGAGGCTTTGAAAAAAACTCGGAGTGTGACTGGATGAACTTTCTGTCTGTCACATTTCTACGGGCCAATCAGAGCAACAAAACACGTGACGTAGCAGCTATCGAGCTGCACGTGTGCAGCTACCAAGGAATAACGTGAAACATGGGGACTATAGACATGTCAGTACTCGACTTTTGTTGTTTTTGAAAAGAAAACAACTCACTGCTGTTCTTTGCTCTTCTTTTAACAAAGAAATGTTGTCAAGTTCTGATAAAACTTATGCTTTAGCAGCATCCACGCTATGCTCTTCCACCATAACTGCACCAGCCACTTGCTGCTGCTTGTTTACATCACAACTCTGCCGAGCCTGAAAGTACTGCCCCTCGTCGCTGATTGGTCCTGTCACCTTCTAACCGAGCCCAAACGGTTCCAAGAGTACATTGATGCAGACAAGATGGCTGACATACATCCAATCCATACCGAAAGTCTCAACTGGAAGTCTGTACATCAAAGGTTAGGCTTAGGCATTAAAACCCAAGTGGTTAGGTTCAGGGTAAGGCACTGGGGAAGGAGATATATTTGAGATCCAGCACCAAGGTTTAGGCTTAGGCACTGGCAGCTGAGTTCAACAAAAAGAAGAAACTTCCGCTTGGGACTTCCGGCATGGATTGGATGTATAGCAATGCCCATGTCGGCCATCTTGACAGCAGTTGGGTCCCTCTCAACGGTTCAGACAGGAGCTTAACAAGATGGATTCGCCAGTGAAAAATGAGGGAATGGGCATATCCATCTGCTTTGCAAGGTTACCCCAACACCACATACAACATAAATATGTGAAATTTTGTACACATATTCAGCATCACGGGATCTACAAAAAAGCCTCTTGACTCATGTCACCAAATCAACATTCATTTTGAATTTTAATTTTTGTAAAAAAAAAAAAAAAAGAAAGAAAGAAAAAGAAAAATTGGAAAAAAAAAATGGAAAAATGAAACTATTTCCAGGGATCCTTCTAGAATTAACTTCAGGAAGTCTTCTGATCCTCCTGAGATTTGATCTGTAGCTAGAAGATTTGCTGCCTTGTTTGTGCAGAATATGACCCAGTCGTTACACAGGGCATGGCTGCAAATTGACTCAGTGCCATCATAACTGGAAATATTGCATATTTCAATGGGCCACCTTTATTAAGACAATGCAATATTTTATGGCATGCTTCAGTCAGCTACACTGTGTATTGTTTCATGTTGGCTGTAATGGACATGACACAGCAGAGAATTTTAGATATTTTGTGTTGGAAAGATTCTAAAACAATGCATTTAGCAGCTATGCCATAAGCCCGTTGTGCACCAAACCCAAAGGTGCATGAAGGTGCGAGATCAGCCACTGTGATTCTTTTATGTTTTGTTTATTTTTTGTGTTACAATTGTAGTCTCAAGGGGTGCATTACTCCATTGCAACAGGATTTTAATGGTATGAAGTCAATTTATCCCTGTGTTATGATTGGAGATCCACTTTAACAGTGCTTATTATCTTCTGTATTATAATCCAGCATCAGTATTTCATGACTTTGCCTAATTGTATTAGTGTATTTCAAGCTATGATATACTTTTGCCTTAAAATGGTGCGGTTCCTCTAATGTGCTCAGAGAGCCCAGCTGTAACATGATTAAATACATTATATCATATTGACAGTGTGTCCCCTGCAGGGCTATAAACTAATGTGTACATTCTTTAGCAGACATTTCTTTGTATCTTTCTTCTCCAATCATAAAATTCTATCATTATTTTGTCTTCATTGTGTGACATTGCTTTGTAAGGAGTGATAGGTTGATTCAGGGTCACAGAGGGTTATGAAGATTTTGGTTGCTGCTTTACACTTCTTCCTCTGCTCAGCAATAAATGTGCCTCTACACAGGAAGTTTACATATAGTATCTAACTGCCTTCCTGAATGCTTACAAGTGGTTGTTGTGGTGTTCTGACCTGTTGAGCAACAACTCCCTCCTGCTCTCTTACTTTACTCATGTTCCCAGTACTAATCAATTGCAATTGCAGATGGTATCTGTTTTTTTGTTTATCAGGTCAGTCTACATGAATAAAGTTAATTTATTAGCATAAAGAACCAGTGAATCATATGACTGCCTTCTTTTGGATAATGCACTGATGTTAGATGGCTTGTGTTTGAATTCTCTCAGGCTCACTATTTGGTGAGGATTTGTTTCCAAATTTCAGTAGGACTATTTAAAACCGCTTTTCATACGTCAGATTTAAAGTTATCATCTTAAATGTGTTCGAAGAAGTAAAGGTGCTTTGGGTACAAGACCTGGAAGCAAGGCTGCTCTTAAGGGGGGAATAAAGGGGAGAGCTTTCTGCGGCCACATGGAGGACAGCAAAGTCATGGTCCATTGTAAAATTAAGCTGTGATACCCATGTTTACTCTTTTTAATATTTTAGATTATAACCACTCTCATCAAAGCAAAAGTGTTTTTGCATTAACTTGTACAGTGTTAAAAATCCTTTATTAAAAAAAAATACAAACCCCTTTTCTTAAAAACAGAGTTGAAATGGGTTAAAAATGGCAAAAAAAAAATGGGTGGAGGAGGTGGTGAAATGGGGGTTTTAAAGTAGCAGAAATGCATTAAAAGTACCAAATATGTTTGAAGTGGCAAAAAAGGTTAAATGTGGCACAAACTGGCATTGCAAATAGTGAAATAAGGTTTAAAAAATGATGTAAGAGTGGTGAAAATGGGTAAGCAGGGGCAATAATGGGTCAACAGAGGGAACAAGAGGCTGAAAGTAGCAAAAACTGGTTAAAAGAGTCATGAACCGACATACTTGTGTAATATAAAAAGGAAGGGAGAACGGGGGTTGAATTGTTTATGTTTTCATTGCTTTTACTGTTAGTTTTTATCTTGTGTAAAGCACATTGAGTCTATATTTGTATTAAATGTGCTATACAGATAAAGTTGAACTCAACTGAATTAATTCTAATGGGGAAACTACGTTACGTAGTTGATAAACCGTTTGGCCGTTTTATCCAGTAGTGAAAATGTGTGATTTAAACCTATATGGTCAACTCCTTCAGGTTTTTGTGAAGAACAGTAAGTGAAAACTGTGCCCTCCGGCACCGCAGAGGGCGGTATTTCCTTTTACATTTGTTTTGACCCACATATTCGCCGTAAAAGAAGAAGAGGACATGTGGACTCGTGCATTTCTTCCGGCTTGAAACTGGTGCCAACAACAAGTCAAGCTAGCGGCCAGAGGGAGCACTTAAATCTACTGCTATCTCTGTGGTAGGATTGCAGCTTCAAACAGGTGAGTATATATATTCGACACATTTATTTGCGCCGGGTTAATCGTGTACTGCATGTTTTAGTTTGCTAGCGAGCTCATACGTGTTCGTTTTAAGTGTTAATTTTCATAAATGCTAAATATGCTAGCTTCTACAGTCGGCTCTGGCTGATGTAGTGTTAATATTTGCGTCTGTCTGAGCGGCCTGCAGCAATGGCAGAGAAGGTGTTTGAGTGGTGAGCGTGTGGTAAAAGTTAACGCTACTTTTCGTTGTAAAATGGTACTATTTAAATTTCCCAGTCGTTGTTACTCGCAATTTCTGCTAGCTAGAGGAAGCTTTGCAGCGTAGCGTAAAAATAAGACACGTCAGATTTAGCAATAAGATTCAGCTCGTTGTAAACAGGAGTGGCCCTCATGTGGTTTGATGTTGCTGCAGAGTACATTTAAATCGACTGGAAATTAAAAAGACATGAACTAAACATTGGTGCAAAGGATTTCTTAAACTGACTCTAAATCAGATAATAGGTCCTGCCTGTCTTCTTGTTAGACACATCTGATCGTGGGACATCAGCAAGAACAAGATAATTGTCAGACGAAATGGGAGGTAAGTTGTGTTGACTCATTTATTCGCTGAACTCTTGCATCACTTTCTCCTCCAGTCAAAAAAGAATTCATTTTGGCGTGTTTATGTTAACTCATCAGTTTATTGATTGCTCAAAAAGCTGCCAGCCTTATTCCCCGACCAAAGGAATGATATTAAACAGTCATTAACTACAAGGTGTGTCAATTTGGCAGACGTTTGATTTTTTTTTTCTTGTTTTGGCATACCTGAATACCCAGCCACCCCACCCACTAGAATGGAATTTACAGTATTTGACACATTAGTGTGGGTGCTGCAGGACAAGCAGGTAGAGCTGCAGGTAGAGCTGCAACCGTTCATGCTGTAATAAGAAACTGTTGGATCAGTTAACTTTTGGATGTGCTCACACAGCATTCCTTGTGGCATTCTTTCTAATGAGTATTCTTTTAGTCTATTGAGGTTATGAAATGAAAAAGGTTGTATCCTCACAAGACACATGCAAAGAAGGGGAAGCTTGCAGCTAGAGGTTTAAATACTTTTTACATCTCCATCTGGGTGATAATGGACATGAGTGGATTGTCACCCTGCATTATGCCATCATTTCAACAGCAAGAGCCAAGTTAATGTCGTTGCATTAGCCACTACAAACACAAACTAGTCCAGGATGAGTCATGGACATAGAAGTTGATGAATGCCATCCTTGATGAAATGAAGAAACTTTTAAAAATTACTTCCTATGCTTGAAGTTAGCAGTTTGCTAACTAGAGAAGCCACAACTGTTTTAAGATTGTGCAACTAACAATTATGTGCTAAAAGTGTAGTGCTTTACCAAAGGACAAACACAAATATAGTTGATCAGTTTATCAATTTTTGTTTGTATAGTTCCAGTTTATAGCCAAAGTTGTCTAAAACACTTTGCAAAGAGGGTATGTCTAGACCGTAGGCTTTGATGTGGCCCGTTTAAATAAAGAGCACTGTTAATCACTTTGAGCACAGCACTAGCAGTATTTAGCCCTGTTACAATGGCAACAAAAACCTCCCCTTAACTCATTGAGTGCCAGCCCTTTTATAAAATGGAACGTGGCTTGTTTTGAGTCATCATTCAAGACCCATAGAATATTTTGTACTATGATTCTGAAAACACCAAATAGCTCAAATGAAAGAAGAATCTCTCTATTTCATCATGGAAAAAAAAACATTTGTTTGTACCTTGTTCCATTCTTGATTTATCTGAAGTTGAATAGAGGCTAGTTTCACCAAAAAGACAACTTTTTTCCTGGAAAGCTGAGAAAAATGCATTTTTGTGAAAGTCTGTCAAGCAGAACAGTGAGTTGAATGTTATAATTTTGCCTTCAATAACATAAAAGACATCTGAAAATTGCATTACAAATATTATTTTATTGTAAAATAAATAACAGCGCTTCCAGTCACTGTCATGCCATTCACACTCTGGAACTGGACGGCCTCCACGGGACCTCCGTGTATGACCACGTCCTCTCCTGCTTGTCGCTGTATGCATCCAGCTGGCCAGAGTCTGCCTTATTTCTCCGACGCACGGGGGAGACCTTGCAGCATTCTTTAGCCTCTTTGCCGGCCGAGGCAGATCAATAAAAGCGCCGATCCCTGGATTCGCTGTCGTTAAGTTCAGTGTCGGTTTCAGTGAGTAAGCGATTTCTCAGACAAAAGTTTAAAGTTTCTTCCAGCGTCTAAGTTAGCACTTTTAGTGTAGATTACCTCCGTAACAATCGCTCTGCTCTTTGACCCCAGGGTCTCCACCTCTGATGTTTGATCTACCGTCAGTTCTGACTGTAGTGTTCCGACTCCATATCCCAGAAGCCCCAAAATGACTCACAGGGAGCGTTAGAGCGCCCCCTTGTGAGAGCCGCCAAAAAAACACTTTGACGTATATATACGTCAATGGCACTCAATGAGTTAAGGAGCAGAAATGTCCAGCAGACCAGACTCCTGTTGACAGCCCTCTGCCAAAGCCGCACTTGGGTTGGAAAGGGGTAGTAGGAGGGGAAAGAGTATAGTGTGTGGAGCTAAACTGAAATAAAGTGGATGCCAACAGAATACTTCATTATAGCATGCATTTACTAAAACATTAATTGCTATTTTCTAAATTATTTGGCGCAAACAACCCCATCTGAGTGTACATATAACCAGTCTTTTGTGCTGGCACTCTGGCTAGTCTCTCCTTAGGGGGCTGAGATGACTGGCATCTCCTATGGTTTAGTATTCTTCCTACTAAACATGTTTGCTTCAATTCAAAGCCACGAGTTTTGTCTTTTTTAGTAATAATATTTGATGAAAGTCTGTCTTGGGGACACCATCAGCAGTCGGAGAACTGAGCATGGAGCATTCAGAGCAGTTGTGTCTTCTGCATGTTCAGGCTATCTGTGACAATGCTGTTGTTACAGATGTACAGGCATGACACTTAAGACAGACCCCTGTCGTAAGTGAGTATCTCTGCACCATGTCCTGGTTCTCCTTTACATGTGGTCCATTAACAGCAAGGAGAGGCCGATTGTTTACTTAAAAGTTTGGGTGTGCTTTGCTCTGTCTGATAGTCACAGCTGCTAAACACAGTGAGTTCCCGTTTAATCAATATTTACATAAACAGAGCTGATGACATAGACCAAACATAACTTGAATTACGTTAAAAATGGTTAATGACATTTTAGTAACGCAATAACAAGTAACAAAATTATTTGTAAACTTTATGAGGAAACATGCTGCTCCATCATTTCTTTCTCTCCACTTCCCCTCCTCCTCTATGCATGTATTTGTGTGTGTTTGTGTCCAACCTGCTGTCAAAGGGCTGACCCAGTGTGTGGTACTTGAAATCTGATATGAAATTACAAAAATAAAGACTATAGTTGTTTGATTTAAAATGTAATTGAAGTGCATAAAAGGCCTTTATCTGGTATAATTTACTTTTCTGTTTAAAAAAAATCACAATATTTATTTCAGAAAGACAGCTTACTGCTAACAAATACCTCAGTCCACCCACTTCAGAATATCTAACAATCACGTTAAGCTGTCTAGCTCTCAGCTTGCACACTTTCAAAACATTTTCCTTCTCTCCCTTTCGCTGTATAATAAACAGGGTCAAACAGCATGTGTTTAGTTCTTTTGATAACTGTGTTGCTTTGTAATGTTGTGCATTATACACACTGAAATTTTACCTCTACATTTGGATGATAAATCTTTCATGGATGGTAGGGAATAAGTAAAAGTGCTAAATAAGCAACATCCATCATATCTGTCCATGGTTGTCTATATGTTTCTGTCCTTCAGACCCCACTCTTCAAAGAGACTGTCCCCTTGACTGTAAAGTGTACGTTGGGAACCTTGGAAACCATGGAAACAAGGCAGAGTTAGAAAGAGCTTTTGGGTACTATGGTCCTTTAAGAAGCGTGTGGGTTGCAAGGAACCCTCCCGGCTTTGCTTTTGTAGAGTTTGAAGATCCCAGAGACGCATCAGATGCTGTAAGAGAAATGGACGGAAGGTATGTATTCTGTACATGATTATTATAATGTAATTGCACTAGGACTAGTTCTTTTCTCATTTTTTTACTTATTTTCTGTCTGCATAGGACAATGTGTGGCTGTCAAGTCCGAGTTGAGTTATCCACAGGGGGGAGGCGCTCTGGGAGCCGTGGACCTCCTCAATCTTGGGGTAGACGACCTCGGGATAATTTTAGGCGACGTAGTCCTCCAGCTAGACGCAGGTGTGCATTTGTTATTTAATAATACACCTTAGGGTTTATTTACTGTCTTACTATGAAAGTTCTTTGCCGATTTACATTCCCCTAATCCAGTTAGCATTGTATTGTTTTTTTAATTCCAAAATATGATTTACAACCTTCTACACTCACCAAACATGTCTTATGACTTCAGATTCCACAGCTATAATGCCTTAACATCACTTAAGCTGAGCTAGGCGGTAAAGTTTTAAGTTAGTTGTTGCCATGGCCTGCATTTAATTGTTAATTCCTATTAAAATTATCAGTAGGTATCTTTGCATCTAACTGCTCAAGGACTTGATCCTTTATTTTAACTGTGTTTCCCTAATGGGTTTAAGTGTAGTTCATTAATTTGTCTTAATCCCTTTGAACAAACTTATTGAACCATTTCACATGTCAAAGGTATTTATATCTCTGCTAATTTTGCTGATTCATGACAGTATACTTGTAGAAAATGTCAAGCTCTACCAGACTGATATTGTATACTGGGATTTTTAGCACTTTAACATCCATTAATTTTTTTTAAAGATAATTACTAGAGTAGCTTTCTACAGGTGTAAATTTTGTTTTCTCTTTGAGTTCAGTTGCCATCTATTAATAAAAATGAACCCCATTGCAGAGTCACCACCACGCTTCTCACCATCTGAGTCAGTCAACTAGTCCTCTTTCAGCATCATGTGACTGCTGTCCAGCGAGCCCCAATCAGCTTTGGCTGTTGTTGTCACATGACCCAGGTGCACCTCAAGCCGTCAGGTTCCTCCAACCTTTTGGTTCCTGAGCATGCAGTTCCCAGCATCCTCCTCTTCTTCCTCCAACCTTAACCCAATCGACAGCGGTCCACTTCACATTTCAGCCAGTCAGCGTCTTAACTCTTTTTATTCTCCACACAACTACTTGGTCAACGGGAACAGCCCTTGGCTTACATCCCTTCACATCCTTCCCCCCAAAAAGTGCAGGGACAGTCAACGACTACCCTACCAACCAGCCACCAAGCAACTTCATATCTCCAACATTTGCATCATGTGGCAAATCCTCTCTGCAATTCGACCTCCCACACCATCAGTCTGGCGTCCTTGCGTCATTTCTATCTTGCCTAAATGCCCATAAATAGTAAGTCACTTTTAACCTGCTCTTTGTAGTTATTATGCTTGATGGTTTTCCCTCAGACGCTATGTAAT
The DNA here is from genome assembly GCF_018320785.1 of Cheilinus undulatus. NCBI lineage: Eukaryota > Metazoa > Chordata > Actinopteri > Labriformes > Labridae > Cheilinus > Cheilinus undulatus. Next base: position 32,142,430 of record NC_054867.1, on the reverse strand, counting down.
TTAGACCAAATTAAGTGCAGCGCTGCAAAAATCTACAAATCAAAAGTTGTGGTCAAGGAACTTTGCTTTCTATGTTCAGTTTTCATTTGCAGAAATGAACTACATTTATTGGATGCTCACTGTCTAATTTTACTGCTCAGTGCATTTTCATGGCTCAACATTAAACCATTTTGAGAGATATTTGTTGGAAAAGAGGGTGCATTCCCCATTTCTTCCAAGAAAGTATATTTTCACCTCAGTACAAAACTTTTCCAATAACTAAAGAGAAAGTCCAAATTTCAACCTGGTCATATTAAAGGAAAATTTTTGGAACTAACATGCTCATTTCTAAAGATATCAGGACTGTTGTGCAAAAGCTACATGCCTCTGGCAATGCTAAAAAGAAAAGATTATAGGGCAGATCGCAGATGATCTAAGAATATGCACTGTACACATATCATAAGTGTGTAGTTGTTGCATATTTAACTGGGAGTTTGTACTGGGAAAACTTCAGTGTTGAGCCTTGATTTTGTCCAACACCCTAAAAAGTGGCTCCATGATCAAATTTCCTCTTCAAGAATCAATTTGGATGAAGTTCATGGATGCAGATGATCCTCTTATGTACAAACAGACTGTGTAACCAAGTTTTCACATGCACCACATGCTTCTTTAAGGATCAAGAATACCAATGATTTCATTGGTGATGGGAAGTATGAAATTCCTTTTCCTAATGTCTTTGCTCCATTCTGAACCTGAACTGCATTTTAGATCACCACGAAGGAGGACACCCAGCCGCAGTCAAAGCAGGTAAGCCTCTGGCAACTTTTTTATTTGCATTGTTTTTTTTGTTTTTTTACCATAAGCAGTAATGTTTCTCTTTTTTTTTTCCTCCAGGTCTCTTTCAAATGACAAGCGCAAAAATCGGTCTGTCTCCAGAGACAAGAACCATAAACGTTCAAGATCGTTTTCACGATCAGCGAGGTTGGTTTTTATAAGCAACGTTTTTTGATTATAGTCTGTAAATTAAGAAAAGATTGTTTTCACGTACTTTTTTTTTTCTCTTTGCAGTCGTTCCAGGTCCTATGAAAGGAAATGACCCCAAACCATGGGAAAACTGTCAAATCCTGCATCTGTTGGAAAACCTTTTTTTTTTTTTTTTTTTTTTTGTTCTTTTTAAATTGTGTTTGCCAGCTCAAGACATTGAATGATGGCCATGGTTCATACTGTGTAATGGCCATCTTTTTAAATATCACCAAAGGATTTACATGTTTTTCTCCTTCTGATGGTTTCAATGTTGAGGTTCCCTTGAATCTTGCTCTATGAAATGTGTTACACTGCATGCCTTGAAATGGCATACTGGGTACTTTATATTGCCATTCTTTTTAAACTGTTGATTAAAGTTTGTGTCATGTTTTTTATGGTTTTTCTTGGGGTTTTTTTAATGTAGTTTTTGGTTGACCCTTAAAATACTCCGGGTTCTGTAAGTTGAATCACGTGTAAAGCTTTATACTAATGATAGAAAACTGACAGGAAACTTAACTTATTGTAAATACTGGTACTGTACTTAAAGTTTATCACATTTAAAGCTGTATTTTAGCTATGACTCTTTTGCAAAAGCAAGCATCAACGCTGTTTGTCTTTGGTTGAGTCTTTGAGCTGTGGCAATTTGTGCTGGTCAAACTTGTTCAATAAATGTTTTTCCAAGGTGATCCTTATCTTTGCTTCTATTTTTTGTCATTGTTTGATAAACCAGTGGGGATATACCTATAACTCACAATGTGCAAAAATAAGATTTTAGAAAGAAAACAGGAAAAAGTCTTCAATTTGGTTCAGGAAGTGCTGTATGTTATTGCTGCTTGGTGTTAAAGGCTGCAAGAGTAACCAACACAGGAAGCTTTCGGTTGTAGCTGCAGTTAAGGAACAACCCCTATGTGTGAAATGTAGCTTCCATCAAGTGTAGGCTGATGTCATTTCAGAGAAGCTCATGAGAAGACAGAGGGACATATCTAGGAGGTAAGGGTGTGCTTATTAAACAATTTTCGTTGACTTACTCATTTTAACTTTAAAGTGATCTCGCTGTAAAGAAGAAACAGTAAATATGAAATAATGGCAAGTATCTTATGTGACTGTATTTGGAGAACTGCATTGCTTTTTAGTTTACCAGCTGTTAAAGGAGACTAAAACTAGTGCATGTTTGCATTTGTAATTTTTTTAAGATTCAGTTTTTCTGATGCTGATGGGTAGATGCAACCTTCATTTTCAAACATGTATGAATATCTCATGCTTTAGGAAAGAAGAGCAGGCGTCATGTCCAAACAAAGTGGAAAGAAAAAAAGGATTGGCTCACGTCGGCATGGTGTAAATCACAAAAACACAAATGAAACAGATGAGTTCTTAGTTGCAGACAGCGTCCCTGTTGCAGAACACAGTGTACTTGAAGATAAAGAATTAGCATTTGCCAAGCCTGACGATTCACAATCTCAGACCGCAGCTTCACCAGAACTCACAGGGAATAGAAGAAAACTTGGGTCTAGTCGAAGACATAAAGGGGGAAGGCATGTCAAGGAGTCAGAAACAGAATCACACCACAAACCTAGAGAGGAAGTTGAGGAAAAGACTGAGGGTGAAGGAAGCCCAGAAACAACACAAATGTCACCAGTAACACAACATGAGGAGGGGAACTTTTTAAGTAAAAATTATGAGCATGAAATTGTGACACACGAAGGCCTTTTGTATTTTTCTGAAGAACTCCCGAAGGTGAAAGAAAGCAAGGGCAGAGAAGAGAGCACAGAAATTATAAGACTGGATGGAAATCCTCAGAGCAGCTACATGAGTGAGTCAAATGTAGAATCACTAGCTCAACCGTTTTCTCCCACACCAGACCTGACTGAGCAAAGTGAATGCAATATTCAACAGGCAGAACTTTCAGCACCAAATAAGGAGCTATCAACAAAAGAGCAACAGAAAGAGATTTTCAGCTTATCTGCTGAAGTCAAAGATGCTTGGCAATCAGAAAAGGAGATGAAGATAACACAACTGCATGGAACTGATGATGAAAATCTGATGCATGAAAGGCTTCCTACTGAAAGAATTTCTGAAAATCTGAATAACCAAGCTGAGCCCAGTTACACATACCAGTACAAGTTTGAAAGCACTGGCGCTTCTGCCAAACAAGAAGTTTTAAATTCTGCCGACAAACAGGATGAACAACACAAAAAAGAAGACACCTTTGAGGGTTTTGTAGACAAGACTGAGGATTACCATGTTTGTGATTTAGTTCAGTTAGCTTCAGTTAAAGCTAACAATGGGCTGGATCAGGTGGACGAAAAAGAAAGTGGACTTGATGATGATATGAAACCCCAGGTTGACCAGACATTTCAAGAGATGGAAAAAAATCCCTCTGGTGCTGACTTGAACAGTTCTTCTTTACAAATGCTTCAGTCAGAAACAGAAACCTATTTTGACTCCCATCGTCAAGATACTTTTGTGACTAGAGATGAGCAGGACTCAGACTGTAGCCCTGTTGGGAACCGACGAAAACTTGGGTCGAGTCGAAAGCATAAGATTAAGCAGATCAAGGATTCTGCCACTGAATCATACCACGAACCAACACATGAAGTGGTGGAAAATATAGCAGGTAAGGAAGGCTTGGAAACAGAAGTGTCGTTACCAATTGAGACAGCTCAGAGGAAGTCAGAGGAAAGAGCACTGGCAGAAATGACTTTCGACACTTCTCAATTTGAAAAACTTTGCTGTCCTGTGGAAAATCAGTGTCTTCTTGACATCTTGGATGAAAGAAGCCCTCAAAACCAACCTGAAAATGAAAGCATTGTTGAGAAAGAAACAGTTCCGTCTTCAAAACAACAGTCATCTACACTTGAAGAGCAAAGTGAGATATCAACCTTGTCAGAAATCAGAGGTGCTCATCAGTCAGAGGAGGCTGTAAACACAGTTCTTGAACCAGAGTTTCATTTAACACAAAGTCAAGAAATTTTAGAAATTGTTCACTCTGAAATTTTGACACCAAATGTTGTGGAACACTTAGAAATATTTTCTGGAAACCCAGTTAAACAAGATAAAGTCAGTGACCAATCTGAATTCACCATGAGAAGCTCAGACGACTCTGTCGCCAAGCAGGAAGTTTCAAACCCTGTTGACACACATGATGAGCATCCTACAAAAGTAATCAACATTGAGTCTTTTGATCACAGAAAAGAGGAGTATGAAAGACCACGGATAAGTGACGATAAAAGAGAAGACACAGCACTTGACCAGGTATTCACGACTCAAGGCAAAGTAGAAGATGATATAAATCACACCTCAGACCAAACAGGCTATCTAGAAAAGGAAGGCCTCTTAAATCAAGTGGAGAGCAAATCTTTTCAAACCCTTCCATCTGAGATTTCTCTAAACTCTCAACATCTGCAAACCAACAGTAGTCTCATCCTCACTGCTGCAGAAATGTACCAAGGACCTAACGAGGAGGACAACGAAATGACCAAAGATAATGAGCCCTCTGAAACTACAAAAAGCTCATTAACAGGAGAGACAACAGCAGAGGACATATCAATTGAAACAAACATGGTAGACAGTGACACGTTTGATACTGTTCAGATGGAAGAAGTAGGTAATCAACTAAAACATGATGCCAGTTTTGGCAAAGTGGTTGACGCCAGTGGGCTTACAAGTTTGAATTTTGTTTCAGAAGTTGATCAAAAGCTTGTTGAATTGTCAACGAAGATACCAGATGAAGAACTCCACAAAATCACTGTAACTGAAAAAGAGCACAGAGACAAGGAAAACAATTTCTCAAAGCCACATGTAAATTTACCAGCCAACTCTTTGGTGAATGAGCAACGCTTAAATTCAGAGGAACAAGATTCGCTTCTCAAGATGGTGGTAACCACAGAAAACCACAGACCCCAAAGTGGTACAGAATTTGAATGGAGTATTGAGCATGAAGAATTTTCATCACAGAAAGAAGAGTTGCCTAAAAATGAGAAACAAAATGAAGTCTTCAGCTCATGTGAAGCTGCTGGAGTTCTTCATTCAAAGGACACTGCAAATGAAGTTCACAGGAAGGGGGAGGAGGTTAAGCAAGCACAAGTGCAAGAAATTCACTACCCCTCTGAAAGGGTGACTGATGATGCCACAGAAAGTTCTGCATCCGTATCTGGACACCCAAACGACCAAATAAGTGACCTGTGCCAGCCTGAGTTGAATGTGGAAAGCACTGATTTGGTAACTATGCAAGACAATCCAAATCCAGATGGTAATGTGTTCAGCAATCAGGAGAAGGTCCTGTTTGAAGATGAGGACAGTAAATCTGTAAAAACACAACAATCAGAAATGATCTCTAACTTGGAAGACTCAGCTATGGAATACAGAGAAAGTACCAGGGTCAGGGAGGAACTGGAAACATCACAGATGCAACTAGAAACAGAGACAGTAGGTCAAGAAGAACTCAGTCAACAGACTGACTATGATGTCAGCATCCCTGTACCACATGATGGCACTTCAAATCTTGCCATTACACATTCTGGGCTTCAAAACCCCACACCAGCAAACTATCCCGAGAAGAACCTGGAAAGCCCAATTCCTGAAAGTGAAAATCTCCAAGATCATGGAGTAAATGAGGGAGAATTAAGAGTGGAGGAGTGTAATGAATCAATGTTAGTGCCTCTTGAAGGAATGGACACATCTGGCACTTTTCAGGTTAAAGATGCCATAGGTCCTCATTTTTCAGAGGATGCTTTTCATGACCAGGATGTAAAACCACCACCTCAAATGCAAGAAAAGCATGAACTTGACAGTGCTGGCCAAAGTGTGAAACAGAGTCCTAACATAAGCAAAGAAATGGTTTTGTCAAACCTGATAGAGGAAGCTGAAGTGAGTGACATTAACCAACCTGAGTTGACTATAAAGAGTTCCTTTGATCGTCCAAGTAAGCAGGAAGACTTCCCTCTTTGTGACAGGCACGAAGAACATACAACAAAATCTACCATCTCTGAGGCCTTGGAGCAAGCAAATGATGATCATCATCCTGGGGAAAATGTTACTGAAACCCACGAAGATGAGGTAAAGCCAACACAAATACCAGAAGAAGATGAAAATATCTGGTCCACAGTTAAGGAGGGTGATTCTTCAGTGCAAGCCCTGCAAGCTGAAATTAATGTTCCTTCAGACTCTGAATCCCAGCACATGAACCCCAATGGGAACCCCATTAGGAACAGGAGAAAACTGGGATCAAGTCGTAGAAGTAAAAGACAACAGCATGTCGAGAACATTGTTACTGAAACTTTACATGAGCCAAAAGAAGAATGTGTTCAAAAGAGGAGCAATGATGAAGCCTTCGATGTAAAAGCAACAGAAATGTCAAGTTCTGATTTACTATCTGGACACCCAAAAGACCAAGTAAGTGACCTGTGCCAGCCTGAGTTGAATGTGGAAAGCACTGATTTGGTAACTATGCAAGACAATCCAAATCCAGATGGTAATGTGTTCAGCAATCAGGAGAAGGTCCTGTTTGAAGATGAGGACAGTAAATCTGTAAAAACACAACAATCAGAAATGATCTCTAACTTGGAAGACTCAGCTATGGAATACAGAGAAAGTACCAGGGTCAGGGAGGAACTGGAAACATCACAGATGCAACTAGAAACAGAGACAGTAGGTCAAGAAGAACTCAGTCAACAGACTGACTATGATGTCAGCATCCCTGTACCACATGATGGCACTTCAAATCTTGCCATTACACATTCTGGGCTTCAAAACCCCACACCAGCAAACTATCCCGAGAAGAACCTGGAAAGCCCAATTCCTGAAAGTGAAAATCTCCAAGATCATGGAGTAAATGAGGGAGAATTAAGAGTGGAGGAGTGTAATGAATCAATGTTAGTGCCTCTTGAAGGAATGGACACATCTGGCACTTTTCAGGATGAAGACACCAGAGGTGCTTATCATTCAGAGGATGCTTTTCATGACCAGGATGTGACACTACCAGCCCAAACGCAAGAAAAGCATGAACTTGACAGTGCTGGCCAAAGTGTGAAACAGAGTCCTAACATAAGCAAAGAAATGGTTTTGTCAAACCTGATAGAGGAAGCTGAAGTGAGTGACATTAACCAACCTGAGTTGACTATAAAGAGTTCCTTTGATCGTCCAAGTAAGCAGGAAGACTTCCCTCTTTATGACAGGCTCGAAGATCATCCAGCAAAATCTACCATCTCTGAGGCCTTTGAGCAAGCAAATGATGATCATCATCCTGGGGAAAATGTTACTGAAACCCACGAAGATGAGGTAAAGCCAACACAAATGCCAGAAGAAGATGAAAATATCTGGTCCACAGTTAAGGAGGGTGATTCTTCAGTGCAAGCCCTGCAAGCTGAAATTAATGTTCCTTCAGACTCTGAATCCCAGCACATGAACCCCAATGGGAACCCCATTAGGAACAGGAGAAAACTGGGATCAAGTCGTAGAAGTAAAAGACAACAGCATGTCGAGAACATTGTTACTGAAACTTTACATGAGCCAAAAGAAGAATGTGTTCAAAGAGGAGCAATGATGAAGCCTTCGATGTAAAAGCAACAGAAATGTCAAGTTCTGATTTACTATCTGGACACCCAAAAGACCAAGTAAGTGACCTGTGCCAGCCTGAGTTGAATGTGGAAAGCACTGATTTGGTAACTATGCAAGACAATCCAAATCCAGATGGTAATGTGTTCAGCAATCAGGAGAAGGTCCTGTTTGAAGATGAGGACAGTAAATCTGTAAAAACACAACAATCAGAAATGATCTCTAACTTGGAAGACTCAGCTATTGGAATACAGAGAAAGTACCAGGGCAGGGAGGAACTGGAAACATCACAAATGCAACTAGGAAACAGAGACAGTAGGTCAAGAAGAACTCAGTCAACAGACTGACTATGATGTCAGCATCCCTGTACCACATGATGGCACTTCAAATCTTGCCATTACACATTCTGGGCTTCAAAACCCCACACCAGCAAACTATCCGAGAAGAACCTGGAAAGCCCAATTCCTGAAAGTGAAAATCTCCAAGATCATGGAGTAAATGAGGGAGAATTAAGAGTGGAGGAGTGTAATGAATCAATGTTAGTGCCTCTTGAAGGAATGGACACATCTGGCACTTTTCAGGATGAAGACACCAGAGGTGCTTATCATTCAGAGGATGCTTTTCATGACCAGGATGTGACACTACCAGCCCAAACGCAAGAAAAGCATGAACTTGACAGTGCTGGCCAAAGTGTGAAACAGAGTCCTAACATAAGCAAAGAAATGGTTTTGTCAAACCTGATAGAGGAAGCTGAAGTGAGTGACATTAACCAACCTGAGTTGACTATAAAGAGTTCCTTTGATCGTCCAAGTAAGCAGGAAGACTTCCCTCTTTATGACAGGCTCGAAGATCATCCAGCAAAATCTACCATCTCTGAGGCCTTTGAGCAAGCAAATGATGATCATCATCCTGGGGAAAATGTTACTGAAACCCACGAAGATGAGGTAAAGCCAACACAAATGCCAGAAGAAGATGAAAATATCTGGTCCACAGTTAAGGAGGGTGATTCTTCAGTGCAAGCCCTGCAAGCTGAAATTAATGTTCCTTCAGACTCTGAATCCCAGCACATGAACCCCAATGGGAACCCCATTAGGAACAGGAGAAAACTGGGATCAAGTCGTAGAAGTAAAAGACAACAGCATGTCGAGAACATTGTTACTGAAACTTTACATGAGCCAAAAGAAGAATGTGTTCAAAAGAGGAGCAATGATGAAGCCTTCGATGTAAAAGCAACAGAAATGTCAAGTTCTGATTTACTATCTTGTCACCCAAAAGACCAAGTAAGTGACCTGTGCCAGCCTGAGTTGAATGTGGAAAGCACTGATTTGGTAACTATGCAAGACAATCCAAATCCAGATGGTAATGTGTTCAGCAATCAGGAGAAGGTCCTGTTTGAAGATGAGGACAGTAAATCTGTAAAAACACAACAATCAGAAATGATCTCTAACTTGGAAGACTCAGCTATTGAATACAGAGAAAGTACCAGGGTCAGGGAGGAACTGGAAACATCACAAATGCAACTAGGAACAGAGACAGTAGGTCAAGAAGAACTCAGTCAACAGACTGACTATGATGTCAGCATCCCTGTACCACATGATGGCACTTCAAATCTTGCCATTACACATTCTGGGCTTCAAAACCCCACACCAACAAACTATCCCGAGAAGAACCTGGAAAGCCCAATTCCTGAAAGTGAAAATCTCCAAGATCATGGAGTAAATGAGGGAGAATTAAGAGTGGAGGAGTGTAATGAATCAATGTTAGTGCCTCTTGAAGGAATGGACACATCTGGCACTTTTCAGGATGAAGACACCAGAGGTGCTTATCATTCAGAGGATGCTTTTCATGACCAGGATGTGACACTACCAGCCCAAACGCAAGAAAAGCATGAACTTGACAGTGCTGGCCAAAGTGTGAAACAGAGTCCTAACATAAGCAAAGAAATGGTTTTGTCAAACCTGATAGAGGAAGCTGAAGTGAGTGACATTAACCAACCTGAGTTGACTATAAAGAGTTCCTTTGATCATCCAAGTAAGCAGGAAGACTTCCCTCTTTGTGACAGGCACGAAGAACATACAACAAAATCTACCATCTCTGAGGCCTTGGAGCAAGCAAATGATGATCATCATCCTGGGGAAAATGTTACTGAAACCCACGAAGATGAGGTAAAGCCAACACAAATGCCAGAAGAAGATGAAAATATCTGGTCCACAGTTAAGGAGGGTGATTCTTCAGTGCAAGCCCTGCAAGCTGAAATTAATGTTCCTTCAGACTCTGAATCCCAGCACATGAACCCCAATGGGAACCCCATTAGGAACAGGAGAAAACTGGGATCAAGTCGTAGAAGTAAAAGACAACAGCATGTCGAGAACATTGTTACTGAAACTTTACATGAGCCAAAAGAAGAATGTGTTCAAAGAGGAGCAATGATGAAGCCTTCGATGTAAAAGCAACAGAAATGTCAAGTTCTGATTTACTATCTGGACACCCAAAAGACCAAGTAAGTGACCTGTGCCAGCCTGAGTTGAATGTGGAAAGCACTGATTTGGTAACTATGCAAGACAATCCAAATCCAGATGGTAATGTGTTCAGCAATCAGGAGAAGGTCCTGTTTGAAGATGAGGACAGTAAATCTGTAAAAACACAACAATCAGAAATGATCTCTAACTTGGAAGACTCAGCTATGGAATACAGAGAAAGTACCAGGGTCAGGGAGGAACTGGAAACATCACAGATGCAACTAGAAACAGAGACAGTAGGTCAAGAAGAACTCAGTCAACAGACTGACTATGATGTCAGCATCCCTGTACCACATGATGGCACTTCAAATCTTGCCATTACACATTCTGGGCTTCAAAACCCCACACCAGCAAACTATCCCGAGAAGAACCTGGAAAGCCCAATTCCTGAAAGTGAAAATCTCCAAGATCATGGAGTAAATGAGGGAGAATTAAGAGTGGAGGAGTGTAATGAATCAATGTTAGTGCCTCTTGAAGGAATGGACACATCTGGCACTTTTCAGGATGAAGACACCAGAGGTGCTTATCATTCAGAGGATGCTTTTCATGACCAGGATGTGACACTACCAGCCCAAACGCAAGAAAAGCATGAACTTGACAGTGCTGGCCAAAGTGTGAAACAGAGTCCTAACATAAGCAAAGAAATGGTTTTGTCAAACCTGATAGAGGAAGCTGAAGTGAGTGACATTAACCAACCTGAGTTGACTATAAAGAGTTCCTTTGATCGTCCAAGTAAGCAGGAAGACTTCCCTCTTTATGACAGGCTCGAAGATCATCCAGCAAAATCTACCATCTCTGAGGCCTTTGAGCAAGCAAATGATGATCATCATCCTGGGGAAAATGTTACTGAAACCCACGAAGATGAGGTAAAGCCAACACAAATGCCAGAAGAAGATGAAAATATCTGGTCCACAGTTAAGGAGGGTGATTCTTCAGTGCAAGCCCTGCAAGCTGAAATTAATGTTCCTTCAGACTCTGAATCCCAGCACATGAACCCCAATGGGAACCCCATTAGGAACAGGAGAAAACTGGGATCAAGTCGTAGAAGTAAAAGACAACAGCATGTCGAGAACATTGTTACTGAAACTTTACATGAGCCAAAAGAAGAATGTGTTCAAAAGAGGAGCAATGATGAAGCCTTCGATGTAAAAGCAACAGAAATGTCAAGTTCTGATTTACTATCTGGACACCCAAAAGACCAAGTAAGTGACCTGTGCCAGCCTGAGTTGAATGTGGAAAGCACTGATTTGGTAACTATGCAAGACAATCCAAATCCAGATGGTAATGTGTTCAGCAATCAGGAGAAGGTCCTGTTTGAAGATGAGGACAGTAAATCTGTAAAAACACAACAATCAGAAATGATCTCTAACTTGGAAGACTCAGCTATTGACTACAGAGAAAGTACCAGGGGCAGGGAGGAACTGGAAACATCACAAATGCAACTAGGAACAGAGACAGTAGGTCAAGAAGAACTCAGTCAACAGACTGACTATGATGTCAGCATCCCTGTACCACATGATGGCACTTCAAATCTTGCCATTACACATTCTGGGCTTCAAAACCCCACACCAGCAAACTATCCCGAGAAGAACCTGGAAAGCCCAATTCCTGAAAGTGAAAATCTCCAAGATCATGGAGTAAATGAGGGAGAATTAAGAGTGGAGGAGTGTAATGAATCAATGTTAGTGCCTCTTGAAGGAATGGACACATCTGGCACTTTTCAGGATGAAGACACCAGAGGTGCTTATCATTCAGAGGATGCTTTTCATGACCAGGATGTGACACTACCAGCCCAAACGCAAGAAAAGCATGAACTTGACAGTGCTGGCCAAAGTGTGAAACAGAGTCCTAACATAAGCAAAGAAATGGTTTTGTCAAACCTGATAGAGGAAGCTGAAGTGAGTGACATTAACCAACCTGAGTTGACTATAAAGAGTTCCTTTGATCGTCCAAGTAAGCAGGAAGACTTCCCTCTTTATGACAGGCTCGAAGATCATCCAGCAAAATCTACCATCTCTGAGGCCTTTGAGCAAGCAAATGATGATCATCATCCTGGGGAAAATGTTACTGAAACCCACGAAGATGAGGTAAAGCCAACACAAATGCCAGAAGAAGATGAAAATATCTGGTCCACAGTTAAGGAGGGTGATTCTTCAGTGCAAGCCCTGCAAGCTGAAATTAATGTTCCTTCAGACTCTGAATCCCAGCACATGAACCCCAATGGGAACCCTATTAGGAACAGGAGAAAACTGGGATCAAGTCGTAGAAGTAAAAGACAACAGCATGTCGAGAACATTGTTACTGAAACTTTACATGAGTCAAAAGAAGAATGTGTTCAAAAGAGGAGCAATGATGAAGCACTCAACATAAAAGCAACAGAAATTTCATCAGCAATAGATAAAAAGAAGGAAGGCGAACCAGAAGAAGACTTCAAACTCAACCCCCCCATTAAAGTAAGAAATGACAACGGCAACACAGGCCTGGTTTTGTCACAAAATGTAAAAGATGATAATGTGGGACAAAAGGAAGGATATAATGACCTTGATAATTTAAGTCAGCTTACAGAATTGGTACAATCACCAGCCCTGAAAGATTATTTAGACACTGAGAATATTCCTTGTCATGATGATATCGATTTCATCAGGCCATTCTCTTCTGATCCTTTTGAGCAAGAAGATGACTATCACATCCAAAACAAGGAACCATCACCTTATGACAAAGACAAAATAATAATTACACAACAGACCAATGATACAGTAGAAACAGTGGGACATGTTATGTTCGACGACTATAAAACAGAAGCAGACACCGAGGTGGATGTTCCGGTTTCGGGGAACGAAGAAGTTGAAAATTTTAAAGATTTGGTAAAGAGAGACCAAGACACAGAGAATATTATGGCTTTACGGGAGATCACTGCATCACCCCAGTCTGGATTGTTTTCTACTACACACAAGACTGAGTCTTTGGCTCCACTGGACACCAATCCTGTGGTAAACCTCAAAGCAGAGCAGGCTGTGGATGTGGCTGAGGAAAATGGAAGTGAAAATTTACAAGAAAAATCCAAACAGAAGAAAAGAAAGTTTGGCTCTAATCGGAGGATTCTATTCAAGGGGAATCTGGAAAGAGTGCAGGAAAGCAAAGATGAAACCAAAAAGAGGGAATTTGATGCTGAAGCTGATTTAAGAAGTCTTGAAAAAATGAAAGTAATGGAAGACATTCCCAGGCTTGTCAGTGCTGAGGTCGAAAAACAACTGGAAACTCAGGAAACCATCAGTCATCTTGACTTGGGGCAAATTCTACAAGGCAGTACCTGTGACCCACAAAGTTTGGAGAATGATATTATCTCAGACAAAAATCTGGCAACTGAGAACTCAGCAAACTCTAATATGACAGGAGAGAACTCTGTGCCTTTAGATGAGACCACTTTGTGTTCACAAAGTACTGCAGAAAGGCCAGAGAGTGCCATAGTATTACAACACCAAGCTCTGAAATCAGCCACAGAGCTGGTTGTGGCTGGGACAGATTTGGAAATAGTGACAACTGAAGTGAACAAAGGTGGAGAAGAGCAAAACAACACAGAGTCTAGCATACAGGAGTCAAACAAGGTGGATGAAGAAGTTCACAATACAAATCTTGAGATGAAGAACGCTAGCCCAAATTTGACTCATCGCAGAAGAAAAATGGGATCCACTCGTAAGAATCTGAAGTCAAAAACCAAAGAGGATGGCTTGCATCAAAAGCAGGAGATAGATAACGAGGCAACAGAGGCCACGACAAATGCTGAGGATGTAAAGACAGATTACTTTTCAGGCAACAAAGAAGAGGATTCGGAACCCAAAGTAGAACATGGGGATGATGACTCTGAACAAAAGAAAGCCATAGTATTGGAACAAGCCGAGTTCAGCCACATTAGTGATTCTCACCTCACACCAACAGCTCTTGGGACATCTGAAGACAATCTTGAGCCTAATAGCAAAATAGAGCATCAACTAACTCCAGATTATCTCCCTGCAAAACAATCCACCACCCCTGAACTGGATGCAATGCCAGAAGCAACATCTTCTGGTAGAAGAAGAAAATTTGGATCTAACCGTAAGACACGTGGACAACAGAGCAATAAAAACCAAACTGTAAGAGAAGAGAAAATAATAGAGACTGAAAGTGGGAGCGATGGTGAAGGTGTCACCGATGAAAGTGCTGTCAAGACAAATGAGAAGAAGACATCTGAGGTAAGCAGCATAGATTTGCTTTTACACTCAAAGATTATCATGTACAAATCTTCAACTTTAATAGTTTTACATTGTACTTTAAGAAGTAGACAGCTGTTTGCATGTATGTCATGTACTTCCTGTTGGTGTAAAATGTCTTACTCACTGGTAAAATGTTTCGCAAAAACGAACAAATTGATGCAAGGAACTGAAATGAGGAACATTCTGCCCACACTACAAGTTTCACATAGTGAAAAGGGGAACATAGATGCATATCTGAGTTCTTGATCTCAACACTGCGGATTTTGTATTCTGTGTGTAGCCTAAGCTACACATAGCTCTGCTGACCTACAGCAAAAAATGATTTTAAGGCTGATTCCTGGCATATATTCTTTTTAATTCTCTATAAATCATTTTTAAAAATATTGTTTTACATTAGTAATTAATATCTACAGTAACTAGATTCAACACTCACCTGCTACATGCCAAAGGGTTCAAATTGAAAAGGCTCATTTTAGATCCCTCAAAAGGTCCACAATATTTAAAACAAAATTATGTTTTGAAAAAAATTTGTAATTTGGAGGACTAAATTTGCAACCAGTATAATTATCTAAGTGACATGTTTTGCCTGTGCAGGTTGAAAATACTAAAGAGGAAGCATCACCAGGCATCAGCACCTTGAAAGGAGGAGACAACTCAGCACCAAAGAGGTAAATCTTCTTTCCTTCAACCTTTATTTAATTCTCAAGGAATCACTGGTAGCATGCCCTCTTTTTTTGTGATGTCAAGAGTACAACAAAACAAGCACAGTAGGCTAAAAAAAGTGATAACAACACTGTTATTTAAAATAATGCTTTATTTTAAAGACCTATGGGAATATTTCTGTGAACTTTAAATTTTTGTTGTGAAGTGTTTTATATGAACTCAGCAGAGAAGCTAAAAGCAGCTTTTTCCATACGAGATGTGTGACTTCAGCCATAAACAGAGATATTAACATTATGGCCTCCAATAATGCTACAGTTCCATATATAGCTTTGCACATTAAAAATACGATCCGTCTTGTTGGGGTACAGGGGTTCTCACCTGGTTCCAGGCTCAGTACCTGCCAACAGGCCTGATCGTAGTACTGGCAGGGCCCCTAACAAGCCAGGTGAATGGGCCCTTCCTAGCTGTGATTTATTAATAGCATCAGTTTGGATCTGTAGCATTGGTGCTACACTCTGGCTAACAGCCGCTTCACTTTGGAGCTGAAAAGTGTGTCAAACCCTTACTGGGTTCCGATGTTGAAATTATTTCTTTGTTCCACTTTAACCACATTAAACTTATCTTTACACCAATCTTTGGCACCTTTATTTGCCAGTTTTTATCAGTTTTTGGCATTTTTTTGCCTATTTTTTCCTCTTTATTTTTTTACCAATTTTTGACACATTTAAACCCCTTTTCATCACTTTCTTCTGCCCATTTTTTTGCACTTGCTGTCTATTTTTTGCCTCTGTTGACCCATTTTTGCCACGTTGAACCCATTTTCGCTACTTTAAACCCATTTGTGACACTTCTTAATCCTTTTTCACCACTTATTTTCACTTATGACCCATTTTTGTAATTGGGACCCATTTTTCTATTTTGGAAATTATTTTCACCACTTTTTCTGCCCTTTATTACCCCCTTTTAACCCATTTTGCCACTTTCCACTTATTATACCTCTGTTAAGCCATCTTTGCTGTTTTAAACCCCTTTTAACCCCTCATCCACCTCCACTGGCTCCCCATCAAGTCCCGTATCAACTACAAAGTCCTCCTCCTCACATACAAATCTCTCCATGCTCTGGCTCCCCAGTACCTTTCTGATCTCCTCCATCCATACACACCATCCCGCAACCTTCGATCTTCAGACACCGGCCTACTTTCCATACCCAAAACCAAACTCCGAACCTATGGAGACAGAGCCTTCAGTGCTGCAGCTCCCACCCTCTGGAACATTCTGCCTGCAGACATCCATAGCGCTCCATCTCTGGACATTTTCAAAAAACGTCGCAAGCACCACCTGTTCACCACAGCCTACAGTCTTCACTAAACCACCCCTTACACTCATCCTACCCCTTATGTAGTTTGTCCATGTCTATGTGTTCCTGTAAAGCGTCCTTGGGTTTCTTGAAAGGCGCTATATAAATTCAAGATATTATTATTATTATTATTATTATTTTTCCACACATTTTGTTACTTTTAACTGCTTTTCACTACTTGGTTAGGCCACTGCCACTTGACACCACAGACTGTAAAAAGAATTGGACAAAGCCTGTGTGACATCAGCCGTTTGATTACAATAAGCAGACTCAAACAGCTTTTAAAGCCAATCCGTGGCAGCTTTCATAGTGATATCGCTGTCTCAACCAAGCTTTGGATCAACCTAATGGCAGATAAGAGCCCACCCACTGAGCTCGACCTCCAGTCAGCTAAGTTATCATTTAAGCTAGCCTTCTGGTTGACAGATAGTTAGCGTGTGCCTGTCAAGCTATCTGTCAATCAAATGAGACATGCCAATCAGTGCGCAGTGAGGCTTTTCCTAAATATAAAATATAATTAACCCCCCCCCCCCCCGTAATAATAAGAGACGTTTGTTTTTGTTTTGTTTTTTTATCCAGGGTGTAAAATAGTCTATTTCTAGTGTAAAAACTGCTTTTTAACATGTGTTGTGTAAAGGACTTCCTGTAATCCTGCAGCCAATCACGATTAGACACTCCCCATTTTGCAATTTTTTGCACTCTCGCATTGGCTTCATTTTTCAGGACCAGAGGTTGCTGCTTGCTTGAAACCCATTTTTGCCACTTCCAACTGCTGTTCACTGCTTGTTTAGCCCATTACTGCCCCCTTTTTGGACCACTTTTAGGTTCCATCCCACCAACTGAGACCACTGCTACAAGAGAAGAGTCTTTGCTCATGTCATTGTTTCTGCAGCATGTATTTGACAAACGAAGCAATGAGAAACCAACTACAGCCACAGTCACTAAAAATACAGTGATGAAGACTCTGATTTCCCATGCAGCTATTGTAAACAGTGATCCCATGATTGCCTCACTGTGATGGAGTTTTGGCCTACACCACGTTCTTTAAAAAAAAGTGTTTGTCAGGTTTCAGCATTTTTCCCCAAATTAATACTGCAGTGGAAATTTTGCAAGATTTTTTTAAATGGAAATTATTGCTCCATTTTTTAACAACAATAACAGAAACTATCAGTCTCCTAAAGTTAAAATAAAACTATCAAGGCAAACATGATAGTGGTGCCTGATTATAAGGGAGAGCTTTATTGAGGACCCCTAGCCTATCCATCTCTCCATGCTTTTCCCCTACTGATAATTTATACACTATACCCCACCACATAGCCCTTAATTTTCACCACAACCCAAACAGCATTGGCACTTTCTACAGACCCAGGCTCCAGCTGCTGAAAATGTTGATACTGTCTACCCTACCACATGGCCTCTAAAGACCCCACTGCCCAACCATAAAACTAGATGGACTGAGAGGGCCTACATATCAGGACTATGGACTGGGCACCTCCTTTCACCGATGTTTCATCAAGATGGCTCCCAACACTTCAAAAAGGCTTAACATGCTGCTCTCTCTGCCCTAACACTCTCCTCAGAACTTGTACAATCACATTCTTGTGTAACAAGGCCAAACAAACTTACATCCAAATACACAACAACCAGTGTCAAAATGGCCAAAAAGAAAAGTAAAAACCAATCAAAGAGTCTGTAGATAGATATAAGTAATGGGACTTGGAAGGACAGAGCCAAGATGAGAAGCCTGTTTAGACAAGAGCTCGCCCTGCTGTGTTAGAAAGTAGCTGTAAATTTGATAATCAGTAAAACAGAAGAGGACAATTAGTAACACATGCGTGTGATGAATTAAAGTTTAAAAAAGGGAGGAAATTGTCTGGAAGATGTTTATGTTGCACCTATGAGTAATGTTTGTATCATATCATATCCATAGAAATGTACAATTATAATAAAAAATAATAAAAATAATGTATTTTAGATATAATATCTGCTGTCTTATGCACACCTATAATGACTTTGATTTGGAGCCCCTTTGCCTTTTGGTAAAAAATAGTAAACATACCTATGGGATCACAGTCTCTTTACAAAATGCAAACTGTTGCAGACACTGACGACTGTTTCTGCACTGAGTTTTGTTTGATCTGTGTCTGATGGCATTCTTTTCTGCAGTGAGAAGAAATCCCAACAAGTGACTCGAGTTCAACAACCCTCTGCTGGAATCCACCAGAGTCAGGAAGGTCAAAAAACGTTCTCCCTGGGTAAATATCAAATGGAAAACATTTACTTAGACTAGTCAGAGCCACAGCAAAATGTGGCTGATCATAGAAAGATAATGAGAGAGGGATGTTGAATATTAAAAGAAACATGAAATGTGACATAAAATGTTTTTGTTTTTGATTTAACAGTCAACTCTAAAGAAGCAGTCAACAGATCAAATTCTTACAATGTGGTGATGGTCGGCGACAGCTGTGTGGGTAAAACCGCCTTCATGAAAAGAGCTGTAGTTGGAAAGTTTTCTACAGACTTACCTGCTTCTTGTGGTAAGAACTTGAATCTTTATCCTGCTATTTTCCTATCAAGATGCATTGTAATAAAACATGAATACTTATTTAGGGATTGATACATGCCTGGGGACTGTGGTGGTGGATGGAAAAGTTGTGATGCTGCAGTTGTGGGACACAGCAGGGCAAGAAAGGTAGGTTTCCCCTTTCAAGACAAAGATGCTTGTGTCAGTTGTGTCTGTTTTTCAACAAATATGGACAACAGATAAAACAATTGTTATTCCAGAAAATTAAAATGACTAAATACAGCTTTCTCACAAGTTATACCTTGATATCAGGTTTCTTTTCCACAAGAACATTTAAGGGCAAATGTAACAATTTTACATGAAGAATCTAGGAAAGATTTAGAGAAAGAAAGAATTTACAAGATCAATTTCATAATTGTGAGAAAGTACATGATTCTATCAGCCTAAAGCAAATGTAGTTCTACTACAAATAGTTAAACAGATTTCAGAGCCATAAAAAATTAGAGAAATTCTCTGAAACCAGTCTATAATTCCTTGGTCACCTGCTTTTTTTCTTCTTATGCATACCTGCAAATGTTTCAAATGGGAAAATGGTCAAGTAAAGACAGTACTGAAGATCTGATGGCCAGTCAGTTTTACTAATGTAAAGCCTAACTTACGCAGCATTTACAATGCGGGACGTGCGGAGATCTTTCAGATTTCATTGTATTGAATGTAGGCAATGATTGTTGAAATTAGATCAAGAGGAAAAAGGAAGCCAATTGATACCTCATCACTTATAATATGTTCCCTTTGTGTCAAAATATAAATGTATTATTCTCTCTTCTTTTATTTGGAAATAAAAGTTTAAAAATGTTATCTTGAATTTTAGTGCCTAAAAAAGTATTCACCCCCTTGGATGTTTTACCCTTTGATTGATTTTATAAACCATCATGGTCAGTACAATTTGGCTATTTGACTAATAAATTACAAAAAAACTCTTAAATGTCAAAGGATAAACAGATTTGTACGATGTCAATTAAATAAAAAATATTTAAGGTGAAATAGATGACTGCATAAATATTCACCTTTTTCAAGTCAGTTTTCAGTAGAAGCTTTGACTTAGTCACTCATTCACCTTGTTGTCTTTAAACCATTTCTGTGTAGCTTTTGCTGAATGTTTCAGGTCATTGTCTTGCTATAAAATAAATATCCTCCCAAGCCGTAGTTCTCTTGCAGACTGAATAAGATCATCCTCCAAGATTTTCCTATATTTTGTTGCATTCATTTTACTCTCTACCTTACAAGCCTTCCAAGGCCAGCTGTTGAGAAGCATCCCCACAGCATGATGCTGCCATCACCGTGCTTCCCAGTGGGGATGTTGTGTTTGTGGTGATGTGCAATGTTTGGTGTCCACCAAATGTAGCGTCTTGTCTGAATGCCAAAAAGCACCATTCTGTTGTCATCAGACCACAGAACTTTATTCCACTTGACCATGGAGTCTCCCACATGTCTTTTGGTGAAGTCCAGTCCAGATTTAAAGAGTTTTCTTCAACAGTCTTTGCCACTCTCCCATAGGGGTTTGAATAGGGAAGAACCTGTATGCAGAGTCTCTCATCTCAGCTGCTGAAGCTTGTAACTCCTTCAGAGTAGTCATAGGTGTCTTGGTGGCCTCTCTCACTAGTCTCCTTCTTGCACGGTCACTCAGTTAGTGAGGATGGCCTGATCTAGGCAGATTAACACGTGTGCCATTGTCCTTCCATTTCTTGATGATGGATTTAACTGAACTCTGGGGGATGTTCTGTGCCTTGGAAATGTTTTTGAATCGTCCCCTGACTTATACTTTCAATATCCTTTTCTTTGAGTTGCTTGGTGTGTTCTTTTGTCTCTGTGGTGTAATAGTAGCTAGGAATACTGATTAACTAGTGACTGGGCCTTTCAGACACAGGTGTTTTTATACTATAATCACTTGAGACACATTCACTGCACTCCCCATTTCACTAATTGTGAGACTACTAGCACCAGTTGGCTGGGCCCCTATTAAACTAAGTCAGTCATTTTAAAAAGAGGTTATTATTTATGCAGTCACTTATTTTACCTGACATATTTTGTTTAAGAGTTTCTCCCTCCTGAATCGGTTTTCATTTTTTTTGGATGTGGGTGTCAAAAAAGACGAATTATATTGACCATGATTAATTTATAAAATCATTAAAATGGTAAAACATCCAAGGGGGTGAATCATTTTTATAGGCACTATACGTCCTGCCCCAATAATAAACATGTAGGAACATTGGGCTTAAGATGGGTAAAAGCTGTATTTTCTATTTCCATGGGCCTTGTTACTCATGAGTTGGATATCTTTTTGATGATTTGTGTTGTTCAGGATGGTTTTATAAACTCATGGTTCACTCTCATGCCTGTGAGGATTACTACGGTGGCATTTAAACTCACAAACAAGCCATCTCAGTATGGAAATATTTGTTTTAATGTGCCTGAAATCAGACTCATACAGTATACAGCTCTCTCCCCCAGTATGTACCGGGGAGGCGAAGGAGAGAAGGCTGTAGAGAGAGGCATCATTGCTACATTTACAGGATGTTATTTGTGGTTTATAAGGTCTAAATGTGCAGAGTGGACTATATTTCCCACAAGCGACACTTTTCTATTTATGTAGATGTGCTTTCTCTCGTTTAACTTTTTCCACCATCATATTTGCACTCTATTCACATTATTTGAAGGCAGCCTCCCAGCTCCTTAGCTGTGTGTACACCTTTACTTTCAGCCAAGACTTCAGATGAGAACACGTCAGTGTTTACATGAGTTACATCCTCTGTGCACTTTCAATTGTCACCTGTCATGGATTATGTAAATGTAAGTCACCCGCAGCAGCTTTCTGGAACAAACTCAATGCATGCACTCAAAGCACATTTAAAGTGATGCAAAGTGTCCTTCAGACCAGTTTCAGAACTGGTTTGGCTCATCTCAGAGATGCTTTGCCCTCTGAAATTAAGACGAGAGATTTTAGTTGAAACAGAGTAGGACATAACAGGTACCTATGTTTAGCATGCTGTCTAAATTTATATTAAACAATAACATGTGGGCAAAGGGTTATCTGTGCTGTTCAGAGATTCACTGTAGATGAGATAGATCAGCAAGATTGAGTCCAAAATCCCCAAACCTGAATTAAGGGACTTTGTGTTTTAAAAATATGAATAATTACATGTCATGTAACAAAGATTTCATTGTAAAAGCTGTTGTGCAATAGTGATTAAGAAGATGTTCCAAATTTGTTTCTCGGAAAAGCTTCAGGGAACTCTCTGCAAACTCAACCAACCAGTATCATTAGACAGTCATGGCAGCACACATTCAGCCTTTGGGCAGTTCAGTCACAGCCCATTGTTTCTCACTGACTACAATGCCAACTGTTCTGTCAACCTCTGAATGGCTGAGAGAAAATTAGTACTTTTCTGTGAGTTTTGTAGAGTTTCTGGTTTCTCCTGTCTTTATACACATTCTTTTTTTTTGATCCTTGAAGGTTTCAAAGCATCACAAGACAAATTTTCCACAGAGCCCAGGCCTTTCTCCTTATGTATGACATCACTTCCTCTCACAGTTTTTCTGCAGTCAGCTACTGGGCCAGCTGTATTCAGGTAGGACACAATAAAATAATAATAATGTTACAATATCAGGTGAGTCTTTTAGCAGTTGATAATGCCAGACGTAATATTCAAATGTGTATTTATTTATGTGCCTTTCAGTGATGAGGGCTGGGTTATCATGGTATTTTTGTATATGTGCCAGTGCATACTAAATAATGATGCAGTGTTGTAATGGTGTTATAACTTCATTAATGCATCACACAGAAGAAATGTCAGTAAGCAAAACGAATGATGTACAATTAATCCCATACAAATTATTTGACTCTGGTTATTGAGCTCAACAGTGCTGTTCTACTTTTTTGGCAGCTCAGGTTCCAGATTTAATCCCACCTTTAAATCCACCATTGACTTTTCTTAAAATCCTTAAGTACATTTTTCAAGCTCTCCAAATGGTTGTGATGATAAAACACTTGATTTGGCAAAACAGGCATTTGAAAATGGATTTAAAGGCAAAGGGGCAATAATCTTGCAAGCTGATAGATTTGCCCATCATCATGCATGTCTATCATCAGGCAGATCCATCTGGAAAAGCTCCAATCTACAATGTTTGGACTAACCTGAACACAGTTCAGACATTTGAGGAGAACAAGGCGGTAGCTACTGGCAGGGTTAAGTTGTTTGTTATGGCTGCCTCCTGTGTGGTGATTAGTAGTATGTAGCTCTAATACAGCCTCAGTTTTACCAGAACTGGACCATCATTCTGTATGAAATAGAGTAAAAAAAAAACTACAACCATTTCATGATTGCAAAAGAGGTTATGGCTCTTCGGCCAACCTGCTTCAGCATGAGTTTGTGACAGTTACAGGGACAGGGAGCTAGTTGTTGTGTAAGTGGGTAGATATAGTGGCTGTTATTGTTTTGATTAGCTCGGATGTAGCCACAGTGGTAGTGGCACTTAAAGCATTTAATGACAGAAAAGATGTTTTCACCCCTCTCCCAGCCTGCTTTGGCATGAGTTTGCAATTGTTATGCTAAGGTAGCAAATAGCTAGGCTTAAACTGTAGTGAGCGGCAAATTAATCAGAATAAGACCACATTTCTTTTTAAAACAAGAGTGAAGAGCCACACAGAAAGCTTGTTTTGGCAAAGAAGATGTTTTGCACGTCTCCTGACCAACCTTGGCATCAGTTTTGTTCAGCCAGAAGCTCCACTATTCACAGACTACGGCAGCAGTGTCCTGTCAGCTCAGGTGAACTGCAAGCGTACAACTTAATTTTGTCTCGTTGCTCTGATTGGCCCATTATGAATGTGACAGAACGTTCTTCAAAACACCCTTCCAAGAATATTTTGAAAAGTTCTGCCCTTTCCAAATGTTGGTCACAGCAGGTCACACCAATCAGAGATGTCACTGTGAAACTCAAGGATTTTGGGTACTGCCATATTTGTGGCTGAGATCAAGGATAAACCATGTTTTCCTTGAAAATAGGTTCTTATCTTACAAACTTATGTCTTCTATATCAGCACATACCATCATTTCACACTCAGATTTATTTTACAGGACGGGGCTGCAGAGGATGTTACTGTTTTACTCCTTGGGAATAAAAGCGACCTCACTGATCGTCAGGTCACATTTCAGGAGGGAGAAACTCTTGCTAAGGTACAGCAATACAGCATATGAAGCCAATCTTTGCCAATCAAAATTTAAAATGATCACAGAACAATCACTAAAGGCGGCAGATTTACTCCACAGGAGCACAACTTTTACTTCATGGAGTGCAGCGCTGCCACAGGAGAAAATGTGATTCAGTCTTTGGAAAGTGTGGCCAGGTGACACATTTTATTTTTCTCATTGTCATGACTACATCGTGATCTTTAGAATGCCCTTTAATGATCCATGTGTTCTGATGTTGCTCAAACTGATCATAATACAGTGTTTTTGTTATGTTGTTGCCAGGATGTTGAGTCAAAAAGCTGACACAAGAGAGGAAACCACCGTGTTGTTGAAAGAGCCACAAAAGAAGAAATCATCAAGATGTTGCTGAGCAGCTGGACTGACTTTCAAAAAGTTTGTACATCACAACTATGACAGCTACTTAAAACACTTTTGTTTGCTTTTATCTATCAATAAGGTTATTCATTTACACAACTGAGAAAGTCTGAAAAAAGACTGAAAGAATGTTTTCTAAATGCATGGTATGTCATACCATCTTTATGCAGATGACACACAAATATACCTGCCTTTAAGACGAAATGATGACAGTTCTATAAAACGTCTGCTGGACTGTCTGAAGAACTTGACCTGGACCCTTGCTAACTTTCTTTAAACCCTCACTTACTAATAAAGATTGACAGTGATTTTATGGTGGATACATTCTGTTGTTAAATCCAGTTTTTATCGTCTGAGGCTTTTATGCAGTATCAAATTGGTTTTATCTCTGCAAGAATCTGAGTGAGGGATTTGTGCTTTTATATATACTCATTTAGACTACTTTAGTGCACTTTATATTGGAGTTAATCAGCTCTCCCTTGCATGCTTACAGTTTGTCCAAAATGTAGCTGCTCTATTTTTAACAGGTATGTGATAAAATAAACATATCGCCTCCACCCTGACCTCCCTCCATTTTCCCCCAGTTTTTTAGACTCAATTTTAACTTTATCATTTTTACATCTTTAAATTGATCAGCACCAAGTAGACTTCTTGTGGTCTCTGTGGTCTGCTGATCAGCTTCCTCTCATCTTCCTTAAGATTAGATCAAAAACCTGAGATGATGAATTATTTTCTGTGGTGCCTCTTAAACTATGGAATAAACTACCTCCTAAAAGAGTCCGCCTGTGTAAAAATAAACTCATTAGAAAATTATTTAGAAAGGCACACACCTCTCTATATAAGGCCTCACAGCTGACAATGCATATCAAAGCTTACTGAGGCCCCCTCTCCCCAGATTGCTCAGGTGACCAGCTCTTAGAAGAGTCTTGGTTGAGCCAGACTTCTTCCATTTGAAAATTATGAAGGTCACTGCACTCTTGGGAACCTTCATTAAAGCAGGATTTTTTGTAGCCTTCCCAAGATCCGTGCCTTCAACAATCCTGTCCCTAAAGTCTGCAGGCAGTTCCTTTGACCTCATGGCTTGGTTTTTGCTCTGATATGCATAGCTGTGAGGCCTTCTATAGAGGTGTATGCCTTTCTAAATCATGTCTAATCATTTAATTAACCACAGGTGAATTCCAATCAAGGTGTAGAAACATCTCAGCAAAGATTTAGAGAAATGGGAGAAACCTGACCTAAATTTCAAGTGTTTTTGCAAAGGTTTGAAAACTCATGTCAATGTGGTATTCAGTTTTCTATTCTAAATTTGCAAACATTTTTAAAATCTGTTTTCACTTTGTCATTGTGGTGTACTGAGTGTAGATCAATGAGTATAAAAATGAATTTGATCGACTATAGCATCAGGCTGCAACATAACAAAAGTGAAGAGGGTGAGAATACCTAATAAATGCTCTGCATCTGTGTTCTAGTCACTGTGCAGCAATTTGGTAAATGTCTGTTTTAAAGCAGGCTTTATAAGTTAAGTGGATTGGACACTGGCATACAATACAATAGGCATACACCTATTTTGTCAATGTACATAAGCAAAAAAATCTCTAATAAATATTTAATGATACTGTAAAGTTGCTGCATAATTACTTTCAAGGCTGCAGTGAACAGATGGAATTATTTAAGGCAATGCTTCTTAAATTATGCATGTTATTTTAAATGCTTTTGTTTGAATATTCAGCTTTTTTTCTAGCGTATCATACCTGTCTCTTCTCTGAGAAACAAACCCATTAAATCAGTATTTTTGGTTCTTGTTCCTGGTATAGGAGAATTAATTTACTAATGAATCTCCCCCAGAGATATCTTAGTTCAGAAAAGTTTCTCAGATATGGTTGAAAAAGTAAACAGCTTAAATAAAGAGTCTTTTTTAGTAAAGACTCTTTGTATTTTCATATACCAAGTGTTTTATTTTTATTCCTGCTACATTCTGAAGTGTAAACAACATAAAATTATCAAGGATGTAATAAAATCTAAGATTCAAAACAATTAAATGTATTTTTTGGACTTAATCTAATTTTTTATGTCCTGCTTGTGCAATATCCCTGATGAAAACAGCAACATTTTATGACTTTAGCTGTTTATTACACAAAGTTCTGCCATTTTTAAGTAGATAATTATGTTTTATGTCCCTCATCTGTTATAAATGTTTGTAACACATACTGTTCTCATTTGCCTAACAGCTGCAAGACTGAAAAAATAACCATAAATTAAGTTAAAGCTCTTAAAGAGAAAGCGCTAGCAAAATAATGGTCAAGCGTTAAGTACCAGTACAGATTAACCTAATTATTTAATCAGTTTTCTTTTTTTCTTTATGACCTGTGTTGCTAAATGTTTTATATCCTGTTTCCAGCTTAATAAACCTGCTGAACAATGACTGCCAGCTCACGTAGTTAATTTGTGTCCTTGTGGAAGTAGAGTTGTCTTCATGCTGACAAAGACAGCAGTGTTCCCACTGGAACAACAAGTCCTTCACTGGTATGAAGAGCATGACAACAACGGCGCCACTGCAGCAACCTCATCACATCCCAGAGGACCCTGTTTGTGGGAAACAGAAATGCTGAGGTAGCACCTTCTGGCATCATCAGGGGCAACAGACAGGGGCACCAAATCTGATATAAGTGATCCGCTCTGACTTCACCAACTAGATTTAGGCTTCAACTGGGGCAATTATAGCTCAGACTGAATGATAGCTCAGTGTCAGGCTGGAACATGTTTGTGTCACAAACAACAGATAAAAACAGGAAGGGATTATTTTAGATTCCTTTCAAATTGTTTCGCATTTAATGATTTGATGCTAAAACCAGGGAATAAAGAGAGCATTTGACCAACAAGTTCAAGGTGATTGATTTCTACTCGGGCGACTTAAGCCTTTACTTTTACCTTAGACAAAGATTTCCACAGACGAGCAGAGTAAATCAGAAATTATTCAGGTGTCATACAGTTACTTTGGGGAAAATAGAGACCTGTAAAAAATGTTACAAAAACCAATGGCATATATATTTGTTTTTTCTTTACACCTTGTATCTCCTCTCTTTCTTCTGCATCACAGAGGATCTTTGAGCGGGTGAGCTGGTCGAGGTGACTCATATTTGCATGACATTAAACATGAATCATGAGACTAAACCCCTGCAAGGATGAGATTTAATACTTTGAGGTTTAACTTGACATCAAATCAGTCTAAACCCTTGGTTCTCAACCAGGGACCCATAAAATGGGCTGTGAAACTGTTTTCAGGGGGCCAACTGTGTTTCAGAGAGTGCTGTGAAGTGTGGCGGCTCCACCTCTGACTTTTTCCCAGTTGATTCTGGGGTGAGGCAGGGGTGCATCTTGGCCCCTACGCTCTTCAGTACCTGTATGGACTGGATAATAGGCCAGGTAAATGAAGCAAAACTAGGAAATGCCATGTGGAGATGTCCGGATCAATGATCTGGAATTTGCTGTGATCTTTGTGGACACTACATGCTCTTGTGGGGACTCTTAACTTTCTGAGTGAGGAGGCTGAAAAAGGAATGCGCATCTCCTGGGCCAAATAAACAGATCCAGGCATGTGGGGATGCCTCAGATGTTGCCAACAAATGTGTGCCTGTGAATGGTGAGAGCATGGAAGTTGTAGAGCAGTTCATCTTGGCAGCGGACTCCATTGATCAGCTGTGACTGCAAGGCTGATGTGCTGTGGATGTAACTTCACTTGATTACAAAAGCCTCCTCAGAAGACCCCAACCACTGTGCCATAATTTTTTATCATTTTCAGTAGATGCAGAAATAGGATCAATTTGTGAAATGAGAGAACAATATTTGTTCAGATCTATGGAACCTGTTAAGACCCACCTATCATCAAACAAAATTAGAACATGTACAAGTTACAACAACCATCTTCTAAGAAAGGAGAATTAAAGTATACATAAGAATAATAATATAAATTCAACACTTCTTCTGTGAGGAGGCAGGGTCTCTGATGCATATGTCCAGCTGATACAATGATTGCGCTCAAAGTCACGGCAGAACTGTTGTTTCTTTAATCCACCAGACAGCAGTAAGTCATACAATCTGACCTGCTGCTGTGTTCTTGTTGCCCGTTTCATTTTGTTGACTGTCTGTTGTTGCATCCTCAGATGCCGAGTCTTTGGTAGGTGAGCGAGACTGTCTTTGTCTTTTTTTAGACAAGTGGTATTGTTCGATGGCCTTCTGGACATCAGAAGGAGTCCACTGGTGACGGAGCAGGGCATCCTGCAGGGTAAAGGGGCCTTCTCTGGTCCGTCTGACTCCTTTACACACCGCTGTGCTGCGCAGCTCCAGTCCTATCTCATGCACAACTTTGCGCAAGTATTTCTGGGTTTCGTTTAGACACTGCACTTCTGTAAGAGCACATGACAAAGATCAAATAAATCCAGAGAGCACCCTGAAAGACTGCATTATTAACACTATAAGATGAGGTTTACTGCATGTTAAATTTACCTAAAGTAAAGTTGGGTGGCTGAAAGTGAATGCAACGCAGGCCTGTAAGAATAGGCTGTGATTTTCCATCTGGACCAAGTAAACCTTTCACTGCCAGCTCATAAGCTTCCTGTGAGTGCATGTCGATGTTGGAGTACCTGTATGGGAGGGACAAAGAGTCAACTACACCTGAAACTTCAACATTAACTCTTTCAATAGGGCACCAAGATCAATAAAACCATCATTAGTCAGCTGGGTTGTCTTTAAAAAAAAAAGCATACATTAACATGGCTTTCTGATTGGCTCCCTGCAGCATTGCCAAGACTTTGTCCAGCTTGTCCTGCGTGATGTGGCCTAAGACGAGAGAAGACAGATCTGGTGTAAGACTGCTCCAACATTACAGTACAAAGTAAAGGTAACACAAAAGCACATTTATTAATAAAAAGACCAACTTTAAGTTTGTAACAAATGATAAGAGTTAAAACAAAGAGAAGTGCCTTAAATAAATTTATATTAGCAATACCAGTACAATTAATTAAGTTAAAAAAAAAAAAAAAGTAAGAACAGCAATAGCATTACTAGCAGTACTGCCAAATATATTTTGTGGTAGGAGGAACGTATTTTGCGGCATGCACAAAAAAAGGTAAATTGGCATAATAAAAATCACCCAAATTTGCAGAACTTATGGAATTTCAAACAGCACAAACACTATTCAAATTAAAAATAATTTATACCAGTATATATTAATTAAAAGGGAAGTGGGTTATAACTAAAGAGGAAACTCTCATTTCTAAACCATGAGTGTACGCAAAACAAGGAAAAGTTTTTGTATTTCTATTAAAAGAGTAAGTCTATGGAACAGTTTGAATGTGGGGGAATGTCCAAACATAAACCAGTTTTTGAAAAGCGGTATAAGGTGATGATTTTCACACGGTACAAGGACGAAGGTGTCTGATTCTCACCTGATATTTATAGTTTATTTATTGTGTGGTATTGTTCTTTGTTGACCTTCAGGTCCTGCTTTATCCATCCATCCATTTTTCTATACCGCTTATCCTGTTGGGGGTCACAGGGGTGCTGGAGCCTATCCCAGCTGTCATTGGGCAAAGGCAGGGTACACCCTTGACTGGTCGCCAGTCAATTGCAGGGCTGACATATAGAGACAGAAAACCAGGCACACTCACATTCACACCTACAGCCAATTTAGAACCACCAATTAACCTAAGTGCATGTTTTTGGTGGTGGGAGGAAGCTAGAGTACACGGAGAGAACCAACGTATGCAAGGGGAGGACATGCAGACTCCCCACAGAAAGGCCCTGACTGGGAAGCGAACCAGGGACCTTCTTGCTGTGAGGCAACAGCGCTTACCCCTGCACTTTTATAACCATTATTATTATTTGTTTGTTTCCTTCAGCTGAGAATATCAGCTTCAATTTTGGAGACATTGTGGAATGAATGGTTGAATGAGTGAATGAATGTCCTTTGGTTGTTTAAGTAGTTATGACTTCTTTTTTTTTTTTTTTATAAAAATGTTCTCAGGTATGGTAGAATGACAAATCACGAATTGCTGCATTTCATATAAATTCACAAATTTGGATAAATATTTAGATATCTGATACACAAAAATATATGTTTTGGTAACAAGAAACATCATTTTGGATACAGATCAATATATGAAAAAAAACGATTTTCCATAAGTGCATAAATATAATTGCATATTTTATTTGAGAAATATACCATATGTTGTGAATAATTTATAAAGAAAAAATGATATCAATATGTAGTAATGGTGTTGGAATAATGTTAAGAGTTATATCAATTTATCTCAATACTGAAGTGTAATAATGATCTGTAGTAAATTATGGAGAAGCGGTGGGATTAAATATGTTTTTACTTCTTCATGCTCTTTTTTGAATGTTTAATCTCATTCTTTAAATGTTATTGTTCCTTTTCAATCTCTTCCTTTTTTTATTTCGTATTTGTCCTCCTGAATTTTTATAATAGCTTTCCTTTTTTCTTTCTTTAACATTTTTGAAATAAATATTGAATATTGAATGGGTTTTTTTTACATATAAAATATCTGTTAAATATGAAAAGTATCAAAAGTGCTTTTAAGGAATACTGGCATTGAGTCTTTAGATTTGACACTGCTTTAAATGCAAGGAACATGGGGAAAAAAATCTCATGAAACCAAACATGTATAGGAGAATCCTGAATTTTCCTACCATAGGTGGACCTTTCCACAACACGGCCTGTGTGAGAGAAATCATCTGTTGCACTCCCAAATACCCCCTCCAGAGTATAATCCTACAAACACAATAAACATTTGTGTATTTGTCTTCATTTCATTTATAAATATCTCACTTAAACCTAACAGAAATCAGTAATTACTCTTGTGACTCGTGCTTTGTAGAAATCACCCAGGGTCCTGTTTCCATGTCCAAGGGCAAGAACTAAAGTAAAAAAAATGACAAGTGAAGAAAATTATTAAACAGCAGAGTCTGAAACAAAGTGTGCTCTTTTGTGATCACAAGTGAAAATCCCACTTAGAACACCAGAGGAGGACACGTCCAGCCGATGTCCCACTCCAACTTTGATGTGCTGGTAGTCAGGTCCAGTCACTGAAACATGCAGAAAAAAAATCATTTAAATACAGCCCAAAATAGATTTGCTGCCACTTACTTCTTCGTTGAAATTGAGGACTAACAAAAGCTAATGGTGATGAGGTTTTTTGCCATAATCAAGCAGCATTTCTAAACAGTAAATCGTCATTTCATGGATGAATTTCTTATGATGGGGGTGAGAAGCTGTTAAATGCGGCTTTCCTGGCAAACACTGCTGGCAATACCAGAATGCTTTTGCATGAGCTAATTTTAACCAAGGCGGTCACTTTGTCAAATTTTATTCACTTTGAAGGCACTCGAGTGGCAATTTGACATACTTGTTCACTTAGAGGGCCCTTGAGAGGCAATGTGTCAATTTTTCTCCAAATAGAGGGCACCAAATCTAGCAATTTATCAAGTTTATAGATCACTGGGGCATACAGGGGCCTTTTGCAGGGATTTTCCAACATTAGGGCACCCTGGGAAAAAGATCGTCCGCCTCTGCCGCCCTCTGAGTCCACTAAAGGTGCACATAAACATAACCCGTCAATTCTGGAAGCAATCCAGAAAAAGTCTGTCCTGCCAGTCAGTGATTTAAGAAACTGAGCTATGCCGTGAAGTATAAATTTCCTTCAGGGTCAATAAAATATCCAAACTGGTGAAGTGGACACACATACCCAGGTGGTGCTTGGACAGGACTGGCACAGAGGCTGCAGACAGAGTGAGTCCTTGGGGTACTTCAGTCTCACAGTTCGCAGGAATCGAGAACCGGACCTCCAGAGGAAGTGGCTTTGATGGTGTGCTGTTCAAACCTTTAAGAAGACACAGAGGTCACACAGATCAAACACTACGTTAACTGTAATTTAACGTTTAAGGTAATGCTTATAGCTACTTGTTTAACTGACATGCACATTCAATGTATTGCTTTCCGTTTCTGTCAAGTAGACCAGCAGACATGTATGCGCTGTAATAATAAGTGTTTAATAAGTTGTTAGTATCTTTTTAACCTCACCTTTAAGAACATTTGTCTCGATGCCATCCCTGACGAGTTTCCAGTGAACACCGGAGGGTTTGTACACACAGAAAAGACCCTCCAAACGCCGAAACATCCGGATAGCAGGAGCTGACATTTTTGTTCGTAAAATCAGGTTTCGTCTGTTTTCTGTAAAAAATTATTAATTCGCATCTTTACAGACCTTTCCACGAGTAACAGTGGTTGTTATACATTAGCACAACATGTGAATCTGTGCGCATGCGCATGCGCATACGTCTCCAAATTCAGGTTTTGGCATCTGCTTGTTGACATACTGCCGCCTGTTGTATTGGATGTATTACTTTTTTTTTCTAAGTGAGGAGATAGAACCGGATAGAAGTATAAGATACGATGAAGATATTAAAGTCGTCATCTGATTAAAAATGTGAGTTATAGGAGAAAGGTGCCGCCGAATATTAAATTGTAAAAAGGCTGCGTTTTTTGTCGTCTAGATGGCACCAGATATTGTAGATCTCCCGAGCTTGGTAGTTGCTCCGATTTATCTAGTTATTAGGTAGTATTTACATAATTTACATACGTTTTACTCAGTATTCATATTCAAGTAGCTAAGGAAACTGTATGTTTACTTCAAATCCAGCAGTGGGCGCTAACGCATCGTTCTTAGAGGTCAGCCATCTAAACAAACATAGAAGAAGATCTGTGCTCTGGCTGTACTCTACTTTCATATCCCAAGACGAGACTTGACCTGGGTAACGTTTTCAACTTTAAAACGTTTGTTTTTATAGTAATTCATATCTTAACGGCACTGGTTTTCTACCTTGTGAATGTGGAAAAGAGCTGGCAGGTTGGCTTGCACAACAACATTGGCGTGTAGGTGTAACGCTAGCTTGTGTTAATCATAAGTGACTTGCAAGGACATTTTACGTAGCCAGGTAACGTCAACGTTTTCAGTGACGTAGTTGCTGCCAACTACGAGAGCCTCACGTGCGTGAAGGAATGAACGTTAGTCTGCAAGGTTTTAAAATTAACCTGCATGTCTAATAATATGTAACTTTAGCATAGGACCGGGCTTTTGAGTTCATTTTTGCCTCAGACACCATGTTTGCGGGAACATTTACTCAATAAATACCAATGACTTTACAGCTAGACTTAAATTTGAACCAAAGCAACGATATATAGACAAAGATGAAAAGGACAGCTGAAAATTGAAAGTCAGGATGGCTGAATTGCACTAAGCTCTGTTCAGTATTTGAATAGTTTGAACCAGTGTTTTTCACTCTTTAGTTGCCCAAAGGGTCACATCGGAGGGCACGTCTCAAGGCCCGTCATGTTCATGTCCATGCAAAATAGCCCCTTTAACCACAGTAGAATATCTTCCATACTGTTTACCACGTGGCACTTTATTAAAAAAATCTTAAGTCCTTAACTCATCACTGTACTCTGTATGATTTGGTTGGGTGGTCTTCTTATACCACTCATAGGCTAAATCACTGCCATATCATCATTCACACGACTATACTTCCCTCATGCTTGTGTGATTTATTCATTTGAAAGTGCTGAAGTGGACTGTTGGTCCAGCCTGAAACGCTACTAGCTTATTTTCTCATACAGCCAGTATTTACAGCCTGTGTAGGCACATTTTATGGTCAAAATATCAGTTATAAATATCAGCAGGGATTTCATGTGTGCCAAAACTAATAACTCACATTTTAGGCTAGAGTCTGCCAATACTGATATCATGTGGATAACATTGTGCATCCCTACCTTGAATTCCAGTCTATACTGTTTGATATAGAGTGAGTTTGTTGGGTTCATAAGATGGTTTTATAGGTCACATTAAACCACAGGTGTAAATTAAAGAATCGTACATGACTGAATTCCATTTAAAAGCTTCTGTATTTGGTACTTTGAATCATGCTAAATCTCAGACTTTCATGTCCACCCATTGATATGGCTGGTTTCCTGAAAGGCCAAATAGGCCCTCCCCAGATGTCATTTAACAATATTAGTGCATGCACATTGATTTAGCACTTGCCACCTGGCTAACACTTGGCTCTTGGTCAGCTTTGGAGCCAACTGAAAAATGTTTGTTGGAGGTCTTAGCATGGCTATTTGCACTGGCATTATTGTCCTAATGGTTAAGCTCAGTGGTCCTGACCACAGCTTTAATATTACAAAAGTAAAGGCTCAAACACAGTAAGAAGAGGGAGATTGCATTTGAAACCAAAAAACAGAAAAACAAAATGTGTGTGTGTTTTAATAAGTCTGGTGGGTATTTAAGTTTAGAATAAAATTGCTTAAATTTAGGGTGGCCATGTCTTTGTTAACCTCCAGAAAGCTAAATTTATTGGGTAAGCTGAGCTGTTAAGTATGGTAAAAATTTTAGAACACTTCAAAGAGTTTACCCCACTGAAAAGCATAAATGATTTTTTTACACACAGGCTTATTGGCTTATCTGAGTAATATCCATAAGAAGAAATATTACCTCTCATTAATCTGTCGTCTGTCTGTTGTGGTCCCTTTGTAGGTGTAATGCGAGCTCCCCTGCGCTGGGTGCTGTGGGATGTGAAGGATACCCTGCTGAAGGTGCGTGCCTCTGTAGGAGAGCAGTACTGCAAAGAGGCTGAACGGATGGGCCTGAGCCTCAGTCCTGCTGAGGTCCAAGCTGCTTTTGGCCAGTCATACCGACATATGTCCAGCAGATACCCAAACTATGGCACCTCTCAGGGCCTGGATGGCCGGTCTTGGTGGATGGAGGTGGTTCATAACACATTCTCTCAGTGCAGGGTGCAAGACCCAGCCCTGCTTAATACAATGGCTCAGAACCTTTATCATAACTTCTGCAATGCAGATAACTGGGAGGTAGGGAAAGATGACATATAAAACAGATACCTGTTTGAAACACATCTTTAAACATAAGTTCTAACATCAGCTTTTTAATGTATGGTAGTGAGTGAGTAGTTGTGGTGAAGCAGAGCAAGAAGAGTCAACTTAATATGATGTCACTGTTTTAGGTATACCCAGACTCGGAGAAGGCCCTTCAGAGCTGTTCTTCACTAGGACTGAAGCTGGGTGTGGTATCAAACTTCGATCGCCGCCTTGAAGAGATTCTACGTGCTTGTGGCCTCCTGTCTCACTTCACTTTCCTGATCACATCAGAGGAAGCTGGCGTAGCAAAGCCAAATCCAGCCATCTTTGATCAGGCTCTGCAGAAATGTGGTGTATCAGCTGACTGTGTAGCCCACATCGGGGACCACTATGTGAAGGATTACCTTACATCTTGCTCAGTGGGCATTCACGGGTTCCTGTTGGACCGGCACAATGAGCAGAATCGACCTGACGTTCCTAAAGAGCATCGACTCACCTCTCTGGAGGACCTGCCTTCACGGCTTCAGCAGCACATGGACTGAAACCAGACAGTCATGGGATCAAGTTTCTTAACCCAACTGAGCTTAAGTTAAAGAACCAAACTTAGGTAATGTTGAACTGAGTGAGCTGAGCCACTTTAAAACTTTTCACTGGTTTAACTAAAAAATAAATGGTCCTGATGGAAAACAGATGCGGAGAATTATGGGTTTCAATATAGAAACTACAAAGTGTAACTGTATGGAAGTATATTGCATTCACATAGGAAATGAGGTTTTCTCTGCTTTTCTGAGGTCAGTCTTGTCTTTGTTTATTGATACATTTTTGTGAAAAAATATATTTCATCGCTATTGCTGTCTAGGAATTTCAAGATATTTTTTTGTAAGGAAAACAAAGGTTTCCAAAACACTGGACTTCAAGCACCCTGGCTTCTGTGACTCTGTGATCTTCCTCAAGACTCTGGGACCCTGATTTCCAAGTAAAATTCAAAATTTACATTCATCTGAAAACAGGACTTGACCATTCAGCAACAGTCCAGTTCATTTTCTCCTTAGCCCAGGTGAGAAGCTGATGATATCTTCTGTCGTTTAAGATTGTCGGGGCATTAAGAACATGATACTTGTAGCCCATTTCCTTGACCCATCTGTGTGTGGTGGCTCTCAGTCCACTGACTCCAGCCCCAGTCCACTCCTTGTGAAGTTCCCGTGTTCTTGAATCTGCTCTGTTTTAACAGTCCTCTGACAACTGAGCTCATCCCTGTTTGTGCACCTTTTTTCCCACACTTCACCTTCCAGTCAACTTTCCATGAATATGCTTTGATATAGCACTCTGAGATCAGCCTGCCCTTTCAGCAGCAACCTTCTGGGGCTTACCCTCCTTGTGAATCAATGATTGTCCTCTAGATAATAGGCAAGTCAGCAGCCTGTCCCATGATTGTGGTTTTGTGTACTGAACCAGACTGGGCCTTGGATTTTTCCATAATATTCTAATGTGTTGATATAGTGGATCTTTGATTTTTGTTAGCTATAAGCCGCAATCATAATGATTAAAAAAGAAAAAGTCATGACAATTTGTATTTTCATGATATGAATCCAGAATATATGGAAATTGAATTTTTTGAAGTAAATCACAGGGGGAAAAAATAAACATTTACATGATATTCCAGATATTCTTTAGATGCACCTGTATGTAAAAACATCCAATACTTAAACATAAATAATATCTGAAAGTACTGCCGTTGATTTTTTTTTAAGCGATGCTTTCACAAGAAATGAAAGTATACTTGATTTAAATTAAAATGTTCATTAAGAAAACACACCTGACTCTGATCTCCAGAATGAAAAGGCCCACCTTAGGCACTGCAAAAGCTTTCACACTAAGTTTCATGATAATCCAACCTGCAGCTTATTGTACTTCTATCAAAATCACTGAAATCATAACTTAATTTGCAGCAAAATTTAATGTTAAATCCTAAGAGAAAAGTAACCATGCATGGTAAATTAACAAGCAAACAGAAGAGCATTTTGGCATCTAAATTCTTACAAACATCAAGTCAGCAGGGTCCAGTAGTGCGTGAGATTAGCTGCAGACTGAATCAAACACATGGCACTGACATACCTCATTTACTGAACACCAACCCCCCCATCCCCAAATTACAGCACTCCTAAAGATTTCCAGCGAAGCAGTTATCTTCAAACACTCAGGTAAAAAAACAAATATGCATCCTACAAACGACAAGAGCTCTAAATTTTTTTTCCCTGTCACATATATATAACTCTTTTCATAGCCTATAAAACTTTTCACATAAAGTGAAAGCCTTGTGTTAACATTCATGGATGGAGTTTAGGACAGTTTGTAAAAAAAATAAAAAAGTCACACTTGCTAAAGATTCACAAACTCCATCAATGTCTGACCATGGAAAGAATTATCATGACATGTGGGCTTTGCTTAAAACTGACCCTTTAACTCTGAGCTTTCATCATTGCTAACGATTTGTTGCAGAGCTTAGCCATGAGAAGAACAAGGCCGGGTTGCTTAACCCTAATACCTTTGTAAATACCCTTATTCTAAACCATCTGGTCAGAGGCAGATACCAAGCTTTTTGTCCCGAAGATCAAAAGAGCCAGAAGAGAAAATGGGGGGGAAAAAAAGAGCAAAATTGCATCTTAGTTTGAAGCTAAGATTCAGCCTTTTGTAGGAATCTGGGTTGACATTTGTCTAAATCAGAGCTCAGGAGGATTTTTATTTGGTTAAAGATGACACTTTATTCAGCAATGTAACAATATGTGTATTTCCACAGAGTATGTGAACCTTCATTTTCTATCTTTATTGCATTGTTTTCTGATTTTATGTGTTTCCCCTTCATCTCCTTTGTATGTTAAAGGCTTTTGTGTCTTCAGGGAAACATCCACGAGAGCTGCTTAATTCAAAGCTGGTTTAGTAGCTCAGCCAGACGGACCTAAAGGACTCCACAGAAATCCAATTGCAGACATAATGGGATTGAGAAACAAAACGAAGCTCGCCGAATGGAGAGAGCGAAAGGGAAGACCCGAGGAGATGCTGGTGTAAAGAGGGAAGACGTTGACACAAAGGCATTTAATGGAAATAAAATGGGAATTTAGAAAAGAAACAGGATGCCTGTGGTACCTTCTTGCACATTGACAAGGCTTCAGCATTAAAGGGTATACATTCTGTTTAGTCAGAAAGACAAATAAATAGAAAACATAATGGTGATGCAGAAAATGGCTGAAACATTTCCTTCAGCTATAAAAGCACTCAAGAGTTCAGCTCTTTGTTCAATTGTGCCTGGGGTTCAAGGTTTCAAGGTTTGTTGGCATTTCTCTGGTCTTGAAATATTCAGTGGAAGAGAAAAATAGAGGAGCGGAGCATCAGAAAATCGGATATTTAAAGAGAGAGAGGGAATGAAAGGAGCTTAGGAAGTGAAAAGAAGGTCACGCGATGGATCGAGTAACAGACTCCATTGACAGAGCATTTATGAGAGCATAAATAAAGAAAAGAAGCACTCATATACACACTTGCATTTTAATTCACTGGAAAACCAATGCAGATCACAAAAGCTTTCCAACTGTGAACATAAATCTGAAAAAGTTCACCCTTTATCTGTGATTTTTTTTATATTGACACATTTTATACATCCCTGTGTGGATTATTTACATATCAATGCTGTAAAAACAAACATATACACATATGCTGAATGTAAATATCATCGCCTACTGTAAACAAAGACGAGCGTTTCATCCCCATGCAGTCTTTTGGCATAAACACACCATCACATTCATCTTAATGAAGTTTTTACCATCCTATTGCACAAAGAACAGTCAGTCTGTAATTGTTGAAGAAGCTTTTAAATATTTTGATTTATATTCTCCTTCCCAGGCTTTAAAAGTATTCAAATCCAAAGCAAAAGTATAAAGTGTGATTTAAGTGCATGCATGCTTAGGTGGACGTGAACACACCAAGTGCTTTTTCCCTTCAGTGCTGATTCAGGCAAAGTTAGAAACGAGTGTATTTGGCATCTCTTATTAAATGGACACCGTTTCCGCGTGACTACATCGTACCATTAGTGCAGTTTTTTAAGAACAGGGAGCAAGCTTGCAGTAAAAAGTGCAACAATATGATAAGACCAAGGAGTAACCAAACTTCCAGTGTGACTGTGTGCATGTGTTGTTAAAGTTATAGCTTGCACTATAAAAAGAGAACTCTGATGCATGAACACATTCAAGTACAGCTCAGGAAGAAAAAATAAAAAACTGACATAGCTTTCGTAACAATACTGGAGTCAAACTTACCTGTACCATCAGAACAAAGCCATATTGGAAGTTGCACATTTTGTGTATAATTATTACTGATTGCAGGGTTTTAATCCATCAGCATTCAGTCCGCTTCACGATTCCTCCTCCTGTCTCCAGTGAAGTGAGTTCCTTCTTTAAAAACAGACACTAAAATGTTTTTAAAGCATCAAATTTCCCTCCATAAATTCTCTAAAATATCCTCTGTGCATCTAAGGAAAAATGTGCAACATTATTAAAAGACAAAAAGAGGAGTTGGGGCTGAATTATCATCGTCCCGCAGTCCTAAAGTAAAAGTTTCATTTCAGCGTCCACTTCAGGATAATGAGCAGCCTGTGGATCTTTTTTCATTTCCTCTAGTCCAGCCATCAACAAGAATGAGGAAATACACCGCTCTTCTCTTGAAGGATTTGGCACCGGGTTATCCTCTGGGCTGCAGACGTACTGTACTGTTCTGTTGTAATTCTGCTCTTTTCGTCCTTCAGATCAAACAGAAGTGAGCACGTTCCTAAGGTTTTGCAGGTCAAAAATAACTTGTGGAACTTTTGACCTCTTTGCACTTGGCTGCGCCGGCTTGATCCATAGAAGTGAAAAGGACTTTGGTTACAGTCCTGAGGTCTGCGCAGGGGCCACATGAAGAAAACTAAGCACGCTGAGTGGAAACAGCTCAGGTCCCAGCAAGACGTCTCCTCAAACCACTGAAAAGGAAATAATAAAACAGGGACTATTTCCTCCTCTGCCAGAATCACATTATCCTACAAAAGTAAGGCCGGGACATTTTAAATTACTGTGAGCAAACCCATTTAAAACACCCAAAACACCATTAAACAAATCTGATGGCGTTTGTTCAGCTTTCTCAGAGCAACATAATAAATCAAAAGCTCTACATGTCATCATCCCAACCAACACTTGCACTACATTTTGTTTATAGTCGATGTCTCATTCGTTCTTTTGGGTATTTTGGTATTTTTGAAGTTGGGTTGTATGAGGTACTTGGCAATAGTAGTGGCATTGTCCTCCAGTATTTTCAGTGGTGTTACCCCTTTAAGAACTACTCGCTGGTTGTATTAACAGGGAGACCAGGCTTTACAGCATGACAGATGGGTACAGTTTCACTATGTAATTTAGTTAGTTTGGGGTAAAAATGGCAAAAAAAAAACAAAAAACAAACAAACATGTTGGCTCAATGAACGCTTTATCGGAATTTTTCTAAGTGTTATTTTTCACCCAGAAAGCCTCTGTGTTTGGCACTAATGCAACATTTGGCTACATGTTCTTCCTCCACAGGTAGGGATGCATGATATTGGAATTTTTTCAATATTTAAAATTTGAATTTAACCAATACCAATATACAGTGCTTAACAAATGTATTAGGCCTTATGTCATAAAAACGAGAAAACATAAATATTTTAGAAATCTTTCAAAAACTTTTTAAAACTAAAAATGTTATTGTTATTTATTTGGCAAATAACAAACTGAAAGAACTAAATAGTCCTTTTTCACACATAACCAAAAAACTTAATCTTTTGTATGGCCTCCTTTGGCCTTGATAACAGCTTGCATTCTTGCTGCCATTGTTTTTATGTACTTTTCCACAGTCTCTTTTGTTATTGAGTTCCAAATAGTTTGTAGCTGTTTCCACAGACTTGCTTTAGATGAAACTTTTGTGCCATCAATCTTTGAATCTACTAAATCCCAAATTTGTTCAATAGGATTCAAATCTGGACTTTGACTTGGCCAGTCCATCAGTTCCAGTACTCCAGATTCCTTTTTCTTGGTCAAATAGTTTCTGCACAGCTTTGAAGTATGCTTGGGGTCATTGTCTTGTTGGTATATGAACCCACGACCAATCAGATTCAGTCCAGGAGGGATTCCATGATGCACTAAGATGTTGTGGTTTTCACTCATTTGACCGTATCCACAAATGGAACCCCATACCATAATGGAATCTCCACCGTGTTTCACTGTGGGTGCAATTCATCTGGTATCAAACTGTTCTCCAGCTTTTCTGCAGACATAAACACAACAATGCTGACTGAAGAGTTCAAACTTGGACTTGTCTGTCCAGAGTACCTTCTTCTAGTCAACAATAGTCCAGTGTTTGTGCTCCCTGGCAAATCTGAGGCCTTTCCAGATGTCTGAGGCCTTTTCTTTACGTCTTTCCCTATTTGTCTCAGAGATCATCCAGCATCATGAAGTGCTTTAATGCAGACTCTTTCATTTTCAGTGAGGTCTCCACGTTTTACCATTTTGAACAGGAAATGAGGAATTTCAAACAAAATTCACCTTTTTATACCCAAATTTGAGCCGGCTCACTGGGCTTCTCTGAGAAGTCAGAAATGAATCAAGCATAGCATTCAACCACTAAAACTCATTTTTCTTTTCAGGAATGCAAGTAAGTAACTATAATTTGACATGTTAATGAAGAAATATTAATGTGCTTTACTATTTTTTCAGGTTTTTTTGTAAACCAGTACATTTGAAAATTCATGGATAACAATAATAATTATATTTTTACATTAAAAATATCATTTGGGTTAAAGAGCTTCTACATATTGGTGTATTAACCATTGCAGAAACATAAAAAGTTATTTTGGTAATTAGCAATGCTGTTAATTTAGGTAAGCTGTGGCATAAACCTTTTTTGGGTGGTGGTCTAATAAATTTGTTAAGCACTGTATATAAATGTAGTTTAGACCTCAAACACCAGTCTTTAAAACACACAATTACAAGTTTGAGGATAAAAAAAATTACACAATTTTAGTCATTAAAACACACTCTAAAGTGTAAGGAATGAGAATGAACAAAGAAAAAAGACTTCAGCTGCAGAGGTCTGTTGGTCCAGCTTAAAACAGACTTATTTGTTTGTATGGCCAATATTCATAGCTGAAATAGGCAGACTTTTAAAGCAAAATATCGGCAGTAAATATTGCCAGAAATATCATATCTGCTGATACTGATAATAACAGTGTATTTTCATCTCCTGATCAGCTGTTTGGGCATGCATTCTTCAAAAGTGACAAAACAGCTATGAAGGCAAAATACTGGGATTTAAAAATGCAACAAAAATAGGAGAATAATTGGATAAACTAGAGAAAATCTGAGATTAATTGCAATCTGAAGATTTAATCATTTGACATGCCCTATTTAAGACACAATTGCCAAAAAATAATTTTATTATAATAATTTATGTAATTTTATTTTTTACCCACCTCATCCACCTGCAACCCCCCTACACCCCTTAGTGAACCCCCTGGCGTCAGGACCCCCACTTTAAAAAACACTGCTACAAACTACTCGCTCATTTTATGTGAAAGGCTGTGTTACTTACAGTCGAGCGGTCTGACAAAAGCTGTTGATGTAACTTGCATTTTACCTTTTTGAGATCTCAAACTTCTTCAAAATGCTCCCACACATGTAAAGTTGTTTTTTTTTTTTTTTACTTTGTAAGCTATTGGGAAAATAAAAACATTATTTATGTAGTATTTAATCTAAATAATCTAATTCTTCATTGTCAAATCAATTTCTTTTAAGTACACATTTAAAAACTGCTCTGTTCATGGATAGGCTATCTTGGAAATAATCTTATTGACAGAATTAATAAAGTACCACTCTCAGAAGGATAGAAAGATGATCTGTGCTTCTCTGTGGCGTAGTGATGTGCGTGCCTCTGCCTGCGACAGTCCTGCCTCCACCAGCAGCTGCACAACAAAACACACAGGTATTCAAAATCCTGAAAAAATCATCAGTTTTATTATTTAGAATTACTTACTGTACAGTTTGCATATTTCAGCTGTTTTTGTCCCTCTAAGCTTTGTGCAATGAAAAATATTCAGAAATAACGGTAGAGACTTACTGTAGGAGTGTACACACGAACATGGTGAGAACACATCCAATCACACACAACACCAGCACCGTGGCCACCGTCTGCTGTCTGTGGTTTGTTGCTACTACAGCCAGCAGGTCTGCATGCTCACACCTCATCCCTACAAAGCCTGGATGGCACCTGGAAGAGAGACAAAATAACATCGCAAAATTTTTTGAAAATAACTAACAGAAGAAGGGAATTAACAGAATATAGAATTGCAATTTGACAGGCAGATGGAAAACTCCAACTCTTCAAGTTGGGTTTTTACAGTACTTTGATGATACTGACTACAGGTATGATTATTATTTTATTTAGTAAATTAAAGCCCCTGTGACGAGATTTTGGATGGTTAGTAAAAGACAACAAACTGATGCCTCTATATGAGCTACAAAAGCAAGCTAGTTCATTAGCAACAAGACAGATTATTCCTTTTGCATCATCCCTGGTGATGGGAGTCGGATAAAATTACTTAAAGGGAGCCAAGACACACTTTCTTTGTCAAAGAGTCATTGTTACTTTGACGATGGGCTTTAAAAATAAGGATCTATGAGATCATTTGTCAGAAATTACCACTAATATGTAAAAAGACAAGATGTTCAGACAAAAAAAGCCCTCTTTTTCTGCTCACAACGTGCATAGTAGTCAATACAACCCAAAAGTTCCTCACATTGGCAGTTTAATGAAAAATAAAAATAAAGCATGTGTGTTCTCCTGCCTCTTCAGAAACATAAACACCAGAATCAGCGCCTTATAGCATTACTGCGCTTTATTCTCAAACAAATCAATCCAAAATGTTAGATTTCACTTGTTGCCCTTTTTTAATTGACATAATTTTGCAACTCCAAATTTCAAGTGGCCAAAGTTGACTGAAACAAGTTGGAATTTAACATTTAATATAGCATAAACTTACACACATGCAGGCGTCTCCTCTAATATTAGGAATCGACACATGCCATTTAAGCAGAAATGGCGGTGGGAGTCAGGACAGTCATCAAAATGAGACCGAACAGCTGCTGCAACAAACTCTGTAAACAGGTAAGACAATAAATTGTCAGCAATTTCATGAAAATGTACCAGCAAGGGGTGGAAGTCACAGGATAATTCATAGTATGATACAACACACACAACCCATTATAAAGACAATATCATGAAACAATGTTACAAAGTCATTTAGCAGATACTTTTTCCAAAGCAATCGATAAATCAAGATATCTGTTTAGCTGAGGAATATAAA
This sequence comes from Cheilinus undulatus, assembly GCF_018320785.1. Classification (NCBI taxonomy): domain Eukaryota; kingdom Metazoa; phylum Chordata; class Actinopteri; order Labriformes; family Labridae; genus Cheilinus; species Cheilinus undulatus. The sequence continues at coordinate 32,097,582 of NC_054867.1, read as the reverse complement.
CCCTAGAAAGGTCAACTGACCACAGCCCCCTTTTTTGCACAGGTAGTGCCCACAGCCTTGGTTTTAGAGCACTTCTCACCAGGGTTTATTGTTGCTAGGTCAAATAACACACTGGGCTTAGTATTTTTCTTTATTATAATGCAAAGAAATGCTTTCCTTGTATTTGCAGCTGTTGACCTGGACACGTTACCCTCAAATATAAGAGTCAGAGCAGTTTCTCCTCCACCATTGTTGTTGACAAAGCTGGGATCATAAGTCTTGCCCCTTTTAGATTTTGATTGGTCAGAGAGGGAGATCTGACATAACCTTGCAAAACTGATGAACTGGCAAGATTCCATGTCTGCCATCAGGTAGATCCATCTTGCAAAGCTATAATCTGAGAATGTTGCGTTTTGTCTGAGAATGAATGGGCCCATTAGTGTCATTTAAGGAGAGGGAGGTGTTAGCTGTGGGCTGGATTTAGTTGTACTGCAAGCCTGTAAACAATGGCTGCTGCTGGTGAGGCTATTGATATGAGCACAGCAACATCATCTCCACTCTCCAGTGACCGCGCCCCCATTTGAGAGAAAACAAGACTCTAGAGCAGGTGTCATCAACTACATTTGTACATGGGCAGATTTTGTTTTGGCAGACACTGTGGGGGCCAGACTTTAAAATAAGCTAAATAAAATACATGTTTTGGGGTAATTAACATATTATTGTTTTAGTATTAGTATTTCCATGATGTCTGTCACTGGGTTTGATACCACTATGTTGTGTCCTGATTGGTAAAAAATACAAGCAGGAAAAAGGTATTTTCTTTTAAATCTCAATCAGGGAAAACTGCACTCTCTAAGAGTGTGAAGTGGAAAGTTGACAACAAAACTTGTGACTTGAACGATGAGGTGGTGTTTATCATGCATCATCTTTACAAATGACAGCTGACAGATGGATTTCTGTAAAAATGGGTCAAACCTCTGTCCTGATAGAACGGTTTCAATATTGATTGTTTTTTAGGGTTCATTTAATAGTAACAGGGATGTAAAGGGGTGCAGGTGTCCTAGAGGTTTAAGGCGCACTCCACATACGGGGTCAGCCTGGGTTCTAATCCGGCCTGTGGCACTATCCCGAATGTCTCTCCCCAGCTCTCTCATTCCTGTTTCCGATTCTATCCACTGACCTTCGCTATCAATTAAAGGCATAAAAAGCCCCCCCCCACACACACACACAAAAAAAAGAAATAAATAGGGATATAAAGACCAAGGGTTCTCTAAAAAGCATATGTTTTCAGAATTTAAAAGTCTGTTGGGGGCCGGATGGGAAGCTTTGGGGTCCTGACCAGGCCCCCAGCCCACCAGCTGATGATCACTGCCCAAGAGTGAACAGAAAACAATGGGATTAAAGGCTAGTTTGATGTCTTTTGTGTCTTTAACAATTAAAAGCCATCATTTAAGGCATTTTTTTGTTCTCAAATGACAAAGGAGTGTAAAAGAAGAGCTCTGTGTCTCTGGGCTGAAACTAGAGAAAGGTACAGTGGTTAAATATGACACCCGTGCTGTGGTTTTACTGACTTTAAGCTAGCAGCAGCTCTGTGACAGCAGGAGGGTTAGTCTGCCTGCTTAAACAGATTCTAACATTTACAAACTTAACATTCAAACCACGTTCAAAGTGTTAGTATCAACACACGCAAGGCATGTGATGTTGATTTATGACATCTCAGGTCAAAAGATGAGGCCGTTTGTCCAGTTTGATAGAGAGAGTCTGAACAGATGCTCATCTGATGCATTTCTGAAGGTCACTCTCACAGACCGTTCATCTGAGACACCATATACCTCAGAAAGCAAGTGCCATTTGCTGTTCAACGAATTTCTAGTTTTAGATTTTTTTTTTATCCAGTGTTGTAATTAATAAACAAGATCTGGCAGTTACATTCAAAAAATAACCACATTGCAAACATTACACACTAAGAAACATTTCATAGATTAAATTAAACAAGGTCATAAGTCTAATATAGGATTAAATTATGTATAGACCCATTTTAGAAGTAGTTATACTTGACAATTGCTTGTTTTAGCTTTGTTAGCTTAATTAACATTACTACATAAGCTGATGTAGCTGAGTTAGCTTTAGTAATGTACATTTTGGCAAATGTAGCTAAAGCTAACTTAGCTACACAGCTAATGTAGATACATAGCTTACATAGTTTGTCGATTTTTTGTGAGCTTAGCTTCAGCTATTTTGACAACATAGCTTGCACAGCTAACAGAGCTATGCAAGCTATGCTAGCTGCATTGGAATCTTTACATGGAGGAGCTTCTTTCCTGTAAGCAGACTGTTTAATCGACTTTATTTAACGTTTTGTATTTAATTTTTGCCAGTCAGGCTTTTAACTTTTAACGTTTGGTATCCTAACTGTTACCTTAACTCTTACTATAACCAGAATAAGAATATGGCTGCATGTGTAGCTGTCATGCGGGTTTAGGTCTAATGTCAGGAAAATGCATGAAAGTCTCTCATGGTTTGAAATTAAAAATATATGCACTGATGGTCTTCTTACGGAATGTCATAACAACTAAAACCCCTTTAAATTTATATGAAAAGCTCTCCTTTAGTACAGATATACATCATTACTCTATCAGGCATGCTGTTAGAGATTGTTTTATTTTGCCTAAAGTAAAGACTTCATCAGCTCAGCGCTCAGTAACATACAGAGAAATGCAGGAATGGAACTTGCTTCCAAATGATATTAAACAACATAATACTCTTTAAAGTTTTAAACAATCCCTGAAAATATATTATCTCCTAAGAAACTTTGGTAGCCAATTATAATTCTGAATACTTTGTTGAATACATGGACTTGCTAATGTCTATTCTTTAGAGTCACTCAGAGCAACTGTAATGTCTGTTGTCTTTGACTTTGTGTGAGTGAGTTGTAATTGTTGAAATGTTTGTTCTGTTGGTGCGGTGTGATGTATTGTCTTATGTTTGTGTACTGTGATTTCTGATTTTATAAATTGTATTGTCACAATGTAAACTGTGGACCCCAGGAAGAATAGCTTACAGCTGATGCTTAAGCTAATGGGGATCCAAACAAACAAACAAACAAATCATAAAGGGAAGTTTAATCCAGTTTGATATCCTAAGTTTTATAGTGTGTATTTCCATTCTGAGATATATGGTGGCTCAGATGAACGCTCTGTGAGCATGGCCATCAGAAATGAACAATCTGAAGCCAGACTGACTTGCAGATTGGATTTAGGCTCTCAACTGTTACACCATATGGTTTTCATATTTTGAGCTTTTAAATTCCAAGTGGCCCAGTCTTTCCCATTTACTACTGTTCATTCAGTTGTCAGCCAGAAAAGGGCAGGTCTGGCATCTTGAGGGCAAAGTAACCAGATGGTTGCTCTTATTAGTTGCTTGGATGTAGCTATACTGTCAGCTTTAGAACTGAACAACATTTCTTTATTAAAAGAAGAGCAAAGAACCACACTGAAAACTTCACTTGGTAGAAAAGATGTTTTTGCCCTTTACCTGACCAGCTTCGGCATGAGTCTGATTCCCTAACTGGCCCCGCTGATACTGAACAGTGATAATGGGTGCCTATCAAGTTCATGTTATGCAATTTAGTCACAGGGGAAATACATACCCACCACCTCATATGTCTTGTTGCTCTGATTCGACTGTAATGAATATGACAGAATGCTTGTCCAATCACCCACCAAATTATTTCTCAAAGGTTCTGTCCAGCCACAACACCACCTATGCACTGCAGTCCATATGGGAGTGAAATATATCAATGGATATGTGAAACAGTTTATCTGACGTGTCAGGTTAGGCAGACATTTGGTGTCATTTTCAACTCTTACCACACTTAATCCTTGATCTTTTTTCCATTGCTGTCTGTCATTATCCTTCTGTTTTTTTACTTCTTCCTTTAACAGTTATCATCTGTTCTTTATGCTCTTATTGATGTCAGAAGCACTATCGTGGAAATTACTGAAGAAAAAAAAACATATTTGGAGCCAGAAATGTCCCACCCTTTAATCCAAAACATTTTCCAAGGGTTAATTATTTCCAATACCATAAAAGGCTATTATTTCCTCACATAAACAACAACAATGTAGTATTTGGTAGGGGGTCCATTGATATTGGTTTTTCAGGGCCAATTCCAATATTGATTATTGGTAGTTTATGAGACTGCTAACTGATATTTGGAACCCATACTCATTTATTTTGACCAACAAATTTACTAATGTGCCAAAGGTAAAATTGCATTCTAAAAAAAGTTATCCCTAGGTCTAATAGCACAGAGCAACACAGTAGCAGCAAGAAAACAGGAAGTGACACCATACCCTTACTGTGTCAGTGGTGTCCAGCTTGAATGTTGATTGGCTAGCACTCATGTGACATCTAACCAATCAGACTGTGTTGTATGAAGGCAATCTGATGAGACTGAGAGTGAAAATAAAGCCAGAGGAGAAGACACCCTTTGCAGTGGAACCAAAGAGGCACACTTTTTGATTAATTAATTTGATTGATTATTAGTAAATTAGAATGCCAATACCAATAATCAGCCAAATGCCAGATTTCAGCCTTAATAATTGCTGAGGCTGATCATTGACCAAACCCTAGTATTTAGCAGGAAGGCCATTTTTAAAGGCAGAGTGTAAGCTAGTAAGGTTTTCTAAGATGTGTTAGAGAAACTTCCAATGCTTTGGCAGACCCGCCCAGTGTTAGAGGTCCTTGAAGGCATGAATTCTACCCTCAATAACGTTATCAAATATAATCTGAGTACAATCAGTCTGATCCACATCATATCAGAGGTGAATATCATAAATCTAAAAATAACCTAAGCCTGCAGAGACCTAAAACAACAGCATGCACTAAATCCTAAAGCTGACACCCACGCCACCAGCGGCACACTGAAGCCTTTTGTAACCAGTTGCATGTGGATTTGCACTGGCTTACAACTCTATCCGTACCTGGGAGGGACAATCAGACCCAAGAAGAAGTCTCAGTGGGACATCGCAAACAAAACCCTCTGTCCATTTAACCCACATCATTGGCCTCAGGAGAGTTCACAGATCTATAGCAGGAATTAAAACCATTTTTTCAACGCAGCTGTCTCAGTTTTCACTCATGACAAAAGACATCACATCAACAAAAACGGGACATATCTTACAGGTCAGCTGTACAGTCAGACAAATTCCTGCATAACTGTGCCTAACAAAAGTCAAGTGTTCACCGGGAATGGAAACAGATGCTCAGTGTGACATTCAGGGTGAGAAGGAGGATGAACATGCAGACAGATATCTGCATTACAGCCTTCGTCACACACTCCCATTCCATCGGTAAATGGGCTTTTGGATTGCAGCCTACATGTATTGTCTCCTTCTTTCAGACTCTGTGAAAGCCCTCTGTTGTCCCTGAGGCATCTGCCTACCAACCTCGCTCTCTTCCCATGTGATTTTGGCAGCCAGACAGGAGGGACACTGAGATGGAAACCAGCCCTCTTGGGCACGTTAAGGTGCTTTTCTCACAATAATAATAATAATTCAATACTGCTTGAAATGGGTGGATGCCTTGCTCATGTATACAGCTCATAACCTTTAATATATCACAATTGCTGCCCTTGCTCATGCTAAGAGGATCAATTATCAGTGAGCCCCACACTGTCCGCATGCACTGCAGCTCAATGGGAAGATTTACTGTTTGGAGAAATCTGGCTGGGAGAGCAGCAATGCAGTCAGAGAGGATCAAGGGCAGCAATAAGGACAGTTTTATCTGAAATACAGGGAAACAAGCCGTCAGCATTCCCTTGCATCCAAACATGATATGACATACTTTTAACTGGAGGGATGTTGGTTGTTGTCGTTGTGGTGGTGGCGGTGGTGGTCATGCTCCCACTGCTGCTTGTTACAGAGGTGTTCACAGCAGGGGAGGAAGATGTGTTGACTGAAATGGTTGCTTCAACAGTTGTTGGTTCTGCTCCAAATGTAAAGAAAACTGCAGAGAGAGAAAGAAGCAGACTTTAAAAAAATTATCTAGTATTGATGTAAAAACAGCAGGAGGATAAATCTATCAGGAAAGCCTGAAACTGAAGCAAAATGGATAGAAATCTTCATAAAATGTCAAACAAAAGTACAGTCATATTTCTGAAATTGTTTGAGCCTTAACATGCATGACAAAGAGAAGTTAGGTCTACCTGTAACTGGAGGAGTGTTGGTTGTAGTTGCTGCTAAGGTTGTCATAGTCGTGCTTCTGCTTGTGGTGGTTTCAGAGCTGCTTGTCGAGCTGTTCAGAGCATTAGTAGAGTTTGTCTTTATGGAAATGCTAGCTTCGATGACTGCTGAATTGCTTGGCCCTGCTCCGAACGTAAAGAGGGAACCTGCAGGGAGAATAAAAAGTCATCCTGTTGTGAAAAATAAAAAAACACTAGGTCAAAAATAGACCCTTGAGAGCCACCAATTTGCCCAAAGTACCATCATTTAGAAGAACAAAAGGGATGGGCCCATTATCCTTTAAACAAATAAAAAATGCATCCCAAAGGAAAACCACAGGTCACACACCACACTACATCATGCAGGGTCATCCCAGTCATCCCTTAATGTACACTTATGAGTACAGGACCATATTTTCAATGTGATATCGATGCTTCATTGAGTAACTGGTACCCAACAATAGTAACAGGGTCAAGCATGCACTTAAAGGATGAGACCAAAGCACTATAAATACAGCAGGTCCCCTCTGAGAAGACACGCAACCACAACCAGAGTCTGAAAACAGCACAGAGAGGCTGGCTTATTCAAGAAATAGACAAACTAAGACATCTGATGAATTATAGTTGTTTTTTTCCCACACTGTGAAAGTATAAACCACACAGACATCCACCCAAACAGCACACCCACTTTATCTGAATACCATCATGGATGATAAACAAAATTAGAATGAGCATAATGAGGTCAAACATATGAAAAAATCAATCATGTTTGCCTTGCATAAACACTTAGCAAAAGAAGGAATTTGTGGTTCCCAGTACATGTAGGGCGTGATCCAGTGGGTTGATATTGATTGCAGAATAACATTGGACAATACCAAAGATCTATATTTCCCATACAAAAAGCGTATTTTTATGCTAAGTCAATTACTCACCACTTAAAAGAAAAATAGCATCCCAGAAAATTCGAGTCATCGTGACGACTTGAAGTCAAAAATACATAAACTTTGTCTTCACGTCAACGCAGGCGTGCATTCAGGAGCCACATTAGTCATTAGTGTTGGAGGCTGCAGGTCGAGTAGCAGCAGAAACCATCAGCAGCACACGAAACATTTAATCCAGTGATAGCAGCACAGCAGACCTGAAGCCCACTCGTGTCACTTTAACACATCAGTTCCACAGATACACGCGCAGGATAGTCACCGGGATCGAGCTGACTTGTTTTAACTTTGTTAGTCAGGAGCAGCAGAGTAGACCTCAGGGTGTCCGAGCGTTTAACTTCTGTGTGTTCAATTGAGGAAACTCGTGTAATCCTGTCAGAGGCTGACCAATTAGAAACAGGGAGGGAGATGGGAGGGGGAGGAGTGACGGGTATCGTCTCGTGTACATTTTAATGAAATATTTTTGTCATTTCTTCTCGCGATCATCCCATCTAATTTGTTCGTTCAATTACTCAGGTGCCTCTTAGCTTATTGAAATTTGGGGATAATAAAGAGTGAGTGTCCTTCTCCATGACCTATTTTATCTATTCCAATACATTCTACATCCTGTACACAAATTAAATAAGATAATTAAGATGTAACCATAGGCGGAGCAAGGGGGTGCCTCATAGGGTTTGAGCCCTGAATGTTTTAAGCTGGTTTCTTCTGCTTAGTGTTATGACAAATAAATGCACAACAAAATCATTTATAGTATACAAAAGGGTGTGGAAATCTTACTTTTGTAGGCAAACGGTATAAAATCAAACTTTTTTCAACTTGTTAGAGCTTATACCACAATATCAAAATTAGTTATAACATCAAATTAGATAAAAATTTTCTGTATTCATGAAAATAAAAATAAATTGAGAAACCCACCATTTATTTTAATGTTATTTTTAATAATGAAGAATGCCAACTGGAAACTTTTACACTAAACCTTAAATCTGTTTCATGTTATGAACATTAAAAATAATAATATCAGTAAGTTTCTACCCCTTTTTAATAAGAAGAAGTGCAAATTATTGATCTTTAATACAGCATATTATGGTTTTAGAATGATAGAAACACTTTCTTTAAGGTGGAACTGCATTATTCATGCCCAAAGATGTACACATTTGCTGGTGTTTAAAATCTAAATTTGTATTTAATATTGCTGGAAAATAGTACACACAACTACCTGATGAGTAAAAACTTTCTGGGAAGCACACATCAGGACCCCCCTAGGTTTGGGCTAAGCCCCTGATATCAAACTCTTCTGGCTCCACCCGTGGATGTAACACCTTTAGTAGAGGCTCAAGAGGCACAAAAAACTACATTAACAACAACAAAAAGTTACTTACACCAAAGAAGCATTTATGAATATACGTTTTGTTCAACAACTGATTTTTAAAAAAAATCAGATTCATATTTCTCTGACAACATTTTAAGTTTGAAGGGTTAAAATGCAACGGCGGCTCTGGAGTCTTTAGGGACCCTGGGGAAAATTCCCAGGGGCCCTCCAGCCAGTGTTCATTGCTGTTTGGCTAAAAATTAAACTAACAAAAAATTGAAATAATCACACTTATTTTAAAAATATATTCTGAAAAATTCACGTGTCAGACTCTATGTTTGGTGGTTTTCTATCGCCAAAGAACTCTGTGTTCCTAATTGCATACCTCCATTAGTTTACTTCAGTGTGAGACAGCACCATCTAAACAGAGTCGTGTTGTTGCAACTTGCGGACTACTGTTTTGCACTTACAGGAGATGATGACAATCTAACTGCTTCCTTTCCCTTCTGCTTTCTTTTTTTTACAACGAATTGCAAACAGATGTCAGGCAATTATCTCTAACATTTGACAGCTATTTTCACCCAGTGATAAATTCATTTAACTTGTTTTTTAAATATATTTTTCTCTCAAAGAAAGTTTACTTATTTCACTTTAAATGCCTTATTCTTTGTTAAACTGTGCTGCTGATGCTAGTAGCTTGTAGATAGCAAGCGGATGCTGTTAGCTAACATCCATCCATCTTCCTCCTCTTATCCAGGGCCAGGTCACGTAGGTAGCAGGTTGAGCAAGTCAACCCAGACATCCCTCTCACAGGCAGCACCCTCCAACTCCTTCTGGGGGATCTGAGGGTGTTCCCAGGCCAGACAGGATTTACAGTATAAGCCCTCCAGTGCATTCTGGGTCTTCCTTGAGTTCTCTCAGCTGCATGTGCCTGGTGGACCTCCAGGAGGCATCCTTTTCAGATAGCCAAACTAGCTCAACTCTGCTCCATTTGTTGTGGACAAGCAGAGGCTCTACTTCTAATCCCATCTGGATTTGTCTAAACTCCTCACCCTATCTCTAAGGCTGAGTCCAGATCCCCCTCTGGAGAAAACTCATTTCAGCCGCTTGTATCCACAATCTTTTTTTTTTTTTTTTTTTTTTTGTCTTTACCCAGAGTGCATGACCATAGGTGAGTAGTACACTGCATTTTAGTATTCTTCTCATTGTGAACACACTTTGCATCGGCAACTTATGCTCTCAAAATATTTATTTAATGCAGAATATCTAAGATTTGGAACAAACCTAAGCTTTACTGGTTATAAGTGTTGAAACTGTAACTCATCATATAACTTAAGTCCTTTTCTGTTCCACACTGTCAAGCTTCCACCCTCTTATTGTTTTATCATCTACTTCAATTCCTAGATGGATAATTCCTCTTTATTTTCCCTTTCAGTGACAAACTTATGTTTACAGTTTTTTCCTTCCACTTCCACATCTGCTTCATGAACAGAGCTTATAAAAAGTATTGATTTTATAAATTAATCATGGTCAGAATAATTTTGCATTTTTTACCAAAAAAAGACAGAAAAAACTCTTTAGTGTCAAAGTGAAACAGATTTCTTCAAAATAATGCCAATTAAGTAAAAATAAGTGATGAAAAATAAGTGACTGCTTAAATATTCACCCCCTTCAAGACAGTATTTAGTAGATGCACCTTTGGCTGCAATCACAGCACTGAGTCTGTGTGTGAAGCAAACAAGAACAGAGAAGTTGAGGAAGTAAGAGAAGTAAACATGGAAGTCACAGTGTGGAAAGATTTTAATTTATTTTCAATGTCCAGAGATCTAGGATCCAGAGACTAGATTTATTTTTATCTCAAAGTTTTATCATCTCAAGAAAATGAGCAGTAGTTTTTTATTGTAATTCAAGTTCAAAGTTTGAAGATCCACAAAATAGTTTGTTTTAACTGAGACTTTTTCAACCAAAAAGAGAACTTTTGTATATGTAGGCATGTTCTTCTCCTAAACACTTGATGTTTAACATTTTTTAGTTATCAAAAAGGTTTATAATAGAGAGTAATTGAAGTGTGCTTGTCACTGACTCTCACTGAAAGTGGCATACATCTTATTCAGAGATAAAGAGACTCAATAAAATTTGAGTTGTTAACAGGGAAAATCCATACAGTCTCCTTTTTCCAAAAAAGAAAATTGACAGGAAGGAATTAATAAAGGAACTGATAAAGAAATAAATCAATAAGAAGAATCAATAATGGCATAGATATCAATTAAATATCTATTCCCATCCCTGTCCAGGGCAGGCTGCTGAGAAGCATCCCTACAGCATGATGCTGCCACTACTGTGCTTCACAGTGGGTACGATGTGTTTGTGGTGATGAGCAGGGTTAAATATTAAACATAGCTTCTTGTCTGATGGTCAAAAAGCACCACTGTGGTCTCATCGGACCAAAGCACTTTCCTCCTCTTGACCATGGAGTGTCTCACATGCCTTTAGGCAAACTCTAGTGGAGATTTAATCTGAGATTTCTTCAGCAGTGTCTTTCTCTTTGCCATTCTCCCGTAAAGCTTTGACTGATGAAGAACCCAGGCAACAGCTGTATGCAGAGTCTCTCCCATCTCACCTTCTGAAGCTCGTAACTCCTTCAGAGTAGTCATAGGTGTCTCAGATTTACACATGTGCCATATTCTTTCCATTTCTTGGTGATGGATTTAACTGAACTCTGGGGGATGTTCAGTGCCCTGGAATTTTTATGTATCCATCCCTGATTTGTACTTTTCAATAGCCCTTGCTTGGAGTGTTCTTTTGGCTTCATGGTGTAATGGTATCCAGAAATACTGATTAACCATCGACTGGACCTTCCAGACACAGGTGTCTTTATAAGACAATCACTTGAGACCCATTCACTGCACTCAGATGATCCTAATTTCCCTAGTTTTGAGACCACTAGGACCAAGTAGCTTAGGTCAGTCTCTTTAAAGGGGGTGAATATTTATGCAGTCACTTATTTGACAACAGATATTTTTGTTTGATTGACATTACTTAGTAGAAATTTGTTTCCACTTTGATATTAAAGGGGTTTTTTGTATTATTTTTTTTTTTGAAAAAAGACAAATTATATTGATCATGATTGATTTATAAAACCATTAAAAGGGTAAAACATCCAGGGGGATTACTGATTTTTTTTATAGGCACTGTATCAACACTGGAGATTGCCATTTACATTGGCCAGATACGTTCGAAACGGCGTGAAGATTCTGAGATGGATGTCAGATGTTTCGGTTTTTACGTGATATAGCCTGATATCATTCAAGTTTTCATGACAAAGTGTCTTTTCATTTACTGGGGAGTGTTGAAATAACAGCAACTGCAATTTACTGGAAATGTGTCATGATTTTCATGTTTTTTTTTTCAGAAGTGGGATATAGCTGTGTGATCTTTAAACAGCATTTGAGATTTCCTCCTTGACCCAGTCATTAAAAAAGCATTCAGAAAGACTCATGGCCATCTGTTAAGTCAGAACAGTTCTAAAACAGAAACCTTTTAAAGTGAATGTAACATGAAATGATAAGTGAAGAAGTCTAATGATATTAGGCCAACTAAAATGTTAGCTAGGTGTTCGTTTGATTCTGACATTATTAGGAGTCATGAACATGATGTTTTTAAAACTGATCTTGCCAGCTGTCCTTCATATTATTTATCACTGTGTATATTCATTAGCCTGTAAACTCAAATGTGTTGAATTATGGAAAACTGTCAGAGTTTGCTGTGGTTTGATGATTTCCTGAAGTGGAACATTCCATGATACATGACTACTGAAAGCGTGTGGCAATAGAAATGGGGAAAAAACAAAAAGACAAAGTATTTCAAGTAAAACATTCAACACGAGCAGCCACTGTGCTAGAACAAATGCCATAAACATGAATTTAATATCAATTTTATTTGTTTGCCTTAGACTTTTCAGTCCATGTGCTCAATCTTTTGTCCAACAGTTTTGATCAACAGAGCAAGAAATTAAAAGCAGCTTTTGGCAGATTCCCATGAGGAAAGTGTCACTGAGTCGAATATATTTTCTGGTGTTTTTGTCAACAGTGCCACTATTACTTTTATCAAATTCATTTTAAGTGCAAGCCTTTGCTTGAAAACGCAGCAGTGGTTACAAACATGCTGGAAAAGAACTTCATCACAACATTTCTTGCTTTAAAAGAGAATCATTGTTGGCATGAGTTCTTCCAAAAATGTGTCTCCTTCCTCATGCAGCCTTTCTGCACCTATTTGATTGATAATTTGGTTGACTTTTTTCAGTCTATAAACTGTCATAAAAGAGTAAAGATGGGACCATAGTTACATTAAAACAGCTCACAGATTCCTCACTCATGGGTGAGGATATTGATTGATTTCCTTCACAGCCTAACATTTTCTCCTCTGACCATAAATACAGTCTTTGTAAAAAGTTAAAATGATGCCATACAGGACTGAAAAAAATGCAGAGTAAATAAAGTAGCATGCTATGTTTGATGCTGATACTCACAGCAAGGGCAGCAACGTAACATTTCAAACCGGCTCCATCTACTGGGCATAAACAACATGCTGTTTCCTTAAGTCAAATGTATATGATAGTAAGATACTGGTTATAACTTAAATAATTAATTGTGAGAACAATGAATCAAAAACATTAAATTATCACTCTATAGTGTAAAAAATAATCATTCAATATCTTTCATAAATTTTCAAGTATTTTCATCAGCTTTTAAATCTTCAGTTTTACTTCATATCAGAGTGTTTTCATTTTTATGAACTCCACATTTGTTGAGAAAACCCAATTCCTACAATCAAGGACATAAGGGCCTGTTCTGTGCTGTGAGGACTCTCTCCTTCAGTTCAAGCTCTTCTGGGGATCTAAGGTAACACTACAGCTACTGAGTGGTGTGTTTAATGTCAGACTTGTCATCATTTCAACACAGAGATGTTAAACAAGCTTCTTCTGCTCCACCTTGTTAAATGTTTTGACAAATATAGACCATGACCTACTTCACCTTTCTACTGAGGGCATGCTTTGTCTTAATATGAGAGTTGCAATGACAAGTTGATAAAGTTTTCTTTCTGAAAAGATGTGCAAAGAAGTTATCAATCAATCTGCTGTGTCAGCTTTTTGAAGAAATGCCACTGTCATTTTTCCTTCACTCTTGTAATGCTAACAAACACAAATGATCAAATTAAAACACTGACACATTGATGTTTGAGTTAAATCTGGTGTTAACAAATGTGTCATCAAATCATATAAATTGACTTGGATACAAATTTTAACCTTGCAAAGCCGACGGATTTGCCTATCTCCATCTCTGTCATCAGGCAAATGCATCTTGAAAAGCCCCGATCCACAACATTTGTGCTGCACCAAACACTGCTCAGACCAATCAACATTGATTAAGGAGAACAAGGCGGCAGCTGTGGGCATAGGGGTGGGTCATACTAACTGATTGCAATGCGGTCAGTACTCATCCCTAGTTGTTCCGACACTACACAACGAAAGTGTGGTGTGGTTAGAGTGGTGATTAGCTTGGATACAGCTCTAGTGTAGCATCAGTTTTATCAAAACTGGACCACATTTCTGTATCAAATGAAGAATAAAAACAACACCAAAAGCTTTTCTTGATGGGAAAGATGTTTTTGCTCTTCTGCCGACCTGCCTTAGCATGAGTTTGGAATCGTTACGGGGGAAAGGGTTAGTTGTTGTGTGAGTGGTTGTGTACAATAGTTGCTATTGGAGTACTTAGCTCCGACCTAGCCACAGCTCCAGCTTTGTCAGAACTGTCTTTATTAAAACAAGGGCAGAGGGCAACACCGAAAGCTTTTCATGCTGGAAAAGATGTTTTCCCTCTTCTCCCAATCTGCTACAACTTGTGATTGAGTGTATCCAATGGCTGGTGTGGTAGCTATTAGCTCAGATGTAGCTTGTAGGAAATGAGCAGTTTAATCAAAACTGGATTTCTTTTTAAAACAACAGAAAAAAGCCACACTGAAAGCTTGTTTTGGAAGAGAAGGCATTTTTGTGGCCCCCCCTCCACCGGCATTGGCATCAATTTTATTGACAGTCACAGTCAGGTGAAGCATCGGGCATGTGCATAATGTCAGTTTGTCTCGTCCTTCCCTTTCCCAAACCCTTTGTTTGGGAGCTATCCCAGATGTATCATCATATTCTGCTCACTGGGAAATGACTTTAAATACACCCACTATCTTTGAATATAAGAAACATAGCTTTTGTGAACTAATAGAGCTATTTTTACTCTACATTTAAACTCATGAAGACAGCTATTCTTTATTTAATTCATCTGTGGTAGTGTGGTTTACAAAAGTGTTTTAAGGAAGGACTGGTGAATGTAGCTTTCACGAGCACATTGTGGACATTTGTACTTTCATGAGACATAGCCTACACTGAAATGACAACATGTTGGATTATAACTATGCTTTAAATGTAAGTGCAGGCAAGAGAGTTATTTCTATTGACCAATAGACTTTTTGTCTGAACCAATGTGTCGAATTCACCCTCTTCATTCACCTTCCTGCACCTGAACATCACATGTTTAATAGAAAATCGTACATACCTCAGTGCGCATGCGACATGCCATGTGTCAGACATTTCTTACCTCAGAACAAACTTTACTAACAATCATTGTATTGGCACTTAAGGAGTCCTTGTGAGGCATTGCTCCGCCGACCGTCTGATTTGCACCACTTCAGCCAATCGCCAAAGGCCTTACGTCACGTGCACGCCTCAAGCGCGTGCTGGAGTGCGTGTGAAGGAGCTAGAGCATCGTTACCGGAGAGGGGGTGTGCTGATCTTAGTGGTTTTTTAAAGGACTGGTCAAAGGAACTTTTTGTCTTCACATTTTTACCAACTTCGGTTAACAATGTCGCATGCTGGTGCACAGAAGGTAAAATGTCATATTATCTACGATATGCAACAAGTATCTAAGATGTCATGTTGTGTTTTAATCCCTTTGTAATTTGCTAACTCGAATAACGTTTTTAAAAAGTATTAAACAAGCGGAATTACTCTGTTGTTTGTCCTTTTTGAATGAAGTGTAGTTTTACTGTCAGTGACTCTATCTATCTATCTATCTAAACAGGGCAGTCCCCTGACTTTGGTGTTGATGGTTGCGTCTGCAGCCTTTGGAGGAACTCTTCAGTATGGCTATAATCTGGCAATAATGAATGCTCCAACAACTGTAAGTTGTCATTGCTTGCCTCTGTCTGCATGTGGTTGTGTTTGTGCATTCATGTAGAAGTAGATTTCCAAGCGTTAGCAATAAATGTTGATTAATCAAGCAAGCTATGTTGCCTAGTGCTTGTTCATTGGTGGATTAATGTTGGCTCGTTGAAAATAATATTTCCGAGACTACAGGCTAGACCTAAAATATTATGCAATATATCATGTTGTAAAATAGCACTGTATGAATAAAATGATCGATTTATTTATCAGCAATAGCATTTTAAAGTGTAAATAGGTTTTAAATGCAGATAATACTGCTGTAGATGCACCTGCTGAGCATTCAAACATGACCAGAGTGGTGAATTAAAGCTCCAGTGGGGAGATTCGTCATGATCATAGAGCAGAGTGAAATGGATACTGATGTTTCCTAAAGACCTTCAAAAGCGAAAAATAGCATCACCAACAAAACAGATTATTTCTCTGTTGTTTTGATGAATGTCCAGAGTAGCTAAAGGTGGGTAGGTGTCAGACTTGTACACTGTGGTACATTTGTATGACAGTGTACAAGGGCCACTCTTAAATAATAAAAAAATGAAAAGGATTAAATTTTGAGGAAAAAGACACTTTCAATTTTTGAGATTAAAGTCATAAATTTACGACAAACCAAACTCAGAATTTTTCACAATAAAAGGTGGTAAATCTATGAGAAAATAAGAGAAATTTTCCAGTTAAAAAGTTGTAATGTACAAGGGAAAAAACTGTTAAAGCATTTAAAAATATATATATATATTTTTTTTTTAATCTGATTTTTTTTTCAAGATTAGATTGATACATTTATGAGAACTAAAACTACATCAAAAATGTAGCAAGATGTTTGCTTGTACCAATACTGCATTTGAGAGCTTACTCAAATTATACTTCTTTCTGGGAGTGAGCCATAAAGAAATACTGTGATTTTGGCCCAGAAGTATCAAATTATTGCTAGTGTCTGGTGTTAAGAGACATTAATTTAAAGTTGGGTGATTCAGAAGACAGCAACACACTGACAGCATCTGGAAGATTGCTCTGATTCAACCAGTGTTTAAGTGAAGTTTCTCGCAAATATACTACTTTTTAATATGGATCATTTTTCAAAATTTGTGAGCTTTGTAGTTTTAAAAAAAAAAAACTTTTCTCATAAATTTACAACTTTTTAAACTAAACAATTCTGAGTGTGGTTTCATGTAAATTTAGGCTATAATAAAGGATTTCTTTTTAATTTTTTTAGGTTTTTTTTTTTTTTTAGTTTTTTTTTTTTTCTCGAAAAATGTCAGATCCTATATATGTTTTTTACTTTTTAGAGTGGACCTAATAGGACTTTGTACATTTGGCTTTATTTCCTGAAAGCCATTTTTTTTTCTTTTGTGTTATAAAAAACAAACAGCTGACAAACTAGAGCAAACTGGTAATAATGATCACAGCAAGAAGGAAAACATGTGGAGCACATCACCAACTCTGAATTTTAATGCTAATATTATTGTTTTATTATATTAAAATTACTTATTTGACCTTGTGCCCCTGGGGTTTTCCTTATTTCTGATAATTTAATTCTCTAAATTCTCTCCATGGTATTCTGAGTCTTTCTCTGTTAGCTGTATGGATCATTGGATTTAAATGACAAAAATATACACAAACTGACTGACCAAGAAATGAACTTTGAGGTAATAAGTGTCAGCTTTAAATGCTGCTCTGTTTACTCATGTATGCACATGTTTGGTTAACTCAGTGATGCTTTAACATGCTCGTCTTTTTTGACAGTTTATTCAAACCTTCGTCAATGAAACCTTCCTGGAGCGCTGGGACATCCAGCTTGAGGACTACCAGGTGACCCTGATCTGGACCATTATTGTCTCCATTTTCTCATTGGGGGGCTTAACAGGGGCTCTAATCGCGGGACCTATGACGATACGCTTTGGAAGGTAATCAATGCAGAAGATTCCCAGATGAGATTTTCATTTCAAGTTGCAGTCAGTTAATGATATACCTTTTGTAATTTAAGTCTATGAATGAATTAAGAAATTGTTCATTTACCTTGATATGTGTAACGTGCACCTGCACATAAAGATGGATTTAGTTTAACCCTCAGATAAACACACATGCACAAAGGTTGCACAAAATAACTTCAACCTAAATTAGAATAACCATTTTTATCCATTCATACTTTACAACGTAATGACATTGATGTTTTTTTTTTAGGGTCAGTATTATGGTCAATATCCTCCTTTCCGGAGGATTTTTAAATGCTCATAAAAATGTTTACTCATAGTTAAATTACAAAAATAAAACACTGTAAAAGCTGGTCACTGGAACTTTTTAGACTATTTTCAGTCAAGGACAAAATTATACTGATTATGCTACTATACTTTTATTTAGTGTTGTTTTCCAAAATATGAATACTGTTACACAAGGGATATTTCAAATGTTGTAGCAAACACTTAACTGACTTCAATTTTATTAAAGTTGTTAGTAGTTCTCCTGAGCTGAGTCAGGTCCACTGGAAACCTGTCATAACAGTAGGGTGATCAGACTTGTCTGCCAGAGAAAATAAAACCTGAGCTTATAGTTCGCTCTGGTTTCCCAGCAGGATGCTTTTTGTTAAGTTGACTTAAAATACTACAGCGATAACATTACATCACAATGAAGGAACATATAACATTGCAACAGTGTTGCTCATTGATATGTTTTTACTAGCTTTTTAGACAAAAGCTGAGCTTTATAGCACAGAGGAATAAGGCATATGTCAGGCTTAAACCACACCAAAACTGCATGTTTAATATTTTAGGAAAATAAATGTTGTGGATTTACTGCAAAAAGTAAAAATTAAAAGTTCTTTGGAGGCATCTTTACAGACCATATTGACTATTTCTATTTACTTTTGATACATCAAACTCCTACCATGCTTTAGCTGTCAAAACATATTACTTGCACATGTACAGGACAAAATCACCAAAGAGATAAGAAATACTTCTTTGTCTGCAGGGGTTCAAAATCAGCACAGACAAAAAGATGCCTACATGAGCTTAAAACTGTCATTGACCCCCAAATGTCCCTTATATTTACTTACTGTGTTCTCCTTTTTAACCAAGGAAGAAATGCTTATTGCTGAACAACATCTTCCTCATGACTGGAGCGCTGTTAGCTGTGACGAGCAGAGCTGCTAAGTCTTTTGAGATGATCATCATCTCACGTGTCCTGGTTGGAATAAATGCTGGTATGTCATTACAGTCAGTGAAAAATTTATGTTTTTTACCTCCAACACTGTCACGTTACGGAGAAATTCTGTAATGCTATTGTCCTTTAAGAGACTGGAATGAGAGTTGATAATGTGGTGGAAAAAAGATGATATAGCCTACAGATGAACATTTATGTTCTGCAGGAATCAGCATGAATGTGCAGCCCATGTATTTTGGTGAAAGTGCACCAAAGCACCTAAGAGGAGCTGTCTCTTTGTCATCAGCTGTTTTCACAGCATTTGGTGTTGTGTTGGGGCAGGTGGTTGGACTGAGGTATGACAATGTTTGATATACATTAAAATATCTAATGAAGGTTTAAGTATTTTTCACAGTAACTGTATTATTCATGGACAGGGAGATTTTGGGCAGTGAGCCTTGTTGGGAGTATCTCCTGGCAAGTAATGCCATCCCAGGCCTTGTGCAGCTCATGACCCTGCCATGGTTTCCAGAGAGCCCCAGATACCTGCTCATCGACAGGGGGGACAAGGAGGCATGTATTGATGGTGGGTATAACAAGCTGTGCTGGACAGTTAGTACATATATTTACCCAAGGATGCAGCTATGGACTTTTTTTTTAACTGAGTGTGAGGACCATGAGATATAGGAGGAATGATTACACATTATGCTGCACCACTATCTCAATAGCTATGCATATGAGTTCAGAGATTTTGTAACCTCATTCTATTTTATCCTAAAAAACTATATCATTATCATTATCATCATTTTTTTTTAATTTGTTGCCAATTCTGAAAGTTATTTTTGGGGAAAAAAAGCTAGTTTATGCCATTACTCCTTATCCCCATTAGCAGTTTGTCAACTCTGTCAGTTTTCTGTCAACTCCATCAGATGATCACTTTGTTCATTTTACAAAAGACATTATCCTCTGTTCATTTTATTCTGCTTATTGCTCAAAATACCAGCCAATCGTATGCAATAGTTTTTCTTATTTATTTAAAAAGCTTAGATTAGTATTGCTAAAATTAAAAAATGTAAAAATCATTAAATTCAGAAATAAGATACTACAAGTGAGATAATTTGATTAAAAATGCATTTTATTGCTAAATATCAGGAATTAAAACAATATTAGTATAATTGGTTATTGTATGCGGGTATTTTAACACAAGAAAACATACATACAAAACATACGAAGAGAGATACTTGGTTGAAATACTTCTGGCGGCATTAAAGAGGCTAAAAGAAAGTGGACTGACTTGAAATCCCTCCACAAAATAAGAGGTGAATGGACTACTATAATAGAGGTTAAATTTACTACTGTTTCTGACACCAAACTTCATATTCTATATTTGTTTTTTGTCACTGGGAA
Source organism: Cheilinus undulatus (assembly GCF_018320785.1). NCBI lineage: Eukaryota > Metazoa > Chordata > Actinopteri > Labriformes > Labridae > Cheilinus > Cheilinus undulatus. Next base: position 32,077,327 of record NC_054867.1, on the reverse strand, counting down.
AAAAGGCAAATAAAATATGAGTTTAAAAAAGCTACCCTTCCTGGGTAAAACTGTAAGCTACTTTCAAAGAATTTTAACAGCTTTTCTCCCTTGTTATGTGAAATTCATACATGATAAAAGACATTAATATCTTTTAGTATCTACCTGTGCCTCTGATTACATAAATAAGCCACTGGTGCTGGATTTCACTGGCGTTTCATTTTGAAATAAGCATGTCAGGTTTGTCTTGTAACTCTGTGAAGTGCACTCAATTCTGCATATAAAACTGTATAGTATAGCTATGAGATGACCACAGAACAACATGACACCATCAGATAATGACACCATCAGAAAGTGATGTAGTATTTATGATGTGTCCTGTTGTCAGCTTTAAGACGTCTGCGAGGCTGTGAAGTCCAGAGTGGCGAGCTTGAAGAGATCCTGCAGGAACAGGCTGAAACCAAAGGCATGAAGCCGTGCAAGCCCTGGGAGTTGTTCACTGATCGCTCTATGCGCTGGCAGCTCATCTCTGTCATGATCATCAGCAGCGCCATGCAGCTCTGTGGAAACGACTCGGTAAGAAGAGCCGGCCCACCCTCTGAAAACAAAGGCTTCAATGTCATAATCAGGGAGAGTTTTGCAGAGCGTTTTGTGTCTCTGATATGTGATTGGGTGTCTCTATAGAAAAATTAGTTATGTAATCCACGTGGATCAGTGTTAGTGATACCGTGCAGAAACAGTATCTGTTGCTCTTTGGGCAAGTTTCCCTCCGCTCAGTCAGGTGGTTGATTAGAAATTTGAGACAATCCATCAGCGAGTCATGTTCAGGTGTTCCTTACGTCCCTGCAGGTCATATTAATAATGTACACTGGAGTCTAATCATCAATGCTTCCTGTAGTTTACATGTGAAGACAGCTCATTGTTTTAAATGTGACAATAGATATTTTTCAATATCACATTTAAACTAATAGTTGTTCCAATACTAGTTGCCTGCTCATCAGAAAAATGCTGATGTAACACTCTGATGTTTCTAAGTTTTTTACCCAATGCTTGGCAGCTTTGGGAGGGAAACAGGGTATTAACATAGTTGCTCTTTGTACAAAAAAGCAGACATAATCGGCTTATCGGCTGGAGTATTTGTAATGATCCTTTGTAATGAGTCCTTTTAAGTCTATTAATATTCTCTTTTTTTCCAGATTTATTTCTATGCATCATATGTGTTCAAAGAGGCAGGAATATCTCCTGGTCAGATCCAATACATCACCATCGGCACAGGGACGTGTGAATTTACAGCCTGTATAATGTGTGTAAGTATCCAAGGCTGAAACATGTTACATAACCAGCTAAAATCAAAGAGGGGGAGTGTTTGCATTCCTCTCAAAGATTTAACTCAGGCTGAGAACTAATCTGAACTTCAGATAGAGTAGGTTTAAAATTTCATTTCACAATAGAAATCACTTTCACTCATGATTACACTTAACACAAAATAAACGGAGGTACATTTTACCTGGTGGCCGATCTAGTGTTATGGTGTTGCACCAGATGAGATTATTGTGTAAACAAACATTTTGACAAGAAGAACTTATCATCAACTACATTTGTCCAAGGGCCAGTTTTTCCTAAGAAGACACTTTGGGGCCGAACTTTCAAATAAATGAATGACATTTTAAAAAATGATATAACTAACAATTTCTTATTTAAATAATTTTTTCTTTCAAATGTACATAATATTTAGGCTCTAATAGCAAGATCAGTACCTATATCATAGCCAGCCACAAGGGGGCGAATGAGTTATTTTGGCTGAATATTTCCAAGACATTCAACACTGGATTTGATGCTAAAATACTGTGTAGTGATGAGTAAAAAATCCAAGCAGGAAATTGCACTCCTAAGAAGCTGAAGCTGATAGTTAACAGAAAACTACAGTTTTTTTTTTTTTTTAATCAAGAATGGACTGATTAATATGTGTTTAGCATGCATTATATTTACTAGTAACAGCTGACTGATGGACTTCTGTAAAATGGATGAAATATAAAGTCATTCCTGCTTAAACTGTCACGTACTTAGTTGTTTTTCAAAGCTGTAGGGAGTTTATTATAAATAAGATTCCTGAAATACCACAGAATATTTTTTCTCCTGCATATGTTCTGAATTTGATAATGTTCTGGGGGCCAGAAGGGAAGATGTGGGGGGCGTGATGTGGCCGCCAGTTGATTATCACTGGTGTAAATGGTAAACGTAAAGACAGCCAAAATAATAACGGTATCTTCATTTGTAATGGCCTGATAGGTTATAGGAGCAAACAGCAGCACCAATGGCATTCCTTTAGACCACCATCTGCTGCACAAAGTGTCATTTTCCTTCTGACCAGGAGAGGAGCAAGAGGTAGCCAAGGCCAACCAGAGCCCCTGCAAAATCTTAGTAGCCTCCCCAAACTCCTTAAAAAGAGTTCCCCTTGGCAGGCATTGCCTCGCCATTTAAGCATATCCAGTCTCCAAGCATATCTTAATTGACAATGGATTGGTTTTACCAACTCTAATATCCTAAAGGTGAGGTATATGAAAGTGTATTTTGCATACACCTTAACTGCTGTTTGCTTATCAGTGGCAGTTACCAGAAGTTATTTTCAGTCATTGTTTTTTTCTGAGACAATACACCATGAGAAGCAGCACTGTAATAAACACAGCAGCAAAAAATGTTTAACTGATTGGTCAAATTAAGTGAAAATATCAAATCTGCGACAACATTTTGGTTAGATTGGATATTCGGTCTACTAGTTCGGATGAACCTCAAGCTTCTGTGGTGCAACCAAACAATGACACAACTTCAGTTACGTCTTTAAAGTAGAGCTAGTGTGGACCTAATGCCATAACTTATGCACAACTGGTGCAACAGGCCACTACAGCACAGTGGTATTTTTGCATGTGATCTTTAATAAATCCTGCAATTAAAAAAACGTAATTTTTTTATTATTATTATTAGAAGTAGTAACAGTTCAGCCCAACTCTTATGTGTTCATTTTGTTTTACAGAACCTGCTGATAGAGCGCAAAGGTCGGAGGTTCATGCTGATGGGTGGATTCATCCTCATGACAATCTGGGCGGTGGTCTTCACGATTGCTCTGTCTTTTGAGGTACAGTTTTAAAAATCACTCAGCCTACATATTTTAATCATGTATGTAGCTTTTCATTAAAGAAAACAATCATGTAAAATCATAATGGTGAAAATGTTACCAGTTTTCCAAATCTATTGTGTAGTATGCACATCAGCTTCATCATTTGTGTGTGAGAACAGGACATCCACTGATGTTCCCATCAGTGAAACATTTCAGTGTGTCAGTTGGTCCACTAGGAGGCGTCATTAGTCAGTATGTGTCCTTAACCTGAAACTCATTCACATTAACAACCTTCTCTATGCACTCATAACTTATTCAGAGGCATTTTAACAACACTAAGTTGTCTTCCTGCTGTCTTTGCTAATTGTTTGCTTAACTGCTGTTTTGAACAGGTCTGATTATTTTGCATCTGTCTCTTTTTTCCTCCAACATTTTTCTGCTTTGTAGAATTTAGCACGGATGTAAACAGAATATACAGATATACCACTGAAATGTTCATATAGTGAAGAGTTCTTAACTTTGACCTGTTTCTTATCTTCTTGCTCACTGTTGGGTTTTTTCTCTCCTCCTAACATGAAAACAGCACTACATATCGTGGATGCCGTACCTGAGCATGGCGTGCATTTTCACCTACATCCTCAGCTTTGGCATGGGACCAGGTCAGTGTAGCTGATTTATATTAGAAGTGCTTTTAATTGAAGACACTAAAAGTCTTAATATTTATTATTCAAAGTTGAAATAAACACCAGTCTTCTCTGTTATGTCACCAAAAAAATGCATCACAAAACTTTGTTAGTACTGGGTGGGATCACTCTGTTTGCTATGAGCTAGTTATAGCAAATAAAAAAGTTAACATCTTCAGAACAGTATGAATAAATTTCCCCTGTGACTTTAAAACATTAACTTGATTGTTACGGGGCCATTTCAGACTCAAATGAGTCATAAACACATTTTCTCTTTGCACATATAAACAGCTGATACCATCAACGCTCTCTTCAGAGCACATTAAGGTAATAAACACCCATAATAGCTTTTAGGGTGCAGTTTATCACTCTAGCTCTTAGATGCTTGCAGTATATGACAGGAATAATGTTTTATAGCATTTTCCATACATGCTAACCATGAACAATGCTAAAAACACAAAGAGGTAAGGTTGACAGAATTTTTGCATATTGATTTCTTTGATAAAATGTGTTTTAAAGTAATAAAATCTCAATTATTTTAATTGATAATAAAAGGGCAAAGTACCAAAGCTGTAAAAAAAAAAAAAAAATAGACCAAAAAAAACCTTAAAATTGTCAGTAATTTTTAACCAAAAGCTGCTGCAAGCAAAGGAGAGCGCTCACTATCTAAATTACACAAATACATTGGCATTGTTTAGTACTGACAGGTTACTAATGTGTGTATTTATGTAATTTAGACATAGTGCAAGAGTTTGGCTGTTATGTTAAGTCATACATTCATCAACATTACATTATAGCCCATTATGTGAATAATATACGTTTCTTGCCATGTTATTAAGAGTTATTAATGTTGTTTGATTTTTTCCAGAATTCTTTCTCAGTTTGAACATCTGATATTATGACAGCCCTATAAAGAGATAAACATAGTATTTCTAAACAGTCTTTTTGAAGACTTGGGCACAGATGTTCTAGTGGTAAAAGCATGCCCTGTGTGCATGGGCAGCCCAGTTTCAGGTCTAGCCTGTGGCTCCTTTCTCTCTTCCACTCTTTTATTTCTGTTTACGACTATATCCACTATCCTCTCTGAATAAAGGCATAAAAAGCCCAAAAATGTAAAGGGGTGAAACGTGAGTTTAAGAATGAACTGGTAATTAATGCAGTTAGGCTAGTTTGATAAAAGTATGAGCCCTAAACTTGATCCAAAGGGGTAACTGGACTTTGTTGAGGTTCTTGAAGATGCTTCCCTCCTCATCCAAAAGGCCTTTTCAGAACTGAAGACAGGAGAGGCCTTTTGGAGGACAGGTTAATGTTTTCAAGAGCCCCAACTAAGTCCACATGTCCCTTTCAAACAAGCCGCAGAGAACCATGACCTGGATAAATGAGGATCTATACAAACACAAAAAGCATGAGGTTTTATCAAGAGTCTGGCTGTAGGTGTTAGTCACAGTTTTTAGATAGAACAAACATTTAAGAGGTTTGTATTAAGACAGTTAAGCATGTTATGTATCTATTCCTGTTAAAGGATTTCTTAAACTAACTGTGCATAATTATTAGATGGCAATTAATTGTGATAGTGTGTAATAAAGTGAATGAGTGCTCAGTGTGTTTTATGTTTCCCCTCAGCTGGTGTGACTGGCGTCCTACCTACAGAGATTTTCAACCAGGCCGCTCGGCCCGCCGCCTACATGATCGCTGGCTCCATGATGTGGCTCAACCTTTTCATCACTGGAATGGTTTTCCCTTTTCTAGTGGTCAGTCCATCTCTTTATCCCTCAGCTGTCAGCATCTGTATACATACAATTTCATACTTCCATACATCCATTTAACAATCGTGGCATCCATATGTTGCAATTTCTTCTAAAATTATACTTCAAATCAAAGTTTGTGTACAGTAGGCACTTCAATTTTCATAAGTTCCTGTATTATCTGGTCACCTCTTAGCTTGGTAGCAGTGAAACTCAGCCTTTCTGTGTTCATTCTTTCTAATTCAAAGGAGCCAATGTTATTGCTCCTTTGAAAATATACTCCTTCGACTGTTATCACTCAATATCTGCAGACCAAAAATCAGCCACCTAAAGACCTACCTTATTGGACACTACCATGTCTTTGTATTTTCCTTTTTTTTTCAAAATTTTCTTTTTATTTAGAGTTCAAGTATTAAACATCCTTATTTGGTGTACATCATTTCAAACCAAGACAAATGGATAAAAAAGAACAAAAACATGAAAAAAATACTCTCAACTTTGCAGGGAAGGGGGTCATATCTTTTTTTTCCTTCAGAACTCGCTTAGCTTCCAAGTATTCCTTCCGCCTTTTCAGTATCTCTGGAGCATAGTCATGGTCTATATACACTCTTTTCTCCTTGAAAGCAAAGCCCCTTTTCTGCCAGGTGGCCTTCATGATGTCCTCTTCAGTCCGGTAGCTTGAAAACTTGACCACCACTGACCTCAGCGGCACGTCTCTGGAAGGTCGGGGACCAAGAGCCCGGTGTGCTTGATCAATTTTTATGTCCGTTGCAGGCAGGATTTCCATCTTATTCCCGAATAATGCCTCCATGAAAGCACTCATAGAGGGGGAATTATCTTTGGATCCCTTGCAAATGCCGTGTATCCTAATGTTATCCCACCTGGATGACCCTCCTGGTCTGTGAGCCTAGCTTCAGGATGGCTCTGAACTTTTAATAGCTCCAGCACTTTACGGCTTTGTCAATCCTGTGGTTTGTCTTGTTAATTTCTTTCTTGATTTCCTTCAGCTGTACACTGTTTTCCTGCCGAAAGTCTCCTAGTCCTTTGAGAATCATCTCAAAATTCGCCATGTTTTCCTCTGCATTTTGCTCATCTGAAGCGAGCTGGCTAGCGCTAGTGCTGTCCTCGGTTTCTTTGCAAAAGCCTGACTTTTTCTGTCGACTCCTAGGCATACTAACTGCCCCTCTATCATTTGAATAACTTCAAACACGTATTAGGCCAGTTTGCAGGAGCTTCGAAAATTTTCGAGCTTCAAAATTAGGCTGCTGCTCTCATTGCCGCTCGACCGGAAGTCCCTGTATTTTTGTGTTTATTATAAAAAAAATCCATCCAGATATACTGCAGCTGTTTATTCCTTCAGGATAGAACATAAAACACAAAAGAAAATTACCATAAAGCTCACACTCTCAGATTGTTTATTTTGAATGTCAGTTGATTTAAATCAAAATAGCAATTCCAGTTCATAGTCCTAACATGTGAGGGAAATTTATGAATTTTTAACTAAACAGAGTATAAACATGAAATAAATGTTCTAAATATTTTAAATGCTTACTTAACTGTAGTCACCCACTACTGTTCATTCTTAAACTGAAGAAAAGAAATAAGGTCTGAGTGTCAAGATGAAGTAGAAAGGTTTTACTTCACATAAAGCTGTACTTAATTGCCTGGTTACTTATAGTTAAACTATATATTAACTGTCTTCCATCAGTTTGACACTTCTCTCTGCCTTTCTTCCACAGAGCGAGTTGAGCGAGTATTGCTTCGTGCCTTTTGGAGCCGTCTGCCTGTTGTCTGCGCTGTACATCGGCCTGTTTCTGCCTGAGACTAAGGGGAAGTCTCTGTCTGCCATCACCAGTGAATTTAACAAGCTCAACTTCAAAGGCCAGGAGAAAAACTTCCCCTCACAAGCTCAGTATCAGCTGGGTGAAGTGTGTCATTCTACAGCCTTGTAAATGGACTTTATTTCTTTTGTAAAACCTCAGACACATCCACAACACTGCCTCTCTTTGACCTGATCTGCTGGAAGACGTCATGCAGAGACTGACAAACACATGGTTTAAGTTATGGGTGGGAACTGTGGGGTAACCTACACTACTCTACAATATTTAATGCATTATAGGATGCGTGATTTGTGTTTGGTGATATACAATATAAATACATGGTCCATGGTACAAATAATAACATCATGTTATCATGAAATTTGATTACTTTAGGAAAATAAAGTGTCGTAAGGTAAAGTGCAGGATTAATGTATTTATGCTCTGTACTGTGGTGTCATTTTTACCTCCGCTGTCTGTCAACTTCTTCTTTGGCCATTTAAGCTACGGTTCATTTTACCCTCATTCATAAAAACTGTGATATTTAGTATTAGGGACTCAAAGTTAGGACGACAGTATGTTGCAGCGTTTTGTCCTACCCCTGGTTTAAGTTTCATCCCATATAAACTAAACTGTACCCTTGATGATATAAATGCAAAACTATTCGATGGACTGTGGCAGAAAAGTAATTCTCTCATATATGAGGTGATGTGTTTTATTCTGTCAGATGAATTTAAAATGGTAGCTGAAAACAGTTAGCCTGAGTAGTTATCCACCACCACACAACACATTTATTTATAATTTTTTTGTAGGTAGAGAATGAAGAAAATTTGTCTGTTTTTCTTGTTTTATCTGTACAGAAATGTATTAACAATTCCACTGTCAGACTGTGATTTATCCTCCAACTATGAAGGCCTGAGGTCAACGGACTCTGCACATTTCAATGTTTCAACAACCTTTAGGATGTGAAAAGGAGGGAAATAATATTAGTTGGACAGAAAAATACAACAACTGAAGTCACTTTTCATTAAAAAATGTCTTTATGTCAAACATGTAATGCTTTTAGTAAGGACTTTAATCTATTTTTACATGAGTGGAATATGTGCAATAATTATTTTGTTTGTTGTAATTTTTGATATCATTATCAACCTATGAATGAAAAAGGTGCCTTTCACAATGTAACACTACAATAAAGTCACATAAAGTCAAATTTGTGTCAAAAGTAATGATATTTTTTAATTTTATATACTTACTGATGCTTTGATTGACACATTTTGATTCTCTGTACATCCACTAATAAAATTAATCCTATTAATCCAATTTTACCTCTATTTTGGATGAAATTATATGACAGCAGGCTGGTACTCATAATTCTATATCAACTTGTTTCACCCCTTTTTTTCAGCGGTTCCCCACTTAAATGTGTTGTAATGCTCAAAGTAAAACACTGTCTAGCCTCTATACTAGAATCTTGTTAACTTGTTCCTTAGGTTCCATAAGAAACAATTCTAGCATCATTAGCACAATTACTCTAAGTCCTCTTTAAAATATTATGATAATCAGTTTACAGCAGATTGCATATTTTGCTTTGGTCTTTATAAGCTCTATAAGCTCTATAAAATAAAATAACTACAGTCATGGATGAAAATATTGGCACCCCATTGGCACCATTTCTCCCAGAAATTGTTGCAATCAACAAATGTTTTTGGTTATAGCCTTCATGTGCATTGGAACAACACAAAAAATCCGACAAAAAAAGACAAAATTGACATAATTTTACACAAAACTCAAAATTATTGGTACCCTCAACTTAATATTTGGTTGCACAACCTTGGAAAAAATAACTGAAACCAATCGCTTCCTATAACCATCAACAAGCTTCCTACACCTCTCAACTGGAATTTTTGACCACTCTACTTTTGCAAACTGCTCCATGTCTCTCAGATTTAAAGGGTGCTTCTTGCAACAGCAATTTTGAGATCTCTCCATAGGTGTTCAATGGTATTTAGATCCAGACTCATTGCTGGCCACTTCAGAACTCTCCAGCGCTTTGTCTCCAACCATTTCTTGGTGCTTTTTGAGGTATGTTTTGGGTTGTTGTCCTGCTGGAATGCCCATGACCTCTGATGCAGACCCAGCTTTCTCTCACCCTTCCCTACATTGCGGCCCAAAACTTTTTGATAGTCTCAGATTTCATGATTCCTTGCACACAGTCAAGGTACCCAGTGCCAGAGGCAGCAAAACAACCCCAAAACATCCTTGAACCTCCACCATGTTTGACTGGAGGTACTGTGTTCTTTTCTTTGTAGGCCTCATTCTGTTTTCTGTAAACAGTAGAATGATGCGCTTTTCCAAAAAGCTCTACACAAAATGTTCTCCCAGAAGGATTGAGGCTTACTCAGGTAAATTTTTGCAAACTCCATTCTAGCTTTTTAATGTTTCTTTGTCAGCAGTGGGGTTCTCCTGCCATAGCGCTTCATCTCATTCAGATAACGACGTATGGTCCGAGCTGACACTTTTGCAGCCTGAATTTGTGTGGAAGTTGACTGAGAATGTTTATCCACCATTCCAACTATCCTGCGTTGCATTCTTTTGTCAATTTTTCTCTTCCATCCACGTCCAGGGAGATTAGCCACAGCTCCATAAGTTATAAACTTCTTGATTATATTACGCACAGTGGACAAAGGAATTTCAAGATCTCTGGAGATGGTCTTGAAACCTTGAGATTCTTCATATTTTTCCACAGTTTTGCTTCTTAAGTCCTCAGACAGTTATCGGCTCCTCTTTCTCCTCTCCATGCTTGGTGTGGCACACACAGGCACACAACACAAAGGTTGAGTCAACTTTTATACATTCTAACTGGCTTCAGGTGTGATTTTTATATTGCCAGCACCTGTTACTGCCACAGGTGAGTTTAAATGAGCGTGACATGCTTGAAATAAAATGATTTACCCACAGTTTTCAAAGGGTGCAAATAATTTTGTCTGGACCATTTTTTGAGTTTTGTGTAAAATTATGTCAATTTTGTTTTTTTTTCTTCAGTTTTTTTGTGTCGTTCCAATGTACATGAAGGAAATAAACATGTGTATACCAAATACATTTGTAATTGCAACAATTTCTGGGAAAAATTGTGTATTTTCTGGAAAAATTCAAGGGGGTGCCAATATTTTCGTCCATGACTGTATAACCCACTTCTTTGCCCCCATCCCCCGCCAATGTGTCATCCCTCTGTCCTCTCCTTTCTGATCAGAGTGAGAAGATAAACATTAACGCTAATCTTATCTTGTTATCTTCTGATCCTAATGAAGCCTTGTTAATATTTCTCTACCTTTACGACTGTCATAAATTGATTAGATCACAGACAAATTACAGATCAGCTGTGCTCTGTTTCTCCTGTCTGCCACACAATTTAAAAGTGGTGGGGGCGGTCTTTCATGGTAATTTCCAGTTCAACGTTAGACTCAGTTTACAATGCTGCTGCTCTGCGTCTATGTACTGATATTGCAAGACATTTTTCACCTCACTGAGAAATAATGAGACATTTTAAAATTGTGAGATCATGACACACCCCTAGTCTCATATCTTCTCACTATAACAAAGTTACCTTATCTCAAGTTAGTTATAACCTTCATCATCATGCCATTTATTCATTGATCGCTTATTCATCATCTATTTATGATAAATAGTAGAAAAGAGGATCTTTGTCAGTGTTTTTACATCCAGAGGAAGAATAATTTCTGATGGAGAAAGTAAAACTTTGAAATGAGATTATCAGTAAAAACTGATTTATTTAACTTCCTCTGAGAAAGGAGATGAAATCCAAAGTTCCTATATAAGGTAAAGTTGAATGATTTATTTTGTAACAAAATGTTGAGATACTGAAGATAACTCATTAGCCATTAGAAGAACAGCGTCTCAGCTTTAAATATTTACAAAATGAACTTTGCACTAATGTTCAAAAAATGCAGGTAAGGTTTTTCAGTTTCCCTGCAGATTTTCACAAGAAATCCTAGCTGCAGGACCACTAATCTCTGACAGCCACTCTCACAACCATATCTGAGATACTCTATAGCTCAGAACAGAAATACACACACTAAAACAGAAAAAAAACCACTGAAACTTTGAAAATAAAATCAAATTTAACTTCTGTTTACAGTCAGGGTAAGGGTGAAGGTAAGGGTTGGGATACCAACAGTTTAAAGTTAATAACCAGACCTACAAAACCTGATTTCAAAACATTTAATACAGCTAAAAAGAAATCAGTCTGCTTACAGGAAAATAGATTTTCCTCCATGAACACATTCTAACACAGCCAGCATAGCTTACCTAGCTGTCTACGCCATAACGATAACGGTGCTAACGGAGCTAATGCTAAGCCCAAAAGCAGCTATGTCAGCTACTTAAATCCGTTATCTAGTTACATTAGTTTTAGCTAAGTTTGCTAAAGCTCAGGTTGCTAAAGCTCAGGTTGCTAAAGCTAATTTAGCTACACTGGCTTATGTTGTAATGTTAATTGCATAGTTGGTGTTGCTATGTTAGCTTAAGCTAGGCTAATGGAGCTAAAGCAAGGCTTTGTTTGTGTAACTATTTCTTAAACAGATCTATACATAATTTAATCCCGGATTAGACCTCTGACCTTATTCTCTGCTTTATTTATTAATGTTTTGTAGTCTGTAATGTTTGCAACATGGTGTTTCATGAATTTTACTGCCAGACTTTGTTAATGAATAAAGTTTAATTTTTTAAAAAACCTTCAAACTGGCAAATTACAGCATATCCACGCTGAGATATGCAGCGTCTCAGAGGATGGTGTAGTCAGGCACAAGAGGAACAAAATTTGCAGAAAAAGAACCCAGGACATCAACACTTCCTGTCATTGTATGTAACATTTTCAAGAAATCATCAATAGTATATGGCTTCATATAATTTATTCTATTGCCAGTGCTTTAATGGTCTGCATACATGTCAGCTGAGCTTCAGCCATGATGGCTGACCTTGGGATCGGTTTGACCTTGACCAGAAACAGAGGATCCCTCTGAAAAATTTTCTGTTTCATAAAGAGAAGAGATGATCCTTTTTAAACATTTTTCTCTTTGAAGAAATTAATCTGCACTCGATTCAGTTCAAAGGTTGTTTTTTTTTTTTTTTTTACTTTTTACTGCTTCAGTCTTGTCATTGAACCCCTGATTCAACAAGAATATGACAGAAAATAAGACAGTCCAATCTTCCTCTAAACCCATTTCAGAGAAGTTTTTCAATTGCATGGAAGTTGAGAGACTTGAGAAATACAAAGAAATTTAGGAAACACAGCAGAAGTGGTTAAAAATCTCTAATTTCAGTCTCCTGTGTTGTTGAAATCTGCTGGATAGGGGAGCGTGAAGGTGATACAGCAGACATGTGGCCCCCAACCCTATCGGTAATGTCTAACCAGAAGGCAGAGTACACCAGCAGGACATTAGTAACTATCACAGACAGACGTTGAATCAAATGCATCATCACCCACGTCAAAACATGACAGCCATGCTTGAACAACATGAATGAACAACTACAGTCCATTGATGTGTAACTTCAGTCAGATATAGGCTCGTCCTCTGCATCCTCTGCAATCTGACATCCACAGAGGCAGAGATGGACGGTGCATCAGGAAAGGTAAGAGATCACTGCTTCTCCACAGGGCTGATTTTGGGAGACAACTTTACTCCAATTTACTACTCAGACCTAAAAGGACAAAAAGGAACTCTCAAACAAACATGCCTGTATTCTTCAATTTTAGTGGATACATATGAATTTCTGCTTTCTTACTTAATTATAACACTGAATAAAGAAAATTGTAGGATCTACTTGTAAAAATGTTTTCACTGGCAAAAAGGAAAATATTTTTTTTTAAAGTCCAGTTAAAGTCTTGCAGTTTATGAACATGACTGGCAAAAAGTTTTCTTTTTTGTCGTTTATATTGTTGTTGTCCATTGTACACTGAACAATGCTCCAATCATGATTTTCATTTAAGTTGTTGAAGTATCTACTATAACTGTAATCAAATAAATATTAAAATGAGACTGTTTTAGACTACAGCACAAAATGCCAATAAAAATATTACTCAACAAAAGACAAAAATTGAGTTTTACCACAGTAAAACGTAGAGACAGAGAATGCATTCATACTCATAACTGTTGGTCCTACCAAAGTTATCTATTGTTTAATGTTGTTTCAATCAAATAAATAGTCCCAGTGAGAGTTAGATAAAGACATTTTTGTTTTATTCAAATGTATAGTTGAGTTACTTTTCAACTTTAATGTTATTTACACATTGATTGATTTGATATATTATCAGCTTAACATGACAATACATAATTATGCCAAAAAGAGGAAAAAAGTAAGATTATTAAACTGTAATGATGTAGTGCAAATATGCACAAAAATGCCCACCTCCAGTCATTTGAGCACAACACATGTGGATAGCTTTTTGGAGTTAAGGGGACCAACTTACATGCTCATAGCTAAAATGTTCAGTTGGCAGAAAATTCTTCTAAGAGAAATTTATATTTCAGTTGGCTTAACTAAAGTAGTTGCACCAACTATTAAAGCTGAGCCCCCTGAAAATGCTGGCATAACTTAACTCTTTATGTCCACATGGCATGTATCTCATATATTTAAGAAACTCAGTATTATGGGTTGTATCAAAAGAGTACCCAGTTCTTCATAATTTGTTCACTCAACATTAAGCAAGTTGGATTTTTCTGACATTGCAAAGCTGATAACATAAAGAGCTAAAAGAAAATGTTTAGACATTAAACAACACATTATCTGAGTGTTTATGAACTGCTCTGGTGGGAGCTTTCTGTACAAAGAATGTAATAGAAAGCAGAGATAATTTTGGCTGCTCTTTTATGTCTATAAGCTTTTTTAATTCTAAGCCTTTAGATTAAAAAGATCTTTAGTTTTAGTCACATTTTTTTTCATTTTTAACCTTTACATTTTCAGTCCTGTTTTAGTTATAAAAACTCCTTACATTTTAGTCTTAACTTTTCGTCCAGGCATTTATCTTCCTTAATAAGCCGAAATAAAATCAATTTGAATATAAACCACTCATAAAAATGCACTACCAATGCTTTGATTTGAAATATACTGATGAAAATACTGCCATAGGTTTTTATGCACAGTGGAGAAATATGATAATTTATGAATGTCCAGCAGTCCAAACACTAACATTTTCGTCTCGTTTTAGTTTAATTGAAGAAAGCACACTTTTTGCCAGAGTTTCTTTCACCAAAGATTGGTTTTAGTTAGCCTTGTCTGCCACATGCAAAAATAACAGCTGACGAACAGTTTTAGTCATCGAAATTTACACTGATACCCAAGCTGAGAATCATATCAGATCTTGATGTGCTTCTAGCTCTGATTTCCTAATGCCAGGGCATTTCTGTGCAGTGCTGAAGATTCCATATCTCAGTCCCTCTAACTGTAAAATATCTTGCAGCTCCTGTAACCAGTCCTCAAACTGAGGGGCTGCATTAGATTGCCACCATTTCAAAATGCTTTCTTTGTCAGATGCCATGACTAAAACCGTCCTTTATTTTTGAGTTTCCATTTTTTTCTAATGTAAAACGTAAATCCACTCATCTCCACCGCATTTGCTGGCAGGAGACAATAAATTTTCAAGTTATGTGAAGATGGAAGTCTTATACAGCTATTCAAGTATTGTTTATATTACTCAATTTCCACATGCTAAGTTTTTTTTTTCTCATGATATTGAGAAATTAGCTCATCAGGTATTGCAGTTATCTTCAGATAATGAGATAAAAAAGACAAACTCTCAAGACAAAAATCCAAATTTACCTCTTATGATCAGATAAGGGAGTGAAATAAATGCATGGTTGTATGACAGCAAAAGACTACCATACTGAAATACAGCGGTAATGTAGTTCACAGACATCTGTAAGCAAGGGATGAAAATAAGGCCTAATGACCTTGACATTTGACCTCTAAAATGTGATAATTTCATCCGTCAGTTGGGTTTAAGATTTGTGCAAATCTTGATAAAGGTTGTTCAAAGGGTTCTTGAGATGTATATTCATATGCAAGGGATAGACATGAGGCTAATGATGTTGACCTTTGACCTCAGATATTGAATGAGTCCATCTTTGAGTTGTAGTGGGTTTTTCTGCAAAGTTTGAGGAAAATCCCTTGGAGTTCTTGAGCTATTGGAGGGTGAGCAGTCGAACAGCCCATAAATAAAATACCTTTCATCAGTATGGTGGCTTTATCATATTCATCAGCCTATAAACCTGAGACACTTAGCATCTTATATGCATGATATGAAACTTGAGATCAGTTACAGGACTAAATAATGAGTGATAGTTTGTGACAGTTTGACATCACATCAAGCATCCTGAAAGTTAAACTGTGTGTAAGCTAGAGACATTTCTAATCATTAACACATGTTTTCCTCTCTCTCTTAAATTACTAGTGTCTAGTTTATAGACAGGATGGTTTACTAGCTGAATAAATGATTTCCACTTTACTTCCCAGCTGCAGTACTGGAGGCTTTATCTGTTGACATTGGTGTTGGGAATTGGAGGATCTTTTCAGTATGGGATTCAAGTTTCAGTCATCGCTTCTCCAGCTGTGGTAATATATTCCTATCATAAAATTAAGATAAGCACACAGATGTGAGGGGAAAAAAAGTTGACTCATTTAAAACAGTTTGATCCCCTTCTTTTTTATTTCTTTACAACTGTGCACATTGTCACTAAGGTCAGAAATGTAAAACAACTTGACTTAGCTGCATTTAATCATGACCTGGTCTCTGTGACCTCTCTGCAGCATGTTCAGAGTTTTGTGAACTACACGTGGCTGTCCAGGTACGGGACCCCTGTTGACGATTCTACAAACCAGCTCATGTGGTCCTTCATCGTGGCCATACTGAGTCTTGGAGCCTGGGCTGGGGCCGTACACAGCGGCAGCCTGCCTGTCACTTATGGCAGGTACAGACATTACAAACACATCATGGTTATGTTTGATAAATATTCACATGGGATTGAACCGGTTTATTATTAAAAATTGAACACTGATGTGTCTGTTTTTCAAAACTCTGATACCAGCCATGCATGAAGGAGATGAAGAAATCATTACACCACACAGTGTGAAAATAATCTGTACAAGCATCAAAAACTTAAAATGTGAAATGACTGGAAAATTGTTTTGTTGTCAAAAGGCAATAACCATTTATCAGCAGGGTTTGCTGTATTGAAATGAAGGTTTTGGCATCAGTCCCTCGGAATCTTTCAAACTTCATCTGGAAACAAATCTGTTCAAACTAAGCAGCAACCTCTGATGCTGACAAATAAAGTGAAAAGACTTTGGAGTTGCCATGAAAGCCTTGTCTAGAAAGTTAGTTTTGATGGCAGAAATAACCATCCATACAGAGTGGAACAAAATACTTTTACAGAAAGCTATTCAGGAGTTGAATCATTTTTATAACATCAATTTTTCACTCTATTCTTTGTTTCTATGTAATCAAGTGTGTCTTGATAGCACCCTAAGCATTTCGGGAGAATGCAGCAGTGGAAGGCCTGAAGGTGCTCCACTTGTAACATATTTTTTCCCTCACTATGTGAATTTAATCTATAAAACAGAAATGCTGGTGTACTGTTTAGTAAACATACCTTATGGTTAGTTTTTTTAATTGAAAGCTGTGTGCCACAGCTGTTCTGCTAAGCTAGGCTAAGTGCCTGCTCAGTTGTAGAGCCTTAATATGCATTGAATAAATATATCTCTTCTCATATGATTGTGACAAAAACTGGGAGCATGTATTTTTCCAAAATGTTTAGTTTTATAGAAGTAGATTTTACAGATCAACAAATTGGTACCAAAAATGCACAAGTAAATGACAACATCCCTTACGAACTTAATCCAAACAATGTGTCCTCCTCCAACGAGGCAGAGTCTGATGATCTAGGGGAAGACCCATTTATATCCTTGGTGGAGGTCACTGAGTTAGACCTAGGGTAAGAGCCAGAATGGGCTGGAGAGACTATATGAATTGGAAAGTGTTGCAGGGGGAGAGGGATGTCTGGGTTAACTTGCTCATCCCGCTACAATCACAACCCAGCCCTGGCTAAGCAGAAGAAGATGGACGGATGCATAGATAATTGGAAAAATCTCAGATTCTGTGCAGTCATTAATTCCTGTTTAATCAGATTGTTTTTTAATCTTTGATTCTGCAGGAAAAAAGCTCTGTTGTTCAACAATGTAGTGGCAACTGTTGCTGCTCTTCTCATGCTCTTCAGTCGCATGGCCAAGTCGTTCGAGATGATCTTCTTTGGGCGATTTCTCTATGGATATAATGTTGGTACGCACTGGTACTGTCTCATTCATGCATCTTTGTAGATGTTTCCTTTTCATGTTTTTGTTTCAGTTTTGGCTTATCTTTTCATCGTGTTTTTCCACAGGTCTTGGTCTAAGTGTACACCTCATGTATATCGGGGAATGTTCGCCAAAGAAGCTCAGAGGCTTCCTGACACTTACCTGTTCAATCTTCATTGGATTTGGAAAAATAATGGGTCAAATCATTGGCATCAAGTAAGAACAGACTGCAGGAGCATCAAACATTTTTTTCAGTGGCTGTAACAATTAAAGATTTGTCTTAATAGTCATCGACTGCCAAATTAACATGCATCAGGAGCACAAAATATTTTCTATCTTATTCGTCTCATACAATTTCTATTCTGATAATTGCCCTTGTTTTGTATTTTCAGGGAGATGATGGGTACAGAGGAGATGTGGCCGTTTCTCTTAGCTATAAGTGGTGTTCCAGCCATTCTGCAGTTTGTGACCCTGCCTTTTTTCCCTGAGGCACCTCGCCACCTTTACATTGACAAAGGAGACACTGAAGGCAGTAAAAAAGGTGAGCGGCCCCCCTCACAATGACTTTCAAGGCAGATGAGGTGACTTTTTGTTTCAAGTGGCAAAGACGTTATCGAAGAGTTATCGATAAGCTTTCGATTAATAGTTATCGAAATACCCAAATCCCATCAGGAAGTCCAACAGTTTCCATTTCATTTCAAAATAAGGCTTTTTTGATAGTTCTAAATGGCTTAAAACTTTTGTAACTTTTGTTTACAACATTCTGTGTTATTCAAAATTTTCTGCCAAGTCAACAGGATGACACTGAGCACACCTGCATGCAAACATCTCATCATAGCGCCCACTATTGGTAACCTTGCAAAGCAGATGGATACGCCTGTCTCCTTGTTTCTCACTGGCGAATCCATCTTACAAAGCTTCCATCTGAACCGTTTGGGCCCAGTTAGAAAGTGACAGGACCAATCAGCGACGAGGGGCAGTACTTTCGGGTGCAATAGAGTCGTGACGTTAACAAGCAGCAGCAAGAGCTGGTGTAGTTATGGAGGAAGACATTAGCGTGGATGCAACTAAAGTGCCAGTTTTATCAGAACTTGACAACATTCCTTCGTTAAAAGAAGAACAAAGAACAGCAGTGAGTTGTTTTCTTTTCAAAAACCACAAAAGCCGAGTACTTACATGTCTGTAGTCGCCATGTTTCATGTTATTCCTCAGTAGCTGCCCACGTGTAGCTTGATAGCGGTTACATCACGTGTTTTGTTGCTCTGTTTGGCTTGTAGAGATGTAACAGACAGAACGTTTACCCAATCACACTCCGAGTTTTTTTCAAAGCCTTTGCCTTTTCTCAAACGTTTCCTATTGAAAGCTTTCCCAGGTTACACTATTGGCAGTGTAAAGTGACATATTAAGGCAATTTGTTGATTCTTCTGTGTTGAAACTTTCGAGCCACTCCACACATGGCAATGTTCATTTCTTTGATTTGTTGTAGCGCCACCTACTGGAAGAACCCAGTTACACCTCTGACATTAAGTCTCCCAACATCCTTTTATTTCATATCATACCTATCAGCCCCACCCTGATCACATCTACAAATTTCATCTTTCTTTGTCATACTGCCACCTGCTGTTGGCAGCCAGAAGTAACTTATATATAAAGTGCAAAATGCTCAACATTTTTTAATTTAGTAACAGTCCTGGGAGTCTACATGGTGTCTCTGCTGTGCTGTTGATAAGTTTTTTTAGTTTAGACTCAGCTTTCTTGGATAAAAGTAAGATAGGCTCTAAGGAAAAAAAGGTTGGTTACCACGATTCTACAATGTTTACACTGGATCAAACATTTTTTTCAACGTGTCCTCATACTTGTGTTGATTTGTATGTAAGCCTTACAGTGGCTGTGGCAGGAGGACGACTTAAAGCAGGAGCTTGAGGACATGGAGAAGGAGAGACAGAGCACACAGGGAGAGAAGAAGAAGACAGTGATGGATGTCCTTACCTCACGCTGTGTGAGGTGGCAGCTGCTGACTCTGGCCATCCCCTGTGCTGGCGTTCAGTTCTGTGGCATCAATGCAGTATGTTCACCTCAGCTTTCTTCCTTATAACATAAATATAAGCTCTCTCCAGTATCATAATGAGATCAGTTTAATGATTGTTTATTTTTCATTCTCTACTCCAGCTGTATTTCTATGCCTTTGACATCTTCCATGAGTCAGGAGTACCTGAGGACCAGATGCATTACTTGGCCATTGGCATTGGGGCTACTGAGCTCATCGGTGTCACACTATGTGTATGTATCTCTATGAAGCAGAAAAAAACTTTCCTGAGGAAATTTCCACATTAATTGAAAAAGGACCAATCCCTTGTTATACAGATGTACAAAATAATGTCACTTAAATTAAGATATGTAAGCTAAAATATGTGACTGCATAAATATTCACTCCCTTTAAAGAGACTGACCTAATTCAACAGAGGTCTGACCAGTTGATGCTAGTAGTCTCACAGTTAGTGAAATTGGGATCACCTGAGTGCAGCTAATGTGTCTTGTAGTATAAAGACACCTGTGTCTGGAAGGTCCAGTCACTGGTGAATCAGTATTCCTGGCTACCATTTCACCATGAAGACAAAAGAATACTCCAAGCAACTCCAGATTAAGTTTATTAAAAGTATAAGTCAGGGGATGGATACAAAAATATCTGAGCTGCAGTCACTTAAAAAGGGCTACTTTGCAGTACAACCCTTGAGTATTAATAAAGGTTGAAAGATTGAATGATCAAGAGCTTGCCGGCAGCAAAGTTAATGTAGGGTTTTTAAACTCCTATGGTGAGATTTTAACTGGCTATAAACTAAAACTGATTTTGACCCTTGAGAAATGAATATATCACTGGAGGATTTTGGTAAATCTTAGTGTCACTTTGGGTTCTCAGTCTTTCCTAATAGATCGTGCAGGCAGAAAGAAGCTGATGGGTTACGGCTATCTGCTGATGGGCATCACCATGTCTGTGCTCACCGCCATGCTGTCTATAAAGGTAATAGCGATATTCAGTTTGCCTCTCTCTTCCCTGCATCCAAAGAGTAAATTTCTAATGTTTGGTTTTTCATGCAGCATTTGAATTCATGGATCCCGTACGTGAACATCGCTCTGATCTTCTGTGTAATCTGTATTTATGGACTTGGACCTTGTAAGTCAGCAATCTCTCACTTGTGAAACATTTTATTGTAATTTTTTTCTAAATCACTAACTTATGATGTTTCTAAGCTGGAGTGTCTATGGCCCTCCCTGCTGACCTCTTCCTACAAGCCTGGCGTCCTTCTGCGTACGTCATCAGTGGGACCATCAACTGGCTGGGCATGTTTCTGATAGGGATGTCGTTTGGCTTCATTGTGGTGAGTAACCTGCTGTGTATCACTGACTTTATATCATATAGAAGCATTTCTGTTTTTCTGACACAGTTTTTTACAATTTTTATCCATACAGGAAGGACTCGGGCAGTTCTGTTTCCTGATCTTTGTGGCATACTCTGTTTTTAGTGCAGCGTTTCTGTTATTTTTCGTCCCAGAGACCAAAGGGAAGACGATGGTGGAGATTACAGAGGACTTCAACAAACTGAACTACAAGAACAGGGCTGCTGATGCTGAGAGGACTGAAATAGATCTTGCAACTAAATTCTAAATGTTTTAGGAAAGTTCTAAGCTATTTGAAAACTTATCTCTAAAAACAAGCTTGTTGATGTTTTTCATGAGAACAAATGTATTTATTAAAAGAATCATTTCATAGATAAATAGAAATATTAACATATACCCAAAAAGCCTGTAAATAAGTATTTGCTTGTAAATATAAAAATGAACAGTTAAAAAATGCATAACATTTTTCTTAATACAGTTTCTTGTTCAGTAGCTATTTATTCTACTTTTCCTTTATTTTTTTCTCTCATTAATCTACACACTGCCCCATAATCAGAATGTGAAAATGGAATTTTAGATATTTTTGGGGAATTTTATTTAAAGAAAAAAAAAAACATTTGACATAAGTATCTGGACCCTTGACTCAGGACTTATTTGAAGCACCTTTGGCAGCAATTCCAGCCTCAAGTCTTTGCATAACAACCTTTGCACACCTTGACTGGGGGAATTTCTGCCAGTCTTCTTTCCAGATTTCAGGTTAATGACTGAGCTTGAGAGGATTCATTTACGATTTTGGATGATGTAATTGCAGCACTTTGACAACACAACAAAAGTCACACTAATGAATTACTCAGACTCAAACTGATTCTCTCCTCCTTCACTGGGGTAAAGGAAATTACGAGCCTTAGTATAGTGCAGTACCATACAACCACGGATGAAAGTATTGGCATCCCTGGAATTTTTCCAGAAAATACACCATTTCTCCCAGAAATTTTTGCAATTGCAAATGTTTTTGGTATACACGTTTATTTCCTTTATGTGCATTGGAACAACTCAAAAAACAGAAGAAAAAAGCCAAAACTGACATAATTTTACACAAAACTCAAAAATGGGATGGACAAAATTGTCGGCACCCTCAACTGGGAAAAAATAACTGTAATCAGTCACTTCATATAACCATCAACAAGCTGTAAAGGAGCAGATGTGTTTGGGCACTTGTCACAACATTACCATGGACATGTGTCTTGGCAATCTATATCAATCTGAATTTAAGAGTATATGGGTGATTCTTCAACTATAGTGGAATTTGTGTCCCTGGCAGTATTAAAAAAACAAAAACATAATTATTATTTTTGTCACACTTACTTTACACCACGAGGAACATTTAAAAATGAATGATAGATCAGTTGCTATTTTTTTTGTATATAAAACATTACCTTTTATGTATGGTTTTGGCTATTAATTCCTATTTAAATGAAATATATCATGTGTTTCAAGATATATCAGTATTTCATGTCTTTTTTTTCATAAAAAGAACCCCTGTCCCTTGGGGTCACTGTCATTTCAACCACACACCACAAAATATACCTCTAGGGAGGTTTTTTTAGGGTTTGTGTACTTGAAACCACAGCAGTAGTCACGTGACAGAGGAGCACATGGCTGGACTGGAGAGCAGAGTTAGCTCCAGGAAAGGAATTGACATAAGAAAAAAATCAAGGTAAATCTTTGCTAAATAAAGAATATTTTTATTGGTCACAATTTCCAAACAGCTCATATTTCTTTAAACTGTACAAATAATGACAAAAAAATAACATCTCATCCTGTGTGTGTTCAATGCTAAAACAGAGATTATCTTGGTTATATATCATGAGATTTCTTTTTTTTTAATTTGATAAACTGTCATTTCTATTACTTTATCACGATGGGAGAAACATATTTTGATAGAAATAACAATGCAAGTGTTACACGTGCATTTAATTTTACTTTATCACTGAAAATACTGTAGATTAACTTAAATGATTATACAAAACACTTCATTAACCATTTGGTATTGTGTAAACATAAACTACAAGAACAAAATAGATACTTAAATGTGACACCTGTTCTTTAAGACAGAGATCAAAAACAGAAAAACTTGGAAAAATTAACCTTGAATTTTTTTTTTAAGTTTAAAGCACTCATTTCAGATAGTTATATTAAACTGATGTTAATGTTTCAATTTCAGTTTACCTTTTCAATGTTTATGTAACTTAGCGAATACTTTTTAAAGGCACTGCATGTGCTGACAATCTAAAAACAAAGGGAAAATAACGAGAAGAACAAGAAGTTAGTTTTTCTTTTTAAATTGCAGTTTATTAGCTGCTCATCTCTGTACCAACAAGAGAGATGAGACTCAATAACAGAGTACAAAAACAAATATCTATAGAAAAGTATGCTTATATTGAAATATGTCCAAAGACGATATAACAAAACATGTAGCTCTCATGTTTTAGGAGCAATCTTGTTGAGTATGATGATAAAATACCAAGTTAACATATTGTACATTTTCTGTGTGTTTTTATACAAAAGTGTCAATGCAAGTCACTCTGTACAACTCTTAACCTTTTAGAAAAGAGGACCTTTTTTAATCCACTGCTGTGCACAATCAGTGTTTGGAAGGCACTTTGCAACAGACCAAAAAGCAGAAAGCAAAATGTTTAGGCCTAAAATTAACCATTTGAAAATATCTCGAGTACCAACACGAGAAAATCAAACATCCCAGTGAAGAAAAAAACACTAATTTCCTTACAGCATCTTGCACTTCTTTCCAATACTACAGAACACAAACGACCCTTCTTTGTTTTAAAGGAGTAAACAGTGCAGAGTGGATCAAAAAAGGAACAAAAATAAACTTGGTCAAAGATGAGAGACAGCTCAGTGAACAGTGAAACTTTGAACTGCCGCCAACCAGTGATCGACATTCAGTCCTCAGCTCAGCTCGCATATTACCACATGCAGCCATAACTTAACATCCCTCCACATGATGGACAACAACAAAAACATGTTTATATGTACACGACCACCATTGACAAACACTGATCATATTGGCTGGGTCATATATATTTATATATATATATATTTATATCAATAGAATGTGTATGTGAATGGTATATACACTTGTTACAATCACAACAGAACCATAAATAATATAGGAATGTACTGAATTTAACAGACTTAATCACTCACAAATAATAATTAAAACAGAAAGAAGGAAACACTAATCAAACACAAGGAATTTACAAAGCAATCATCACACATTCACACACATACAGCTAAAGTCCTTCTCTGTGGGCCTGGGTTTGATTTACATAATGGTACAGATTTCATAACACAAGTAAAAGACCTGTGGAAAACCAACTGTTGTGTGAATTTTGTACTTCTGTAAACACAAGTCTAAAGACTGTTAAGAGCTATGGTTTTGGAAGGCAGCCCATGTTTGTTTTTTAGGTTGTTTTAAGAAAGCCAAATTACACTAACTATAGGAAAATCATCATAATAAATAACCTGTCTGTTTTTATAGGCTGATTATAGAACTATTTTCATTTCAATGCATAACAACAAAAATCTTAGATGAAACATAGGCTCCTGTTGTGTTTTGATTTGAGGAACTCTTCCATTAAGCTTGTCCTCATCACAGGAATCTTCATTCAATTCATACTCAGAGTAAGACACCCTGATAGATAACACACACCCAAACCTAGCGACCAGCAGTGCAAACAGAGTATGTCATCTACCTAAAGCACATCAAAAAGCACAACAGGAGTTGCATGTGATGAAAAGTATGACTGAAATAACCCTAATAATGACATAAAAGTTGCATTAGATATGGTCGGTCCAAAGGGTAAAGGATGTGGGTGTGACTCCAACATTTGACCCTCAGCTGCTACAAAACACACACAAAGCACACATCTCCATTTAACATAATTTTGAGTGAAAAACCTCAAATCACAAGATAATCAATGCACAATTAAAAAAGAACTGTACACAAAACCGAGGGCATGAATAAGTTAATAAAATAGATTCTACATTTCTCAAAATAGATACTGAAAATATACCTGACCTTGGTCCCTGTTCAATATACACGGTTGATTAAACACCAAACATATAAGAGCTGGAAACCTTGTCAACACAAAGGGGTATACATGGCTCATTCCTAACAAGCTCACAGCACGCTTAGAGACACATTTTAAAAGATCTGAAACAATTTATCCATGAAAAATCATTTTTATGCAAAAAATACATTCTGTTTACAGTAGCTCTTACTACTGAGTGAGATCTATTAATACTATTAAGATACCATTAATGTCTGGAAAAATAATAATCCAATAATATCAAATAAAATATCTACAGGTCCTGCAAGAACTTTTAGTTTGCGTTCATTTTGCTACGCCCTGTGAACAAAATGGCGCCTCTTTATCCAGTTCTTTACACCAGTAGTTCTCAAACTGGAGTCCAGGGATCCCTGGGGGTCCGCGAAATAATTTAAAATAAATTATTAAAGTTATGCCATGTCATTCAAAAGCAGATAAATACATAAAGGGACCACAGTGCCATAAACAACCATACTAAACCAATTACTCCCACATACGTCAGCTTTGGGCCAATAAAAACTCAGATATGATTGTAAGATATCACATAAATCTATCACTCGTCATGCATTACTCACTTTGCTTAGGACGCGTTTGGTGTGCAGGTCAAGCTAGCAACAATGAATAAATATTTAAGTGTGTCCACTTCACAAAGTGATGCTAGGCCTGAACCAGCTAAACTGAGTAAATATGATGACTGCTATCTCGATTTTGGTTTTACTGAGAACAGTGACTGAAGACCATAATGTGTTGTGTGTCTTCATGTGAAGCCCGCCAAGCTAAAGCGTCATCTGATAACAAAGCATGTAGAGTTTAAGGACAAAACTAAAGATTTTTTTCCCACAAAAGGTGACGAATACAGCTGCCAGAAAACATGAATGGTGAACCTGACCACAATCTCAGAAAAAGCACAGAGGGCTTCTTATTTGACTGCTCAAAGGATCACAAAAAGTAAGAAACCACACTCAATTGGACAAGAGCTTCTATTTAGGTTGAAGAGTTTAAAATACAGCATCTAGGAGTACAAATGGCAGTTAACATATGTTTAATCAGCGTGAGGGTTATGTGGGGATCCTTTGGCCAGAACCATGTGGGCATTGGTTTTAACGAGCCGAAGCCACACCCACTAACAAGAAATACGACCCTCCCAGATTTGAAAAAAATGCTTTTGAGCAGAGCGCAGCTGCCTAACTCTGTGCCAGAGCAGAGAGACAGAATTTGGGGATTAAATTTACTGTTTTCTGGCACAAATCTCACGATACTTTTAATGACCTGTAGGCCACTGTGGCTGACAGATTTGGGAAATTTACCTCACAATGACCAAAAAACACAGCATGTAGCTGGCTGTTAACTTTCAATGAAGGCAGTGACATTGGCTAACATCAGATTGTACCGAAACGAAATGCTCATGATTCAATATCACTGTAGAATGAGGGGGGGGTGGTTAATTCCCCACCAAGGCTGGTGATGTCAATGGCCCAGATTATTGCCTTGCCCAAATTTAACCAAGCCAGAAAAGAAGTGAACAACGATCTAACAGTCTAAATCAAAATTCAGTCACACATAGATTCCAACATATCTAGTGTGATAAGACACAAAGTTTGGTTTTTTACAGGGACTTTAAAGGTGCTGTGTGTAAAATTGGTGAACATAAAAAACATCAAACAGTCAGATTCTAGATTTCCCTGCCCAGCTCTGATAATAACCATGGCAATAAGATGAATTTCAAAAAAAAAAAAGATATCTACTATTTGGTCCCTTCTGTGGTAAAGTAGAAACATGCAGGATGCAAAAATTCAAGATGGCGGAGTCCATGAAGGGGAATCTCCCCATGTATAAATAAAAGGTGTATTCAAATTAGAAAAAAAAAACATATTTAGGAGATTAGACACCGACTTATATTTTGTTTAATTTTTACCATGTTTGTCTCACTAAATTCTACTTGGCTAAATATTACACACTGTACCTTTAAGAGACAGTCTATTTCACTTTGAATTTATCTGGCAGACACTGCTGCTGGCTTTTACGTCAGATTGCCTTGATTTATTCTTCAGCTCTAACAAAGTATTTACTCATCTATGATCATATTAACTTCTTTGAGGTAGCTTATTAATTTTTTTGTTTTATCTGAGATCATCAGCTTTTAGTGTCTGATGAGCTGCAAGTGAAATTCTGATCTATATACGTTTTAAAATGTGTTCTTAACTATGATACGTTAAATAATAACTTTTTTCAGGTCCTTATGAAGCCTCAGAAAAGCTCATGATAAATGTGTAATGAAATTGCTGTGAGCCTGTTAGGAATGATTCAAGGAAAACTTGCAACAGAATAAAAGGCAATTTAAATCCATGTTCTTAAAAATACCCTTCTTTAAACACAGGGAACATAAATATAAAATTCACAATAATTGTCAGTAATTAACTGGAATTAAGCCTTCCGTAAATACCGCATATTAAAAAATGTTTGTGCATCTAAGAAAGCTCAATTATACCAAAGCAAAGATTTCAACAGAACTTCAACAGATCCATATCAGCAAAGGAAAATTAAACCTTCATGTTTCATTTTAAAGGAAACTTAAACACCATCAACACACTTTTCAGACTCTGAAAAGTAGAAAATGTAAGATTTGTATGGCAGTCTGTGACAAAACAAAAGATAATCACAAACACATTAAGCAATGTGAAGAAACAGAAAAGTAGTCTTGAGGCAAAGTTATTCCCATATACAGAGCATCGTCTGTGGGCGACCCGGCTTTGTCCTAAAAATGAAAGGCTTTGCTTTAAATGAAGGAAATCTGTCACTTCCCTCCAAAGTCGAGTCCACTCTGACCCGCCTCTGCATCCACCAGTGAGGAGGCAAACGCAGACTGGACTATCTGAAAGCCGAACGACTCGAGCAGAGACATGTTTTGTTGAGTAGAGAAGGGGGAGGTCAGGGAGGGGGCCAGCTCGTTTAAGCTCGACCCAGAAACGCCCTGGGCCTTCTGCGCCTTGTGAACTCTGTGCTGGTGCTTGTTGAGGTAGGATTTGGTACGAAAGGCCTGGCCACAGATGGGGCAGATAAACTTTTTCTCGGGGTCTGTTGTCTTGGCTTTTGATCCTTCTGGAGACCCCAACCCCCCAGCAGAGGCTCCATTACAGGCTAAAGAGGGCACTTCAAGCTCCGGCCCGTCTGGTTTCTGTGGAGATTTAAGCTCGTCACTGTTGGGTAATTCCCCAAATGAAGGATCCGATTCTTCTGATTCTAGGTGAGGACATTTTCCGATGTTTTCCTGTCCGTCTGTGGTAAAAATTAAGACAAAGAGAAGGGAGAGAGGGGAAAAGGAGGCAAAAATGAATAAAAATGTTTTATTAAACAGGTTTTGTCAACATTATTTTAATCAAGTAACTGCATGGTCCTGCAGAGATTTTACCTAAGAACACTTTAAGGAAGTCCCAAAAATAAGTACCAAAAGTTGTGGCACTTATTAACCATCAAACACTACATAAAGTAAAGAATACCAACACAATTGCTTCAAATTGTGGATACAACATTAAACTACAGACATCTATATAATTCCATTTGCCCAGTACCCACTGACAGTCCTGCTCTGCTTGTTTAAAAAACTGCCTGTGCTAGCCCACTGGCCCCACCCACCTCCTGCTAGACTGTACTGACCTGTGACCGGCCCATGGACGGGGAAGCCAGGCAGCCCGCCAGAGCGACACTCCCAGAAATATGGAGCCCCACCTGCCTTCCCCGTGAGCAGCTCAGGCTGCAGGCCCAAAGCTGGAGGGCCGGGCTGGGGAAGAGCTGGGTGTCCATGAAAGCGACCCTCTGCCTCAGGTGAGGTGACAAACAGCTGGCGACTGGCGCACAGGTCTGCACGACACCCGGCCAGGGAGAGAGGAGGGGGAGGGGCAGACATAACAGGCGGGCGGAGACCATGTGAACAGAATTACCTTCATTTCATCACCTTTATTTCATCACTAGTGTTTAAAATGCTGCCTGTAAATGGAATAAGCTTGACATGTTTAAATGAAGCTACGATGACTGGATCCTATTACTAAAACTGTCATGGCTGCGTTTGTGCAAAAGCCCTGAATGTGAATCATCTATATGACTAATGAGCTAAATCAATCTAATAAAACACTGTTAAATGGGGTACTTGAGAACGGACTTTTCTCACAGTGTAAATTTTGACTGGTTAAACACAGGTGCAATTTTTTAAAGATTAAAAACTAGAAAGATAATCGAGGAGTACACATCTAAACCAAAGCCAAAAGCACTTCATTCTCAGATAGATATTCACATCTGCCTGCAATTACAGCCTGTGTTTGTCAGGATCTATTACTGGATACATTCTTATTGCTCATGTAGGGATTTGAATCAACTATTAATCGACTATAAAGCAGACTCAAGAAATACTAACAACAGTAGACCTAATCCATAATGTTTTGATGTCTCCTTGGCCCATGCAACAAAATTAAACTTTTGAAAACAGTGCCAGTGGTTTCTTCATACCACAGAAATAACAGTATTACCACTCTGACAGAAGTAATGGCCAGTTGTATTTTAGCTTTATCTCTATGGCCCTGCTGATGCTGTTATAGCACTAGCATACTGTAAAAACAGATAATCCTCACTGATGCAATGTGTTAAACCAGTTCTCCCAGACTACACCTGTGAGAAAAGCATATTCAATTTAAATAAGGTGCTGCATTTACACACAACTTTCTTGTCTCAAAAAAGGAAAACTGCAGTAAAAATAGTGACAGTACACAATTTTGACCAGTGACCAAGAGTGTATCCCATTTCTGTTCTCTTAGCTCATTTTTGATGAGCTTTGCCACTCCAATCTAGAGTTGATTTCAGCGACCAAAAACTATGACTGAAAATGTTAGTTGACTACCTTTTCCCATGAAGAAGATGAGACAAAGACAAGCTAAAAATAGATCTTGGATGATAAGGGGCTTGATGAAAAGTGCATTTAAATTTATCTTAGTTTTGGTCGGACATTCAGAATCCATGATATGAGAGAGCAGGAGCTGTTAGGTAAAGTGAATCTGTAGCTCCTTTGCCTTTCAGCAGTATTGTGCATGGTGAATAGAACATGAGAGTTTGATTTGCTGCAGATTCAGTTTGGCTAGCATTTTTGACTAAAGTGTAAGGACTTCTTACACACTAAAACTATACTAAAATCATGAGGGGTAGAAATGACTGACATCTGTTTAAGATTAAAAGGCATTATATTCTTATTCAGACCTAGTCAATGTAATCAGTGTTTGCCTTTTAATGTAAGATTTCAAATAACGTTTACTTTAAAAAGTGTTTACTTACTGACTACAGTTTTTCTTGTTTCAAAGTTTCCCTGGACCTTGTGGTTCAAAGACATAGTCAGCTGCCTTCAACCTATAGTCAGCTCTACATGAATCAAGCTGCTGTTCCAATAAACATTTCTAATATAGTGACATGAATTCTTCCAGTCATGTCAAACTCATACCAGAAGCAATAACGGGAGGTTATCGTCACAGAATGACCTCACAACTAAATGTGTAATCTACTCATTTTTTATTGGTTCATGGGGAAAATGGAATGAAGTCTGATGCTGCCCTAAACAAACACTTAAAAGTTACTGCATACATTTAGTAGAGAGAGTCAGTTAATTTTGGACTCTAATTTTAGTTTCTATGTATTTATTTAGAGTAGTTTTATAAAACTAGGGAAACCTTTACAGCACATAAATAGTTCCTAATCTCTTCTTCACAACAAGGAATATATAGTAGGATATTAATCTAACACTGGTATCATTACAGACAGATGCCAAAAAAAAAAAAACAACCAAACGAATAAACAAAAAAGGTATCAAATCAGTATTGGCACTTGAATAGCTGGATAAGTGCATCGCTTAATTTAAGATTACATTTTTGGGGCGCTGATGATATTACAATTAGGTTGACTCCTATGTAGAATGGCTTTAGTCCTAAAAGCTGGCGGCTCAGGAACAAATTCAAACTGCGGCTCCTCCACTGCATGCCATTTTCCACCCACTCTCTTGCCCGGATTTTCTTCTCTATTCCCTGTCCTGTCAAAATAAAGGACAGGACAGGGAATAGTTTTCCCAGCAAGGCAAGACATCAAAAAGACCAAATTACTTCTAAAAATTTCCCCAATGATAATTATCTAATAAGTCATTTTTTTACTGACAGAGACTACATCACATTTTTAGAGGCTTGCATCATTTTTCAGAATAAGTCTAGCTCAAAAAGGACACTAAATATCTCTTAATTTCTGTAAGTGGTAATTGCATCTGCAGCAGATTATTCACCTTGATGCAGTTTCAAACACATGGATATGATCGGCTTTAATGATTTAATGATACCTTTTTCAAATCTCTTGCACTCATTCACTAAACACTGTCACTGTTTTTCCTGAGGCACACAGTTTAGTTCACAGTGCACTGTCTCTATTTCACTGCTTCTTCCACAAAGACAGCACAATTACAAAAGTTTCAATGAACCCCGGGCAAATGGAGCACACATAAGAACGATCATGCAACATTGCTTTTTTAAACAACTGTCTGATCGACCAGCCAAGCAAAAACAGACACTGTTTGCCATGGCCATGCTGGACAAACACACACAAATCCAAAGAAAAAGAAGCAAAAGTGGCACAGCACCCTAACTTCTTTTATGGACATGAGTCAGAATCAACAACTGTAATGGCTAGACAACTTGCATGTGTTCCGCTACTGTTTGTACTCAGAAAAACTTCAAATTTATGTGCACAAAATATTCTATATTCAAAGCATCCAAAAGAATTATGTCTCAATCTAAATAACTTTAAAGTATAGGGTTTACAGGGTCTTTACCAGCCAAACTACAGAATGTTGTAATTACAGTGCTGTGGAAATGTATTTGCTCCCTTCCTGATTTCTTATTTTTTGCATATTTTTCAGTAATATGACAATTTAGTAGTAGACAAAGATAACAGGAGTAAATACAAAGCGCAGTGATAAGTTCATTAATTTTCATGATTTCATTTTCGATATATATTTTTTTTCAAAGCTGGGTTTAATTCCACTGGCCACACCCGGGCCTGATGACAGCCAGACCTGTTGATTCCAGAAATCACTTCAATAGAACCTGTCTGACAAAGTAATGTAAGCTAAAAGATCTCAAAAGGCAACACATTATGCCACCATCTAAAGAAATTCAAGAACATGTGAGAAACAAAGTCATACACATCTATTAGTTTGGAAAGGGTTACAAAGCAATTTCTAAGGCTTTGGGACTCCAGTGAACAATGGTATCTCTCCAGGTATCCTCCCAGCTGACCCTGCCTTGATGCCCACTGGGGTCCCTGGCCCCAGTGTTTATTTAGCACTCTGGCCATCAAAAGCATCCAGGTCTCAATAGATTATAGAAAGACAGGGAGGACCAAGGAACAAAAAACTCATGACTAGGGGTGGGCGATATGGAAAAAAAAAATCATATCACAATTTTTTATGGCCAGACGATCTCAATTTTATCACGATTTTTTTTCATTAAATTTCTAAGACAAATTTGCAAGTTAGTGGCCAGAAAAAAAACAACATTTTCTCTGATTTTCTCTATTTCTTCTGTACCATCCTGTTGGCCAATGCATTACATGTATATGTGTGTGTGTGTGTGTGTGTGTGTGTGTGTATATATGTGTGTGTATATATATATATATTAAAGTTCCAAACATTTATTCTCCTGCATTCTGATTTATTCTGTCTTCTGGAACCAATTTCTAAATTTTCTGCATCACTTTAGAATTATTATGTGTCTTCGTCTGTGTTTTAAAATCTACTTTACTGTTTATTAAGCACATTTAGACACTTTGATTTGAATTTTACAGTATATGGTCCTCAAAAAGAATTCCTGCAGCTGAAGCTTTAAACAAGTAGCCTGTTCATACAGTATGCAATTTAACATCACATTTACTTCAGCCTTGTTTACAGACTGCCAAATGAAGAAAATAAAAATATGACAAACATATAAAAATGACACATATTTGATGAATTTTTGAGACATGTGGTTATGCAGTTAAGTAGTGACTGTATGTTATTTTAACACAATTCTGATTTTTATTCTGCTCTGAATAAGGCTGTGATGAGCAGTGACATAAACGTGTCACTCTGGCACCTGCCTGCTGCTTACAATGAAGGAGAGAAGAGGAGGAAAGGCAAGATTACGTGCTGCAGCGGTGTGAATGTAGGCAAAAGAAATGCATGTAAATCAATGATTTTACTGTTTAAAACATTTTCTATTAAGGATCCATGTCTGGACTTCGTGGACATCACTGTCTCCCTCCGTAAAAAGACGCTGATGTTATAACATTTCACTCGTGACTGTTTTATCCCGACGCTTACTTGCCAGGTAGAAAGGCTTGTAAATAACTTGGAAGATAGTAATTGAAAGCAGAACTGTTGTATCAGTTACAACAGTAGGCTATCTGCCTCAGAAACACTTTACTCCGGTGACCGCGGTATGCTTCATCTCTCTTCCCTGTGCAGATTGTGCAAATAAATATTTTTTTTCCACACTGATGGTTCAGAAAACCAAGACGAAGCTTCGTATAAGAATTAGAAATCGTCATGAGAACTAAATCTTAAGTTTCACTTTCACTTTAAATGTAAGGCTCCGCTGCATGGGGGGGCAGCAAAGAGCAAGAAGTAGTAGAGCCGATCCTATGATAAAACAGATTAAGCAGATCGCCAATACATTCTATTTCTTCACAACCTGAGATCGCCTTATCACACACCCCTTGCAGCATCTAAGGCATCCCCAAATGCCCTGGTCTTTGTTTTGACCCAGTAAACATGCATTCCCAACATTTCAGCCTCCTCACTCAGCAAGCTAAGAGCCCTCACAAGGAGATTTACAGTCTCTGCAAGGATCACAGGTGCTGTCACTCATACAGGAGGTCATAAAAACCCAGAAAAACATATGAAGACCTGCAGGCCTCACTTGACTCAGTTAAGGTCAGTGTTCAGGATTCAACAAGAAGAGGCAAAATTGCCATCCATGCTCTAAGGTGAACAACTACTGATCAAAAAGAACACA
This sequence comes from Cheilinus undulatus, assembly GCF_018320785.1. NCBI lineage: Eukaryota > Metazoa > Chordata > Actinopteri > Labriformes > Labridae > Cheilinus > Cheilinus undulatus. Next base: position 32,043,030 of record NC_054867.1, on the reverse strand, counting down.
AAGGCTCGTCTCAAATTTGTCAAAAACAACTTGAGGATCCCTAAGACTTTTGAAAAAAAAAAAAATTCCGTGGACTGACAAAAGTTGAAGTTTTCGGAAGGTGTACATCCGATTATCTGGCATAACACTAACACAGCATTTCATCAGAAGGATGTCACACCAAGAGTCAAACATGGTGGTGATAGTGTGATGGTCTGGTGTTACTTCACTGCTTCAGGACTTGGAACACTTGCCATGATTGGTGGAACCATAAGTTTAACTCTCCAAAAGAAAATACTGAGGGAGAATGTCTGGCCATCACTTTGTGACCTCAAGCTCAAGCACTCCCGGGTTGTGCAGCAGGACAATGAGCCTAAAGAAACCAAAAAGATCTACCGCTAAAAGGCTATACAAAGACAAATAAATGAAGGTTCTGGAGTGGCTTAGTCAAGGTCCAGAGTTGCATCTAATGGTATGACCTTAAAAAGGTTGTTCATGCTTGAAAACCCTCAAATGTGGCAAAAATAAAACAATTCTTTAAAGATGAGTGGGACAAAAATCCTCCACAGTGATGTGACAAACTCTTCGGCAGTTATCTCAAAAGCTTGCTTGCAGTTGTTGCTGCCAAGGGATGCACAAAAGCAGTTATTAGGTTTAGGGGACAACTACTTTTCACACAGGACCACATGGGTTTGGAGGACTTTTTCCCTTAATAAATGAAATCATCATTTAAAAACTGCATTTTGTATTTACTCCTGTTATCTCTATTTAATATTAAAATTGGTTTCATGATTTAAAACTGTTCCATGTTTCAAAAATAAGAAATCAGGAAAGGGTAAATACTTTTTCACAGCACTGAAGTTATAGTTTCATATGATTTTTTTTTCCTAATGAATCTCTTAGCTGTTTTCAAAACTGCACTCCTGAAAAATTGAGGCTGCCCCTGAAATCTTTATTTGCTTGTTAACACATGCATCTCACAGAGGAGGACTATCTCTGTTGGACAGGCATAGGGGTGGGAAGAGCTCATGAAGTAGGACATAATGAATAAAAACAATGTTTTGGAATTGGCAGATGAAGCAACAAAGTCTGACTCTTTATGACCATTTCTGCCTTCACATCAGTGTTACATGTAGTTTGACATATTCCCCATATCAACAAAAGAGCTATAAAATATATCTCCAAACAGAAAACATAATGAGGCAGTTTCATTATGTGCACAGTTTGCATGCTGGCCATGGTACAAATGCCCCCCACCCTCTCACTCTAGCTCACATTGAGCCTTCCAACATTTACTCATCAGCTCACCCCAGCAGAAAACACCTCACCAATCTAGGCCTGAGATGAGTAAACCAAACTTCAGAAAACATTCTGATATTACCAACACTGACTACATGCCTGATCACATTCTGCTTATGTAATCTGCAGTTTACACTAAAATATTTGATGCAGAAAGAGGTGTTTTCCAGTCACCATCAAAAAGACAACCAGCGTATGAAAGTGCTCAACAGCAAACGTGAACAAGCTTGGCAGCAGAGGCTAATGTATACATATGCTTGTTTTTTTTAAACATACACAAAGATGTAGCAGCATGTTTCTTAAAAAAGCAGCAGAGCAAACAAAAGCCAGAAACATGAACACTGGGGACGGGGCGGGCGGCTGCTTGCCTTCCACTGAGCACTGGCGTCCCATGTGGTAAGGGGTGCCGTTGTGCATCTGCAGCTCCCCCCTTGGCTCAGGGAAGGTATGCATTGTGGTAGAGGGGGGCAGAGGAGAGCCATGGTGTGTCTTTATATGCACCTTAAGGTAGGACGCAGTGGAGAAACCTGGGACCAGAAGAACAGAGAACAAGGCAGTTGTTTGACACACTCGAGGCCTTGACTATGAAGGGAACTCCTGCTGGGTGGTGACAAGTTCATAGGTTTTGAAGCTTAGAGTGATGCTGTGATTGGTTTGATGCTATTCATCGCTCTGTCTTTATCTCACTACAGTGAGCATCACAAGTGGAAAAAATCTAAATTCCTGTAGGGTGCCAGTAAACTGTGATGAACACTGGGAAAAGATTCTGCTGGAGAACAAATCAACGCAGTTTTATCTTTGTTTCAGTTTTCCATTAACTGATACATCTACAGGGACAAAATCTGGTTTTATTCCATCTAACTTAATCAAGAAAAAACAATACAAGTTTCATACTGGAAAATACTTAAACTTATATATCTTTTAACTTAGATCTGCTCTTCTGATCTAGTTCTAGTATGCTGCCATTAACCTACACAGTGTACTATTTTAGTCACATTATTGAGCATTTCATTTTTTCTGTATTGGATACAAAAGGGTTCCCTTTGTTTCTTGTACAGAAAGATGGGATCAATTATCAAAAACAAAAACAAAAAGTACAACCAAATCCCAGAGAAAAAAGTAGTTTGTTGTGTTCATGGACACAATTAATGGCCAAATAGGATCAAGAACAAAACTTTTACCAATATCAAATACCCTGGAATGCCATTTACTCTTACCATTATTCAACATAAGCAATAATGTAGAATTATTTGAGTGGCAACCACCAGAAGGTGATCATAGTTTGACCAGAGTAGGACTCCAGAGTTGCACAATATTCTACTCAAGTCAATTAACTTTGATGAATTGAAATGCATCTTTAACCCCCATAAAGACAAGGGGAGATGCCCTCATTCAAGGCATTTGCCTCTTTACATTGCCTGTTCAAGGCAGCACAATTATGCCTGATACACCGTGCCTTAATGTCACGTGTGGAGGACAACTGACAGAGCAAATCTAGTCTGTCAATGAGCCAGTACCTGAGGTAGAAATAGAGGCAAAACAGAATCAGAGACAGGGGATGGGCCAACCTTCTGTGTGTGTCCTATGTTTGTTCCTGGTATGCTTATTTAACCCTCTACTGCTTCTGCAATGGTGTAACACTGTAGTGTAAATATAAGGGGTTTTATGCTTTGTCATGTGTCTGGGAAACAATATGTATGCTTCTTTCTTTATACAACAAATGCCAGTTTTTGCAAATAAAATACTACCTCCCTTTTAAGATCGAGGTGATAGCAGCAGTAGCCTACAAATATAGTGCTCAGACAGACACTGGTATGACTAAACATCAAGTGCCCCCCCCCCCCCTTTTCAAAGAGAGCGCTTCACTGACATAGCCGTCTGGTGCTGCTCAGTTCAAAGTGGAACCAGGAAGAGCAAACCACATCTGTCAGTATCTGTCTCGATATGGGACAGTTTGCTCAGAGGGGACCTGCAGCTGTGTGGAGGTACTTTTAAAAATTACCTTTGTTGCAAATGCCACAGTAGTTATGTGTCCCTTCACTGTGTTTCTTGAGGTGGTCCGTCATGTAGGCAGCTCGCAGAAACTTGCCACAAACTTTGCAGGGAATTTTGTCCTCGTGACATGCAAGGTGTGACCGGAGACGATCTCTTGTGGCAAAAGAGGCATTACAGATCTGAAACACACAGAACATTTCAACATCCTTTTAACAATCATGAGATTTGGGTTTTCACAAAACTTAGACTATTATCATTGGCTCTTATTTATTACCTGGCACTTGTGGGGTCTTTCTGTAGTGTGAACCTGTTTGATATGTCCATTCAGGTGGTCTGGTCTGGAAGGACAAAATAAATAGCATGTGTCAAATAAATCTGATACAAATCATTTACACTTTAGGCTACTGCAGGTGCTATACACATTAAGTGAATTCAGGCATTGGTTTTATCTTTTTAAATTATTTACTAGATATTAAGAACCCCCCAAAAAGGTTTGAATGTATGTTCAAAGCAATATATATTAAAAACATTGAATATTTCCTAGATGTCTAAATGTTTACCTGTCATACTACTTTTTTTGCTGCCACTGTGTTGTAAAAATAAAAGCAAAAATGTTACTTTGGGGTTAATAATTATAAAATGTTTGCTGGTCACTATAATAATCAGTCAGTAAAATAACAGATGAATGAAGAATGTCAAAAATTGAGGTATTAAAGACAAAAAATACAAATGTTGTAGTCTAAAGACATTTCTACAAATGTAATATTATCTAAAATAAAAACAATTAGGAAAAAGGGGAATCAGGAGATGTTTTAAGAATAATTAAACTCAAAGTAGTTACTATACTGAGACTGGACCAATGCAATTTTTTGGCAGAAATTCTGTGAGATAGATAGATATATATATATATATATATATATATATATATATATATATATATATATATATATCTTAGAACTGTATTTGTTGTATCTATCTATCTATATAAATATATAAATATATATATATATATATAGTGCATTCAGACAGTACTCCTCAGACTCCCTTCACCTTTTTCAGTTTTGTTATGTTGCTGCCTGATGCTAGAGTGAATTAAACACTTTTTCCTCATTAATACATGCTCAGTACTCCACAAAGACAAAGTGAAAACAGAATTTTTTATTTTTTGTTGCAAAAAGAAACAACTGAAGTACAACCTTGACATTAATATGAGACCCTTTCTTTGCAATAATACTTAAAAGTTAGCTCAGGTGCCTCACATTTCTCTTGATTGTTGTTGAGATGTTGCTACACCTTGATGGAGTTCGCCTGTGGTAAATTAAACTGATTGAACATGATTTGCAAAGGCACACACCTCTCTATAGAAGGCTACACCGCTGACAATGCATATCAGAGCAAAAATCAAGCCATAAGGTCAACGTAATGGCCTGCAGAGCTCAGAGAAAGGATTGTTACCAGGCACGGATCTGGGGAAGGCTACAAAAAAATTCTGCTGCACTGAAGGCTCCCAAGAGCTCCATATTTCTCAAATGCAAGAAGTTTGGCACAACCAGGGCTTTGCCAAGAGTTTGGTACTCAGCCATACTGAGCAATCAGGGGAGAAGGGCCTTAGCAAGAAAGGTGACCTAGAACCCAATGGTCACTCTGACTGAGCTCCAAAGATCCTGTGTGGAGATGGGGCAAAGTTCCAGAAGGACAACCATCACTGAAGCCCTCCAGCGATCTGGGCTTAAGCAGAGTGGCTGGGCAGAAGTCCCTCCTCAGTGCAAAACACATGGAATCTCACTTGGAGTTTGCAAAAAATGCAACTAATGGACTCTTAAGACTGTGATAAACAAGATTCCCTGGTCTGTTGAACCCAAGATTGAACTGTTTGGCCCAAAACAGTAAACAATTCTAAACATTATGTCGGAGGAAACCAGGCACCGCTCATCAACCGCCAAATACCATCCCAAAAGTGAAACATGATGGTGGCAGCATCATGCTGTGGGGGTGTTTTTCAGCAGCAGGGACTGCAAGACTGGTCAGAGTTGAGGAAAGCTAAATGGAGCAAAGTACATAAATATCCTCAATGAAAACCTGTTCCTCAGGGCTCAGGACCTCAGACAGGGCCAAAGGTTCACCTTCCAACATGAAAAAGACCCTACGCACACAATGCTACCAAAAGTGCTTCAAGTAAGTACCCTTTACTAGTACAATACAGTCTGAACACTCATGTCAATGTGACATTTCATTTTTTTCCATTTATAAAATTTGCAAAAGTTCTAAAATTTTGTTTTTCACTTTATAATTAACAGTGCTGAGTGTAGATAAATCAGAAAAAAATGAATTTAAATGACTGTAGCATCAGGCTGCAACATAACAAAATAAAAAAGTAAGGGGCATCTTAATGTGCTCTGAATGCACTGTATTTAAGAATATTTTGGTACGTTGCTTTGAACAATTTGTGACTTAAAGTAAGGTCTATAATCATGAGGACAGTGGTACAATTTTAATCATTTTGCTTCTGATCACCACTACAATAAATCTGAAATTAAATAATCCTTATGTGACTGAGGTCTGGACTTTAAGCTTTAATTTAATCGGTTTCACAAACTATGACTTTAAATATTTAGGAATAATACAGACATTTTACAGTACCTTCATTGTCAGTAGATCAAAATATTTGGACAATCACTGGCAAGCACCTTCATGTTATGGTGTGATCTTTTCCCTCATTACACCAAGACAGATGAAGCTTATAAAAGGTCCGGAGATGATTTAAAGTGTTATATTGAAATTTGATGGCTTAGGTTGGACAAGAGTTCTCAATATGAGATCCAATATAAATACAGGAAGGCAGGAAGGACAGATGTGATTTTACAGGAAAACATCTAAAAGGCCTCCCCTGGTCTAGAAACAGACTCTTTGGATAGACAAAACATAAGATTAACTTGTACCAAAATTTTGGAGCAGAAAAGTATGGAGAAAGACACAAACATTTTATTTTAAAAAATGAAATGAATTAATGAAAGGGCCCTGAGCTCATGATCCAAATAATACCATATCATCTTTCAAACATGGTAGAGGCCATTGTCGTAGCATAGGCATCTTTGACTGCCAGTTGAACAGGTTGACTGGCGTTTATTGATGTGACTGCTGACAGAAGTAGCAAGATAAATGCTACAAGGCTTCTCTCTCCGCTCAAATTCAGACAAATTTTGCTAAACTGAGGTTGGTGCTTTATAGAGCAGATGGATATGTGCTCCATTGCAGTGAAGAAGTAAAATGATGAAAAAGTGTTAAAAAAACTAAAGAACCTTATATCGGCATGTATTTAGCCCCCAAAGCAGCAGGGGGTGATGGAGAGTTTATGAGAGAGCCTGAGAAAACTGACTCTAGGAGGACTGTTTGTGTGGCTGTAGGCAAGTAACACAGATGATAAGTCACTGTGTAAAGGTTCTCTTGTTTTCTTGACACAGAAACTCCACATATAAGTAAACACCAATCTTAGGATTTCATGTTTGCAAAAAAGTGGCCTTTAAATTGCTGATACAAGGAGAAACTCACACTTGAGCATCCAGTGCCAATTGATTTACACTAACTCATAATAATCAAAACAATGTTTTTCTCATTTAATTGTTTTAGGACTAGATCCAGCCATTTGGCTGCAGGTGCAGGTGATACTGACTGTACCTTGTCTGGGTGTTAAAAGGATTAAAACATTCATGAGGAACTGTCATGACCTGCTTTTATCACTTTAGCTTAGCTGCACAATTATAGGTGACTGCATGAACTAATTTAATACCCGTTTACGGATTTATCATACGGGAGGAGGATCACTGAGGAAAAACATGTTCTATACAGTCTATTAAAACAACCATGCATACTAATTTGTGCAAAGACCCTTGAATAATAGTATTATGTCTATAAAACTAACAATAAACAAATATTTTTCATAGTAAATAGTGATAGACCTACCTTGAAAACCCTTTACCACAGCTTTGGCAAACATACGGTTTGCCAACTGACCCGTCATGGGACCGCACATGGTATGACATCCTGTCCTTGCGTTTGAACCGGAGCCCGCACACATGGCATGCATATGGCTTCTCCCCGGAATGAGAGAGCTTGTGTCGGTTTAGGTGATAAACATCCCGGAAAACTTTACCGCAGATGTCACAACCAACATGCCGCCTTGTCCTCTCCCGTTTTCGGCCGTTATCAATGGTCAGCCCTCCGTTTTCCACCACCCCAGGCTGAGACATCAAAGACATGCCGCCCGCTGTTGACAGGCTGTCACCGGCATTGTTTACACCGCTGGTGTTAGCTCCATGTTGCGCTTCATGATTCTTCAAGCGGGAAGCCTCTGTAAAAGCCTTCCCACAAGTCCCACATGGGAACAATATAGTTTCCTTCTGCGCATCATTGTTAAAGTTTAAAATTTCCACAACCCCGCCACCTTTCTTTGGTCTCCCCCTGCTTCTTTTCGACCCAGGAGAGCCAGCGTCGTGTTGAAACGTGCTCCCCGATATTTCCGTTGTCGGGGAAACAGACAGTCCTTCCACGGGCTCTAACACTGGCACCGACGATTCGCCGCCGTCCTCTAATAACACGGCGGCAGTGTCTTCGCCTCCATCCACATGCATTTGTGTATTGTTAGCAAAGCTTCGACCGTTTACCAGCATTCCCGTTCCGTTTACAAGATCATGTTGTGCCACGGAGAAACCCAGCTCCGTGGCTGCCGTGGCCTGGAAGAGGCTGGCGTCTGCTCCGCGCGACGTCGGGACAGGAATTTGTACGTTGGACTGTTTGATTACCTCCTGACATATCTCAATGACTGACCGCATCAGCAGAAACTTGGCAGCTGTCATTAACTCCGGGAAGCACTCAAGACGCACCACAATCCTTGACGTATAGGCAAAGTCCAGAACGTCTTTAAAAACTTTGGGGCTAATGGTGTGCATCTCCAGCTCCTTAGCATCGCTGTCACCCTCCGACTGGCGGCTGAAGACCGATTCGAAATACTCACTGCACGCCGCCAGCACAGCTTTGTGAGCGGGGAAGCTCTCCTCCCCGACGCGTAAGACCACATCGCAGAACCTGCCTCCATCTTTCCTCTGAACGTTGAGGTTGTGTAGCATCTCCGCACTGTGCTTGCTCACCTGGTAGGTGTACGAAGAAGTCCAAGACGGCTCCGCTACCTTCTCCATGCCGAATGCATCAAATAACAATAGATGTTAACGGCAACGGTCGGAGAAATTACGAATTTTTACTTTCCTTATCTAACACTTGATACCAGCTAGCTAACGTTTCAGAATCCTAAACCAACAGCCCCTCCCGTCGATTTAGCATCTACCGTTAAACGCTAGCAGTAGCAGCAGCGAAAAATGGCAGCCCCCCAGCTTCCTGTGAACTGTGACCCTGGTTTCGTGAGGGGTGGGGGTCGCTCTTGTTTGTGAAAAATATCTCCCTGAGGTTTGATACTGACGGATATTTCTCTCAGTCATTCCCCTGCAGTGAATCCAGTCGATGTGAGGAGTGGAGGCTCAACATTCACGGGGTCTTTCTTGTTTATACTCCAAAATATGAACATGCAAGTCTCTTCCTGCTTAGTCTGGTGATAAAACCCCTCCCCCAACCCACCACAAACACTGAATAAAGCTCCTTTACTGAGCACGAGCGCAGCCTGCCAGCCCATTCAATATTCAAGTAAAATATTATACTGTAAAACCCACTTCAGGTCACCTTAACATGACAAAAATAACTAAAATCACTTAAGTTTACTGTAGGCAAACACGAGCAGAGTCAATATAGCCATACTAAGGCATGAGCTTTACCAATTTATCAGGTTCTATCAAGGAAAGTACATTTCATTTTATAAATTCTATTTTGTTCTATGCCACTAATGCATTTTTGGAAGAAAAATGTCTTTAGTGCTCTAGAAATTACATTAATAGTTTTAATGTCTAATTTTTGCAGTATCCAGCTACTTTGTCCCTTAATGTAATAATGATCATTTTCACTTTGAAATCTGGAAAATAGTGAAAGACTTGTGTACTGACATTGACTAACCAGTACATATTGACACCACTGACAGTCAATTACAGCATGAGTAATTGCAACTCTCCTCCCCTACACTTAAGACAAAAATGGGGTATTAAATGTGGGCAATATTTCTCAAAGACCTCAAACATATTTGATATCCAAGCACAGAAATGTGCTTTTGATCATAGAATGAAAGACTTGGAAGTGGATATTTGAAACAAGTAAATGCCAGCAGATATACACTATACTGCCAAAAGTATTCGCTCACCTGCCTTGACTCGCATATGAACTACAGTGACATCCCATTCTTAATCCATTATATGACATCAGTCTACCCTTTGCAGCCATGGGCGTAGCACAGGGGGGGAAAAGGGTACTGATTACCCGGGCCCACAGTAGGGAGGGGCCCTTAAGAAGCCTGCAATGAAAAGTGTGTTTTTATTTATTTTTTCTTCATATTTGTGAAGTAAATTGAATTGAATCAAAAGCAACCAAATAAATTGGTCAACAGACTGAAATTTGTATTGAATAGAGTGAAATAAAATACAGAGGAGGCCCTGCTCCTCCCTTAAAAAAGTCCAAATGATGTAGTCCAGTGTTGCAAAATAATGCAACTAAATTTAACTGATCCATAGTGAAAATATTTCTCATACATAGATAAACTAGAAAAGCACTCAGAGAGCGCAGACCTCTGCCATTAGCCCTATCTCCCAATAGTGAAGAATCCTTTAAAATATTGCTGGATTTCTCCCCATGTGCCCCCCACCATGGCATTCGCCGATTACTCCCTCCCCGGTGGGGTGGAAACACGGTGAGGCAAAGCATTGGCTTCGCTGCAGGTGAACTGTCATGATGGAAGCATTGCCTGCTGGTGCCAACAGATGCACGGACAGTCTCACCCATGGTCTCACTGGACGACTGGAAGTCATGGTAAAGGGTGAAAAGTCCTCTATTCCTCCGGGCGTGCGTCTGTCAAACTCTATAAATTGCAAAACTTCGAATAGAAACACACCCACAAATGCTGCTGGGATTGAAGTTACTCATGTCCGCCATCTCCTGGTGTAAAGTGGTAACAGCACAGACCTCTGCCATTAGCCCCATCTCCCAATAGTACAGAATCCTTAAAAAAAATTCTTTAATCCAGACGGTGATCTGGATCACTCCCAAAATCTAATCAGTTCTTCCTTATGCAATTTCGGACATTTCCTGGAAATTTCATCAAAATCCATCCTCAACTTTTTGAGTTATGTTGCTAACAAACTAACAAACCCACCTGATCACATAACCTCCATGGCGGAGGTAATTATGGTTCAGAAAAACATTTAAATGCATATTGCAAATGATATTTGTAAAATGAAGCAACATTTGTTACTTGGCTAGCTGGTGGTGGTGGGGGGGTGTGTAATATTCTTTCTGGGGGCCCAAAATCCCTAGCTACACCACTGTTTGCAGCTATGAAAGCTTCAACTCTTCTGGGAAGGCTTTCCACAAGGTTTAGGAGCGTATTTATGGGAATTTTTGACCATTCTTCCAGAAGCACATTTGTGAGGTCACACACTGATGTTGGACGAGAAGGCCTGGCTCTCAGTCTCTGCTCTAATTCATCCCAAAGGTGCTCTATCAGGTTGAGGTCAGGACTCTGTGCAGGCCAGTCAAGTTCATCCACACCAAACTCTCTCATCCATGTCTTTATGGACCTTGCTTTGTGCACTGATTCACAGTCATGTTGGACCAAGAAGGGGACATCCCCAAACTGTTTCCACAAAGTTGGGAGCATGGAATTGTCCAAAATCTCTTGGTATGCTGAAGCATTCAGAGTTCCTTTCACTGGAACTAAGGGGCCAGACCAGCTCCTGAAAAACAACTCCACACCATAATCCCCGACTCCACCAAACTTTACACTTTGTACAACGCAGTCAGACAAATACCGTTCTCTGGGCAACCGCCAAACCCAGACTCGTCCATCAGATTGCCAGATGGAGAAGCGCAATTCGTTACTCCAAAGAACGTGTCTCCATTGCGCTAGAGTCCAGTGGCAGCGTGCTTTACACCACTGCATCCAACGCTTTGCGCTTGGTGATGTATGGCTTGGATGCAGCTGCTCGGCCATGGAAACCCATTCCATTAAGCTCTCTATGCACTGTCCTTGAGCTGAAGGCTAATCTGAAGGCCACATGAAGTTTGGAGGTCTGTAGCGATTGACTCTGCAGAAAGTTGGCGACCTCTGTGCACTATGCGCCTCAGCATCCGCTGACCCTGCTCCGTCATTTTATGTGGCCTACCACTTCATGGCTGAGTTGCTGTCGTTCCCAATTGCTTCCACTTTGTTATAATACTACTGACAGTTGACTGTGGAATATTTAGGCACAAAGAAATTTCACGACTGGACTTGTTGCACAGGTGGCATCCTATTACAGTACCACGCTGGAATCACTGAGCTCCTGAGAGCGACCAATTCTTTCACAAATGTTTGTAGAAACAATCTGCATGCCTAGGTGCTTGATTTTATACACCTGTGGTCATGGAAGTGATTGGAACACCTGATTTCATTTATTTGGATGGGTGAGTAAATACTTTTGGCAATATAGTTTATCTGGCTCTAGATTTAAGTCTAGACTGGTGCTTCCAATAGTGTGGGCCCTATAGGTCGTTTGCAACACCTAAAAGTCAGTTATTAAAAAAGAATCATGTGTGAATGCTCATAAAATACTTAGCCTATTACTTGAGGTCTCGAATGTAACAAAACAAAAACAGAAGTTTGAACTCATGTCAGCTTGTTTTTTAAGTATGGAACCAGTGTCATGGTTTAACTTGTGTTGGATTTACTGGTGACACTCTGTTATACACTCGCTTTCAGATTTTAATTTATTAGCGTCTTCTGAGTAGTGTTGTCAAAATTTGCAATTAATTTTGATTAATTCATCACAGGGGTGGAAGATACAATTAAAAATGTATGCCAATTAAACTGATGTGTTCACTGAACCGGCTGAAGTAGCTTTCTAACTTTAATTTGAACACGTGTAAAAATGATCTGTGCTCTTAATTTCTTTGTATGGACAAAATCCATATTGGCTAGTAAGGGGACCCATCGTTCCTTGGTCTTTTCTTGTTTCAAAAGCTAATAGAAAGTTTTGAGGCCTTCCAGAAGCATGTCCTGATTTTCTTAGTGTCATCTTTAAATCTACCAGTAATACGTTTTTTCCTCAAATTAATAACATATGCAATTAGTTGCAAAGCCTTAAATTAGATTTTTCTTTACTCTGACAGCACTAGTCCTCAGACATGAATGCCACTTGGGAAGATGCTTTTTTGCCACAAGGTACATTTAAGAAACAAATATTAGAAAATTTAAGTAACTTTACAGATGCCTGATCAAAACAATAAATCTGAGTGGCTCATTCATTGTACTTTGTGACCACAAACTCTGAAAGCAAAGCATTTATTAAAATTCAGTTTTAGAATCAAATAATCAGAAATAAAAGGAAAATTATTGAGACTTATGGCTGTATCAGGGTTTTGGCTGGCCCCAGAAGATTTTCATGTCTCGGATTGGGCTGCAGTAGACTGAAGTCTGGGAAACTCTAGGCTAGACCTCAATTAATTGGTTAAAGCAGCACAGTGGGTGCATTTTTTTTTTTAAATTTGGAAAAATTGGAAGGAATGCACAAGCTAAGCTTCACTCTAAAGCACAGTTGAAGTTTTCTCAGTGGCCTTATTGGTTTGATACCAGTTCAATAAAATCAAATTCTGGTCAGATAAAAATGTCATACTGAGGCACAGGTTTGGTTTAGGGGTGCTGTACTATGAAGACAAATTGCATTTTTTCCCCCATCAAATAATAAAGAAACAACAGTCAGTGATAGTCTATCAAAAAGTAAAGCCTCTATTTCCAACTCAAAACCTCTCTGGTTCAATCTGTGCTCACCTATTTAGAGAAATAAAATTACTACAGAACATTATAATCATAACATAATAAAGGTTCAATATCATTTAACAATAAGGAAACAGTTTTACTGAAGATTTTATTTATTAATTCTATTTGTGCTTTATATAACTTATTAGCACATAAACAAACTGAATCCCAGCCACCCTTGAAAACTGACTATGTGAGCAGTGCCGCCCCCCCAGTGACAAGTCGGATGGAAAAGGATACAGTTTTGAAAGGAAAACAAAAGAAAGAAAAGGCACAACCAGCACTTGCTGCATCCTCGGGAGTTGTCTTGAAATGCTTCAGTCACATCTACAGAAAAGGGCCACAAGGGGAGGGAGAGTACACACTTCAGTTACTCATCAATCCAATTCTTCCCACCTACAGTAGCCCTTTCTCAGTGCACTTCAAGGGGAAAAAATTAGAGTTGGACATGACAAAGGAATGCAACTAGCCTTTGGTGACTTTCAAATTTCCCATACCAAAACAGAACAAAAAAAGAGCTATATACAGGGAGAATAAGATTCTTTCCCATGGTCTGTACAATTGGGCCTATACATTATTTACTGCGCACATCCTAATACAGATACAAAAAGAAAAAAAAAACACTCAGCCAGCAAAACAAACTGCCATCTCTTGTCTTTCTATTCCTGATTATAAGCCTCTTCAAAAGTAGCAACTTCAAGGTTGAAGACAAAGCATGGCATTGTTAGACTGTCCGGTCTGTGCACCATCATTCAAATTAAAGTTCACATTTTCATGGTACAGAGGAGGTGGAGATGGGCAAAAAGAAAAAAAAATCCAGCTCTTTTTTTCTTTTTCTTATGACCTGAACTCCAACTCATCTACACTTATGACTTTGGCCGGCATGGAGGGGAGTGGCTGCTCCAACACGTCTGATCCAAACCACTTGGCGAGGCCTAGAGGGGGGCTGCCTCCGTGCTGCTGGGGGCCGTTTGTCCGGTGAGGGCCTTGGCTCTGTGACTGGGGGCCTTGGCTCTGTGATGGAGGGCCGGGGACACCTGGATGCACTGGAAGATATGACAAAAATACAGCTTTAACCCAAAATTTAAAAAAATAATAAAACAGTCAAATGGTAATTTCTAATAGAGTAAAGTTCTTTTTTTCTAACTTAGAAAAAAACTTTATAAAATACAATAAATGTTCCAGACTGAACCATCTTGGGTGGTATCAAGTACTTGTGATTTTTAGGCTCAAAATGAGTTTTTCACAATTGCTAATGAACATTTCTAAAACTCTTCCTCCCTTTTCTCTAAATTGTGAACACAAAACTCAGTTTCCAAACTAAATTAACAAATCCTCTGATTCTTATGTCAAAATTAAACAATTACATCAAAACAGCCTCAACTTTGCTCAATCACCCACAACTGCTGAATCAACTTTGTTCTCAAATCAAACAGTCAGAAGTAAATCACTACTGAGCAGTCATTAAACACAAAATAGAAAACACTGGTCAGGGTCTGCTCCAGAAATAAGTTATTTTTAAGACAGTCATAAGTGAGCAAGTCAGTGATGTGTGTTAGGGTTACTGATAGAAATGGTCAAATAGCAGATACATTTTTCGAAAGAAATATCTAAAGAACAAAAACCTTTGCACATCTAACCAGGTGCAAAGGAGAGAGGTCAAGAATCATAACATCAAGCACTCCAGCACAATACCAAGATTTGCTTTATTACCTGAAAATGTTTGGGTACTCAAACCTTCAGTCAACTGATTTGTCATCAGAATCAACATGAAGGTCTGAGCATTAAAATGTAAAGAAATTGGAATTACAATGGCAGACAACTGTGTCACAGTCTTTGTTTTCTACTTCTGTTTTTCTTTTTTACCCCAAAAAGATACATTTAAAGCCCCTACTTAGCATAAGTGTGATTTCTCATCTGGCTTCCTGTGTTGACATTTAATGAGGAAGAACTTTTGTCCATCATAATAACTTGAATTTCATCTGAAATTTCTGTTTGTGGTCTCGGTCTTCCTAGTCTTCTTCCACCTTGTCTATCGTCTTTTATGCACATCTTTCTCCCATAGAAAACTGGCTTATGTAGGTTTCATCTCATCATTAGCGTTTTCAGTTTTAAATGGTAGTGTTCAAACATTGACAACTGTGCTTTAACTGTCTTCGACTTCTGCCTCCAGTAGTTACTACTACGCATCACAAGTGAGTTAAAATGTGTTTAGAGTTTTGCAAAAAGAGCTTAAGAGTTTTGCAAATTGTGTCTCACTAGGTAAAGTGTTGTGCCAAAAGAGGGGTCAATTCAATAAATGAATTTAGGCCACTGACCGTCTGGTTCAGAGAATGGGATTTAGTGTTTTAGCAATTGTGAAAAACTGTATTACCTTTTCAGTATCATCCTAGTTGCACAGTCTATTGCATGTAATGTAACTTTATGTTTGATGACAGAGCATCTTTGTTGAACTTTTTGTAGTGAGATATTGGTACTTACTTGGCCTCTGTTGCTGAAGTTGCTGCTGCATTACTGCTAATGGCATCTGAGTGTTGGCTCTGGGAGGTAGAAGTGGATGCCCTGTTGCACTTAGAGGGTACAGCGGTTGTCCCAGCAAGGCAGGAGGCAAGCCTTGAAGTTGTGCAAGGTCAACATGAGGAGGGAAAATACCTGAGAGCGAAGAGAACATTCATAAAACAGATATGAGATTTAACAAAAGACAAGAGTAAGGGGAAAAAAAGATCAACACTAACCTGCTTGCACAAGAGCAGGTCCAAGTTGCTGGGGCTGGATACCTTGAGCCAGCATTCGTTGAACCACATTAGGGTGCAGCTGGGGAGGAGGGCGCACCATGGGTACATGAGATAGCAGCGGTACTGGGTAGATGGGGCGAGGAAAAGAAGAGGAGGGTCCTGGAGGGATCATGGTAGGAGTATGGTGTCCAGCAGAGCCGGGCCTGAGACGCTCCTGGTCCTTGTTTGCCAAGTTCTGGGAGCCAGCCTTCACTCCAGCAGACTGAGCTGTGTTTCCATCCATTCCTTCCAAGTACAGATTTGGGGAGCTTATGTCTGTATTGTGCACATTAAACAAATCTCAAAGTTACAAAGTTCAAGTACTTGTACTTCAACTTAAAACTTAGGAACTGTTTGATGCTCTGTACCATCTTGAGAGTGTGCCGTTGTCTCCTCCTTGTTCTCTGAACGACCTGATGGTTCATCTCTGCTTTTCTCTTTTGTGGCATACATTTTGCGGATCACAGATGTGGGTGTAAATGATGGAGACAACTGTAGCAGAAACATCACATAAAAGTAAGTAAAAAAGTGGTGTCCAAATTATAAACACTGAAGAGAATTTAAATCAAAAAGAATGGCTGGGAAAATAGAGTTTGTGCTCACCATGCTGGTTACAGCATTGCCTGGAGAGTTCCTTCCAGCAGGATGAGGGCCTGGACCAGGGGAGCGATTTACACGCTGAAGCCTGTGGATCACAAACATGTCAGCTGTGTACAACTAACAAGAGGTATGGCATTCATTTTATCATGTCTATGTGTAAAGTCAGTGAAGAAGAAATAACTTCATCGAATACAATACTTCAGTGCTTCAAGACAAGTAACCCATTCCAAATGTGTCTTTCACAGAACATAAAGGTAGAGCATTAATCATTCAACTCCAGAGGTATTTCACCACTATATATATATATATATATATATATATATATATATATATTTGTTTGTGTCTGTAAATGTGCTGCTGCCTGGTTTAGCCAGAACACTCTCATAAATGAGATTCTTAATCTTGACAAGGTTTTCCTGGTTAAATAAATGTAAATAATTAAAATGAAAAACAGTAAAAAACAACAAAACAAAACAAAACAAAAAACCCAAAAAACAAATCTTACCTATTTCGAAAAGATTTTTCCTGTGGTGGCTTGTAGCCGGCCTGGAATGAGTGGTGGGCATGAAGAGCCAGATCTTGCTGGAATGCCATGGCCTCCAGGTCTGCCTGATTTACTGGCATAGAGAGCGTCCTCATCTGGACAAACAACAGACATACATAAGACATTGCCATAATGGCATGGAGGAAAATTAAGAGGATTTTCTTTAACATAAACAAATAAAAAAGAGATATTAGGATATGTGGATGTAAGATATTCCATGCATAATCTTGAGCAATGTCAGACAGCTTTTAAAACATTGTCGTAAAATGACAGATCTTAAACACGTACAAAAGAGAAACCTGCTATTGCCATTGAACAGAGGAGTATATAAAACCAAAACTACTGGGCCATAGGCTCCTCAAATCTATTATTTCAACAGCAAAGTAATTAATCAAGGTCAGATTTAAGAAACCTGTTGCTGTGATGCAGATTGAGGGCTCATCGGCCTGTGTACATCAGTGAACTGTTCTGGCAGCATGGGCTGAGGACCAACAGGAAAACCTGCAAGAACAAGGACGAGCAAAAACTCCTGAATGATCCAGCTCATCTCAACATCTACACAGGAGTCAAAGAGAGTCTGAGTCTGAGATATGTCTTTCATCAGAGCTACTGTCATGTTACCGATAACATATGTAACATCTAACCACTGCTATGATAAAGTTCACAAATATCGACTCTTCCTCTTTTTTCCCCCAAAAGAACGTACCTGCTGAAGGTTGCAACCGACTGCTGAAGTAGTCTGGAGAGGGGGCTCTTTGTGGGAATAGAGGGGGGGAGGGGCCCTTATGTAGTAAGCCATGAGGAGGGGCAGTGGAGGACGGGCCATCAGAGCTGCCCAACAGATTACCAAGTAGTGTCGGTGAGGCACTACGAGCTGGACCTCCCAAAAGCTCCTACAGCACAAACAGAATATCAAAATTAAGTCATTTTCAGGGTTCTCACTCATGAAATTCTGATTTTAAATAAAGGTAGTACTATCCCTCATAAGGTGGCATGAGTATTTTTTCCTTATATTTTGCCCAATAGACTAGGGATTCTTGTACTATAAATACTACCAAGCAGAATTATTCTTCAAAAAATAATGAGCAGTTTATCATAAGAGGAGCCACCTCAGCACATCATTTTCCTGCTAAAAAAATAATGTATACCTGCTTGAGAAATGATGCACAACCTGAAAACCACCACAGATGGAGTTTAACAGCATCTTAGACAGACCAACACAGGAAGCATGCAGCCCTTGATGCCATTTATGGGAACTGAGAGGACATGTGAAATTCTCTGACCAACATGAACCTTTAGCCTCAGTGGAAAGTCAACATACAAACCTGAAATATGTTTTTCTGCCCAGGTGTGGGAGCTTCAGACACACCCACTACAGCATGGTCTGAAGTTTGCTGCAGAGTACAGGGAGAGAGTTTGTTGCAGGTGCAATGAAACCAAAAACCTCTAGTTCAAAACAAAAAACCCATCCAAGTAAAATTAGAAGCAATTACACTTGGATGGATTTTCACATGCAAGTGACAGTCAAAGTGCCCTCTGTGCAAGTCAGTTATCTTGCTGTCTTTAATAAAACTAATGCATCTTTTTCCGTTGCCGTTCATCCACCGAGTTGATTATTTGTTATCCAAGCTCAAAAAATCAGAGGAACCTGACTTGCAGAAAGAGCACACCTTCAGCTTTCATGCAATTAATATACAAAACACCCATGACAAATTTATGCCCATCACTTCTTTGTCCATTTATTACTTTCTTTGAAAAGTGGATAATCTAATTAAAAAGATACATGCAGAATCACAAGGACAAATTTGTATAAGGCAATATATTCTCACTAATCCAGTTTCAGTCTGGATCAACATTAAATTAAAAGGATTCCATGCATGTACGATAATACTTACATTGTTTGAGTTGGTTTTTGGGTGAGTTGGCAGAGTTCCACTTGCCTTCATGCTGCTGACCAGTTTATTAAAGGCCGACATGTCAGAGTCGCGTGAGTGTGGACGGGTACTGATGCCACCAGTTAAAGCTTCCTCTAAATGCTGAGCCATAAAGGGTGTGCCGTTCCCGCTCTGTGGAGGTGCCATCTTCCGAACCTGTGGTTCTGAGCTCAGCTTCATTCCCTTCATCCCCCCCTCCACCTCCTCCAGTGAGAGTACAGCGCCACAGTTAGCTGCAGAAAGATAGATACCATTCAGCTAAATTTAGTATTGTCCAAATCAACTAGAAAGTTGTACACAACCAAACTAGTAAAAATATTTCAATTTCTTTCACACAACAGCAGGTGAACTATGAATGACGGAGGTCTGCTGTAAATGTAGTCTGTTGAAAAGATCAAAAAAGATTGGCACAAATCAACAATTATCAAGAAGCAGAGATAGAAATGAGGAAAACTAAACATAACCAGTGCATTTACTAAGAGTACTTTGAGTGTGTCTATGCAGAAAATATACAATTGCAAGTAGACTGTCCTCATGACAGCAGACCAACTGAAAGAACAGACACGTGGGTGGGTACAGTACATGAGGGGTAAAGTAAGGGGAGATTGTTCATTGGCCAATTACTCGCTAATGTCTACACACATCTAGAATTTATCGGCACATGTCACAATCATTGGTGCCAGCAGACCTCCGTTTTCCTCAGTTAAAAATTAAATGCACCAAGTGTTGTGTGGGTGTTCAAAAATGTTGAAAAAAGTGTCCCTCTGATACTACTCCATTTGAGGATCCAGTTGTCAGTTACTGCAAAGGTCTTTGGCACTTACACGGGTAGTTATTAAAGACTCACAATTTCATCAGAACAGTCTCATAAAAAACGAGTCTGCAGTCACGTCAGTGACTTCATTCTCTGGTTTTCTTCTATAGTCAAAGCCGTAATGTCCAATCACATTGCGGTAAGCATTGGCAATAAAGTAGTACATTCCAGGTTAGAGCAAAAAAGGGCAGAAAGCAGTCCTCTAATCCAATCCCAGCCCCCATCGGTGTCCTCTGACATCAGTTTAGCTCTGTATCTGCATGCAAGTGTATCTAACACAGACTTAACTTTTTTGCTCTCAACATCAACTGTTCTTTCTTCAAAACTTACTTCTCAAACTGTAAACAACTCCAGCAAATGGAACAGGAAGTCTTGGCCAAAACCTCATCAGTCATTAGTGATAAGGCTTCTGGCCAAGACTAGCTTCTCCATTCTGCTGCACAGTGACTGCAAATAGGACTGGATATAACATGGTTATTTATCACTGGAAAATGTAGCAATCCAGTGCTG
The DNA here is from genome assembly GCF_018320785.1 of Cheilinus undulatus. NCBI lineage: Eukaryota > Metazoa > Chordata > Actinopteri > Labriformes > Labridae > Cheilinus > Cheilinus undulatus. The sequence goes on along the minus strand of NC_054867.1, from coordinate 32,022,641 downwards.
GATAACAAGGTAAGCAGAGACACACTCATGATGCACTGTAAGGATGCTGTGTTGATGGTATGATTACAGTCTGAGAAATATCACGGTTTCGCCAATATCATAATTGTGCATAGCGCTGGGTGATTATGGCAAAAAACAAAATTATGATTAATTAAACTCTTGACCTTGATTATGATCAATGAATGATTATTCCACCCCGAACCTCCAACTTTGTTTGTTCTGAAAATCTTTGTAAAAAGTCCAAATTTCTAAGAGAAGTAGAAAGTCAACAACTTGCATTTCTTGTTACCAAAATAAATTATTCTTATGCTGTTGTATAAAAAGTAGAAAATAACTTTGCTGCTCACACTACACAGTCAGCTCCAAGTTTGAGTTTAGGGGACTGGACAGGAATGAGCGCATAACTAGAATTTGTTCTCTTAGGTTTACAGAAGGCTACATGCCTTGCAACACCTGGCTACCCATCACATGACCACACAGCCAGCAGTTTGTTTTAAGGGGGTGGTACATTAGAGGGAATTACAAGGGAAAATTTTTGAAATAATTGACACAACAGGTTTATGTCTGTTACAGGCTCTAAATGTCAGTTTTGATTGTTTTTTGATTAATTGCCCAGCCCTAACTGTGAATCTATTCATTTCACAACATTTTTAATGCATAAAATCATAGGAACATTCTTGAGATATGTCAGTGTTATCCATTGATAACCTTTTAAAAGAAATGAGTTGTCAAACAGTACGTTCAGAAAAACACATTTTATGAACAGTAAAAATACATTTAAAAAATCTAAGCCAAGACGAACAAATTAGCAAAACTGCTGAGGACATCATGTAATGATGTCAGAGTACGATTAATCTGCATGAATTCATTAACTACTGCATTACTTTTCCATGACTGATGAAATAAAATTATTTCAACAGTATTAACAGTCTCACCTTTTGCCTGAGAATATCCTGCATTTAAATTTTCTGTTTACAATTTAAGTAAAAACTACAGAAATTAATTTAACATCTCTCACTGAGTGCTATAAATAGCTTAAGTGTATCAATTGAATCCCACGGCGTAGTGCTGGATGTCTGCTGATGTTAGATTAGTGTTTTATATCTTGTTTATTAACATACAGTGTTTAATGTTTACTCAAACAAATAGCAGGAGGCAAGGATCATGGTGGCTGCCTGAAACCTTGGATGGGACAATTGAGTCTTCCACAATAGTTTGTTTTACATTATGAGTTTGTTTACATTATGCTGAATGCCAAACTGTGACTGCTACGTTGTTTGAGAGGGAAACGTTTAAATTCCTACCAAATCAATGACATGTCAGCCAATGTAATGTACATTGTGTCACTCAGTTATTATATTACCTTTACATACTGCATAAAAAGTGCACATTTGCAAAAAATGCCTTGAAAGTATGTGTCCATTCCCACCAGCAGCACCACTGTGTGTGTGAAGATGCTTTAAAGGTGATGACAGAATTTCTGTTAATGATGTGGGGCCTTTTGGCAAATGATGAATGTGCGTATACATACCGGCACATAGAAACTTGTGCGCCACTGCCTGGTACAGCAGTATGGTCTTCTTTAAAGGCAAACTGTTAACATGCACCGTTGGCTATACTGTGATCCACAACAATGTTCTGATTGCAGATCAGTGATTAAAATGATGAAGTCTATTAATAACCACATGTGCTGCATCCTGCAGCAGCAGCAACGCCAGGCACAATTAAACCATCAAAGAGTTTGAAAAACATTTAAACTTATTTTTACTGCTTTTTATGTTGAATAAAGTAATCGGTGCCAATTAGTTATTTTAGGCACTGAAGTAGTCCCCAATGTTTTATAAACTTCCATCCTATAGAGTGAACTTGTGGCAGGATGGAGTTGGCACTGTCTCGCGATGCAGAAATGTTGAAGGCCAATCTTATCTGTTTCACAGCACACTGAACATTACTTAACATTTTCATATCCCATATGAAAATAAGTAGTCTCATTTTAGCTCTGGAAGGAGGGGAGGGAAGAGAGAGAGAAAGACTGCACGTCTATGCCAAGAGGAAAAAGAGAAATGCCATTTGCACCCCTGTCCTGAAGTAACTTTTTACTTCTATGCTAAACATGCTCACCTGTTCATCACTTCCAGAGCTCCTGTAAACGCCTCCCTATTAACGTCGTTCTTTTAGCTGAAGCTTTTTGATAAAGGACAAAATGAAGTGCTGTAGAGGCTCTGCTTGCGCATGCACTCCAACAAGTGCTCTTTTTCTTTTTTGAACACCTGGCGGTAATACCGTATACCCTGGTAAAATATGGGGAGGGCATGACTGTATTAAAAAATGGATACCGCCCAATCCTACTGTAGGTGTGCAGTGCTGGGTCGAAGTTAGACTCTCTGCCTGAGCCCAAGACTTGCCTGACATGGCCTGTGGCCCAGAACTGGGTCAGGCCAGGATTCCACCCCTCCCCTTGGGTCCAGGCTGGGTCAGGGTCGAGGGGAATCAGATTTCCTGCCAGACATAGCAGTATAACTGTTTCACCTAAGATTTGAGTTTTTTTTCTATTTGGTCTGTAATACCTTTACTTCTTCTTTACAGGAACACTGAACAAATTTCAAGTAGGAGACAACCCAGGTCCGCCGATCACATTTCCTGAATTAAATCCAAGCAGTTTATTTACTAAACAATATTCCTGAGTTTTCTTTAAATGTCTGAGATTGACATGAGGGAGAGGATCTGTTAATCAGTCTGTTCTACTTGATGAGCACACTGGGAAATAATGCAAAGGTGGACAAGTGAGGGAGAGGGAGCAACGGTGCAATTATGCACAGGTAGAGGGAAAAAAAAGCAAATACTGTAATTTATCATCTGTTTTGCAACTTAATACACCAATGAAGTGCTGACTCTAGCAGACTGATGCTCTCATGTCGTGCTAATTAGGATCTCATTTGAACATAACTGTCACTAAACCAGTTACACAGTCTATAGCCAGCCTTTTTAGAGCTCACAACTTCATTTTCTGTTTTTATGTTTTTTAAATAGCTGTGTGCTTCATATTTTTGTATTTGAAGGAAACTACACAATGAACATGACGAAAATGTCAAGGAATCCTGCCCTGACATGGGCAGCAGCTGTGGACCTGAAAACTTACCCTTGAAAAATGAGTCAGATTTGTTTTTCTTAAAACATTATCAGAGATTCCACCCCTTCTTAATCTTGATTGGCCAGTGAGTGAGAAGTGATGTTGATGAGTGCAGCACTGCTCCAAATATTGAGTAGTTTTCAATCAAGAGTGCTTCAAGTGCAGTGACAAAAACAGCTGATGCTGAGGGATCTTTATCCACCTAGGGCACTGACTTAATTGGTTTTGAATTAAAAATAAGTGCTGTCAGTACTAAAAAAGCCCGTTATGGACACAGGCCCCTAAATTAACTGGTCTGGACTAGATGTGGGTGGGGTCAGGCTAGAATTTTTTGGGAATGATCTGACCTCAAGTGCCAGGTGCCTGTAACTTCTTTCCTGTAGGTTTTGCATACCTGCACTGCTCCCACACTGCCAACCTCATTCATTTCTAGCATACCCTCCATGTGTCTTGATAATCACTGAACATTATGCTTGGGCACCACATTATCCCTTATTTCCCTTTTGTGCAGGGGGCACCAAAATCGATGTAGCATCGTCCCCATTTTCAAAGTGAGACATAGTGTTGCAGAGCATTTACAATCACCCGTTTTTCAGTGCTGTTAATAGTGACACTAGTCTACCGTTTCAGCAAAAACATGAATTTGCATGTGAACCACTATTCAAAAAAAAAAAGGTGTGTTTAATTAGCATTCATACTACTTGATTCTTCATGAACCTATTATCCACTCCACAGTATAAACCATACATCACGTTAAAGTAGAGATAGGTAATCAGCTACAAAGAACAGGCACTTACTGCTTTCTCGTAGCCTCGCCTTGTTGACAGACAGGGTGGAGAGAAGAGGCTTTAGGTCAATTTTGGCTTTGTGCAGCAGCTCCAGGATATCCACATTCTCCTTGCACTCAGATGATTGAATGGGTGTGAAGTATGTGGAAGGACCGTGTTTGGGGGACGTGCAGCGAGGCTCGAGCCCTTTAGAGGAGCAAGGGAGTTCAAAATGTTCAGTGACAAGAGTTTTTGGAAACATAAAAAGAATGTACTGTACTGTACTGTAATGCGGCTGCTATTGGAGAGCAGTTTGGTTAAGCAGTAGTCTGCAGTTGACAAGGTTGACAAAGTGGATTTTAATACTTTGCACTCAGACTAGGGTACAGCCGAGACTTGTTTTATGAGGCAGCTTAAGCCGATTATCGAGAAATTTGGATCCAAAATTTGAGAGCAACTGAACGTGGAAAGTTATTCTGATACTTCTCACTGTTTTAAACACACTTTGAAAGTACAGGCCTCTGATCAGGGGGTTCATAAAAGAATAACTGCTAGAGTGCCATCATTGTTCTGGTCTACATGTCCCTTCTTCAGGGAAATTAAATCATTTACCTGCAAGTTTTTCCAGCTCCTCATGAGGAGTGGACCTCAGACTGCTGGACCGGCTGCCTGAGGGGCTCAGGTTACTAGAAAACCACTGACTGAAGCGGCTAGCCGATACAGGGCCCTCCCCCAGGACGTCCTCTATCATCTGCAAGACACAAACAGGTGCATGTGAGAAAGAGGGGGACACAAAAATTGGCCAACCAAAGGGTACGAAGGACAAAAGAGGAACTTACGTTTCAGTGTTTCCCATTGATTTAGCACAAAACGTGCTAGAAGATGAAGGGCAGAGTCATTGAATGCTCTGCTGTCTGGCCTTGTGTTTATCTAGTGCTTCAAATCAGGCACCTTTCTCATTTAGACTGCATGTATGCTTAGTTGTCAAATCAGTAGCATTTTTAATCCAAATATAATGATGGGCATAAATTTGGATTGCTCTTTACCTCATTTTAACCCCATGCAGTACTCCACTGAAAAAATATTGACAAAGTGCACCATTCAAGTGGCAATGACCCCCACCTCACCACAGTGCAAATTCAGTGAGATCAAGCCATTGCAGCAGAGGAAATTTTTAAGTATAATAAAACATAAACAAGGAATTTGATATCAAGTGCTATCTAGCATCTTAACATACTTTCATGATTAAAATGAAATAAATGAAAGAGATAACCTGTGGCCCAATTTTAGGAGAGGGATAAATACTTCTTAAACTCCACTGTTAGGCTTGTACTGAATAGAATGTATTCACAATATATATATTAAAAAGGAGTTTTAAATGCCAGCCCGATTGTGTTGTGCAAACCATGAAAAAAACACCAACAAACCCAAACAGTGCCCCAACACTTACTGAGGCCAGTCCTGGCATGGTCTTCTCCAGATTGAAGAATTCATTGAAGTCAAAGTCTCCAGTCGTCTGCTCGGGTAACACATCAGGGTGGGGGACCTCTTGATCAGCAGAGGACTGTAAACCGACATCCTGCTCCTCAGGTTGTCCACCATTACACTCTACTCCTGCACAAAAGGCATACTTTACTAGTTATGGCAAAGAAAAAACTGGCCTGAATAGATTATTCTGCAATTCTTTCAATTAAGACTTTAACATGCCTTCTTTTACAGACTCTGCTCGCTTCCTTGATCGCTTGGACTTGCGCTTGTCATCTTCTAGGATTTTGTCGTCAAATCCGATGAGCTCAATTGTTTCAGACTGGCTGGTGGGGCCTCCAGAGAACCATTCAGGCTCTTCCTCTGCATACGAATCATTCCTTCTCCTTTCACTGAACACACGTTTGTCACCGAAATCTCTCTGAAAGTGATCATACGGACCAGATATCACAGTTTTGCTTTACATGTTAAAATATTAAATTAGCTGCTCTTAAAAACAAATCACACTGTTTAGTCGATATAATTTGAAAAGTAATGGAAACTGGTTAACACAGGTAATGGCATAAAATCATTTTAAGACAGACTTTTCCTGAAAAAAAAAAAAAAAAAAACCTTGATCAGTACTTCTGTCAAACAAACTGAAGGGCATTTACATCTCTGATGGTGCAGAGCCTCTTCCATTACGAATATATTCTGTCACCACCTGAGAAAAACACAAATCGCATGAGGCACAGACTGAAAATTTGGAACACTAACCCTGAATCTTTTATCTTTGAAGTCCCTCTCCCTCTCTTTTTCTGCACGGGCTTCTCTCTCAAATGCTCGTGCAGCAATTATCCGACCGCTGCCGATTCTGCGTGCCCCTCCGAGACGAAGGCTCTCATTCTCTTTATTTTCCAAGGGGCTGATTGGGCGACGGACATGCGATGCAAGAGCAGCATTGCCTTGACATCCACCTCCAAAGCTGCGTCGCTGTGGGCTCAGTATAACATCCAAATCGTCTTCCTTTAACCGCTCACGAGGATCTGAACATAGGAAAGGGGCAGCATTTGTAGAGCAGCAAAAGGTTTGGAGTTAGTTGTGCACAGTACAAAACATAGTTGCATTACCAAACCAGAATTCCAACTTGTAGTTTCCAAAAAGAATACTCTATATTCCAACAATGTTATTCATTTCTGCCTCATCTTATCATCATACTCAAGAGACTTTGTACTTCTTAAGCATTATCAAAGGAAGTTGATAGTCACTACTTTCAAACATCACAATGTTAGATCCCTTTCCTTGTAAACATGCACATTCCTTTATGAATTGAAGCAGATCTCCTCTGAGACAAACATCCTTCTACAGGCAAAGAAAATTTAAATGATCTTCATTTTAATTTAAATCTCCCATTTTATGGCTTTGGGGCATTCACCTGGGATTCTTCGTTTCAAAGGAACTCTATCATCCACATAGTCCTTCTTAAAACCTTCCACTGGAGAGCTGCGCTCTGAAGTGGGATACAGTGAGGCATGCCACTTCTCAGGGTCCCAGACACCATCACTGTATCAAAACACAATTTGAACACACAGTTACAACACACACTCAGGTGATCTAAAGGCTGAAATAAAATGGACTACCTGAAATTATCCTGGAAGCAAAAGTCACTACTGGTGAACAATGATGAACGGTACATACAAAACAAAACATTTAACAATAATCCTTGTAGTGTTAAAAGATTAACGCCAGACACAATTTATATCCATCTAGCGTTTCTTCACGCTTTTGATCAGTGGAATATAAATCATATGAGATCCAAACATCAGTCAGCACTGCTACCCATCATTTACAACAAAAAAACATTGATTTAATCTGCTTCCTGGGAGCAGAGTAAAATAAAAATAAACTTGTTGGGGGATTAGAATTATATAAACTTAAAACAAAAAGGCAATTTGTGTTTGGTACATTATTTCTTTGTTGTAACAATGCTTCTTGGTAATAAATTTTATACCATTGGAAAGCCTGTTTATTACCCTTTTAAATGATGCCACATTTGTAAGGATCATGCATTTGTGGGATGAGCAGCAGAGCTGAGTATGTGGGTTGCGCCCATGAAAAATGTGCCAAATCCTCTCTGCCTATGCCAACCAGCTGATTCTGCCATTGACACTTGGCAGGTGTTTTGTGGATTGGATGATTGAAGTTTGAAGAAACAAGACATATTGACAATTTAACAATTTATTCATTTAACAAACAGGAGCCTCAGTATTGTGTGGAAGAACCATACACCGCCACAACAGCCTGCTCCTCCTCATGCTGGTCACACACTGCTGTGGGATGGCATCTCATTCTTCAACCAGAATTTGTCGCAAGTCAGCCAACGTGGTTGTGTTGGTCACTCTGGCACGAACAGCACACCCAAGCTGATCCCACAAGTGTTCAATGGGGTTAAGGTCAAGACTGCTGGAAGACCATTCCATCCTCTCCAATCCCAAATTCTGGAGGTAGTTTCTGATAAACCCCGCTCTGTGGGGGCGAGTGTTGTCATCTTAGAGGATAGAGTTCTTGCTGACAGGGTGAGAAAACAGTATTCTTGGGGTGTTGTCTTCTTGGGATGCCCACTTCGCGGCCTGTCTCTGACATTCCCCGTTACATGGAACTTGGCCTTCAGTTTGGAGATGGTACTAGGGTTCACTCCAAACAATACCGCAACTTGGTTTTGCGGAACACCAGCTTGAATTTGCCCAACTGACAGGCCCTATCCAGATCAGTCAAACATGGCATGCCGATTCTTGAAGCAGACATCTACTGGCCACTGTAGCAGGGCCCATGCTCAGCTGCTGCCAGTCAGGCACCTGATTGGCAGCAGCTGAGGGTACCAGAAGCTCAAAACAAGAGTCAATGGCAACAGCAAAATAAGCTGTTTGGCATTGGCAGAGAAGATTTGGCACATTTTTCATGGGCGCAACCCACATACTCAGCTCTGCTGCTCATCCCACAAATACATGATCTTTACAAATGTGGCATCATTTAAAAGGGTAACAAACAGGCTTTCCAACAGTATAAGATTTATTACCAAGAAGCATTGTTACAACAAAGAAATAATGTACCAAACACAAACTGCCTTACTTTTTGTTTTAAGTTTATTATGCCATGTCAAAATCTTATCTCATGTCTGGAATGATTAAAAAACTAAGACATTATAGTATACTATCACACATGACTGGTAATAAAATGTTCTGAGCAGGACATGAATAAATAAGAAAATTAAATATGATAAGAATTTTTCAATCAGAAGATGCCCCAGAAATATATACAATATAAGTGTAGAGGTTGCAGAATTGCTGAGGACCTCTTCTGTAAAAACGTCTTCCTAGAGTTAAAGGTGAACATAATCAGTTTTGTGGAAAGATCCACTGTTTCACTCCCCAAGTGTCTCTAATCAACAAAGCTTCAAGATATTAGATAACAATAACTAAAAACATTCAAGTTATCCACAGAGCAAGCACTTGTTTAACAAATCGTGGTTTTACAACATCCAACACCAGCAAACATCTTTCAATAACAATTTTTCCCACTGTATGTGGTTTCTCAATTAATCCTGGTGGGTTGCATGACTGCAAAGGTCAATGGAGAAATTCTAGAGTCCTGAATGACAAATTACTTTGTTTTAAAAGGTTGATAGTCTTAGACAGACTGTTCGTTAGCATGCCAGCTCTAATTCATACTTTTGTTCAGAAAAATTTAACAATAAGTGATGACTGACACATTTCAATAAAACTGCTTCCGTAATTACACAATGCTTTCATTGATGCATACTTTGATCTCTATGCTAGCATGAGGTCTAAGCTCCAGAGGCATGTGGGGACATGGTGCTTTGTTCCGTACACTTGAACTTTTGGGACTGTAGAGTAAAATTCCTGTTTTAGTGTTCAAAAATTCTATCCCAAAATGTACCTACATTTTGGGATTTGACCAATTTTAGGATAATGTTAAGCATAAAATAAAATTAAAGATCATACCTGTCATATTTCTCAGACAGACACTCTGGTCTTTCATTAGAGACCGGCAGTTCTTTGATTTCCAGTAGTTCTTCCTGTATAAGAAGCGATGATTACTTTGTGTAAAAATATCAACATATGAACTCTGACTTAACAGTTTAGGAATTTCTTGTCACCTTGGTGTATCTGTAAGGAGCGGTTGCTGCTGGCTGTTTCCCTTGGTTCACGACAACTTCTCCATTCTTCTCCTCTAAACAAGCATCGTTCTCCATGGCCCAAACAGCTTTCAGCTCAACTGTGGCTTCACTCCTGCTGGAAATAAAGTTCACGCTTGTCTATGAATCAGGTGCGGCAGCAGATGCTTCATTCGCTTAATTTGATCCGCCTGGGCAACGGAGCTTTAAGGATCCACCCAGTTTGAATTATATAATCACAGGTGTTAGTCATAAAACTTGTATTTCAGTAGAAGTAACATGGAGTCATTGTAGATCTGTGTGGAAGGAAGGTGATGTGATGTTTAGTTTGCCAAGTGAAGTAACGGGAAAAAAATATTAATGAACATAAAAAATAAAATATTAGTTAGCAAAAACTTAATCTACCGTTAAATACTTTGAAGAAGTCAGTGTGAACCAACGCTGCTAGCCAATTAGTAGTTAATTGGTAACAGGCAGAGACATGCCAATTACAATAATCCAGCGCTGGTGTTAATTAACAAAACGCATTCAACATCTAAAATAACCGCTTTGAAAAAATACAAATCACACAGCAAAACAACTGAACCAGTGTACTGCAAAATTAGTCATCTTCCTATCGAGTTTGAAGAAAATTTACGTTACCGGTTAGCCCAGTCATAAGTAGACAGTTAGCAGGCTAGCGCCTACACACTTCAGCCCTATTTGTGGCATTAGATTTATATATACGGCCGCCTAATGGAATTATTCAAAAATACATGAGCGGATCACTTACTCAGTTTAAATGATGCGAAGAATACCGGTTTCTGACAGCAGAACAGTTGTAGCTCACGTTAGTTAGCTAGCTAGCTAGCTAGCAAACCTAGCACTTTGAAGCTAGCTAGCTAACTAGCTGGGCAGTTGGGATAATGCCCACCCAGCGAGTCCCGAGTCTTAAGCCGGCTGAGTTTTTGTAGATTTTCCAGGAAAGGCACAAAACTAGGGTAACTAGACAGAACAACACGGGTCCAAAACACAAATTAACTCTCACGGAGACTGTGAAATACTTAATAATTGTCTGCTCCTTCTCTGAATTCTAAGTCGTAGCAGCAATTTCCATCTGATCACCGCTTTAAGAAGGTCCTAGGAAAGATTACACTGTGCCCGTGGCGCCTTTGTAGAATTTCAGATCCAGTGTACGTCGGATAAATACTTTTTTTTCCGTCAAACTCTCACATATATAGCTTTGAAATATAACTGCATAACCCACTGAGAAAGACTTAACTTGTGTTGTTTGAGATTAAATAACTCTAAATTTAGAATACACAGCAGGCACTATTTTGGGCAGCTACTCATTGTCATGAGGTTTGCATGTTTTTATGTTTTCCATAGCTGTCTCCGGGCACTCCCTCTACTAGAATGTTAGACCCCGTCCTTTTCGGTCCGTGCAAGACTGACATATCGAGCGATCCTAACTGTTTAAAGACCCTTAGTGCGTTATCTCTAGAAACGCAACTGCTCAGCTATAATAAATAATATGTGACGTTCAATGTGTTTTTTGGGGAAATAGAGTGCACTAGTAGTTGCCTTGGAAGACATAGGAACAGCGTACTGAGAACGTCAGAAATGCATTTTTTTCTCATAACATGGTCTTGTTTACAAATATATTTTACACATGACATAACTGCACCTCTCCGGTATGGGTGGAAAAAAAGTTACATTAATATTCCTCTTGAATCACAATTAGAGGTTTATATACAGTTTTATTTCGAAAGAAGGATACTTTTTTTTAGCGGTCTAGTGAGGAAGGAAATAAGAAAATACCACCAAAAGCCAGAAAACTAAATATGTACCGTTGTACATTTAGAGCTCCTCCTCATAATTACAGTGGAGGATTAAATGTAATAAATGTGCAAACGCAACACCAAAACTGCGTTATCTGCGTTATATCACATACATATTTTTTGATTATTCAGAACAAGTTGTGATGAATGCTCAGAAGGCTTTGAGTTAAACAAATCAGTCAATTTACTACTATGATGGAAGTAGATGAATAAAGATATGCAATTCATACTGATTCATGCATTATCTAATTTCATCCTAACATATAGGCCTAGCCTATAAGAAAGCTTATGCTTAATCAATCTAACATTGTGTTGATTCTAATATAGTTCATGTTATGTTTGCAGAAAAATACATAAGATGAAAAACTAATAAAACAATTGCATTCAAACAATTTGGAACAAATGCAATATTGTAACAAAAACTACAATTAAATTATTTTCCCAAATAATTAATTTCTAGTAGCTACTCAGTACTTAAAGTTATCTTTAAATTAGATTCTTTTAACGTTTACTTGAGTAGATTTATAGACCAGTACTATTACTTTTACTTGAGTACATTTTATCCAAAGTGACTGTACTTTTATTGAGTGCAATACTTGTGTGGCCCACCTTTTTCCACCCCTATTTACTGCTTCTAAAACTAAGATTTATATTTTTAATCAACGAAAGCTTCTCAGGTGTATAAATTGCTCATACAAACTTCCTGTTAAAACAGTAAAAAAAAAAAAGGAAAATAGGAATATATATAAATAATTGGTCTTCTCAGTTATGATCTCTTTTGCTCCTGGATGTCATAAAGGCACAAACACCAGTTGTTTCACAACCAGTTAACATCATTACAGTAACGCTGAGTATTGCGTGAAATAAAGAGCGAAAAATGGCATACTCGGCTTTCCATAGCGTAGAGCCAGTTCCGCGATCACGTGACCAGGGGGAAACGAACGCGCGGCACTTAGTAACTCAAACAGTTACTTCACCTGGCTAAAATGTGAATTTTCTTTACGTTTGAAGGGGTTGCTTTCATTTCCAATGCTATCTTCTTCGACAGTTCAGTACTACTGATGTATAGCAGTGGTCTAACTGGGTACAATGCAGACTAACACCAGAAAGCCTCATCCAGTGAAGCTCCGACCAAACACTGTAAGTGCTGCTGGACCATCTAAGCAAGTCTGCAAAGGTCACACTAGAAAGGTTCCTTATAGGGTTGGCTACAGCTGGAATAAAGGCGGAAGACTCAAGGAACTGAGGATAAGGTACTGTCGCGTCTAATGTTCTTTTCTAATGAACTATCTATACTACACTGCTGCGTAATCCCTGTATTTTGCCATTCATGACATACTTTTCCACCACTACAGGCACTTGGCAAGAAAGTCTCTGAAGATATGGATCCAGAGGACCTTTGGCCGTGTTCTTCCTCATAAAGCAAAGTAGCATAAAACTTATTTTGCAAAATTTAAACTGGTTGTTTTCACTTACAAATGTTGTACCTCCAAGGGTCCATTAATCTAAGGGATTATTTTGTGTTGCAGGTTCCACTATAACAGCGTGGTCCTAAGACGAGCCTTTGAAGGATGGAGGGATGAGTGGTGGACCTCCAGGAGGGAGTGGAGTCTTATCATGCGGGCAGAGTGTCACTACAGGTAAACATCTCAGTCTGTACATCTTTCAGCTGGTCCCACACTGCAGTTGTACTCAAGGCTGTCCAAAAGTTTGGGATGGGGGAGAGCTCTCTGGGTCCCAAACAAATTGGGGGTCCATGGAGGTCAGCAAAATCATCAAAATTAAGCTGTACTAACCATATTTTATTTTTAAACTGAATAATAACCACTCTTGTCAAAGCAACAAAGAATAATTTTATTTCTGCCGTAGTACAATATAGCCTTTTTTGAAATGTCAACCCTTTATCACAAAACAGAAATATCTTTCTATTAGTAATGTTAACAATGTGAAAGGGTAAACTGAACTAAACCTTTAAGAAAGTAATGCCAGACTTCGTACCAAAGCCGTGATGTGCATAAACATCGGAATGCCAGAAAATAAAGTAGAAGAAAATGAGACAACTTATATGTGAAAACGTTTAAATAATCACCAAAAGTCGCAAAAAGAACTGGCAAAATGGATGAAAAAAGCAGTAAAGGGGGTAAACAAATAATAAGTTCTGTGGGCAGACCTGTGAGTACTGATTTGATCATTTTGTGTTACAGGTATTATCTGTGCAACTTGGTGTTCCAGCAATGGCGGATTTTTGTGTCACTACAAAGAGAGAAGAAATGCAAACTCCAAAAAGCTCGGTTAATTGGTAATGGTGAAACTCATACAACTTGGTATTGTTCATCTTATTGCATTATATATGTCCAGACATCGTAAGCTGCAGTTTTTGTTATTACCTATATATTTTGTTCTTATCAGCTGACAGGCAGTGGATGCGTCAAGTTTGGAACTGCTGGGAGGTTTTTACAGACATGAAACGCATAAAGAAAAAGATGCTGGAATCAGCTCTCGAGCTGAACAAACTCACAACTCTGCAGTAAGCTGATCGTATTTCAAACAAGAGCAACAAGTATTAACCATCCATCCAGCTCCTGCAGTCACATGCTGATGTGTCTTTGGGCAAGAAACTTAACCTGAAGTTAACCCCACTACTGCATCAGGGAATGCAAATAAACGGCCCCGAAAAGGCCCTTTCTGGTCAGAATTTGAACAATCTGGTGGCTTAAAGGCAACAGTGCTAGTAACCATGGCAACACCGTACATCCCTACAAAAATTACATGGAACAAGTGAATGATTTTGAGGAAAGGAAAGGCATGTTTATTTATGAAGTGCCATTCGCAAGGCAAATTAAATTGTTCTATATAGTTATAAACAAATCATCATCAGGACATTCAAAGCGATATGACATTAAGCAACATTGAGACATTCAAATGCAAAAGACTTTAAAACATCCAAAGAAAAGAAGGCATAAAAGAGCAGGCAAAAAAGCATACATATTGGTTGAATTAAATAATCAAGTGAAAGAGTTAAAGAGGGCATTATTACACAAAATTTATAAAACATAAGATAACTTATAAATTAAAGAATTTGCTTTTGAATGAAAAGAATAAAGTAAAAAACTGATATATTTCTCTTTTATTGTGCAGTTCTACATGGAGATTGTGGCAGGTAAGGCTGCAGCAGCGTCATGAGTTTTACACTTTAGAGGACCAAGCTGTAAAACACAGGCAGCTAACCTTAAAGCACAAGGTAAAATAACTTCCAAATGCTCCTTTGATTAAAAATGAACATAGTATTTCATGAGCAATGATCTCCTTGTTTTACATTTTGTTTGATATTTTCTTTTAAAGTCATGGCTTCTGTGGACAGAGATGCACACAGCAGCTCTGGATCAGAAAGAGAAGGAATCCAAAGCTTTGCTCCACTTCACCCTCAGCCTGAAGAGAAAAACATTGCATCAGTGGAAATGTTCTGTGTCTTGTATCCAAACTAAGAAAGCGTCTCAAGGTAACTTTGGATCACCTTTGTGCCTTTTGTTCACTTCTGTTCTGAGCTGTTAATGTAGAGGCTTTTGTCTTTTCAGCTGTTGCTCTGCAGGCTTATCATTATCATCTGTTGATGATGTGTTGGAGTGAGTGGAAAAGCGCATTGCATCGCAAACAGAGCGAGGAGGACCAGCTGCAAGCTGCAGGACATTTGGCTGTACAGAGCACCAAGCGCAGAGCAGTGCACCGCTGGAAAGCTTGTATCCTAATGATTAATGCCTTACTAATTTTCATATCAATTACAAAAAGCCTACCTTTATACCTCATATACCATATCTTTTAATCATCAGCACAGTTTTTTTTTATTCTTGAACTCTAATATAGATGTGGCTTTATGCAGAGAAAAAGCAGAAAAAGCCAAGATTGCAAGTCAGCATTATCACCATCACCTGCTGGTAAGATCATGTATGAGTTAAAATCCTGAATCTAATCACCGATGGATCTGATAAGTTAATTGATTGGTGTATTCTTGTTTCCAGCATGCTGGTTTTCATGGATTTTCTCTTAATGTCACCATGAAACAAACACAACGACTAAACAACAACATGGCCATCCAACAGTACCATCAAACTGTAAGTGAAAGCACATCATCCATGTTTAACATTTCATATGCATACTACAGTTTCACGATTTTGAGGCTTGGCTTTTAAACTTTTGGTGCAGTTGACCACCAAATATTGGAGGCTGTGGCAGGATCGCATTGAGCAGGCAGAAGACAGAAGTTATAAACAGCTTACAGAAATGGCACTGACTAAGCACAGGTATTTTTGTCATTTCTCAGTTTGAACCAAAAGCTGAAGTACTTAACCATAGTCGAAAATATGTGTATGTTCTACATCAGTGATTCCCAACCTTTTCTCTGTTGAGTCCCCCGAGGACCCACACTTAAAAAGGTGACATTTTGCTCTCAAAATTACACATAAATTTAAATGGGTTTTCATCATTTAAATCCAGAGACAATAGCCCAAACCACAAGTGTTAGCAAAAATCCTTGATATGAATCATTCAAATGGGTTTTATCATGATTTTAGATAGTTTGAGTGAACCTAATTTTAACAACCTCAGAGCAGGCAGGCCACTGCGCCCCCCTAAGGGGGTCCCAGACCCCAAGTCGGGAACCAAGGCTCTATGTTGTTGCATCGAAGCTATGAAAATGTCCTCTAGAGTTATGTTTTTTTCATGATTTTAGTTCAGACTTTGACTTGAAGTGTTCTTTATTCATAGCACATCCCTTCTGAGCAGCTGGTTTCAGCACTGGAGAGAGAAGCATGCAGAACAAAGACACATGCAGGTTTGTTTAGATCTAATTCTTACAATGTAAAAATAGAACACATTTCTACACTTCACAGTTTCGATATATGGTGTATGTATCAGCACCCTTTGGTGTTTGCAGGAGAACCGCTCTATTTAAACGGCATAAACAAGGCGGAGTGTTGTCTACCCAAATGTCACCCTGGGTCCCTTTGCCGGTGGTCTAACACTTTCATTTCTCCATAAATGGATAACTGCATAAAAATACAGGTTTCTCATGGTGCATTTTTGCAACAGCACCAGGGTAAAGCTTCACCATTACATTTCCAGACAATAATACTATACCACAACTGTGTGTGAGAAACTATTTTTCGGGGACATGAAGGGAGCACAGCATAGCAGAAGAACTGCACATGCACATAGTGCTGCATCATGCTTCACTGATCCTGAATGCCTCTTTATGTCTCTGTTAAAAATTTTGAAGACAGGACAGAAGAGGGATCACTTTGTCCTCCTATTATACCTCTGCGATGTTCATGAAGGTGAAACATCACTGGTGCATGTATCACAGCTTTAAATAGCACTGAACTGGGCTTTTGTCATGAAAGCCAGTCTGCTTTTAGGTTTCTGAACTACCCGAAATTAGAAATGATCAGTCTGAACTCTGTTTAATAAACATTTTTGAAGTTGTTTTTATCTTTTCTTAAGGACAGTCCTGACAAAGCATGACTTTTTGCTTTTTAAAATTCTGCATTAAAATGCTGTCACTTGATTTCCATCAATTGCAAGTAAGTCGCAAGAAAAGGGATTTCTATTGAAAGGATTTGGGGCAAAACCACTCTATGATTTATCTACTATTGATATGACGCACAAGGGATAAATGGGCACTATTATGGGATATTATGGACCAAGAAATGACAGTGTCTACATGTACAAAGTGAGCAAGTCTTGTGTAATATGACCGGTTGACTTCACTGGAATTAAGGAAAAATCAGCCTCCATTTTCTACAATCATCACTCTTTAAAAACCCTTCAAAATTGATTCTCTCAGTTTGAGGTCTCTGCAGGTGATAACTGTGTTACCTGATTTACTTCATATTGGCTTAAAGAAAAAAAACAGATCTTTTTTTTCTGCAGGAAATGGAGCATCGTGCAGACATTTGTTTTGCTGAACGTATTTTACCTCGATGTTTCAACTCGTGGGTCGAGTTCACTCTACAGAGGAGACTCAATAAGCAAAGGAAGCATAAGGCATTAGTCTTTAATCAGTGAGTAAACACCTGATTTCTACTCATTAAGCCATTTCTCCATACAACAAAGTTAATCTGATTCTTGTCTCCATGTCTGACTTTAATCTGCTGTCAGGCAGCGTCAGTACACATGGGTGTTTTACACCTGGTGGGGACGATCGGAGCAGCACAAGGAGCAGATGCTTTCTGAGCGAATGGTTGGTTGGGAATGGCACACAGACTTCTATAAATTGTTGATTTAAGTGGAACACCCATGTTTTAGATACTTACATACAACTCACTTTTATCAGGCAATCCTGCATGAGGAGCGGAGCTGCCTGCAGAGATCCTGGAGTCACTGGAGGCAGCGTACAAAGCAGAGGATCATTGAGGAGGAGAAATGGGAAGCTTCAGAGCGTCTGTACAAACACAGACTGCTTCATAAGACGATGACTGAGTGGAAGGACAACAGCATGGAGATACGAGACAGGTGGAGAAAAGTTAGAGAGTGCGTAGAGTAAGAGACTTGCTGCTCCTTTGGTGAAAACAGATTTTTGAATATATTTGTTTGCATATCAGGAGAAATCGGGAACAGCAGGCTTGTCATCAAGGCGATGTGTGCTGCATGAGATGGGCCGTGGACAAATGGAAGAAGGTGACCATGTGGTGTCTCATTCGGCTATTAGAATGGCATCTGTTGAGAAAAATTCCAATCCAAACAGTTCTTTCCTCTCAGATATTAAAATTC
Source organism: Cheilinus undulatus (assembly GCF_018320785.1). Lineage (NCBI taxonomy): Eukaryota > Metazoa > Chordata > Actinopteri > Labriformes > Labridae > Cheilinus > Cheilinus undulatus. Next base: position 32,004,500 of record NC_054867.1, on the reverse strand, counting down.
ACCTTGTTAATAATTAAACCTGGTGTTTAAACCTGAGTTGTTGAGTTTACAAGACCCACATACAGTCCTGTGCATACGTTTTGGGTATGTCAGGATGCTAAGGATTCACCAGGGGGCCCGTCATGATGGGCACATGTCGACACAAGCTGGGTCACGCTTGATGGCATGTCTTTTATCCTACTTCTCACCCTTGGTAATATGCCATGGAGGCTGCCAGCCATTTTTGGGCCATCCAGACATCCACAGCATCCTGGACGGTACCTTAGGCCATGCTTACTTGCAACATCCACACCTTACTGTGTCCTAAAGGTGTGGACTTTATTTTTTCAGCTGATTTTTTTTCATCCAGAGCTCTACCGGGGTTGAGTCAATCCTCCTTTCTGCCCAGTGATGCCCTCAGGTGGACTCACACTACGCCTTACTTTAGCCTCAGCTTTTTGCCCAAACATGCCCAAAAGTTCTGCACAGTACTGCATGTGCCTCAAACTCATCATTGGCTTAGATCACCATAAAGCATGGGGACGGATTCCAACACTAATCAGATAAACAATCTGTTTCAGGTTTCCTCTTTCTGTAAGTGTGTCTGTGACTTGTGCTTGTGTGTGTTTGCTCAGTATGTTCATAGCCAGCGGGTGATGAAAAGCAGATTGCAGCAGATGCAGCGTTTTCATGAAGTGAAACTTCTCAAACACACATTTGAGGCTTGGAAGGTACATCAGCAATATGCAAACATTATATTTAAAGGCTGCAGTGATGAAGATGATGCTAAAGCTGATGCACTCTGGGATCTTCACAGAAACGTACCCGTCAGATGTTTCAGCTCTGTGGTCATGCAGAGGAACTCTACAGACAACAAAAAGAGAACTTCTGCAGGTACTGACCAACATATCCACACATATTCAAAAACCAAAGTCTGAGTTTGACGTCTTAAACAAGAAACCACCAATAGATTATCAATATTAGATAATGACATAATATAAGCGTCCGCTCTTTTTTAATGTTGTCTCTTCAGGAAGGTCCTGTATGTTTGGAGGGAGAACGCTGTGCTGATGGCAGAGGTCAGGCTCATGGAGCAAAGAGCACAGAGTCACTTTGAGCATGTCCTTCAGTTTAAGGTATTCTAGTCCCATCTCTTGCTCAAATGTTGTGTTTCACCTTTTGAAGCCTTTCTGAATGATTTCTTTACACTGCTCTGGCAGGTTTTTCTGTCCTGGAGGGAAGCAACACAACATGCAGTGTCAAGGCGCCACCAGCAGAGGGAGACAGCCAGCAGGGCACAGAGGTCTTTAAATGAAGGTGAGAATTTTTTTTTTAATGAACTTTATTGAACAATGACAAAATTTCTGCATATAGCAATAGGTCACTATTAATAACAAAATTCACCTCCTAGAAGCAATTCATTTGCATAGTAGTCAATTTTAAAAATGTATAATGTACTAGGGCAAGTTAGATCAATGTGAAAGAAGGGGAAAATAAAAATTAAAAAATAAATATCTAAAAAAAAAAAGAAAAATAAAGGAAATAAAATTGAGGTGTAAAATAAAAATAATAAGCAAAAGTAAACACTAGGCAGGGGGCTAGAATAAATTAAAAAATGGAGGTGAGAATGACCACAGGAAGTACATGCTCAAGTTTTTCTTCATCATTTTAACCATATGAATTTTAGTTTTCCAAGGACTCTGATAACACAAAAGAGGTTGTATGCCAGAATTAGAAGATTTTAACGCAGGATTTAAACATAGTGCATGACCAGCCTGTGTCTCACTCTTCTTTTCTACAAGTATATGCCATTATTTTTCCCTTTAATAGATGAATTACATAATCACTTCCTAAATCTTGATATTTAGGAAGTGATTGGAAATGCATTTTGACTTCTTCATGCTGAAAGCTTATTGGACAAAATGCAAAACAAGCAGCAGGCTGTAATTAAGGAAACAAATCCTTTGAATATACTTACATTCTGTTAAAATAAATGTCCTTCGATTCAATTACCTCAATGTTTTTATGTCCCACAACAGAGGCATTTGTCGTCTGCTTTTTTATGCTGTGTATGTTGGAGATATTTACATGGATGACATTATTATGTTTAGTTTAATAATGTCCAACAAAGCCATTTATTATGTTTTTTTCTTCATGGAAAATACAAAGTATTACGTTTAATATCATTAGTGTTAGTGTTTTGAAGCAAACAGAAGGTACTTGTGCCCTGGAGAAAGGATAAGCATTCAGCAAAGAAGTCCCTAAACCAAGTTAAAACCTTACTATTCACCTCCACAAGTCAACACATCCAGAGGGCTGAACAGTGATCTCCAGCGTCCCAGAGCTCTCACTGCCAACACAGAGACATTCTCTTTCTCACATACCTGACCACATGGCCTTCACAGCTCAGCATTGCTACCTTCAACAGATCCAAGCTTAGTGAGAGGGTTCAGTACATTTGAGAAGCCTATGCAATTATGCTTTTTTCTAATGTAATTTTGCATCATTTGATGTATAAAGATAATTTTATATACAGTAGGTGTGATGAGCTGAGGAGGTGGGGGCATTTAAGTCTTTAAAACAGAAGACTGTGTTATTTATTACTGGAACAAACTAAAGACATGAAAAAATGACTAATTGTTAATAAAAAATTTGTTTAAAAATGATGAAAAATTGAGCTGTAGTCTTTGTTTTAAGATGTAGTGGGTGGGTCAATTGAATGCACCAAATTCCCACCCTCTTGACTGTAATATTAACATTTGAATTCATAAAAAACATTGGCTTCCAGTTATCACATGTCCTTGTAGCTCAAGAGTCATTTTCAGTGTCTTGCCATTGTTTCTAGGACATGAGCAGAAACACAACGACACTATAGTCATTCAGTTTGAGAAAAATCTGTTTAATAATACAAAAAGACAGGACTCATCTTGCCTTGATATTTATGATTACTTGATTCGAGTGTAATCACTGTTATGACATTATTCCACCAGATATATATTAAAATTTTGTTTGATATTACTATTTGGATATGTGCTCACCACAAGCATTGTACCCTTTTTTCACTCAACCTTGCCTTAGTGCGGCTGCTGCGGTCATTGAGACACTGGAGGAAGCAGACCAGGGCAGCTCGGAGGGAGAGGATCTGCATGGAAAAAGCCAGAAAGCACCACGAGTCCAAGCGTCTCTCTAAAGCAGTGAAAGCCTGGAAAGAGCATCACTACCAGTGTTGCAAAAACAAGGTTTAAAATACAACTTCCAACTGTTACATGATAATGTCAACCCAATGTCACGTGAATTTTTAAACACATGATTTTCTACAGGTAATGAAACGACAGGGGATTTTGTTGCTGAGGTTAAAGATGTACCAGACATACTTTGAACAGTGGAGAGTGAAGGTTTGTTACTATGCCTTCAAACTACACTTATATATACATTCAGATTGCACTGAGCAGTTCTCACACAGTTAAATATTTCTTTCATGTCCATTAGGATTTTCTTTTAGTAGGCATAATTTTCCAGAAGGTTTTTTTTTTTTTTTTTTTTTTTTTTTTTTTTTTTTAGCTGCAAGCCAAAATCATCAACTTTAAAACAAAAAGTCTGGAAATATTTCACTTTGTATGAGGTGAATGTAAAATATGTGGACGTTTAACTTCTTGAATTAAATCACAGGAAAAAATACATGTTTTCATAATATTTAAATGTTTCAAGATGCACCTGATGCACCTGTATAGTGCCAGAGAGTCAGGATATGTTGGTCTGTGTTGCCTTAATTTTTGACATTACTTTAGAAGAATTATACCTGGCATGTAAGACACTAAATAAAAACAGTAGCCCTATAAATTTCATAATATGAGCATGAAAAAGAGCATAAAATTTAGAGGACTGAACTTGTTTCCTTTGTATCATGCTGTGCTATATGAAACATTAGTGTGAATCTGCATCAGCGTCATAGTCAGACTGATATCCTTTATGAGATTTGATTTAGAGCAGTCAGACTGTTGACCATGACTATGGTTTCCTTCCTGCTCACAGCTGCAGCACAGACGGAGAGAAGCCCAGCAGACTGAGCGAGCACTCTGGCACTGGTCCCTCTCTCTCCAGGCCAAGGTAACACCTGCCGCCACATTCTTCTCTCACTGCTAAAAGCAGCACTGAACCTATTGATTTAATGCTTACATGTTTATCTTTACATTGTTTGCTGAATCTGCAGGTTTTGTGTGGTTGGAGACTCTGGGCCTTAGAGCAGCGCAGGAAACAAGAGCAGGTGGTCCAGGCTGCACAGGTGTACAGAGACCAGCTGCTTAGGGAGGGCGTGACGTGCATCCTCACCTACGCTGCTCACATGAACGATCTCACAAAGAACCTCACACAACACAGCCAGGAGCAGGTGGGGATATGTGTTTATGGGTTGTGGTATTAAATTTGTGTGTCATATTAAGTCCGCTCGTGTCCTGCAGAAGTCGCAACGTCTCCACAGAGTGGTGAGGCGCTGTGCTCTGCGGTGGAAGCAGCAAGCTCTGAACAAACCACAGAGAGAACAAGAGGTCAAAACTCAGCCGCCTAAGAAGAGTGTGACCTTCAGTTTGACTGAAACAAAGAGTGTTTCCTCGTCTGACTCAGGGGAGCAGGAAGCTGAAGATGGAGAGCTAAGCCAGCTGTGCGTATAAACACCTTACCAGGCTGTGAATCTGTGTGCAACATATGAAGTCAGAGTTTCTGTTTTCCTGTTTTTCAGACTGCTTAGCCGTACGCATCGACGCCAGCCACACCGCTGTGAGGAACTGTTTAAATCTCCAGTCAAGATGAAGTACTGCCTGTTTTTTCTGCCTACAAAAGTTGCTATAAAAACTGCCATAAGATTTCTGAAATTAACCAAACCCTATATGTACCTGTTTCAATACCATAGCAACAAAAACAAAAATCTGAGGCACTCAATTACTGGTTAATATTCTGTCTTTAATGACCGAAAGTTCAAGTAACCCATTCAAATTGTTGACCACTTTGTCAGTGTGTGACGCATTGTCACTGTATCCTTGCAATTTAGACAGTTCTCGCTTTCTGCTCTTGGTACTTTTCTACATTACAAATCATTGAAATAATGTAGATTAATGTGTTTAACATGCATGTTATGTTTGTTCAACACCAGATTATTAGGTACACCTTATCAGCTGCTAATTAGCACAAATATCTGATCATCCAATCAAATCACAGGGCAGCAACCAGTGCATGTAGGCATGTAGAGATGGGGAACTTCAAACCTAGCATCAGAATGGACGATTACCGAAGTGACTTTGAATATGCCATGGTTGTTGGTGGTCTGACGGGCCTTCATGTTGTCAAATTCGGACCATTCAAATGTCACGTCAGAAATCAAGACCCATCAGACGAGACCAGTTTTTTGCAATCGACTCTGGTCCAATTTTTGCGAGCCTGTGTGACCTCAGTCTCCTGTTCTTAGCTGGCAAGAGTGTTGCCCAGTGTGGGCTTCTTCTGCTGCAGCCCATCTGCCTCAAGGTTCAAAGTGTTAAAGGTTTAGAGATGCTCTTCTGCATACCTCAGTTATAACAAGTGTTTTTTTTTGGTTATTGCAGCCTTTCTTTTAGCTCAAACCAGTCTAGCCGTTCTCTGCCAACGAGGCATTTTTGCCCAGAGAACTGCTGCCCACTGGATATTCTCACTTTTTTAGACTATTTTCTTTAAATCCTAGAGATGGTTGTGATGGAATGAAAATCCCAGTAGATCCACAGTCTGAAATACTTAAACCAGCTTGTCTGGCATTACCTTTCTTCCCCATTCTGATGCTCAGTTTCAACTTCAGTGCATCATCTTGACCATATCTACTTCATTAAATGCCCCGGTTGCTGCCCAGTAATTGGCCTATATGATATCTGTGTCAATGAGAAGTTAAATAAAGTGAGTGTATCTATTATATATAGAAGTACAGCTTTTCAAATTAGTGATCATCCCAAGTTGTATCATGCCTTTAAAAATTCTTTTTACATGAACAAATCTTTTGTTTTTTAGCTCCTGGATGTATTCTGTCTCCACTGGTGCTGCTCTAAAACCCTCACAGCTCAATCCAGAGGAGACTGGTCACACAGTGTTGTTCAACATCCCTTCTGCTAACGGCCCAGTCACCTCCATACATCAGAGTGCCACCATATCTAATCTGCCAACCTCTACAACTCAGGTTTCAACTAAAAACTGTTCTCAGGGGAACCAAGATGTTCTTTTACCGCCCTCTGCTTTCATGACCTTTGGGACTGAAGACACGGTAACAAACACCTGTTTGACCTATCAGGATGAATTCAGTGCTAAATTTAGTTACTGGATTTGCATTTGATTCTTGCTTTGTCCTTTTTTTGTCAAGTTTGGGGGTGTTCCACTCATTCCTCCTTCTAAACAACAATCACCAGTCCATCCCGGTAAAATGTAGAATTTTCTAGCATGGATTATGAGCAATATAAAAAATGGCTTAACGACTGATTTCATTGTACATTACTTCTTAAAGACAAACCACAAGGAGCAGCCAGAGGAGTAAGTCTAGAGGAAGCAGTGATGGATTCAACATCCACTCTGACCGGAGAACTCCTCAGCATCCAGCTTGATATGAAGATGTACCAACAGGACAGGAAGCAGCTAAGGTAACATCTGCATACGTTTTTTTTTTTTTTTTTTTTTTTTACAAACACTGCATTCAGAAAGTATTCAGATCCTCTTCGCTTATATCTTTTTTCTTACGTTGCAGCCTGATATAAAGAAACTGAAATATCACAGTGACATAAGTATTCAGACCCTTTGCAACAACACTTGAAATTTAGCTCAGGTCCCTCCCATTTCTCTGGATCTTTGCTGAGATGTTTCTTGATTGGAGTCCACCTCCATATCAGAGCAAAAACCAATCCATGAGGTCAAAGAAACTGCCTGCAAAGCTCAGAGACAAGATTGTTTTACAGTACAGATGTGGGGAAGGCTACAAAAAAATATGTTGCACTGAAGGTTCCTAAGAGCGCAGTGGCCTTTCATAATTCCCGAATGGAAGAAGTTTGGTACAACCAGGATCATTTCCAGAGCGTAGTGTCTGGCCAGACTGAGTCAATGTGATATTTCAGTTTTTCATAAATTTGCAAATATTTCTAAAATCCAGTTTTTACTATGTCATGATGGGGTACTGATCGTAGATCAGTGAGAATTAAAATTATGTATGTTTTTGGTAGTATTAGGCTGCAACATAAAAAGTCAGAAAAAAATGAAGGGGGTCTGAATACTTTATGAATTGTTATACTAACTGATGTCGTATTCTCTGTTCACTCAGGGCTTGGCAGAAACTTAGAGGAGTGTTGCAAAGTTGGCTGCAGACCAGTGGAAAGGAGGAAAAAATGGAAAGGACAGCTGTTTGTGAAGAGTTAAAGGAAGTAAGAGGGTATTTTTCTTTAAGCGGAGAACAACAAAGAGCACTTAAGTTATGTCACTGATGACACTAGTAGATGTAACTGTTTCCTAAAGGTGCCATTGTGGTCAAGTTATTTCATCCCCAGTCTAGAAATATCCAGACGTTTTCATACTGAGCACAGTTTACGTTTTGATTTAGTAAAATGTATTTCATATACATTCAACTTAGATTGAAGTATCAAAGTTGCATACCTGTAAAGTTTTTTTGTGTTCATAAACCACTAGAAATTCTGACCAATTAGAGAGCATGTAGTTGGTGCATCACATATTTTGTTACACTTATTATTATTTTTTATTTTTATTTTTTTTTAAGATTTATTTTTGGCCTTTTTGCCTTTATTTGATGTTGGATAGAGTCAGAAACAGGGAAGTGAGCGGGGAGAGACATGCAGGAAATAGTGCCACGGGCCAGACCCGAGCCCGGGTCGCCTGCGTACATGGTGCGCGCCTTAACCACTTGACTACTGGCGCACCCCATGTTTTGTTACACTTCTAAATGCCCCCATGTGAACACAGACCAAACCTGATGTCATTATGTAACAGTGCAGCAGATTTGTCCATGGTCTAGACTGGATCAACCAAAGTGTAGGCCTAAATATGCCCTTAGCCACATTTTTTCCCCGGCCCAAATTTGCGACTAACTTTTGAGTCTTGGCTCACCAGTTGAGAACTGCAGTAAAAAGAAAGGTTAGATTAATTTCAGTATTTAGCCTTTCTACTGTTCAGTCAGTGAAAACACAGTTGCATTTTTCTGGTTTCTCTTATTTGTAAAGAGACAGGTTTTATGAGGCTCTGATCATTAGAGAAGTAATCCAAGGTTTGATGACCGACAGTGGTGTTTCACATTCTGCATGCATTCTTTTGGCGTCCCATTCCAACCATTAATCATCATATGTGAATAACTGCTGGATCACACAAGGCTAAGCTGTATGTAATCACCGACACAGTTTTACCTGCATCACTGTTGGTGTTTTTCATATTTATAGCTGGAAGAGCGCATCCACAGATTGTCAGCTGAGCTGGGAAAACGGAAACCAACGATGCTGCTTCATGCAGAGAGGATCCAGCACTTACAGACTGTCCTTCATGCTTCAGGGGTCCCTCTTCTGTTTAAGAAAGCAGAAGATGAACTGTGTTTGCTGCGTGATGCTCACACACACCAGGAATGATTGCAGCTGTGTTTTATTCGGACCGTTGTTTACCTACATGTATCTTCTAATAACAAAGACTGACTCAAGAATCACCAGCTGCCAAAGATCTGGCTCATATTTTGTTTGTAAGATTTCACATCTGTACCTCATCTGCTTCCAAAATGTGTTAACTTCCAAAATATTTTCGTGTTAAATATCCTGTAGAATTAAAAATGACTGTTTCCAGATTCATAAAAGTCAAATTCCTTACAGCAGCTCCCACTGCTACATCCAGTCTTCAGATTTACAGAAACTAAAGCTAGAGGTCGTCCTTGTAACAGATGGTGCTAAATATGATCCATATGTGGGAAAGAGTGACTTAACTGTTTTGTGAGGAGCTGGCCTTGCGCAATACACATTTTCTTTTTATCCCTCAGTTCAAGTGTCTCTAAACTCTGAGACGTCAGTGAAAGAGAACCAAGGATTTGAGACTAACAGAAAGGACAGCTGTGTTGTTCTCTGCAGGTTCCATTTGACAGTTTGTTACTGTAGAGCAAAATGAGAGGAATTAATTCCATTTTGCTGTTTTTCATCCTTGTCTGCTGCATCAGGGGTAAGTTTGATACTAAATTAGTTTGACTACATCATTTATATGGACATTTTTACCTATTTTGTAAAATATTATTTTATCCTTTTGTTGATGTAACAGTTTTAAAATAAAGTTTGTGGACTTGTGTGTAAGTTATTTAACTGATTCAAACATTAAAAATTTTCTGAAATCCTAAAGTTTGCTAAAACATAAAGTTGAATTTAGATTTTTTTTTAAATCAAACAGATCACAGGGAAATGAAGAAGGTACTTAGACTTTTCTCATTAAGTTGACAACTTCTGTCTGAAAGTATTTATCTTTTCAGCTAAGAAGACGCGATGGTGCACAGTGTCTGACCCCGAGCACAGGAAGTGTGCAGAGCTGGCCAAAGCTCTGGTGGCCGTGCTGCCGCCTGCTGCTGTGGCAGCTTTTGCCAGACTCTCCTGTATCAAAGAATCTAGCACAACAGACTGCATCGATAAGATCAGGGTGAGCAATCATTCAGCATTAATGATACGTTATTGTAGCAAGAGGGTATGCAAAGTGAAAGGAAGACAGTTGCAGTTCAATGAAGTTATATTTTTATGTATTTAAGCAAATCAATTGGAAGATAATGAAACCCTTAAATCACGCATGAAAGCTTCTTGTGGTGGAACTGTGTTGAATATATACACCCTCTGTGGACCAAGCAGGATTTATCTCTTTAACCCTAGAAGTTGACATCATTTGTGTCTGACATGAAACTCGTATTGAATCTTTATAGATGGAAACTTTTTAAGATGCCATTGCTCATCTGCTACCTTCCTAACAGACATATAAACAAATTACTAATCTTTTTCCTTATGGTCTTGTTTACTTCTTTTAGGCCAAATAAAACCATCAGGAAAAATATCAGTCTTTTTCGTGTCCCACATTATGAACCTAAAACTCCTTACAGGAGCTTAAAATGGATTTATTAACTTTCAGTTTTATTGAGATTATTAAATTCAAACAAATGTGAAGTTAGATGTCGAGATTTGAGAGTTAATCATCATGTATTAGCCAGTTGTGATTAGACGTAATAGTGTCTGCTGTTTAATCAAAGCTTCTGTTCAACTGGATATCTTAGGATGTCAGTGCTCCCCCATGCAAATTAATCTGTTTACACAATTTCTCTGAATAGTATATACATATACATATAATTTACATACTCATATTTAAAATAAACAGATACCTGTACATGCAGTTTCCCTCCAGCCATCATACAAGACAATAACCAAAAGATCAGAGTACTTTTTTCAAATCAATACTTCTACATAGGTAAGTTTTAACCAGAGTAACTGTACTTTTACTTAAGTACAGTACTCCTGTACTTTTTCCACCTCTGTAGTACCACATAGAGAGAGAATAATTCTACATCACATCCCAAAACAACTGTTTTACACAGCAAAAACTGGAGTGTCGGTATCTCATGGTTAAACATTTCACAGGTGATTTTAACTTTGAAAGTGTAATTTTAACTCCATTCTGAGTTAAAGGATCTTTAGTGTTGGAGTTGACAGTTTTGATCCACCAGTGCTAGTTAAACTCTGTCATAATGCCCTTTGGCAGAGTGTTTAGATGTGTTCAGTTGTGTTTGGATGTTTCCTGTTGTACAGTGATTCCTGCTGGGGTTCTTTTGGGCATATTTCTAATGGATTGCTGTGGATTCTGATGTGAGACAAATTGAAACCATGAGTGAAGTTATCTGCTGTGTTAGAGTTCCTTCCTGTGACTATGGGTGTTCTTAGAGGATGCATAGTGTGTATTCTTCATCAGTATGCAATACCTTGGATTTACTGCAGCTCTGTCATATTGTAAAATATTTTACACTTTCGAAAGTTTAGCTTTGTTTAACACTTTAAGTGTTTAATTTGTCTTTACAGTGGAAAACCACCCAGATCATTAGCATTCTTATGGTTGACAAAGGCTGAGCAGTCAGTTTAAGTACTAAACAACACTTACCACATTTACAAGTCTAGTTTGAACCTCCTTTAAGACCCTTCATTGCAATACATCAAAAATACAAATGTAAAAAGGTGCAAATAATAAAACAACCTAATTCAAAAGAAAACTAAACAAAGTTTTCCCTGAAAAAAAATCCAAAAATTACATTTGTTCAGTGAAATATATATATTCCTTGGCATCTGATGTGAAATCACATACATAATCATATTGATTTATTTTGTCTTCCTAAAACCAGGCTTTAGGATGCCTGGTTTGATTTAGACCCTGCTGGAAACACGGGGTTGATATCCACCATAAATTACTGAATTAACTGCAGCATAGTCTCTTGGAGTAATGGAAACCCTCCCCAGGTTTATTTTGATGTTTTACATGTGTAGCTGTGTTGTATGTGTTTCACTAAAACGGTTTTCTGTTTTAAATCAATGTTGCACAAACATGGTCATCTGGAAGGCTTTAAATACTTGCTGCATTAATCGTTAACGACATGAAGACGTCATCTGTTACACGTGATTTTTTTAAAATAAAAGTCCTCACGTGTTTGAATCCTTGATTACCACTATAGGAAGATCTAACTCTGTAGGAGTTTATTTTCTGTTTCAGGCTAACCGTGCTGATATAGTGACATTAGATGCAGGAGAAGTTTACTCTGCTGTGAAGCAGTTTGGTCTTGTCCCCATTGCCAAGGAGATATATAATGAAGGTAGGCTGACATCACATTTTTAAACTCTTTAACCAAGTCTTTGCAGTTTTATACGTAGTTTTTCTCTGTGTGTCCATGCTCCATACTGCAGGAGGCTGTATTCTGGCTGTGGCTGTGGTGAGGAACAGCACTCTGGACATTCGCTCCCTACAGGGCCACAGGAGCTGTCACAGCGGGGTACGATGGACAGCTGGTTGGAGTCTCCCTCTCGGCTTCCTGCTGTCCAGAAACTACCTGAGCTGGTCAAAGGAGCAGCCGCTCAGTCAGGGTAAAGAGCTGACCCTGCAGTGTAGAAGTTTCTTCCTCTTTATTGTAATTTCCATCCTTCTGACTTGTTTTTCTCCTCTGGAGCAGACGTCAGTGCCTTTTTCAGTGGCAGCTGTATCCCTGGAGCTGCAGCCATGGCTCCGGCTCTGTGCGCTCTGTGCCAAGGCCAGAAGTCTTACATCCGCCAGAAGAATTACCACTGTGAAACGTCCCACAATGAGCCCTTTTACAACAGCCAAGGAGCCCTCAGGTCAGAAATATCAACACACTCTCACCTTTTTTTTCCTGGTGATTAATATAAAAGTCAGAATCACATAGAAATGAACTTCCTCTCTGTCCTCTTTGACTTTGCTACAGATGTCTCAGGAGCGGAGCAGGAGATGTTGCATTTGTGGACCATTTATCTCTTCAAAATATTGAAGGTACATCATCTTTTCTGAGACTTTAGTACAACTTTTACACATCCTGGTTGCAATGCAGCTTCAAGTAGTAGATGTGCTATTAAAGAAAGTCCAATTGCAACCCAGTCTGTTTTTTGAAACATTCTGACTTTCTTGTCTTTCTCTTTGTATTTGTAGTCAGTTATTTACAGGCTATTTTTATAATAAAGGCAAGAGTCCTAGAAAATATTGCTAGATAAATACCCCAAAGATTCCAAGGGGGTTAAAATATTCATCATCCTGCTCAACTTGGATAGAAACAGAAATAATTTACCTTATGGAATCTGGAAAAAATCTGTAAACATGCAAACTATGATTTGAGGATTTTGGATTGTGCAATCCAAAATATATTTTCAGTGGATGGTAATAATCAAGAAATGTATGTAGTTGAAGAAGTAAAAATATAATCAGTAAATAGACTATTTTGGGCATTTGATGTTAGCTATTGGAGAATTTTTTTGAACTTATTTAATCACAGAAAAATGTCTGGAAAGATCAACAATAAATGGAAAAAGAAAATTAAAAAACATTTTAAGGAGAATATAATCATTAATATTATCATGCTTCTGTTTGTTCTCTCAGACAGTGATAGCGATGACTTCAGGTTACTGTGCACAGACGGCACACAAGCTCCCCTCAGCCACTACAGGACCTGTAATCTGGGTCGAGGTCCAGGAGCCAGCATGGTCACTAGACTCAATTTTCGCAAGATCGCTCGCAAATTTCTGACCACCACGCAGGTACATTTACACACTTTGCCTCCATGTAGCTGTCTAATTACCCAAGTAAAATATTTATTTTCATTTTTGAGATGCTGTTTGGCTCAAGAGGAAGAGAGAGGCAGCGCTTTCAGCTCTTCAATTCCTCCTCTTTTGGAGAAAACGACCTTCTCTTCAAAGATGTGACGGATAAGCTGGCTATTCTGCCAGACGACATGGATGTCAGTCAGGTACTGGGGCTGGATTACATAGCCCTTCTCAAAGGTCTCGGACATGAAGGTACTTGAAAATGTTTGTATTTGGCTGTTAGATTTTATATTCTATCAGGCTGCAGAACTCAAGTGGTCTATCCTCAGAACCCACCAACACCTCCTTAAAGAGAAATCTGACCCAAGTTTCAAAACATTTTCATTCACTGTGTTCAATGAAAAATGCTGCAGCTTGGATCTTAGATGAGACAGCACATGACTGAACAAAGAGGCTTGACAAAACAAAGATGTTCTCTATGTTATATAGCTTTTTCTAGTCTTAGATTAGTTTTTGTTTTTATTATTTTTTTATTTAACGTTTGGCTTGTGTACATTGATAGCAAAATTAACTGGAGTCAAATCCCTTGTTGTGTTTGCATACTTGACCAGTTATGCTGATTCTAATGAAAAAGCACATAATTGCAGAAGCCCTCAGAGGAAATGCATATATACATTTTATTTTTACTCATTTCCTGTGATAACATAAAAATGTATGAAAAAAAAGTTTTCTATAGATCTCAAGAATTTTACACATTGGCATGAAAAAGCCAGTTTTCTTATCCCAAGATAGGGAGATGAACACTATATGGACAAAAGTATTTGTCCACCTGACCATAACACCAAAAGGGACTGTAATGACACTGTATTCACATACGAATACTTTGATATGGAGTCCCCCTACCCCCTTTTCATATACATATATATATATATATATATATATATATATATATATATATATATATAAACAGCTTTCACTCTTCTGGAAGCCTTTCCACTGGATTTTGAATAGTGTTTGTGGGAATTTGTTCCCATTCATTCTGTAGAGCATTTATGAGGTCAGACAGTGATGTTTGACAAGAAGGCCATTCCAGTTCATCCCAAAGATGCTCAGTGGTGTTGAGGTCATAAATAGGAATTAAGAATAAGAATAAAAATATATAAAGATAATTTGAAACACAGAGGAAAAACTAAAAAGCTGCCAATACTTGTGGAGCCCCGGGCCGCTGCATCTAGACAAGCTGGCATCTTGGATTTATTATTATTATTATTATAAGATTGCCCTTCACTGGAGATATGGACCTAGCCCATATCCTGGAAAACAGCCCCATACCATTAATCCTCCTCCACCAAAATTCACAGTTGGCACAATGCAGTCAGGCAGTTATCGTTCTTCTGATACCCACCAAACCCCAGTCTCACCTGTCTGACTACCAGACGGAGAAGTGTGATTCCTCACTCCACAGTCCAGTGTCAGTGTGCTTCACACCCCTGCATCCAAAGCTTGGCATTGGACTTGGTGATGTGAGGCTTGCATGAGGCTGCTTGGCCATGGAAACCCATTCCATGAAGCTCTCAGCACATGGATTTTGTGCTTACATTAATGGCAGTGGAAGTTCAGAACTCTTCAGCAATGGCGACATTTATGCACCATGCACCTAAACAGTCTGTGATTTTACGTGGTCTTCCACTTCGTGGCTGAGCTGCTGTTGTTTCTAAATGCTTCCACTTTATCACTTAGAGTTGACTGTGGCATATGCAGCTAGGATGACCGTCTTATTGCAAATGTAGCATCCATCACAGTACCATGCTTGAAGTCACTGCTCCCTTAAGAACAACCCATTTTGTATCACAAATGTTTGCAAATACAGACTACATTTTAAACACTTACGGCAACAGGTCTAATTGAAACACCTGAACTCAATAATAAACAGTTGTAGCCAAATACTTTGCCTATATAGTGTATGTCTGCTTAGGGCTTCTGTACATCTTTTTTTATTTGCACTTTTTCTCCCTATACGTTTTCGCAACCCACTTATGGGTCTCAACCAACCATTTGAGAACTGCTAATTTAATAACATTTTCAAACCCCTGTGTGTGAACAGGAAGTTCCCTGGAGGACAGCGTTGTTCGATGGTGCTGCATCAGCCATGCAGAGCAGAAGAAGTGTGAACAGTGGGCTCTTAATATAAAGTCTGACCCTCTAGTGTGTGTCAGAGCCGTCTCAATGCGCGACTGTATCGAGAAAATTAAGGTAAGACTTTTGATCAACTGAACCGCTGGGTGCTTGGAAATTCAAGTTTGGTCACATATGTAAAACATCTGACATGCATTTATTTTTACAAATATCACACTTTTCTCCAGAGGGATGAGGTGGACGCTGTCTCACTGGATGCAACTCACACATTCATTGCAGGGAGATGTGGGCTGGTCCCTGTGGTCACTGAATATTATGGTAGGATCTCCTTCTCCTAATGCCAAATAATAGTATCTCCAGAGTTTTTCTTACTGACTGATAAACTTCATAATGCGTCTTTTGCAAGCTAGTTTGAAGATGAGATGATCTTTAAAGTCATTCATTTTTGAAAAGTAAAAAAAAGGCCATACTAGATATGAATTTTTTTTTTACAAAAAAAAACAAAAGAAACCTATTTCATGTCAAAGTGAAAACAGATTGCTACAAAGTAATGCCAGTAAAATAAAAATCTGTAATAAGTGACTGCTTAAATAATCACCCCCTGTAAAATGAGTGACCTAATTCAACAGATAGCAAGCCAATTGGTGCTAGTAATCTCACAATTAGTGAAATGAGGATAACCTGAGTGCAGTGAATGTGTCTCCAGTGATTCTAGTATAAAGATGCTTGTGTCTGGAAGGTCAGGTCCTGGCTACAATTACACCATGAAGACAAAAGAACACTCCAAGCAACTCAAAAACAGGTTACTGAAAATTTCTTGTCCAAAAAAATTGGATGGATCCAAAAAGATTCCAAGGTGCTGAACATCCATCGGAGTTCAGTTAAATCCATCATCAAGAAATGGATGGAATATGGCACATGTAAATCTGCATAGATCAGGTCCGTCCTCACACTCTGAGTGACCGTGCATGAAGGAGACGAGTAAGAGAGGCCACCAAGAAACCTATGACTACTCTGAAGGAGTTACAAGTTTCAGAGTTCAGACTCTGCATACAACAACTGTCGCCGGGTTCTTCACCAGACAAAGTTTTATGGAGGAGTGGCAAAGAGAAAACCACTGTCAATAAAAACTTTTTAAGTCTTGATTTGATTTAAAAGATAAACAATCATTAACCACTTTTAAGTCTTTTTGTACCCCTTAAATTCCAATCTGTCTAATAGCCAGTGTAATTAGCATTTTTATACAAAGCTCCTAGATACAGTTAAGGCATCAGGGGTTAGTTTTCACCCCAGTCATTTTTTCTTTTGCTAAGAACTTTCTATTTTAGATATTTATCCGATGGATGATTGCATTTAGTCCAATTGTTGTTCTTGTCCATGAATAAACTTTGTTCCCATTGTTTTTCATTTATCAGAGAAAGAGAGAAAATGTGTTCCTGCTGAGGGATCAACACACTTAGAGACAGACGGTGAGGCAGTGAAATAAACAAATAATAATCCTAGAGGCAGATGTGCTTATTTGTCTTTACATTCTTTGAACTCTCTCTCCTTCCTCTCAGTGCTGCCCTCTGTGGTGGCTGTGGCGGTGACGAAGCGCTCCAGCAGGAACGTTCTCATCGGGAACCTTGGAGGCCGTCGCTCCTGTCATGGTCACATGTACAGCCCTGCAGGCTGGATGCTGCCGTATAAACACATACTGAGCCTGGAGCACAACAGCAGCGCCCCCTGTGACCCAGACCAGGGTAATGCTACAAATTGCATTTACTGTGGTGTTTGTGTCTCACACTTTGAACTGAATGTTTTCAGGAAACATTTTAGGTCACATAACCTTACAAACACAGTTAACTCCTCTTCCTCGTCTCCTCAGTGTACAACAATGTGTTCTGGAAAGGCTGTCTTCCTGGCTCTAAGGGGAATCTGTGTAAAGTGTGTATGGGGGGCACGGGGGAGGCTGCCACCAAACGCTGCGCTGACAACCACAATGAGCGTTACTATGGCAACATGGGGGCTTTAAGGTATAGCTCATACGACCCGGAGCTCTCTGTTGTGATGGCTGCTGTGGAACATATAGAGAGTGTTAATAAAATTTGATAAGCATATTTTTACCAATCTTTTTACTTTAAAATAGGTATGCATGATATTGGATTTGTGCCGCTATCTAAAATGACAAATTTACATAATCATTTTAGCCAGCACCGGTATCAATGCCAATAAATAAATGCAGTTGAGTCCTAAAACTTCAGTCCTTAAAACACACTTTAAAAGTAAGGAATAAATGTGTGATATTATTTGGCTGAATGACCCTTTAATCCTAATTGTACTCTCATCAAGGTGTCTGGTTGGAGATCCAAGCGGTAAAAGCTATGGTGATGTGGCCTTCCTTGAGCAGCACAACCTTCAGGACAACATCCTCAGTGAGACATTCAACATGAAGATCTGACCTGAACACTCACATTGATGTAAACATGTAATCTTATTGTGCCTCATTAACACATTTTATTGCGTCAGGTTTGAGCTCCACCGGTTGGGCAGATGGCTGGACGTCATCAGACTTTGAGCTGTTGTGTGGTGACGGTCGCCGGGCCCCACTGTCAGACTGGGAGAGCTGCAACCTTGGAGTAGTCCCTCCAAACACTGTCATGACACGGCCTGTGCTAACAGCAAGAGTGTACGACTTCCTGATGAAATCACAGGTTAGTACATGAGAGTGGTTGAAAATCAGGGTTTTCTCTTTTCACTAAACTTTAATGCTAGGATTAAAACTCTTGGATGCTTAAGTTAATAACCAGCTTCATGGCGTATTTCCCTGAATAAAGTAGGCTGAAATATGCAAATTTTGCATTAGCAAAACTTGTGGTGTCAAAGTATTGAAGTTTTAAAAACATGAAAAATTATCTGGATATTTACGCTTTTGCAATCAAAAATTCTAAACAGATATTTCTGTGTTTTTGTAACCATATAGGAAACATTATCAGCCAACCCAAACACAGAGTTCAAGCTCTTTGAGTCTCAGCAGTATGAAGAAAGTGATCTGCTGTTCAAAGATGCAACTCAGTGTTTTGTCCATACAAGTCACATGACCTCCCGCTCCATCCTTGGAGACGACTTCTACAGTCACATAGAAAATGTCTTCAACTGCACACACTCTGGTAAGGCTGGGATAAACTATACATAACTGATTGTCAGAATAATAATCAAACCAACTGCTTTACATGTAAATAATTCTAATTTTTATTTACATGCTTTCCTTATTACAGATATCCTGGAATTTTGTGATCAAGATGTGTGCAGCATTTTCTAAAAGACATCATGAGGAATTCAACCTTCCAAATTATTCTGTCCCTCATCCACACACCATTTTCATCTATTTGACAACTTTAAAATGGCAGTTGCACATCCAAGTTAGAATTAAGATCAGGATTTAGTAAAAACTGTAGTGACTGTAGTCACTTCTCTGTTTTTCCTGTTTCAAAAGAAAATTGTAACTGGACACATCAGATAGACTTTTTCACATATCCACTGCATGAGATATGTTTCACATTCATCTACACAATTACCCATAGTCTGTGTTTGGGAAGAGCAGAGCGTTTGTAAAAATTTGTGGAGGCTGATTCTGTTCTGTCTCATTCACTATAATCAGAGCAATAACACTTATGATTTTGCAGGGCATGTGCAGCCCCGCTAACTACAAAACATGAGCTTGATAGGCAGCAGCTATCATGCACTATCAGTGGAGCTTGTTAGTGAATCAAAGTCACGCCAAGGCTGGTCAGGAGGAGAGCAAAAACATCTTTTCAGTTAAGAAAAGGCTTTCGGTGTGGTTGAAATGTGGTTGTGTCATTTCAGACTGAAGCTTTTTAAGATGGATCTGTCTGATGACAGACATGGAATCTATCCAATTTATTGACTTTGAAGAGTTAAGAAAAGTCAGGGCACTTTAAAAGGCTACAGCTGTCCAGTGAGGAACTTTAGGGTAAAATCACTTTTGGCACCCCTTGTGTCCAAAGAATGCATCTCATCTCTCTACTGACCTGTCCGTACATGTGTAGGCAGTGTTCTATGAGAATGATCTCATCTGCCTGTTTTAAGAAATGAATCTTTGGCATGGAAAATTATCATATTGGAGCTTTCTACAGTGCTATGTTAATCTCCTTCTCTCACACCTACCCTTAAAAGAAAGTAGTATCATGCATTAAATACTTAGAAAGAATAAGCAGTCTTCTTTCTGATAGGTAAGTAATATAGAGTTTTTCCATAACCAGATAGAAACTCACAGGAAATATAAAATGTTTCATTGTATATAGTCTGTGTTTCTTATAAAGTTCTAAAACTGATTTGGTTTCATTCAGTCGATCTTTATTTGTAGAGCATCAACTCATGGCAAAAGTTATCTTAAGGCACTTCACTGATGAAAGGTTCCCACAATTCCTCAAAAACCTGGAAATCAGTTCACTAATTTTACAGTCATGCTAAACTAATGAGGTGAACATCATAATGTCCTGGAAAATATTGTGCTGTCCTGGAAAATTATGTGATCATTATTCTCATATGCCATACTTCCCTAAAACAGTTTACATTGTTGAGGCTCACATTTTGGGGGGTTTAGTGACAGTAGTATCAAGAGTAGGCTCCAAGCTAGCAGTAGATCTAGACCTGTAAGATTGTACTGTTGAAAAATCAAGTCTGATGCATTAGGTATGTTGTCTAAGTGCTAATATTATTACTTAGGGTAAAGCAGGTGTAAGACACTTTTGTTCGCTCTGAACTTTTTACACAACTTAGTTTATTGTTTTATTATTATATTAGATAACCAGATATGTGTACATTAATGGAGTTTAGTGATGTACATCTGCAGGCGTATTTGAATTGCTCTATAATAAAATGCTCATCATTTTATAAGTATTTAACAGTTTCTGGCCATGGCCATAGAAACCACAGACCTCAGACTTATTCTTATTTCTATATCACCTGCATTTAGACATATATTTTCTAAAAATTAAATAAATAAAGTGATCACAAGGGCATTAGAGATGTTCTCCAAAGCCTGGTCAGTGTCTCTGAGGCTGTTGTTGGCAGTAGATCTTGAAATCACAGGTTCCCCCTGATATTACCTGGCAAATCAAAAGAGAAAAGTCCAGATCCATTTATAAAAAATAATTTGATTATGGCCAGTACACAATTTTAGTTTCAGTGAGGGTTGAAAAATTAAACACATTTTAACAGACTTTGTGTTGATACATTCTTGACAAGTGTACTTTTAGCACTCTGTATAAAAGTAATGTAAGCTATATGGTATGGTAGAACAATTGTCCACATGTATTTATAGAGCAGTATTTGGGAAGCACACTTTAATGACACTAAAGATAAAACCAAATATACTGTACATTCAAAAGTACCATAAACTCCTTAAAGTGTCTTTTAAAGATTTGAAATTTTATTTGTTCTATTTTGACGCAGTTGTGTATGTATTTTAGCGAGGTAGCTTAAAAATTAACTTGAGTATACTTTAAAGTACATTTAATATAAATGTATAAATAAATAAAAGTTCTTCAAAACTTAATATGCACTTAGTATAGCACATTTAAAATGCATTAAGTACGCCAAAATTAGATACACATTAGTAACACCCCCCCCCCCCCCCCCCGGGGGTTATGTCTGGCAAATAAGAGTAAATAAGGGCATGTAATCGAAAAACTCAAACATAAAACCTAAGACATAAATTGTATGGTAAAATTAAACGTGAACATTGTAAATGCAATTATATTTCATAGAACTGGTGTGCTATGAGCTGTACATCAAAGATACATGCTAATATAATGACAGGGAGTGGTTTTCAATCTTTTTAACCGGATCACCGGCACAGCTCAGTCGCCGGTACCTCTGGTACTCAGCTGTTCTGACGTCGAGCACGCTATTTGACGTCATCGTGGGAGTGTTCCACCATCGGGAGAAATGAATGGTCATCAACACAATCCTCTCAGCGCCCATGTAAGTTGAAGACAGCAAAAACACACATTTTGCGACGTGTTGTATGAATGAAACGTGTTTCCGTACGCTGTTATCTGATCTGTACAGTGTTTTAGGTTGATCATCGTTGTTTATGCTGTTGTGGCTGCCGCCTGGCGGGGTGCCCTGTTTGCCTGTAGCTAACCATGGCTGAAGCTGAATGTTGTTTTTTTAGCTAGAGTCTAGCCAGCCTGCTAACTGACAGGCGGAGTAGTGGCCAGGCGGCGAGTAAGCGCCTGTTTTACCACCCAGGTTAGTCTGGGTGGGCGATGATAACCGTGTTTACATGCAAGTTTATACAGCTGCAAAGGATCTCTTATGCCGTTGAGAAAATATGTAGAGGTTACTCTTTGGGGACAACACCCAGGCCGGATTCAGTGACATTTTCAGAGCGGTTATACCAGGATATGCTAAACAAACTGATCCATCTAACAGCTCTGGCGTTGTCCTCAGATAGGTTCAGCGCTGGTTAATATTACAATCGCGAAGAGGAGACTCCAAACGCTAATGCAAACCTATACTGTGAGAGCTGTTGGACTAAATACGCCACCATGAAATACAAGACTTCTAGGTGTGATTAAGAAAGCCTAGTGGGAGTATGTGACAGATGGCTACCAGATACCTCCAATCTAAATTCACCCGGTGTGTCTGAGCTTTTCACACCTGTGAGGGCCGTTTTATTATGGTGTTGACAGGCAAGGTGCTGGCGCATGACTAAAAAATAAAGCTCCAGTTTTAAGGGTAAATGGCCATAAGTGCAGTATAGATCTTTGTTACACAAACGGATGCTACAGTATCAACTGCTACATAGAATAATCAAAATGTTAGATTTAGGCATGTTAAATGTTAAACTACTTCAGTGGTTTAAAATACATGAGTGTGATCATCATACAGGTTGTGGATTTCATTTCAGCTTGGCCAGTAATTGTATTCATGTTGATGTGATGAGTGAAAGACAACCAAAAATCCTGTATAAAACTCAGTGCAACACGAATCATAATGTTACATTTTGGAAACTGTTATGGATGACAACGTTAAGAATAAACACTTGAGCACCTGTATTTATGGCAGAAATGATACCTTGCTGCATCTTATAAGGAGAATGAGCTATAGCTTTTAAGCATGTAGATAAGAACACAAAAATGACAACCTTTTATTTACGAACTGTTATGTCAGTTGAAAGATGAAGGGGAATGTCAAAACAATTGCTCTGGTAAACCGGGCGGGTGGATAGCTTTTAGTCTTGGCCAATATATGCAGCTGTTAAACGTGGCTGCACTCTGAGTATGTTTTTGACGCTAAATTTTGGACACAAACTCTGGCGTTAATGTGCAATTACAGATAAACTAACATAACACAACGACCTCGCCCCGCACAGCCACACCGGTGTACACCGTGCAGTAAAGCGAACACGGTGCACTACGGTAGCTTATCCTGCTAGCTAAAAGGAGAGCAGGCAACCCATCAAAACTAAGGCAACGGTGCACTATGACTTTATTCACATTAACGATTAGCACAACCCTTGGATAAAACTATGTGTTGTATTTATGGCTTTGGCAAATATTTATCACAGCTGAGTTTTTATATGCCAGGCCTACGAAGGCTGCTAGCAAGCTGCTAATATCAGCCCCTTCTTAGCGTTAGCTAACGTTAAACCGTTGAGCTCAGACTATTTGCAGTTACTTAAACATCAGTCATAGGAAGTCTATACTTACACGAGTAAATTATTTTCTTTTATTACGCTATCTGCCTCTTCTTACTCAAACAAATGCTTTACTACAGGTAGCCAACGTGTAATGACACCGAATGCACCTGTTACCTAATGTGTAAATCAAATAATAAACCTACAGTGTATGTTTATAGTAAGCTCCATGACGTTAGCTTATTTCACGAAAAGCTCTTTTCGGTGTAATACTTGAATTCAAAGGAAACTTCATTAACACCATTAGGTGATATCAATGTAGGGGTGGTAGTGATCTCATCTGGATGCAAAGATGACTTCATCTTCATGAGAAGAACGATTTCACATGTCTTAGTCATACATTGTTTAGATTTTAATGGTCACAATGATTCATTTTATATCAGTTGTGGCTCTACAGGGCCTGCGAACGGTTCATGTCCTACAGATATTCCCAAGGGGGCTTTTCGGCGCCATTAATTAATATTACCCAAGTAATTAATTTAAAAGCCCTTGGAGGCCTGTGTTGTACAAAATTAAAACACGTGTTTTCATTATCTCATTTCACTTATGAAGCCACAGCCTGAACAGCTCTTGTGCAAGCTCTGTTTCTTTTATATAGCAACCTTACAGGTGTAGTCTGACAGGACATGCTGGTTAGATTTCTGTCCAGCTTTATCAGCACTTGTTCTGAAAAGTTGTGCAAACTGAGCCAACAATAACATCACAAGATCAAGACTACCTGCAGGTTTTGGAGCCAGGCCCTGTAGTTGCTCTTCACAGATTTGGTCTCTTTGTACTGCCTGCAAAATATCTAGGGCATGATGGGAAGCATTTGGTGATGTGTATTTTTGACAACAATACAGCACCTTTTTCCGTGGGTCCCAGGGGGCCTCAGCTCTTCATAGATTCGTGAAGAAGGGGGCTTGGTGGAAAAAAGTTGGGAACCACTGGTCTAGACTATGTTGATGCAGATCTACTGTTTGTTCCCCAAAGAAAATGTGTTGTGCATACTACAAAAAATCATTTGATGTTGCATCAGCATTATATGTGATGTCAGAGTAGTCTTTACATCACCCTGTTACTCAGACTGCCTTTTCTTTGTTTTCTTTGCAGCACGTGATTTTTCTAAATGTCCATGGAAACAGCTGACTGACGTTCGACAGCTATCCCCCATTCCATTTGTAAGAATTACCCCGAGGAAGCAGAGTTCAGAATTTGCTTGGATTTTGCCTTTTTCTTTGTAAATAGATCCACTGATCATCTGCTGATGACCACATCTGAAGGTAAGTTTATATAAGCACTTGGATTCTTGCAATGTTGTGTGTTCCTTTTCTTGCTAAAGCTGTTTGTCTCTAGTTTTTGCAGATTTTGGGTGCACACTTTTATTTCCATTATTATATACAGTACAGTATACCCCCATAGTTTAATCTTAATATGTAGGGCCCTGTGAAATTCAGTTTTTTTAACTTTTATACTAATTTTACCATAAAAAAGAGTGCCCTGTTTATGTAAATGAATAAAATGTTTGCTAATTAGATAGAAATAACCTTAAATTTATTGTAAAAGGGCCACAGTTGGCCCAGTAGCCATTGTTTGGATAACCCTGATATAAAATAATTATAACCGGTGTAACAGTCAGATATTTCCAACATTTTAAGACACATCCACATCAATAATCACATCCTAACTAATGTTAATAATGTGAATGAAGAAATCCTTCTGTTCTCTCAAACACAGAGTGATAGTAACTTAATAGGAAGGTCACATTAAAGTTAAATGGTTATAAATAAACCTGTTACCTAAATTTTCTTTACTCTCTGTCTATGACAGTCTATGCAGTTTGATGCTGCATTGTGTTTTACTCCAGACTGTAACGGTTGTCTCCTCATCTCCCTCCATACATCGCTGTCTGTCCGTCTGCCTCATATCAGACTGCTAAGTAAATGTGGACACGTGTTGGCTCATAAAGCAACCAAAGGGAACCACAGTATCTACGGGAGGAATTATTAATCTAATTGATACTCGAATGTAACATCATTTAGACCACGGGACTTCATAAAATCTCGAGTCCGTCTGACACGAGTTTGAAGCCTCTGAGGGGTGAGCAGGTCTT
This sequence comes from Cheilinus undulatus, assembly GCF_018320785.1. Classification (NCBI taxonomy): domain Eukaryota; kingdom Metazoa; phylum Chordata; class Actinopteri; order Labriformes; family Labridae; genus Cheilinus; species Cheilinus undulatus. Next base: position 31,979,275 of record NC_054867.1, on the reverse strand, counting down.
CAAGTTGTGACTTCAACCGTGTGCCTGGCACACAGACACACCTCTCTCTCTCCGTGACTCTCTGGTGTGGTGAGGTAAAATAACTCGAAGCACGGATGAGTTTTCTTGTAGGTGCAACATTATGTCGCACAGGACTGCCCCGTGTTGAGCTACGTGATGTTTGCCGGTGTTTTGTGCAGCTGCTTTGACATGCTTTTTATTGTTTAGGAAGGGGCGGGGTGAGTGTTTGTGAAGTGAGGCACACGTTGTGCCCCGCTCTTGTGATCCCCTGGAACATATTCCCCAGCTATACGTTCTTCTTTCCGAAAAACAACACATTTCAGTCAAATCCATTCAATTTCCGCGATTTCCGTGTTAGATAGTAGATTCCATTTTTATTGTCCGATTCTGCGATTCTGTACATGATTTCATTAACGTGGAAATCATAGGGCCCTAAATATGGAGACAAGATAAGCATATCTGAAAGATTGTGACCACTGTGTGCGATTATGACAAAAATCATAAAATTCTAATCTATGATTTTCTAATCTAATTCTTTTGATTCATATTGATGTCACAATTTATTTGCCGTTGATATTGCAACCTATGCCTCACGTTAATTTTCAGACTTGATCACTCTTTAAATTTTGAAAAACAAGCATAAGATACCTAAAAAAAAATCTAAATTTGTAAAGAAATAATGATTTTAGAAAAGAATTGACAAAAGGGTTACTGTTATAACTGAAATATAACAATAAACATCTACCACATGGCAAAACCTATGGATCAAACAATAATGACACTGTATGTGTCACAGTAATCACTTAATCACGATTATTTTCATGACTGATTGAACTAAAATTGTTATTGAATTTAATACTTGTTTTTTTTTTTGCTCAACACTAGCATCAAGTTAACTTAATTAAAAACATTATCAGTTAATTATAACAAATATTAAATAAAATCTGGAACTAATTAGGGCTGAACTGAGGTATATTTGCAGATGTAATACTGGAATTAAACAGTCACTGAACCAGACAGTTTAAATGTGTCATGACAGTGTTTGTTTCCAGAGATGCTTCTTTAACACAATAAAAGCCTCAAATGCTGCTAGACACACGTCACTCTGTAGATGATGTGACCTTGGATCGCTGCATGTACGCAGAGGCAATAGGCGAATGTCGACTGACCCATTTCTGAGAGAACACTTTGCCTTTAGCCGTAAGGAGTTGCATGCTATTGTATTTTCAGTTTAGATGTTGGATATAGTTTCATGTCTGTGAAGAATTTTTCATCAGGGGTTGAAAATAGCTTTTCAAAGGCATTTATAGATGATTCTTGGTGCTGCGTCACTTACGTAGACCACATATGACAACTGACAGTCCTGAGATTATGATCGGAGACACTTTTATGTACACCTTTACTTCTTACATCTGTGAGTATTATCACAGCAACCAGGCAGACATGATCCCAGTGTAGGTAGCGCTGTTGAACACAGACTATAACACAGACTATCTTTCTCGTGGTTCACTTCAGTGTCTCAAACATGAATGTATTCGTCAGCGATTGCACTCTTAGGTAACTGGTAGTCAGACTTTTCTTGCAAACATCCCATATAGAAGGGTAGAGGCTGCATGTTAATCCATGAACAGTTTGATTCTTACCAAGTAATTAAAATGATTGGCTCCTGTAAGTTATTACTGAAACATGTACAGCCTCTCTTCCAGCATTGGTAAGATTCCGTTCTTTTTTTGTATGATTCTCACTACCACCTACCCTTAACAACATGCTTCCTTTCTTATCCAACAGTGCAGATCTAACAGCAGGAGCAGCAGTAATGAGTCACTGTGTAGCACTAATGGAGCATTTTTTCTGCTACATTGTGCTGCTGGCTTGTTAAGTGATACTTCATAGCTCTGCTGACTCGTGGAATCATTTTTCTGTTTGTCTGCAAAATAATCCATGCACTGCACAGTCAGACCCATCACTTAAGGCTGGGATATGTCCTTGGATAAACACGCTTCTAAAACAGTCTGTCTGGATGCTCAATGATGGTTTTCACACGTAGCAATAAACTGTATGTAACTCAGGCTTCTTTACATAATGTAAGTAAGAAAACATCCGGCACAAACAAAACATTAATTGATGTCGAGCACTGTGTGCTTGGAGAGATGGTGATTTGATTTTGATTTCCTGTGGTTCAAGCAGTAGTGAGATTTGGCAGAATCAGATGATCTATGTCTGTTTCTGGGATTGAAGACTTCTTTTTTTATGCTACTTAAAAACATCTTGTTGGAATCCAGGTGCAAAAGAGAGATGGCACAAATATAGTGGGCATGTAAACAAAAGAAAAAAGAACCCTCACTGGGACAGTAAAGCCATTACAGATCACCACTGTGTAGTAAACAGGCCTTTTATGGAATCTTAATAGGTATGTGTACCATTTTGTAGATGTTCTAGGCTTTTGTATCCATGTGTTATAAGTGAGAGGTATTGGTTTCAACAGTCTTAGGGTTTTGCAATTCAGGGTTGCTGCAATTCATATATTTTACAGGTGTTTCTTGGCTGTTTGAATCAGGCCACTTGATGTTACTCCCAGTAGTGCCACTCTGGGGTCTTGTGTAATTTCCTATAGCACAATTCTTATAGCACATTAGATATGTCTCACCAGATTGGAACATGACTACTAGGAATGCACAACATTGGATTTTTGCTGATATTTCCAATCTAATTCTAGCTGATTCTGTAAAAAACACCAAGTGCAAAGAGAGGCTGAGTCGAGCAGAGCTGAGAGAGAGCTGCGGTAAAGAAAACAGTCTGGTACATTTGAGGCTTCATACAAAAAGTTCTGGGCTCATGGTGTGCGTTTCTTAAGTTTGTGTTGCTCTAAGGAACCAGTTATACCTGATGGCCATTTGTACATTTTGCTGATATTTTAGGCCAATAATGATTTATACTGCTGAAATGTATAACTTGGCTGCAAATATCAGCAGAAATTTTCATATGCCAACACTGATATGATGTTGAAAATTGCAAAGGCATTCACTTATGGCTTTCAAAGGTGCAAACCCTTGCAGCCTCACCAGGCCTGACCAACCCAAGCCTCTCGGTCAATATGATCAGATGCAGCCCTTGTTGAATCAGCCAGTCACCCATGGCCACCCTGGGTGCCAGAATCTCCTGCATATGTCAGCGTCTGACCATCAGCTGTTTAGGAAAGCTCCAAGGTCTGCAACAACACTCTCCTAGTACAAACCTCCTTTACTCCAGTCCCACTAGCTGTCCAATCCTACATTATAAGAGAGAACCTATCGAGGTCCTACACTTACTACCCTTGACCTTGTTCGGAAAGATCCAAACAAGTTCGCAAGACTAAAAATAGCTCATGTGAACCTTATTCCTCCAGATGGGACAGATTTTAACGGACCATCTAAAACTAGAAGAAGCGCCTGATTGCTAATTCATATCTTAATTCTTCAACATCTTATACTGATACCATGGCAGCTCAGTCTGATGAATTCTGGCAGCCACATCAGTTTGCTCTCAAGAAAATCACAGGTCAAGGATGCACCAGACATCAGATGTAGAGATATTGAGGCTTTTGAATGATTTGCATATCACTGATAACACTGTACATCCCTAGACATGACTAGAACATTGTGAGTATGATTAATAACATGTTTCCCCACAGTTCTGTAAACAGGAGCTGGGATATATTTGGCCTCTTTTAGATGTTATTTCTGGAGTCTAGTAATCATTATCCACTTGAATTCCTTCCTTATGTTTGAGTTTGTAGGGATAGATTTGAGGTGATCAATTTCATGTTATTTTAAAACAATGTTTCAATGACCAATGTGTGAATTTAATCAAAATAGGTCTGTTTTTTACTTAAAAAGCCCAAAATCAAAAGGAAAGAAAGAAAAAGAAAAAATTTGCATTCACAATATTTCAACACAGTATCAGTAGGCAGATAATAGCTCTGATAATATTGTGTTGGCAGATATGAAAATTTCTGCTAACTGTAAATACTGACCATATGCATGAAAAAGTTTTTGGATTGTAAGGCAACACCATAAGCTAAAGTATTTTTCTTTGTTCATCCTCGTTACTTAAACTTTAGAATGCATTTTCAGTTTCTTCCACTTATTTGGGAAAAGTAAAACCTGATAAGTTTAAAACCTAACAAAAAAAAATCAAAAATAGAACATGCACATCAGTAAATAGGGTGCTGGATCCAAAAAGAACTAAGTAAACAAGGCGTAAAGGTCCACAAACCAAGGAGCTCCCATTTCAAGTATTTATTTTCAACCAAGTGATGTTTCGAGCCAGCATACTAAAGCTTGGTTACCAAGTATAAAACCTTGGTTGCTAAGTATAAAAGCTAACAGGAAGTAGATTTCACCAAAAATTACATCTGCATATGAGGACAACAGGCTTATCCTACTGTACAACACAAAATATAGATTCTTTTATTTGTTTTATGCCTTTTGAGTGTGTTTCAGCCAGTTGGTGTTAGTGAATAAGATATGTATGTAGCCATGTAGTCATTTTGCTGATGATGGATCACAAGAACTTGTTATTAACTGTTATGAACTAGAATTCCACTACAAGTTCTGGAGGTCTTGGAAAGTTGCCTTTAAAATTATTAGAGATTCCCAAAACATGAAAAAGGTATTACCAAAGAATTCTGTGAAAATTCAACAGTCCCTTTAAAAAATGTCCTAAAACACTCCCCAAATGTTTCAGTAAGCTTTTCTGAAAAAGCCCAGAGTCCATTTGAAATCAAATTTTCAAAATTCCTGAAAATTTTCAGACAAATTCAACAAAATTTCAAAGCAAATTCCTCCCAAAATATTGTACAGTAATCAAAATCCCCCCCAAAACACAAATATATCCCAAAAAATAACCCCTAAAAATCTAATTATACTTTCCAAAATGTACAAACTGATCCCCAATCCTTTCAAGAAAATTCCTAAAATGTTTAAATTTAAATTTGAATTCTCCATACCTTCTAAGCAAACTACTTAAACTCTCAAATATAAAAAAACAATCCAGTGGTAGACTTTACTCTGATAATGTAAGGAAGCCAAAATGTAACAATGTCCTCATATGTACATGCAGGTTCTCAGGAGGTTAAAGTGTTTTCTATATTCATAGATGAGTACTGATTTCCCTGTCAGCTAAAATGAATTAATAAACATTGGAAATTGTTCAGTGTTGGTAATTGGCAAAAATCCAATATTGTGTATCCAAAAGTTAGAGGGTTGGTAACAATTGATAATGCTAGCACTGTTGCGGATTTAGACATGGCTTAATAATTTACAATAAAATGCATTCTAACAAAAGGTAGCATACATTTTTTTCTTGTAAAATTAAAATGAAAATGCGTTATAGAAACAGTAGATATCTGTCAGCTCATTGGAGAAAATTATGACAGCAGGGGTCTTCTTAAATCTCTGCCCCTCCTGTGTTTACTACAGATGAGTCGTCTGCTTAATGGCATATTTGATCAAAATAGCAATAATGCAATGCAACATTAGAAGAGTAAAAACAGCCTTAAACAAAATGAATACAAACAAATAAAAACATTGGTAGTTAGTAGCATCTGATATGTAAGTATACAATATATAAAGTTTCTGTTTTATGGTAGCAGAAGGGAATAAGTGTGTGAAGAGCTGATGTGTTAATTTTGTCATGTAATGAGTGCTGTAATGTACAATAGTTTCTACAGGCTCGTCCTGTATCGACTTACACGTCTCTGTATGTTTTAAACGAAGGTCCATTAGTTGGTTGAGTGTTGACTCAGCATATTTGGAGCTCTTAAGTCTCTCATCTTCTGAGGTACTTCTTCACATACCCATTATAACCAGTAACTGCTGGGTTGAAGGATTGCAACCAAGACTTTTTAGATCATTTCTTCTGCACAGAACACTGTGTTTATGCTTTCTTTTGTTTCTATTTCTGCTTCATTTAGCCCATCCTGAGTTGTGAGCCAGTAGAGGAGAAGCTGGGCTGATGGTAAGTCACACTCTTTCTCTTTTGCTTTTTTTCTCATTCTCTTAACAATCTGTGAAAGTTAAAAAGCTTTTATGTAAGTTGACACCTGAGAGCCGAGGACGTGGACTCATCACAGTATAGGATTTTAGTCTCGTTATAAAATGAGATGCAGGGTGGAACGGCTGTGGGTCACTGAACACCTTAATCCTCTGAAAATTGGATAACAATTACAGTTCATTTAGAATTTAATTTACTTTTTTTACTCTCTGTAGCCTCCTTTGTTAGCACCATCCAAGCACCAAAAGTTTTGTTGATAATTTATTTCTGTGATGAATACTTTCTGGAATATAATTATTCAATTAGGAAGAGGTCACATGTGAAGTTTGGCTTACATCCTCATAAATAAACCAATACAAAGAGATTTCAGAAATTGTCGAGAGCATTGACCTTCACCATGTGTGATGATAAATATCAGCATTTCAGAAAGTGTTCTCTAACCTTGTTTATTTTGTAGACTTTGTGTTTCTGCATTACTGGGTTGGCACTGTCAGATATACCTCATGCTGTTCAGCAAGAATGGACTCCACCTGTTTTCTCTCAGAAAAGAGAGAACAGAAAACTTTTTTCCATCATGAATTGATTTTATGGCAAAACAAGAGACAATCCATCCTATATTAAAATGCAAAAGAGCTGTCATGTCTGTGTCAACCCAGTTTGTGTTTCTTGTTTTATATTCTGCCACTGCTTATTATGTTCATCACCCACTGCTGCATGTCATAATTCATTTTATTTTCCTTTTGTGGTAGACAAGCATGACATTGAGCCAAGCCACAGATGCATGCCCACTCAAAAGGTCCAACTGAGCGCCGTCCCCTCTGCTTCCCGGCTCTCAACCAGTCTCTCAGGGGGGTGGGGGGGGTGTCAACGGGGCATAGCTAGTCCCCTGCACCCCCAGTAGAGCCTCACTGTGAAACTGGAGGTCTCAGATGGATCAGGGTAGTAGTGAGCAGAGTCCAGAAGAGCCGGACGTAGGAGGTCGAGCAGAGCCGGAGGCCGGCAGGAGGGCATCGGAGTCAGAGCACGGCTTGTCCAAAATCACCCATAATGCCCTGGAGAACATGGGAGCGTTGGGCCATGGCCTGAAGCACTTCTTCCAGCCACAGCGCCGACGCTCCTCCGTTTCCCCACATGACTCCCTCTCGTCCTGCACGGGCGCCCCTTCCTCCGAACCCACTGATGTAGGGTCAGAGGTGGGGGACGCCCCCGCCTCCTCCGCCCTGCCCGTGGATTCTGACAACTCTGCCACTTCCGCCCCTCCCGCAGCTCTGAGCAGAGTTCTGCAGCAGATCCGAGGTGCTCCACCCATGATGAAGCGAGGCACCAGCCTGCAGAGCCGCCGCAGCAAGGTGGGGGGCTCTGGGGACCCTCCCCAGAAGGGAAGCCCCCAGATCCACAGGCGAAGCACCCATGAGGCCCTGCTTCAGGCTGGACGCCCACGCTCCTCCTCCACCACAGACACACCCAGCAGCCCTGCCCTCGCTGACATGCTGCTGACCTCAGGTTACCACTCAACTGAGGAGCAGGACAAGGTGAGCGTCCCAGTCCTGTCAACAAGTAACTAATGTAACTTCAGGCAACAGAGTGGGAACAAATCCCAGTGCTGAGCTAAGACATGCACTGGGAGATTTGGGAGGGTTTGGATATATAGGTCACACAGGCAGTAGTGAGTATGCCAGTGTGTGGGGGACGCACAAAGGAGGAGAGCTGCTTTTGCTTTCTGGTCACACTCCTTGTCTAAGTCAAACCTAAGAATTAAAAAAGGCTCCTCTTATGACCATAGAAACTTAAGGGAAAAAATGTTGATTTTTCTCCAGTCACAAAGGTAATTCAGTAATTTTTGTCTACACACAAACAGGTTTGGAAACTTTTAGCTACTCTAACATTATATTACCGGATGCACATTTGCAGGCTGTAACAAACAGGATAGAGGGGGCTTAACATGATGCACATGGTTTCATGTGCTGCTTAAATCCAGTTTGCATATATTTAAACTAAAGCCCAATTTTAAATGAACGTACAAAATAGAAAAAAAATGTCAGCAACAAAATCCATGTGAATTCGCTTTTTTAAATCTTTATCCTCAATTCATAACATTCTATCCAAATTCTAATATCTTCTACTCATACACAGATATGTCAATGGTGGTTTTGACTTTATTTTTCTTCTTAAAATCTCTGCCACAAGAAGTAAAAAAATCACCTAATTTAACCTTAAAAAGTATGATTTCCAAGAAGATATTCTCCAGGTCATAAAACTTCAGGTTTAAATACTTGCACAAAGAGACAGAGTGCACTGACAAAGAATCTAACAGATTGTATTTGTTTTAAAAAGAAAAGTTTTACTGAATCATGCACTGATATTTGTGCAAAACTGTCAAAGCTGAGAGAATTGGGCAGCCATGCTAAAAGGCTGTTAATGGTTTGGATATGCCTGGATGAACCGGTGAATGTGGAGATGAGCTGTCAGTGAAGGAAGGTCAGAGATTGCCTTTGACTGGTTGGTCACTATGTGCTTTAAGCCTTTCTAAATATAGCCCTCGCTGTCTCTGAGAGTACTTCAGGTCAGAGAAGGCTTGCAGCGCTAAATACGCTAAAACTAAATGATTGGTTTTTGAATAATGAACAAATGAGCAAGAAAACAGTGAAAGCGTATAACTTAAAAAATTTTAGAAAAGATGATGTATGAGCACAGATCACTTTATTAGATACACCTCTTCGACTACTTATTAACCCAAATATTTAATCAGCCAATCACATGGCAGCAACCAGTGCTTTTTTTGTATGCAGATATGATCAAGAAGACCTACTGAAGTTAAAACTAAGCATCAGAATGGAGAAGGAAGGTGATTTAGAGGCTTTTGAAAGTGCCATAGTTATTGGTACTTTACAAGCTTGCTGGAGAGTTCAAGAAACTACTGATCTACTGGGAGTTTTGAGCACAACAGAAGAAATATTCAGGGAGTTTTTCCCTGTTGATGGCAAAGGTCAGTGGAAAATGACCCGACCAGTTTCGAGCTGATAGCAAAGCAACAATAACTCAATAACTGCCACTCCTATCAGATGAGAACATGAACTGAGGCACAGTTCCCTCAAGCTTGCCAAAATTGCATGCAAAGAAGATTTTAAAAACATTGTGTTGTCTGATGAATTTTGTATTCTGCTGTGACATTTAGTGGTGGTTTCAAAATTTGGCATAAAGTAGTCAAACGCCTGTCAAACCACCAACAAATATGGCACCTTTAAGTCACTTAAATGACCTTTTTTCCTGTTCTTATGCTCAGTTTAAACTTCAGCAGATTGCCTTGACTTTGTCTACATGTCTAAATGCATTGGTTGCTGCCATGTGATTGGTTGATTTGCATTAATGAGCAGTTCAACAGGTAAGCCTTATAGTGATCAGTAAGTGTATATTTGAAATGGATGTTTTTTCAATGCAAGAATATTAAACAGTTTTTTTACAGAACAATAAAGAAAAAGATCTCAGCTTACATAGGTTGATTGGTCCAACCTTAAACTCCACTAAAATATTAGTATATAACCAAATTTTACAGTCGATATATGCTGATATTCATGGCCAAAATATTGAATGGAAATATCAGGAGAAATTTCAATATATCTGCTGATACCGATATTTGCCTTTTTGAGACACTGAAGTGTGAGAGAAAATACCTGTCATGCCACAAAAAAAAATTGTTTCTTTCAAATCCACAAAAATTTGCTGAGATTTTTGAGAGATGTCATTTTAAGTTTTTAATCAATTGACCCTCTACCCTTGGTTTGTTCATTTCACATTATGTTAAGGCCAGTTATGTTTCATCCGCATACTCAGTTTCAGTAAAAAGTAACTTCATGGAACAACAGTCGTCTCTTTGATATTTTGCCACAATGCTTGGCAGCCCTTTTAACAACCAAGGGCTTAAAAATCAACCTTTTGTGCTGCATTATTGTTTGTGTTAGTGATAGATGGCTGCATTAAAGATGAACACATGGGATCAAATACATCCTTTGTTTATGTGGGTAACATTATGTTTCTGTCAAAGAAAAGCTTTTGTTTTTATCAGCAGCTATCTCTTTTCTCACTTATCATCCAGTAGCTTTTATGATATTTGATTTGACTGGTCTTGAAGACCTTATGTTAGCTGAAAAGCAAATTATGTTTCAGTTTAATTATAAAAATTGTAAAAACTGATGTAGAAACTGGGTTTATCTGAACGTAACTGCTTACCGTGCTTACCATAAAACATGCACATTTTCAGTAGTGGCTGTTATAATGAGGCCTTTCAGTCTGTGTTCATAACCTTGAATTATTATTTACTGTACTTCTTGTGTTGCCCCAGTTTGAGACTCTAATGACTGTTTATAGCCTCAAATTGGGCTCTGCTTCCAACTTTTCTGCCTCCTGAGAGGTAAACTTAAAATCAGTGCCATACCTCCTGTTAAATCCTCAACTAAGCTGGACAATTACTGAGCTTTTGTTCCTCACAACACTCACTGTATCTTTCTCTGGGGACTACTTGAACTAAAGCCATAAAATGACAGTCAAAAGGAACTTTTGTTTAACAGGCGCCATCTGCTGGTATGAAAAGTGTAGTGCCAAATACATCTTCAGTTAAAAGAAGACATGGCTGTTTTCTTTAGACACAGCAGGGGTGCTAATAAGACAGAGAATTTCACACTGGATACACATTACATACTAAATGTGGTGCTTAAATTACCAAATTTTCAAACTTTGGATTAGTTCTAGTACATCAATTCATATTGATACGTATTTTGATACCAAAATTTTTCAAGTCCAAGGCACCTACAATTTGTTCTAATAAGCAAAAATGAAAACAGCAGACAAACTTATGTCTACAACCCCATTTCCAAAAAAGATGGGACATTTTTTATATTGTAGATATAAAGAAAGGGTGGTGATTTTTCAAATGTGAACCTCTATAATTAGAAAAAAAGCACAAATATAATATCAGACTTTGAAACTGAGAAATGTCATCACTTTGGAAAATTATATGTCTGTTTGATATTTGATGACAGCAACACATTTTTGTTGTAGTTGTAAAATAGACGTGGACTACTCTGAAGCAACATTTTTCTTTCGACACCACTTTTGTAAGAATTTAGGACCTTAGGAATCCATATTTTTTTCAGTTAGAAAGTCAGGAATTAATATATTTGGGGTCTCATTTGTTTTAGTATGTATTTAACATTTTAAAATGGCCCATACAGTACCACTCAAAGTAACATTTGGTTTTAACTGAACTATAGATCTAAAGTTTTTTGGAAAGCTCTGGTACATTTTGATACTACTGATCATTACTACAGCAGATAATGGTCCATCTTAAATCTGGTAGCACAACCTTAGAAACTTTCTAAGGTTGTTATACCACATTTTAAGGTTGACAACATTCTTGACACTTTCCATTAGAAAGTGTCAAAAATGTTTTCAATCTTAATACCAATTGCTGTTATTAGCACTCACTTCTTGCTCATAATTGATGAGTTATACTTGACCAAACAAGTGATTTTAATGCTCTGACTTGATACACGTAAAATGAGCAAACACAATTCTACTTTTTTTCTTTAACTTTTCTTTTTATGTTTTTTGAACAGTTGGATCGCTATGATGGCACGGGCCCTGCTGTGTCGCCCAATGCCCTGCCATACGGGGCAGATGGGTATGATGTAGTCGACAGTACTCCAGACCCACAACGAACTAAGCAGGCCATTGCCCAACTACAACAGAAGATCCTAAAGCTCACGGAACAAATCAAAATTGAACAAACTGCACGTGATGATAACGTGGCTGAGTACCTGAAACTCGCTAACAATGCAGACAAACAGCAGAGTGCACGCATCAAACAGGTGTTTGAGAAGAAGAACCAAAAATCGGCCCAAACCATCCAACAACTGCAGAGGAAGCTGGAGCATTACCATCGAAAGCTTCGGGAAGTGGAGCACAACGGTATCCCTCGCCAGCCCAAAGACGTTTTTCGAGACATGCACCAGGGGCTGAAAGATGTCGGCGCTAAGGTGTGTACTTTCCTGATTCCTTCAGCGTTCTCTCTTTCATTTGCTAAGCAGTATTTAAAAGAATTTGTGACACATTAGTGAAAAAAACTTTTGCCTAATATATAGTATTTCCTGTGAACAGCAGTCTAATAGCTGGAACTTTATGCAAACATTCCTAGTACAGTTATTTACACTGACTTGACAATGATGCAATTCAATAACATTTCAGTTCTTAACCGTGTCTCAATTCATGGTTAGCATACTTCTGATATCAGCCTTCAGAGCCTGCGTAGGCGACTCCAGCTGAACTGAAATGGGATCGTGTGGTCTAGTGAGGATTTCCTGTTTGCGTCTTCAGCTCTTGCCCTTTAAGTATTGTTTGTAATCCCTCCCAGGAGCCTTGACAGCTGTCATAAGTTGCATCACAAACTAGATCTAGATCTTTTGTAAGAAAATTTGAAGTTTCAAGCCCCAACCTCTCTCTCCTTTTTTGTTTCACATTAGTATTGTAGCTATTCATTTGAGTTGAGTTGATATTTAAATGTATCATACCACTTCTTAAAAGTTTGTCAGCCTTTTAAACAGAATGAATCTGGAGATATGTCAGGCTGTAAATGATGCATCAAATTAATTCTTTGTCACCTGGGGAATTTACTTTTATGTTTGCCACATTTAAAGGAGACTTTGAATGAAATAGCCTGTGTTGTGCTGTTGTGAAGAAATAGGTATTTTGTCCATATGCACCTCCCAAAGGATGAAGTCACTGAATTGGGACACAGCTCTAGTGTATAGACCTTTTGCATCTTATGTCACAAATTCTGTCCTGGCCAAGCCTGGAAAGCAAGAAAGAAATGCTACAATCTGAGTGCCAATGCTTAATACATACTCTTGTCCAAAAAGTCAACATGTTGATCTGTGTAGTTCACATTTTGTACAAGTAAAGCTTAAACACTAGAAATGTTAGTATAAGATACCTCAAAATAATTTTTGAAGCATAAAGCATAGTATTTTTATGGAAGCACCACATTTGCAACAAAACAGTGATTGGGCTACTGCTAATGCTAGCAAATGCCGGTGTTGTGATTTAAAATGTGCCTGTGTTCACTGGTGACTTTCAACAGAATGAGATGTTGAAAACAGAAGAAAGGAAAAGCCCCTCTTACAGTCACTACAGTTACTTCACAAGTCTCTCTGTGAGCGCCTTCAAGGTGACTCACCTTATTTGACAGAGTCATTGATATGACTCACTGCTACTCTGGTCGTCCACTGTAGTGAGTGGCTTTATAGTAGAAATATGTCCACAGGTGGTCAGTATAAACAGCAATGTTGTATCCTTCTGGCAATTACTGCCACTTTTCGATTTAAGTGTTCTCAAGAGAAAACTAATTTCACAGATGCATTTTGACCTAAATGGTACACTTCCATTGAGGCAATGGAGCACAATGCCTGACGGTTTTTCATCACCTTATTTTCACTAGTTTGGGATTTTATTAGAAATCATGCGTAGTTCTCATTTTGCAGTCCGAGTGTTGACCAGTCTTGCTGATTTCAGGTGACAGGTGGCCTCTCCAGTTTCTCTCAAGCCACTCACTCTGCAGCTGGAGCTGTCGTGTCAAAGCCAAGAGAAATTGCATCTCTCATCCGTAACAAGTTTGGCAGTGCAGATAACATCGCAGCCCTGAAAGACTCCCTGGATGAATCCCAGGGAGACGAAGGAGTGGGTCCTAGTGGAGCAAGGACCCTTGGGACGGGACAGTTGCAGTCCAGTCCAAAGTATGGGAGTGACGATGACTGTTCTAGTGCTACTTCTGGCTCTGCAGGAGCTAACAGCACGACTGGAGCCCCTGGAGGCCCTCCAAGCTCCAAGGGCAACACCCTTGAGCATGGCCAGGCTTCAGGCTTTGATGCCATTCTCCATGAAATCCAGGAGCTTCGGGAAAACCAGGGTCGACTAGAGGAGTCCTTTGAAAACTTAAAAACCCACTATCAGCGTGACTATACGATGATCATGGAGGCCCTTCAAGAGGAGCGATTCAGGTATTGTAAAACCGCTATTCACTGGAATATAGGGGGTCTGTATGGGTAGAAGGAGGGGAAATATCCTATGTACTATACTCTGTTTTCACTTTTTTTCAGGTGCGAACGTTTAGAAGAACAACTCAATGACCTGACAGAACTGCACCAGAATGAGATTCTTAACTTAAAACAGGAACTAGCCAGTATGGAGGAGAAGATTGCTTATCAGTCTTATGAAAGAGCGAGAGACATTCAAGTAAGCTTCTTCAGTTGTTTAGTTTTATTTTGTTTTGTTTTGGGGTTTTTTAAGACTTTACTTACAGACTATATCACTGACATTGTTATTTCTGACCTGTAGGAGGCACTGGAGGCATGCCAGACACGTATCTCCAAGATGGAGCTGCAGCAGCAGCAACAGCAGGTGGTGCAGCTCGAGGGTTTGGAGAATGCCACAGCAAGGACTCTTCTTGGGAAACTAATCAATGTGCTGCTAGCTGTCATGGCGGTCCTTTTGGTGTTTGTGTCCACAGTGGCTAACTGTGTCGTCCCCTTAATGAAAACACGCAGCCGCACGCTTACTACACTGCTTCTTGTCCTTTTCCTCGCCTTCCTCTGGAGGCACTGGGAGGCTATTTCAGAGTATCTGCATCGCTTTCTTCTGCACCCCAGATGACCGACTTTGAAAGGCTTATTTAAACATTCAAAGAACAGAGGGGCGGGGCTATTGTTTAAAACGGCATCATTGACCCACACAGGAAGTTGAATTTCAAAGGTCCTTCCTTTTCGTATTCCTCTGCTTCTTCAAACACTCAGGAGGGTTGCATCTGAGCTTTGTCACTTTATCACCTCCTGATTTGTGTTTTGAGTGGAATAATAGGGAAAAGAGGAGGAGAAAAAGATGGATGCTTGATATCGACTTGCTTTTTTGGTGCATTTGTGGCACAAGCACATACTGTAAGGGTAAATGGGTTATAGTTGAAGGAGGGGTGGAGAGAACTGCACACTTGATTTCTCTCTTCTGAGTGAATTTGTTTACATGTGGGAAACTTTTGCTTTGTTTTACCACAGAAGAAATTGTAATTCAGAGTTTTATTACTTTTGAGCTGAATCAAGTGGTATTGTTTTGAAGTCACTGCTATTTTGAACACAGCTGGATGATGTTTTTTTAATTTTCTTTTAAGTGTAATGAGCCGACAGTGTTCTGCTGATTTAGTTGTCCACATTTTCTTATTTGTAAGTTTTTATCTCTTCTGGTCTTGCCATTTTGATTTTCAGTCTGCTCTTTTTCTCTTTTATTCAGTCTTTTAAAATTTCAGCTTGTGTGACCAACTCTTCCTCTTTTTCTTCGCTACACCTGAAGAATGGGGTGCTTGCACATCAGCTACAATGCTCTTGAATCAGACTTGTCACTGGATCATATAATTGTGGGTTCTTGACTTGTTTCTTTTGGATGTGTGAAGTCTATAACACTGGTTCTGCCACAACCAGGATAAAACTATTGAGTACTTATATTTGGATTTGCAACCTTGCCCCCAGGGCCTGCTGGGTTCTGCTATCCTGGTGGTTCGTCCACTGCAGAAGAATAATCTATGAACTGACTTAACATACTTGAAGAGCAGCAAAAGTGCTCAAAGACTCAGTGCTTCCGTACTGTTTCTATTAGTGACAATGAAATAGTAATACTTTTTAGTTGATTTTTTTATTTTTTAAAGACAAATAAATTTGCTGTTTTAAAAGGTGAAAATGAAAGTCTGTTGTATTTGTCTCCAGTGCCATGAAGTATGTTTTACTCCTGTTGGGGTCACTTGTTCATAGACTATGTGTGGAATATACAGGTGTATCTTAAAAAATTAGAATACCATGCAAAATAATTTTTTTTCCTGTGATTTACTTCAGAAACTTAAATTTCCATAGATCCTATGGTAATGCTGTACAGCTTTTATAGAAAGTTGACTGGAAGGGAAAAGTGTGGTAAGAAAAGTGTACAACAGGGGTGAGGACAGCATTCACTAGGTTTTTAAACAAAGCAGATTCGAGAAATGTAGGGGAGCATCACAAGGAGTGGATTAAGGCTGGACTCTATCAAGAGCCCCTGCACACATTGAAATGTCTTGTTCTCCGTGTCAAGCCAACCCTGAACCACAGACAACATTATAAGCTTCTTACCTGGACTAAGGAGAAAAGAACTGGACTGTTGCTCAGTGGTCCAAAGTCCTGTTTTCAGATTAAAGTAAATTTTGCTTTTCATTTGGAAATTAAGATCCCAGTGTCTGGAGAAAGATGTAAGAAGCACAGAATCCAATGTGCTTGAAGTTCATTTTTTCCCCCAGTTTCTACAGTCAGTGATGGTTTGGGGTAACATGTCTGCTTCTGTTAGTCCACTTTACTTTATAAAGTCCAGAGTCAGCCATCTGTCAGCTGTCAGCCATCTAACAGGAAATTTTAGAGCTCCTGAGAAATTTGTGGAGATTCTGATCTCCTTTTCCTGTAGGACTTGGCACCTACCCACAGTGAAGCCAAAACTACCGCTACTGGTTTTCTGACCATAGTATTGCTGTGCAAGATTGTCAAGCCAACTGGCCTGACCTGAAATCCACAGAGAATCTCTGTGGTATTGCAAAGAGGCAGAAGACACCAGACTCAACAATACAGGCAAGCTGAAAGCTGCTATCAAAGCAACCTGGGCTTCATCACACCCCAGCAGTGCCATAGACTGACTGACTATGCCACGTCACATAGAAGCAGTAATTTGTGCAGGAGTTCCAAACAGGTAATGAGTGCACAGATGAGCATAATTTTCCGATAGGTCAACAATTATGTTTTATTAATCCTTTTTTGAACTGGTTTATTCAAATATTTTGAGATGGGTGAAAAGTCATGAAATATTTCCATTTGTAAGGCTGAATCAAGAATATATAGAGGTTTCACTTCTTGAATTAGATAATAAAATGGGCTTTTCACGATATTTTTTTTTTTTTTTTTGTACCTGTAATGTACAGTACAGCTGTACAGTGTTCCTGCTGCAGGTATATGTAAATTCATAGATGTGAAGCCTTCATGCTAAACAAAATATCCATTAATAATATCCAACAACTAAAAATAGTTTTTAATCATGATTATTAAAAGTATCTTGATAACGTCGATTGTAAATCTAGTTTCACTTTGCTCTTCATCCGTCAGTCCTACCGTTGCGTGTCAAAATGAAACTCCAACGGTTGGGACAGTTTTTTTTTTTTTTTTTTTGTAGCTAACTGCTAACAGTAACGTTAAACGTACCGTTTTCTCTTTTTTTTGCAGGGTTTATGACTGTCTGTATATTTTTCACTCAGTAATAGCTGAATGTCGGTGTTTTTGGAAAAGTAATACCATACTAGCTGGACTGAGTTGAAATATTAACGCACGATAATTTAAACATACAGTATAGTGGCTAAAATTAGCGAAGTGTTCTGATTAGAACTGTTCCTTATGTGAAAGACTGAAGGATAAAAATTACGTACTAACTTCGTGTGAATCAGGTAAGAATTCCCTATTTCCACAAGTATTAATTAATTGAGTCATGTTACATAAAGCATATTTTTAACTTTATCCAACCTTTTACCAATATCTTGTATCAGTTGAATGAGCTATACATTGGGAGCATCATTAGTGACTTCAGGTGTTTGGGTTCTAGCTGTGTAGGGACCATCACGCAGTCTTGTTTTCTATTGTATGGATCTGGAGTGTGTTTTATTCACTAAAACACTCACATTTTTAACCATCCTTGTCTGTGTAGGTGACACGTATTTGTCCAGCCCTTTAATCCCCTGAAAATATTAAGTACAACTCAGGGCAATAAAGGTGGTCATCATGGGGCGGAAAAAGACCTCAAAGAGCAAACATCTGCGGTTAAGCCAGAAGTACGGCCAAGACCCTGACCCTGACCAGGACTCAGGCTTTAATGCTCTGAAACACGAGATTCAAGAGTTTAGGGATTACCAAGTTCACCTCGAGGAATCCTTTCAAAACTTTCAAGCCATGTATCAACATAAATACTTCAAGCTTGTGCATGCTCTACAGCAGGAACGGCACAGGTACCATATCCTTTCTACAAGGGGCTCCTTAGGTATGTTGAGAGTCACCAGCACATGTTTAATCTGTTTTGTGGTGGTGTGATTATACTGTAGGTGTCAGCTTTTGGAGGCACAGCTTAACGACTTGTTTGAACTGCACTGGACTGAAAGTATGATCTTGAAACAGGAGCTGGCTGTCATGAAGGAGAAGACTGCTTTCCTGGATAAGGAAATTTCAATGGATGTTCATGTAAGTTTTTTAGCAGATCTTTAGATATATAGCAAGAAATGCACAGGTGATTTTCGTGACATTAATTGTAGCCAAAGTGAGCCAGTATATGTAGGCTCAATGGAATCAACAGTGATTTACAACTGTATTCAAAATATACCAGTCCAAATTCACCTACTAGATCAATCACTGTTTTTGGTAGAAATTATATTTCTACACTGCAAATCATTTATAGTAGGTGTAGTAGAGTCATAACAACAGACCCAACAGTCATGGCATATATGTCATGGCATATATGCCGCTGAGTCTGTGTAACAGAATCATTAATTGAATTAAGATTGCTTCCCAGGATAATGAATTTTCAAAATTATAGCAGTGTGGAGTTCAATTAGTGAGGTCATTCGCTCTGTAAAAATGTTGTACATGCTTGTTATAGGGCATTTGTCTCTGAAAATATGAATAAATGGGTCATTACAGACATTGTTCAGAAGATCAGAGACTTTGATTATAAGGTTGATTTGAGAGGGGAAAACTTAGAAGAAGAGACAGTTTATCAGACAACCCCCAAACCCTGAATTGAAGCAACGGTACACTGTGAAGACAGTAAACATACTGCTATTGTTTTGAACACGATTATATAAGTCACATCTGAGTATTGCTGCATTATTAATGCTGATTTACTGTAACAATTGGATAAAGCAAGCAGGGTCTACTGTCTCAAAGAGTCCTAAAATCTGAAGGATTATTTGGTTACAGGTCATTTTTTTGGTAACTGAATATTGGTTGTGGAGAAACTTCCACTGAATCACAATATTCACTGACATTATCCTACTGGTTTTTTATTTCCAAGCCAAGTGACCATGTTTTGAACAGAATCCACATCACGACTTCTAGACTTCCTTTATAACTGCACAATTTATGTTTCATTGATGTAAAAATTGTAACATACAGGTACATCTCAAAAAATCTGAATATTGTGAAAAAGTTCAGTATTTTTGTCACTCATTTCAGAAAGTGAAACCCATATATTATATTGACTCATTACACATAGAGTGAAATATTTCAAGCCTTTATTTCTTGAAATGTTGATTATGGCTTACAGATAATGAAAACCCAAAATTCAGTGTCTCAGAAAATTAGAATATTACATAAGATCAATAAAAAAGGATATTTTAAGCAAATGTCAGTGAAAGTTGTGTAGGAGTACAGTTTCAGTTTTATCTCTGACCTGCAGGAGGCGCTGGAGGCATGTGAGATAAGTCTCTTCAGGTTGGAACAACAGCAGAACACTGAACGGCATGAAGGTTTGGAGCATGACACTGCTGAACGTCGTGTTGGACAGTTAATTAGCGTGCTGCTAGCACTTACCGCAGTCCTAATATGTGCATCTATTATGGTCAACTTTGGTATTCCCCTGATGAAGGCATGCTGGGACATCCCTCTCGCACTGCTTTATGGTCTCTTGCCTCTGCAGACTGTTGGGTTGTCCTAGATATTTCTGCCCTTTGTATGCCATAAGGAGTAATTGTCTCATCTGATTTAACTGGTATCTTTCAGGAATCTAGTGGAACTGTTAGTATTTAAACCTTTATCCACATGTCAGCACACGTTTCACCCTTTAAGACATGTCATTGTATTTGGGAACCTAATGCAACTTTGGCATCACAACAGTAAACAATTGTAGACAGCTATAATGCGATGGGAAGTAAACAGTCTTAGTGCTATGATAGGATAAAACTGCACATTTAACACCTGAAAAAGTGCAACCCCAAAATTAAAATGAATGTAATGAAGTACATTTTAAATGGTCAGATTTAAAGCGTCTTTGTGACTCCCAGATTTCTTGCCTTTTGATCAAAATCAGGCACAAGTTTTACCAAGTTAATGGGCATTAAAGTTAAAATCAGACAGAAGCTCCAAATTAAGATTTTATTGCAAATACAAAACAGTATAAAACATTTAAGAACCATAACTTTACTCTGCTGCCTTCTTCCCTCGTTTCCCTGCAGGGGCTTTAGGAGCAGGGGCATCACTCCCTGCTTTAGCAGCCTTACTCTGGGAAGCTTTTCCTGTCTTTGGCTCCTTTGCAGTCTTCGCCGTCTCTTTGGTCTTTGCTGCTTTGGTTTTGGTAGAATCAGAGGCTTCCTCTCCACCTCCTTTCTCAGAAGTTTTTTTAGCTTTCGGTTTCTTTGCTGCAGCAGGTTTTGATGCAGGTGCCTTATCTTTCTTGGACTTTTTAGCAGGTTTTGAGTCCTAAAAATGGAAAAAAGTTGATCAGAACAACTGTTACGCTGAAGACTTGAGTTTAGATTTCCATTTAAATTTGAATTTTAAGTGACAATTCAATAACAGACTGCTTATGCAACCCATAAACAATATCTAATTCAGCAAAAGCCACAACTGTTCCCCATGACTTTATTAAAACATTTTGATTCAATTTTAAACTGTCATCTGCTAAGCATACAATGTCAGCCTTCAAAAGGAAACACTAATATCAAAAAGAAAAGCCTCACCTCTTTAGTCTTAGCTTGCTCGCCCTCTGTTTCTTTCTTTCCTTGTTTACCTCCTTTTTTGGTACCTTTTAGAGATAACATGCCATTAAAATATTTCAAATGTCCATAACGCTTGACTGCAAATCCTTACATTCATACCTGCTTTTTTGGGCTTTGCAGCTCCATCCTTGGTTGTTTTGGGCTCCTTCTGAACATTTGGATCTGTGTTCTCAGTTTTTGCCTTCTTTGCCTCTTTGACCTTTGGTGGAAGCTTAAGCAACGAAGAACACAAATAGACAGTTTAATGAATTAAAGTCACTCGCTTTGAGCAAACTGTTTGGCGTCTTACCCTGAATCTTCCCATTGCGCCTGTGGTGAAGTTGGAGTTGGCAGGACGCACCAACGTGCCAGTCTCGATCCCCTTCCTCAGAGCTCTACGGACCAAGTGCTTCAACCGAACCGAATCGATGGAGGGGTATTTCTGTTTGATGTAGCTCTGTATGGCCTGTGACGACACGCCTTTACGTGAGTCCAGCTCCTTGAGTGCTTCTCTCACCATGATGGCTGTAGAGGGGTGAGCCTCAGGTTTGCTCAGCGCCGCAGCATCTATGGGGAAATAGTAAAGTTTAACATTTGTTAAAGGTAGAACATTTTAAATGGGCGAAAATTACTTCGATATTTGACTTAAAAATGTAGGACCAGACCTGATTTTTTCTCAACTTTCTCTTCCTTTGGAGCATCGCTGGAGGACGAAGGAGCCTCGGTAGAGTCTGCTGCTTGCCTTTTAGGAGGCATTACTAAAAGTAAAAATGTGAAATGACTAAGGACTCTTCTGAGAACAGGATAATTAAAGTTTAAAAGAGGGATGCTAAAAGTCCCCAGTGTCTGTCTTTATGAGGTCGCTTCCGGTAAAACGAGACCAGGTGAAGCTAATCACGCCAGGTGCAAATCATCAGAGGTTAATTAAAGCCTTCAGGGACCGTAGGAAAAAAAGCTGTCCGCAGTCGGGTCGTGTTTGAATTTAATGTTTTACCCCAAGTCGTGTTTTCATTCTTCACTTACTGATAGCCTAAGAAAAACAAAGCTTTACAGAAACTAAGAAGCTAATGCTGAAAAGGTTAGCAATGAGCCTATTTCACTAAAGATGCTAAAATGTATTGTGGCAAAGCTGGTAATTGGTATTGTACCTGAAAATGAGGAAATAATCTAATTAATTTTGAAAGACGTTAAAAATATCGTGGAAAGGCTTGAGCTAAACCCAAAAGGCTCAGTTTGAAAATTCTGTACCACTGAAATGAATGTATAGAACGGCATTGATTTAAAACAACAGGAGCTTTTAAACATGTTTCTCTGTGATACTGTTCTCGTCCCTTTCATCCAAAAATCCAACTTGAAAGGGATCATTTTACAGTATAAAGCTGTTAGCCCTGCCTTCTCACTAGCTCAGTAAGCTTGAAATGTGCTCGTACTGACAGCCGCTGCTATGTACCAACGTGCATAAAGAAAGAAGGGCAAACAGCAGATTCTTCTAGGAGGGCTGTTGGAGATTATTCTTTTAGTAACATAACTTTTATGCAAAAGGTAGCCTAACTAATAATGGATTACTTGAATTGTAAAAACAATGCCTTATGTTACTTGTTACATCAGAACAAGTAATCTGAGTACTCAAACAAATTACTTTTACCCCTAAACTGCTTATCAGTGGATTAAATTGAAAAGGTTATTGATGTAGCCCAAAACATTTGATATCAGCCTAAGTTTATTAAGAAAGGAATGATCTTGTCCAGTATCCATACTTGGTCAAAAGTAACTATTGTTAATTGGACAAAAAATATTTATATAGTATTTTTTTCTGTGAAAAAAGTCAGCTTAATACCTGTGCTCTGTCTGCCTTACTCTTTTTAACTTTTATTTTGAAAAAGTTTTTAAAATATACTTATTTTTAATAAATGTAATCATTTCCCCCAAAAAAATCATCGACTTAGTAAACTCCCTTGCACATTTTATGAAATGTTTGCAGTGTGAGAGAACATAAATCATATAACTTGTATAAATTTGAAACAACAGAGCTGAAAGAGACTCCAGGAAACTTCAAGTTATATCTTTTATTTGCTGTTTTACCCGTTTTAACCTTACTGCTTTAGACAGGAGCGATTTAAGTAGTAGTTAAATAAAAATTAACAAAAATATAACAGTATCTCAGTTGTTTGTGAAAAATACTAAAGAGCATGTACTGTAGGTAGGTACAGCAGTAAAATGATTCAGACAAACCAAGCTCGCACATGTGTAGACGCATGACTGGAAAAGGTATACATAATCATATGACTATTTAAGGTGAAATTATTGCTGCAGCTTGCTGCATAGAGCATCGCATGACAATTCTTAAACCAACGTGTTCAAATATAGCTGAAAGGTAAACCTTCAATGTAAAAATAACTCAAGTGTGAAGTACATTTCTCTAGATTGTGTGTGATGAGTTTCTGTGACCTTGTTGTTCATCTAATTCAGCTCTGCGGTGAGTTGTGGTTTTCCTGATGGCAAGTTCCGCAAAAGACACTTTAATATGTTGAAGTCTACAAAGACACGCAAGTGTTGTCTTTAGTGTTCTGTTCAACATACTCAGCTTCATCATGACCGGCAACTTATTTGTACTCATATGTAAGTAAAACCTCTTCTTGTTTATACATCTAGACTGATAAAATTGAACTCATACTTTAGTTCTGAATAAAGTACATGACAGGAATGTGTAATATGTGTATTGTATATGTGTATTACCTTTGTGTATTAGCATGTTACTCACTGCATATGTATGTTTTGCCGTTTCCTGAATGGTGTTCTTATTTCTGTGCATTTTTATGATTTTTTTCAAACTGAAAACTACAATGTTTTAAACAACTTTCTAGAAGAAGTGAAACACTTGTCAATCAAGTAGAATAGGGGTGTCAAACTCAGTCACAGCAGGAAATGGATTCAGAATTCAGATCTGTCTTGAGAACCTAACAACGTCAACATTTAACCGTAAACTGTCAACCAACTTAGCACCGATGATAAATGATTCTGAGAGTTAAAAAAATTAAAATGATGCATTTAAAGGCTCCAAATCTGAGATAAAAGTTAAAATTATTAATTCAAAAGGTCAAAACAGTGGAAGCATGTGGCTGATACTGTAAATAATGTTGCCTCAGAGGGTCGGACTGTGGCTGAGGTAAAAAAGAAATGGTCCGACATAAAAGTGGAGGCGAAAAGGAGCATTGCTCTCCATAGAGGAGTGTCTGTGTCTCAGGTGGAGGAAAGGGCACATCGGAGCTCATCCCCACAGACGACTAGCTGGCGGGGATCATGAGGGAATCCCTCCTGAGCGGTGTGGTGACGGAGGCAGAGGGGGACACGGATGCACCGAATGCGCCAAAAGCGATCATGTCATTGATCATGTCATTTTAATTACAATTATTATAAATGTAAAACTTTATTTGTATGGCACATTTTGGGAGCACAGTTACTGTCCGCCTTATTGTTTATGTGAATAGATATCATAATAACATGTAGGGTTTGTTTCACAATGACAGAATATGATCGATTCAATAATAAAAGCTATGTGTGTGGGCACGCTCGCGCATGCGTGCGTGCGTGCTTTCATGCACTCCCTCGGGCATCAATGTAAATTTTTCCTCTCTTTTTTTGTTTTTTCAAATATATCCTTCATATATGTTATATGTTGTGAAATGTGTAGTTTGATTATTTCACACAAATGTATCAATATCACATTAGTCTTTAATTTCATCCTTCTACTGTTGAGGTCAGTTTCTGCTGGTTTTGTGTGTATGGCAGGGTCAGAGCTGCCGTGGAGGTGCGCACATTTATAACCACTATTTAATGTATCAGACATTTAATGTAACACTATTTAATGTAACCGTCTGAACCAGCATATACATTTGTATCTATATAAATTGTCCCGTCACATCTGATGTCAGATCAAAGATGTTTGTCACGCGTAATTGAAACTCAACCTGATGGCAGCTTGGAGTGATAAAAACTAACGAGTTCACATCTCTCAGCCAACCACAAACAGCCACAGCATCAGATACCGAGTATATATTCGGCTTCTCTCATCTCATGAAATTCAAAAGAAAAGAAAAAAGAGATAGACGCTGAATAAATGTAAGTCAGTCAGTGTCTTAAGGATTTACCTGTGATTGCCCATATTTCTCTGTTTTAATCTTTATTCTTAACGTGATCTAAAAAGATGGAGTACATTATTGCGAGGAGGATGAGGAGGAGATACCAGGAGAGAATATATCACCAAAGGCTCTCCTATTTGGCGATGACAGATCAGGAATGCAGATGGATCACAAGCATGATGCCTGGATTAGCCTGCTGCTGTGTTTAATGTAATTGTCACTTAATTTTGTACTCCTATTCATGACACAGGAACAGGTTACATCTGTCTCGCGAGGTGGTCGTGAGGTGGTCCACACGGTGACGTGCATCGTGGCCTCTGATGCGCAGCCCGGTGGCCACTGTGTGCCTTCTTTGCTCTGACAGCTTTTTTTTTGGCCCTTCTCCTTACATCATTGAACCGTTTTTTTACATTGGGCAGCGGTTCTCAGAATATCTGGGCAAACTTGATTGACAATATTAGTAACTTCCTCCCAGGCAGTTTTTGCATCACCAGCCCTGGAGGTCTGTTAGCATTACCATATATTCTGGTACTGTGAGCTTGGACCTCCTGGACCAGCACATCAGTTTCCTCCTGGGAGAAGTTTTGACGCCTGGAGCTGCTGCTGCTGTCTTCGTCCATGGTGGTGGCAAGGTGAAATTGGCACTGCGCCTTGCCCGCAGCGCATTTAAAGGCGAGGAGAGGCGTTCATTTGATTGGTGAAGATTACACTCGGCTGTGTTAAACCCACTCACGCCTTCTCTCCTCCCTCTTTGCCACTTGCGCCGGTGGGAGGGATGGAGGCGTGGGGGCGCCGGGCTGCGCCGGACTGCGCCATGTACGAAAATTGCAAAATGACCTGGACACACCCCGTTGGCACGGAGCAGGAGCGGCGCAGGGCAGGTGCCCCGCACCCGCGCCTGGTCTACGAAAATAGAGCCCTTTGTCATAATTGTGATATTGAAAAAAGTTCAAAAGCTGAAAACACAAAATTTAGAGTCAAAATAATGTTTTAAATAGGCAAATACATGGGATAGAATGTCAAAACTGAGAGTTATAAAGGTCAAAATGTAAGATAGAATTTTCAATTAGAAGGTGAAAAGGTCAAAATAAGGAAATTAAGTCAAAGTTAGGAGTTGAAATGGTCAAAACCTAAAATCAAATTGGAAATAATGCCTGAAAAGGGTAAAAATGTGATTTAAAATTTAGAATTTTGCATCTAAACTGTCAGTGTGTAGGAAAGTGTAGGAAAGTTTATCGTAAGGTACAAAATTGAAAGTATGATATAAAATAAACGTTTTCCTATATTCGTGAATTTCTATCTTATTTTTTTTGCTCTTTACTTTGTCAATTTTTTCAACTTAAACATATTTTAAACCATCAATGTTAAAATTACATTTTTAAAGTGCAGGAAATCTCCAGAAGTCATACCGGTATGGGACATAATAAAAATATGATATGATCCTTTGGGCCAGGTGTTACTGTACCATGGGCCGGATTTGGCCCCCGCACCTTGAGTTTGACACCCATGGAGTAGAATATTAACTTATAGTGTTATTTTGTTAAGTTGTATTTTTTGTTAAGACTTTTTGTTTCCAGCAGGTTTCTTTTATGAGATTCAAGTACAAGGTGAGTCTGAGCTGTTGTCATATTAAGCTGTGCTGTTACCACCATTTTGGAAAAAAGTCTGCTACTCAGCTGACAAGTTTAAACCTTGTATTTTTTATTTAATTTATTTTGGATAGAACAAACTTTTTAAATCTTATGTAACCTTTTATTTACCTATTTATTTCAGCATCTCCTCCTCAACCTAAACTGATAATAAATAAAGCAGCAATCTACGAAACAGACTCTGTCACACTGAACTGTATGGCTCCATCATCTGTATCTCAGTGTTATTACAAATTTGGAGAGACAGTCAGGATCCTGTCTTGTCTGCACACTCTGACAGGAAGTGACCTACTGTTGATGTCTCATCAGAGTTCACCTGCAGTGATCAAAGTAACCTGTTTTTACACTGAAAAGCTTGGTGATATAAAGTCCCCATCTCCATACAGTGACCCATCCTCCATTGCCATAAACAGTGAGTGACTGCTTTTCTATACTTTGACAAAATGACTCGATTGGAAAGCATTTTAAAAATGTTATTCTACTTGTGTGATTGCAGAATGTCACATTTCATGACTCTTCATTCATCCTTTACAGTTCCTGGAAAACCAGAGTTGAGTCTCCATCATTCTCCTGGTGATTCTGTCATCTTCACCTGCTCTCTGCCTGGATCTGCTCATCATGACACCACATGTAACCTGTACCTTGGAGAAGCAAGACATCCAGTTGAAACAACAAAAGTGAAGAGTAAAACAAACTCAAAGAAACAGTCATTCTGCCAGTTTTTTCTCACAGTGGATGATTTGCTGAGGTGGCTGTGTTCAGTTCAACAAAAGGATGCCAGCTGTGATCACACATTAGGAAGTGGACCCAACTATTTGTCTCCTCGTAGTGATGGATACAGCTTGAAGGGTGAGTCTAAAACTATGAGTTCATGATTCACTGCTGCACCACGTCTACTGACATAGATCAAACAGATTTAGGCTGTGTGAAATTAAAGACACACCGTTCAACAGCTGGGTTTGTGCCCTGACTTCCAGTGGTGTTTTACGGGATATATGAAGGTAGTCTTCATCGAGTATGCCCACCTCTAAATCCCCTCTGATGCAGATTGTTCAGTAGTGTGCTGATTTTTTTGTATAGCATGGGCCATACTTTGTTGTTCTCTGACATGGAACATAAACAAAGCTGTGGTGCTACTTTATTTCAGCTTGCTTTCTTTATCATAATTTAAGAATAATCAAATTACCACCTGAAGTCAAGTACCAGTAGTTGAGTGTCAATATGCAACTACGGAAGGCCTATATTTAAGTGTGTTGACCAAATACACAATAGACGTCTCTAACACCAGCCATTTATTCTTTGTTTGATGTATCACTAAAAAGTTGTGGCATAAATTTAGAGAATACCCACTTGTGCAGGCAGCTGATTATATCAAACAAAGTTAAAGTATTCATGTGTTCTGATTAAATCTTCCATTTATGCTAGATTTTCTGGAAGAAGAGACAAGGATGACCTCAACTTTGCCTGCATGCACTGTGACCACAGGTAGGGTTTGCTCTACATTAAAATATACATTGAATCAGGTTCAAATCCATCTCTTTTATTGTAGCTTGTGAACTTAACTCTTTGTCTGCTTGTAGTGATGGCAAGATAAACATGGCCATGCCACTAGGGCAGCATTGTTATGTGGCACTAGGCAGTGCCATACAGCAGTAAGCATTCCCATATGCCAGAGACTTTGTAAATTATATCATGGTAATTGTCATTCCATTATGCGGCCAGCACCTGATGCCAGCCATCTGACATTTATACTGCATATTGTCAGTGCCGGGCCATAACCTCTTGTCTCCAAAATTCCTACTTTCAAGAAAGGAAAAAAATATGTATTTGTCACATTATCTAAAATGTAACTGTTGTAGTCAGCATGGACATTTTTAATTGCTTTGAAATTTGTAAAATTTCAGAGGCACTGATCTATGATGAAAAACTGACATCATTACTAATTGTAATGAGAGGGTGTGGCCCGGTTTTGATGATATGTAGATAAACACATGTTGTACACATGCATTCAGAGGTTTCATTTTTTTTGGTTGATGACAGCAATTTTGTATCGTTGTCAATTATAACAACAAATCTGTAGTATTTCTCATCCCAGCTAACATAGATTAGATCTCTTCAGTGGTCCTATTTATGCAATATTACACCAGTCTGCACAGCATTCGTCACTTCCTTTTCAGTTACAGTCATTAATTAACAACAATGTGTTATCTAACTGATAATATTTGAAGGATAGACCGTATGTGAAATTACTGTCATCATGGAGATACAGAAAACACCTTTCAGTACATCAATACAACATGCATTAATAAAAATATCCAACATGGAGATGGAAGGTGGGTGGTACTGATGTAACAGATGGCAGGCATGTGATGTTAGCCCCCTAATGGTATGCTATCAGCCACAACATAATCCACAAATTTCTAGCGTAATGTCAATGCTTCCTGCTGCATGGCAGTGTTCCCCTGGAGTCATGCCACAGTCACTGCCACATAACACTGCTTTCCTATAGTGGCATGCAAAAAAAACAAACAAAAAAAAAAAACACTGTTGAGTCTCACTGAGCTCATGATTCACTGCTGTACCATATCTGCTGACATGAGAATAAAAGTGGATTTTGACTGTGTAAAGTTTATGTAAATATGATTTAAACTCTGCTATCATGACAGTTTAATATGACCATATGATCTCATGACTTTGTCTTCTTTTATTTTAATATGATGGAAACATTTTTTAACATTTTAATAACTGATCATCATCACAATTTACACAAATGTGACTTTTTAAAATGTTCTTTTGCCCAGAGCTGAATGTTGACGGGTCTGTTACTTCAACCCCTGTTACCACAACAAAACACACATCAGGTAATAAAATTATGGGTGTATTAATCTGTGACTGTAATGAAACAGAAATAATGTGTATAAGAGTTTATGACAAGCTCTATGATTTTGAGGAGTATTTTCATTCACCAGCTCCAACTATTGGAACCACAAGTAACATTATCTCCACCCTTGGGACATCAGTGACACCAACCTCAGGTGACATAATGACTGTGTTTTAAACAATTCCTCGCGGTTGTTGTGGTGCTAAACAAACAATGTAATGCATCAAAGCTCAACAGTTACTGAATGTTTAAAAAACAAATCCTTTTCTGACCAGGTTTGCCAGCAGATAGTCAAATAGTAGCTGATGTTCCTGTCTCTACTTCTCTAACACCTGCTCAAAAAACACCAGGTGACAAATATTTTTTTTTAACAAATCATTCCTGTTTTTGCTGTGATAAATGAACTGTTTAATACAACAAAACTCAACAGTAACTGAATATTTAAAAAAAATCTTTTTTGACCAGGTTTGCCGACAGATAGTCCACCAGTAGCTGTTGCTTCTGTCTCTACTTCTCTAACACCTGCTCAGACAACACCAGGTGACAGTATTTTTAACAAGTCACTCCTGTTTTTGCTGTGATAAATGAACTATTTAATACACCAAAACTCAACAGAAACTGAACATTGAAAAAAATCTTTTCTCACCATGTTTGCCAACAGACAGACCACCTCCTGTCTCTACTACACCTGCTCAGCCAACACCAGGTGAAAAAACTATTCAGTTATTAGATAGTTTAATTTAAAAAAAAATAATGAAGACAATTTTTTCAAAAGATGTGTCTTATGGACTTTAAGAGATTTGATGGAAAATACAGCAAATTAATTTTGGATTTTTATATGAATTCTTAATGGAATCAAGTAACAAGTTCTAAAAATCTAAAATAAGAGTCACTGCTGCTAAAATAAAAACATGTTAATTTGGTAAGATTTATGCTGAAAACAATGTTAGAAAATCTTTGAAATGTAAATCAGCACACAACTATTGTTTAATGTGCACGGCTGTGTTCAACTATGTTTCAACCACCTTCATGTCAGTGGGGGTCTCCAGTCTCTGGTACTTTTATGGAGGGTCACGGGCTAAAAAGTTTGAGAACTCCTGCCCAGGCAACCTCATGTTCTGAAACTCACTCTAAGCAACCAAACATTCAACACCTGTTGTTTTCTTTTTTAAAATGTAAACCAATGCAAGATCTGATATTTGATGTTTACAATTCCCTTGATCTGTGACATTTTGTTTTCCTTTTGGGTTTATAATGAAAATGTTTAGCATCTTCTTTTCCTGAATTTGAAAATGAAATACAATTTAAGTTTTCTTGGGGAATCTGCATCCGCAACTAAGTTTAACATCACCCTTAATTGGTATATTTATCTGCAGTGCAAGAATTCACACGATCTGTCATCTTGTTGTTACAATTAAAAGTGAAACTGACTGCTCTTTTGGCCTCCAAACAGAAACATGGAAGTGGGTAGTGACCAGTTTAGGAGTTGCTGTGGGTGTTATTGTGCTGGGAGTGGCACTTCTTTGTACCAAAAGAAGAACTGGTGAGAACATGTTTTAAGATTATTGTTTTACAGTAGTGAACTTGTGTTTGTGAACATGTCTTTATTAAATTCATGGGTTGAACTGTCAAAAAAGAAAAAGATTGATAGGCGAAGGTAGCTGCACATTTACAGAATTACAGAAAAGTCTACACATTCTGTAAAGAATGTAACATCTTTTTTTTTTATTTTGAAGTCGTTTTTTTGTTGTTGCTCTTTACTTTTCCACCTTTAATGCAATCTATAATATATGCAGTTTTATTGGGAAAAAATTAGAAGGACATAATTAAATTTAGAAAAAACTTGGTCACAGAAATAGGCACTCTCCTAGATTTATACTTTAGTCTACCACCATATCCAACTCCACTTGGCAAAATATTCCCATTCCCTTGCAGCTATGCTCAGGATCAGTCAGATTATGAAGGCATTTCTTTGTGCACAGCACTTTTCAGGTCAGCCCACAGATTTTCAGTAGGATTCATGTCCAGGCTCTCATTGAACCATCCAAAACTTTTTATCTTCTTCTGGTGAAGCTGGTCTTTTGTACATTTTAGTGCATGCTTCATTCATTGCCATGCTGAAAGGTGAAATTCCTCTTTATCATCAGCTTTCTAGCAGATACATGAAGATATTGTAGTGAAAGTGACTGGTATTTGGGATTGTTCATAATTCCCTTAAACTTAACTAAAACTCCAGTTCCAGCTTAAGAAAAACAGCCCCAAAGCAGGATGCTTCACTGACCATGCTTCACTGTGGGTATGATGCTCTTTTTGGTGACATGCACTCTTGTTTTTCTGTCGTAGCATGAGGATGAATTTAATAAATGTATTATAGTATGTGCTCTTTCACACCTGCTTTTTGACATTAAAAGTTACACATCTAAGAATAAACCAATAAAACCAATGCTAAATGACCACTGAAGGAACTTGAATGCTTCATAGCTTAACTCTGTGATTCTCTCTGTCTCTTTCCCTAATAGAGAGATGTCTGAATAAGAGGTAATTATTTAGGATTTTTTAACATAAATTTGTGGAGTGCTTGATTTTGTCCAGCAGGTCTCAAAATAAACAGAATAAGGACACGCTCATTAATAAAACAGTTTTTTTTTTTTTTTTCTTTTCAGAGGACAAGAAAATGTCACTGGTAATGTACACACTTAGTAAACAGGCTTGTAGTATTTTTTAGTACACAGAATATACTTTGTTTGCCATTTATGTTTTGGTTCTACATTGCACTGACTTGTATTTAACCCACTGTTACAGAGGACTCCATGTACATGGGCAATAGTGACCACAGGGGATTGGTAATTATATTTATTTTCTTATCTTATTAGGTTGAACATTAACATTCCTGTTAAAAAGTCAAACCTTTAACAGCAACGTCTATCAAAGGGAAATAGTGTGTCAGGAGAATCATGATTTTCACTTACATTTTCTCATTTCTCTTTTTTTGAAGTCCTCTGCTGTCAGTGATCAAGCCTACTGCATGATTACATCAGTGCCTAATGCTGTCTGTCTGACTGCAGGTGAGCTGCTTTCATTTTACACCTGCATAAATTCAGTACCAAAACAGAGAACGGAGTGGATGTTGTTTCATCATCTCAGTACTTTTTGTGTTTATAAAAACAAAAACACAGCTCAAAACTATATTTCTTCTCACTCTCTGTAGACAGCAGTATGAAGATGATAGTCTGCCAAACTTGTGAAAAGGATCATTTTTGTGTGTGGTTCTCTTTTATTTGCAGGACCTGAAAAACTGAACAAGGAAGAGCCCCAAAATAGAGATGTAAGTGAGACCTCAAATACAATATTTTACAAATTTGCCATTTGATATAAATCATTTTTGGGTTCTCTTCTTTTCCAGTCTGCTGTGTACCATGTTTACTCCACCATCCCTGAAGACCGACCTCCATCAACCCTGAAGGACATGGTGTACAGCACCCTGCAGGCATATTAACACCCACATGTTTTCACTGCACAGAGAAACAGCCTGATGAATTGTTTTCAAACCTTAGTGACATTTGAAAATTTTATTTTAATGTGTATATTATTACAAAATAGAGAAGGACACTGATGAATGGAATGCATTATGTATGTCTGTTTACATCCTTCTATCTAGAATGACAGCGTGTTTATTATTTGTGTAGTTAAGCATACCCGCTGTACATTATACCCTAAATGTGAAAAGGTTTGTCAGGTACACTGCTAGCCCTGCCAGCCACCCTGAGAGCGGCTCCAACAGTAAACACTTTCAAAAGCAAGCTGGAAACCTTACTCTTTGCATCAATTTATGGATAGATCTTATTGCTTGTTCTACAGTGTGGCTGTACGTGTGTGTTTGTGTGTGTGTGTGGGGGGGGTTGTGTATTGTAGGTATACGCTTGTACGCTTTAATCTGTGTGGTGAATGTGTGATATGTCTGTTGTACTTATTTGACTTCCTGCCTTCTTTTTTCTTCTGTACTTTTGTTTATAACTTGCCTATGATTGTGAAGCACATTGAGTTGCCTTGTGTATGGAATGTGCTATAGAAATAAAGTTTGACTTGACTTGCTAGCAGAATGTATTTTTTTAACCTTTTATTTTTATTTAGTTTCCTTGTATTATGTGTAGTTGCTAATGGACAGGCACAATGTGATGAATCTGAAAAAACAGAATATGATTAGTGAACTAAATGTCCTCTCAACCAACATTGATGAAGTACTGTCGCCCCCTGGTGGAAAAAGTCTGCATTACCTCTTGTAAAGTAAGCGTCTGTGCATGTCTGCCAAATGTGTCATTCGGGGCTTATCTGTTAACCTTTGTCATTTGCACACCCCTTTTTTCTGACAGGATTTAAACCAACTCCAGTTTGCTGCTTTGGTGCAGCTTTGGTGACATCAACCTGTCCAGGGACTGCAGGTAGAAACTAGCATTTTTGCTAAAACCTGGCACATAACATATTATCATTGTATGTGATTAATGTTTTTTGTGCATTGTCCCTGATCAAATAAATAAATTCAAAATGAAATTCAAAAAATAAAGGATTAGCCAGCATGGCACAGATCAGCTATGGCTGAAGTGTGCCTGTGTGAAACCACCATAGATATCAGGAGACAGCAGAAGATGTGTGTAACTTACTGTATGTACACTGCAAAGTTGGTTAAGTGATCCTTCATGTTAGGCTGGGTTTCAACTATTTGTTATCTCCATTTGTTTAATACCTTTAGGATCTTCAGACACCAGAAAGTCTAAGAAAGCTTATGATGACATTCCCTAACACCTGCATGCAAATTGTACAAATTGGCTCCACATTAACCCTTTAACTTGCATTGTAACCATGCAGTTGACCTTGTATCACCACCATATTGCTGTATTTAAAACTTTGAAAATTTTGGCTTTTTATCCTCATTCACCCCACTGTCTAGTGCATGTAACATTGATTATATCCAATGGGTGGCGCTACTGTACATAAATGTCATCTCAAAACTGAGAAAAAAGTGATGTGACTCAGTGCTGCACAGCTCCTTGGAAATCTCACAGGGTAAGAGCAAACATCCAGGTAATAAAAAATATTTTCAAATATCATTTCTAGACCCTCCAACAATCATATTTTAGTTGAAGGAAATAAATTTGACAATAAAACATGTCTGTGATGCCTCAGAAAACTGGGTCAACTGACTGGTTGAGCTGCCAGTTCTTAACAGCCTGGCCCTGGCAGATTAGTGCCATTCATTTGAATGGTGAGCAGTGTTTTTGAACCGGTGGTCACAGCTAAAAAATTACAGTATATCATACAGATTTGATATTAATATTATCATTACAATTCTACAACTTAAAACACACAGGCCTCTCTCCCTTTATCTCAATCACAGGCACAAAAAGCAGCGCTTGCCACAAGAAGTGAATGCAGGTGTTTGATGGGGTCATAGAGTCACACTGTGGTCCAGTGAGCAAGTTACACAAATGTGATGTTGAAATATAAAGCCTGTTTACATCTCTGTTCATAAATATTCATTGAGTTTCTATTTGCAGTGAATAACTTAGCATTGTGGGTTGTATTTGATTTCAGTGAATTTGCATTGTTGATTTTTAAAGCATTTATAAATATTAGTCAAGAAATATATTTGTTAATATTTTAACAAATTCTACCCTCTGTCATGTTTTTATTTGAAAAAAACTAAAAAATTTTGTTGCAGAAATGAAAGAAATCCATTCATGCTCAGAATATCCCTTAACAGGCAAGTCAGACAGCTGTTTGACTTGCATATCTGGTTCCTGATTGGGTAATCTGAAAAATGAAACCTGAAGTATTGTTCAGTGAAGAGGCAGGAACACAATTTTATCAACAAATAATTTTTTTGCAAATGTATTTCTTAGTGTGGAAGTCAAAGGGAAATGTAAAACTCAAAAACGTCTAGGCATGGACTCTTTCAGCTTTTGACAGGTAAACTTGTTAGCAAGCTAGACATCTAAAAACCGATTTGATTAAACGCTTACCCATTAGCTTAGTAAACTGGCAAGACAAAGTGGATTGTGAGCAAGCTAGGTCAACTGACTGCAGGCTGTATATAGTTCTGTCAAATTCAGGCTAAGAGGCTGATTGTTGTTGGATTGCAGGTAATAAGACTAGGTTAAAACCTAGTGTGCAGCTGTCCGCAACTATCTGGGATGCCTGTTTAAATGCCTGCCTGGAGTGTGTGTTCTGGCAACAGTGCTTGGTTTTAGGGGGGTGTAATTGTGCTGTCCCTTAAGTTGAGAATTGAAGGATCCCAAAAGTTTAAAACATAAAGCCCTGTCAGTAGTAAACAGCTAACCTGACAAGCCAGATAGACTGTTTAGTATATCCATTGCATGAATATATTTCCCATTTATTTTGAAACATATTGGTGTATCCAGAGCAAACCAACCCACAAAATGAGAGATAAGACAAACAGATGTCTCTTTGCGGTGCTTCTGTGTCTAAAACCCTCAAATCTGACAGTTTGTTCAGAATCTGTGTTTATTAAGACATCAAAATGATTCTTTATGATGATACCTGACCCTCACCTGGATCTCCACTCACAGCAATAGAAGCACAGCTGTCCTCTGTTTGCGCACTCCACAGAGATGTGCACCAAGACAGATCCAGCTGACAAAGGCTGTTTAGAGCTGGATTCAAACTGATGATTGCTCCTTAAAATATTTTGAACAAAGCACAGCACAGATGGTGTATTTAGACCACAGGGGACCATGTAAAAGGCAGAAAAAGGCAATTATACATCACTTTAAAGGTCTTTTTGACACTTCTGTCAAGTCAAGCCTACTTCTTTAGAGTCTATTGTCAATGCCAATGTGGATTCCATTTATTTTGTATATTTGTTTGAACTATTCCAACATCTTGCCTTCCAGTCTAAACGTCCACAAGATGCTTTGAAAGTATTTGTTGTGCTGTCCAACTTAAGTTTTAGCTTACTTTCTTCAATTTTGGACAAGAGTTGCTCACACTAACACACAAAAAATATCTCTGAAGAATTAAAGGGTGTTTTCTGATAAGTTGTGTGATCTATCTCTACTCCTGTCCTTATGTAGGAAGCAACAAATTTGACAAAATATCAGTTACATGTACATGCAGATTTATTTCAGACACAAAGTACAAAACAGGATGTGCCTTTTATAAATGAGTCATCTGTGGCTTGTATTTTTGTGTAAATAACCTTTGATAGATGTTGCGTTTTTCTTGCGATCAAACTCTATTCTAGTTTTAAACAGGTCAGTCTTTAGTAGGCTTCATCACGGCTAGACTCATGTTGCAGGTTACTCTCAAAAGTTTAACCTCATATCTGTTTTTTAAAAATTGCTTGTGTTGCTAATAAAAGTAACATTTCTTTTGTACAACAATTGTTTATAATGAAAGAAGTACATTTTGTTTCATCATCATAGTTATGATCATTTTTAAACAGGTCAAAGTCATGAGTTATTGTCACATAAATAGTTATGGTAAACTATTGGCATCGCTGCACATTTGCTAATAGAAAAATGTGTCTATTTATAAATTACAGCGTTCAAATGCAGTAAGCTGATGGTGAATATCTAGTAAATAAAATTTGAGTGCTACCCTTTAACAGAGGCAAAGCTGTCATCTAATAACGTGGAAAGCTTTTTTTCTAAAGTGATTAGGGGTGTTCTTCTGTGGCTCCATTTTGTGTTACAAGGCGAGCTGTGGTTTTCCTGATGGTAGGTTCTGCAAAAAGATGTTAAAAGCTTAACGGCTACAAAGTCATACACAGAAGTGTATTTGGAGGAATCTGGTCTGTGTCATCATGAATCGATGCGTGCTGTTTGTCTTCATATGTAAGTTTGTCTCTTTTTGAGTATTAATTTCATCTTTAATTGACAAAAACTATTTAAGTTTTAGTAATAGTTTTGGAATTTTTTATTAGTTTTTATACTTTTTTTTTCCCTCTCTCTTTTTGTTTTCAATTTTAAGTTTCTTTTGAATTATTATTTTTTTAATATATTTTTTCTTAGCTTAGTTTTTTTAATGCTTCCTTGTAGTTGCTATTAGTTTTAGTGCTCATCTTCTGTCAGTCATGGTTTTTAGGGCTGAGGTCTACGGGCAAGACGAAAATAAATATACTCATTTTGAAAGATATTCAACCATTCACTTAAATATGATATTTGAATTCAACTGATGACCTATAGTTACCTTGATGTGAAGTCCTCTTCAATCAAATCAGGCCATTTTACACTCCTCAGTCTTGGATATTCATGTCAGCCTGCTGCTGTCAAAAACTATAACTAAGGAGATTTTTTTTCTCTAGATTTGTTTTATTTTAGTTTTCTTTTTTGTGTTTTAGTTTGAATGATTTTTTCATTTTAGTACAAGTTTTAGTTAATTATAATAACCTTGATAGAGTGTTTTAAAAAATCATTGACGTGTTTAGTTTTGTAAAATTCTTTTTACTTTATTTTCAACAGGTTGCTTTCACGAGCTTCAAGTACAAGGTGAGTTTGAATTGTATGTTGTCTATTGTGTTCTGTGTCTTTACCTCCATATTGGAGGTTAATTAATTTGGCTTGATCATGAGATGTTCCCTTGTATGATATACTAGAGTCCTGCTAATTTAATGAAATGCTACAGTATTTCATATGGTAACTGTTTGACTGTATATATTTCAGCTTCTCCTCCTCAACCTAAACTGATAATAAATAAAGCAGCGATCTACGAAACAGACTCTGTCACACTGAACTGTATGACTCCATCATCTGTATCTCAGTGTTATTACAAATTTGGAGAGACAGTCAGGACCCTGTCTTGTCTGCACACTCTGACAGGAAGTCAACTACTGTTGATGTCTCATCAGAGTTCACCTGCTGTGATCAAAGTAACCTGTTTTTACACTGAAAAGCTTGGTGATATAAACTCCCCATCTCCACACAGTGACCCATCCTCCATTGCATTAAACAGTGAGTGACTGTTTCTCTATGCTTTGACAAAATGACTACATTAAAAATTAGGATCTTTGTGAATGTGAGCATTTTAAAAATGTTATTCTACTTGTGTGATTGCAGAATGTCACATTTCAAGACTCTTCATTCATCTTTTACAGTTCCTGGAAAACCAGAGTTGAGTCTCTATCATTCTCATGGTGATTCTGTCATCTTCACCTGCTCTCCGCCTGGATCTGCTCATCATGACACCACATGTAACCTGTACCTTGGAGAAGCAAGACGTCCAGTTGCAACAACGAAAGTGAAGAATAAAACAGACTCAAAGAAACAGTCATTCTGCCAGTTTTTTCCCACAGTGGATTATTTGCTGAGACGGCTGTGTTCAGTTCAACAAAAGGATGCCAGCTGTGATTACACATTAGGAAGTGGACCCAACTATTTGTCTCCTCGTAGTGATGGATACAGCTTGAAGGGTGAGTCTAAAACTGTGAGTTCATGATTCACTGCTGCACCACGTCTACTGAAATAAATCAGTCAGGTTAATTTAGGCTGTGTGAAATTAAAGACAAACCATTGGACAGCTGGACTTGTGCCCTTGATTGAATGAATGAATGAATTAATTCCTTATTTTGGTTTAAGAACAAACAAAATAAAATATTTATGTAAGAATTTATCAAACAGCAAATGAAATAGGAATAGGCTGAAGCCCAGTGGCTTATTTTTGCCTATCCTGTACCATCATAGGATTAATCGAGTAAATCAGAATACAACAGTACTAGTACATCAGTACTAAATATATGATAGTTTAACTTGCAGTGGTATTGTCCTGGGTATATGAAGGTAGTCTTCATAGAATATGCCCACTTCTAAATCCCCTCTGATGCAGATTATTCAGTAGTGTGCTGATTTTTTGTAGGCTAT
The DNA here is from genome assembly GCF_018320785.1 of Cheilinus undulatus. NCBI lineage: Eukaryota > Metazoa > Chordata > Actinopteri > Labriformes > Labridae > Cheilinus > Cheilinus undulatus. The sequence continues at coordinate 31,939,865 of NC_054867.1, read as the reverse complement.
AGCTTGGGTCATACTTTGCCATTCTCTGCCATGGCACACAAACAAAGCTGTGGTGCTACTTTATTTCAGCTTGCTTTCTTTATCATAACTTAAGAGTAATCCTTTCCACCTGGAGTCAAGCACTAGTTTTTGAGTGTCAATGTGCAACTACAGAAGGCCTATATTTAAGTGTGGCGAACAAATACACAAAAGACGTCTCTAACAGAGGCCATTTATTCTTTGATTGATGTGTCACTAAAACAACTGTGGCATGAATTTAGAGCATACCCACTTGTGCAGGCAGCTGATTATATCAAATAAGGTTAAGATTTTCATGTGTTCTGATTAAATCTTCCATTTATGCTAGATTTTCTGGAAGAAGAGACAAGGATGACCTCAACTTTGTCTGCATGCACTGTGACCACAGGTAGGGTTTGATTTATGTTAAATTAGGCATTGAATCAGATTCAAATAAATTGTAGCTTGTGGACTCAACTCTTTGTCTCCACGTTGTGATGGATACAGCTTTATGGGTTAGTCAGACTGCCAGCAGTGCTGAGATATAAAATGGCAATGCCACTAAAGCAGCATTGTAATGTGGCACTAGGCAGTGCCATACAGTAGTATTGACATATGCCATGTTGCATAAGATGAATTAGTGCATGCTGTACACGTGTATTCAAATTTTCTGTTTTAACTCTGAGATGACAGTAATTTCATGTCTGTCAATGATAACAGCACATTTGTGGCAATGCTGATCCCAGCTAGCCTGGATAGCTTAGCCACAATAAACAGCAGTAGAAGGTGTGATACCACCTTGAATCTCTTCAGCAATCTTTTTTAATGCAATAAGATGCCAGTCTGACAGGCACACACAATCAGTGTTAATTTTGGCGGCAATTTTTAATTTCAGTCTTAGTTTGAGTCTTTAAATGAAATGCATTTTGGTTTTAGTCACATTTTAGTGATTTTATCCTTTTTAGTTTTAGTCGACGAAAACTTAAACATTTTATTCTAGTTTGAGTCCATAAAATGTCCTCACATTTTAGTCCTTACTTTTAGTTTTCTTGCCTAAATCTGGTACCAAATCATAGTAGTGTGTTATATGTACCCTGCCAAACCTGGGCTCCCTGCTTTCTACCGCTGAGAGAGATACAGCTGCATTTTTTTTTGACAGATTAACCCACAGTAGAGAAATATCACAGATTTTGAATGTCTGACAAAAACGTTACATTTTAGTCTAGTTTTAGTCTGGTTTTGTCATGGAAAAAAAGGCTGTCGACAAATAGTATCAGTTATAGTTCTAGTCGACCAAATTAACTCTGCACATAACTTCCCTTTCAGTTACAGTTTTTAATTTGGAAAGATAAGCAATGTAACTAAATAAAAATATTTGAATAATATGTTATGTATATAGAAAAAAACCCAGCTTTGTACAACATGCATTAATAAACACATTATCCAATAAGTAGATGGAGGGTGGGCATTACTAGCGTGATGGATGGCTAGCATCAGATACTAGCCCCCTAGTGGTATGCCATCAGCAGCAACATACTCCAGAGTTTCTGGCATATGTCAGTGTTTGCTGCTGCATGGTGCTGCTCCCCTAGAGGCATGCCACTGACACATAATGCTGTTCTCCTGTAGTGGCATGCATCTAGCCACTGTTCTGTTTTAACTGTGTAAAGTTTATGTCAATATTAAAAATCTGTTTTTATGACAGATTAATATAACCACATGATTTCATTAATTTGTCTTCTTTTATTTTAACATCATGGAAACACTGTGACCACAGGTAGGACATGTTTTACATTTTAATGACTATGATCATTATCACAATTCACACATTTGTGACTTTTTAAAATGTTCTTTTGCCCAGAGCTGAATGTTGATGGGCCTGTTACTTCAACCCCTGTTACCACAACAATACACACATCAGTTAATAAAATTATGGGTGTATTAATCTGTGACTCTAATGAAACAGAGATAATGTGTATAAGAGTTTATGACAAGCTCTATGATTTTGAGGAATATTTTCATTCACCAGCTCCAACTGTTGGAACCACAAGTAACATTATCTCCACCCTTGGGACATCAGTGACACCAACCTCAGGTGACATAATGACTGTGTTTTAAACAATTTCTTGTGGTTGTTGTGGTGCTAAACAAACAATGTAATGCATCAAAGCTCAACAGTTACTGAATGTTTAAAAAACAAATCCTTTTGACTATTTTTGCCTACAGATAGTCCATCAGTAGCTGTTGCTCCTGTTTCTACATCTCTAACACCTGCTCAGACAACACCAGGTGACAAATATTTGTATTATTCAAATATATTTATTCAAAATATGTGTCTTATGGACTTTAAGAGACTTGATGGAAAATACAGCAAATTAATTTTTGATTTTTATATGAATTCTTAATGGAATCAAGTAACAAGTTCCAAAAATCTAAAACAAGAGTCACTGCTGCTAAAATGAAAGCATATGAATTTGGCAAGATTTATGCTGAAAACAATGTTAGAAAATCTTTGAAATGTTAGTCAGCACACAACTATTGTTTATTATGCACGGCTGTGTTCAACTATGTTTCAACTACCTTCATGTCAGTGGGGGTCTCCAGTCTCTGGTACTTTTATGGAGGGTCACAGGCTAAAAAGTTTGAGAACTCCTGCCCAGGCAACCTCATGTTTTGAAACTCACTCTAAGCAACCAAACATTCAACACCTGTTTTCTTTTTTAAAATGTAAACCGGATATATATTTAGTGAATATTTGATAACTGTCAGATCATTGATATCATGCTCTAATTTAATCTTCCATTTATTATAAGTTTAGTAAAAATAGAGACAAGGATTACACTGACTTTTAGGATATACTCTGCATAAAAACAGGCTCTAAATCAACAGGTTCAAATCCATCCTTTCTAAGTAAAAAAAAAATGACAAAAGGGGACATAAATTCTGTGACTTTGACCACAGCTAACATTTTTGTTTTGTTTTAAACTGTTAGCCTTTATTGGATAGGACAGGAAATATGGGCAGAGAGAGTGGGGGGAGACAGGCACTGAGACTGGGAATTGATCCCATGCTGCATCGAGGACTATAGCCTCTGGGTGTGGGTGCCTGCTCTACTATCTGAGCTAAACCAGCACCCCAGTTTGTGTATTTTTATTGGAAAACTCAAGTTTAATCAGTGTTTCATTAGTTAGTTCTGACTGTGTGCATATATTTATCCTGTCTGCCTGTAACTGCTACAAAACACATCAGGTTAAGACATTGCAGCTATATTTAGTGTATATTTGATAAATATCATTTAACTCATGGTTAATATTAAAATTCTGGACTTCTCTGAAACACGTGTGTTCCTCATCCACCAGGTTTGTCCATAGGTAGACACACTACCTCTGCCTTCCTCACACCAGTGAAACCAGTAGCAGATGAATAAACTAACAAGTTTGTCAATGCCACAAAGTAACTCTTACTCAACTTCTTTAACTGAAGCAATTTTTTCCTTTCTAAAAGGAAAAAAAACAGTTCAAGATGTTTTGAAAGACTTTTGATAAAGTTGTGTTTGAAGATAAAATAGTAATTCAAATCATCATTACTTTTACGTAATATTCAAAGTCACTTAGATTACCTTTTACCCCTTACTTATGTTTGATTTGAGCTTCAGTGGATCAAATGTTTTCATACCTAAATGCATTTGTGTCTGCCACATGATTGATTAGATGCATTAATGAGCATTTGAACAGGTGTACCCAATAAAGTGACTGGTGAGTGTATATTTCAATGATGACAGTATGACTATGATGGACAGCATGATGGCTCTCTGGTGTGTTTGACCAACATGTTAAATCACAATGCTTAGAATCTCCAGCTGAATTCAATCATTCATCTTGTCCTGCATGCTTCATTTGAATTAGTTAGACTATGTCCTTCAGTGATTTGTTTCGGTGTAATTAAAGAGACTCTGTAAATACACTGGGTCTCTGTTACATCCCTTTTGTTAAACAAAGAAGGATAACACGACAACCAATAAAACTGACAGGAGTCAGACTGAAAGTGAAAAAACAAATATCCTTTTTATCTTCAACTCAAATAGACAACAAAGGTTTCACAATGTGGGGGGAGGAAAGGGCTGGGGTGGTTGTGCCAAATAAACTCAAAAGTACAATAAAACTCAGCCTATTTTAATTAAATTCTAAAGTCAAAGCAACAAACAAAAAGCCTAGGTATTAAACTAAAAAACAGGCATAAATCAATATAAATACAGGGGATGGCACCAACCAAATAACCTAGTGTGTTTTAACAGAATAAATGCTACATGCAACATGTACAGGGTACCCCAGACTCACCTATGCCTTGACCTCCCACCACATACCTTTAACGGAGAGCACACGACCCAACCAGGCTCAGCGTCAGGAGCAAAAGAGAAAGAGGCTGTGGAGAACTGCTCCTTTAATAGATGTCTCAGCCTATCAGCAGTCAGCTCCTCCAGCTTGGCCTTCCTCTCAGCAGCAGAGCAGAGTCTCCCAGGTGTGGCTCAATCAGCTAGCTACCTGGTGAACAAGGGAGGGAGGGGAGAGTGTGCAGGCAGAAACACACACAGCAGTCTGCCTCATGCCCGGCATGTAACAGTCTCTTTTTTACATTAAAAATAAAACTAACTCCTGTTTGTCCTGTATAGAAACATGGAAGTGGGTCGTTACCAGTTTTGGAGTCCCTGTGGTTGTGATTTTACTGGGACTGACACTTCTCTGCACCAAAAGAGGAAAAGGTGAGAACATTTATGTGGAACAGTTCGATGTACTTTTCCTCCCTGCTGTTTAATGGACAGTTAAAAGAAACTGAAGTTTTGTTATTGAGAGAACACAGAAAATTAGTAGCCTAAAGTGAATTTGTATTAAAGCATAACTCTTGGTTTAACTGGCACTAAGAAGTTCTACATAGAGTAGATGGTTAGTGGAAATTTCTTGTCCGATTAAAACGTCTGCTCTGCACACCTGCACAGAGTGATGTGGTGTTACAGAGATAAAATAGTAATTAGCTAAATATTTGGATTATTTCAGAAACAGATGTTAACCAACCAATGGAAACTCTGTGATATAATGAAATGATATTTTTAATGTTCTCTCTCTCTCTCTAATTACCTTTTTAGAGAGTTTTTACACAAGGTAAGTTTTTTTTTTATTAAAGTTATTCTCAAAATTATGGATTAGATGCTTAAGGGAAGAAACAAAGCAACACTTAAGACATATTCTTAATACATTTTCCTGTGCTTTAAAGAAGAAAATACATCACTCTAAGGACACATTTATTTATTTAATCTGTTTTACCTTTATTTCTGTGTAGGACACAAGCCAAAGCCACTGGTAATGTGTACCTACAGTCATCAGGCATTATTGTGATATTATTTGTGAATGCTTGTGAATTTACTGTATCATTTGCCTTTATATTGAGTTGTGTTTACCTTCTGTGACAGACGTCTTGATGTACATGAGCAATCTTGACAGTGGACCAATGGTAATTAATACTTATTTTATTATCTTATGAGCCACGAAAATCCAGCAAATAAACATGAAATCTCAGAAATGAAATAATGTGTCGGGTTTGTCATAAATTTTCTCACTTACCCTCGTGTTCTTTGCTGTTTTCTTACAGCCACCAACAGGTAAAGACGAAACCTACAGCGTGATCATGAACGTACCTGCTGCTGACTCTCCTGATGGTGAGATGATTTCACTTCACACCTTTGATGCTTTGTATTTTCTTCTTTAAAAGCTCTTCCACTTTATTAGAATATAGTCCAAGTGGTTGGCTTGTTTTTAATTGAAAGACCACAGAAGGACAATAATAATGAGGAAAACGTTCAGCTCTTCTGCTGATTTCCCTCCATGAAAGGAAACAAAACAGCAAACACAAAGCTAGTCTGGTCCCCCAAAGTGGCTTTTATATCAATCAAACTTTAAATACTTGCAGAAATATGTATAATACTAATGAAAACACATATCTCTTCTTATCTAATGTGTATGATAGTATGAAATGCAAAACTGGATTGACAGAAAACTTCCTCATGTGTGATTCTCTTTACTTGCAGAGTCTCACAAACTTAATGAAAGAAAGAAAGAAAAAGAAAGTAAAGTAAAAGACTGAAAGAAAGTAAAAGACTGACGTACACTAAGTGAGGCTCAGTAATGAACATTTTTTTGTACTCAAGTTTATAGAAGACGTAAATCATGTTTTTTGTCTTTTCTAGACTGATGTATACCTCATTTACACCACCACTGGTGGACTGAAGCCAAGACATGAGGGTCCATCTGTCCATTACATATTCTGCTTATCCCTGGTGATGCAAGCAGGCCCAGTGGGATGCCCAGTTTTTCTGCAAAAATTCTGATGTTTGTTGCATTTTTTGTGTGAATTACCTGTGTGTATTTCAAAAGTTTGATACTTTGGTTTGAATTTATTTGTGCATATTAAAATGTAAGAAGAGCTCTTTCAGTAAAACCTAAACTTTATACCTCCTGTTTTTGAGTGTTTTATGAGCAATCTAACTAAAGCTTTTGTCTAATCAGAATGTTACATCCAAAACTGAAAACTGAAACTTAAATTGCGTGAAAGACTTTTTTTTTCCTGTTTGATATTTATCCCTTTAATTCAGGGGAAGCAGCAAGTCACTCACACAGTGAGAAGGCAATGAAAAAAACATTTCAAGAACCAGTTAGCCCACACAGGAGATGCTTATTCTGAACATAGAGCGCTAGAATACTGAGTCTTATTTTTGGGGGCCAGTTTTTAATATTTGTGGCCTGTCAGTCTGTGTGAATCAACCCTGCTGTGGTTTGGGTGAGATGAGGTTCTGCAAAATGACACTTCTGTAACGTAAAGTCCATGCAGTCAGACACGTAAGTGCAGCATTTCAAGGGTTATTGAACAGTCACAGCTTCAACATGGCTGTATTTCTTCTGATGATTGTCCTTGTGTGTAAGTTTAACCTTAATTCTGTTCTTTTCTACGTTTGTCACTAATCCAAGATAGAGTACCAGATTAATTGATAGCCTATTTAAGACCAAAATTTCTTGGTTTTATCATACTTATTTGTACTTTGTAAATACTCTGATCATACATTTATTTATAAAGTGCTTTACAATTTCTGTGCTTCGAGAATAATTAAGCAAACAAAAAAGGCACCGACAAAACAATGAAACATAACACTCTATGACAAGACACCAGAGAAATGTATTTACTTAAACAGCTGAGTCATTAGCTCTGCTTTGAATTCTTCAGCTGAACATTGGTATGTTGGCACATGGACTGAAGAAGCCTGCCATCTAATGCCTTCTTCTAGACCTTAGTAACACTTTGCAGGCCTGTACCCTGCAAACGCTGAACATGGCACATACGGGTTCATCAGGTCAATCGAGAACAAAGGTGCACTCAGGTTTAGTTGCATTGTACCACTCCCTTCTACTACTGGCATGTACATCTGCACATTATCTGCATGACAAGAGACGCCAATGCCAAACAAATGCAAAAATCAGACCCAGGGTGCCAGCTAGAGAAAAAATAGAAGAGGACCCAGAATAAACCCCTGTGGGACCCCATGCCTAACAGAGTGTTTAGCACAAAGTTAAGAGTAATAGAATATTATTAAGAGTTTATTTTACTCATTCATATTGTTTTCTTTTTAACACACTTTTCTTCACTTTTCTATCAGATTCATTTCCTCAGCTGAAAGCTAAAGGTCAGTCTTTAAGGTTTACATCTAATTTTGTTCACATACTCCAGCTGTGAAGTACCTTTTCCTTATTCTAATAACCTGAGTCCACTTAATTTCTCAGGTCTTCCACCAACACTGACAGTGAATCCAGCAGTGATCACAGACACAGACTCAGTCACGCTGAACTGTCGGCCTCCACCATCACTTTCTGTGTCTGAGTGTTATTTTCACTTTATAAGAGGACGGCCGGCCAAACGTTTCCCTTGTATGCAGACTCTGACAGGAACAGAGCTGCTGAAGATATCACAGCAGAGTTCACCTGCCGCTGTGAGTGTGTCGTGTTTTTACCTGAATGGGTCTTCATCTCCTGAGAGTCACATGTCCTCCATCATCATTAGAAGTGAGTGAACATCACACAGAGAAATTAACAGATCTGACCGCTCCTGTTGTCTTATACATTTAACCAACCATTTTATCCTAATAAATGTCACTCTGTTATTCAGTCATCTTTGTGTTATGTTTTCAGCTTCTCTTCCACCAACACTGACACTGAATCAAGCCGTGATCAATGAGATGGACTCAGTCACTCTGAACTGTCAGCCTCCATCATCTGTGTATGTGTCTCACTGTTATTTCATCACCGTGGGTGGAGGACCTGTTGGAGGACACTCTTGTGTGCAGACTCTGACAGGAAGTGATCTGCTGAAGATGGCACATCAGAGTTCACCTGTTGAGGTTAAACTAACATGTTTTTACACCGTGAGGCTCAGAGAGGAAGACTCTCCATCTCCACACAGTGCAGCATCCTCCATCACCATACACCGTGAGTGACTGTTTCTCTTCTTTACAGGAGATTTATGTGTTGATGAAGCATGAAAACAAGAGAAAATGTTTTTTCAGTACTTTCAGGAGTTACAAACCAAAGACAACGGAACCTTAGCTCACATTTAAAAACCATTTGAGAGTAGAGAGGACAGTTACAGAAGTTTTAAGGGGTGATGCATTTTTTTTTTCTTACTCAGTTTTCCACAGTGAATAATATATTTTTTCCTTTAGAGATTGGCTCATTTATCATGCTATCCAACAATACGAAAGCTGTTTCTCTTGGTTATTTTGTGTTTTTGCACAACTGAGGAGACATGACAATAAAGATCAGATCTTGAGAAATCATGCACAAAATACTTTGAAAAATAAAGTTGAAAAACAATTGATGCATTCTTATGATGTGCGAAGTGTTGTTTCCCTGTTTGACTTCTGGAAGTTTCAGCAGTGTGTAGGTGACAGACTAGCCTTACGGTGTAAGACAGGGCTATTCAATTACAGATTCAACTAGGACTGCAAGCAGCACTGAAGGGCCCTCACACCCCAGGGCAGGTCGGGGCGTGGTCCAACCGCCAATATGTGGCAGCAGTGGGGTGTAGGCAATCCCGTGCAGTGTGCAGTCTGCAGCACTGCAGAGAGACCGCAGAGATTGTCCGATGAGTACCCTTATGTCAAAAAAATCAGCATGGTGCCCATTGTGCATGAGGTGGGACTGCCCCTAAACAGTAGGTGGCAGTATGTCAGAGGTGGATGTTGATATGTAGTGGTAATGAGGAAAGGAGTATTTATCATGTAAAATTGATAAAAGATTGCATTTGTTATTTTGGAGGTGCTAATGGCATCTTACAGTAGGGGGCGTTAGAGCAAAACAATGAAATTAACATTTAAATTTGTAGAGAGGCAGACCCTGATCATATATATGAAATTTGAAGGCAACCTGATGTTTCATATGAGAGTTACACCCACTTCCTGTCAGATGGTGAAGGATCAAAATGGCCAACATGGCCATTGGGATGTCTGATGTTGATATGTAAAAGTGATGAGGGACGGACAATTAATCATGTAAAATTGAAAAAACAGTGGAATTAATTTTTTTAGGTGTAATGGCATCTTACAGTAGGGGGCCCTACAGCTAAACCACAAAATTAGCATTTGAATTTGTAGAGAGGCAGACCCTGATCATACATATGAAATTTGAAGGCAATCTGATGTTTCATATGAGAGTTACAGCCACTTCCTGTCAGATGGCATGGGATCAAAATGGCTGACATGTCCACTGGGACGTCTGATGATGATATGTAGAAGTGATGAGGGACGGACAATTAATCATGTAAAATTGAAAGAAGATTGGAATTGTTGTTTTTGAGGTGTAACGGCATTTTACAGTAGGGGGTGCTACAGCAAATCCATGAAATGAACACTGAAATTTGTAGAGGGGCAGACCCTGATCATACATGTGAAATTTGAAGGCAATCGGGTGTTTCATTTGAGAGTTACACCTACTTCCTGTCCAATGGCGAAGGATCAGAATGGCCGACATGGCCAATGGGGTGTCTGTTACTGAAACATGTCAATGCTGGGACAGATATTGAGTACTTCAGGTCAAAATCAGAGCATGATAGGTTCAACACACCAAGAAAAATGCAGAAATGACCCATTTGCATCACTTCCTGTCGGCAGTAGGGGGCGCTATGATTAACTGTTTTCACGTGGGCGTGTTCAGTGTGATACTGATGTGTTGCCATAACACACTGAATGCCTTAGAATGATGTTCCCAAAAATTATATCTGTTTTCAGTGAATAAATATCCAAAAAGAGGCATTATTTTGAAATTGTGGCAGATCTGGTTGACTTCCTGTTGGGATTTTGGCATGGGTCTAATAGGCTTTTTGTACGTGTGGTCATGGTGCATGTCATGCCCGAAGATCATCCGCCTCAGTTCTACCGTTTTCGGGGGCAGAATTTTTAAATCAGAAAAGTGGAAAAAGTGGCAAAATCCATTTTGTTTTGTCAGCAGGGGGCGGAGTTATTGATTTCTGATGTTGGTGCATGATTTGATAGAGGCTCCATGTATGATCACCTGTGAGAAGTTTGGTGGAGACTGGTGTAAGCACTAAAAAGTTATGGACAATAATTGCAATAGTACCCAACTGCAGCCGCGGCAGCCGTACAAACCACGCCCCCTACAAAACACGCTCCCTACAAAACACGCCCACTTGTGCTTTTAGCTTAGCTTTAGGTTAGGTTTAGCATTTTAATTTCCACTGGTTAGATTTAGGGGTAGCTCATCGGGGTAGGTGTGTATTTTAATTAATTAGCTTCCTGGGGTTAGGTTAGGTTAGCTTTTTTTTTTTTTTTTTTTCGAGAAAAATGGTGAAAAAAGTGCTCGTCAAAGTTTGGCGCCTTATAGCGGCCCCACCCCCTGGTGAAAAGCCTGTGATAACTTTTGTTGTCCATCTTGTCTTGTTTCAGGAGATACCACTCTGGAGTCAAACAGATAAATCCCCTGGGAGGAGTTCGTTCAAATGCGAGTACTTTAAATTTGTCAAAAATTGCCAAAATTGGGCACAAAATGGCTATGGCATCATTTCCTGTGCGGTTTAGAGGATGGCCCCAAGAGGATTTTTTTTGTTCGTCTAGTCATGATACATATGCGTACCGATTTTCATGCATGTCGGACAAACTTGTGGGAGGGGCTCCTGATTTGTTTGTTTGTTTTGGGGCCCATGTAGGGCCATTTTTGGAGGCAGAAGTCTGGAACCAGCAGAATATGAAATTTTTCACTGGGACTGATGAGATGAGCCAAAAACCCCCAGAGTTTTCACGGGGTTTAAGGCCCCCCAAAATGCAAATTAATTGCCAAAAAAATAATAATAATTCTTACAGATACTATAGGGCTCTCACACTGGTCAGTGCTCGGGCCCTAACTAGGCCAAATTTCAAAATCAAGAAATGTAGCAGACATTTTTGGTGTCCAGTAAGCAGCTGGTAATGTCAAATTTTGAACCAATACATATCAACTGAATGAAAATATGCACTTTTTATTCATAGCCTCCCTTTTAAATTTGGCAACATGACAAAAGCACAAAAATGCATAAAAACACATCAACAGAGCTGTATTTGAACAGAACTTGAGGTAGTAGATTTTTTTTTTCAATGGAATAAAAACAAAATAAAAAGAATGAAAAAATAAAATGAAATTCTGTAAATATTTTTTTTTTCTTACCCAGACATATCTTAAAGTGCACAAAAACTATATTTGCACAGTTGTAGCTACAGTTGAGAAGGGCATGTTTCACACTCTGTATTTTGGGGATACTTCTGTCAGCATCGCTAGCCACGTTTCAAAACAACGCAGTGCATTGTAGGTAGAATGTTGCAAGGCTACACTCCATATAGCATCATGGTCTGAAATACTGTGGGAATTTATAAAAACTTGCAAAACAGGTTGCCCTCTGCATCTCTGGCATTACCACAGGCTGGGCCACTTAGGGGTTGGTTCTGGGCCGCGTGTTAAGTTTAGTTTATTAAGTATATTAGTGTCAGAGACAATGTACAAAATGACATTAGTCTCAAAAAGAGAAAAGATGCTTTGTACCAGATTTAGCTTTCTAGCTAATTTCCATCTGTAGGGGCAGGTAAATGGCGACGATGGAGTACAGAATCAGTCAATCAATCATCAGCCCCCAGGCTGCTAATTGGATAGGCCTGGAGTAAGAGGTAGAGCAAGTGCATTTGTTCTTCAATGAGTCTCCATTCTTCTTTTTGTAGGTCAGAAACGTGTGTTGTCACACATAACTATTATTACTCATGGAGGTTGCATGCATAAACTGTGGGTTCACTCATTTACTCTGCTTTCCCTTTATTTCTGTGGGAAACAAGCCAAAGCCACTGGTAATGTGCACCTCTAGTTATCAGGCATTACTGTGGTCATTTGTAAATTGATGTTACCATATACAATATGGGATTTGCATTGGTATTGAGTTGTGTTCACCTTTTTTGACAGATGTTTCGATGTACATGGGCAATCCTGACTATGGACCAATGGTAATTATAAATACTAATTTCATTTTGTTATGAGCCAAATATATATATTTACACACACACATATATATATATATATATATATATATCCATAACTTTACCATGGTGTGTAATGCATACAGAAAGTTTATCTGAAGATGAATAAGAAATTGTAGAACATATTCCAGATTATTGACACTGATTAACTTTATTACAAACTTGTTCTATTTTGATAGAAACCTGCACGCTTTACTAGAATGTCTCTTCTTATGTCAAACTGGACTGACAAAAAATCTCAAGCTCAGTGTTTATAGTTGATATAAACCACAAGTGTTTTTTTTTTTTTTTTTTTTCCAGAGTTATGGATACCACACACATCACCATCTCTCAAGACCAACCTCAGTCAGCCCTGAAGGACATGGTTTTAAATTACAAGATCCTGCAGAAACACAGAAAGTGTTGATTTTGTTGACTAAAACTATGACTAAAAGTGTTTGTCAGCTCTCTTTTTTCCATGAGGAGGATCAGACTAAAACAGATCTTTTGTGATTAAAAACTGAGGAAAAGTCAGAGACTAAAATGAAACTAAAATGTAAGTGTTTGAGTGTTGGATATTCAAAATCTACAGTATTTCTCCACTGTGCGTATGAGATATGTCGCTATATACAACGATGTATTTTATATCATTTTGAGTTTTGATAGTGCATTAATATGAGTGTTTTACTGTGTTGCTTAGGCGTTTACTCTCCTAGCTTTCATGACCTGGCTGACTAAATGTTGGTAGGAGGGCTTTATTTTGATGGGAAGTTAGATAACAGCTGCAGCCAGTTTAGCCAGACAGCTGAGGACAATCCATCACCATCCCCAGAGAGACATAAGACAGGCAATTCTGTGAGTATTTCTGATAATATAGAGATCAGAGACAGTATGTTTAATAAGGTATTGTTACAATATGTTTATGTATTTTGTGCTTATTTTCATCTGTACGTGAGATGCAGCTCTTTTGTAACACAGCAAACACACTGAATGTTTTTAGATCTGTATTTTCAGTTTTCACCTTTATGTTCAGTAAATGAGAGAAACCTGACCATGACTCCATCTTCACTGACATCGGTTAAACTTGGTGTTTAGTCATGAGTTTCTACACACTGGACGAGAACACTTCATTTACAGTTATCTTGATTTTAGGATATGGCTAGTTAAATGACTTCAGGGAAAATAAATGCCTTGACTAGAAGTCAAGACTGAAATGTGAGGACTTTTTAGGACTAAAACTCAAAGACTCAAAGGTTTGAGTTTTTGTTGACCAATACTAGACTAAAACTATTAAGGTTTAAAATCAGTAAAACTAAAATTAATTTTTATCTTAAGAATAAAACTAAATTCAAAATAGCAGCTTACATTTTCACTGGCAGTAAAGGAGGATATACACAGCCTGAATAACTTTAAAAATATAAATAATCTTCTGATATTATGGTAGTTATAGACACAAATATGTGTTATTATGAGCTGTTGCTCCTCACAAACCCTTTAACATGATGTAGCGCTTAATCTTTGGACAGTGGTTCTGAAACATTTTTCCTTGGAGACCTCCCTCCTTAAATCAAGGTGAAGCTGTGCCCCCCAGGACCAACATGAAAAAATGTTGCCATATAGTTGCCAAAGATCAGCATTGGTCGTTCCATTGATAACACTTTGAGAAAACGGCTATAAAAATGTTTTCCATGCTCAAGTTTGGTATCATTTTTTCAGTACACCAGTATAGCAGTACACTGTTGTGTATATATATATATATATATATATATATATATATGACTTTAAAAAAATCATTTCAAGAGTTAGGAATTCAGACAATTATGTAAACTTGCACATAAAAGTGGTAAAATTACATATATAAGGCTAAAAGTGAATATTTTTACACAGTAGGTATGCACTTATCTATACTGACAGCATTTTTGTCCACTAATCAAGGCCCAAGTTGAAAATAATATTTGTGGATAAGTATAAAGAGAACTGTGTGGCATTTTTTGCATTCCAAGACTGTGAGGGATTCCCAAGCAGTGCAAATTTAACATACAAAGATATTTAAGTGAGCTTAAACCAAGCTAAATACAGAAAAATACAATTAAATACATCTGCATTTTTTCTATTTTTAACTGTCCCACTGTACAATATTTCATGAACATTATTACAGGAAGAATTAAATTACATGGACTGCAATTTTTATGATGAACTTTTTATTGAAATTTTGTTATATCAAGTACAATTATTTTATCAATTATTTAGTACTTAGTACAGAGGAATGGTGACCTCCCCAAGCAGAGTTCAGGGTTGAGCCAAATGGAGGCTTGAGAGTGAAGATCGGGATTAAAATTGTGTATGAAGGCCATCCTTTTCCACAACCACTGAATATGTGAAAATATAGGGTGAGCTTGAGCCTCTGGTGGGAGTTTAGTGGTGAGGAGGTGCATAGGGGGAGTGGACTGCTGAGAAATTTTTCAAGGTAAAACCATGGAGGGGCTCTCTCTGGTGGCAAAGCCCAGACGATCATGTGGCTGATAGAGAATGCGTTGTGATACAACAACAAGTTAGGGACACCCAATCCCCCCTGATCGACAGGTCTCTGTAATATTTTTAAATTTAGCCTGGGACATTTGTCATTCCATAAAAATTTATTACATAGTCTATCAAGTTGTTTGAAATATTGCAGTGGTATCTTAATAGGGAGTGCCTGGAGAAGATAGTTAAATTTGGCCACACAGTTCATTTTAATTACATTGGCTTTGCCCCACAGGGAAAGGAACAGGTCTATATCTGTCTATATCTGTCTTAAGTTTATCTAAAAGGGGTTCAGAATTGACACATATCACGTCTGATAACAATGGAGGAAATGTGATACCAAGATATTTACATGGACTGCATTTTTAAAGAATAAAAGATCCTTTTAAAAAAATGTCATACAATGCTTAAGTTGTGAAAAAACACCAACACCAGTCCTGTACAGTATGGGACGTGTAAAAAACAGATATCAAATTGAAATCATCATATTTCCCACTCTAAATGTCCTGTTGACATCACAAAAAACTGAAAGAGAGCTTAAAATTCACTCTCTCCACACAGAGATTACAATGCAAACATGGCTTTGTTTTCATGCTTTCATGTAACAAAGATAGCCCACTGTAATGTCAAGCAGGTGTGATTCTTGACTGCTAAGGTTTGAGAAGTTGTGACGAGGTGACAAATGAAGGAGACACACCTGAGTTTATGTTCCTAATATGTGTGTGTGTGTTTTATTCAACATTTTATTCATTTTCAAACAATTTTAAAAAGTGCACCATTCTGTCACAGGTCCTGCACAAGACATTAAAATGTGACATCCTCTCCCTAATAGAAAAAAAACTGCCTTAGACAAGTACAATTTACTTCATCATCTATTGTAACTTGACCTCATGTCTCAGTTTTCCTCCCTCATGCATTCATTCTTCCTTTCATGTGCTCACACAGTGAAATCTTGACCATTTCATTGGTCCATTCTTCTGCTGAGGGGCATACAGTTCAGAGTATGTCAAATATTTACATGTGTGAATTTTGCAGATAGAGCTGCATGTTGACAGGCTGAATTACTAAACATCTCTGAACCAAAGAAACTGCAGAGAGAATGAATTTCCTTCTTTCACTACAACTCATCCTCTGATTGAACTGACTGTTGGACCTCTTTTAAACTGACTGTAGTGTCCTACCTTAACTAATGCTGAGTTATTCTGTGAAGGGTAATCTCTGGAGACAAGTCTGCTGAATGTTGAGATTTGTTGTACACCCATGCTCTCTGGTGGAGGGCTAGAGCCAAGACATGAGGATCTATCTGCCATACACTCATCTGTCTGTTACATACACTGCTTATCCTTGATTATGCATGGGGACCGAACAGGATGTTCAGTTTGGCTGCAAAAATTCTGATGTTTTTTGCATATTTTTGGCATGCAGTACCTGTGTTTTTTAATATTTAAAATATCTGAATTTTATTTGCACTGATTACATTGATGTTAAAACTGTCCAGTAAATACTTAAACTTTATACTTCCTGTTATTGAATGTGTGTTTATGAGTAGTCTAATTGAAGCTTCAGTCAGCTCTCTTTTAGTCAGAAATCTACTTCAAAACAGGAAAGTGAAACTTAGATGTGAGTTAAAGTGTGTGCTATTTAATTTGATGATTATTGCTCCTATTTAAGGGAAGGAAGAAGTCAGTCAAACTATGAGAAGGCACAAAAATAAAAACATTTTCTGACCCAGTTAGCTAACACAGTGGACATCTTTTTTTTCATGATGGTTTTTGTGTTTGTGGCCTGTCAGTCTGTGTGAATCAACCCTGCTGTGGTTTGGGTGAGATGATGTTCTGCAAAATGACACTTAAAGTCCATGCAGTCAGACACATAGACGCAGTCTGCCAATGATTATTAAACAGTCACATCGTTGAGCTTCATCATGGCTGGGTTTCTCCTGATGATCATCTTTGTGTGTAAGTTTAACCTTAATTCTGTTCTTTTTAATAATTTTTTAACATTTGTCACCTATCAAAGATAGATAACCAGATTGATCGATATTTAAGACCATCAGTGCTGGACTCATCATGCTTCATGATACTCTGAAAATAGTAATAATACATACAGTGCTTAAAAAATGATAAAAGTGGATAATTAAAAGAAGCAAAAAAAAAAAAATACCCTTGCAAAAAAAAGAGAATTATAAAACGTATCACAGCTCTATGACAGGACACCAGGGATATGTAAAACCAACTCTGGACTCATATTCAGTCTTAACACCTGGGTCTTTCTTTTGTTTTAAGTGCTTCAACTAAACATATGGGCCTAATGTCTGGGACTATTCAGTGTATGAATTGGTCAGGTTAGTCAAGAACAATATTGGCAAAATAATCAAACCAAGATGACACAAAAGTATGAATAAAGACCTCAGTGCTCCAGTGCTGCCAAGTAGAGAGAAAATAGCTGGGGGCCCGGGACAGATCCCTGTGGAACCCTTTGACTAATAGCAAGTTTAACACAAAGTGTGGAGAAATATGATATTAGTAAGAGTTTATTTTATTAATTCATGTGTTTTATTTTTAACACACTTTTCTTTGACAGGTTCATTTCCTCAGCTGAAAGCTAACGGTCAGTCTTTGAGGTTTACATCTAATTTTGTTTACATTCTCCAGCTGTGAAGTACATTTTCTTTATTCTAATAATCTGTTTAACACTCTCATTATGTTCTCTTAATTTCTCAGATCTTCCACCAACACTGACAGTGAATCCAGCAGTGATCACAGACACAGACTCAGTCACGCTGAACTGTCAGCCTCCACCATCACTTTCATTGTCTGAGTGTTATTTTCACTTTATAAGAGGACGGCCGGCCAAACGTTTCCCTTGTGTGCAGACTCTGACAGGAACAGAGCTGCTGAAGATATCACAACAGAGTTCACCTGCTGCTGTGAGTGTGTCGTGTTTTTACCTGAAAGGGTCTTCATCTCCTGAGAGTCACATGTCCTCCATCATCATCAGAAGTGAGTGAACATCACACAGAGAAATTAACAGATCTGACCACTGCTATCGTCTTATATATTTAACCAATCATTTTATCCTAATAAATGTTACTCTGTTATTCAATCATCTTCGTCTTACGTTTTCAGCTTCTCTTCCACCAACACTGACGCTGAATCAGGCTGTGATCAATGAGATGGACTCAGTCACACTGAACTGTCAGCCTCCATCATCTGTGTCTGTGTCTCACTGTTTTTTCATCACTGTGGGTGGAGGACCTGTTGGAGGACTCTCTTGTGTGCAGACTCTGACAGGAAGTGATCTGCTGAAGATGGCACATCAGAGTTCACCTGTTGAGGTTAAACTAACATGTTTTTACACTGTGAGGCTCAGAGAGGAAGACTCTCCATCTCCACACAGTGCAGCATCCTCCATCACTATACACCGTGAGTGACTGTTTCTCTTCTTTACAAGAGATTTATGTGTTGATGAAGCATGAAAACACAAGAAAATGTTTTTTCAGTACTTTCAGGAGTTACAAACCAAAGACAATGACACCTTAGCTCACATTCAAATACCACCAGAGAGTAGAGAGGATAGTTACAGAAGATTTAAGGGGTCATGCATTGTCATTTTTCTTACTCAGTTTTCCTGTAATGAATAATATACCATTTTCCTTGAGAGCCTGGCTCATTTGTCATGTTATCTGTTGATGAAAAGCTGTTTTTCTAGAGAAAATGCATTTATTTTGAGGCCATCTATTAACCAGACCACAGGCCACGATATTGCATGCAGTTATCATCATCTCTGATGAGTTAGTTATAACTGCTCTGTGATTATTTTGTACTGTTGCAGCACTGGGGGGACATGACAGTAAAGACCAGTTGTTAAAGGAATCATCCACAAATTACTTAGGAAAATGAAGCTAAGAAACTGTGGGAGCATTTCCTCATAGAACATCCATGCATCTAGATGTATTTGATCGATTATTAGTTTTGTAGCTATCAAAATTTTGGTAATGATGATGGAGTTATTTTGTAAGATCATCATTATTATAGTGAAGTGCTGTGTCACTGTTGGATTTCTGGGAGTTTCAGTAGTGTTTAGGTGACAGACTGGCAGTATGAGAGGTAGAACAAGTGCATTTGTTCTTCAAAGAGTCTCCATTCTTCTTTTTGTAGGTCAGAAACCAGAGCTGAGTCTTGATCATTTTCCTGGTGAACTTGTCATCTTCACCTGCTCTCTGCCTGGATCTGCTCATCGTGACACAAGATGTAACCTGTACCTTGGAGAATCGAGTCACCCATTTAAAACAACTAACATAAAGAGTAAAACAAGCCCAAAACAACAGTCACTCTGCCAGTTCAGTGTCAAAATTTCTAGTTTGCTGAGACAGCTGAGTTCAGTTCAGCTGAAAGATGCCAGCTGTGATTACACAATAAGAAGTGGACCCAGCTCTTTGTCTCCTCGTAGTGATGGATACAGCTTGACAGGTGAGTCTGAAAACAGTTCATGATTCACTGCTGCACCACATCCTCTGAAGTCGATTAAGTATTTTAAAGTCATTTTGACAGTAAAAACCTGGAGACACACAAAAGAGAAATTGGAGCAATCATTGGAAATCTTGGTGTACTCCCAGGTTCCACTTGGTCCAATTCTTTTCTCCATCTATTTGTTCCCGCTGGGTTGAATTAACCATAACACTATCTCTTTTCAGCTTTATGCAGATGATACCCAATCTAACAATCATACCAACCTACATGACCTCAATAACTGTCTTCAAGACACAAGTTTCCTTTATCTACTATAGAAAAAAAAGAAAATCTTATTTGGTCCACAGCATCTCACCTCATCTTGGTCCACTATCTATCTCTGTAAAAACCACATCCAAAAAATCTTGGTGTCATATCTGATTCATGTTTAAAGTTTTACAAACAAATAAATCATGTAGTTAAAGTTAGTTTCATGCAATTCTGCATCATCTCCAAACACAAACCGCTTCTTGGCACCTTTGACTTAGAAAAATGAATCCATGCATTCATTTCATCCAGTCTCGATTACTGTAATCTACTATATTTTTGGTATCTCACACTCCTGTTCATCTTGGCTTTAACTTGTCTACAACGCAGCAGCAGGAGCTCTTACAATGTGAAAAGACAGAGCACATACATCCATTCTTTCCTCCCTACACTGGATACCTGTTACATAAAGAATCAATTTCAAGATCCTACTGTTTGTTTATAAGGCACCACATAGGTTTGCCCCAGAACTCCTGTCCCTATACCACACCTTCAGAGAACTAAGGTAATCTGACCAACACCTTTTGTCCATCCAGAGAACCAGGACAAAAGGTTGTGGAGACAGGACCTTTTCTATCTGTGCCCCAAAACTCTTTAATTGATCACTTTTGTTGAATTAACTACGGAATTGATTGCATTAATACAGTGGTCTCATATGTGATCATGTCTGGTCTAATTCTGCCTTCTTTCATTCTAGATATTGTGGAAATAGAGTCACACACAACCACAGCTATGCCTACTTCTACTTTGACCACAGGTAGAACAATGTTACGTTTCTAAATAGAAATACAGGAAGCAATTTTTTAGAGCGTCTGCCAAATGTACACACTTTTACTCTTAACTATTGCTGCCTCACTCTCTTCTCTCAACACTCCCTGTCTCTCTCTACAGTCGTACCCCACAAAAATAAACAATAGCATAAAAAGATATTACAAATACCTGACTACATTTTCTGATTTAAAGGCTTTAAATGTTTTCTTCATCAGGGCAGAAAACTGAAGAGCCTTGTACCACAACTGCTGTTACCTCTGTAAAACAAACCACAGGTAATACATGCATGTATATATCTATTCATACCTTCAATTCCTCAGATTCCATGTGTGTTTTAATGATTTTGAGAAATACTGAAATTCTGAAAGGTCTTTATCTTCATCCACCAGCTCTGACTGTTGACACACCAAGCACTGTTGGCTCCACTATCTCAATGTCAGCTAAACCATCCCCAGGTGACGTAATTATTTAGTTTTTCAACATTTGGCAGTTACTGTTGTGTTGATCTACAGTCTGTTCAATAATCATATGGAAACCATAACGGTGTTTAAGATAAGATAAGATATTCCTTTATTGGTCCCACAAGGGGAAATTCCAAATGAAAGCGTGAGCATCCTGAACATCAGCCAGACTAAAGCAATGGCTGCTTATTGGATCTCCTGTAGATGTCACTGATGGATTTGCTCATACATGTGTAACTTAAGCCTTCATGTGCACTGATATCTATATGAACTCGAGTACAAAGAAGTACAATGTTTGGTTTTGATCCTCATATGGGGACATCCATTTTTTTTAAACTACTTGTTGTGATATAGTTAGGACACATATCGGGGTCCTATAATCCTAAATAGGTAGGAGAGATAAAATAAATAAAAACTCAGGTCTCAGGAGGCTAGTCAATAATTTTTTATTTTTCAGGAAACAGATATTTCACTTTTGAATGCAGAAGTTGATGATAAAGCAGATTTCCCTACATGAAAAGAGATTTTTGTCCTTGTTCTTACCAGGTTTAACTTCAGCTAACATGAGAGACAAGGCCTCGCCTGAACCTCGTCAGGATTTACCTTCAGGTGAGAATGTGTCTTTCTTTAACATTTTCATCTTCTTACTAAAATGGTTTCGGTGGCTGAATTGTCGTGTATTTATGCAGAGAAAATGTTCTTTCCAAATGGTGTAAGAAGTGAAACTGACCTCTGTTGTTTCAAAGCAGGAAAGTGGATATGGAAGTCTGCAGCAGTAGCTGCTGGTTGTGGAGTAGCTGTGGGCGTCATGTTGATTGTGTCTGCAGTTCTCTGTAACAGACGAAAGGCTGGTGAGAATGTCTTTTATTACCTGATAAAATAAAGATATATTAATCCTAATATCAGTTCTGACAGGACATAAAGGTCATAGACCAATCAGCTGACCACTCCGTCTCTACCACTCTCTACCAGTCAATTATCTCTCTCAAAAAAGTGATCCATTTAAATAAGACATCCTTTGCACAGATTCATCAACTCTCACACTGCGCTGCTGCTGGCCAAGCTGCACCTCCACCACCCCAGCCTCTTCCTTCATAGCCTAAAGCTTTCATATTTACTTTTACACCACTAGGGAGAGGATCCCTGCCAGACTAAATCTCACTGTGTCTGATATACAGTGACTTTAATCTATCTGGATTTTGTGAAAAGCTAAAACAGCTACTTTGTTAATCCAGGGAGCACCTATGAACCATCTATATTTAGCAAAAAGGTCAAAGTACTCCTCACTGAAGTGCATTCAGTGGTTGAATCCTTGTAAGCTGTGGAAGCTGCAAGAACAATCATTTCATCTTAATGCTCCTGTGAGGATCTTGTAGTTTGTGTTGATTTTGGCACTCCCTGTGGTACCTCTTTTCACTGATACTGTCTTTTATGTGAGCTTCTTTTGTTTGACAAAAAACGTTTTTTATTGTAAGGGTGAAATACAGTCAGTCAGTTACGTGTGTATCAGTATATATTAGTATATGTGAATAATGTCTGAAGTTATCTTGACTGTCTGTCGCCTCAGTGTTGGCTCCAGTCTGTTCCTTTATCACCCAAAAGCTTCTCACAGCAGCTTTAAAGTTTAGGGTTGAAAATTAATTTAGAAATAGAACCATAACCAACTGATTTAGTTAGGGCCATGATTGAATAAGTCAGCATGAGTTTATCACATGCAGAGATATTTGGGGAAATTATCAGCTTCTCTTGAGCAAACAAGCCAAACCTGAAACCTGAAGTGAAAATAAATGACATGTGGTAGACCACTGATGCACTGAGCCAAAAACAGCCTCTTGTCTTCATGCCTTGCACTCTTTCTCATGACTACTCACTACTGAAACACCGTGCACTGGTCTTTAAATTACACCGTACCTAACCAGTACATTTTGAAAATCTCACGAGTTGGACTGCTAACTTATTTTCACATTTGTATGTGAAGGAAACTCAGGGACCCTTGTGTGCTACAGACTTTGCAACTCAATGACAAACTTTACCAACACTGTCTGTTTTGTTTTGTTTTGTTTTTTACTAACAGGTCCAGAAGAACCACAAAAGCAGGAGTTGCAGAATCCACATGTAAGTCTGACATTAGAGGTAGTGTGAGGCTCAGTTCTGACCAAAGATTCTTAGTTAAAACTCACAGCTGTCTCCAACAGGCTGTGCTGCTACATACCAGTCATTTCAAGTCAGTCAATGAAGTTACGGTTAGCCAGGATGCTACTGATCCTACATACATGTATTGATAGAATTCATAAATAACAATTTAGGAGGGTCCATTCACTGGGTTTGTCAGGGGCCCAGCCAATTCTGTAGGCAGCCCTGAGTGTAGCTGTGAAATTTCACAGCAAATGTAAGCATAAACACCATTACTTGCTCAGTCTTTGTCTAGATATTTTCCAAAACAATAGTTTTTCCACAGACAAATTTCATTACTACAGCTTTTCTCTCAGATAAGCACATAAGCTGATAGCTCTGAATGTCTTTCTTATGTGCACATCTGATGGAGGGAGTGTTTATCAGGCTGAAGTTTCCATGTAAAAAGTTTTTTCAAATGAGATCCAAAATTTACAGCATGATTTTATCCAATTAACTCAGCACTGAACAAATATTTGATGGTGTTAATGACCCAACAAACAAGACTTCCATTTCCCATTTATTTGCTTGCACATCCAAAACCAGCTGTTAGCGATCTGACCGAGATCGCAGGCAACACTATCTGATGTTCTGATTTGAGCTGAAACAGCTCACTTAACCTGCTGCAATTGTCAAAAGTGAATCTTTGGTCTGAACTGGGCTTCAGAATGCATGTTCCATGAATATTAATACTAGATGCTAAAATTAAGTATCTTTACTCTTCTTTCGCAGTACGACTCGTGTTATTACTCCACAATCACAGATCAGCCTGCTGAAACAGCCCTGAATGACATGCTGTACAGCTCTGTGGGGGCACACTGACGGCAAAGCTTACGGCCCGAGGAGATGCTCTGAATTTAACCATTTCACCAGTATAATGTCATCAGAGGTTTATTCTTAGGCTACTTTGAGGATTTATTTCTACTTAAAGATTTTTATTTCTCCAACATGAAATTAAATCTCAAGTAAAACTTTAAATTTGAAATACAAAGACTGAGAATGTCTCTGGTTCTACTCAAACTTATAGCTACATATTTTCCAGTGTGGCGGGTTCCCCCTCTTTCCTAAGCCCCATTAACACTTAAATATCTTGAATTTATTGGTGTAAGTTGTGTGCATGAACACAAACAGAATTTCTTCACACTTTACCCTTAAATTTCACCATTAGTCCCATATATTTTCAAGGTAGAATTTAAAAAATAAGTAGGATTTTTCTTCAGCTTTACAACAGTTTATATTATACTTAAGTGGTTTATATCAGGTTTCTATTTTTACTGTCAGCCTTATTTCTGCTTAAATTAATACACAAATTTAATATTTGTGGGATTTTTTACATTTTCTGGTAGAATTATAAGGAAAAAATAAATGGCATAAATAGTAAAATATATGTGATTTTAGACAGTTTAGCATCAGTACAACAGGTTTATTAAACTTAAATGACAAATCAGGTTTTGTTTTCACTGCGAGTCTCATCACTGCTAAAATTGACATATGTGAATCTAAAGCTAGTCATGTCTAGCCTCTAAAAGAAATCAAAATCTCAAAGCAACTTCACCAGATCTTCTTAAATGAATATTTTATTGTACTAAAAAAATGAATACGAGGGACAAATTAAAAAGTATTGAAATGTCTACCACAAATACTCTGGGATTAAAATTTTGAATTTCCAAGTATTTTAATGAGTACCCAATAAGGGGTTAATACTACTGTCACTTTTATGCTATGATCCTGGACATCAATCACCCCTTTCAAAAGAAAATGTTTAAACAAGATTTTCAAGGACATCTTTTTTCCTCATTTTCCATGATGAGAAAGTTGGTGAACTGTTTTGCTGGATGCTGATGAATCCTGGATGTTTTTTTTTAACTTTGTATATTTAGCCTCAGACTTCAAATTTGTATTTATCTATAGAATTGCTGCTTTACACAATGATGTACTGAATGACCTGGCCTTTAGTTTTATGCTTTGTGTTATTTTAACAGAATTATGTAGAAAAGCTAAATGTAAATTCTTTTATACATCTATAAAGTCTCTTTAGTTTCAGTGTCATTCATTTTCCATGTATAAAGATTTGATGATGGGTCACCACCACATCCACACACACCTGAAAATAACAGAGAGGGTAAATGAAGGAAAATATTTCTTTTATTTCTTTAGAAGCTTTCTCAAACACGAGGTTAAGAGGATGTGGTCACATTGACAAATAATGGCTGGAGACATCAATGTAACATTCGGTGATCTTCGTCTTCATGCATCTTTAGTTTGTCTTCGGCTTTCAAACAAGACGGGAAATGGCAGAATAAAGCGAGGTCAACTTTTGTGTTGTCTCAGATACTTTATAGGATCCATAATATCACTGACATGAAAAATAACGGACTTACAAAATAAAAATTAAATTATATAAATACAGAAACCTATGAAAGCACTGTTCATTTTTATTTTAACATTTCACTGCCAAAAACAGACTTCTCTGCATTCTTTCACACATAACAAAAGTGCATTTTACATTCTGCAGACTCTTACACAAGCTGTCCTCTTTTTTCCAAAGAAATAAACATATTAGACATCTGGCTTTTATCCCTTACACAGAGGAATTATTTTATATTTTGACAAGAAATGCCTGTACTCCTACTGCAAGCTGTTGACTGTTCTTTCACCTACAGTATAAAAGATGGTGAGCTGTCTGCTATGCTCTCAGCAGAATCTAAACAACCCCCCATTTTCTTTACCTGCACCACATTACTGAAGTGTTCTGCATTAATGGATGCGAGTCTCAGTGCTACTGATAAAGGTTTGTACTCAGCAGAGCGCTGCCTGTTGCAGAGGTGTGACTAAGTTCATTTCTGGTTGGCCATGTAAAAGCATCTTCTTGTTGATTTAGTCCTTACTGAAGTCTAGTCCGGCTGCTGATGGTCACCTGCTGATCGTCACTGCTATCAGAGGCAGCAGAGCCGCTGCAAGACAACTGGAGAGGCGTGTTGCTGAACCACACTCCATCGCATTCTCCTGGACAAACACAGAGTCCTGTTATACATGCAAATGGTGTTTTTTGATCAAACTGATATAAACTACATCTAGAAAAAACAATTAAAATTAGACAACAATGGCTTAAATTTACAACAAAATAGTACGGGTACACCTCGACAAACCAAAGGTTATGCCACAGCAAGATTGATACCACTCTCATGTATGTGCAATAAAAGGATAATTAGCTTAGCAAAATAAAAAGGGAAAACATCTACTAACTAGAGGCTCTGAAAAACCGCCAAATAGATGTGCTTTCCTAAACTGTTAAAACAAGTTTTCATTTTGATGGGCTTTATCTGCCAGACTATTCTTCTACCTGAAGCAGCAAACAGCATCACCAGATTTGCTGTCAGGATGAGCTTACCAAACAAACAAAGACTCCGAAGAGTCATTGCCTCTGGCCGGAAAGACTTTCTACAGTTAAAGTTATTTTAAGCTAACTTTTTGTCCCTTTGTTCCAGTATTAATTTTACTTTAAAGCCTATATGGACTTTGACTCAAATTACATGCAAACAAACACTCTCATACCTCAGGGTGGAAAGCATGACATGATTCAGGCTTTTTTCTGTCCTTCTGAAACTTCAGTCTGTCACATTTCAGCGACTCGTTGTGTTCAAAGGTGTCAAGGATTAGAATACATCAGGGACAATTCAAAGCATCTCAAACACAAGTGATTAAGTCTGTTTTGAAACTTAACTGTTATGGCACACAACTAGAGAGAAGAAATAAAATGGGCCTTAAAGTCCCTGTAAAGTGATTTAAAAAATCTGTATTTTAGTTTTTTTTTTTTTTTTTTGTATGACAGGCCACCGTGTTATGAACCACCAGACCAAATCTGAGTAATGAAAATGAAGTCTTAGTGTATAAAATCGAGCTTCAGAACAATGAAAAAGAAGGCAATAATATCAGGTCTAGGATGGTGTGGGCATGTCAGCTAAATGAGCTGAGGACACACTCATGAGAAATACAATCCTCTAAAATAAAAAACAAAACAAAACGCTACAGCCTGACAGGAGGAATCCTCTGTCTGTTCTGCTGCAGTGTTACAACTCCCCTTTTTTAAGCTACCAGAGACACAATCACATTTATGTCATTAAAGGCAGACAGTTCAGTGCTAAAAGTCTCAGTTTCATTTTCTCACCTTGTATTAAACTCTTCAGGTGTTCCTAATATTTAATTTTCTGAGTAATGAGAAAGTATGTCTTTTTCCCATTTATGAGACATCTTTGTTGTTAAGTTGCTGCTGAAAACACTGATGTTGCTCTTCTAACAAAAGCCTTCAATGCTCATTAGTATTGGAGGCTTTAATTGTGACCAACTAGACAGGAATTAAACGTGTCTATCATCGAATACTTTACCAAACTTGTGCATAGCTGTGAACAGACAGGAGGGTTTGAACTGTGGCTGCTTTGAGGGAGACAAAGCCAGTCTACTTCTTTTAATCATCTGTCATCACATGTTTACAGCAACCTTATTCCAACATATCTAGTGTGTTAAGATACAAAATGTTGGTTTCACTTTACAGGGACTTAAAGAGGAAAAGAAATAAATCTCACTGTCAGGAACTCAAAATTATTCTCACGATCTTACTAAGAAACGGTGCGCATTATCAAACACCTGTGACTCCTTAAAAAAGGATATACATGATCTCAATGGGATCCATGGTCACTGGAGGAGCACTGCTGCAGTCACACTTGTTATCCACCACAACCATGAAGAGGTTACTGCTGGGGATCTGCTGTATGACAAAAGATCTGCAGAGACACAAACAGATTGAAGATGAAATGTTATTCAATTAGACTGAAAACTGGGGCACACAACTTTTGAGTAAAGTCCATATTCCATGAGGAATATTAGGTCCATATTAAGAGTTATGTCTGTTATTAGTTAACGGAGGTCAACAAGTGAAAAAGTCGTACCTCATACAGCCGTCACAGTCTATGTTGCCTGTTGTTTCTTTGATTGTGCGTTCAGAGACAAAGGCTGGATATTCTGTGTCACATGGCACCATCATGGTTTTACCCCGAGGTCTCTGAGCTGAAGGTTTGAGAATGCAAGTGGAACTGAATGAACCACAGACACTGATAAAGCCACAGATTGACAGAGGAAGTTTCAGGCTCACATTCACGTCTCTTCCTCACAAAAAAACAGCAAAACACCGCTCAGGTGACATGCAGTTACCTTTGACTGTGAAATCTACGTTCCACCAGCTGTACAGGTTGAATTCTAACAGGAAACTTGAGAGAAAAACACAAAAATGTTATTAAAGCCTAGGTTTACAGTGACTTTTGTCAGATAAAATAATAAATATGCTAAAGGACAGGTATTAGTACCTAGTGGTTTGTTTGTATAAAAGGATATAAATAGCTTATAAATACATTAAATGACTGTCTAAAAACCAGAGCCAAATTAAATTGCTATGTAAGGAGTCCTGTAATTTCTTAGCTGAATCACTTGGCTGATTGAATCAAAACAATGCCTAGAAGCTTACCCTCTATCTCTATAACCATTTAGGTCTTATTAAACATTATTAGTCATTTATGATTCCCTTTCATTCAGCAATGCCCTATTCTTTACATTGTAAGATGTTTACATAACGCCTATATCATGGAGTTTTTTTTAGATTTGTGTTTCTCTTACATGACAAGTTCAGTCAGAAGCCACTTGACCACAGAGAAAGGCTGAAAAAGAAAGAATAGTATAACATGTCAGAGTCTGTGTGCTGCATGAAGCCATAATTAACACTGTCTAAAGTTCATAATGAGAGTGCTACACTCAGGACTAGAGGCAAATCCCACTCTTACAGAAATAATCACATTAATCCAGGCCAGACATGAAAAAATCCTTTCCTGACTCATCCCAGTTCTGGTAGAGCAACTTTCGTTCCATCCTGCTTCTTTTTATTAAAAAAACAAAAAAAACAAAACAAAAAAAAAAACACCATGTGGCAATATGCCATTAAAATCCTTGTCTGATTTCGAAAACTAAAAATGAACTTGTCCAATTTGCTCCAGAGCTCTGTCAGCTCTGGCTGCCTTTCTTACATCAGCCATCCCTGCTCAGGGCTTACCTACAGACATATGGAGTGGTCAGCTAGTGGGAAAAGTAGCTCACTTGGTAGGGAAGTCATTGTAAATGAAACTGGTCTGTCCTTATAATGATTCCTGCAGCTGCCTGCTCCTGCTTCCCTCACCTGTTCCATCATGCTCCAAAATGTCAGCATCGATTCTGCACTGACATTTCCTCATACAGTACCAAAAAGTCTGGTAAACATCTGCTCCCAACACCTCTACCTTTAAATCTGATGTTATGTTTGCACACTTACGTCTGATAAAGTGCGAGCGCTGTCACTGCTCCCTGCATACTCTCTGCAAAGTGCCTGATAATCATAGAGTGTGATCCTGCAACACCACCAGAGGTTTTAGTTGATAAATATATAACAACATGACTTTTAAAGTTGGGTTTAATGTGCAGGACTTGGGAAAATGCTGTGTTGAATCTCAGACCTTTTGAAGGACCCCATCTGGAGAAGCTTGTTCATCACAGCACCCTCCACCTCTCCAAAGAAAAGCCCTGTCTGAGAGAGAAGTCAGGTCAGAGTACACAGACACATGGTAAACACAAACAGTAATAATGATGGGAACATGAGAGAAGGAACTGATTTCCATTTGTACAGTGCCAATTTATAAAAAATGTTTTCCACAATGGACAAAGCACTGTGCCATATTTAGCAAAGTTGCAGTGGCAAAGGAAAACCTCTATTTACCAGGCAGAAAACTGCGCATGTTGGCTTTCTGCTGAAGCTGTATTAGGTCTGGAGAATATCTATGGTGCTAAATTTAAGTTTGTCTGCCTGATCAATAAACATTTTATAGGATAGTATCTTTTATGACATGATGAAGTGTGTGACTTCTTATGGTTTTTAAACATTATTGAATCTCTGTGAGCTGGTCTAAGTTTAAAAAATAACAGTCCAACTTTTCAGGCAGACATTACCTGAGACTGCTCCTCTGTGACAAGAATGAAACCGTTGTTGTCGATGAGGTAACAGTTAATATCCTGTCAGAGGAGAGGATAAAAACATTGTGTTGACTAAATATGTTTAGTAAGACAAAAATAAGAACCAAGGGTTTTTGACTCTTCTTACCTCATTATCACAGCTGACGCTGCATTTTCCATCCAGAGCTGTACACTGAGCACAAAACGTATAATTCAGGCTCTTATATATCAGGAGGCTTATAGTGCAGCATGGAGTATGTAGTTACCTGTCTGCAGGCTGTCCAGAACTTTCTCTGAAAGTACTCAAGCTTCATCTGGATTCCCACAGCTGAGACCAAACACAAGAGCTAGTATTAGCTTCAACTTAATCGGCCTTTATTCAGTACGCATGCCAAGGATTTTATACCAGTTCTAAATTTCTTTCAATGTTTCTTCAAAAGACAAAGAAAAAAGACACTTTTTTAAGGATCGGTCGAAAAAGTATTGCCAAGGTGAGCTAGACTACGCAGGTAGACTTCTACCCCAAAAGA
The DNA here is from genome assembly GCF_018320785.1 of Cheilinus undulatus. Taxonomy (NCBI): domain Eukaryota; kingdom Metazoa; phylum Chordata; class Actinopteri; order Labriformes; family Labridae; genus Cheilinus; species Cheilinus undulatus. The sequence continues at coordinate 31,909,024 of NC_054867.1, read as the reverse complement.
CTGAGTGCTGTAATGAAATCAAAAGATACTTCAACAAAGTATTTGTCTAGATGTGGGCAAGATGATGCAACTTTTTTTTTCTAAAAGATTTTGGTTATTTGGTTTCATATATCCAAGCAAATTAAAACATTCTTTGCCTGTTTTAAATGGTGAATAAAAAACTGGACTAGGCAAGGATTATGCAAAGAACAAATAGCACAGGAATATATGTATGAACAGTAAATAAATTATAATTACATTTATGGTTTATGGAGGTTCTGACAAACATATGCCTAAAATTTGTATTTAAACTATAAAATAATGTATTATTTGTTGCTAAGTAGTTGTTAATACAATAATTGTTTTTAAGCATTGTATAAATACACCATATATTAATAAGTGGAGTAAGTGTTAACATGAAGATATTGAAATGAAAGGGGTTTTTTTACCTGCAAAAATTGGAGACTTTCTGTCATCAAGCAGCTGAATTGCTGTGCTGGCCAAAACCACACTTTTATTCTCTAAAGCTGAAGGGAAATAACAGAGATAAAACAGTCATTTATCCTGATTACACTTTATCCTCACTAGATGGCGCTCTTTACTCAGCAGTGTCAAGAGACACTGCAACACAGATCCATCTCTTTACAGTAATGGAGTCTGGTCAGAGCTTTTCTACAGCCCGATGACTCTAATAACACTGATATGGGTGCTGTGATGGGACATTTTAGGTTAAGATGGAAAAGCCTGAGTGGGTGCAGTCTTCATTAATAGATAAAGGTGGTAAATGTCCTGCAGAGTGAAGCTGTATTCACTGTCCTGTGGCGTGCAGACAGAACATGAGCCACATTTACAGGATAAAACCTATAAAAGGGCTGCACATCCTATCAGCACAAACCAGTAAAAACCACAATCCATAACTGAGAGAGGCCTGTAGAAATGAACTGATTCAGATGTTAAAATGCTCAAAGACTACAGCAGACAGATGAATTTCTCTAAAGTGCTTGAAGTAATGCTGCACCTGATAATTGAAAGTAGTTTAAGTGTCCTGTGTAATGTGAGGTGCATTTATTTCAGCCTCCATAGACTAGTGTAGTTTTGTGCAGACTCAGGGTCTTTATTTCTTTCCACTTTTGTCCTGTGTACCTGTGCTGAAGGGGATGGAGTAGACGAACGTGCCAGGGACCTGCTCCGCCGCTCTCTTGTACCATAGAGGGAAGTGATCAGCGTTAAACACACCCTCCTTGTCCTCGGCTGTCAGGAAATCTCTGAGGAAGCACACAGAGGGAAGCTGAGACAGGAGGACTGGATTCATTGAGCACGCTCACAGCCTCACGCTGTAAGTAATGATTAGACAAACGCTGAGGAGAATCACTCACTGATTGGAGAGCTGATCCACGGGCACAAACAGTTTGGTTCTTGACAAGCCGGTGCGGGTTCCAAGGAAGGTGATTTCAACTCCTTTGTCTGAGTTCCTGTTGGAGCGAAAAAATGTCTGTTTTGATGTTTTTCCTGTAACATTTTCTGCCAATTTCCAAATACAAAAATACCATGCCATTTTAAATGAAGGTTCTCCTTTGAAATGCAGAGAAAAGGTTGAAAATGGAGATCTACAGATAAAAGGATGCTCTGGGGGAAAATAATGCTGCTCTTATTTTAGAGGCATGTTGTAAAACCATATATTAAAACAATGACACAGTTTAGTATTAGATTGACTCAAAATCCCTTGCTCTTATTTAACAATTTTATTTTATTAGTTGGTCTTAACAGCTTTCATTTCTGATTTTTTAAAAAAATGTAAGGCTAAATCTTTGGCTTTAAACACATTTATACAGTAATGCCACACAGCCCTGTGTATTATCGTCCTGTCTTATCTTTTGATCTTTCACTTTCACATATATTGCACGTTATACTTTATTTTACTTCATACATCACATCATACAGTACTACTCTACACTCTACCTTGTTAAAATATTTACTGTTACACAGCTGCTTACTCGACTTACTTGTTACAACTGTATTAGCTCATAATTTTATTCTTTATTTATCTGATCTACTTGTTTTAATTCACTGTTACCTCGCCTTTGTGCTGTGGCAACACTTAAATATCCCCTCTTGGATCAATAAAGGATTATCTTATCTTATCTTATCTTATCTTAAGGGATGTCAGTATTAATCATGACACCATGAAGGTCCATTATTAGTGCATTCATTTTTTTTGTATCAATTTCATGTTTTTGTTGTCCCTTTAAGCTTAGTAGACAAGTCAAACATTATCTGCACCTTGCATTATCAAACATTTCACTTTTTCACCGTCCTGCTAGTTTCTTTTTCAATAATATAACAAGTTCCTTCTCTACATTTAATTAATGTCTACCTGAAGTTCCGTATAATATCACTAGGGCTGTTAACGTTAACCTGTTAATGTGTGCGATTAATCTGGAAACCTAAAAGCGTTAAAATAATTATGATGCAGATAAATCATATGACCAAGTTTGACCACAACTTCTTCCAGTAGTCTTCCAGCGCACGTTTCCGTGCCTAAGGGCAAAAAGGTGAAAGGGGTGAGTGATGGCAAAGACCAGGTCTGCTTAACATCAGATTTTGATTTAAAAAGCTGCCGAATGGAAGTTCAGAGTTGTGTGTACGCTAACATCAACACAGGATCAAGTTGTGGTCATCAAGCTAATCTGGCAGAGTGCAGCTGACCTGGATGTCAACAAAATGATAGCAACTAAGCTAACTAACGCAATTGTTAAATTGGTTGCCAAAGACTGCAGACTATTAGCATCACTGAAGACGAGGGGCTTCAAGGCAAGCAGTTTACATTTACTTAGCAGCAGATGTCATTTTGTATTTAATGTGTTTTTCTGCCAACTAAGTTTTCAGTTTAGAGATATTATTGCTCAGTGAATGACCATATTGTAATTTATAAACCATTACAACTAAAATGAGATGCTAAATAAAGTTTAAAAACTATAATTTACCATACCTGTACTTCTTTTATCTAAACTAAAATGAAAACTAATGGTAATATTTTAAATGTATGCTTAATTATGATTTATCAAATGAAATGAATGTGATTGGGTTTTTTTTATCATTTATCAGCAATAATTATTATATAAATAAATCCCTTAAGTTTAAGCACAAAAAACCCACAATTTGCAAAACAGAAGCATAAAAAATGCAACTAAAAAGGAGATTAATTGCAAGTTATTATAGAAATCATGATAAAAAATGTATAATTTGACTTTGTTTATTTTCTTGTATCTAAATATTAATAGTTTTATTATAAAGCTCTAGATTGATAAATAATGAAATATTATTGATGTTAAGCATTCACATGTATTCTATGGTAAAAACTCATGTGAAGAACTTAGTATTAGTGCCCCCCGTGGACATAGCTCTTAGTCTTTTCTCTTTGTTGATATTGTTTTCGTATAAACAATGTTTTCTTAAAATGTCATGCATTCAAATGCTGCACTCATTGTCCTGGAAAATGCAAAAACACAAACAAAACAAATTCTTCAGCCTGCTGAAAAATACTTTTGTCTCACACCTATCCAGCTGCAGCAGTCTCAGGCATTAAAAACAACTTTATAGAAATAATATATCATGTTCCCAGTGGCCTTGTTTGTTTTTATCAGTTATAAAGAGGATCATGAGTAATGAATCTGTTTCATAACTGGTTAAACCTCCTCACAAGAATTTTTAAGATTTCTCAAAAACATATCATAGACAAATGTTTACATCAGGACTTATTTTAAGACTGAGTTCTCATAATCTAATTTTGCCTTACACATCTCTGTACGTACATTCATAAAGTGTTTGTGACTCCTTCCACATGGATGTGAAACAACCTTAACATGACTCTATTGTAAATGATCAGGGATGAACTCCACAGTCCTCATTTTTTGCCTCAGTAAACTCTAAAGTTCAGCTGAAGCTAATGTGAAGCTTCAGCAGTTTGACAAATAAAGTCTTTCTAAGTTTAAAACACCCTCCTCATGTTACCTCCCTGCACCGCTGCATAGAGAGGAAACTGTGTCTGTGTGAGCATGACGAGAGGATTTTACACCAAAACAACTAAATGTTAAAGACACACTCTTCATTTTGTTAACTTAGACTGATGAAGACACATTCGAGCTACAACTGAAGTGTGAAATGCATTTTTTAGGCAGAAGGAAGACTGTGGATGTTGTCCATTCCCAGCTACAAAACCAAGGCTTTAAAAAGGATCTATCTGAGGCCTTTAGAAGGAGGAAATTTTATAACAACAGTCCTTTTGATGAACATGGGTATCATATTAGATCAAAATTCTAAAACAAATCGTAGTAAGAATTACAGATTTGAAAACAGGATTTTTGTCATTTCTAAAGGCATCCCTAGAAAGGGGTCCACTTTTGCTGTTTCACAAATGCACAAAACTCAAATTTCTCCAAGATATAGAGGTCAGCAGCATTCGTGCAAATACAAACAGATATAAAACCCCAAACTTTAACAAGGACTTTTCATGACAGCTTTCTGGTGAATTTTCTGCAAGAAGTTTATGCAAGAAAAGTGGAAAAAGGTTCAGAGAATTTCAAAAGAGTGATCAGGTGGGCAGGGGATGATGATGCTGACATCATGCAGCCAGTTCAATTTCAATGCAAGAAATGAGGCCGTCCCATATTCTTTCTGCTCGCTGGTAGATTTTTACACTCGTGTGTTCATACTGTGAATACATACAATGTCGTAAGCTTTTGTTTAAAGGCAAAAATGTTCATTCTAGTTTCAGACTCTATGGCTTCATTGTCTTGTGTTTCCACAGCATCTATTTTACATAATGCCTCATCTCTTACTCTCTCGCCCCCCAGCTCTGAGGGACAGGATTTCAGAGGCAGACTGGGAAAACAGCTTAGACACATTAGAAAGAACAACATACGGTTTGGATTTAAAAATTGTTAATGATCTTTCACAGTTATAATGAAATGTGTTTTAAGCCTTTTTCTCATGTGCAACTTGAAAAGAGAAATTCAGAACAGGCTGCCACTTAAATCTTCCTTTCTCTCCTGTTCACACTTACATTGTGCACAGCGGGAGACTCTGCGAGATGGGAAGGCTAGTCTTTTGGCTACAGAGTCCATCACTAGGATGTTTTTACCTATATATATTGGTGCTACAAGTAAATAACCAAGTAGTGAAGTGGGCCAGCAAGCTTGTAGGTGAGCAACAACTCAACCTATCAGATCTTTATTCTTAACAGCTGCAGCATAAGGCCAGCTCTGTTCTCCATGACTGTTCTCATTCTTTAATTCAGAGTTTCAACTTCTTCACTTTGGCCATCGCTTTGTTGCTCACAAAGGGAGAACAAAACATGTTTGAAAACAACCTTAGAATCATCTAAAACTGTTAGAAAACCCTTTCAGAGCCCCTACACTGATGACATAGTACTGTAAAGAGTATTGAAACTATTGAAACTTACTCTGACTTGTTGAGGGACAGTCCAGTCCAGTAAGCCTCCAGCGGAGCGGTAACCACAGCATCAAACAAAACCTCCTGGATCAGCTCTCTGTCACCTGCAGTGATCAGAAACATCTTTTTCTATATGTCAATATTAACTATGTTTATAACTCATTGTTTAATCTGCCCACATGTTTACAGTGTATGTTTATTTGTCTCAGATGTGTCTTACACTTGAGGTGTGGTCTCTTTCCTGTCATGAAGAGCTTGATGGCTTGAATCTGGGTCAGGTGTCGGTGCTCGTGCTGCTCTTCTGTGTTGCAGTAGGTCCTGTGGTCCAAACAAAGGCCACACTGTTACATCACAGGCCCCCAACATCCCCCTGAACACAGAGGGATAACCTACATATCGCATGAATGCCCACTCCCATAACCCCAGCATTACCATTCATCTGCCAGGGCGACATCTGGCTGTTCCAGATCACGGAGCCCTGAAAAACACAAGTCAGTAACGCTTCAGCAGTGCAAGCCTGGGAGGACGGATACAATAAGACCTCCTAAATGAGCAGGTCAGAGTGACATTTGTCTCACTGGCTTTTGTTAACAGAGCAGATGACGGAGTTGGAGTGACTTACCAGCTTCAACGGACACATTTCCTCTAAAGAAGTATTTCCCATGACCTCTGGAGAGAGCAACCCCAACACTGGAGGAGAGAATCACCCTATTAGTTTACACTGGACTCTGATAGAGACAGAAACTCATTTTTTGAGAGAAATCAAACTTTTCCTCCACCTGAATGGAGTTCCTTTTATGTCAGTGTAGTAATAGTCATTATGCATCTTCAGGACACGCCTCTAAAGAAAGCAGAAGAAGAAGCGTGGGTTAATTTGCCCCTTTAGTTTCAGTGAGACACAGCCTGAATCCCACACCCCACACTCATGGACTTTGAGGCACATTCCCAGTAAAGCCGGGTGTACACTGAGTGATTTCCTTCTGTACAGTCTAGGTGGAAAGTAAGCTCCTACTGTGTGACTGAATTGTTGAGCACACACATTGTGCACGATTTATGACTTGAGTGCTCAAACTGTAGAGAAACTGGGACAGACTATGACAAATATCAGTAAGTTTCCTTTGAAAAGTCTCACTGATGGAGCATTAAAGTCTGTTTAACCTGATTCTAATGCTTAAAGCGGCTACAAAAAGCAACAAAACCTGTCTTGCCATCTCTCTCCGCCCAGCAAACACAACTAGCAGCTAAATAAAAAGCATTTCAGGTCAGCTGGTGGTCTGCAGTTGGGTCTTTTCCTGATTGTTTCTATTCTTTATAATAGTTGGACAAGACATTCAAAAGGCACTCCTGCTGTTTTCATGGTGGTTTCACACAGGGTTGATACACACTTTAAAACATGGAATTTAAGACTTTTTAAAACCTGAACTGAGAAAAATTTTAATTTTGTGAGGCCAAAATGAGGGGCGTGTGGGGTTTCTGGGTACATCTGACCAAGACTGAATTTTCTGATTTAATGCATTGTTTAATAAATGCCTAATGGTGTGGGCCAAATACGTTTTTGGTCATAAATGTCCAACTTTAATGGTTTCTGACACATTTAAATCCTCTATTCTATCAATAAACAGTAAACTGATACTAATCAACATATTTTCGTAGGTGTGCTGATCTGATTCTAATTATCAAAAAGGATAACAACATGTAGGGTCTATAATGCTCATGGTGAAACATCTCACAGTATGTCTGATCTTTGCAGGGTCAAGCTCGACACATGTCAACGCACAACTGTGTTGCTCACCAGCTAAGGTCAAGCTCGACGGCATGCTTTTGTCCGGGCTTTTTTACAACTGCAAACATGCCCTTTTGAGGATTTTCTGGCCATTCACAGCACAACCAGGGACTTGTGGCAACCCTAACTACCTGCCCAGACTGTACTCAGCCTAGACTGAGCTTACTCACCACATCCACCTGTTACTCCACCCTACAAGTTTGGACTTTGTTATTTATTTTTCAAAAGACTAATTTCCTATGTCCCTATTAACATGCAAGGACATCCAGAGCACTAGAGCATTGTGTCAATCCTTCTCCCTGCCTGATGGTGCCCAAGGCAGCTACTTGCCACATCTAGGCTATACTGCAGCCACATTTTTGGCCCAAACATGCCTTAAATTTATGCACACTGCTGTATTCTTACTGTATATTAAAGCAGCACTTTATAAAGCTTGAAAAAAATCTATAAATGTAATCAACGCAAGCATAGACTAGACAGTAGCCTAGTTCATTACTTTTGTGGCTCTCTATAGCACGTTTGAAGAGTAACATCAACAAACATTTTACATTCATGTTATATCTTACTTCTAATTGTTTGCTAAAACAACTGAATTAAATAGATATCATACATACAGGAGGTAGTTTTTTCCTTATTTAATGCTATATCCTGTTTAAAGGCTGTGTGCTATCATGATAGTGTGTCCCATCACTCCTTTTTTATACCATCAGAACCCCTCACACACTCATGCACTATAGACCTGATGCCTTTAAAGTCCATGAGAGCTTAGGCCTCAGGGTGGATATCAGGATTGGGCCAAAGAGGATGGCTTTATTTGATAGAGAGCCATTAAACATGTTTATCTGCAGTCTCACCCCTCGATCCACTGTCTTCTTCACCTCCATGGAGAAAGTCCCCGTCCTCCTGTTCACCATGGCATTGCGGAGCTGGGAGATAAAACACACAGACTCTCAGACAATTAACAAGTCAAGGGATGATCCTCTATCTAGTCTGTACAGCCTGTATGTGTCAACAGGGTTACAGAATGATCATGTTTAGTATTAGTGTCTATACAAGTTAATGGCTGTGCAGTTTAATAGCAATGTGAATCTGTCAGCTGCAGTCACAATGCTTAACAAAGTGTATTTTTTCATTTTGAACACATTTAATTTGCAATTAAGAACTAGATTTAGATCATTTTTGTGAGTAAAATGCTATAAGGGGCTTTAAACTTACAATATCATCTTTGTCTTCCCACTCCACTTCAGACAAATCCACGCTGCTATAGTTTGGCTTCCTCCTCTTCTGACCCTCCTGATACTGCACATAATAACACAATACACACCGTTTAATAATCCTTTTTGTGTAATAAAGTCTTCATTTAAAACAAAAACCTTCATGATATTAGCTAGTCAAGCCTGACTTAAATGCTAAAGCTGCATGACATAATTTTCAATACAAATAAATATGTATAAATGTGCTTAGAAAAGCTTCCCTTTGCTCCATTGTTTGTGCTTCAATATTAAAATGAAGACTTGCTGTATGCTTTGATTTATCAAGCTTTTTTGGAGGTTTTTGCTGTGTAATTATTCACCAAATCGTCCGTGAAATTAACACTGTCAGGTAAATTAAAAATAATTTAAATGATTGATAGGAAATCCACGCTCAAACATGTCGACATCAGAGCATTAAACTGTACATGTCAAACTCTGCTTATGTACGTCATCTGCTCCACAAGAGACAACAATCACCGACTACAACCACAGCACAGTCGGAGCCACAGAGAGACATTCACAAAATACCTACACATACACCAACATTACACAAACAGAAACGGTGGCACAGAGAGGAATAGCACTAACACTGGCACACACAGATCCACTAGCACAGCCAGAGCTCCTGAGGAACCAGAGTTCCCCGTGTGAGCGGCTGTGCTCTCTGCCAGTGAGTGTTAAGTTACCTCTGGGAAACCTCAGGCCGGCCAGCCCTATGAGTGGCCTTTATCCCTGCATGCATACATCAAAGGAGAAGGTGGGGATTACAGACTATACAAGCCCATTCAGCCTCCTAACCAGATTTCACATTTGTCTCTGTGTGCCTTTGTTAACAGAGGCTTTCACTTCATTATGCATTCATTTACATGGACAAAAACAAAAAGGAAAAATCAGGGTCAAGTCTGGGAATGCTATGACACTACTGAGCTGTAAAAGTTACGCCAAGAGGCAAAGTTACCAAAGGTCTGAGGTCCGGGTGAGTCAGGATGTAGCCGTTGTTTGTGATAGCAAATGCATACCCATGGATCCCTAACTGGAGGCACAAAATAAAAAGCACAAGGAAGATATTTTTCAAAAAAGTGTAAATTTGTAACTTCATTTATTCAAAGTAAAAGTAGGAGAACAGCTGATTGTACCATATGTTTGGGAATGAGCTTCATCAGCTCCTGCAGAGGGATGTCTGTTCCTACCACCCCCAACAGAATACCCTGGTTCTTCTGCATGAGAGGATTCAAAACACAAATAAACAACTTTGGATGAAAACTGCATGAATATTCAATCCCTTAGCAGTTGTTGGAAGAAGTACTCTGGTGCCCAACTTGTGTAAAATTAAGCAGCATCACACTTGTGGTCATGATGTTGAACTGACAATCAGCACTGCTGTGATTTGGTTGTAGGCACGAGGCTGCAGGCTGAGTGCCAGAGATAATCACAGCTGTGCTGCCTGCTACTCAGTATAACATCACAAACTGGAGCCTTATATTGCTTTTGTACAACAGCTTTACAAGCAGCAAACAGAACCAAAAGTTAAAGTGAAAAATCTATTTATTTTTCAACCAACTAAACCAGTACCATCACTGAGGGTTGCCTGACTTTATGTTAGATTACTAGTACAGTGTTCAGAACTTAAAGGTCCCAATGATGGGCAGTGGTTTAGCTCAGTGAATAGAGCAGGCGCCCATATACAGAGGTCATAGTCCTCAATGCACTGGTTGCAGTTGATTCCTGGTCTCAGCGCTGTTTGGTGAATGTCTACCCCAATCTCCTTTCCAAAATATTTATTATCTTCATTTTAATGGCCAATTTTAGCCAGGCTTACACAGTATTTTGACTTTTCCTAACTGCATGTTAACATACTGACATACCGTTTCATTCTTTGTGCTGAAAACAGGCATGGCCACTGTCGTCATCAGACTAGGGCCTGATTTGTCGTTCAACTGTAAAAAGAAAGAGACATTTCTGACATATAAATGCTGCTGGTTTATCTAATAAATTGAACTTAAACGGGTTTCAGGTTAAACCATGACTGCATCATCTTGGGCTTGTAAGCATCAGAAAAAAGAAAAAAAAAACGAAAACAAAGAAAAATAAATCTACATCAGGATACCATTACTATTCAAACAAAACTAGACTACAAATCATTTCTTAAAGGTAAAGTTTTTTTTTTTGTTTTTTTTTTTTAAGTTTGGTTGTGTGAGGTGCTGGGCAATAGTAGTGGCATTAGCTTTTAGAGATTTCATCGAGTGCTGCCCCTTTAAGAAGACTGGCTGGTTGTACCAGCAGGAAAGCTAGACTACACAGCGCTATAGACAGGTGCATGGATAGAAAGATAGCTACTTTATTAATCCGAGGGAAATTTAAAATAGGTACAGTTGCTGCACATAACTAAGTGAGTTCAAGGTCAGCCTGTAGACTCGGACACAAAAACACACTTTGACAATAGCTGAAGCTTGCATCAGGCTCTATGGGGGAAAAAGACCCTTAAAAAAATTAATATAACACACAATCAAGCAAACATTGTTTTGCCCATCTTAACCTAAAACTTGCTAAAGTACGCAGAGCATCTCTACCCATCTGTAGCGCTGTATAGTCTATGTTCTTCATGCATAAAAATCCCTTAAGGCAACTGCAATTATGATTGCTAAGTAATTTATACAACCCAACTTCAAAAATATAGAAATATCCTGTTAATCAGAACCATAAACCATTAAAAACGCCACACAGCTACATACACAGCTAAGGAAAACATTAAGTAAAGTCTCAAATTAACCCATACAGACCAGATATAAGGTTTGTGAGGGTTTACCTTCAACACCTGATGCAATGTCAGAGTGTTATGGATTATTTTTGTTTAAAGACATGTGGCAGACAACCTGAAGTCGGATTCTCTCAAATGCAGACACAGAAAGGATGAAGGATGAAAATGTTTTTAAAGTTGAGCAGTGATAGAGAGGCTGGCTGCAGCAGCAGTATTTTAGACTACAAGAACAACAATGCTTATAAACCTGTTTATGATGTAAAGAGACTCTGGAATGGAGAGGATTTGATTGATGATTGATCGAAAAATGTTAACAAATATGGCAAAGGCAATTTTTGGAAATTAAAACCAAGGTTATAAGCATCCAAATGTTTTTGAAAATATTTCATGTCTCTTTCTGCAACTGAGACTGGGAAATTCTGTACAGTTTTTCCAGAATAATACCAAGTTTTTTAAGGTTGTTTTAATGAATACTTGTGTTTTAGAGGGTTTAAATGTGATTGGAGATCTTAATTAGCTAACACCTCAAACCACATTTAGTGGTTTGCACCAAAGGTGGCATAATCATCAGCAATGTGAATGAAAAGTGAATGAGAACATGTCTGGACACATTGTAGTATTGACTGAAAATCACTCCACCTAATATTGATTTCAAAACTCTTTCTAAATCTTAACATTTTTCTGCTGTTTAAAAGTGAACATTAACCTTTAATTTAGTTTTTGATATCTACAAACACTGCATCTTTATGTTTTCTTTACTAGTTGTTATTTTCTGCAACTGAAAGGCCTTTATGATGAAGTTTTGTAATTCATAACTGGAAAAACTATTGTAAACACTGTTGTAATTTTTGATTTTACTAATACTTGAGCACAACGTAGAAAAACAAACAAGAGGAAAACCTATTTATTAGCAGTTGTCCTAACTTTCTGAGCTGGATCCTTACTTCTTTATATATATTGCTGGTGTAAGGCCAAAATCTTTTATTTTCATTTTTCATGGTTTTGATTTTTTCCCATAAATCAGTGCTGCAGTCACCCTTAACATCTGTGAGGGGTTTTTTTTCCCGCAAATTTCTAAAAAACAAAAACTGTCCAAATATACTGAATATGACCATTCAGTGTTAAACTAATTGAAAAAATACTGTTTTATATCCATTCCCTGAAAAGTGGTGATTTTGGAGATACTAGGTTTTGGCCTGACACCAGTGGTATTCTACTTTCAATAAGCTCAAGGTCTCACTAATGGGTGCATTCTTAATTATGTTACTAATGCTATTCACACAACAGGGATAAATTATGTTTTCTCTCTCTCTCTTTCCTAGTGGTCAGTTTTCCTATGGACAGTGTAACTGACATGACATTAAGCTGAAATGTTGGTATAGCTAAATGATGAGGTTTTATCATTCAGGGTGGAATCAAGAAAACTCTAAACTGCTGATGGCTTTAAAAGAAAAACACAAAAACGGCTCAAAATGAACATTAATCTTTATCCCTGCTTTGAGCATTTTGTATTTTTCCAGAGTCTCTACTGGAGTAGTTTCATTCTTTTATATTGAATATAATAAATACTCATTTGTAAGAACTGATTAAAGAAACATGAATTCTCACAGAATTCAGCCATATGTTGTTAAATCTGAGCTGATTGTCACGCCAGGCTCAGCGGAGGAGACGAGGTCAGCTCTGCACCATGAAGGCTGACATAATTAAGCACATGAGCGCTCCTAAAGTAGGTCTGCTATTCCCTCACCTCGTCAGTCAACACAGCTGAGTGCCTGCGTGTGCACGTGATGTCCGTTTGTGTATGTGCAAACGAGCTGTGAGCTGCAGTGTGTGCACCAGCTGAGTTGACAACATGAAGAATGTTGGCTCCTTAAATTCATCACAACACACAATGGAAGAGGAAACTGGACTGCTTAACTACACACGCACACACACACAGGTTTACCCACGGACACCTAACCACCACCACCTCCTTTCTCTCCCTTTCTCTCTTTCTTGGTCGCCCCTCCAATGTCAGTTTTATTACGGGCTTTAGGAGATAAAATGCAATGATCCACAGAATGATGAATGGTGTGTCTGAGCCTTAGATACAAGAGCACACACTCCAGAGGACAATCTCACATCCCTCCTGTGTGAGTGTGAGTGTGCATGCTCATTGTCTCCATATTGAGAAGTATAATAAATGCTCCTCTTCTGCTCTGCCCCTCACAGGGAATAGCTTCTCCTCACTTTAGACTTCCAAGAAACCAGTAAAGCCTGATGTGAGGAGAAGCAATAAGCTGCTGTTTAACCTCTCAAGTCACTTCTACTTTAAACATTATAACTCAAATGTGCTGAGCGCCTCAGGACACTTTCAACTATCTGTCCAAAATCACCTTTCCAGCACTAGAATTCATTAATACAAATATAACAAACACATTATGTATTTTATTAATATATATTCCTAAATATATTCTGAGAGCTGTTAAAAATTAGATTACATGTAGGTGTTTACCTTGTGAGCCATGGAAAGCTTTAAAGGAAGAAAAAGCATTTAATCAAAGATTAATTCATTAATTTTAAACCTTAATGCTGAACAGAGACATTGTGGACACAGATGTACATGAGGAAGAGGATCCATGGGGTTTAATGAAGCTCATAATGAGGGAATTTTCCAGCAGCGTAAAGAATGATGACAAGGCAAGAGGCACATATGTGCACACATTTACAGTATTCAACAGCTATGGAAAAAAATAACACGAATATCATCAAATATTACACAATATGAACAAGCAAACACAGATTGATGATATTTTTTAATGGTTTTGTTGTGTCATTAAACATACAGGCATGCAGTTTTACTCAAACATTCACTGAGAAAAAGGAATAATTATCTGGACAGCCACAGAAGTTCAGAAATACTCACAGCACTGTCCACGTAAGCCTCAGTCCACACTGTGTCGTGTTCATGGTCGATGACCTTTGGTCGGCTCATCACGTGAAGATACCTCATCACGTTCTCCTGAACGTCTGCTAGTGTGGAGATCTGACTGAAATACCCTGAAATTTAATGCATACAAACACAAAGTTTACAGTGTGCTACAATGAGGCACAGAGCACAACTTGAACATTTCTGGCGTCAAACATTGTTCTTTCTCACTGGTAGTGATGAAGAGATTATTGTGATGGACAATAATACAAAACTTTGCATAGGATTGCTTTGTGGTAGAGTTGTCACGATATCAGAATTTTTAATTTGGATACAATACGAGTAAAAATTAAACAGTAATGGTTATTACGACACTAAAAACATACAAAAAAATACTGTTTATACTAATGGAAGGGAAAAAAATGTAATTTTCCTAAAAACAATGTAAAGGGCCTAGAAAAATCAAATATTTCCTTTAAATCATATTAATAAACAGGTCTGTTATCTCTGTTTTTTTCATATTTAGGTCATCTTATGATTTTCAGTGTTTGAGAAGAGTTGTGAAGCTGGCATCAGTCCACAGGTCAGGATGTAGAGAAAAACTTTCAGGGATCAAGAGACATAGCTGTCTCTCTCCACTGCTCTCTGTTTGTAACAGACACCAACATTAACGCTAAAGGGGCTAAATAAAATGTATTTGCTAACCAGTAAATCAAACCGTTGGTGAGAACAGAGGCTGTGGCTGAGGATGGAGTGGAGAGGCATGAGAGAGGTAAGCCTTCTGCCTAGATCAGACAAAATCCTGAATTGTCCTTCATGTCTTTGCAGAGATGTTGATGTAACTTTTTTAGAGTGTAACTGCTGTAAAACAATCAGGAATCAACATCTCTCTCCATAAAACGACTCAGTTTTAGCAGCAGGACTCCAGCACTCGCCCTCCTTTCATTGCCAATAGCTCTGCTCTCTCTCTCTCTGTCCATTAGTCGCATCTTGTATCTGTTTTTACTTCAAAACTTTCGCACTTTCAGTACTATCAATCGTTAAAAAAAATTTATATTGGTTTTTTTTTTTACCGTTGTTGTACCGAAAAAATTTAGAAGTATCAAAAATTTTGACAAACTTACATTGGTGTATGCACAGACAGAATTTCAATGGATGTTTAGTTTTATAGTCCCTGTACATTTGTGTCTAAAAACACTAGATCAGGTTGCTGTAAACATGAAAACATTGAGATCTATGTGTGACTGAATTTTGGATTTAGATCGTTAGAAAGTTGTCTACCTCTTTCTTGGCTAGGATTAATTTGGGCAGGGCAAATGTAGCATCCCATAATGCTAAGGGGAATTATCCCATCCCCTAATACAACAAGGATATAAAACCACTGAGCAACGTCTCTTAATACAGTCTGTTGTTAGTCGATGTCACAGCCTTCATTGAAAACAGCCAGCTAAATGCTGTGGTTTTGTTCATTGTGAGGTAAATTTGCCAAATCTATCAGCCAAAGTGACCTATGGATCATTAAAAGTGTCATAACAAGGAGATTTGTGACAGAAAAAAGACGTCTTTCTCTGCTCTGACAGAAAGGAAGGCAGCTGTGCTCTGGCTATAGTGCACTGTAAGGTCAGGGGGCAGGCTAATTGCTGGAGTGCTTGTCTACTTTTCGCTTGAACAAGGCACAGCAGTAACAGACATCTTACCTGCTGAATATGTGTTTTAATCAATATTTCACTTGTCTTTAGTTTTGGATGATTAAAAGAAGCAGGTTGTGGCTTTGTCTTTCTCAAAGCAGCAACAGTTCAACCCCTCCTGTCTTTTAGCACAGTAGTGTTAAAGTTAATTAAAGTATCTGATAATAGACTCGTTCTGTTCCTGCCCAGTCTGTCACAATAAAAGTCTCCAATGCAAACCATCATTGAAGACTTTTATTTCAAAGAGGAGCAACATCAGGAAATTAAGTGTTTTCAGCAGCAATTTAACAACAAAGATGTCTCATAAACGAGAGAGAAACATCACTTCACACAACTCGGAAAATGAGATATAAGGAATACCTGAAGTGTGAACTACAGGATGAGAAACTGAAACTTTTGAGCTCTAATCTGTCTCTCTGTCATGACATAGCTGGGACTGTTTCTCTGTTAGCTTAAAAAAGAGAGTTGTAACATAGCGGCATAGCAGACAGATGATTCCTCCATCCCAGTTGTTGTATCTTTTAAAATGTGAGGGTCTCACAGGCTGGTTTCATCACATCCTGCACCTGAGACCCTGTTGTGCTGTGCATATATGAATTGGCAACTCAGGAAGGTATCAGCAGTGCAAGTGTAAACAGGGAATTTCATAATATATGGAATTAAATATACAAATATTGGGGAATTCAATGAAGCAGACGCTTCAAATGAAACAAATACTCTGACAGTACAGTACTTATTTAAATGTCCTCCCCCTGCGTGCTGATGTCCCTGACATTACTGAGTGACACGCATCACTGTCAGCTCTTGCTGTGTGTGACAATGCTGTTGTTTGGGGCTCGTCCCCCTGCAGTCCCCCTATGATCTGTTTTCCTGGCTGTGACTTTCCCTTCCAGAGGGCACTGATGTGGAACGCTGACACGTGGGAGCCATCAGCAGCGAGCGACCGAGGGGGAGATGCTCTGACAGGAAGAAGGATTAGAGCAGATTGACCTCTGACACCCCTCAAGTGCCACTTCATTGCCTCCTGGCAGAAGAAATCTGAGCCAGCACTCACACACATGAAAACACACAGCTTGCAAATACACAACCAAAACCACATGGATACCCACACTTCCTCCACCTATCACATTACTCCACAGAAACAGCGTCAGATCATATCTGACACTCTGACACAAAGCTGTCCTCACCAGTGTTCATCAAAAAGTCTCAAACCTTTGTTGGCACAAGCCATCCATTTTAGGTTATCAGCAAATGCAGACTCTCGTCCAATCAGGTAGGGGAATATCCGCACCTGTGCAGAGGACACACAGATGACAACAGTTTCAGAGATGTTAAAAAAAAAACATGCAAAGTGATGCATCTCTTCAGTACTTATCTTCCTGTCCTGATTCTATCTGGAGGAAGTCGCTGCATGTTTTAACATCCTCATGAGGAAACGCAGAGCAGCTCTCTCTTCTATTCTCTACCTTTATTTCTGTCCATTCTGTCAGCATAAAACAGTAGGAATTTTTCCAGTTCTGCAGTTAAATTAATTTTCTTTGCTGGAGGTTGTGCATGAGGGCATGTTCCTCTGTCCTTTTAAAGAACGCTGTGTGACACTTTGCCAAACGTGCACGGCTCATTGGCTCCAGATGCTTTGCTAAGCATAAAGCATATAGAAAAAAACACTGAATGACTGCCATATAGCAGCCCTGAGGGCGTGTTTGGAGGGGGTGGGGGCAGCTCTCCAAATACTGGCCTGTACCCTGCCAAACACTGCCAACACACATATGCTCAGCAGGACTGAACAAAAGGGCCCTGAGCTGTTATTTTTATGGCTCTGTGAGTGGCACAGAAGTCCATTTCATTTCATTTGGGTCTCACAAAGAGAGGCCAACAAAAGAATTTAAACAGTCGAGGAAGAAATGAGAGCAGCCAGCATGAGGGGGGAAAGATAAGGGACTTTGAGACTCAGCTGCATGTACATACTTCATACTTTGTCCTTGAAAGCAGATTATTTCCATGTTTTATTTCTCTTAGGGGAAAATATTCCCCTGCTATGTGTCAGCACAACATCACATAAACATTGATTGCATTACAGAGTTATGAGAGGTTATAGAGTAAAAAATTAATTTCCCAAAACATTAAGCGCTGGCTGGCAGAAAGGATTAAAATCTACATCTGCCACCGCTGTAAGAAAAGTGCCAATTGAGCAAAAAAATCAGAAAAAAAATCTGTAATACTTTAAAAAATGAAATCAGAAAAGGGGATAGAGAGGCTCACCTTTCTTTCTGGCCAGTTGTACCGCTCAAAAACATCTTCATACATTTCAGTCGCCCCGTCTGTCACCAGCATGATGGCCTGGCTGCACACGCTGCCATGTCCAGTCTGATTAAACTGCAGGAAGAGAAAAAAACATCCTTTTATTTGGAACAACAAACTGTGCTTACGATCTCTGTTTCCACTGTACAGGATGATGTTGTCTGATATGGCTGATGTGAAGCCATTTATCAATAAAATACTGATCATAACTTTGTAAATACTTAGAGGTGTGTGTGTTCAGAAGATGCATGGCGGTAATTAAGTGCTTTATTGACCTGTAACAGAATGAATGTGAAGAAAGAGCAGCACTCAGAGACACATTCACAGGAGTAAATCTGCTGAGCTGTTCTCACATCCCACAGTCAGAGCATGGATGATTTTTTTCACAATAAAATGTTAGATGTTAATCTTTTTTCTGCTGTCTCTGAGGATCATGTAGGATGAGAAGATGTGTATGATGGGAAGATGCACAAAATGAGTCTGGTTCTGCTCGAGGTTTCTGCCTGGTTAAAGGCAGATATTTTCTTGTGACTGTATCGTTGTTTCATGTTGCTTAGTGCTGAGCTCATAGTGGATTAATGTTGGGTCTAATAAAACATATTAGGGTAAAGTCTAGACCTGCCCTCTTTTTAAAGTATCTTGAGATAACATTTTCATGAATTGTCCATGCATCCATTATCTCCCACTTATCTGGGGCCAGGTCGCAGTGGCAGCAGGCTAAGCAAGTCCACCCAGACATCCCTCCTCTCTCCCCAGTAACATTTTCCAGCTCTTCTTGAGGGATTCTGAGGCCAGGCCAGATAAGATATATAATCCCTCCAGAGAGGCCTGGGTCTACCCCAGGTTATCCTTCCAGTTGGATACACGCGGAAGACCTCCACAGGGAAGCGACCAGTAGGCATCCTGATCAGATGCCCAAACCACCTCAACCGGCTCCTTTTGATGTGAAGGAGAAGCAGCTCTACTTTGAGAACCCTCTGGATGTCTGCACTCCTCACCTCATCTCTAAGGCTATGCCCAGACACCCTCCAGAGGAATCTCATTTCAACCACTTGAATCAAAAATCTTATTCTTTTGGTCATTGCCCAAAGCTCATGACCATAGGTGAGGGCTGGAACGAAGATCAATTGGTAAATCAAGAGTTTTGCCTTGCGGCTCAGCTCTGTCTTCACCAAGCTGGTACAGTACGCTTGCAATACTGCTCATGCTGCACCAATCTGCCTGTCAACTTCGCGGTCCATTCTACCCTCACTCGTAAGAAGACCATGAGATACTTGAACTCCTTCACTTGAGCCAAAGACATCCTCTTTCTTGACAAATAAGGACTGATTGGATTAGTTCATTGAAATGACTTATTGAGGAGTATAACTGGTGAAATTTCATTCAGTCAACACATTAGCTTTTGTATTTGAGTGCCATTGTCTTTAGTGACTATGAGGCTGTGACACTGCAGAGACAAGAAAGAACAGGAGAAAGTAGTCATTAAAAGAAATAAAGAAAGGAAAATTGACAAAAACACAAAAACAGGGTTTTAGAGTTCCTGTGAGGAGACTAACATCTATCTCTTTCTGAACTTATCCCATAGGTTTATATTCTTTAAAACAATACTTCTTATGCCCCCATGCTACTCTAGCCAAGGCCGAGGCATTATATTTTTATGTAAGTGTACGTGTACTAGTTTACTATTTTATCTTAAGAATGCTGAGAGATTTTCTTCAGTCTTTGCACTAATATTAACTGTGCCACAAGAATGATTGAACATGCACAAACTTGTTCAATCACTTATTCAATCAATCATTCTGTGACAAAAAAAATCTTTGGATTTTTATATTTTTACAAGAAAAGTCAGTGCACTTCTTTGCATTGGCTCTTTTTACACCATTCTTTAGAGGAGTTCCTGTCTGTAGTGACACAGAGGGCCCCATCACAGGCTCTCCGTCTCTATTTCTCTTCATTATAAGCTATTCAGGTTGTCTACGTAAGTGCTAAGGCATGCACAGTTTGACACAGCATGACAGGATGGCTGAACAGCCTGCCATTGGTCAACATCCCCTCACAAAACATTCTGGGAAGACAATAGGCATTTAGCTTTAGCTGATAGCAGCAGAAATGACCAAAAATGGAGTAAAAGTGGGAAAAAGACATTCAATGTCAGATTTACTGGTTTGGATTTACCCTGTGTTCCTTTTTTTGTAGTAAAGTTGTAGGTCATAACTGTGATAATGTCACAAAAAGATGGATGCCCCCAGTAAAGCCATTCTTGTGTTTAGCCAGTCATTGTTTTTAGCAGCACTGGCCAGTTGCTAGCTGATAAGCCACTAAAACAACACAAAAACAGTACTTCATGCATAACAAGACTATTGCTACACACTACAGGCAACCATAGGGTAGTGCTGTGTCTAGAATTTCTAAAAATGCACTGAGAAACAGAAAAAGGTTCTGAAAACAGGTCAAAATCACAGCTTCTACTACCCTTAATGCTCTGTGAAGCCATGTTGTGTCATTGAGGTCGGGGTGCTCTGTGAAAGTTCATGAATTGTAAATACGACCTCGATGTTTCATTTGCCACTTCAGGGGCCTGAAGTTGAAAAACAAGTCAGGAATACAAGTTACAACTACTAAAAGAACATAGCGTTAATCTTTAAAGACCCCAGAGAATCCCCCAAGTTCCAGGTTCACTAGAAAAGCTCCAGTAAGGAAAGCACGAAAAGCGCCATTGGAACAGCACAACAGCTAGCAGCAAGAGGGAAAATCAGAAGAAGGCTACGACTTATGGTTAAAAGGTTATTCAAGCTTTTATAAAGTGAGTCACTTCTTGTCATATACGACTAAGCCAGGCTGAGAGGGTTGAGGCCTTTATAAGAGAGACAGGATAGAGATAAAAACCAGAGAGAGGGAGAGAGAGAGAGAGAGAGAGAAGAATGATATGTGGGAAAGGAGCCACAAGCTACTGGCACACCCCTCTCATTGTTTTTAGATGATCACTTCTATTAGCTCGAGGCTAATCTCAGGTCAGAATTTTTAATCCAAAGCTGCAGAGAGAAAGACAGTGAGAACAGCAAGGGTCTTTCCAAATTCACTGGTCAGTTCAGGTAGACTTTTAGTAATGACACTCTACATTGTACGAATACATGGGCAACATTTTGGCTGCGAAAAGTTGCTGATATATTTGTGCAATTTAAGTAAATGAGTTTGTTTCCTTTTTGGTGATTACAAACAAGAAACTAGAAAAGCACTCAGAGAGCGCAGACCTTCGCCATGAGCCCTATCTCCCAATAGTGAAGAATCCTTTAAAAAAATTCCTGGATCCAGACGGTAATCCGGATCACTCCAAAAATCTAATTCGCCGATTACTCCCTCCCCTGTGGGGTGGAGACACAGCGAGGCAAAGCATTGGCTTCGCTATGTGTGGACTGTCATGGCAGAAGCATTGCCTGCCGGTGCCAACAGATGAACTGGCAATCTCACCCATGGTCTCACTGGACGACTGAAAGTCATGGCAGAGGGTGAATATTCCTCTATTCCTCCCAGCATTGTGAGTCTCTGTTACACTCCGACTCATCTCCTCGACCAGGCATGCGTCTTTCAAACTCTATAAACTCCAAAACTTTGAATACAAACACATTAAAAAATGCTGCAGGGATTGAAGTTACTCATGTCTGCCATCTCCTGGTGTAAAGTGGTAACAGCGCAGACCTCCACCATTAGTCCTATCTCCCAATAGGGAAGAATTCTTTAAAAAATTCCTGGAACCAGACGGGGATCGGGATCAGTCCCAAAATCGAATCAGTTCTTCCTTATGCCATTTCTGATATTTCCTGAAAATTTCATTAAAATCCGTCCATAACTTTTTGAGTTATGTTGCTAACAAACTAACAAACGAATAAACCCACCCGATCACATAACCTACTTGGCTGAGGTAATAATCCAGTATTGGTCTAAATATTGGTCTCCACAAGTCAAATCAAAGTTTAGTTACAGCGACAATCTTAGCTCATACAATCTACACAAGATTTCATTCTGTCATTGCTCATGGTGCTGATTGCACTCAGTTTGAACAAATTTGCATTTCTTGTTAATAAAAAATCCCGTTTTATGATACAAGTTTTGCAACTTCCTCTTACAATAAAGTCACTAATTTATCAATCCTGCTTAATCTTTGTGTTGATGTCTATATTTTGCCAGTTGTTTTAGTATTTCAAGTAGGAACTACTTAATATAAATGTTAATGATAAGAGACATAATCAATAAAATGGATCATTATCTAATTGATGCTGATAAAAATCCTATCGATTGCAAGAGTTGCTGTTTGGGAGATAAATTAGTTCATTTTAAAATCCTCCAACAAGGAGGTGGCAAAGATCTCAGTGAAGTTTTTCATTGTACACTCAGTGCTCACACCTACGTCTCTCTCTCTCTCTGCTCAGCAGCACTGGATGTAAAACGCTGCAGTGCTCTTAATGCGATTCTCTGATTTGCTCTTTGATAGTCTGTATTCTCACTTCACTCACTGGGCAGTGGTGTAACAACACATTTCAGTGGTCGGCTACCTGATTACCATATTCATTGCAGTGCTTTAATTAATCTGACAAATGCAGAGGTAAAAGCTGCACTCCCTCAGCCTCAGTGCTGCAGCCACAGCTCGCCTGAAAATAGGGAGATAAAAGCAGCGCGGCGTGGCTCCTGCCCTTATCTGCTCTGTGTTCCAATCAGCACCATTATTAATCATTGACATTAATTAGAGCCATTAATCACGCTTCAGAATAGATGTGTCTGTGTTTGGAGGGTGGAACGGGGATGGCACTGGAGCGTTTCGACAGGCGACCACCTCCCAAACGCTCACATATATCTGACTGCAGTGTGTAACTTTTATTATGATTAGCTGAGTGTCGTACATGAACACTTCCTGTCACTGAAAACAAATGTGGCCTGTAAAATGAAAGTTTTCCTAATGTTCTGGTCAAGTGGAGTCCATCAATTAAACAGAGCAAATGAATGCACAAATTCATTATTTTTATGTCAAATAAATCAATAAAATTATGAATCCTATTGTGAGCCTCGTGAATACTCAACAGCACTGTCACATATTCAGTAAACAGTAAAAAAGACTGTAGAGGATCAGCTTTATAGCACATTCTCTCAGTTTGTGTTTGCACAGAATCCCTATTAAACTGACAGTGACAGCCTGCAGAAACAGCTGAATGCAAGTGAAGAAAAATATAGAAACTCACATTATTCAGGATTGTGAACGCTTCAGCCAGAGCTTCACCCAGCAACCCGATCCCTTTAGCAAACAGCTTGTCCAGATGTTCTCGGAAATGCTGTCGTAAACAACAGATTTGAGACAAGAGATTTCGATTTTAACCAAACAAATTCAACCTGATATGATCACCATACAGTCATGATACATCTGCTTGATGGCAACTTACGTCTTTGTTAGTTCTGTCCGCTCGGACCAGCGTGCCGTTCAAACAAGGCTCAACATAGTGGATCTCCTGATTATACTGTGGATATAAAAATAGAAACGACACTTAGATCAATCATTTGTTCAATTCCAAGACTGATCTCTTGCTTTTAAAATACTAACCACTAGAACATGACTTATCATTCATTGATAAATGTGTAACTGTCTTTTTCTGTTGTTTTTTTGTGCAGATATTGTGCAATATCTGTAATGTGAAACACTTGTTGTCTTGTCTCATACATATTGAACTGTATTGTATTGTCTTGTCTCGTCGTATTGAACTGTTTCATATTGTATTGTATCGTATCATACCTTCTTGTCTTGTCTCGCAAAATCTCTTATTTGTATTAAACCTTATCATTCTGTATTGTACCATCTTGCAGTGTCTTCTAAAGTCTCATATCATATTGAACAGTATTGTATCGTACCAAATCGTATCATACTGTCTTGTCTTGTAACGTCTGGTATCATATTGAACTGTATGGTATAGTATTGTCAGGTTAACGCTAGGATTCTCATACTTAAATGCCCAGTATGTAAATTCCTCTGCCATGGGGCTCTCAATCAAGGCAAATACAAAAGATAACATGTAGTCATGCTCAGCCCAGCCTACCCCTGCTTCTTGTTCAAAATTGAGGACTCTATGCAACAAAAAGGAATACCACTCCATGAGGTGTATTTACTAAAAAGTTAACCTCTGTTTTCATTTAATGGATGAATTTTACATGAGGGAGATTAGCTGTTTAAAGTGGCAGTGTTCACACTGAAAATGATCCCTGATGATGGCAAATAACTTATTATTAAAGGGGACGCATTATGCAAAAATCGTTTTTTATTTTAAGTCTTTTCTACTTCTGTTATGTCTCCACCTTTCAGAAAATGTGTGCTGAAACAAGCCGTTCTCAGATTTTCCCCCCTCATGATGTCATGTGGGGAGTTAGCACCGCCCCCAGGTTCAGTTGGCCCACCTCACATGGAAGAAAGTTCCTCTCTCCTCTCCTGATCTTCCTCTCAGGAGGATCAGGAGAACCACATCCATTAAGCCACACCCATTTCCAGAAAGGAGTGGAGTCAGACAGCTCATTAACATTTAAAGCTACAGACACGGAAACAGCTCGTTCTGCGCAGGGCTGAAACAGAGGGGCTTTTTTTAGGTATACAAAAATCCTATACTGGAGTGTTTTTTCATCAACAGACTTCACAGGCATGCTTTGGGGACCTCTGGGAACAACATAAACGTGTCTTGAAAGGGTAGAATATGTCCCCTTTAACCACTTTTTTCCCCATAACATATGTATTTACAAGGTAAACATTACAAAGTCCTCAATTAAAACAAGAAGTAACAGGGCAGAGATAAGTGGAGAGTCTGGAAATGCCTCCAGATGTAAGCTTGGAAATGTCTAGTGGGGTTACATCACATGAAAGCAGCACAGCCATGGCAGTTTCTGTGACAAATGCACCATTACAAGTATAAAAAAAAAAACTTCTCTGGCTTTAAAAACTGTTAGAAATATTGAAACACTTAAGTACTCACATCATTTATAGCATCTGTGCAGTCTTTGTAGCTTATGTAGACAGTTTAGTGTAAATATTCCAAATGTTAATGTACCATAATTTACTACTTTAAAGACTGTAAGCAATTTTAAAGACCACATCATATGTAATGGAAAACCAACATGGCAATACTCTCAAAATAAATGTAAGACTTTAAGAATAAAAGTTGAAATTGTTTCAAAGTTTAGGACTCTGCGGGTACTCTGATCCTATCCTAATGTACACTGAACAGAAAAATGTGTACATACACAAACTGAGCAAAGGAATAACCCAAGCTTACTGCAATGATATTGAAGAAGTCATCATCTCCCAGTGTGTCTAATATAGAGGAGACAGTCTGCCGGGCAATGGTCAGCCTCAGCCCCTTCATGCTTCCACTCACATCCACTAAGATAACCACATCCTTAGGAGACGTAGCTGCCTGAATGTACCTGAGATACAGAAGTAAATCACTCATATGATAACTTGGTTGTTAGAGTGTAGAAGACAGAACAAGACAAGAAAGACCTAACTTACAAACAGGAAGAAACAAGATCAGAGCTTCATGTCTGATTTATCTGCTTACCACTTCCGGTTTCTACAGTCAAAGCCAATGACACCGTTTTCATCAGGATGCCACTTAACACCTGAGAAACAGGTCAGGAGGTCAATGAAAAGAAAACTTGAAAAAGAGCAAGTCGCATTTCTCATAGGGATACACAATACTGACATTTTGCAGATATCTGATATGCTGATATTTCCAAACTCATTTTATCTGTTTTAACGGTTTTTCATGACACAAAGTGTCTCTTGTGCAAAGAGAGGCTGAGTCGAGTGGAGCCAAGAGAGGAGTAAAGAAGTAGACAGTGTGGTAGTTGAGTTAATGTAATAACATACACAGAAGTACACCTACACAGGGTATATGCAGAAAATCTGACATCAAATTTAATACTTTGTAAGATGTTTTTCAAGGCCCTCTCAGTACATTTTAAGACTCCATTTTGTCTATGTTTTGTTCAGTTATGTGCATGTTTTGTGCAGACTGTAAGATAACAACGTGACAACATAACCAAAAACTGCAGGTCTTATTTGTTATTACAGTATGAAAGTAAAGTTTTCTCTGACACACTAGCAGTGATAACATTTACAGACTGCTAGAATTAAACAAGGCAAAAGCTTTATTGTAAAGCTGCTTTCTATTTGCAAAATCCTGTAAAATGTTAACTGGTATTTGTCCCAGCCTTAGCTTGAACACCTTCTCCTCCAACCACTTCTCAGAAAACTTTTATTTATCAAACATTTACATGCACACACAGTCACATAGGTAACTTAGTAGTTAGGGACACAGCAGAGCTTTGAGGTTGCACTGAACACTCAACAGGCCAGAACATAAACAAGCATGTAGACTGAAGTCAGATCCAGTGTAGCCCATCATGATCTCGCCTGTGCTGAAAACTGTAAGTAAAAAAGGCTGAAAACTAGCCCGCAACCTCTTTTAAGAAATACAAAAATTGAAAACAGCTATAAAATTTAAGACTATATGGTGTCTTGTTACATGGGCTTTGGCTTCAGAGTTGGTGACTCATACTTTGATTTTTTTGTTTTCAGAATTTCATTCTGAACAGTGGGAATGAAATAAACATAGTGGACACAAAAGTGAAAAAATCAAATTTAAAAATGTAAAGTAGTCATCACTGGCTTTGACGCTACTATGCTGAGTCCTGATCGGTGGGAAACAGGAAATAAGTGTTTTCTTTAAATTTCAGGCGTAGAAAATTGCACTCTCTAAGAGCCTGAAGTGTAAAGTTGACACAAAAACAGCAGATGTGATCAGGACTTGAATGATGAGTATGTGTTTATCATGCATCAAATGTTTAAATTATGACTGACAGGTGGATTTATGTAAAAATTGGTCAAACTTAAGCTATTACTAGTAAAAAAGCTTCAATATTATTCATTTTATAGAGAGACCGTATCATGCCCCCCAAAGCTTACCATCCGGCTTCCAAGAGATAATTAAGTTCAGAAAACATGTGCATTTTTTAGGGTATATTTTTCCTTAAAACATAAACATATGTTTTCTGAACTCAATAATCTTTTGGGGGCTGGATGGTAAGCTTTGGGGGTCATAATACAGTCTCCAGGTTGCCAGTTGATGACTACTGCACTACGGGATCCACCTGTATTTGTTTATGTTTTCACTATTTCAAATATACAAACAAAACAAAAAGCCAATTAAGTGTAAGGATGTGTGATTTAAAGAAGCATAGAACTGAGAAATACAGAAAAACAAAGATGAAACACTGACAGAGATTTCTTTTTTGTGTATGACTCATGGTAAATTAAACACACAGAGTCCGTGTTTGTTCGATAAAAAAAAAAAAGGTCTGTTGTATGTGGTCTCTGCAGCTCTGCCTCTGCACTGCAGTGAGCCCACCGCCTGTTTCCCATCCCTCTAAAGCTCTGTGTGAGTCTGCAGCCGTTCACTCAGTGCGACTGTGGACCCACAAACTCTGATTAATCACCATCTGTATGTGCGCATCCTCTCTGATGGTCTGTAAAATTACAACATTAGCCAAATCACCCTTTTAGTAATTCTAAATCATTTGTTCTGATCTGTTTTTTTTCCCTGCGCTGACGGCTGATGGCTCCCTTGGGATCAGCCTTTCTTTTCCCACGCACACACAGACACAATAGAAACACAGACACAGCTTCAAAGCGGCAGCACTCACCAGGATACTGCCTGAAGAAACCTTTGGCACTCCCAAAATACTGCCAGATGAGGGTTGGATCTCTTTCAAAATTATCTACAAAAACTTTATTGAGCGCTTCGGACCAGTACACTCCATTCACTATGTCAGGATCTGAGAAGAGGAGGAGGATGTACACAGGAGACAGGAGAGAAAAAGAGACAAGTAAATTAAAAGGTGTTAATGTTAATCATCATGGAGCTCGGCTGACCTTTTTAACCCCTCGAAGGAGATACAAAGCCTGTGACTAACCCCCCTTGCCTCCTCCCTCTGCTCGACGAGCTTTCCTTTGTGAACTGAACACAGACTTATGTGGAGTCCATTACATGCAAACAAAAGCAGCCGCGGTGACATGCAGGGAGAGCTGACACACTCCCTTACAAGACAAGAAGCTTCTCAACAGCGGGCGTATGACAAACATCCTCTTCACTGACTTTGAAGGGTCTGCAGCTACTTTCTCTTTCTGTCTGGACTCGTTATCGATCCCTGAATGCCTCTTCTGTGACACTGATACTGCTCCAGCTACCATTTCTCACCATCACCACTTTACTTTCCTCCCTCCTCTTCTCCTCCCCCCACATCATCCCTCAGTAGTTAAATAACAGACACACATTTCTGCAGGAGCCCTCCTCACCTTTGTTGTACATGTTGGTGGGCACCTGCACCACACTGAGGCTCAGGTTGACTGACAGGTTATTAAAATGATCATTGGGCTCCAGGAGGAACTCTCCTCCCAGCTCCACGTGATTTCCCTCCTCGTCCACTTCATTGATCAGCACGGCGTTAAAGTACTCGTACTGTGGAAATAAGAACAAGCAGGAAAAATATTAACCAAAGCCTATGAAATATAAGCATGCAGCATGCTTTTGTGCTCTTCTTTCAGCTCAAAATCAAAAATATTAGTATTTAAAGATGGTTTCTCATCAATTATTTATCCTAAAACAAAACTGAAATGTTTAATTTGTAATTTGAAAAACATTTTTCAAGCGGAAACCTTTCCTGTCTAGTAGCCAGTCAGTCTTTATGTGCCTTCAGTTTTCAGTCTGCACAAACAATACTCTTTTAAGTTCATCTGAAAGAAGTTTGAGCTGTTAGAAAAAGTAAGAATCTTCAAAAGGATCACTTTTTGTTTCCGATGAATTGCTGCAGAGAGGTAAAGGGAAATGCAAGACTACTTTCACAGCCAGATAAATCAGTTCAAACAACTACAACAAAAAAAATCATTTTATTGAGCGTAAAGGAAGGAACATAAGTGTGGTTTGTAGGTTTATTTTACTATAATGTGTTAGGCCTCACATAGCTGTCCTTTTATGGCCTCCAGCGCCTGTCGGGGTAAAGACTGTGTTTATCAAAGAGAGTCACGTATGCCACACAAGGTTTTCAATAAATATTGCCCAGGCTGCAATCAACTCAAATCCCTCATTTTTTGTCCTTTTATTCACTCAATCTGCCACAACGGGTTTCATTTAAAGCAAGAACAAAGAGTTCTATTTTGTTTGCTTTACTGTATAACTTTGCTAGGGCAATTTAACAAAGAATTACTGAGTCTGAATGTTTAAATTGCTCTGTCTCAATCCAACATGGTGATAGGCATTATAAACTAGTTATTTCAACCTTCCAGCTGACGGTCTGGTTGTCTATTTAGGTTGTAGAGACGAAAAAGAACTGTGCAGTGTGTTCACGGGATATTAAAAAAAAAAAAAAAAAAAAAAAGTCAAATTTTCCCCAGGTTTTTTTTTTTTTACTTATGCTGAGGCACCACAAAATCCCACCTATAATACATAAATTATCAGATAAAAATTCAAGTATCCAGGACAATATAAGGGGTTGAAGTGTTAAGTCTATATTGGCTGACAAAGAAATGGATAAAATGGTGTTTATAAAGTTGAAATAAATCCATGGAAGCATGTCCATTCACAATGTAGAAATCATGAATTAGGGGCAAAAATATCCTAGCAGTAAAGTCACGCCCATGTACACAGGAGACTCAGGTTCAAGTCCAGCCTGTGGCTCCTTTCCCGCATGTCTCTCCCCCACTCTCTTATCACGGTTTCTGACTCTATCCACTATGCTCTACCCTAATTAATGCATCAAAAGCCCCCCCCAAAAAAATATATTAAAAAAAGAAAGAAATCATGCATTGTATTTTTTTATTTATGATGGTTTCAATATTATCTTTCAATGTCAAACTCAAATTTTTCCCAAATGCAAACATTGGGTGTTTCAGCTAGGTGGACTCAGTTTCTTATTAAAAAACACTCTTACACATGGAGACCAGTCCAGTTAATCTGCTCCTACATCTTAGCTACAGCCAATCATTAACTGACTTATGTGATATGGTTAAATCTGGAATTTCTGAGGATTTCTGTTGAGTAAGAGTAGTTTGAAAAATTTCCCAGAGTATCCAAAAAAATCTTTAACTTTTGGTCACTGATCGCTGAAGTCCAAAAAAGACCTGGACGGACAAAGGGGACTTCACAGCTGCCTGTGCAAAGCTCTGTCCTCCCTGAAGTGAAAGCCAACAGTTAGCGTGTCCTGTCCTTCACTGCCTCTGCGGCAGAAGAGAGACCGTCTCATCCTGTGTGAGCGGCCTCTCTGTGGCCTCTGCTCCTGATTGTCTGCACTGAGAGAAGGGGAGAGAGAAAGGGAGGGAGGGAGAGATTGGTGATGGACTCTATAGCATCACACTCGGGGGAGGCCGCATGGGCATCACCATCAAGCAGTCGCTGACAGCTCATACCACGCCTGAGCGGCTCTCTGACGAGCTGCGGCGAGGAGGAGGGTGGGGGAGAGGGGGGCGGCTGTAGAGGAGAGAAGAAACGTGCACCCTCAGCAAAAAGTGATGGTGCTGTAGAGAGGCACGTTAAGCAGCAGGGTTATTACTGTAGAGCGGGCCAGGGGACACTGCAGCTCAGAGACGCCCCGCTGACTCTTACACCACTGCAGTTAGCTGGAGGCCTGCTGCAGAGACGGCCTTAATGTAAAACCACAACACAGTATCTGCAGAGGGTGGGTCTGAATAAGCTTTAATCTGAGTTCTAACTGTCTAACAGGCCCTCTCTTACTACAGTACAAATACTGTAGGTAACAGCTTCATTAAGCCACAATGCATTTCTTCTACAGCTGTCTATATGGAGATATAATTCATTCCTAGTTGACACATCTTTAAAATGTGAGGCTGCTGTAAAATGTGATTGCCAAAAACATTCAGTATACGAGCAAATATACTTCACTACAAGCAAATCAAATGGTCTTGAAGCTTACTTTTTAAAATGGTTACAGTTTTAGAAACCATAATGACAGCAGAATGCAATAACAAAAAGGACAATGAGGATTTATTGCATTTCTGAACATCATACTCTCCCATTAAAGTTTATTTTTGTCATAAAGGTATGGCATAAAAATTTAACAAGGATTCCTAAATTTCATCATATCTTTGCCTTTTTGATTATTCTTTCACTTAATGGCAAAAAAGGCAGATATTCTGTCCCATTTCTTCAAGGTTCATGAGGTTTTGGCAGAGATTGCACAAAGATTAATGGGACAAATTCAAACCGTTGTAATTGCACCAGTGTGCCAAGTCATCTATTCAAAATGAACTTTCAGATTTCGCTCACACTGGGCCTCATTCACCAAAACATACCTTCTTAAATTTGGTTTTAAGAAAGTTTCAAGAGAAACCTACATCACGTTCATGACATGTTCTTAAACTGATGACCTGTGTTGTTAAATTGATGAATGTTAGGTGCTTATGAGTTGGAAGCATGTGTACATTTCTCCTAATTAGCATAGAAAAATGCCCCTTTTATGCCCATATAAGGGCATGAGACTGAAGGGCTTTGTGCAAACACAGAAGGAACACAGTGAGACAAACGGTAGCAAGATATCAGTGACACTGAAATCAAAATAAGCAATAAAAGTAGGGCAATCAAATTAAACAAGTTAATTACTATAGCTAAAGGTCCAGAGTGAGTGCACCAATTTTTTTAATCGCAGTTAATCTCATGCTTTATTGTCCTTTTCAGCACTCTTTGGTTAAGCCACATCAGTGTCCCTCTGAAGCCAATGCAGATAAGTTCATGTTATAATCTTGGATCCACCTACATAAGCAGGTCTATAACCACACAGGAAGTCAGTTACCCTGAGAAAAATCCAAAATGAATCAAAAACAGTTAAAACAATAATGGAATTTGATGATGAAATGTGATAAAAGTGGGTGATTAATCACAGTTAACCACAGGATTCGTGAGATTAATCGGGAATACAGTAATTGTGCAGTGGATTCTAAGAATAAGAAATGCTTAGGTAGTTCTGAATTGCATGTAGTGCTGTTCCAGATATAACCCAAAAAAGGATGATTTAATCATATGATTTAATTGTATTTCCAGCACCTATTGTGGATATTTAATACTACAAACACAGTTAATTGATGGGAGGAGGTCATCTTTTCTAAAACCTGATGCTGCTAAAATGATATTCCATCATTTAAATACTTTTTTAATACCCATATGAGAAGATAGGTTTTCCTTGTTGTAAATAGACTTAATAAAATGTCTGCACATGCTGAATTTTTATTCTTTATTCAACATTTTGCAGTTAAGATCAAACACTGCAGTCATGTATTTGTTCATATATTTTAATTAAAAATGTTACATTGACAAAAATGCAATAAAATATCATTAAAATTATGTTACTGTGTCACTTTTAATCTGAGTGCTAATGAGTACAAAATCTAAAAATCTATGCTGTCGTTTCAGTACTCATATCTGCATAAGCGTGCCTTAAAATGTTCTTAGATTTTGTTCTTGGCTAAAACAAATCACACAAATTTTGGTGATGTCCCAGTCTTTTTAAAAACTGTTTAAGAGGGTTTTAAGAACAAATTTCATCTTATGAACAGTTGGTGAGTGAGGTCCATTATTGTCAAAAGAGGCTCTGTTAGAAAACACTAAACCAAAGCACCTTTAAATATCACAGTTCATCACGTATTTGAGGTTAGAGAAACGTCTTGTGGCTTCTTCAGTTCTGATCTGAACACCCTTGAACTGCACACCCACCTGGGTCAATGCAAAACAGCCCAGTGTCTGTGAGCCACTGCTGGGGAGATAAGAGCAGTCGGCTTATCTCATTGTGGTCAGTGAAATGGTGCGTGAAAAATGTGCGGTGTCAGGGGAAGCGAGCCTGGCTAAATGATGCCACAAGGAGTAATATGGTGACATCACATCATTATCACAGGTGGATATTGAATTTACCTTATTATTTTTTATAGCCTTGAAGATGAAACAACTGCATGATGGGCCAGAGCTGTATGAAAACTGCTAGCAAACGATGTTCAAATGGCTCCAGAAATATACAAAATCTTTTTATTGTAGGACTTCACTTTTTGAATAATTTGTAAAACCTCCAAAATTGGTCTGGTGATGTTTTTGAAATGTAGAAGGCCGACTTAAGGGTACAATAACTTAAAATATATCTTGTGAGTAAAATGATAAATATGCTTCTTAAAAAGATAGGTACAGCTATTTCAAGTGTCCCTATAGCACAGGATTTAACAAAAGTTAGAAAACATTATTTTAAAACTGATTAAGGATCCAGCACATGCAAAATTCTTTAGAAAGTCTATTTTCATGTTTGTAATCCTCCTGAAACTGATGAAATTATGAAAAATGACTAGATGCAGCAAAATCTATAAAAACAATAAAGGAAAAATATTTCTGATGATTTGGGGTCAAAAATAGCAGATGTGTTTTTGGTTTAAGGGTACAGTCTCCCTGTCTTGTTAGGGCTGTGTGAACAGCAGAGAAACGGGCAGGAAACAAGCTGGCTGAAACGTATTCTTATGATGTAAATGCTTCTATTAACTGTAAAGTGCTGCCCGTTATTTCACTGTTTTGTTGCTCCAGTGCGTTTCCAATCTAGGGCCATGAAAGTGAAACAATGCGGCGCAAAAGACTTTCATTTATCTTTGTCCACTGGGGAGAGAGAGAGAGGGAGAGAAAGAGAGAGAGGGAGAGGCTGTACTCTCTGCAGACTTTTAGGAAATAGGCAATGAGAGTGGCTTAAAAACGTCCTCAACAGTGTCAGAGCGCGCGTGCACATCCTGTGAAATATTTTAAAGCAGAAGAAATATGGACCAACCTTGGTCGTCATTTTCCTCTATGCAATGGCCTACGTTTTGCCTGTTTACAGTTTAACTCGGTATCATCCGAGAAGTATTGTGCCCATTAACAGTTTGGCACAATAATCATAATATTTAAGCATGCATTAAAACCTGCAGCAAACCTGGGATGCAGCAATAGATCTTGATCATGGTTTCTACAGTAGTTACTGTACAGCACCTTAGGACGCAGCCGCAGCACAGAGCAGCTCTGAGCAATGATGGCTCTTAAAAAACAGCCAGTGTGAGTTATGGCAGCATGGCGCTGCAGACTTCAGTATGTGCGACATTTCTTATCATAGAAACATGATGTATCAAAGCGCAGCCAAGACAGTAGTGTGAAGGACGACGCCAACACAATTAAAGACTTTAGGGCCCATTAGCCTCCGCTCACCTTGCACTGTCCAGCTTAAAAATGATTCACGCCGATTTAACGCAATGACAGACCACTATTTATTTTTTTACGTCCCTCTTTTCTCCTTCTTTCCTTTTGTCCGGACAGAGCTTACCTGCAGGTCGGGGTTTTCCTCGTGCTCGTGGTGGGCTTCTTCTGCTGCCTCCACGAGCCGCTGAGAGGAGGGAAATGTTCAGACCAAAGCAAAACAAAAAGTTTATCAAACAACATGTGCTAACAATCTAATTCATTTTAAAATTCTTATAGTTTCCATTTACAAATACAAGACTTCCACAGCGGCGTCATTAGTGGTTCCTTCATTCATAGACTTGTTTAATCTCCTTCTGAGGGCCCTATAGCTTCTAATGGTTCATTTTTGCACAAAGCCCCAACTATATGAC
Source organism: Cheilinus undulatus (assembly GCF_018320785.1). Taxonomy (NCBI): domain Eukaryota; kingdom Metazoa; phylum Chordata; class Actinopteri; order Labriformes; family Labridae; genus Cheilinus; species Cheilinus undulatus. The sequence continues at coordinate 31,874,204 of NC_054867.1, read as the reverse complement.
TGTTTTTTTAATTCAACAAATTTCCTTACATTAAAGAAAAAAAAATCAGGCAGAATATCCAGTTTTCGCCTTTGGATAAAATGACCAGTGTAGGGAGTACCGCTTCAACTAGTGACCGTGTGAAGTGGTGACTTTCAGCCGAATGTCTGTGCTAAAGAGAAGGCCTCTTTGTTTAGTTTAGTATTTTTTTTTCTTAAGAAATAAGAAATACTTTCTGACATGATAACTAAAAACCCAGAAAAGAGGATTGCGAGGGTAGCTACGCCTCTGCGTTTTAACGAATGTAACTACGTCAACCACTTACGCATCCGGCTAAAAGACACCTGATAACTGGACCGCCAATTCCACCAAAACACCATCATCTGTATTTTTCCTTACAATCCTTGTTTATATTCATGTTTTTGGTCAAAGTCGGCTTTCACATAAAAACGTGGGGCACTCCAGTGGTTAGCTGCTGTAAAATGATTGATGGAGTCACGTTATTGGAGCAGGATTAAACGTCATGTACGTGAAGAACCGAAAGCTTCGGAAAAATAATTTCTGTAAAAAGTGCTTGGCTTTGTGTTTCCCGTGAAATTGAACCTAAACGTTACAGTCACTCTCCCCTCCCAGGAGCAGCAGGTAATTAACATCTGTCACATGTGTCAAAGTAAATGCTACATAAACACAACCGAGGCTTTATACGGCAGAGCAGGAGGTGAACAAATTCAATTGACCTCGTGCGCGGTTCTGACTTTGTCAGCAGTTGGCAAATGCAGAGAACTATTATGAAATAAATATCGTGTTTTCTCATTTTGGCGCAGAAATAAGCCTACGTCTTAATATTATTTCCTTTATCATATTTTGTCTACGGTCAGGCACCTCAACTTCACTGGTTTGTTGAGCTCACTTCCTCATTTTGACGTTTTAATTTGGAGCAGACTGATGACGTCAGCAAATTAGATGTCGCGAGTGAGCCAGTATGAGATTTAATATGAGTCTGGCTTTTGGCCTATATTTAGACTAAAACGGACGCTTTTCCGCCTTGTGTCGTTTAGTGTTTTTTCATTTGTGATTATGAATGTTACTCTTACGTATCTTAGGGAGTCGAAACACGAAATGACAGCATTCCTGTGTGTAATTTATGGGCTAAATGTCCTGAATTGTCTCACACATGGGATCAGGCGGGGAGAGATAAACGTTATCATTTCCCAACAGTCCCTGCGAGGTGCAGCATTAAAAATGATTACAAGCTCCTTTGCTCTGAGGTCACAGACAGGCTGCGGCTGCTGTGAGGATAACTCCAACAGAATGAAATAAATGCAGGACAAGTAATTCTGACCTACCTGTACAGATTACAATTATAAAGTAAAATTTAACCCGTAAAACCATAACAATATTCCTGTTTTCCCATGGGACTTTTCATTGGAATATTTCATAGACTGTAGGAAAACTAGGCCTACTGGAGTGTGTTGGGACTAAGAACATTAAGTTACTCCTTTTGGACACTCACTAAATTTATTTCGAAACAGTAACAGGCCTATTTCATAAAAACTAATGTTTTAAGATAAAATAATAGTTTTCAAATGTTTTAAAACCATACATAAAAGCTATAGTAATCAATTGTGGCAAACAACTGACTTTTTGGTTGCTGAAGAGCTGCAATCTTTGTCACCCCAGCCCAGATTACACGATAAAATCAGAATGAATGAGTTCAGGCAAAGTTGAATATCAGACAGATATGTCTGAGACTCAAAAGCTGCTTCTGAACATCTGACATGCCAAATGTAAAAAACACAGTGCTTTTAGCTGACACTTAATTTCAGTGTTTGCAAAATTAAAATGACCCTCTAATTAAAAATAGTGTTTCCTTTCCAATAAATACTGTGGAATAGAAATATTAAATAAAAAGAAAAATATACAAATTTCAGCATATGCAGGGCTTTACCTACCCTTGTAGCTTCTGCCTTTTTCCTGAACACTTCCTCCATCTTCACAGCCAGGTTTTTGACCAGCTTCACACCATCGATTTCTTCCACTCTGACTGATTTTTCAAATTCTTTATATTTCTGAAAATTACCAAAAACAAGCATGCAGAATTCACAGACTGGACAATTGTGGGGAAAATACTACAAATTGCTTGACCTCACTAAGAGTATTTAAAAAACCCACTCCTCTGTGGTGTGTACATCTGTGAGACTGTCTCTGTGTGTTCTGTAACATTTTAGAGCACCCCTGTGTCTCTGCAGCTCCTTCTGAGAGGTGGGGAATTGTTAAACAAGGCTTATGCGGCTTCACATGTTGGCTGACAAGCGGCACGCAGCCGGTCTCAGATGAACGCCTGATAAACTCTCGCTGCATCACACACAATGATTGATCGTCTTTATCTGCTCTCAGTCATTGGCTGCACATGCTGCTGCTATCTCTCTGATTGGCTAGAGGTGGCCTTGTTGGGTGGCCGGAGGGCGGGGCTTGGATCTAAAGGCTATGCATGGTAAGAGGGTAATTGAAATGGAGTCAAAGCACAGAAAAAAGATAATAACGTGTCAGGCCTGGGTGATTCTGGGTAATGAAGTACACCCCACATAATGCTGATGCTGCTGGATGCTCAGGACCTCCAGTGATACAGAACAAAGCCCGCCACAGCCCGCAGGAATACAACATTACATAATCCTGCACCTTACTCTCTCACACTCAAACACACGTCAAAGAAAAACAAAAACCTGATCCTCTCACGCCACATCACACTCACTCTCTCTTACAATAACCTTATCTAAAAATAAACAAAAGCTGCGTTCATAAACCACATATTCAAACCACACATACACAAACACACACCAACACTCCAGTACATGAGGCGACAAATTACCTACTGAAAGGAAGAGTGTGGACTCGCAGTGGAGCAGAACAGTTCATTTCACGCCTGTCCTCCTCGCCTCAGCACTCCCAGTCCCCAAAACCCCCTCCTCCTCCTCCTCCTCTTCCTCACACTCCTCCAACTATCAATAGGAGGTTAAGACCCATCCATCAAAAGCCCTGATCATGATTATTGATCAGAATAATGACCACTGCAGACCCTGAAGAGCCCTGGAGTTCCCCTCTTTTTCCTCCTGAAATCTCTGTAAAATGGGCTAATCCTCCATAAAAGCATCTAATGATCAGCCTTAATGAGCGGCCCCTAACGACCCGTCAGCTCCCTCACAGTCCGCTGCTTTGTGCTGACTGGCTCTGCAGACATGCCTCCATGAACAGGAACATGAGCAAAGTGCTTACATACACAGAAAAAAAGGAACAAATCTGCGGGGCATATTGCAAAAAATGTGTTTGTAGAAAGATGAAAAGCATAAATGGAAGGACATAGTTTCAGTGTAAATGTTGTATGAAGAATCTGTCACCTCCATGCAGGAAGATCCGAGGTTTGGAGCCTGGAGGCGCCTTTTAATCGCAGTCTGAACACTCTCCCCATATTTGCGTGGACCTCTGGGTCCTTGACTTTCCTCCCACAGACAGGCAGCAGTGGTTTTAGGACTAATCCTGCTGCTGACTTTGATGGGAGTGCTGGACTCAGAGCTGGAGTTTGTCCCTGGACGCGGCGCTGAGATGGCCCACAGCTCCTGAAAGAGGAAGGATGGTCCAAAGGAATGGATTAAAAAGTATTACCGGAACTTATTCAACTTACAGAAGTGAAAAAGACAGCAACATTACAATGTTTAACATCAGCATTGACCGCTATTGGCCCTGTTTACAAATATCAGCCACCTGCCAAATTAACAGATGGCATGAACAGATATCAATTGTTCATCTGTCCAATCAATTTTATGATGGCATCTAGTTTATCAAGCTGCCGACTCAAGTAAAAGACTTTTTGGGGGGTAGAAAAAGGGACCGGTTGGACAAACTCTGACCTGATTTCCAGGGGTGGAAAGTAACTGATTACATTTTCTCTAATTGCTGTAATTGAGTAACTTTGCAATGCAGATGGATTAGCCAGATTCCATGTCTGTCATCTGGCAGATCCATCTTGAAAAGCTCCATTCTGAAAGAACTATACCAGGCTTGAAAATGGGCCTGACCAATCAGTGTCAAAAAATCATGGGGGTTAGTTGCACAGTAGTGTCTAGCTTGGGTGTAGCTACAGTATGGCAGCAGTTGTAACTGGGCCACACTTATTTATTAAATAAAGAGCAGAGCTTTTCATTATGTAAAAGACATTTTTCACTCTTTTCCTGTCCTGCTCTGGCATGAGTCTGGATAGTTATGGTGTGGTTTAGCTGTACCATAATTATATACAATGACTGTGCTGGTGTAACAATTAGCTTGAATAGCTGAAGTACAGGAGTTGTTTTTTCAGAATAGGGCTACATTTCTTCATTAAAACAAGAGAAAAGCATCTCACTGAAATCTTCTCTTGGAGAAGAGGATGTTTTTGCCCTTCTCCTGACTGGCCTCTGCACCAGTTTTGTCCACCATGCTCAACCATTCATAAAATAAGGCAGCGTCAGTTTGTCGAGCTCACGTTACTACAGGAGTTGGGCATGTCCACTACCTGTTTTGTCTTGTCGCTCTGATTGGCCTGTATTCAATGTGACAGACAGATTAATTGTCCAATCATCTTCTGGGAATTTTTTGGAAAATTCTGCCTTTCCCAAACACTTTGAACTGGAGCTTTCCAAGATGAATGTGATATATATCCATGCATTGGATACATCAAACAGTCTATGTAGCAAGTCAGGTTAGTAACTGAGTGGCTTTTTTGTGTACTTGCACTTTTTGAGTACTTTGAAAATCTTAACCTTTACTTAATAAGGAGGTCAAAGCTTTCTGGCAAGAACAAGAAACTAGCTTGTAGTTTGACTTTTACAAAACATGATGGTCAGTAGCATAAAGCTAGAGAATAGTCCCACATTTCATCTAAAAAAAACATGTTGGATTTTACTTTAGGTTAAGTCACACCTTATAATAAATAACCCGATTGGAGATCTATACTCTCTCGCAGTTATTGCACATGAAGGGAGTACCTCTCTTTTACTTTAAGTGAACTTTAAATCAATAACTTTTTACCTTAACTTGAGTAGATTTATAGACCATTAATTTTACTTCTAATTTAGACGATCTTTACTATAACTTCAGTACAACAGTCTGGTTCTTATGCCACCTCTGCTGTTTTCATGGTCAAGTGTGAGAGAAAATGCTGGCAGACTAAAAGTCTCACAACAAAAGAAGTATTAAAAAACATTGGTATAGGCTAAAAACACTGGCCCTAATTGTTACAATCAGTGCATCTCTTCTCATAATAAAGACAGTTTTTGATCCCACATGTTCTCAAATATACAAACCCTGTTATCACGATCAACCGAAACCAAAAGCATGACATCTTTGAAGAAAATCTTCTCATCTTCAGTCATTCTTTCAACCAAGAGTAGCCATAAGAGACAGAAACAGAGCTGTCTAAATGACTATCACCATTTCAATACTGAAGATTTACCATTTTAATTAATTAGGGATGCACAGATACCGACACCAAGCCTAAGTGCTCATATTCATAAAATATTGCAGACACTGGACTCAGTATCATTCAAAGCCTGATGTTAGCCTCTCATTATGTGAGTATGCAGTCAAAGTTGGAGCCATGTCTTCAATTTGGTCATATTTGAACAAAAATGAGGATGAAAAAAGTAAAAGAGAACGAAAATCATGCACTAAGAAATGGTAAAGTGGAGGGATGAAGAATATCTGATGAAAATAGAATGAACTTTCAAAATCATTTCAAGAACAGCTATGGTGGTATTAAGTAACTGTGTTTGTACTCGGTATCAGAGAGTACTCAAATGTAGTTCTTGTACTCATACTTGGACTGAAAAAAATGTGGTACTGCTGCATCCCTTGGTGCCAAGGGCTTCTGTTTTTGTCACATTTACATTCAAAGGGGTATCAATATCTTTGACTTGCACCAGTATTAAATCCAAGCTTCAAATTCTGCATCAAGACAATCCTGAATTAAACTCATTGTCGGAGACTAACACTGCTTCATTTCTGTTTTAAAAGCTGTTGTCATGATTCTGTTGAATTTGAAAGCACATATTTGCTTTTATTTTCTCCTCTTTTTAACTGAATAAACCTAATCTAATCCCACAAACAATAGTCTGTGAACATACAGATGACCTTAATTAATTTGCCAAACAACTAAAATGCAAAATATTAGGCTTTTCAAATGATTACATTTTTATTGCCATTAATCTCTTTTTTTTGTCATATTTTGGAATTCCTCTATTTTGCATTTAAAACTGATTGTTTTGAATCTTAAACAAAGGGTACATGATTCCCTGTTTGTATACAGACCTAATTTTATTTTGAAAGAGAACTACAACTTTGGGTAGAAGGAAGATTATGACATAGACTTAACAACAAAAAGCCAACCTGTTAGGGGTTGAAAAGGAAAATAAGCAAACTGTAATGAAGATGGAGATGATATTTTTCTTCTCCACTATCCTGTCTGTAAGGTTTTCAGAGTGAAAGGAGACATCGAGGAGCAGTGGTGGACCTATTTTACATCACTGGCTGCAGGGACGTGTGACAGTGGTTAACCAAAGTGTACTGAAAGGGAAATAAAAGATGAAAAAAAATCACTCTTAAAATATACTATATAAAATATGGCCTTGATCAATTGTGATCAATGCATTGTTGATGACAGCACTATAAAATACAGCAGAACACTTTCTATAAATATTTCACCTTTCAAAGTTTTTGTTACCACATTTTGTGCTTGTATAAACCCAAATCAGCCAGACATGGGCAAGCATTACTTGTACCTGACAAGCAAACTGAAGGTTTTAAGAAGTGCTGAGTTGGCAAAGGGGTGCGTGGTGAAACAGCAGTTAGTGCTGGCACCACACATCTAGAAGAGCTCCTGGTTTGAATCCTGCTCAGACCAGGTTTGTGTGGAGTCGATATGTTCTTCCCATGTATGTGGTACAAAAACATACTTGTTAGGTTAATTGGTGACCCTAATTTGATTAGAGGTGTGAGTGTTTGTCTGTCTCTGTATGTTGACTCTGTGATTGACTGGTGACTCTGGAGTATAACCCGCCTCTATCCATGACAGCTTTGACAGGCTCCAGCTCCTTGTGACCTGAGCAGTATAAGTAGAGTAGATAATGAATAGATTGCTGAGTTGTCAAATAAAGATGACAGACGTCTTAGCATTTTAAACAAAAGGCTCTTGTTTAGTTATACACTGTCATCATATAAGCATACTGAGCAAAGAAGAAACACCTCTACGTTCATCACACTTCTTCAGTACTGAACCTCTTCAGCTTGCAAACCACCTTGACAGTTTGACGTTAGTGTATCTGGTCACACTCTTCTCAGAATCACAGCACTTTAATTTAAATTCTAATTCAGCTGAAGATCGAAGAGTGTGAAAATAAACAGATTAGCTCAGGATTTCTTTTAGAAAAAGGTTTTGGAACATTTACTTTAGGTGTAATGAAAGAAGATTAGCGATGTATGCTACTATCGGCATGTTATCAGTACTGAAGATAGGAAAATTTCTGCCAGTATTTCCAACTGATGCTGTAAATATCAGGTTAGTGGGGTTTTAGGCAGAACCAGTAGACCTACATTGGCTGAAGTCTGTTTCTTTGTACATCCTCAAGTGTAAAGGTCTCAGTGACACTTGTACATTGGCATTAATATTTTTGCTTTTAGTTACAATGAATTTGGATATATCTGCATATTGGATATTTGCAAAAACCCAATACCGTGCATCCTGTGCATATATAAAAATATTTTTATTGGGGGGTGGGGTCTACTGAATTTCTTCATTAAGATTTGTGGATTTTAAAATGCCTAAAAACATAAATGCACAGTGTGTCTCATAAGAGCATCCTGTCAGACACTTCTCCATCTCCACCTGACTGATCTCTGACCAGCGAAGGCCTGAGAACACAAAGTCCACCTCTAACAGAGAGTGGTCAGAGAGTTAAATCAACTACACGGGGTCATCGCTCTCTCTGCTGCTTTCACTCGTCCCTCATTTCATAACCTCCCTCTCACTCACATACACACACACTCAAGCACACACAGAGCGCGCTCTCTAATTCAATCTGTCTCCTTGTCGCGTTCATGTCCAGAGGTTGAAACTCTTGACTCCAGAGAGTTAACTGAAGAGATGAGATGAGAGGGGAATCAGAGCTGTGGGTAATGGGCCGTGTCAAGTACAAAAACACACAACCACACACTCTCACGCACACATAGAGCTCTGTCTCTTCCAAACACACCTGAGTCCGCTCTAAAATGACGCATCAGCATTCAGCTGAGACACTGAAATGTTTCTGCAGCCATTACGGCAAACGTGGCGTCACAGCGTACAGTCGGTCCATGTAGCTACATGACAATCAGACAAAGAGACGACACATTTATGTGAAACACAGGGAATACCTTTTGTAGCAGCTGAGATCCAGAATATTTTGCAGAGATTGATTTGATTTCTCCACCAAAAGCTGAGGCCCAGAGCTTCACACTAAAATATAAAAACAAGAATAAAGGCATTTGTGCTCAAAGTTTTTCACATAATGAAGCACATAAAAATAACAAAAGGTGCGTTTCAATTGTGTAAAGTAAAAGTTATTGCCAAAGTTTAAATACATTTTGCTTTGAAGACATCACGACCAAATAATGTGAGATTAAAGTTTGAGCAGCAGTCACGGATGTCGATTTACATCTGTTATCTCCTCTCTGATTCCTGCTGTGTCCTCTCCTCACCCCTCCTGCTTTTATCTCTGCTCAGGCGTCATTTTTTAAGGCTTTACCTCTGACATCAGTAGAAAGATTATGCTGAAGGCCTGTCGACCCTGACCTTCACTGTCCTGACAGATGACTGCCTGTAATTTCGATGATCTATAAGGTACTTTGAAACTTCTTTTATTTAACTCTTAATGACTCTTTAGTGAATAAAACACACCTATGATGCAGAATGGTGCAGGGAGTGAACAGATGCTGTTCTGGGCCTGTTTTAAGGATAAAGAAAAACCTCATTTAATCAAGTGTGACTGAAAATAAAGAAGGCTGAGTGTAAAACAGTAAAAAGTATTTTAAAGGCTTTTTCAGAAATTTGGAATCCACACACTATTTTTAACACTTCTTTTTCGATTGGTAATTTTAAACTAACTCAAAATAAGGAAAATTGCAGGAAATTTACCATTTAAAAAGGTAAAAAAGTGTACTGTCATCACCTAAGCTTTCAAATCTGCCATATTTCAGTGCTTTCATTATTTTACTCTGAACAGTGTGTTACCCAGGCTGTTTTATCTAGAATCAGCAGTAATGTTGTAGACTTTTATCTGGTTTGTTTGTTACCGAAGAAATACTTTATAAAACCCTGCAACAAATGGTTTCTAATAAAAGTTTTGCCTTTTAAAACGTCTTAAAATTTGCTCTTTGATATACTGAATTACACAAAACAGGATTTCAAAATGTTGCAGTCATTATCCTTAAATATAGAGCTTTTGATATAGTTAGATCACACCACTAACCATATCATATTAAGACAAACACAACAACTTTTTGAAAGTCTTCAAATGTTGGAATTAATTTTTAGGATAAAAAAGATCAGGATGTTAATAGCACGGGGATGTTTTGTTTTTTAATACTAACAATATTTGTCACTATGAGCAACATATTTTCAGAGAATATGTATTTTGTGCTATGTTACACATACTACACACAAAAAATACACATACTTTGTTATTTCTTTTTAAAATCTGTTAAATTGCCAGCACCTGTGTTGCACTGTGTTATAAAGTATGAAGGATTTTCATTATTGACTTGTTTTTACCTTAAATTACTTAACGGCCCATCATGCAATTTTGTACATTATCAAATCTCAATAAAGTTGTGGGAAAAAGGTTCAACATAATTTCTACACCAATACAGGTAAATTATTAGATTTTTTTGGCCTATAATTATCATAATCTATTTTAGGAATGACAGAGAAATAGGAAGTCTACCGAGTTCTAACATGTTTGCTCAGTTTTAAATTCCCCCTACTTTTTTATTTTTAATTTAAAAAAAACATGTATTTGTCTGATTCCTTTCACCGTTAGCATCACTTTAAAGAACATGCTTAAATTAAGTTTTAATATGGGTTGACACACAGAGGTTCATTTAAACTCCACATGTTGGAACTGCTTAGACATTCAGGGAGATTTAAGGAGCAGAAATCTGTGAATCCTCCTAAAATTCATATAAATTTTAAACAGATATCCTGTGATTTTTCCATCTATCTGCCTGTATGAGATCAACATATTGAAACAAAGTTGCAGAGTTGCCTCTCACTCACACTGACAGAGGGATCCCTTGCTGGGACCCCGACACCTCCAGCATGTTCACGCCGACGAGGATCCAGACCAGGAGGAGGCTGCTGCTGCACGTGCGCGAGAACAGGATCCCCCAGTCCCCCGGCATCTTCTGCTCTGACTGGAGAGAAAAATACCTGAACAAAAAAAAAATCCAGGCTCAGCAGCACCGTGCTGGGTATGTGGACCCCGGTACACCGTCTCCAGCCGAGGTAGTGCCGGCACGTCCCCTACTGTACAGAGAGAGAGAGAGAGAGAGAGAGAGAGAGGGAGGGAGAGAGAGAGAGAGAGAGAGAGAGCATCATCCTCATCCAGCCTCTGCTCCTTTCTCCGAAAAGGGAAAACCCCCTCAGCATGCTCTCTGCTGCTGCATTCTCGGAGCTTCATTCCTGGAGACGTTTCCCCTGCTTTTCTGCGGAGAAGCTGGAAAACCTTGGAAGTAGATTATAATTCGTGGAGATAAGAAAGAGGGTTTCTTGCCTGAAAGAGAAGGTGGACAGGAGCATCGGTCTCAGCATCAGGAAAAAAATACATTGCTCAAAATTGCCAAAATTTTAAACAAAAAACTTTATTTATTGTCTGTTTTCTTTCAGTTCCACGGCTCAGAAGTGAATTCATTTTACGCTGACGCTGCAGTATCACTCTGCTACTGTACAAGCTTAATGAGCTCTAACCTCTGCTGCACTTACACAACAAAGACAGAGTTATCACCAAAACAAGAATGTGGTCATACTTAAGCTTTATTACAGAAGATATTGTGCTTTCGAAACACTGGAGATATAAGCACATGATATGGTTGAGTCATATGTTTTCTTAAAAAAAAAAAGAAGCAGAAAAAGGGGGGATTTCTTACGGAAAATGGCTCAGTGTGCGGTAATGAGGCTGCAGATGTTTGATGAAAGCTTCCGCACTGCCAGCAGCACGACAGAAAAAAAGACTAGGAGGGAAATTTGATGTTTGAGAACATGTTTAAACTCGGTTTCACACCGCATACAGAGAAGGAAATTACACTAAACATCAAAAAATGAAGTTACCTGACACGAGAGACCGAATTATTGCGGTAAAATCGACCCTGATTGGCCATAATATCATTTGACCAATGACGTCATGCCCCTCAGCATCAACTTTCTGAAGGAGCTGTATTAGCATTAAGTTTTAGCTACTGTTTTTACGCATCAGTACTTACAATGAATCAATACCGAGTCATCCTGTTTCCATCTCTAAACTGCTGATAAAGAAGCGATAATGTTGTCAAGGCGGGCGACACTGTGCTCCACCCGCCTCCAACTACTCCCGCCACCCCTCCAAACCGTGTTTGGACTTGAGGCTTTTATTAGTTGTGTAATTGCGTCGTACATCAAAGTTGTGAGGAGCCTGTACTGTCTGGCGTGTGCCGATAAGGTGCCTGGCCGCGAGTTGGATGACGGACAGTATCATCCAGTGTCTTCTACACCAGCCTCTCTGACTGCTTTAATTAACTATCGACGGCGAATAAAAACAGTCCTCGTGCACCTCTGCTGAAGTGTCCTCGAGCAAGGGATACGTCACTTCCGGGTTAATCAGCCAATCTCACCGTGGAGGATCCAAAACAAGTTCTCGACGTGAATGGATGTTTGAATTCATAGGCCTAATCCCAATGTCCACACTCACGCACTCACTGACTCTGAGGCGCGCTCCCGGTAAGTGCACGAGGGCTCAGGGCTGTCCCACTGTCAAACCATGAAGTGCGTGAGGAATCTCTTGCTGACTTTTTGAGCCCTTCATACACCCTTTCCGTGAGTGGGCATCTCTGCGGACTTAGCGTGAGGGAATTACCCATAGTTCATTGCATTGTGACATATGACAGGGATTCTCGGGGATGCCCGGTAAACGCTACAAAAGTGAAGTGAAAAGAGTGAAATTATAAATTAAAAACATGGCTGATGCAAAAAAGGGGTGGATGTTGCAAAAAGAAGTATTTTTCCTGTAAATAAACTGATATAAAACAGCCTTCATCCACTGAAACAGGTATATAGGTGAGGCACGCTTGTTTTTAATCTCCGTTTTAAGCTCTGCAAGATGCCGCCTGTCAACAAAAAACCAGTTCCTGTTTCTACCATTTCGAGCCCTTGCAGCCTCACTCACTCACTCAAACACTTTCCAGGTGCAGTCAGTTGAGTCAATGAGGGCTCAGGGTTTGGGGAGGACTTCTCTACAGGGGTGGAAAGTGACTAATTTACCAAAATTACTGTAATTGAGTAGTTGTTTTTGGGTAGTTTCTGAGTTCATTTTGAAAGCAGTCCTTTCACTCCTCCATAAGTTTGAACCAGAGTAACTGTACTTTTTCTTTAAGTACAATACTCCATTACTTTTTCCATCTCCGTTTACTAAAGTAGCACATAATGAGAGAATGAATCCACACTTCCATATCAGGCTGTTGTACACAGCAAAAACTCATCTTGATAACTCAGTGTAAAACATTGAGAAGTTGATTTTAATTCCCAAAGTGTAATTTTAACTACGTTCCTAGTGAAATGTTTTTTTATCATTGTAGTTATTTGACAGTGTAGATCCACCTGTATTAGTTTGAATCAGTCAATTGTTCTAAGCTCGGCCTAATGCGACTTCAAATCTGTGTGGGTGGAGTTCTCATAATAATGTTTTTGTTGGATTGTTGTTGTTGTTTCTCATGTGTGACACGTTTGCACCGTGAGTGAAATTAACAGCTGAGTTGTAGTTCTCATAGGTGCTCTTACAGGTGCTCTTAATGCATATTCAGCATCAGTATTAACTGCCTTGCTCTGAGGTTGGCTCACTGCATTGTTCTTGCCAGAGGAGACCAACCTTGCCACAGATTTTCAACAGTTACCTCAGCTCTGTGTTGTAAATACTGAACACTTTCAAAAGTGTGGTTTAACTTTATTTAGGGTGGACCAATATGGACACTTTTAAAATGTTAAATTTAACTCTGTATGAGTTTAAAACTCTCAGTTTTGCTGTGTAGTTAACTTTATTATAGAGGTTGGTTGGATGTCTATTGTTTTGTTGTGCTTGCCAATAAGGAAAGATGTTATTTTACTGTGCAAGTCCTTAGTAGCTACTTAGTACTCAGTATGTATAGTACACTTTAAATTAAATAGTTTTTCCTATTTGAGTAGATTTATAGACCAGTGCTTTTACTTTTACTAAAGTAAAAGTAAAAAGTATTTAATTAAAAGTTGACTTAAAGTACTGAGCATTGATTGCCCCAAAGGGTGCCCCCTTGACGAAGATTTGGATAACCGTGACCTGAAAAATGAGAAACGACACAGACATGTGGTCAGACACATTGATTGTATTCTGCTTTTTTCCACAGTAACTTATGTCCTTATAATTCCCTACACACAGTCCTAATCTCTTAACCTTAAAGTCTATTCTGAGTGTTTTTAGCATTAGAAAAATACAAAACAGTTGTGTCACATGCTGCACCCTACCTCAAAAGTGATGCACAAGTAGGATATTAAACTCAGGTGTAAGAGGATGAGCACAGTTTTACAGGGTCACATGCTTCCTTTATGTCTGTCTGCATATTGCTGGTTTTACATTAGTAAAGACCAAAGTGGATAGCACACTTTTGGTTGCTCCTCACACATGTTAAGCTTTAAAACATGTTTTTAGTCCCAGGTTTCAGTTCCAGGCCTGTCATTCCTAAACCCATGGCTCTACCCACTACCCCCACACGAGGGGAGGGTTCATCTAGAGTTACCTAAAATAACACAAGTGTTAAGCCTCTCATTCAGACTTAAAAATAAACACTCACTGGGCTTAAGTGATGTTTGTTTATACTGCCACTGTCTTCAATTCTATATCAAGATTACAGGGGTGTGTAGTAACTCCCTACATTAACCCTGTGTGAGCTCTCCATGGTGCTGAATTTGCTCTATAGTAGGTTAACTGTGTTGTTTCAAAAACACATCTTAAAGTACACACTTTCCAATGAAGAGTCAACCCATACAACTCATAGTTATTTATTTATTTATTTATTTATTTTCAGATTGGATGGGATTATCAATCATATAACACAACCTTTATTAGGGTTAAGCCTCATTGCTGATCACAACGATCAATCTGCTAAGTGATACCGATGCAGACATTTAAAACACAATATATCCAGGACTAATATTGATACAGATGTTTTTTCCTTACCTATGGTGTAAGACACTCATTAGGCCAGCATTTTCTCTCCTGTTTGACCATGAAAACAAATCAGATTTTGACTTCTTCTGCCAAATAGGGAATCCTTCTCTCTCAGTTAGGTGTACTCAATGCAGGATTAGATTGACTGGAGATAACACATAAATTGATATTTGTTCATGCCACATTATTTGTTGATTGATCATGTTTGTCAACAAGGCCAATGTTAGACAGTACCAATGTTAAGCTGATGCAGCGGCGCATCCCTGTTGAAAATTAAACTCAAAATCCACGTTCTAGCTTCCTGAAGAGCTTTTAACTTGAAGAAAGCTCAGAACGTTTCTGAAAATAAAGTGCTTAAAGCTCTAGTAAAATGTAGTTCTTTGGCCCAAGACTGATACTTTTAATTTATAATTAAAACTCTGTTTTCAACATGTCATGTGTTAATTGAAATAGATCATCAGTACAGGTGATGTTTTTGTGCACATGAAGCTTCGTAATCAGTGCCAGACTGAATCAAGCTCTAAACCCAAACAGTTGTAATCCATGTCTTGACTTGATTGGACATAAACCTCTTAGAGGGTGAAACATGGGACACTTGTGGTCATGTAAAGTGCAAGGCTTAACCTCACCTCCTGACCTACAACATAGGGGGTTACAGATAAGCAACAAGACCACAGAGAGATTAAAACAGCCTCAGGTGCCTTTTATGGAGAATTAGTCTGCAGACATATTTTATAGCAAACTATCTTTGGTTTTAAGACTCGACCTGGAGCTTCAAACATTATTCTCTGCTCTTGTTAGGCTAACTTTTCATCTTTGAGAATCATCATGCAGGTCTCTTGGGATCAGTGTGTTTTCTAAGTGTTATTTAAGATGTTTATTAGAGACACTTACAGATCACTGTAGTAATCCAGTGCTCAAAAATAAAAGCCTTACTGGTTCTTTCACCAGCAGTGTTACAGTGCACCTAACAACAAGACTCTCAATCTTCAATCATCTCAACTCAATCTCACATGTACTCTCTTAAAACAGTCATTTGTAACACATACATTTAACAAGAAAGCTAACCATACAATGAAAGACTTTGTATGAACTGTTTTCACTGAAGGCAGAGCTACATATCGTTTTATGATTATAAGGCAGAAAAAGCATTGACAAAATAAAGTAAAACATCTGTTTTTATTATTTGTAATTCAAATAAAGTGCAGTTATAGTCACTGTGACATTTAAGATTTTGAATATTAGTATTATTATCAAAGACTAGACTGTATCACATGAGTAGTTTATTTGTTGAGGGCTAATTTACAGATCTCTGAGTGGGCAGATATTTTATTAAAATTATCATAAATAAAAAGTAATTCCCATTTGCTTTTCTTGAGATCTAAACCCATTATGTTTTTATCTCAAGATAACGCTGGTTTTACCATGATAAAGAGTTGATTTTTGACACGCAGTGATTGTGAAAATTAGGAGTGATATTGACACTGATGTTTTTTCATTACTTCTTTTTGTGTGACACTCCTAGTATGCCAACATTTTCTCTCTAATTTTGGTGTATGAGTTTAAGATTAGTAATAAGCCTCAGTGCCCTATGGTGTACAGTAGGGGTAATCAGATACATTTTTACAATTACATTGTGTGGGCCACATTTTCAGACCAATCCAAATAATGGTCTGATTAAAATATAATATATAATTTATAGCCAGCCACTAGGGGGCGATTGAGATATTTTAGCTACACACATCTAGGACGGCCCTGTTGTCCATTGTTAAGTTGGATGCTAATATGCTAAGTGTGAAGAACAGTGGTGGACAAAGTATTCAACTCCAGTACTTGAGTCAAAGTATTGATACTCATGGTCAAATCTCACTCAAGTACAAGTAAAAGTTGCTTGGTGAATTTTTACTCAAGTTAAAGTACTAAAGTATTTACTTTTAAAAATATTTAAGTATTCAAATGTACAAAGTACATTTCTAATATCAGTACATTGCTGTATTGTTTTCTCAGTGCTTTTACAGAACTTTGTAACTCTCTGAAACCACCTAATGATGTTCTGACTTACATGTAGAACCAATCTGCTACAAAAAGTCTATAAAAACACCTGTAAAAATTTTAACACAAAAATGCAATCAAAAACAATAAGGACAACTATTGTCATTTAATTTTTTTTTCATTTAAACATCCTCACCCTCAAAAAAACAGGAGGGCCTTTTTTTCTTTTTTTTCAAATATTGGGCTAAGATATGGCCAGGGGTGTGCTGGTTTTTCAGCTTGAGTTTCTCCTGCCATCTCTGTTGCCTAGTTTTATTTGAATGAAGGCAGGAGAGCTTGCTACACAGAGCGAGGATGACACAGCCTAGTTCCAAATCCATCCCAGGTGTGAGCGGTGACTGTGATTGGTTCCCTTCTGTGGGGAGCACAGCGTGTGGCCGATTGCATTTTAGAAAAGAAAAACATCTGACTACAAAGCTATGCTGAACCTAAAAGGAATGAGTAACGACAAGCTTCCTAGAAATGTAGTGGAATCAAAAGTACAATATTTGTCTTTGAAATGTAGTGGAGTGAAAGTTATAATTAAAAAAAAAAACAAATACCCAAGTAAATTACAAATACTGAAAAAATGTACTTAAGTACAGTACTCAAGTAAATGTACTCCGTTACTGTCCACCACTGGTGAAGAACATATGCACAAAACAGTTTTTTGACTCTTAGGCAGAGAAAGTACACTCTCAGAGAGACTGAAGCTGAAAGTTGACATAGAAACTTGCCGCTTTTCTGTTTTCTGTTCATGATTATCATACTGTCTTACAGAAATGCTATACCTGCCATTATGCACTATGGCATAAAGGAGCACAATGTCAGAGAATGACTGAGAATCCATTTCAGAGCAAAATCAAGCCATGAGGTCAAAGGAACTGCCTGCAGAGCTCAGAGACAGGATTTTTGCAAGGCACAGATCATGAGAAGTCTACAAAAAAAATCTGCTGTACTGAAGGTTCCCAAGAGCGCAGTGACCTCCATAATTCTCAAATGAAAGAAGTTTGGCTCAACCAGGACTCTTCCAGGAGCTGGATGCCCGGCCAAACTGAGCGATTAGAGGAGAAGGGCCTTAGTAAGAGAGATGACCAAGAACCTGATGCTTGTTCTGGCTGAGCTCTAGAGATCCTGTGTGGCGATGGGACAAAGTTCCAGCAGGACAACCATCACTGCAGCCCTCCACCTATCTGGGCTATATGGCAGAGTGGTTAGATGGAAGCCTCAGGTTAGTCAAAACACATGAAAGCTTGCAGAATACCTGAAAAATAGTCAGACTGCAAGAAAAAAAGATTCTCTGGTCTAATGAAACTAAGATCAGACTGTTTGACCCTAATCCCGAATGTTTTGTCTGGAGGAAGCCAGGCATTGCTCATCACCTGCCCAATACCATCCCAGCAGTGAAGCATGGTGGTGGCAGCATCATGCTGTGGGGGTGTTTTTCAGCATCAGGGTCTTGGAGATCAGTCAGGGTTGAGGGAGATATCTTCAACTAAAATCTGCTCTGCAAAGATCAGGTCTCCAATCCATGTATGCAAAGCTTGTTGTGAAGGGAGTCTCAGCTAAGGACTCAGTAAAGGGTCTTGATTCTTATGTCAATGTGATATCTCATTTTTTTTTTTCATTTTAGATAAACTTGCAAAAAAAAATAAAATTATGTTTCCCTTGTCATAAAGGGGTACTGAGTGTAGCTCAATGACACAAAATGATTTTAAACAATTGTATCATTGGGCTGCAACATAAAATTAAAAGAAGTGAAGGGTGTCTGAATATTTTCTGAGTGTACAGTATATCAAACATCACCGTCATCAGAGGCACAAAAGTGGTAGCAACAAGTTTTTTTTTTCCCAGCAAAAGACAAACAACAGTTATTTTTGGAATAAAAACCCAGCGACATCTTTAACTTCTTTTCGAGTTGCTCAACATGAAGCTTAAAAGATGAAGAATCATCAATCAAAAAAGCAAAATATTTATAAGATAGAGACTGAATCACAGAACCTAGCTCAGTGACTTTTTCTTTGAGTTCATTTTTTATGATTAAGTCATTCAAACACTTTTACAATTACACTAAAAAAAAGGGAGCACTTCAAATTTTACTTCAAAATTTTTTTTACATTTTTCTAGAGAAACAAAAGTGAATAGAGAACTAATGTGAAGAGAAATAGTATATACCTATTAAGAGTTCACCAGTAGTCCTACATATTTACTTTGTTTATAGTATAAAGTCAAAAGTTTCTCAGGAGGCTAATCCAGCAGTGTCGTAATCCCTCTGCTTAGGGTTGCATAGCTTTCATGTTCTCCATACTACCTTAGTGGACTTATCCTTCTGAGGAATTTGTGGAATCATCCTGCTAAAGTGCTTTTATAATCAAGCAAAAGGTGAGGGATCACGAATCATCACTAGAAGGAAATACTCTTTGCTAAATCCTTTATTCTTAGAAGGAGGCTGTCTAATCTCACCGCAGGAGTGGGATATTGAACATCTCTTTCAGAAGCTTCAGGACCACAGAAAACTATCACACCACTTCTCACAGCTCTCAGCCATGCAGCCAGACACTTATTCCTATAATGCCTCTCTCTACCTGGGCCCACAAGGGGAGCTCCCTCTATCACGCGCCGGCTTCATCATCCTCGCCATCATCATGGCTCTCTTCACAGGTCCGGCCATCATCCTCAACGCTACAGTGATCATCGTTTCCCTCATGCACAAGCAGCTGAGGCAGCCACTCAACTACGCTCTGGTGAACATGGCGGTGGCTGACCTGGGAACCGCCATGACCGGGGGGGTGCTGTCAGTGGTCAATAATGCCCAGGGGTACTTCTCCCTGGGACGGACAGGCTGTGTGATGGAGGGCTTTGCAGTCTCTTTGTGTGGTGAGTGAAAGAAAATCTAACCACTCAAATTTTTACAGTGCAGAAGTCTGGAAAATGAGGTTAATCATGTTCTTCTAACCTTCTTGCTTCTCTGCAGGCATCACCTCCCTGTGTACTGTGGCTCTGATCGCTCTGGAGAGGATGTTTGTTGTGTGTAAGCCACTGGGGCAGATAACCTTTCAGAAAAAACACGCAGCTGGAGGCATTGCCCTGTCCTGGCTGTGGTCACTCACATGGAACTTGCCCCCGTTGTTTGGATGGGGCAGGTACGAGCTGGAGGGGGTGAGGACGTCCTGTGCGCCTGACTGGCACAGCAGAGACCCTCACAACATTTCTTACATTGTGTGTTACTTCGCAGTGTGCTTTGCTGTTCCTTTTGCCATCATATTGGCATCATACACCAAGCTTTTGTGGACACTGCACCAGGTAAGAGCTGATTCACTTAGACGTAGCCTGCTGTAGAAAAATCCATCAGCTGAGTGACTTAAGAACTGTTCAACATCTGTAGTTAAGCTCAACTTTGACCAAATGTACTTCACTTGATTGTTAAATCTCAAAGTGTTCAATCTCATATTTTATCAAATAGCTTACTTAAAATTATTTATCTCCAGTCATAAAATTACAATTTGGAATAAAAACAGCTGCATAAAAACAAAATATATCACTCTCAACAGAGTGGGGTTCTGCTTGAGGTTCCCACCTGTTAATAGGAAGTTTTTCTCAGCTACACTTACTTTACTAAGTGGTGGTGGTGACCAGTGGTGGACTCAGGATGTTTGAGGGGAGGGGGTGTTGCACCTTAAATGTTATAATTATGACATTTGCAGGGATTTATTTTGTTTGTGTGAAGGTAAAAAAATCTCTGGCTTTAAAAAGATTGTAATTATGTCCCACAAATGTAATATGAACATGAAAACTAAATATTTGTGGTCATAAATTTATTGTAGCCTTTTTATAACTGCCAGTGGGCTCAAGTCAGCTTAAGCTGAAGCTTATCAAAAACATAGGCAATTTGGCAACACAGGCACATTTTTGTTCACCATGAAACAAGAAGTAGTTTTATTAGCATCTTAAAGCACTGGTAGAGCCAAGAATCTTTGCAGAGTGGATTAAAATGTGTCATAATAGCCCTCTGAGGAAATCATACATAGCATACAGAAACACAGCTCCCCCAGCTATTTTTTAGTTTTAGAATAATTTCAAATCCCGGTCCACTAAAAAATGTTTTTTGTCTCACCAAGTTTGTACCCTGAATTTTTGAGACACTTGCTTTAAAGGGAGATCCACCAAAGCCTTGTCCTGTGAGTTTTGCTGACAGACAAAAATGTGATGTTTTTGCTAGCTCTTAATTATCTGTACAACTATTTATATTTGGATCAGTTGAACCCCCTTTGCGGGCTTAATTCAAGAGAACCCCTTGGATTTTGCTGAGTTTTTTTCAAGTTGATATCAATCCTCTCCTTTTCTCATGCAAAAATGTTGTGCTCAGATTCATGACTACCAGTGTTCAAAACTCTTGAAAAAGACTTCCTGCAATCAAAAAATTGTCATGACTTCAGTTTTTGATGTGACTTGAGCTTAACCTGACTTTGACTCACTGGCAGTTGTAGAAAGGCTCAACAAACAAGGACCAAAACTTTGATTTGTCATGTTCACATTACATTTGTGGGAGGTAATATAATTTTGAGAGACAGTGATTTTTACCCTCTAAAAATATCTCTGCAAATGTAGTTGTTATTATGTTTATGCCACTGCACTCACGTTTGTGGGATTATTGGATTAAATGCTACCAATTTGTATGAAGTTGTGGTTTATTACATTTACAGTTGTTACAATTAGTGAAAATAGTAAAAGGGCACCTGCTGTATGTGGTAGGGCACTAGCACATAAAAGTTATAATACATTTATAGTGAATTTCCAAGAAACCCTGATTAAGGAAAAAAAAGAAGAAATTATTAACTACTTATACATCAGTTCCCCATAGAAACACGTGAGGGGATGTCAGTGAAAATCAACATGCTACCTGGAACTTACGGCACCTTATGGCATTTTCTCTACAATTGGACTTTTTCAGATTTTGTCACTTAGAGGGCACCCTGGATGCCCCTTTTTGTGTTTAACTATAATGAAGACTACCAAACTACCATCAGTGTGTGAATGTGGAGTAAATGGATGTGGATGGATTAGTGTGACTTGTGGTGTGAAAAGTGCTTTGAGTCGTCATACAAGTAGAAAAGTGTTACACAAGTTCTAAACGATTTACCAATATGAATTATGAATTGGCACTGAACAAAAAATGATTGACTTATCCAGTTGTTTTTCTGGGCCACTCTTTAACATATGTATTACCTTATTCTGAAAGTAAGCCTATGGAGGCTGAAAAATAAGTGGGGGTACTCTGTATACCTGCATGTACTCTAGTCTATACTGCACCACTGGTCATACTGGTCTACAGTACTGTGTAATGATCTTCAGGCTCTGTGTTATGTAACCCCAGGTGTCAAAGATGAGGTGTGTGGAGGGCGGCGCTGTGGCTAAAGCAGAGATGAAAGTGGCGTTCATGGTGGTTCTGATGGTCATCACATTTCTCATCAGCTGGTTACCGTATGCCAGCCTGGCCCTACTGGTGGTCTGTAGCCCTGATATAAACATCCACCCACTGCTGGGTACAGTGCCTGTTTACCTGGCCAAGAGCAGCACAGTGTACAACCCTCTCATCTACATCTACCTGAATAAACAGGTAAACTAACACCACATACAAGTGCATGAGTTTGGGATGTGGAATCAGCTCTATAATATGTCACTGCTTTGGTACATTAGCACCATCTGGTGGTGATCACAGGCAGGTACAGTTCAAATAAACTAAAATGTTGCTCTGTAAAGGAAAACTAAACAAAACCAATTTATTAATTTTCTTTCCTTCACATAAAGTGCCTTGAAATGTTGTCAGTGAGCAGCATTACATACAGTTATAAGTGCAGTTATTAACAATTCTACCTACTCATAATTGTCTTGTAGTTTCTCAAGCGCTAAGTAAATTCACATTCATTTAACTACATTTTTATTGTGTATACAAGTAATTTCCTTTTGTTTCTTTGAGATCTTGACTCATTCATGTTGCTAATTTGAAATAACACTGCTGGTTTTCATGTGAATAAGACCTTACTTCTTTATTAATGAGGAAATAACCAAAGTTGCATCATTATCACCAGAAATCCAGTGTTAATTTTACTTTTACTTCTCACACACTCACATTTAGGAGATTCACAAATAGTACAAATTATTTTCAGAATTGCATTAACAGGTATCAATAACTTGATATTTAAACCAAGATAGGTAGGGAGTCATAATTTATTTGAGAAAAAACAACAGGTAAATCTCTCGTTTCACATCATGTATCAAGAAACATCTTAATGTGAAATGTAATGTAAAGTAACATTTTCATATCCATCCCTTAAACTTAAACTTGCAATGTATATAATTAAATTCAAGTTTCCTCTAACAACGATGCACATTGTACAAGCTGCTGCATGATGTCAGTGTAACTTTTCTTGACTTAACTCTTTGTGCGCTGACTCACTTTGTTTTCCAGTTTCGGAAATACGCCGTGCCTTTCCTGCTATGTGGGAGAGGGAGCGCTGTGGAGGATGAGGAATCAGAGAACGTAACGACTGTGGAGGCGACAAACAAACAGGTCTCTCCTGCCTGAAATCAATCAGTCAATCAACCAATCTCTATTTGTTTAGCACCAATTCATAACCAAAGTTATCTCTAGACACACTAAAAAGAAGTAAGGCCAAGACGTTCTCTCTTTTATATCATTTTTAAAGACCAAACACTGATCCACCATGGTGTGTACACATATGTCTGAAACCAAAGAATAAAACAAGATTTCTTCGCTTTCAAACTGTGACTGAAGTGTTTGTATGAGCAGATATTATTTAGGTCATGGGGAAAATCTTACAGATGACATGTTTGAACACAGACCTGGATGGTTTAAATGAAATGTCTTTACCTTGCTTGGGTCCAAACTAGTGCTGTTAATTGATTACAAAAACTAATCAAGTTAATCACATCCCTAAGATTAATCACAGCATTTCTTTAGTTTTAGATATTTTTAAATTTTAAACACTCTTATTATCAAGTGTTTATTTTAGTTATTTTAACTTTATATACAGCATTTTGAAAGCGCTTTTTATTTTAAAAAATTATTTACACGGTATGGATCAAGCACCAGAGGAGTTAATCAGCTCTGAACAGACTATCTCATACACTCCTTTTTTGTGCAAGTCAATTTAAATGCAAATAAGCTCCTCCTCACCCTGCCCCTCTTTTCTGTGGATGTGCCTGAACTAGTGCAGCCGTGTATTTCCATGGCCATTGGTGGGGATTCCAGGTGAGGGCCAGGTGTTAACATAATGACGCAATGTGATGCCACAAGAAGCACAGATTTTGAACAGACCCTTACATTTCATGTTTTCAAATACAAGGTCGGATCAAAGTACAAAAATGTAGCCAGAATTTGGCCCAAAACACTGGGTCTAAATATGAACATCAGGAAAACAAACGCTCTTGCAGTGTGATGTAATCAAAGATGCATCAAGGCTGTTATGTAAAAACTTTTTTCTTGGCATCTTCCATCAAGTTTTACTCCATGAGCTGACGTTAATGATGTTTACCCCACAACTATTAATGGGATAGCATTTTCTCCTTATCCTTGTGTCATCAATTACCTGATTGATTTATACAATTCTTCACCCCCAGTCTTTTTCCCCTTTATGGATCTTTTGTTTACAAGCAGTGCTAGCATTGCTAGCTAACTAGGCTAATTTTCATGACATTACCTCATTCATATCTCAAGTTCTATTTCAAGGATAACCAGTCCATATTTCCCTATTCTTGATACATAGGTATGAGTCTTCTTCTCTGGTGTTTTATTCTCTCCAGAGCACAAGACTGCTAGCATCACACAGAGTGTTTCTGTTGTAGCTATGATTGGCACTCCTCCACCTACCCCAATGACCTATGAACTTGCACTGTCATTAAGTTAGTCAGGATGACACTGTACGGTGGTTGGCCTGATCAGCATTTCTCAGCCTTTTTTCTGTCAGGGCACCCTTTTGAAATGTAAAAATCTCGAGTCACCTGAGTCAAAGTATGCTAATAATAAAACCAACATTCCCTGTGACTGCTGAGGAATTTGTTCAGTAATAGAATTAACAAGATAAATCTCAAAATCAGTATTTTAAAACAATTCAAATGCTTTTATTTTCATGAAATGGCCATGCAGGCCTTTAGAAACACACTCCTGCCAAACTTGGGAAAAATAAACTGAATGATTCTTGCAGTATGTACTGTCTGTCCTAAGCCTATTAATTTGCTGACCCAGACACTGATGTGATATGAGGAAAAGAGCATGTGAGAAAGTTTTGGCAATTTATGCTAGGATAGCTAATAATCCGCATATTCATTTTAACTCTCGGCTTAATTTAAAGTATTTTAAAGGCACCCCTGGCAATTCCAGAAAGGCTGATCTAGATCAGTAGTTTTCAAACTTTTTGCCCAAGTCACACCTGATCCAAGTCAAAATGTCAAAGCACACCATATTCACATCTTTAAAAAAAAAAAGCCTCTTTAATAGCTATGTATGTTTGTAGTATATGATTGTCGGTTAGTCTGTTAGCCAAAACAGGACAAGATTTTTGTAGTATTGTCTGATGCCACCATAAAAGATACAAAAAAACAAAAAAAAACTGTGTGGTCTGGTCAGACCCAGTCCTTTCTTTAAGGTTGTCTTACTTCACACTTTGTAGATACTTAAGATTCTCAAATGTATGCAAAAGTTCTGAAAAGTGTGGTTTTTTTTTTTTTTGTATGATATTTCCCCTTTAAGTGTGAGGCAAAGACTACAAATGAATGAGAACAGTAATTCAGCATAAATTTATTCAATGATGATCAATAGAAAATAAAATAGTATCGATTAGAATCGATTCAAATAAAGTCAAGGCCAAAATCAAATGAAAAATACAAAAAAATGTATTGATACAAAACCTAGAAGGTAATAGTAAAGCATTTGCTACTAAGAGAAATGATGTTTACTGAATAAAAACATTAAGGAGCAAATATCAAGACTTTCAAGTAGAGAACATTACCATGGGTCTTTCCATACTTCTGTACATATTTTACATTATCTTCTATTTTAATACAGCTTTCAGAACATTAATAGTAGTAATAGTAATTATAATTAGAACAATATGAAGAAAACTAATAGAAACGTTCAAATCAATATGTGTTTCTCTGTAAACTTTTACCGTTTAGTTTTTTTTACCCTACCCGCCAACAGAGAAACAGTGCACCTTGAAAATATTTTTTCATACTCTTTCATTCCCAGCATTGTAAGGTGAGCTGTAAATGACAAATATAGATTCCACTAAACCATACACACAGTCACAAAAAGTACAAAATTGTCTCACCTTAATACACAAATCTGTTTAGAAAAAGGAGAAACAAAAGCACTATACAGTTACTTGTGCAAAGACAAACAGCTATGTGCTAATATTTAAATACCATTGGTATTGACTTAACCAAATCGTTATTTTCTTTTTCTCAGGAATCCCTGACATGAGGTAAAAGTAAGTTCTTTTCATCTTTAGTTTAACACAACTTTTAAAAGTGTTTTACAAAATAATGCATATCTTCAGTTCATCAGTACTGTAATTGCTACGAATAGTACAATGTGCCTGTTGTGTGCAGCGGCCCTTTAAGATGACAGTCATCAGTAAAAAGGACTAGCACACATATTTTTTTTTACTCACAAACAATTCAAAGAGCCCTTTCAATGTGCACACAAAATGGAAAACCTACATTTTCATGACAGTATTCGGTTGAATTGGAGTACAGGACGCACTCGCCTACAAATCAAACACTCATGAACAACAAATCACATTTACCCTAAAGATCCTTAATAAAACTCTCCCATGGTAAAACCTGAAAAAGCCCACTGCAGTTTATTTAATCTATCGTTATGGATCAATAAAAGATACTTGACTTAATGATATTTGTGGGTTCCTTTTTCTTCATCCAGGGTTAGTTTTCCTTCCCAGTCTCATTTAAAATTTGTTTCAAGGGGAAAACACAAAGTTTTGATCTCTTTCATAGACTCCACCGTGGGACGCTGGGACAGACAGGAAAAGTTGACACAATGATATGTTGTCACGTTGCCTAACGAGGTATTCTGTAGCAGGAACCAGGCAGGCTGAGAGAGAAAAGGGGGGCGGGGAGGGGGTTCATATTGCTTAGCCTCTCTCCAGCATCCTGACAGCAGGACACTGTCTGTCCTCCACCTTACAACATACACCCAACTGTTTCTGACCTTTGGATGTGTGCATATGTCTCCTGCCACCACACACTACATGAAGGCTGAGATGTGATTGCCAAGATTCATTACAAAGGTTTTTAATGGAATTCCACCATGATCAATAAAACCGTATGTCATGGAAAATCCCAGCACGAGCTATGAGAAATATTAATTTATCCCTGTTATCACCTTCTGTCATGTTTCTTTCTTTCAGCAGCAAAAAGGCATTAGAGAGGGGGCTGACAAAAACAAGGTTTGACTCTGGAAACAGCTAAAAAAGCAGCATTGTAAATGCACTATGCATTTAAAATTCATGTGCATGCCCTGCACAAAATATGCAAACAAATGTGGTCATCACATCTGTATAAAATTTCAGCCCTGGATCCTTAAAGCTTGCCTCTAAAAATACTCCTTTAAAGGGGGCTTAACCTTATGAAACTGGTGTTGGTTTGATGTATTAACACATAAACCCCTATGCTAAGAAATTAAAGCCTTTTGCATATCTTGTGCAGTAGTGTTGTTACACAAGCAGAGCCTCTTAAAATTGAAATTGTAAAAATGAAGGATCCGTGTATGCAAAACACAAAAAAGGCAAATAAATACTTAATAAAAGAATGCAAGGCTGCTTTTGTAGCATAACAGGAGTCACAAGGGTCCATATTGCTGATCTTTTAAATGATACATAATTACAAAATATAGATTATCTCTTTACAAAGGTTCTTTTGTTATATAATACAATTTACAGCATTATCAACTATGAAATATTAACCAGGCTATTCTAAAATTTTAAAATAACCTGCCTGCTAGTGCATTTATCACAAATGCTTCAAAAGTACACATCTCAAGTTGAATGATGCTATAAGTAGGACGGTTAGTTCCTGCATAAACTGGTACAGCTCTTCACTTTTAGACTCCGCCTTAGCGATCATTATACACTCTGTTCTAACGACAAAGGGTTCAAGTTTTTCTAAATCTACAAGGGGGGAGATATGCCTTTCTATGCTTGCATTGAAAACTTGCATGATATGCCAAACCTTAATAAAGTGACCGAGGTAATGACATCGTACATCTGATTGTCATCACCCTTAGAGACCCGCCCTGGAGAGTGTCTCACACCTCTGCCCATTGGTCCATCTTTCCCTGGCATGAATGCCCTTATCTGTGATTGGCTGCAGGCTGAAGCTGTGTGAGGCAGCCTTTGGAAGGTGCAGTCAGTCCCTCTCTGCTCAGCGGGATGCTGTCTGGCTCTGCTGTGACCTCCTTTGCTGGCAGGTGGAGAACAATTCAAGGAGCGGGACTAATGTGTCTCTCTTCTTTATGCCTTGTTTTCTCTTCACTGTTAAAGGCACTTCTTTTGGTCAGAGCCAACAGATGCATTTCTTTTTTTGTTTTTGAATTTTTCACTGATATAGTCGTTCTAAGATGCAGATTTCTCCAGCCACTGCTATAAAGTTGTGATGCAGATCATCTCATCTGCCAGGTCCTCCTCGTAAGGAGCTCTGGGTTCTGTCTCTGGCTCCTCATCACTGTAGCTGGCTGCCGTGTCCTGCAGCTCATAGTCCCGTGGCGTCAAAATGGGGAACACGTTGACCCCGTTGACGCACGGGGCCATCCCTCCGTTCAGCAGGTGACTAGCTGCACTCTCCATCTCGTCTATCGTCATCTCACAGGCATCTGCGATCTCATGCTTTGTGGCAGCAACAAACTTTGGGTCCTTGGCATATCTCCCAAGCCCTTCTGATATCAAAACCTGCCATGGGAATAGAGGAAAAGTGTTCCTTTAGTTTTGTATTTTGACTTGAAAATATAAAAACATAAGCTCAACCGAGCCTCAAACTCACCGCTTCCACAAGGCTAGTGGCGCTGCCTCTCTTCTGGTGATACTGGTTGTGGTACTCAGGTGGCACCTGCAAGTGAACTGGCGAGTACGTCCTCTGGGAGAACTCAGGGTCGTCTGTGTACCAAGAGCTCTTGCGTACCGATACCTGGCTGCTGGCAGCGCTCCCCCTGTGTTGGTGGTCCACTCGAATGAGAGGGGTGTAGTACGGAGACTGGTCTTTACTGGCTGGGGTGGCAGGGGGGGTGGCCCAGGAGCGGGTGGAGCGGGTCGGGGAGAGGCGATGGGCTCTGCTGGAGTCTAGGCCTGCTACAGCCATTACCTGGTGGATTAGAGGAAACACAGTGTAGAAAAAGTACACATACACTCACATGAATGCCGTGTACTTAAATATTCCTAACATATTCAAATGAGATACTCTTGAATTTTAGAAGATGTAATGTTCTTGTTTCAATTCAAAGAATCAACATGCATAAAAAATCATATCATGTCCAAATTGTGCAAGAGTGCTCAAACGATGTAGGTGATCAGACAGTAATGGTGAGATGTGAGCTAGTGTTACCTGGTGCTGCATGAGGTGCAGTGGTAGAGCGGTACGCTGATGTGGAAGCTCGTCCTGGCTACTCTGTCTGCGCAGACACTCAAAGTTGAAGGACGGCCTCCTGTGACCTGAACGAGTCATGAGTGGAGCAGTGAGTGACCTCATTCAGGAAACTGTGACAGCATGCAACACTGCAAACACTGCTGAATGCTACCACAAGTGCAAGGGTAAACCACGCAGGGGTTATTTCATGAAGAAAGCTGATTAATAATTTGGAGCTGGATACTTGTGTCTTTTAAATTTGTTTTACATTTTGAATGCATTATGAGCCATCCAAACAATACACTGGATAGTTATGTCAAGAATGACAGAAAAAAACAGATCAGGCCACTTAACACTGTTTACACATTGCAAAAGTTTAAAGCAGATCTGGAAAAATGCTGTAAAAAAATAATGATTCAAAAATAGAAATGTTTAGCTTATTTTTTATCAATCAACAAAATGCAAGAAGAATTGAATGAACACAAGAAAAATTAAAATCAAATCGATAATGAGTGTTACCACATCATGCCTTTAAAACAGTATCAATTCTGCAGAATACATTTGGGCCTACTCACTTGCCTTGATGCCATGATAGTATTGCATGATGGGTATCTGCCTTTACTACTACTCAGCATTGAGGAAACCTTTAGTTCTGACTAAATCCCCAACTTAATTTCTAGAAATGCAACACCAAACTTGCTGGGAACATCCACTATGCATCATTGTTGCCAGCAGACACTGATTCTTGTATTACTCACCAGCCCTTTGGTAAACAAACTTCCCTCTGCAACAGCCAAATATTTCTAATTTTAACTCATTAGTCCAGAGAATCTGCTGCCAGTTTTCTTCACCCCAGTTTCTGTTTATGTGCACAACTGAGTCGCTTGGCTATGTTTCCATGTCGAAAGAATGGCACTTCTTCCATCAACACCACTTCTGACAAGCCATCTCCATACAGTAGATGGGTTTACCTGTGTCCTCATAGATCAAGTTCAGATACAGGTCTAAGCTGATTGCACTGCACAGCACCACATGAGCGGAGTTCAGCTGTTAAACAGCCAGTTTTAACCCTCTTAAACAGCTGGTTTTGTTTCAGTTAAAGGGAGATTCCTGTATATTTTTAGTTGGGTTATGTAAGATACTTAGAGATAGAAGTGGCACTTGCCCCTAGAGATTTTAAGGGTACAGCAGCTTCATGCATTTTAGTGAGTTTTAGGTAAAAATGGGCCAAAAAACAATGTCGGCTCAATTGTATGCTGTATTGGACATTTCTCATGCATTTTGTTTTCACCCGAAAAGCATCTGTGTATGGCACTACTTTGCAATATGAGCTCTGGTGCTCTTATGCCTCTACGTATCTGCTCAGCTGTTTGTGTCTGCAGCTTTATCAGAGGAAACAAGTAACAAATCTAAAACTAATTATTTCAGTTTTCCACTTTAACAGCTGACACAATGATTCCAGAAGGTGAACATGTTGTGCAGACTGTAGACTGTCTTGTAATCAGCCATTAGCATAATAAAGTGACAGCCATTAACTTGGACAACAAATTTCTCTTCAGATTTTTCTGCAGCTTGTTTTTTCAAATTTCTCTTCAGAAAGTTGAAGAAGGCCCATAAAACACTGGCAAAATTAAAGCAGTGAACTCTGGATGGGGAGTGATGCAGACTGCAGGTGTCTGTGAGCCGCTATCTCGATCAGAAATGTCCTGAAGGAGTGTTGATAAGTCCCACTCATGACAACAGTAGTTCTTGTGAGCATGGGTTCACAGTTTCCACAACTACACCAGGAAAGCTAACAAGTCTCTTATGTTTTTCTCCCTGTCTTTTTTTCTTCTGAGTCTCCATCTGTAAAAGTTCATACAAGTATCCTCTTGTATCCACAGTTGATGGCACATTATCGTTACTCGAGTAAAAGTTGCTCATTTTAGTGTTGTTGTAGCTGAGCTACTTGTTGTTTTCTCTGATCAAGCCTGCAGATCCAAATAGCTGTTCAGATACACTGAGGCAAATAGGCCTGTAGTTGGTGGATGAAGCTTGCATTACAAAATAGTACCAAACACAGAGACTTTCTGGGTGTAAAATGTAGTGCTACAAAAATTTTTAATATAGCGCACAATTGAGCCAGCATTGCTTTATTTGGCCCATTTTTACCTAAAACTTGCTAAATTACGCAGAGCTGCCATATCCGTCTTTACACTGTATAGTTTAGCTCCCCCAAGTGCATCCTGTTTAAAGGGGCAATGTTCATCAGAATGACTAAAGTTAAATGTCACTACTATCAACTAGTACCATTTACAACCCAACTTAAAAAAAAAAATCCCTTTAACCTGCATATTATATTGATGATTATTAGCTCTTGTTTGGTATAACTGGTTAATCATTCACATCTGACCATATGCCTTGACTATGTGCAAGTGAACCTTGAAGAATTGATGCTGCCCAGAAGACACAGGGTGATCACACCAAATATTGATTTGATACATATTTTTCTTGTATTCTTTGACGTCTTCAGTTCATGCATTTTGTTGGTTGATGAAAACTATCAAGTTTCTATTTTTGAAAGTACTCCATTCGACAACATTTTTCACATCAGCCTAAAACTGTTTAAGTAAAAACTGTTTAATTCCAGTCTAGTCCAGTAATTCAAAATCATCTGAACACTTGTTAAGGATCTTGAAAGTAAACTTGGATCTCATGCGGTACAAAAGAGGCATAAATACCTTGAGGTGTGGCAGGAAGCAGCCGTCTCTTTGGTGACCTTCTTGAGTCACGGTAAAGTGGCTGCTCGTCATCATCATAGTAACTGTCAGGGTGATGGTAACCTTTGGGGGTCTCATACTCCGTGTCACTGTTCTGATATCTGTCATGGTGTGGAATTCAGAGCATGTTAGAGGGCATCCACACAACCTTTGTTCAGATTAAATGTCTGTTTCTTTATACATCGTCATTCAGTGCCTATTAAAAGTATGCACCCCCTTGGTATTTTACCCCTTTCAAATTAAATCTTCTCCCAAGTCATAGGTCTCTTGCAGACTGAAGATTGTCCTCCAGGATTTTTCTATATTTTGCCACATTCATTTAACTCTCTGCCTTTACAAGCCTTCTAGGACTGGCTGCCAAGAAGCATCCCCACAGCAAATGCTGCCACCACTGTGCTTTACAGTGTCCCCACTTTCTTTGTAGAAATCTGTTTTCACTTTTACATTTTTTGTCCAAAAAGCCAAATTATATTGAACATGACTGATTTGGGACATCAATAAAATGGGTAAAACATCCAAAAATAGGTTTACCCATAGGCACTGTACATGCTTCCTATTCTGAGCATGACAAAGCTGCGATAATAGATTACTAATAAATTAGAAGCAGTATTACCTGTCCCCTGACAGCATACTGTCATCTTCATAGAACTCCTCTCCACTGTAATACTCCCCAGAGAAGCGGTCTTCATCAAACTCTTCCTCCCTGCGGATGGTGGGGTGGCGTCCATCCACTCCACGGGACCTGGCGAGAGGTCAGAGGGGTCAGAGTGTGCTCACAGCTGCTGATGAGAGGGATTACTGGAATAGGGCCATGCACTGCCATGCAGACGCAAGCCTCCAGGGGGCAGCGATGCAATTAAACACATTTATAAATATTTATCATAGCAAACCAGGACAACAGGCAGAAGTTTTACGTTGAAGAGCATCACGTTGTCTTCTAAACATCCCATCCACTTTGAGGTCCTTTATCAGATTAACACAGGCTTAAATGTTAAATAATCACTTAATTAAAAATGTAATCTTGTGGTGCTGAGCATTAAATAGAAAAAGAAGTGAGAATCACGTGGTGCGATTAGTTATTGCTTCCTTGTTTTAAAGAATCTGGGTCCTTCCTCAAAGTAGGTATGTCACTTTGACACATGCATAAAGCAGGGCTGAGCTCAGCAATATGCTGGCCTAAAAAAATTTACCGTGCTTCTCAACTCTTGACGTTTAAAATTTGGCAAAGCTGATTAAAAACAGGGGCAGATAACCAGACAAATCACCGGCCAGCATATCGCACATTACACCAACTTAGCAAAGATGCAACCATTCACTGATCCAAAACAAGTCAAAAGGAAACAAACATAACATAAAATAATTCTTCTTCCGCTGTTGAGACATACTTTACTTGCTGGAGCCAAACCTAAAGGAACAACATACCTAACATAGGTCTCATAGTAGCGCCTTCTGTCCAAGAAAGCAGAGGGATGGTTGAGAGAAAGCATTTTGGTTAGGAAGGAGAAAGGGAGGAGAGAGCACAGAGAGTGTGACATATATATCATACAGTATATGAGACATATACAGCATGCTCATATATATGTATGAGGAGAAAAGAGCGTGATGTTGACTCCTGTGTTGGATGACAATTCCATTTTCAGCTCTGAAGATAAGAAAAAAAACTAAAAATCATTTCTCTTCTGTAAAGTGGCAGCAATGAAATTGTCACCCAAACTTATTGGGTCCTGAAGAAAAAACAGGCAGAAAACTGGAGCGTCTGACTAAACAGAGCATGAGAAATCAAGAGATAAGAGTACAGTTGGTCACTTATGAAATTAACTGTCAGGATGAGAGTAGGTTTGTGATGAATTATGGACTGAAGGGTTTCAGGTTTACGAAATGGGAGGGTTTGATAAGAAACAGGGCCTTGCCTGTGGAAAAAAAATAATTATGCAACAGATCACAGAAATACCAGCATTTCATCAGTAATGAGCTGCCATTCTACTGTAGAAAGCTACTTGAATGCTATATAAAATCTTTAAGCTGAACAGGAGACTTGGAGGAAGAATACTTTTTCGTTTGTTTTAGTTCTTTATTGAAGTCTCAGTCTAAGACCTAAAGGAAAACTCAAAGTAATGTCTATGTAATTTAGACACTTTAAAACTCTTACACTGGTCATCTAACTTAACTAGTGAATAATATGTGGTCTTAAAGCTATTTTGAGTTTTAAGTTATCTGCACCCATTATCTATTCATTTCTTTGTAATGTGATTACAATGAATAAATACATCAAAATACATAAATAAAGTCATGTTTCTGCTAAATGAAAAAAATGTTATTTTTAGACTGGGCAATTTTCAGCGTTACTTCTGTCATGTCTCTATATAGAGCACGTATTGAAAAAAAAATCCTATTTTTAAATAGGTGAGGTAAACTTGATCAAAATCTGTCCCATTATGTAGGAAAATGTTCAAAATTTTGTGAATAAAGGAAGCAGTTAGCTGAGATTATTTACAGTTTTGTGTCATCTATGTACAGTAAATTAAAGATCCAACCAGATGCCAGTGAACTTAAAGGTTGAAAACAGAGGGAAAAAGAGAAAAGGTGTGATGTGAGACTACAGCGTTAGAGCTGCTTCCTGTCAGACTATTACACTTTGCATTCTGGCTGATAAGATAACAAAGAGATTGCACTTAAAGGAGGAGTGTGCAACTTGGAATAGTGGCTACATCTAACAGTCAGATTTGATAATTATTATGTATAAATATAAAAATGTACTCTGACTTAATTTTTGAAAATGTTGAATGGGAGATTAAATGTTGATAGGAGATTAAAAGCTAATTTAAACATACTTAGGACTACTATGTTCCATTTTCACCAAGCTTGTTTCGCTAAAAACCACTAACACACTATATGGTGTTTACTATCTGCATTAACTACATGTTGTTATTGAGAGCTTGAAGTCTGAATTCACTGCCCTGCCTCACTTGCATGTCATTTGCCAACCTGCTTGAAGAGACTGAATCCATCCTCATTTACACCCAGAGGGAGGCGGCACTGTTATCCTAGTTGCAGAGAACAGTTCTTATTACTGTCAAGGATGCATTTAGATCAGTTTTTCCAAATTGTTTTTTCTTGTGACCCACTTTTTACAAGGTACAAGCCATCGCAACACAACGACTTTGTTTTCCTCTCATGGCTGGTGTTAGCTTTGATAACGTTAATTCTGACTCAGGCCCTGACCTGCCATGGTGCTCTCTGTTTTACAAGCTGAGTAGAAGCCACGCTGCCTCTGTCACATAGGCTTTCTTCACACATTTGACCCCTTGGGCCTTTGGTAGCTCCCTGGTATGGAGCAATGCATTTATTTTTCTTTATATGCCAAGCATCCATAACTGTGATTTCAGCACTTTTCCCATCCAGTGGCTGTTGGAGCCTTGTTTTGTGTTTTATTATGGTTATAGGGTGGAGCCCCCAATGTGGATATAGCACAGAAATTCTAACAACTCATTTGGCAACCCAAAAAAAATCTCCCGTGACCCAACTGTGGGTCCCAAACCAGACTTTGGGAATGAGCTATCTAAACCAGTGGTTCTCAACTGGTCTAGCCTCAGGACCCACCAGTTTCTTAAATAACCAGTCGTGACCCAAAATAAAATAAAAGTAAATAAATAAATAAAACGCATGTTTCTCTGAGGAAAATTTTTGCAGTTTGGTTCTTGGGATGGAACAAAATATATGAGTGACAAAAGAGACAGGAGAAAACTAACATGTTTTACACCCATTTCCCCATGAATACAGGTTTTATTTTTTTCAATTTTGAAATGCATTTTTTTTCTGCAAAAGGAGAGATAGGTTGAAATATTAAGAAAACATTTAACTTAAGTCATTATCATGATAAAACAGAGTAAAATAAAATGTACTGATGTATGTCCACTAAGGACAAAGTACCTTTTGCCACCATTTTTTTCAGGACACATACTCACTACACACTTTAGGGTCCCGACCCACCAGTTGAGACCCACTGATATAGGCCACAAAACTAATGTGGGTCTGATCTCAATCTGTCCTAAGAATGTATTGGGCTGTGTGTCAGATCACCCTGAGGAGATTTTGATGCCAGCTGTAAACATCCTTAAACTAGGCTAGTGTGCTCCTGTTCCTAGTTTTATAAGGTTTATTCCAACTACACAGTTGTTATATTCACCTATCTGTGAAAACAAGCGAAGCCTATTTTTAAAGTTAGCAAGTCCCTGCTTAAATTATATTTCTAAGAGCTCCTGAGAGGAATGTTTGGTTTGTTTTCAGAATTTTGGCACTCCCTTTTGGTGGAGTGGTACCTCTTTTCTCTTTGCTGATGCTCTCCTTTACATGTAACCAGTGTTTTTGCACTAAAAACTCTCCTTGCTTTATTTTAACAGTCAAATTTATCACTCACTTTTAATCCTTGCAGTTGAAAATGTGAATAGGAATGAATGGGTATCAGTATTAATTATCAGTTCCTTACAGGAACTTTAAAATAGCATGTGTTTCTAAGACATTAACACATATTTTGGCTTTAAAAATCTCCTTCTTCATCTTTTATCTGCTACAGTGATGATCAGTGTGGATACCTTTGACCCTGCGGGGTGCGGGGCTTCTCATAGTCGTAGTAGGCGCTGCGATGACCCGGGTAACCATTGGGTGGAGCATGCTCGTAGTAACGATGGTGTCCTCCATTGGGCAAGCTGGAGACGTTGGCGTTGTTGAGGTTGATGTTGGTGGATTTGGGAGATTTGCCGTAGGAGTTGTGGTGTCTGTGGTGATGGTGGTGGTGGTGATGATGGTGGTTGTGGTGGGACATGGCGTTGGCTCGAGAAAGGCGTCCCACCGGCTGCTCCATGTGGGCGTAGTGAGGTGGAGGCTGTACCTGTAGAGGTCTCTGTGTGGCGTTGGTCTGATGGCCATTGGACCTCCGATGACCACCATTCATGAGATGGTTACCAAAGAGTCCGCCGTTCCGCTGTGAAGGAACGCTTAAAGTAAAACCACCGATTCTTGAACAACTCAACTAAGATGCTACTAGATTTACAGTACGCTCTTATTGATGTTAAGATTTTATTTTAAGAAACTGTATGAGCAAAAGAAGTTGAGAAGCTGGTTTCATGGGGTGAGCAACATGAATGCACTGTTTGTAGTTTGTTGGAATTGAAATGAAGAATAATAAAAGAAGCCAAAATAAACTGAATGAGCAAAAAGCTTAAAAAAGACAGTTCATCTACTTATATAGAACATAAAAAGCACCAATAAAATCAGTTACCCTATAAATTTCCTCGTCTTCCTCTGGAATAAAGTCTACTAGCTCGTCATCTTGCAGATCACATGATATCGCTCGGCGAATTTCGGGCCCAATATCATGCAGCGTACGAAGGCCAGCCTGTAACCATGACAACAAGAGGGCTAAACGCTACAGTGGGGACCTTCATCTCACATCTCACAGTATGAAATCTGAAATCATACCACAAGCACCACACACACTGGGTACACACACACACCTGTGTGACATGTAACACCTGACATTTACGGTATCGACAGACTGTGAGAGATGAGAACACGCAGACAGACAGATGTGCTCTCCTGCTGTGAGAATCACTGAGCTCAAAGGTCCTCTGAAGAATCCAGCTGTGCTCTGGCTCAAACAGGCCGGGTGGCTGCATTCAAAACAACTTTTTCTTTTCTTTTCTTTTCTTTTCTTTTCTTTTCTTTTCTTTTCTTTTCTTCTCTTTTCTTTACCAAAACAGCAAAATATACACAAAAATGTTGTTCTAATTAAATCAAAAGCTGGTTATATTTTCTGTCTGATAGAGATATATGGAGGTAAATAATGGCCATATATCTTACATGATTAGGTAACAGAAATGGCAACACTGTTTGCATGTGTTTTTTATGAGGTAATGAGTGAACTGTGATGCACGAAAAACACATGAATTGATGGCTGGAGACGATGACACACTTAACATCAAAGTCTGTGATATTCAAAGATGCAGAGACACAAAAATCACACATTGGAAACATGTAAATCACAGTAACAGAGTCATACTGTGCACCAAGATCATGAACGTCCTGCTGGATCATAAATTATAACATTAATGAGATTTGAATGAAATGCACAAAGACACATTTTACAGACTTGACCAAACAAAATTACAGTGCTCATCAATCGATGTTTTCCACACGTTTTCATACAATCCCTCTCTTCTCGCTCTCATTAAAACCACACAACTGCTGAGAAACTCACCTGTAAGGCGATAGCTGTGTTGTTCTGCGAGGGGTGAGAACCCACCAGGCCTTCCTCTTTACGTTTCTTGAATTTCCTAAAGTAGTCCTGTATCAGGAAGG
Organism: Cheilinus undulatus; assembly: GCF_018320785.1. Classification (NCBI taxonomy): domain Eukaryota; kingdom Metazoa; phylum Chordata; class Actinopteri; order Labriformes; family Labridae; genus Cheilinus; species Cheilinus undulatus. The sequence continues at coordinate 31,835,914 of NC_054867.1, read as the reverse complement.
TGGCATAGAACTTCCCCACGGTTACCTCATCATCTGAGTGAACAGACCACACAAATGCTTCCTGTGTCAGCAGATCACTACTCACATCACCCCGGGAAAGACAAGGAGAGACTTTTCTCCCCCTCCTCCATTTTTCTTCTAACTGTGGGTCCATCGCTTTAGGACAGCAGACAAATGAGGCACTCTGCAAACCTCAATTAACCAAAAAATATACATCCATCTTGATGGTGTATATACTGTACCTCAATCTGCACCACATCACATCCCTCTCTGTTTTAAAAAAGAACAGAAAGTCAAATATTTGCTAAATTATTTGTGCATCATGCTTGTACAGTTGTTCATCTTAAATGATTAAATTAAGACCTTCAATATTGTATGTCTGATTTTAAAATCAGAGGGATTTAATAAGATGATTTTATGACCTGGCAACAACAGTATCGGCACTTCTCTTTCCCTTGTTCCTTAAATAAAAGGTAAAAACTAATTAAATCAAAGTCATTTTAACAATAATGGAGGATGATGCAGAGTGATTTAAAGGCTTACTATGTGACTTTCAGAACATAAAAAGAACAAATGTTCACTGTGGACAAACCTCCTTCATCCATAAACACGATGGGCTACATGCTATAAGATAATCAAGACAATTTTCAGTCATCTAAGAGATTATTTGACGGTTCCCTGCCAGATTATCCTTAAATGTGGATGTTTTAAGAGTGACTCCTGACAAAAATCCTTTTGTGTGGGGGGAACCATGAGGACAGTCGAGCAGATACTTGATGGATTTTTAGTTAAAATCTCATGGTGGCAAATCAGAAAATGAGCTGACTGAAAAAGGAAGCACAACAAACACAGCCATGGTGGCAATAGTACACATGATACATAAAGCCAGACAGACATAAAAAATGGTTGTCAAACTAATTGATTTTAGACAACATAGGTGGTAATGGACCAAAATGACTACTGCAATGGATGAACCAAGTAGCTAACTGCTAGCCACATTCAGTGTGACTCTGTAGCGATGTTTAAATGTGCAAGATTTTGAATTTGAGAGTGGAGATTGATAGTAATGAATCTGTTAGTCTGGTGTGCTGTTCATAATGTTGTTGCACACCACAAACAACAAAAACAAAACTGTTAAATCTGTCATTATTTGTCGTCAGGTATGAGGTCTCACATTGTCAAAATTGGTTAGGATTTTCAAAACTATTCATATGTGACCGGCTTAAAGGTTAAAAACAGTCCAAAATGTAGGAAACTTTTTTGAACCACTGAGTAAAACACAAACAAGCGGAGAGAAGCATTGTCCCATCACTGTGAACACAGAGATGAAAAACAACAAACCAAGAAGGAGGTTGACATCACAACCTCTGTAGGAGGTCACTGAGTATTTTCAATTCTTATAGATATTCAAAAGTTCCATATTAAGCCTTTAAAATGACTTTCTATTAGCTTTAAAGTTGACAGTGGATTTCCAGATACAGCTTGACTGACCAGTTACCACTTATTTACCTTCCAAACACTTGGCTAACATTTTAGGGGGAAGAAGATCCATGTAAGAGCCAAAACCTATTTTAATAAAGTTAACTCTCTACTTTTGCACATGCAAGCATGCAGATCTACATTATACATGTCAGGCCTAAGTCAGTATGTATTAACTCATGTATGCCCATTATATGTTTGCCAGTGAGAGTTGTACTTAAAACTGAATACTGGCATGTTTTAAATGTTGATTTGCATGTCTTTGATTTTCTTTGTATTTGAGAACTATGTGAGAATTATTCTGAAGCAGGGGTCTGAATCACTTTGAAACAAGAGCGCTGGGGACAGAGATCGGAGAGAGAGGCAACACTAGTTCCATGCCACCACCCTAAAACAGAACTGCTTCAGAATATTCTGAAGTGTCTCAGAGTTTTGGGTACAGAGATAAAAAGAATGAGAAGAGGAAGAAGCTGTTGAAGCTGAAGCAGTGGGAAAAGACAGCGGTTAACACGATAGAGAGACTTGGATGGAGAGACATATTGAGAGAGAGAGAGAGAGAGAGAGAGAGAGAGAGAGAGGAGAGAAAGACAGAGCATGCTCTTGCACAGTGGTCTACGAGGCCATGCAAGCCCAAAGCCCAGCGGACGGTCAGGGGCCTCTGTCAGCATCCGGTGCAGGAGGAGACACACATTTATAAGAAACAGACTGCAGAGGGGACAACCAGAGAACATGAGCAGAACAGAAACAGCACAATACAGCTTAACGTGTGTGAAATCTGAAGTTTGTTTGTGTGTTTTATTTATGGGCATGTCTATAAAAGATTTTTATAAAGCTTCGACTAATTTTAAGCAGGAAGAATGAGGGTGTGTTTTTTTGTGTGTTGGTGATGCTATGCAAGCTGCTCTGTTTTGGTTTGTGTCAAACTACTGCAGAAGGAGGTGTATGCAACTTCATTTCAATTACACTAACCACCAGCAGGGGGCACCACTTGATCCAGCAGCTTCATGCTGGTCCTTTTCCAAATTTTCTTGATGACAGCTCGCAGCTCTTCGTTGGCCTGCTCCAGATTACCTAAAAGCACACAGAAACAAACATCCCCCAGAAAGCTAAGAATTACATGTCCAAAAGATGAATGAATGAGCAGATTAGTTTTAAGGAGCAGTTCAGAACCGTTTTATTCTTGTCTCATACCTTCAGTTTTGATCTTCAGGGCGGTGCGCACCAGCGCAAACAAAGTGGCATTAAACATGACAGTGCCATCACTGTTCAGAGGCATGTTCATGGCTACCAGCCTCTGAAAGAAGAGCAGACAGACCACTTCAACATGCTAGTGGTATTTCAATGAGCAGCCCTGCTCAGTGCTGTATAAAAGATCAGATGGACATGAAACCACTGGAATGATGACAGCAGAAATCAAATTAATTAATCAAATTAAAATAGAAATAAACACTAAAATAAAAAGAATAAGTCAAATTGAATAAAACAGAATCAAGTTGAACAAGACAAAATAATTACCAGAGATAAAACAATCTTTGAAACAGTGATAAAAACATAAACAAAATGCTGTAATATTTTGTCATTACAGTAACTATAAGTGAACAGAGACAAGACCTTGCATGCGACTCTGTGAGGACACAGTTTGCCGAAGCCAAGAGGAGGCTGGATACGACGAAGAAGCGTCACAACATCCAGATGTTTAATTCTGCCTCTGTTTGGAAAAAAAAAAATATGGTAAGATATTACCTGCTCTAACTGATATTACCAAATGATAATAATGAAAATGCATTCTCTCATACTGATGGTAAAAAGTGCATACTTTGCCTCTGGGTCATACTCTGACCAAATTCTCTTGAATTCATCAAGGTGGTGCGGACCAAGAATGGACCAGTCACGGGTTAGATAGTCAAAGTTGTCCATGATGACAGCCACGAACAAGTTTATAATCTGGAGAGGTACAAGAAAGTTGTGAAACCATCACATTTAAGGCAAAGTTGTAGAGGTTTGATGCAGAAATCATGCCTTTTAAACAGAATTCTTAATTTCCATGCTGCTCCAGTGATGTTTGCTATGAAAAAGGTCTCAGTCCTAAATACAGAACATTTTCAAGTCATTAACTAGTTATTCAAGTAGTGATAAGATGTTTTTGCATACCAAGAAGGCGCAGAGCATGTAGAAGGTGATAAAGTAAACAATTGCAAATCCACTGCCGCAAGTCATCTCCTCTCCAGGGTTATAGTCTGACTCAGGATCACACAGTTTCCCCGGCATACAGGCCAACATGATCTCCTGCCATGCCTCTCCAGTCGCACATCTAGATGACAGAAGAGTAGGACAGACCAAAATTAATACCTGACAAGAAGAGAAAACATGTTTAGGTTTCCTGATGTGTCGTACACACCTGAAGAGAAGGAGCACAGCCTGAGGAAAGGTCTGGAAGTTGTTGTTTCTGTTGATGTGAGTGCCATCCACCATGGCAATTTTTCCAAACACCTGAAACACAAATATTCCACTCATGAGTATAACTGCAACCTCATCAGCTTGGGTAAAACAGCCCAATTTTTTTCACATTTTATAACGAACCTGCATGCCAATAACGGCATAAATGAAAAACAGCATGGCTATCAGAAGGGCAACATATGGCAGAGCCTTCACGCAGCAGAGAGGAGAGAAAACAGAAAATACATTAATATAGGTAACTTAGATGTTTCACTCATTAGGTATTTGCCCTCTCTCCTTACCTGGAAGGACTTGATGAAGGTCCAAAGCAGGGTGCGAATGCCCTCCCCTCTGCTGAGGAGCTTGACCAGCCGCATGACTCGAAACAGACGAAAGAAGGTGATGGAGATGCGAGCACTGTCCTCAGTGTTCTGTGGCGAAGTAGACCAGAGTCAGAGGATCAGAGGGAAACAGAGGATGTGGTACACACAGAGTGCCTGGCTGTGCTTTTATGAAGAGGTTCTTAAACCTCAGGGCCAGATACATATGGACTGACAAGCAACACTGCATCTTTAGGTTGAGGAAAACAAGTTTTGAAGGATTCAGTTTGATCCAAGACTTTTTGTGTTGAATAGACTAAATCTCAAAGCAAACACAAAGTCAAACATTTTAGACAAATGTATGGATGCACCGATGTCAGGGTTGAATACAATATCAGCCCTGTTGACAGAAATTGACAAATTGGCATTTAATGTGGCATTTACCAATGTCAGTCACATAGACAGTATGAAACATGGACGTAGTCTTCGAGACATCATCCATTTGTTTTTGGAGAACAGTTCTGGGGCCCAATGATGGCAGTTCCTGTATTAGAAATAATGTTTCACACTACCCTTTGGTCAACCAAACAAGGGAGAATTGGAGATGGGCCTTAAGTCTCCAAGTAAAAGCCTACAAGTGTGTATTAATAAAAAAAGATAGTGGCACGAAACCTGTTTTTTGTTTTTTACCAGGTTTTAAACACTTTTTTTCTGCTGTCAAAATAAGAATTTAAATGAGGTTGATAATTGAACTCTAGGCTTTTAGTGCTAGCCCTAGTGGGCACCTGGGGAACTATGCTGTTTTCACAACATGGCTAAAATTTTGAGGCTGTTAATTGTCAGAAGTTTACATATCTGTTGTGTCTCATCAGTCTTTACTGGGAAGCTAGTACACCTAACTGCTGTTCTAGAGCAGTGGTTCCCAAAGAGGGGTCGCGAGACAGTAAAGGGGGGTCACGAGATGCTTTCCATAAAATATAGAGAAATTCCATATGATTTAAAAATCATAAGTTTATCTGTTATTTTACAAATATTTTTAAAATGAGTTCAAATTAAAATCAAAATGTATTGTTTAAGCTATATTTGTGCTTAAATGCAAGTAAAGTTACAAAAACTACCTAAAGTTTTGCACATGGTGCTTTATTCAATATTGTGTGCTTTTTACTCTTCATAGGAAGATGCGGGTCCCTGATCTCTGACACTGTTGTTCAGAGTTGTAGGATGAAAAGTTTGAGAACCACTGCTCTAGAGGAGAGTTTTTAAAATGAGCAGCATAAGTCAAATGTTGATATTTTTGGACAATCTTGCAAGAGGTTTGCAATGTGAGAGTCTTACTCTGTCTCTTGAAAATGCCAGCTATATCCATATGGGGGATTAAAAACAAATCTAAATACATATATGATATAGCTTAATTAAAATAGATATGAAGAATTCCCAGGAAACAAAGAAAATATTACAGATTTGTTACTGTATTGGTATCAATGGTAGTATTGGTCCTGATTTTCACATGCGGTGCATCTCTTACAGAGAAAATGTGATCAAACCAAAATGGAGCCCAGTTTCTAAAGCAGTGTAGCTGCAGCTGATATGTTTCTGTTAATCTGCGTCCAAAGCACTGTCAGGAGCTCTGTCACTGCACAGACCTACTGGGAAGGAAGCAAAGGAGACGAGCATGCTGGAGAAAAAAAACCTTGCCATACTTGACAGGGTATGTCTGCACAAGCATGGCACCCTCAATCCAGAGTCACTACATGCTGAGTCACAGTGGGGCCAACCCCAACAGGTCGGCCAGGAGGTTCACAGGTCAGAGCTGGGCGCCCTGATCCCGGGGTGTCATCCATGGGTCAACTACCCCCACCACAACAACAGAGTGGGCAGAGACCATGTAGCAAGTGTCAGCAGCACAAACGTGAGGAGCAGCTTTAGAACCGCTCCCACCTAACCACACACGCAGCGTCACGTTTGAGTGACACACTCTCCTTAGAAATAACTCCAAATATTTGGAAAATGGAAAGCTATTTTTTAAGGAAATATGCAAATGACCAAACAAAGAATAAAAATATAAAAATAACAAGAATGAAAACCTTATCATGAGAAAATAAATAAAGCTGAAATATGCAACAGATTATAAAATTAATGTGATCAACAAAAAAACAAACAAAGAAATGCAGATTAAACATGGCATGGCCCTGAAGAAGAGGGAGGGGGGAGGAGAAGAAGAGGTGGGGGGAGGAGCATCTTACCCCCTGCTCATCCACCTGAGGAGTCTCCGTTGGCTTTAAAATCAAAGACCTTTATTAATGACTTGCACAGAGGCCGCAGGATTCACACACATGGGGCCAAATACTTAAACATCAGTTTTGAATCAACTTTATCACACAGCACGGCAGCACACGTAAGTCAGGACGCAGACAGAACAGAGTCACTACTCTTCTTATGGACAAACAAAACTGCCTTATTGTTTTACTGTGACAAGGACAGACATTCATGTGCCTATGAACGCTTAGCATAATGACAGACATAAAACATTATCTTAACACTTTAAAGGACTGGAACACAACAGATTTACAGCTTAACATTCCTGACAAACAACATGAAACTACTTAATTGGTTAATAACATGGAACACAACTTTATCCCTCCCCCGCTGTGATGGTCACTACTGATGAGGTTCAATGGATTTTATGGCTGACGTGCTGATCTATGGATAATGTCAATGAGAGGTTCACTGTCCAACATAGTAAATGTTTATGTAAAAACCTGCTACTCTGACAAAAGCCTAGACTCAGAAAAAACTCTCCCTTTTTACTTTTAAGTAAATACACAGAAATAACACGGTGTGAATCATTAACAGCACATGTTAAATAACTGAACACATGTTGCAATGAGTAATCAACTTCTTTTTTAGAGGCCAAAACTGATTAAAATCTGCGTAAAGCAAAAACAGAAATTGGTGTTAAAACACACAATATGGAACCAAACCCCAAAACTGAGGTATGAACTGAACTGTGACCTCTGTTAACTGTTACACCCCCTGGGATTTTGGCAAACATTAACTGTAAAGGGTTTCTTATGGTCATCTATGTAGGCATCAAAGCCTTTGCACACTTTAAGATCACTGCCTGTGTATGGAGAAATACCACGTTCAGTCCGGTCTAGATTCTCTGTTTGTGATCATCCTTGAAGTGACTCAGCACATTCGACAGTTGTATTAAATATTCTATAATTCTATTTTGTTACTTTCTATTAAAGTGCTTCCAATACAACTTTGATGAACTTTTGCCTAAAATACCTAGTAGCCTGATGTCAACTAAAGGCTGGCTCAGACTGAATGATTTTTTTGGTTGCTCATGACAGAACTGTGTCAGACTAATAATCTTGTCCCATCTTGGCCGACACTTAAAGTGTGGTCCTGACTGCTTATCGTATGCTGACATCACTACTGTCTCGCGACTGTGTACGACTTCACAGGCTGTTTGGAGAAGAGGGTCAAAGAAAGTAAATCAGAGCTGCAGCAGAAGTGCTCTGTGTGATTCTAGCGGTCATTTGCGCTGACAGGAAGAAAAAACAAACAAGAAACAATTATAGACTTCTCCTGGTGTATCAAGAGGAAGACAATATGGACCATCTCTTCGTCAAATAGAACCTGAGATATGAATATGATAAAATGTCAAGAAAATTAGTGTATGTACAGTGCTTGACAAATTTATTAGACCACCACCCGAAGTAAGGTTTATGCCACAGCTGCCCTAAATTAATAGGATTGGTAAAAATTGGTACATTTTTTATGTTTCTGCAATGGTTAATACACCAATATGTAGAAGTTCTTTAACCCAAATGATATTTTTAATGCTAAAATATAATTATTATTATTGTTAGCCATGAATTTTCAGATTTACTGATTTACAAAAAAACTGAAAAAATAGTAAAGCACATTATTATTTCTTGATTAATATGTCAAATCATAGTTATTTACTTGCATTCCTGAACAGAAAAATGAGTTTTAGTGGTTGGATGTTACGCTTGATTCATTTCTGACTACTCAGAGAAGCCCAGTGAGCTGGCTCAAATTTGGGTATAAAAAGGTGAATTCAGTTTGAAATTCCTCATTCCTGTTCAAAATGGTAAAATGTGGAGAGCTCACTGAAAATAAAAGAGTCCGCATTAAAGCACTTCATGATGCTGGATGGTCTCTGAGACAGGTGGTCTAATAAATTTGTCAAGCACTGTATATAAATCTTTGGAGGGAGAAAAGGTTGGGACCTGTTTAATGCCACTCTGGTAAGTGATGATGAAGAGCAAATGCTCTCCTATTGGTCAGGATACATGCCGTTGAAGTCGGGTCAGGTCATCAAACTAGATGACAATGCAAGAAAAATTCAAACATGCTAATCTTGTTGATTCATGGTCATGGGGCGTCTTGGATGCATCATTAATTATGTGATATTACTACAAAAGCGTTTTTTTTGTTCCAGACACGTATAATCAAACCTGAGGTGTGATAACCTGTGTCATTGCAGTCATGCCAAAATCTGGCTGTAGTTGTTTAGTCCGTGCTGACCTTGGGATACCTCTGTAGTGAGTAATAATACTGTAATCACGTGTCTGCAAGAGGTCTATTGAGAGTTTTTTTGTATCCTCAACTATCCCTCCGGACAATTCCCTCCACAAGTCAATTCAAGGTTGACCATTACAGTCTAGCTAGCTAGTAGGTGCATCATCCCTGGGCAGCAAAATTTTAAGAGCAGTTTGGTCTGTTTATTTGAATTTCCCAAAGGATAAGGAGTTCAGGTTCTGAATCTGATTCTGGTGGCTCAAACATCTAGGGCTTGACAGGTCCAGCAAAACAGACAAATAACCCTCCATTGTGAGGTCAAAGAAGAGACAACCTCTTATATTTCATGATTTTTGACTTGATTTCAACGACTCTAAGATTTCTTTCTTTACTAGCCTGTTCTTTACCGGTGATTAACAACACAGTCTTCTGTTGTGTAACAATCTTACGGTAAATATGTATTTTCTAACTGCTTTACGCAGACTTTAGCACAGTAAATTAATATGATTGCTCACACAGATCCATACCTATACACTGTAATTTTTGTAACACAAATCAAATTATTAGATTTAATCTGTTTTTAGTGAGACGGTGCACAAAAAGATCCTGATGCAAAATGAAACATAAAATATCATAAGCCTTGTTATCAGATGATGCAAGTTTTAGAAACCAATGGGAGTAAAGGTGTCTTATCGACTCAAAAACAAAGAGATACTCCAGACAGATATGGCTTCAATCAGTCCTCTAGCACAGAGCTTCAATATGAGGTGCAGAATGAGCAGAAATGATAAAACAAAAATGAAGAATTAGCTTGAGGAGGTTCTTTAGGTAATCCTGGCCACAGCGCTGATGGAGCATGCGTTCAGCATCGCCACGTTGCTGGGGGGGGGGGGACTGCACGCACACGCAAGACATTTTGGATGAAAAGGAGGCGATTGGTGAACTCATAGCAATGCAGCAACTCATGCATGTCAGTAGTGCCCTGCAAGAAAAAGAAACTGCCATAGCAGGGCGCTCTCACAGTCCGGTGCAGAGAGAGGAGAGTGAATAACAGGAGGAGGAGAGAGGGAGGAGGAGACCAAAGACAGACACGAGAAAGATGAGAGGTAGAGAAGTGTAAAGAGAAGGAGAGTCACTGTTGGAGTGTTCATGCACCTGACTGGAGTCTACACACCTGCGCTACACATGAGCTCCACTGTGAGCTTTAAGAGCTCACTACAGGAAGACAGAACAAAACACAGAGACAATCACTCACAAACACACAAATACAAGATCATTAAAGAACCTCAGACTCAGCTGCATTAAAGCACCCGGTGTACAATAGAAAAAAACAAGGGCTGATTAAGCATTTTTTATCTGCTGATGACTTTCATTCTTCAGATTCTTACCTTATTTTAACTTTCTTCTTAGGGAAGCTTTGATTTTGACTTTAATTCAAGTTTAAGTTATTAAAAATGCTTCTATTTAAATACAGATCAATCACTAACTAATCTGTGGTAATTCTGCAATGGACTACATTCTGACTTTTTAGATTCAAACAGATTGAGTCTAACAAAGAACCAGATAAAATTTGTCCGAGCACTGAGCTCCAGGGCCATTCTGTCTGGAGATAAAGGATCGAAGGGTATGGCAAGAGAGAAAGGTCAAACTTCTCAAGGCTCTATGGAAAAAACTGACCGGAGGGGAATGAATCGGGTGGCCAAGCGCCATCTGTGAGAGGCGGGACAAGGACAGGATGTTAGGGAACATGATGAGTATCATGGCTGACGCTTCCCATCATGCAATTGGAAAGCTGAACAATTATACAGCTCATAACTGGAATAGCAAGCAAACAGCATAAATGAAATAAAACTCCATTCGAGATCAGCTATTAGAAATGATTTAATGTTAAATGGTTTACATCTGATCTCTGTAACACAAAAAGCAACCGCATGCAGAAACATGTCAATGATGGATGAAAGGTACCTCACAAGAAACCATAAAAGCCCTTGTGAAATCAACAAATTGCCCCCATCACACACACATCCACACACCTGTAATAAAAGTACACATGTAATACACACATGCATAACAAGAACAACCTGCACACACCACCACCCAATGTTTTAAACAAAGTTTGCTATACACTCATGCAGACACACTTAAGAACAGAAACTGAGAAAAACACAGAAAATATGAAATAATATAACTCCAGAGAAACAGCACTGCAGCTCAGTCACAGAGCACCCAGGAGAGAGGGAGAAGGGGGGCAAGGTTGAGCAGGGGGTCGTTTTTCTCTACCAAGCACCATCATCACCATAACTATCATAAAAAGGTCTAATTTGGTCTTGTAGCCTTCCTGGTGTTTTAATTTTTATATCTGAATATAAATCCAGCCATCACACAAACAAATCAGATAATTTACTTGGTTAAAAGAAATTATTTTACCAAGCCTTGACCTGATTTTCTAAATAATGTTTCAATTTAAGTTCTACCAAAGTTTAATCAATCATATGAGCATTCAGTTACACATAACATTTGCCATCTCCTATTTTTTCTGAGTCCCTAAAGCATTGCAGGGGTCCCACAGATAAAGTTGTTGTTCAAAACAGGTTACACACAAAAAACATTTTTGGTTCATTCCAATACTTGCCTCTACAAGTTTCTATGGAAACAAAACGAACAAGAGTAAATACATTAGATAACCACATCATAAATCATCCTGCTGTGCACCAAATATAGGCCTCAGGTCACACAGATTGTGAACGACTCCTGTTTTTGACACGTTTTCACTACAATGTTCAACAATGAGCATTCACATCAGAACATTTGAATCCTGCAACAAAATATACTGCAACAAATCAACAAAGAAACATTTAGCAGAAGCAAAACTCCAACAAGACAGAATGTTTGAGTAAGTCATGTATTGAAGGTATGGTATTTATCAAAATAGGACATAAAGGAGGGTGAGACTGAAGCCTTACAGAATCATGACAGGTGAAACACTGTTTTTTTAACAAGCTTAAAGAAATAGACTGAAACCAAAAGTTATGCTCCTTTATGAGCTAAAAACAATCATTACCATCAGTGTTAAGCTTGATTGTTTCTTTATAGTTAATTCTCATATTTACTTCCAGCAAAAATATGAAAGGTAAAAGTAACAACAATTAAATGACAAAAATTGAGGTGAAAAAACTCATGTGAATTGAATAATGAAGTGACAAAAATGAATTTGAATTAAAAAAAAAATTAAAAGATGATAAATTATGAATTGACTGGAATAATTTGAGGGTGATTTGATAAAAAAAATTGCTACAATTCGATAGAAATAGTGGCAAATTTAATCATTATGATTGTTTTTCATTTATCATTTATCGTTACCAGTGCAAACATCATTTACAGTTGCAAGAAAGTATGTGAACCCTTTGGGATTTCTTGGATTTTGGCATAAATTGGTCATATAATGTGTTCTGATCTTCATCTAAGTCACAACAATAGACAAACACAGTCTGCTTAAACTAATACCGCACAAAAAAATGTTATGTTTTCATGTTTGTATTGAACAAAACATGTAAACATTCACAGTGCAGGGTGGAAAAAGTATGTGAACCTTTGGTTTAATAACTGGTTGACCCTAACCTTGCAAAGCAGATGGCTGCATCTGTTTCCTTGTTTCTCACTGGCGAATCCATCTTGCAAAGCTCCCATCTGAACCATTTGGGCCCGGTTAGAAAGTGACAGGACCAATCAGCTATGAGGGACAGTACTTTCAGGCGCAGCAGAGTCGTGATGTAAACAAGCAGCAGCAAGAGCTGGTGCAGTTATAGAGGAAGACATCAGCGTGGATGCTGCTAATGTGCCAGTTTTATCAGAACTTGATGAGATTTCTTCGTTAAAAGAAGAACAAAGAACAGCACTGAGTTGTTTTCTTTTCAAAAACGACAAATGTCGAGTACTTACATGTCTATAGTCGCCTTGTTTCGCGTTATCCCTCAGTAGCTGTGCACGCGCTGCTTGCTAGCGGCTACGTCACGTGCTTTGTTGCTCTGATTGGCCCGTAGAGATGTGACGGACAGAACGTTCACCCAATCATATTCCGAGGATTTTTCAAAGCCTTCGCCTTTTCTCAAACGCTTCCTGTTGCAGGTTTCCCAGATGGATGTATGAAACAAATCCATCTGGCATGTCAGGTTAGGTTGACCCTCCTTTTGCAGCAATGACCTAAACCAAATGTTTCCTGTACAGAATGGCTTGATTAGAAGAAAATATGCCTTCTGGAGTAGCCCAGTCAGAGTCCTGACCTCAACCCGACTGACCACAAAAGAGCGATTCACACCAGACATCCCAAGAATATTGCTGAACTGAAACAGTTTTGTAAAGAGGAATGGTCCAAAATTCCTCTTGACCGTTGTGCAGGTCTGATCTGCAACCACAGGAAACATTTGGTTGAGGTTATTGCTGCCAAAGGAGATCAACCAGTTGTTAAATCCAAAGGCTCACATACTTTTTCCACCCTGCACTGTGAATGTTTACATGGTTTGTTCAATACAAACATGAAAACATATCATTTTTTGTGTGGAATTAGTTTAAGAAGACTGTGTTTTTCTATTGTTGTGACTTAGATGAAGATCAGAACACATTTTATGACCAATTTATGCAGAAATCCAAGAAATCCCAAAGGGTTCACATGCTTTTTCTTGCAACTGTATCATTTAAGGAAAGAGGCCTCAAGGGTGGAAGTCACAAAAAGTGATGGTGAAAACTTAAGTGATGAAAATGTATGTGATTTGAGCGATTAAGCATAAAAAATAAATGTGAATTAAAATTTAAGGTGATAAAAATGTATGTGAAGTGAAAATAAAAGTGATAATCCCTTGCACCTTGATAAAAGACTGGACATCCGCTCTTCTGCACAGACTTTTTTAAGGACTTTTGACTGCTATTTCAGCACTAAATTAACTTTTTGGAATTTTTGAGGTAAGAAATTATGTTGGTGATTGTTAGTATTTACAGTTTCATGAAATTTGACATCAAATTGTAAAAAACCTCAGTTAACCTTTGATTTGAGAAGCTCCAAACTCAGCCGGTAAGCCTGTCAGAGACACTCCACTCGAGACACTCGGACCACAGCAGCTCTAACCTTTGTTGACTTTTTCACACTTAAGAAACTGACATTTACCTGTTGATATATAGGGAAGAATGGGTTTAATTGTCACATAGGTTGGTTGTCACACTCATTATATCTCACCACCAGAGGGCTCTGTCTCCAAAAATTGGGTATTACAAAATTTTGATCAGAGCTCACCTACATAGTCTTCTCTGGTGTAGGACAGCTAGACTTGAGGTGAGAGGACTTTTTGTGTTTGTCAAGTCAAATTAAAAATATTCAGCTCCTCAGTATTTTTTCTTCTAGGCTTTTACACAATGGGTTTATGACAAAAGAATTGTTACCCTTAAAAAGTTTGAAGGGAAAGCTACAGTTTTGATTGTTGTTAGCTAGATAACTTGTTGTTTGATGTTATTAGCCTTGATGCTTACAAGAAATTCCGGTTGGGGTTGGTTGTCACATTTTCTTCGGGGTCGGTTGTCACAGCCGTTCAGGGGAGGTAATGGGAGAAGTGCTGGATGTGCAACCAGTGGGCACACAAGCTCTGCTTAGTTGGAGTGCACGGCTCCTACATTTGCCATCACTGTGAGTCAGAAAGCGAATGCGTGCAGCCTTGTTGAGTAGGCCCTTGTTGTCAGGCCTATTTGTTTGGTTCTTTATGTTGCTATAGGCCGAAAGGCTGATCTAAAGATGTTCCTGTTCATATTCTTTGCTCATTTGTGTTAAGATGCATTGAGTTATCTGTCAGCTTGTCACTGAAATTAAATTTTCAAATTTGCCTTCTTTTTAAGATTTTTTCCCATTAAAATAACATTGTGACAAACAACCCCCTGGTGTGAGACAACCATCCTGTGATGGGGTTGGTTGTCACAATGTGTCAAAGTGTCTTTGATAGCTTATTACCTCTTTGTTTCAATAAGTTAAAAATGAGAGGGATACAAATTTCAAGCGAACATGTTAAGCTTCAATTTAATGTAGGAATGACCACTGATGGATGTTTTGAAAGACCAGATTAAAAACTTAAGATGCATTTTCTGCAGTGGCTGCTAAATTGTGGAATGAGCTACCTGTGGAAATCAGAATGTCCCCCATTGTGCCGACTTTTAAATTCCATGTCAAAACTTATTTTTACTCCTTGTCTTTTAACTCAGCATGACAGTTACATGATATCATGAGTTTCTTTTATATTCTTTTATTCGCTTTAATTTGTTTTTGTTACTTTGTTATATGTGGTTTATATGTTTTAATTGCTTTTAAGTTATGTTTTTTATGTCCTATGTGGTTTATGTTTTTAATTTCAGTTTTTAACTCAGTGTGCAGCATTTTGGTAAATGTAATGTTTTTAAAATGTGCTATCTAAATAAAGTGAATTGGATTAATGGATCAGAAATGTCCCGCAGTTCGCACAAACATGTAATGAAGTTCTAATTGTGATGTTTTTATGGTTAAAAAACAGAAAAATACGCCCTCATCAGAGATACAGGATGTTTTTTGCCAGCTGCTGTGGTCTGATTCACTGCAGGTTGGGAGTGTCTCTTACGGCCGTTTCAGACTGGGAGTGTGTTTTGCTGCTTGCGTGTGCCATGCGTGTGAGCTCCAGCTCCTGCCGGTGCGGCTTTCGCACAGGGCGCGAATTTGCTGAAGGTGTCAGCTGCATTTTTCTGCTCTCAAAGCCCTGTCCTTCTTCACGAGTTTTACCTGAATAACTCCCCCCAAAAGCTTATTGATTCAGGGTATTGAGGAAGTATGTCGCGAACTTTTCAAAACAAAAGCATTCTGTACAAGTGAAAGTTTCTCTACAGAAATTCCAAACCGGGCTTTTACTTTGAAAAGTACAAACCAGAAAAGCATTCATACGGTGTTTATCTTTCCTGTGACATATTCTACCAGTGTGGAGACATAAAGCTTCACTAATAATAGATCTTTAGAGAACAACTTTTTCAAACAGGCACATTTAAGCTTGTGGCCTTCCTCAGGGTTATCAAGAAACACACTGTAAACATCTTCTATGTGCATATTTGCCACAACAATGTAAATATGGGCGAGACTTCAAATCTCTCAACCCACCGCGCCTGAGTTGGGCGTATCAGCCGCGTGAGACATGGCGCACATGCAGGCAGTCTGAAAGCCCTGACTTGTTAACATGCAATTAAACCAAAAATCCATGTGTGCCGCGGTCGAAACACTCGCGTCACGCTCCCAGTCTGAAACGGGCTTTACTTCACCTGGCTGAGCTTGGAGCTCTCTCAACTGAAGCAATATTTTCAACTCGACATCAAAATTCATAAAACTGTAATTATCAACAATTACAAACATCAATTTCTAACCTCAAAATTCCCAGTAAGTTACTTTGGTGATGAAATAGTAATAAAAAGTCTTTAAAAATTCTCCGTCTCTCCTGTGAAGTCTCAAACATTTAAGCCAAGAGTTGAGCGAAAGCACAATCTTTTTTCAAGGCAGAAGTAAAAAAAAACACATGGTATAAAAGACAAACATCTACATCACAAAAATATCATGATTTAAAGGATAAGAAATAATTATTTTATTTACTTTATTATCAGTTTGATTTTCACCTCACAAACATTTTCATTACTTAATATTTTAATCTTAATTTACATGTGTTTTCGATGCTTTATCATTCCAGTGACATACATTTTCATCACATGAATTTTAATCATCACTTTTTGTGACTTAAATCCTTGAGGCCTCTTTCCATAAATGAAAAGCGAAAATGTTTCAATGTTAATGATGCAAGATGAATGAAAATCAATCAAAATGATCAAATTTGCCACTATTTTCATCACATTGCAACAAATTTTATTAAATCACCATAAAATTAATCCAATCCAATCATAATTCGTCACTTAACTTGAATAAAAATTCCTTTTTATCACTTCATCATCAATGAACATACGTTTTTTTTATCACCTCAACTCTTTTTAAAATTTTTGCTACTTTTGCCCTGCATACAGAAACTTTTTTTTTGACTTTTTTTTTTTTTTAATTTTCCAGTCATAAATAGGTAATAAAGGGTTTCTTGTTTAAACTAATTAAAGACCAAAATCAGCACAGTGATAGGAGCTACAACAATCACCAACCAATAGTTCCTCACAGGAGATTTAATCCCATGACAAATGTGGGTGCTAAGTTTGTTCTGAGGCAATATTAAGATGGTAGAAGCTTCAGAAATTAAGAATCAAGCCTCTTAAATAAAAATTTAAAAATCCTATCTGCTCTATACTAGAGCAGACATTTCTGCATTTTGAGCAATTTCTCATGTAAAATACAAGAAAACAACTCTTAAACTATACTCTATGGCGGTCCTGTAAGGCTTCAGTTCAACACAAGAGGCAGAGAAAAAGTTTTACTTACATTAACTTCAGTGATAGCGATATCGACGACGCTACCAACAACAATTAAGGCATCAAATGTGTTCCAAGCATCAGCGAAATAGTGCTGTTAATGCATGGTGTGACGTGAGGGTAAAGATGAGAATGAACAACAAGTAGGGGTGAAACAAGTGAAAACAGAAGAGAAGTAAAAAAGGAAACAAAAAAAAGGGTGGTATGAAATGGTCGGGTCAGGTGAGGACACAAGAGAGAAAAAAGAGAAGAAAGTATTAAAAGTCATCAGATCAAAAGTTGGAAATCCGAGTCCAGCCGTGTGAGAGAAGGCGGCCCGAACAGAGAGGGGTCAGAGAGCAGCAGGGGGCGCTGTAGCTGAGCTTACTTACATCGATTTCACTGAGAACTATGTCTACTATGCTGCCAATCACAACGAGGGCGTCGAACACATTCCAGGCATCCCCAAAATATCCCTGAGTGAGGTTGAAAGAGTCGGGGGGCAAGTTGGAAGTGATAAGCACACAAATAGTAGTTTAGCCGCAGGGCACTAGCACCAAACTGATGTTAAAATACCAACGTTACACACAGAAACTCTGCTGCCAAGAACCTGACAAACAGTGAGTAGGCGCTATTTTAGGTTTAAAAAAGGCAAAAAGTCAGCACAGCACCCCACACTCTGTCTCTTACTAGCATCCTGTCCTTCTTCTCAACACAAAGCTGTTTGGCAGGCAGCACCGTTGATGAGAAAATGGGAAAAAAAAAAACCTTGTTCACAGGTTGTATAGAGTTCATGTGTGCTGCTCCACTTTTTAACAGTATTTTCTTTTTTAAATATCACCATGCTTGTTTTTCTTTCCAAAAATTAGACAAGAGAAATCAGATCAGTTTGGAAAATATGTAGATCCAGCCAAGAGTCAGTTAGCTTAGCCTAGCTTAAAGACTGGAAGCTTGTCTGTGGGACTTTACAGAGGTTATATAAAGGTTTTTACTCTGCCTGGAGCACTTAAATCCACTTACCGGTGCAACAAAAGCCTACTTTCCATGAATTTTCATTTTTTCCTTTAAAAGTAACAAGCTGGCTAACCTTGTCTTTTTGCTAGACTAAGTTGGCTGCAGATACATACATCTCAAAGGTGATGTCAGAAACCTCATAATTTCAAACCTTTCACAGATAGTCAAACTGAGTATGCAGCATGCAGTCAAGTTGAGTTTAGGATTCACAGTAAGACATTTTGTGTATGCTAGAAATCCCTAAATGCATACTAGATTGACAAGAATTTTTAGTATGATATGGGAGATCACTCATCACATTGCATTGCTCCTCTTCCAACTATCCAATGGTAAAGCTTGCCAGCAGCAAACTAGTGGTGTACAAGTAACACCTACCCTGCAGCTAATTGTTTTACATGTGGAAAAATAATATACAAATATTGAAGTCGCTGTTAATTTAAGTCATTAAGGTATAGTCATGTGCATTAGTTTTGGGCATGTAGGGTGCTAATGATGCCCACTGGATTCATCACAGGGCCTGTGATGAATCCAGTGGGGGTTTGGTGGGCTAATGTAAAGCTCTACACATGTCAACAAACACGTGTCACCAGTGACTAATGTCAAGCTCGATGGCATCGTTTTTTTCACCCCTGGTTATACGCCCAAAACCTGCTGGTGATTTTTGCAAGACAATCTGACTGTTCATCTCTGATGGCAACTCTCACAGACCATTCATCTGAGATGCCGTAATATAGGATATAAATTCTGTTTAGGGTATGGGTAAGGGTTAAGGTAAGGGTTAGGATACCAAAAGTTAAAAGTTAAAAACTTGACAATGCAAACCTGATCACAAACTGTTAAATAAAGCTAAGTAAAGAGTCTGCTTACAGGGAAAAAGCTTGTCCTCCATGAAAACATTCTAACAAAGCAAGCGTAGCTTGAGTTGTCCCGTTAGCTGTGCAAGCTTGTAGACAACTGAGCTACATTGCTTACGTGGCAACGTAGCTTATATAGCTAAAGCTAAGCTCACAAAACAGCTATTTAAACTACGTAGCTACAGCTACGTTTGCTAAGGCTCACATTGCTAAAGCCAACTTAGCTACATAGACTTACGTTGTAACATTATATACATAGCTAGCATAGCTAAGTAAGCTTTAGCTTAAGCTAAAGAAGCTACTGTGAAATATGTTTGAGTAGTGCATAAGTATGTGGTTTCAAACACAGCCATATTGACATAGTTTGCTATTGATCTTAATATTTAACTCTTCTCAAATGATTCATTTAATTTCACTATCTCTCTTTAGGTTGAGATTAGTATGTGTTTATGACCTGTTGGAGATGGTTTGGGTGTGACACTCACCCTGGGTTTGAAAGCGATGAGTTTGAGAACCATTTCCACAGTGAAGACAGCGGTGAAGACCATATTAAGAATGTCCATCACATAGTTAAAGAGCGCAGACTGGCCATAGTGCTGAAGTCAGAGGAACAAAAGAAATGGTTAAGGGTCGGTTATTTTCATATGCACAGATAACTCACTTTTTACAACTGATGCTTAAAGATAAACAACTGTAAGCATGAAACAGGTAGATCCTTTCAAAATAACAGATAGTAATTAAGAATACAGCTCTTATAGCCACTAAGTTATCAAAGTCCCTGGGTCTGCTTGTACTGTTTTCAATAACAGTGTCATCTCAGATGATACCACTAGAGGGGGCCATATGTAACACATTGATATTGCTTATTTTCAATAAAACCGCACTGATGAATTACTTACATCAGCTGTCTGGTGTTAACTGAAACATGACTAACATTAAAGGGAATAATTAATCTTTATGGATGAAAGTAATTTATGCACATCATGGTTTGTTGCTTTGAATGTGATTTAAATGGGCCACAAACATGTACTTTACAACTAACAGCTCAATATACATATGTGCTAAACATTTATCACCTTTATTTGATGCTCACTTTAACTGATCAAAATGCTCAAAGCCAAGTGTGATCTCATCACTTTAACAGGCACTAACTTTATTTAATTTCCCACAGAGCTGTTTGGTTTCCTCATACAGAGTGCCAACTTACCTGTACAGCCAGGCAGAGCGTGTTGAGCATGATGAGCACAAACATGATGTACTCAAACCCGGTGGAGTTCACCACATACCAGAACTTGTACTGGTATGGGTTCTTAGGGATGTACCTCCTCAGTGGGCGAGCCTTCAGTGCATACTCCACGCACTGACGCTGCACAAAAACAAACAAAACTGGTTTGAATGATCAGTAGAGTTTACATATTTTACTCTCATCTGAAACTTACTATTTCATGTGATGCTACACACCCAAATACATTGCAATGCACTAATGATATCTCTGCTTGAATGTTCACAATGTCACAAAAGAAAAAAATTGCATTAATTGCAACCAAGTGATGGGCAACTTAAAGACAACATGCTGTGAAAATCTAAAGAGACATCTGTCCATACGCGAGACAAACAACTTTTAAAATATACACTACTTATATAATATATACTTATATAATATATATATATATAATACTTACTTGAAAACAGGAAGGACTCTAACTTTAGGTTAGTGGGCCAAAATAAAAGAAATTACCTGGGAATTATCAAACATCCTGTATAGATATTTATCATCTTATTTCTAAGAAATTACTTGGTAAAATACCACTTAATTACCAGAGAATTACCACAGTATTACAAAGAATTACTTCACAATTAATTCAGTATTACTAGGTAAATATTTCCTTGATATTACTATATTCTTGAATTATTATTTGTAAAATGCCAACTTATTAATAGGTAACTGAATTATCACCTTATTCTTGAGAATTTACTCAGTAATTATATGTAGTACTATAAAATTATTAAGAAGTCAGGACCCACTAAAATAAAGAGCTACTTATAATTATTATAATTTCTTTTTTTTTTTGTTGATAGGACAGCTGAAGAGAGACAGGAAACATGGGAAGAGAAAGTGGGGGAAGACATGCATCAAACAGGGCAGAGACAAGGAACAGACCCTGTGACCAGTGCGTTGAGGACTACAGCCTCTGTATATGGGCACCTGTTCTTCCCACTGAGCTAAACTGGTGCCCCACCTTTATTTTTTATTTTTTTAATTTTGCCTCTAAAATGTCATACAGTGATTGTGTGCATTTGTACCTTTATTTCTCCATTATGCTATTGTAATTTCTTAATAATATACATCTTTAAGCAGTGAGGACAGCCTCACAAATACACAATGTTTCAAACTGTAAATGTCTGAATGTAAAAAATGAAAAAGACATAAAAATTGGAAATCATAGTAAATCATAATAAGGCTTTGTTAGGGCTGGAATGCATGTTATATGAATACATCTGAAGTTTTCTTGAAGTTCATGACAGATTTTTCCTAACACACAAATGTATCCACATGTGAACCTGCTGACTGACCTGGTTCTTGTCCAGCTCACAGTTCTTGTACTCTTTCTCTCCTTGTTCCTGAAAGGTGACGATCACGAAACCTACGAAGATGTTCATCATGAAGAAAGCAATGATGATGATGTAGATGATGAAGAAGATGGAGATCTCCACACGGTAGTTGTAAATAGGGCCGAGGTTCTCCCTGTTGGAGTCGATGGCCTTGTAGAGCAAACTGAAAAAAGAAGAGAAGAAGACAATAAGCAATGATCCAGCTTGTCTAAATACATACATAATCTGAGATATCTTTCCTTTTTAAGTCGTATGAATTAAAATCTGAATCTTACGCTGGCCAGCCTTCAAAAGTGGACACGGTGAACAGAGCCATCATCGCCATGAGGACGTTGTCAAAGTTGAACTCACTGTTGTGCCATACTCTTTTGTGGATGGTGGGCTGGTTAACATCTCCATCCTTATAAAGGATGTATGTTCCCCTATGAAAAAAAAAAAAAACATTAAATGAAGAATAAAACCAGGATAATGACAGTGTGTATTCTGACAGCTTGGACACAAATGATTCAAACTAACTTGCACTCTTCTGGGCTGGATTTGGCCTCATCAGTGCAGCGATAGAATTTTCCCTGTGGCAGAAAACACAACATACTCACTCTAATAATAAATATTTTTAAACGACTAACTTAATAACTCCTGCTTCATGCGTAGTATTGATATTTTGCTCAGCCCAGTGCTGCTGACCTTAAACAGCTGCACTCCTATACAGGCGAACATGAACTGGAGCAGAGTGGTGACGATCATTATGTTACCAATCGTTCTGATGGCCACAAACACACACTGCACCA
Organism: Cheilinus undulatus; assembly: GCF_018320785.1. NCBI lineage: Eukaryota > Metazoa > Chordata > Actinopteri > Labriformes > Labridae > Cheilinus > Cheilinus undulatus. The sequence continues at coordinate 31,813,429 of NC_054867.1, read as the reverse complement.
CGTGCTGTAAGACAGAAAAGGAAACATGTTACACACTGCTGAACCCATGCCTAAAACTGTGGTCCAAATGCACTACTACGTGACGAGGTCTCACTTTGAGGCCTTTGGCTCGGTTGATGGCCCTCAGAGGTCGAAGGACACGAAGCACACGAAGAATCTTCACCACTGAGATGGCAGAAGACCTGAGGATTTAAGGGAGATGGTTGTGGTGTTAATGACAAGAAATTTCCAAAAAAGTGAAGTTAATTTTTCTACAGCTGGAACTCTTACAGAAACTCAGCACTTCAGGAGTGCCAGAGTGAACTCAGTTTTTACTAGAATAGTTTTTGGCTCTTGCTCATGGTGTTTACTTCTTGCCATGGTCTGGTACAGCCTCATTCACAAAAATTAACTCGGAAAAAACTAGGTGTCACTAAAATCAATAGCAGAACAAAGCTACTAAAATTCTCTTGTGTTAAAGTAAGCCTGTAAAATTAGCTGTAGTATGTAAAAAAATCATAAATATATACAGTGCCTATTTTTTATATTGACTTTATAAATCAATCATGGTCAGTATAATTTGGCTTTTTGTAACAAAAAAGGGGATCACCTGATTGCAGTGAATTTAGTATAAAGACATCTGTGTCTGGAATGTCCAGTCACAGGTGAATCAGTACTCTTGGCAACCATTACACCAAGAAGACAAAAGAACACTCCAAGCAACTCAGAGTAAAGGTTACTGAAAGTATAAATCAGGCGATGGACACAAAAAAAATTCCAAGGCACTGAACATCCCCCTGGAGTTCAATTAAAGCCATCATTAAGAAACAAAAGGAATAAAGCACATGTGTAAATCTGCCCATCCTCACAAAATGAGTGACCGTGCAAGGAGGAGACTAGTGAGAGTGGGATAGATGCTGGAAAGGAGCCACAAGCTAGACCGTGCACATACACGGGTTGCGACCTAACCACTAGGCCATCTGAGTGCCACCACTCTGTGTTTAGTCCCTGCAGCAGCATGAAAGGGCACAGCAGAAGCTCCACACAGACACACAGTAAGGATCACTCTTCACTGCTCTCGGCATTCACAGTGAAGGTGAAATGCAACAGGTGTGTAAATGTCACAGCTGTAAGCAGTGCTATGTACTAGGCTATTGATATTTTGTCAGCTTCCCGGCTAAGATAAAACAAAAAAAAAAAAACACAGATAACATGAGACAATGTGAGAAAAGGGGAGAAGAGATGGAGCAATGATGTGTAGAACAAAGATACTAATTTTCAGTAGTGAACTAAAAATAATCACAAATCAATCAGCATAATGTCAGTGATATAAAAAATATGGTCTTTGTTTTTTCAAAACATTGGTCTATGTCTCTTCCACTTTGATTTAGCCCTTTTTATTAAAAAACAAACAAACAAACAAAAAAAAGAACAGTTTTTTAGTTTCTGATCCATCTTATGTTTTTCCAAATGTGAAGGGAGTTCCAACAGAAAAGGAAGGGGGACTTTTAGTTCTTTCCCTAAAAAGGCTAAAATTGGGTTGTTTGGGCAGTGCCTTGGAGGGGAAAGTGCCGTCTTTGCTGAACTCACTGGATGCCGAAGGAGACGAGGGAAACTCCCACTACCAACAGGTCCAGGAGGTTGAAGTAATTTCTACAGAACGCTCCTTTATGAAGAAAAGCGCCGTATGTTGTCATCTGAGGAGAGGACAGAGGGAGTTAGCAGAGAAGAAAAACATTTCATTTTATAACTTATTAAAACCACGTCAATAGTTACACACTCTCTCCACACACTCAGAGGACACAAAAACACTATAAACATGTTAAAGGAGCGCTCTCACACAGCTTACACACGTTGTCACACTCTTTTAGTTCACTCTGATTCGGGGTGGCGAGCTCAGAGCGGTGAAACAGGAGGCTAAATCTACCATCGCCACCCCCACGGCCCTTAACTACATGAATGTAGTAGTAAGTCATTCATTTCACAATCCACTATGGGATGAGGCAATAAAACATGCATTTTGTTGCCCTGAGGATATTTACCACCTGCAAGAGCTCTAGTTATAGTGATTGGAAGGATGAAATGGCCTTACTGTCACATTCATGTGGACCGTCATCTTAAAGCACATTCCATTATGTTCTTTAATTGTCCAGAATAAGGGGGAGCAGCTCCCTATTAAAAACTTCAGAGTTCAGCAGGCAGAGAAGAAAAACCAGCCAAAATAACTCTTCTTCAAATAATAAAAGTAAAGGATTCATTTTCCCGAGTGCACGTAAATGTGGAGACGGAGGGAGGAGAGTGCTAACCAAGAGCATTAAAGATTTCAAAGTAAATAAAGATGAAAACATTTTTGGAGAGTGGACTCCACATTTCAGAGCACTCGGTCAGGGAAAGCAGACTGAACCATGCTCGGCATGAACATGGTTGGTTTTGCCCCCTCTTTTATGGTTAATCTGAAGAGCAATCAGTACGAGAGGCATGGAGTTAGCTTTGACTGAAGCTGACTTTTACATCCTTGAAACACGTCAAACTCAACTTCAGCCAAACCTGAACGATGTCTGAACAGCCCGTTAAATAATGTGTTGCATTGCACAAAGGGTTGCATCATGTTTTCATATCTTGCATCATCAAACTCATTTCAGCCATGACCGCCCCCCCAGATGACGTGACACCCATGTGAGTATAATGTAATGCTGATGTCATGTTTCCTTCCCCCAACATGAGTTTGCAGTTTGATTAGTGGAATTAGAACAAATCATGTGTTTGTGTCTGTGTGTGCAAAGTGACAACTCCAATATTTTTTGTTTGTATTTTGTTTTTTTTTTAAAAGAGGTGCCATGAAGAAAAAGTAAATAAGAGAAAGGAAACAAACAAGCCAGGTTGTACTGAGTGGCAGGTGACACACAAGGAGAGAATGCAGCAAGGCTCTCGTTGTCATTTAAGGGGTTACCTTCAATATGATCTCAAATGTAAACATACTAGTGAAGACATAATCTGCATAGCCTAGGACCTGGAAGGCAACGAGACGTTTGGAGTGTTATTGGGTTTGGTTAGTCACAGCACAGACAGGGGACACAGGGCATTTACCTTCAACACGATCTCAACAGTAAAGATAGCCGTGAAAGCATAGTCAAAGTAACCAAGTATCTGCAAAAAGCAACGTACATGTTTAACAAAGACAGATCATCATGCAGCTTCAAATATCAGAGCATATTATAGTATATGAATGGAAAAAAATAATATTTGAAGAGTTTTCTGGAAAGAGTTTGTTGTTATTAACAGTAAATTTTGTTAGTTGCAAAAAGACTCAGCAAAATAGTTCAGAAAGTGTGCAGGCGTTGTACATTAATAACATAAATTAGATAAACTACAGCTATTATAAAGGATCATGGTGCAAGTTACATCATTCAAATGCACTTAGAATAAAACAGAGATCACAGATGGTTTACTTAACAGGAAAGCTTTAGTGGTTTTGCATGTTTTAGCCACAGACTGACGTGGATGTAGGCCCAGTGATGTCATTCATTGGTTTCTGATGCAGAGTTTTGAAGCCAAAAGACGGCAGTCACCATATTGAAAATGCTATCTCAACCTAACTTTTGATCAGTCCAGATCGAAATAAAAAGCTGTACTTAAGTTGGGCCTTTGGCCTAGAGCAAACAGCTACAGCATGCCTGTCAGTCAGATCAGCCATGTTCATATTTAAGCATATCTCTCAGCCTTAAAAAATGGGTAGGCTTTAAAAAGATTTGGTCTGAATTATAAAGACCAAAAGACCAAACCAAAACTGTTAATGAACCAGGCTGTAAGCATTCACAAATTGGCACCAGATGATGCCACTTTGCTCAGCAAAATAATCATTAAATTAATCCTTTTCACAAGTTCAGATCTTTCAAACAGCAAGAAGGGTGATTTAATGTTAGAAAATGTTATCAAATTAAAGCTCCTGTTAGGAACTTTTAGTTTGCATCTACTTTGGCGCCCCCTGTGGACCAAGTTATCTCTTTATCTTTGCTGAATGTGTCCTTTATTTCAGTAAGTAGTAGAGATGTAATGGTATAGTTAATTTCGTGACAGTTTCAAAGGATAGGTCTTCAGGGCCAAAAGTGTTATTTTTATAGTAAGGCAGAGGGAAGGGAAGTGAGAACTACAGTTACCATTGGCCCTTGCGTACCCATACGCTGGGCGATAGATCGAGTTAACGCAATATATCCCAGCTTTTGCCATGTACAATGTATAAAACGACTATATCATGAACATCGAGTATAAATTATGTGGGCATTTCGAGCCATCATCAGTTTTGCTTCTCTCATTGTCTCTGAACGCGTCCCTCACAGCAAAGAGCTCACTTCCACATCCATCCAGAAAACTCTCCTCTGCACATGCACGTTTTTGGATCAGCGGAGGAGAGAGAAGCATGGGGAAGTGAGGGAAGTAAACAGAGCAGCGAGGCGAGCTAGCGACGTTCAGAGACAGACAGCAAGAAATGGCGCTTTTAAGGACTCCTGAATATCTGTTACTTTTTTGAAAGCACTGCCAGAAAAAAAAAAAAAAAAACAATCACTGCAAGAAAACTAAGAGTACTGTTATAAAGGTAATAAGATTGTGGTAGTCTTCTTGGATTTAAAAGGTTGTTTAGCATCCAGACCCTAAATCATCAGGGTTGTAATGAATAACATTCTGGGTTCCTACACACTTTTACCAATCAAATTTAAAACGTTTTAAAACCTGAGGTGAAAAAAAAATGAATGCCTTTTTTTGTGTGGCAAATGGTCAAAAATGAGATGCATGTTAGATTTCTTGGCACACTAGACAGAGCTGAATATTTGTTTTATTGCACTGTTTATCAGATTTAATATATATTAGACTAAGAGATGTTTTTGGTCACAGATACAAGTTTGATTATTTCAGGCACATTTAATGCCTCTTTTCTATCATTACACAGTTACATTTATCATAACATATGCAACAAGCATATACTCAAAAAGAACACCTGAAATTTGTTAAAGGCAGGTAGAAAACCAAGATTGCATAAAGACATGCCCAAGTCAAAGTGCCTTCTAAAATTACTAGTAAAAATAAGACTTTTTATGGCCTTTAATTGAAAAACTCTAGGCAGAGTCACTAGATGATGATCAGAATAAGAGTTATTTTTAAGTATTTATACCAGTTTCCTGTCAGAAATAGCCTTTCGCTTAGATGAGAGATTCATCTTTTATTAACCCTTTACCTACTGAGTCCAAAAATGGTGATTTGGACATATTTTGTTATTATGGCTGTAAAATAGTCAAGAAATGCCCTAAGTCTGAGAGCTTTGGTCCCTTTTCCCAGGAGTACTTGAACTTGACTTATCAACATCTGGTTAATGATTATTGCACATTATATGGAATTTTCAGCAGTTTAAACACAAAAACAGATTTGTTTTTCATGGCTTTTATGAGAAGACATTTTGTTATTGCTCATGAAGTTTTGATTTGACATTTGAAATGTGAACCTATACATGTTTAGAACAATCACCAGTCATTTTTTTAGTCTAGGACTCTGGGTGTGCAAAACACAGTGCAAAAGATAACTATATACATAGGCGAAAATTAGTGCAAATAAAGGTGGAAAAATGCATTCTCAACATTCTCAAGTAACATATTATTATTGCACATGACAGACACGCACAAATGCCACTATCTAAAGCTATTTTTTGAAAACAAAACACCACTCTTGCTCGCTCTCCTTTTACTCTCTTCCTTCACTCTCCTTTCTCACTGGTCTTCTGCCAAAGCTGCCATTTTCGCGGTGCTGTTCGACATTACCGTAATATATATGCCACACATCATATACTGTATTGCCGGGAAGCACAGATTCTCAGCTCTCTGTCAGCATTGGAATTTTTTAGATTGAGCAAACTTTCGAGGAGTTACAGTGTTGAGAATCCATGTAGCGGTCTCACTATACTTCTGGTGTTTTGCTATGGTGTTTTGCTATGAATGCCCATGTCATATGGTTGCGAGTACCATAATGAACCATATATGTGTGCATGCCCACAATTCTCAGCTTTCCAACACTGTTGGAATTTTTCTGATTGGACAAACTTTGACAGAGTTACGGTAATAATACTCGGGATATATAAAACACAGCGCCAGCGCAGTAGGTAAAGGGTTAAATGAAGGCAAGTCATTTTAATGGGTTGTCAAGGACTTTGAATATCAAAGATTTTGAAGAATAAACCAATAAACTGTGATTTCTTTGTCTCTATAATCCGCTTTTTTCTGTTGTCTTTTTGCCCTTTCTGAAATGTAGAGGAGAACAACCATAAATAAAAATGAAAGCACAGCCTGCAGCAGAGATGTTTCACTCTTTGACTTACTTTTATGCCTTATGTTGTTTTTCTGACAGTGAGCCAACTGCATTCTTTATTTATAGATTTATTAAGTGAAAAATGCACTAAATTCTCTAAGACAATAGTACTGTAAAGATTAGATCTCATAAAGTTCATTTAATTTTTATTTTTCTTGCCATTCCTAATTATTCAAGTGTTGCTGAAACATAAACTGAGGTTGTGTACATTTTTTTAACCTGTAAAGCTGTGATGTTCAGCTGTACTCACAGAGCTGAAACATGCAAAACCACCAGCATGGCAACTTCACGATCCAAGAATTATGATATCGATAAAACGCATAAAGCTGCTCTAATGTTTCACTCAGAAATAAAAACTATAGTAATAATGAAAGTGAAAGAAAAAGCAATTTTTTCTTCCTTGTAAATTTGATTTAAAGCCAGGACAATATTTATATGAAAGGATTGTTGGACTTACAATATTGCGAGCTGAGAAGTTTCTGATTGGATCCTCAGCAGCGAGTGAGACAGAGCTGAGCATGATGAACACAAGGATGAGGTTTGTGAAAATGTGATGATTAATGAGTTTGTGGCAGAAAACACGGACCCTGGAGGACAACAGAAAAAAACAGACATATCAGTCAGATAAGAGGCTGCCTTTTAAATATTAACACAGATGTAGTTTGATATTATTAAGTGTGAGTATTTCATACGGGTTTGTGCTGCTGAAGATGAAGAAGGCACTTCCCTCAGGGATAGGAGTGATCTTCTCCTTCTTGACCAAATCGGAGATGACTGGCCGAGGCCCTGATGGAACTTCTGGATCCTCCTCCTCTGCCGCAGTGTCATCGTTGTCCTCCTCCTCTTCCTAAAAGACACGGAGAAACTGTCAGTGTTTGTTCGCACTGAACATGTTAACGTACAACTTGATTATCAATTTACCTCTTTTTCTTTCTCATCATCCTTTTTGTCCCTGTAAAAAAACAGATATCGCCATGATGACAAGAGGAGTTTAAACACACATCTTGTCATTTTAAGAGCACACTCAAAGCAGTAATTTTCACAGTTACCCTTTCTTGTCTCCTTCGTCTGTGTTCAGGGACTCTGCGTCTGCCAAGTTGTCCACAGCGATAGCCAAGAAGACATTCAGGAGGATGTCTGAGTGTTCAGTGAAGGACAAGTCTGCAAAATTGCTTTATATTTATTAAAAAAAAACAAATCATCAGAGGATAACTTCTGTTATGTTTTCTGTCTAATGAGTGTTTAGAGGATACAGTTTCCACAGATGAAGAGGATGATGAAATAAAAGCATACAATCATCCCAGAAGAGGACGGACCACCGTATGCCATGATCCCGTCATACATGACAGCATTCCAGTCTTCACCAGTCAGGATCTAGAAACATCAGCATGTGTCATTTACAGAGCAGTTTCCAGATTAATAATTAATAAAAGAAAATTCACTGACAAAGACTCAAACTCCAACAAAGTGTAAAAAAAACTAAATAAAAACATACAGCTAACTGCTGAAATATGAACAAATTTTCAGACACATTTAACAAAAGATCTAAGAACAGCTTAGCATATATTAAATAAAAAAACTGAAACTGCACGTGCATTATTGGCACTGAAGTTTATCCAGTGATTTCTTATTTTTAGTCTTATTTTAGCAAAAAAAAAAAAAAAAAATCCTTACATTTTAGTCTCTACTTTTGGTCACAACATTATTCTCACTCTAAATTTTAAAGTTTAAAAGAACACTCATAATGTACTATCAGTACTTGTAATAATCATTGATTGTTATTGACATTGGCACTCTGATACTCCTTAATGGTCACACGCTTTAACGATAATAGAATAAATATTAAAAGGAATACCTGTTCATCAGAGATAACAAGATGTTTTCAACTGAACTCAAATGTTTATCTATTTTATATAGCTAATAAAAAACATATTCTCCCTTAAACAAAAGCATTTCTTCAGATTTCTCACCAAAAAATGAATCTTTGTTTTCTCAGTATGGAGTTTGAACACGTCATGATAAGGTTTTAACTTAACCCTAATAGGGAATATTCCCAGCTGTCATTAAACACGTTATAATTTAGCTGTATGTCACCTCATTTAGGTAGCTAATCAGAGTTTTTCTTTTTTTTAATGCTCATGTCAACTTTAGATTGATATTTTTTACTTATGGGACTTACTACAAGGTTTGGGAGTTTTTTAATCACAGCTGCTCTGATCAAGACTGAGGTGGATTACTAGACAGCAACAACAGCAAATATCAGTCTAAACTGCTCAACAGCTGACGGAGTTTTTTTTCTTCAAACCAAAAGCAGGCTGCAAGATTAGTATAATTTACTAAAACTAACTAAATAACTAAAACCAAAATGCAAAAATCCTTTTAGCTAACTGAAACTAAATAAAAATGAAGACTTACAAAAAAACCCAAACTTAAACGTAATTCTGTGCTGACAAAACTAAACTAACATTAAATTAGACACAACATATGCTTAGTTTTAGTCTTTAACATAAGCTGACTAACTACCATGAATGCCCAAGCCTGGGGACTGTAAAATGGCCTGATTTGATTCACAATGGTAATTTCAGATCTTAAGCTGGATTCAAATATAAAATTTGAATTAAAAAATGCAAAGTGAAGAGTGGCCTGTTGGAATGTGTTTTTAAAAACAACACAGTGCTTACCTTTTTTTTGTAACCCTGTTGGGTGTCGCTACTGGTGCCGCTAACTTAAATGTTTTAAGTTGAGTTCATGTTGTGAGACCATTTTGCTATTGGTGCCATGTTTAAAAAAAACTTCTGTAACTCTGTGATACTTGGTTTACAAAAATGTGGCAGACAGATGCATGGAAAACTAATAATGTGTTTCCAGCAGAGGTTGTCAGAGCATAAAAAAGCAGCTTGTCAATGCCCTCTGTTGGACAAACTGTGTAATAGAGTCATCAGCACTGATGACCTAAACCCTAGCTTGTACTTTGCTCTGGTAATGAATGATGATGATGAATGAAAGAAGTGATGAAAAGAGACAAAATCATTCAGTGGGTCAGCCTTTTCTCTTTAATGCTCACCTGACTGTACAAGCTTTTATCACAGCCCTCTCTGATCTGTGAATGTAAATATAACCTCTGTAGGCAGACAGATTTAGATCGACACACTGAAACAGAACTGCAAAATTAACTTTAATTTAAAATTACTCAGTGTCAGGCACATCTGGCTTTAGATGTTTTGCTTGATATATTTATTAATGAGGTTAGAAACTGCAGTTTTTCAAAAGTTAGTTCAAGTTCTTTAAGGTTCTTTAATCATGTGTCTGTAATTATGATTCGTGTTTATACCTAAAGATTTTGTTGTTTTGTTTGTTGTAAACTGTGTCACCTGTGCTGCTACCTGTCTTGGTCAGGTTTTAAATGAGCTACACACAACCCAATGCATGGGGATAGCTAAACATTTGCATGTCCTATTCTCAGCTGAAGGTGTCTAGGTGACTGTGATGAGCACTTGTATCAAAACCTAAACAACAGATTTGTGTCTTTACCTGAAATACGGTCAAAAGAGCTTGAGGGAAGTTGTCAAATGTACTCCTCTTGGTCTGAGTCTCGTCAAAGTTGAACTTTCCACCGAACACCTGCATGCCCAGTAGGGAGAAGATGATAATGAAGAGGAAGAGCAGCAGCAGCAGGGATGCGATGGACTTCATGGAGTTGAGCAGAGAAGCCACCAGGTTACTAAGTGACTGCCAGTGACTAGAAAAAAAAGAAAACAAGAGAGACAGGTGGCTCATTTAACACCACCCTTACACCAGACATGAACACATGCATGCACGCGATCTCGCAAGCGCAGCGTGAAAACAGTCGTACCGTGTGACCTTGAAGATCCTCAGCAGGCGGACACAGCGAAACACAGAGATACCGAGGGGGGACATGATTTCGAGCTCCACCAGGATGGTCTCTGTGATTCCTCCACACACAACAAAGCAGTCGAAGCGATTAAAGAGTGAAACAAAATAAGCCTGAAGCCCAAGACTGTACATCTTCACCAACATCTCACATGTGAACAGGGCCAGCAGCACTTTGTTGGCCACATCTGAAACCAGAGAGAAAAAATAAAAATGATGCAGAAAGATAAAGACTGACACATGAAAGAATATGTAGAGAGTTAAGTAAGTGCTAAGTAACTTATACATAAATATTTAAACTTTTGCACTAAATCTAATTGGTTTTCAATTTAAAAGGCAACTGATTGTGGATCTTAATCAAAACATATACATTAAGAATACAATCATGAGATACAGTATCATCAGTATTCATCAGGAAAAAATAAACTTAAGCAAAGATTCCTACATAGTGGAAATACTGTCATGTGCAGAACTTTTTGGCATATTTGGGCCAAAAACTGAGGCTGAAGTAAAGCTAAGATGTGCTGAGAAAGATCCCTGAGGGCACCACTGGGCAGGGAGGAGGATTGACACAACCCCAGTCATGTTTTGGATGTCCTTGCATATAACCAGAGGCATGGGTAATCCACACCTTTAGGGTGGGGTAAAAGATGGATGTGGCACGTAAGCATGGCCTAGGGTACTGTATGGATGGGTGGTAGGGTTGCCATGAACCTCTGGTTGTGCTGTGGATGTCTGAAGGGCCCAAAAAAACCACCAGCAGTCTCCTGGTATATTACCAGATGTGAAATGGACCAGACAAAAGAGATTCTGAGCAACAAATGCGTGTTGACTTGTGAACTTGACTCTGGCCACTCTCTTGTCCATCTCCAGACCAGGTTTCTTACAGGTCGGGCCCTGTGATGAACTCTTAGCACATTACATTCCTAAAACGTATGCACATGACTGTATAATAACACTTTCATGTCTAATATCAAAACCCCCATGTATAAATTTGTTAACAGACTGGTTACAAAAACTTATTTGGGGTTGTTTTGTACAACTCATGTTGGATCATATTAGACCCAAGATTTATTAAAAATTGGTATAAGAGTGGCAGGTGGGCTCATTTAAGCTGTTTGCCAAGAGGCTTGAGACCCCCATATTCACCTCTATGCCTCTTACTTGTTTGACCGAAAGTTTGAGAAAGATAGCTTTTCCAATTGACAGTTGTTGTTGGACTTCACAGAGCCTCTGAAGAAACGAATGGGTGATGTCTGGAGATGTAACAGTATTGTTAATATTGCAATATTGGTACCGAGGCAACAGGAGCATCTTTATATCATGGAGGAAATGTGACTGTTTTAAATGATAGGTCTTCAGGGCAAAACGTGTGTTTTTGTAGTGGGGAAGAGCAAGGGAAGTGGGAACTATAGTCACCTATAGTCACTATAGTCTAAAGATCTAAGACTTAAGAGGCTTCAGTGACTTTTAATTCTGACATGTCGAAGCATTTTGGTTTGCTGTGTCAAGAAATGAGAAAGGAGAAAAAGTGACAGACAAACTACAAACAATTTGCAGACACTGCCAGACAGCAGTGACACACTTCATGGGAAATACAAGTCAAAAGAGGAGCTACCTGGCAAATCATTACCCTGAAAAGATTCGCAGAGATCTGAGTAGTACAATCAAGTCAGACCAAAAGACTCTTAAGGAAGCTATTTTCAGTGCTGGACAACAAAGGTTTTAGGTCAGTGGAGGGTCAGATCAGATATGGGAGTATATACTAGTTTGACGCTTTGCCACGCCAGCCTCGGTCCTGTACTGCTCTGGCCACCTGATGGCAGTCCTCCTGCACAGCGAAGGTTTTAGAAGGTTAGTGAACACGCATGAGCCAAAGTATAAGTATAGCTTTTTAGTTTTTATGTCTAAAGCACATCTATGGCACTTTTTTGTACATATTGCAATATTCAAAGTGTAATTGATTTATAACAAAAGCAGACATCACTACTAAATCTTTATTTGTAGTTGGGGTTTTTTGATTCCACATTAAATACCGTACCATGGACATGTTATCAAGGTATTACCATACCATGAGATTTTGATACTTTTACATCATTTTACATTTTACTTTTACATCCCCACTGACATCACTGACATTACATCCATGCCGTTTATGTTTATGGCTTGTACAACTTTGAAATCTCCTTTAAACTAATGACACAGATGAGTGGTAAAACAGTTCATCATATTGTCATGTTATTTCATTCTTGTACAATGCATTGTTCATACCCTGTACTTGTGTCAGCCACAGTGGCTGGTTGTAATGCTCTGATGAAATGGTGAGAGTGTTCAGGAACACCAGGATGATGACCAGCCAATAGAAAGGCACCGATTTGACAGCCAACCGGCACTTCCTGCGGCAGAACCTGTTCCAGCGGCGCCAGCGCCGGCTGCAAGAGAAAAACATAAGAATAAAGAGTGGCAATTAATACATCACTTTACAAGTGTGTAAAGCAGGTTTGGGCAACATAGGTTACCAAAAAGGACACTTTCATTTAATCTCACTGCAAAATTTCAAAATTGAACATCCTTATTTAGACACTTATAATAATCTATGAATTAACACAAGAAAAACACAGAATCTATTATTCCAACATTCATATTCTAAAACTCAAATGCAAATACTTCTGCTTAATTGAATCAGCTGAACACTGGCTAATTTAAGATACTTTCACAATGCAGTGAAAAGAATATTCATAAGGAGTTAATTTTTTTTTCAAATGCACTTAGTAACACATCACTGCAAGGTTTTGCAGAACCTTTTACAGCCAATTATATCTGTAATTTTTCTCTCAAGTTCACAACTTTTTGGACATCTGAAATGGACTTGCATTAAGTTAAGAGGGGGCCAAAAGTTTACCATCCCTGACCTGAAGAACACAAAATCTGTTCATAAAAAATGTAGTATCTAAATGAATAAATCACCTCTCTATTTTCTGAAGCAAGTGTTTATAGTTGTGGATAATAACAATGCAGAGAGGCAGCAAAGGCCACCGGGGACCTGCATCAATATTTTTTTTGCAAGTCATACTGTGCAGTAAATGAGGTAAAAAATCCTGCGCTCGGCTTTTAAGAAAAAAAAAAAACACCTTGTGTTTTGCAGTGCATGCTGACTTTATAAAAGCTGCTGATTTATCATCCAGGCTAAAGTCTCATTAAAATACAGTAAAATGAAAGCCAAGCACTTACAAAAAACCTGTATAATCTAATGCAGACACAGAGCCTGCTGTATTAAGCTTTATGCATCATGCAGAGACACAGACACACAAATACATATACTCACCTGAACTTTGACTTTGAAATTTTCTGACTGGAAAAGACATGAAAGTAAAAGTTTTAGATAACAGCTTACAGAGGTGGTTTGCTGGCATTGACAGTCAGCTAACACAAAATCCAGCCAACAAGTCACCATTCGTCTATGATCAGCTATGTTGTTGTTTAATTAATGTAAGTTGTTCCAATCTTACCTAGTTTCTTTTGTATGATCTATTATTAGACTATCTATTTACACTAAATGACAGCCACATTCACAAGAGCAGATAAACATTTTATTTTACAATAATACAAGCAAAGAATCGATGACTTTGCTGGTATTTTTTGACAGGACCTCTCAAATATTTTAATGTTAGGTGGGATCCTCTTATAAGCCCTTGGAGGTTTCTTTTGTCTCACCCATGCATTTCATTTGAACATGCAGACCTTTGTCTTATTTTAATCCTCTTTTTTTTTGCCTAAAGAGGTAAAGTCTGGGCATGCTCAGATGGCCTAGTGGTTATGCTGTACCCCATGCCCTGGGTGGCCTGAGTTCAAGTCGGGTTTGTGGCTCCTTGCCCGCATATCTCTCCCCCACTCTCTAATCCCTGTTTCTGATTCTTTCTACTGTCCTTCTCTAAAAATAAAAGGCATAAAAAGCAAAAAAAAATATATACAGTGCTTAACAAATTTATTAGACCACCCAAGTAAGGTTTATGCCACAACTGCCCTAAATTAACAGCACTGGTATAAATTGGTAAAACCAAAATCATTTTTTATGTTTCTGCAATGGTTAATTCATCAATATGTAGAAGCTCTTTAACCCAAATTATATTTTTAATGCTAGATATAATAAATATTGTTATCCATGAATTTTCAAATTTACTGATTTACAAAAAAACCTGAAAAAATAGTAAAGCACATTTTTATTTCTTGATTAATATGTCAAATTATAGTTATTTACTTGCATTCCTGAGCAGAAAAAAATAGTTTTAGTGGCTGAATGTTATGCTTGATTAATTTCTGACTACTCAGAGAGGCCCAGTGAGCTGGCTCAAATTTGGGTATAAAAAGGTGAATTCAGTTTGAAATTCCTGTTCAAAATGGTTAAACGTCAAGAGCTCACTGAAAATAAAGGGTCCGCATTAAAGCACTTCATGATGCTGGATAGTCTCTGAGACAGGTGGTCTAATAAATTTGTCAAGTACTGTATTTAAAAAAAAAAGAAAAAGGGTTGATTTATTCTTTTTGCTTTTTTCCTCCTTATTACAAGTAATGCAGGTCTCATTTTCACTTGTTAAATCCTTAAAAAGGCTTCTATTAAGTGATATTAGGTATTTTTTTAACACAAATAGGATAAATATGTTAACGATTTCAGCTTTCACAACGTTGTGCAAGTTTTTGTGTGTTCTCACCACAGAGGTCCGCAGCATTGTGTTTTTTCATCCCCCTCGTTTTGATTTTCGGTGTTCACAGATTCTGTCTCACTGGCTGGAACGCTCGCTGCAGCGGCACAAATGAGGCAGAAAATTTTACAAGAAAATATTAACATGTCACAAAACTCTTCAGATTGAGCACAGTGCTGTAAATCCCACTGGAAACACTAAGATACTTAAACAGCAAAGATAAAAAGGATTTGAAAAAAACAGCTTCAAAGTGCATCACAATCACTGGACGGCGATTTTAAAAATAGAAATGTTTGTATTTTTCATCTTCAAAGCCACGCTGCAGCCACAAAACGTGCAACCTCGTAAAAAAGGAAAGAGCTGAGCGCTGTGGCTGTGCATCACTGTCATCATTAGTATCATTTACCGAGCGCTGAAAGGGAGCTGACATGGGACAGCAGAGTGGACAGCTGCTCCACGAGGGCTGACTGATGCACACAATGAGGAGCAGAGGAGGAGAAGAGGGGAGCTGGGCTCTTAAAGCTGTCTCTGAAATGCTACACTCAGAGTTCTGCTGATAGTGTGTGTTTGTGTGCAGACACAGGATGATTAACTGTGTGAAAAGTCTCGCTGCTGTATGAGGGAGCGCGCTATGTGCTGCTGCTGCTTAGCTTATGTAGACGTGTTGGCTTTGATTCCTGATTGGTCGGACAGCTCTTAGCTCTGAAAATAGTGCTGACTGCTGGCGTAGTGATCTGGGTTTAGCCCTGTTTCCTACATTCACATGAGCCCCTGCTTTTGAAATGGGACACGAGGAGGGGAACAAGGTGTGCCTGCTATAGAACAAAGCTGTATTTTGATTGGATCTTTTTTATTTAGAACCAGCAGACTCTTTAAAACAGGAGGGAAAAAAGGAGAAAACCGGAAAAGGCTGTGATGCTTTGACACAACAGGTTAAACACACTAGTAAAGCGCAGAATGATGAGGTATTACATAAGGCTGCACACATCACACATACACACAATTGCTCAGCAGTCATTTAGGATGTGCTAACTGGAATTTTTGGGCCAATAAATTTCACACTTTTGGTTCATTTTGTAATTCTAAACACATTTGCAGTGAGGCAAAGATTCTGATTCTTTATGGATGATTTGGGTTTAACGGCAGCCCTTTAAGGAGTACTATGTGTCTAATATTTACAGTAATTGTTAATTATGTTAGGTTGGGCTTTGTTTTAGGTTATACAATTGAACAGTCTGTTTCTAACCTGAAATAAACATAAACAGCTCCACTCTTTGCATTTTAATCTTTTAACTCCACAAAGTAGGGAGATAACTGATTGTTGATGGAAAGCTGACAAATAATTTGGCCAGATTAGTTTTATTATTGAACACACACACACACTCAACGTGCAGACGCAGACACGCACACACACAAGAAAGAGCTATTGAACAGTGGAGGGAGAGCACAGGATTTACCATGAGTGTCGGACGACTGGCTGAACCACCCAAACCTTCCTTTCTTCTTCTCAGTAAGGTCAGCCAGAGTCACCCCTTCATGTGTAATGCATGCAAGTCCATGCATTCAGACACAACGGCACAGCAGAGGGCCACATGGAAGGGAAAGGGGGAGGGCGAGAATGGGCAGCTATCAAAATGGGTCAGAGCACACAAGCACCACAGGACAACAACAGTATTCAAAAAATATCAATATCCAACAATGAACAGAGCAGCTGGAGCCACAGGCTGCAGACACTGAGGAGGGCAGAAGAACAACATGGAGAGCTGTTAGTCACTGGAAGCACCTGCAGGTGACCGGGCCCTGTACTAACATGTTACACTGTGAATTAAAGCACGTTAACATGTTAGTAGGGGCTCATGTACCGTCAACACACACCAAAAAGCCAGGATGGATGTTGGAGAAAAAGCGGCATGGACCCTGCATGAGAACCTCTAGGGCTTAAAGGATTGCTAAATGTTTGCTGCAAGGGTAGGGTTTAGGGGTATCAGGTTTATTTATATACAAAAACACAGGAAAAGACAAGTGGGAGAAGCAACAGTAAATGAGCAATACATTAAAATGAGGGGAGCAGACAGAGGGTACAAATTTGCAACCTTACGCTCAAACTAAAGTGAATCAGTGGCGGTTTCTCTCTTCTGCGTCGTGTGTGCTGCTTATATAAAGAGGATTTGGATTAAGAGTTTTTCTACTGCTCAAGTAATATAATTTTTTTCCCTTTTCCCCCTTTCCAGATAAACGGCAGAGGTTGTTGAGGCATGCAACACTATCAGAGACATACATTAGGCATTGAGATAAAAATGGTCAGGTTTAAACACCTCATTTGCTTTTATGCTAAACCTCAGTCTTTCAGTCAAACACACCTCTATGCAGGTAGATGTTACTGTGAAGAACTTTGGGTTGCGTTGATTCTAGTGCATCCTGTGACTAAGTGGCATTTGTTGATGTGTTCTTTCCTGATGTGCATTTTCACCCTCCTTCCTTGATGGTCAAAATTATCATTCATGAAAAGTCTTGGCTGTGGGAAATAATTTCTAAAAAGGCTGTTTTAGCATCATGCACCTAATTACTTTGACACCTACCCCATGACAGCAGTTACAATCATTCAAAATAACTAAATAAGAATAAAATTATTTTGTTACATTTGTTTTGTTCATTTTAACTTTACTTTGACACCTACCCCATGACAGCAGTTACAATCATTCAAAATAACTAAATAAGAATAAAATTATTTTGTTACATTTGTTTTGTTCATTTTAGCTGTTATGGCGGCATCAACATTATCTCTATTGATATCATAACTGGTGAAAAATTCCTTACAAGAGCTCTAATTATGAATCTTTTCTTTTAATATAACTTACATTATTTATTAACAACCCCAGTTACAAAAAAGTAGGGGGGCTGTCTGATTTGCAGATCTCATAAACTCATATTTTCTTCAAAACAGGACATAAAAATGTCAGATGTTGAAACTGAGACCTTTAACCATTTCATGAAACATCCGCTTGTTTTAAATGTGATGGCAGCAACACATCTCAAAGAAGTTTTAACAAGACAACAAAAGGCTGGAAAAGTAAGTGGTTCTAATGAAAAACAGCTGGAGAAACATTTTGAAATTAATTGGGTTAATTGGCAACAGGTCAGTAACATGACTGGGTATAAAAGGAGCATTTAGAGAGGCAGAATTTTTCAAACAAAGATGGACCGAGGCTCAACAATCTTCAAAAAACTAAGTCAAAATCTTTGAATATTCCACCATCTACAGTAAATAATATCAAAAGATTCAGTGAATCTGGAGAAAGCTCTGTTCAAACGGGACAAGGCCAAAGTTCAAAATTTGATGCTAATGATTTCAGGCCTTCAGGAGCCACTGCATTAAGTACAGGAATGATTCTGTACCGGAAATCCCTGCATGGTCTCAGGAACACTTCTACAACTCATCGTCAGTTAACACAGTTTGCCGTGCCATACACAAATGCAACTTAGAACTGCGTTGTGCAAAGAAGTATCCATATGCGAACACGATCGAGAAACACCTCCGTCTTCTCTGGGCCAAAGCCCATTTCACACGGACTGAGGCAAAATGGAAAACTGTTCTGTGGTCAGTTGTCTCAATGCCAGGTCCTGTAGACTAAAGCGGAGAGGGACCATTTAGTTCGAGCACAGTTTAAGCCTGCATCTCTGATGGAATGGGGTTGCATTAGTGCCTACAGTTTAGGCAGCTTACACTTTTGAAAAGGCACTATCAATGCTGGAAAGTATATAGACAATGTCTTTCTCAGGGAAGCCCTTGCATATTTTTAAGCAAGACAATATTAAAACACTACCGCATCCATCATAACAGCATGGCTTCACAGTAGAAGAATCCATGTGCTGAACTGGCCTGCCTGCAGTCCAGACATTTCACCAATAAAACAAATCCAGCAAAGAAGACCCAGGACTATTGAGCAACTAGAATCCCGTATCAGACAAGAATGGGACCCAAAACTCCATCAACTGGTCTCTTCACTTCCCAGGCGTTTACAGACTGTTGATAAAAGAAAAGAGAATGCTACACAATGATAAACATGGCTCTGTCCCTGTTTTCAGATGTGCACTGCCATTAAATTCAAAATGAGCTAATATTTTTCATAAAATTGTAAAATGTGTCAGCTACAACATCTGACATGTTGTTTATGTTCTACTATAAATAAAATATGGGTTTATGAGATCTGGAAATTCTGCTTGTTGTAGTTCTCACAGTTTCTTTAGCTTCCATTGGAGACATACATTAGGCATGAGGATATAAAATGGTCTTTGTTTATACGCTAAACATAGTCTTTTAGTCAACACAAACTTTTCTGCAGGACGATATTTATGTTTTATTTTAAGTTTTATTGACTAATATTGTATTACTAAGCAAATAAAAATCCAGCCTTTGTAGAAGATTTAAAGCTCCTGTGAGAAAATATTATTTTGTGCTGATTTTGGCATCTCCTGTGGACAAATCAGTAATTGTTATTGTATAACTAATCTCTATTTAGAGATTCTATGTACATGTAGGCTCTGTGCACAGGGGTACTGACAAAAAAAGTTAAACCTTATCTGCGCTAATGGCATAGCAGCTAACAATGATTTATTTGTCTCTATAAAGAGATTTCCCCATTAAAAGGCAGCCAATAAGCCATTATAAATCAAACATTTAAACTTGAGAAAATGTGATTGGCGCTGTGTTGTTAAAGCCGATCAGTACTGAAATTCCATGACTACCTTAAACACATCAGAAGTGATCAAACTAACCACCAATCAAAAACAAGCTTTTTAAAAGTTGTTTTCTTTTACTCTGGGTGACAGACCTGATAGGGCTTAACTTCTTACTTTTTAAAAATCTGCATCACAATGTTGTTATTTTGGCTAACATTATTTCCCTAAATTGTGATCAAAAAATACACTGGAATGTGTTTCTCTTTAAGGCTCAAACTGCTTAACATACCCTAATATTGTACAGTTGAATCAAAAGGTGAGTTGCAGTACTCTAGGATGTCAGACTTAGTTTTCTTGTGTCTCATTTGACTTACTACAGTTACTGGAAATATTTGCAAAAAGGCAAAACAGGCAGTGCTTGTGTGTTATTGACTATCCATGTTGGCAGAAAGAGTTATAACTCTTCCTCAGTGGTTTTCTTTCTGCTTGGCAGCACTCTTAGCTGTGCTTGATAAACTTGAGCATGATTATATAGTGGTTTTAGACAATATTCAAAACCACTATAAACACAAAGGAATGTAAGCAAATGCATCTGATGTGTTTTAAAACAGGTTAATGGTGGACAAACATTTCTCCTGCAGAGAGAAATTATCTTTAGGTAATCCACTGTGTTTTCCTTCAAAACTCCCACTGTGACACATTATAGATTTCTGGAGTACAAACCCTTGCATTCTCTGATTATATAAACACAAGCCTAATTATAGCAGCAAAAATCACAGCCCTCTCAAGCCAACAATAACACACACTGCTGGATATTTTTCTCCATGTGGTGGAAACAGATTGTATCCCTTTGCTGTATTAAAGTGTGGCTTGTGATGCGAGCACAGTGTTACTCAGCGTGATAGAGAAAAGAGGAGTGGGAAAAACGCTGCTTACGGTTGCGTTTGCTCTCCTCGTCGGCCTCGTCCTCATTGTCGGGGTCGATGTCCTCGGCCTGAGTGATCCAGTCCAGGTAACCCTTCAGATCCTCCTCTAGCTGCTGCTTCTCACGCAACTTCTGGAAGTCTCCGCGAGCTTTGGCCTTCTCTCTCTCCTTGGAGAACTCTCTGGGTTTGCAAAAAGGCACGGGAAAACACGCAAACAGATGCATAGACACAGGAGTGCAAGAATTACCAAAGAGAAATGAAAATCCCATTAAATGACAATACTTTATGATGCTTTTTTGAGTGATACAATCTCTGTTATGTCAACAATCCATAGTATTAAAGAAACTGCATATCTTCAGTCATATTCTTAACCTAAAGCTGCTGCAAGAGAAAGAAAGACAGTGCTGTCCAAACTGCATAATTTGTTGGCAATGCTTTGGTACTGAAATGTTGCCAATGTATTTGTGAAATTAAGAAAGTCTGCAGGAGTTCGCCTGCAATTTTGGATAACTTAAACAAGGTTATTAGCCAGAAACAGGTGCCAAGGATGTGACATCAAAACAAGTATCAATATGATTTTCACTACTTATGTATCAAAGTTTAATATTCCAGTAACATGATTATCCTACACTCATACATTAACTTCTCTCACAACATTTTTTTTTATTTTTTTTTACCAAAATCTTTCCCTAAATGTAACCTACACTAACGCAAAACAACTAAATATCCTGAGTATAAATAACATATTCACACACTTCACTCACACCCTTTCAGTACCTTGTGTGTTCTAGTGAGCCCTAACCACTGGAGGGAGATGTACACCTTTGAAAGACGACAGCTCTATATTTAGAGCCCAGCACAGTATCTCAGTATCTCATCCTTCAGCATCTTTATCTTACAGAAAAGGCTATTTATGTAGACAGATGGTTTCAAGAGACATGCAACATTTACACAGCATCTAAATTCATGAGTTCAATAATAAAACAACAACAGTAAGAGCTGCAACATTTGCAGATTCAGAGGAAAAAAGGTAAATATATTCAGTTCATGGCAGGACATTGTGACTCCAGAAAAATATGTATAAATGCTGCGAGCATGAGAAAGTCAAAGAAAAAAAGAAGTGACAGTGATTCAATAAAATTATTGATAATAATAAATGGTAATGATCTGCAACAGGCCTGATGATTATTTAACCCTGTTGGCTTTTAATTTTTAAATCAAGCTTGGCTGGCTGGTCAAGCATCCATGGTTATTTCTACTGTAATACCCCACCCCCTCCTCCACAGGGCTGGGAATGCAAACCCAGGGTTTGAGAGAGCTTAGGAGCGCAGAGGGAGTGAAGGGCGAGGAATAAGATTAATTTCTATCTCAGGAGGTTGGGTGGATCCATTGAGGAGGGGGATGAGGGTGGGAAGGGAGGAAACGCTCCCTTTGCAGTTGCCGTAGATAGGATGCGATGTTTTGATGCCATCAGAAGTCTGAGGGGAGCGTCCAGACGGTTGCTGTGAAACTTTTCAAATTCTAATTTAAAGAGTAATCAAACCCACGGACCACTTCTTTATAGATAGCAAACTTAAGTATAGGTTTGGTAGTGCTGTTTATCAGGATCAACTCTGAGCACAAAGAATTTAAATTCTATATTTTGTAGTGATGGTAAGATGAAGCTTCATGAAGCATTGAAGCTTTCCAGTGAATCGGTTCAGAAAAGGGTTCATTTCTCGAGGCTTCATGTGCACATGAAACCACCTGCAGGCCAAAGTGTTTAAAACAGGCAGCAGTGATCTTTACCACGTGTTCTGTGATACACTGTTTTATGTGTCAGTATCAGCAGTTTGGGAATGACTTTGAATAATGAAAAAAATGTATTACTATAAATTCTTTATATCAATAAAGTGTATTTTCTAGTGAGTTTATATTGACTATGCTATACCATATGCATGTATCATAATAAACATGGGTAGCGTCACATAATAGGCTATATATTGAAGGCAATATTCGTGTTCTGTGTCATTTTTGGAAAATGGCATTGGTTTAACTGTCTTACTCTCATAACTACCCAAAATATACAAACTCAAAACTAACCAAAAGTCTCCTCTGTCATAACCGTACACCTGAATGCAACCCATGGGGTTCATATTGCTGTTAAACCTCGCGCAAAGGCAAAGATCTGAACCACTTGCTGAACCAGACACGTGGTACAGCCGGGCAGCGAGGCTGTGGACATCACCAATAGGGGTGGGTAAAAATATCGATTAATCGATGCATCGCATTCCCCCCCCCCCCCCCCCCAATTCAATATTGATTCAGCAAATCCTCTGAATCGATTCACCTCCTGGCCAGTGGGGGTCACTGTGCGTGTGATTCGTGTTGTATGGACAGAGGCCGCACTCGACCAAGCAACAACATACCATAACCATGTTATGTGGGGTTTATCACAATTTCCAAGAGGAAAGAAATATTATCTAAGTTTACATGCACTTTTCTTTTTCAGTGTTTATACAGAACTGTCATGTTTTTTACTTTTGTACTCCATATGCACAAATAAGTTATTAATGTGCAAATTTTTTATTTTCAGATGTTTTATTGCTCAAAAATGTGAGGTGACTTACCAAATATGTTCACATGGGCATGAAAATAGTTATTAACAAAGTGTCAACAGGTTATTTGTGTATTTCTACTTCTTACTGAAACAACATTGAAGCATTTAAGTCAATATTGAATTGAATCGATATCGAATCGAATTGCAACCTAAAGAATTGATTTGGTATCGAATCGTGAGGTTCTTAACAATACCCAGCCCTAGTCACCAATGACGTCACTCGTCTGAAACGATACAAGCCTCGGTACATGCTTCATGGAAACACCTCCTGTATTACTCGACACACGCTTCGAAGCATCGGCACAGCACGTAACATCACTAATATTTTGTGTTAGAAATATGCACAGCAACTGCCCTCTACAGGCTGAAACCCAGCAGTTGAGTTTTTCTGTGGGCTGATCTATAGGCCTGTGACATATTTGGTGCCAGCTTTCATGACTACAAAGCCAAACAGTGATCACAACTTTTTCCCATGACTGTTAACTTCTGTAGTAGAAGCCAATGGCTGATAATCGCAGGCCAAAGTCACCAATCAGAGACATCGCAGTGATGCTCTAGAGTTGTGGGTAGTGTAGGTTTTTCTGAGACTGCAAATAAAATATGTTTTTCTTGAAAGAAGGTTGATAATATACAACATATTGTCTTCTACAGGGTCATATACTCTTGTTTCCCCAATTTAAATCTGAATGTTGCAGCTGAAAGTGGGAGATTTTACAGATTATAGCAGGCTTCACCTACAAGAGATGTTGTTGTGATGCTTTGGGACTGTGAGTCGTGTTGTTCTTTTGCCTGAGATTGTGACAAAACCAGTGTTAAGTTTGTCAACTAAAACTACAACTAAAAATTTTAGTCATCTGCCTTTTTCCATGAGGAAAATGAGACTAAAGTACATTTGTAAGGGACTACCTGTGGACCTCTGATCATTGGTGTAGTGTATTCGCATGGTATAAGTGAAGTCAATAATGCACTCAAATTTACAGACATTTCTGAGAGAAAGGGTGTTGCATGGCTGCAGTAATGGAATTAAATTCCAAAAAATGCAATGTTGTGCACATCTCTTTCTGCACACGACGATTCCTTCATGTGTCCTACACATCCTGTTAACCAGAGTGATTTTCCTCTATCTATATAGATCTTAATATTTCTAGATCTGTAGTAAGCTGTCTACAACTAATTTAATAGTGAAATATCACCTCTAATTTTCCCATTTTGCATTAGGGCTGTGTAAGTCACCTGTGCATATCTGTAGCCGATCAGACAGAGGGAGAGAGGGAAAGTTTATCATCCCAACCTTTAATGTATGAGAAAGGGAGACATCTCATAGTAATACTAATCCTGTGCAAACAGGGCATACAACTAGCTAAAAATAGATCTTTGAGTGATAAAATTTCTGACAAAATTGTTTTTTATTGTTTTTATCACAGGGAAAAAAACAAGACTGAAATTTCGAGCTGGACTGTTGGGCATTCAAAATCTAAGATTTTTTTCCACTATGAATATAATATGTAAAATTGCAAGGAGAGATTAGGGTAGAGAGCATTCAAGACATGTTCATATTTTCTTCAGTATATTTTAGAACAGGTGAAGTATACATCATGCATTAATATTAAGTGTTTTACATGTGTATTAATCTTACATTAGGTCAAAGAGAATAACTGTTTTGACTTCAAGAAGAAACTACATCGTAAGGACTTTTTATTGACTAAAACTGCACTAAAATGTGTCAGCGTCCAGACTCAAACTCTCAAGACTAAAAACGCCTAAAATTGACTAAAACTCAAAGGCATTTAAATCTAAAAGCTACAACTATGACCAAATTAAAAACTTTGCCGAAATTAGCACTCAATTACACCATAATTTTCTTCATACAAAGCACATAACATACAAGCTGGCATCTTCTTCAGGACCTAAAACCATCAAAATGAGGACTTTAAAAATTCAGTTTTGATGCCTGATGGGCTCCCTACTCTAAGACGTAACTGTGACACTATTGTTGGCAGTGTTATTCAATTCTCAGAGATTAATACAAGTTTTTTATGTTGATGACATACAACATTTTATCTTCTACAGGAGCATACATCAACATTTCACATGCAGATATGTGAAATGGACAGTTATAAAATTGTGCAAAAGCAGCACTGATTATGACGTTTTGGCTGATGGGGACAGCACAAAGGAATGAGTTGATGTAGTTTATCCCTCTCCCCTCCCAGCCCTGTGCTTGAAGTCCAAAAGGCGTTTTATTGTTAACCCAGGGTAGATGTCCCTCTGCTGAAATACTGTGATTTAGTAACTCTTTCAGACTTATAAAGACCCAAAGCATGAAAAATTTATATAATCTTTGGGCATCATGGGCTGATGCTTTTCAGATTTTATGTGAAAGTCAACGACTTTGATTCCAAATGTCACTCGTTTTCTCTATCTTAAATCTCAAAGTTACATCTTTTTAAACTAACACTTCCTCATTGTACATCTACACTTGAACAAGCAAATCCACAAAGAATAATAAAAGGTCATGTAAAGTTACAAGACTCTGTAAATTTGATAATGCATTTAGTCTTGTATTTTCCTGAATGCAACCTAAGGTATGAGACCTCTTACAAAAGAAAAATTCTGAATTTTAAAGACATTTAATGATTTTTGATTTTAAAGGTCTAATTTAAGGCTTTTAAACTTATTTTAAGGCTAATACAAAATACAGCGAGTAGTGTCAGAATACCACTGCAAACATGCTTTTCACACTGCAGGCCAAAACCACTCCATAAGCTGCCTCTTACCCACTTAGCACACCTAACACGAGGTTCAACACAAAAAAAGAGCCCAGTATGATCAGGCTAACGAAATAAATCCAAGGAGTTTCCCATCCGATGGCGTCATTGACCTACAGGAGTCAATAAATGTGGGTTAACAGAGAAAAAACATAAGAACAGAGAACCTCAAGCCCCTGAAACTAAGCCAAGGCTCTTTGGGAGCAAAGAAGAAGAAGGTGCTTACCCGCTCAACACACCCAAAACCAGGTTAAGCACGAAAAAGGAGCCGAAGATCACAAGACTGACAAAGTACACCCATGGAAGCTCAAAGCCCATAGCGTCGTTCATCTGGAGGAACGAGCGCAACCACAGAGGAAGAACAGCAGAAGGACGGGAGAAAGAAAAGAGTGAAACAGGCCGTTAAAGGTAGAAACTGTCAGAAAAAGAGCAGAACAATAGTTAGGCAAAAGTTGCTTTTTCCTTAAATGATGGAAAAAAGAGAAACAACAGCAAAAGAAAAAAAAGCTCAGCAGCTTTTTATTAAAGAGAAATCTATTATTTAGTAAATCAATCCCATCAGAAATAGCTTAGATTAGCTTCATATCTGATCTCAAGAGACACTTTAGCTGAGGGTGAGTGACAGTCGCAGGAGAATTAAGTAGGAGGATTGAGCGAGACTCTCACCCAGTATAGCACGTCCGTCCAGCCCTCCATGGTGATGCACTGAAACACCGTCAGCATGGCAAACAGGAAGTTGTCAAAGTTGGTGATGCCGTTGTTGGGACCTTGCCAGCCTTCCCTGCACTCACTGCCATTGATGGGGCATTGGCGCCCGTGCCCTGAGATCGCACATGGAGCGGGTTCCTCCTCTGCTAACCCATCTACAGAGAGAGGGCAAACATCCCAATATGTTAACTTACTGCTCAAATGTAAATAAGGCCACTCAGACAGCTTCACGGCAAATTATTTGGTGCTTACCAAGATTTGAAAACTTAGATTAAGAAGTGTTAGATAATTTATCTTGTTGTAAAAGTTAATTTCTTATTTTTAGTGTGTAAGATTACAGTATAATCTTAAATCAAGCATGATCGTATCCTTTTTGTCTCAGTTAGTCACAAAGCCCTTAAATTAAGTAAATAATTGTTAAAATAAACTACATTAATCTTGACCACAGTCTCATCAAAACAGATCTTGTTTCAAGTTTCAGTAACAAAATCAAGTTGCTTGATTTAAGAATCACACAAAAAGCATCAATAAAAAAAAAGCAATTTAAGCAACATTAAGATGTAAGGTCTAAAAATATGGACTGGTTTAAAATTTTATTGTTTATTTTTAACATGATTTTGACTAATTTCAAGATGAACCCATTTGTTTTAAGACACAGCTTAATCATACTTTACTAATATTAAGTATTGTTTCATCAAATTTGATTGTATTTTAATATATTATAATTTTTCAGCTTAATTTGCTAAAAGCAAGAAATTAAATATATTGTTTTGCTTAAATTTAGTATATTTCACTTATTTTTAGGCAGTAGGAAATTCAGTTTTAAGCAATCCAGCTTAAAACCAGCATTTTCTGCTTATTTTAACTCTTTTGAAGAGTTCTGCCGACTCACTTATTTTTAGATTTTACAATCTTTTTTCAAGATATCTTATTAAGTCAATTTATCTTGCTGCATGGACAAATAATTTCACTAGTTTTGGGTACCTATCTTCTCACATTTAGTGCTTTTATCTTATATTAAGCCCCCCTTTTTTTGCAGTGTTCAACAGCCCATGATTACAATGTATTATCGTGTAAGACCTAAAAATCAGTTTCTCAGTTTTGTTTCTTTTGGATATTTTACATTTGAATCATTTCCTTTTCACAATCAGTAACTAAAAATTGTGTTTTATCTGCACAATGTGCATTAAGAAGCCATGTTCTGACTGTTCGTCACTATCCAGTTGGCTAAAAAGTCTTTTATCAATAATTTGTCTGATTTTTGTCTAGAGATATGAAATCTAAATTTGCTTTAGTTAATTTAAAGAAATGCTCTGGTATAAATGCCTTTATCCCTGTCTTCTGTTTTTCCTCTTCCCTTTCTGGTTGAGTGTGGTGCTCTAATAAACATGCACACATGAATGCCTCATGCTCTGCCAGGTTTTGCCAATGTGGACTGTACCAAGGATTTTTGGATGGGGGAGTTTGTTCTTTTTTTTTTAAATTTATTTATTTATTTATTATTTATTTTCTTGATTTTGTTTAGAACCACCATTCTTCAAATAACTTACAGATTAAGTGAGTCAATCATTTGCTTAAAGACTTAAAGACTTGCTTATTGAACTGTGCCTTTGCTGGTGGAAATGTTGTCTGACCAGGAGGTGTGAAGCTTCAAGCAGCTTATTTGTCCATCAGCCCACCTTTGGTGATTTTTTGTGTGTTTTGTTTCAATGCCTTCTATTTGGTGTTAAGTTCATGTTAAGCACAGTAAAGCTGGTTTCTGAATCAAGTTTATTCACTGATTAATTTTGTTCTCCAAACTCTCCAAACAGTTTTTTATATTTACTTAACAACAGGACTGGCCGCACGTTAGATGATTTTCAAATCCTAACTGACTCTAAAAGTGTGGGAGACCGCAGATGTAAGGACAGTTTTAAACAATTTTTCATCTTATAATCCTCTGAAGACAACTCGGCCAGACTGTAAAACCACGAACTTGTCGTCTAGTTACAATTTCACAGTGACGATTTCAAACACAAGATTCCAAAGAAACAAACATGACTTTAGAAGAAAAAAACATAGGGACACCAGAACAGTATCTAAATGCAGGCTGATATACATTGAAACAGAATATACTGAAACCAAAATATTAGCTTGATTTAAAACCTAAAACAGGGGTGTACCTGAGCCAGGAAGATAGCAGGTTGCATGCATTTTCCCAATAAATAGCTCCAGGCCAATAATAGCATAGATGATAATGACAAACAAGACCAGGAGGGCAATGTGGAGAAGAGGGACCATGGCTTTAATGATGGAGTTCAACACCACCTGTAAACCTAGGAAAGGAGGAAAAAAAACATCATGTTTGGCTGTGATTTGTAAAAGCAGAACACAATTTCAGGAAATACTGCCTCAAATGTCAGCTGTTTGCATTATGTGTGCACTAACGATCACAGTTCTTCTGTACTCAGGACTTTTTTTAACTAGAGGGAAGAAGGAGAAACAATGTTTCAGAATGTAGAAAAAATATAGCTCTTCAATGTGTCAGGATATTTGCTCTGAGCTTGTTTTAGTTGCATGTTTTCATTACACCCAGAGCTCATGTCTCCAGGGTGCTGATGTCCATGTTGACAGATGTTTTTCAAGAACAGTCCTCAGGGATAGAACAGAGACAATCTGGCCATCTTATGAGGAATCCTTCAGGCTACATTTAGAGGGACTAATAGAGGCAAAACAATTATGCAATATTTACAGAAACAATAGAGTGAGCTGTATGTATTTGGTTAGCAGTTGTAAGTACTCACTGGGTACTCCTGAGACCAGCCGCAGGGGTCGCAGCACACGGAAGGCTCGAAGGGCTTTAACATCAAATCCACCTGGTTTTCCCCCGTGGCCGTGCATTGACGGATGGCTACTTGGTCCGTCACCCTCTGGCTTCTCATCTTTGGTCAAAAGCTCCAAGACAACACTGAAGAGTCTATCAGGAAAAAAAAAACAGTAAGTCACTGTAAGTCTGTCAAGGAAAACAATGTGTAACCCTGTGCAATGTGCTTGTAACTGAAGGAATATATTGTAAAATTGGATGCATTATAGCACATGAAAACTCTTTTATTTGATAAATTTATTTTCAGTCTTGTACTTCAGAGTAGGCAACTTAATTTTTTCAGTGCTCTTATTCAGCAACATTATACATTTTAGGAATCACATTCAAAGCACATAGCCTGATGTTATTCTGTGGTTAATGTAGTTTGTAGATCAAAATAAACTACAAATTTCAGTAAATTTCAATGATAAATAACTATTACTGGTATAAATCTACAATAATTATCTTCCTCCTCCTACACCTGTTAACTCAAATAGTCAGCATCTTCACACTAATTATCATTAAGTTTAACATCTGCATGTTGTCTTACACATCAATAATGCCACTCCAGGAACATCTTGATGGCCATCTGCTAAAAAAACATACATTTAACAGTAGCTGCTGCATTATCATTTCTGACTTCACAAGGAGCTTATATCTTTATGCTGTTTGTTTAATTTGTGGCTTATTTCAGTCAGTATTGACAGATTTAATTCAATTTAGGTTCCTCATTTAATAAACTCGGCTGTCTGTTTGGAAGAGGCATAACAGAAAAAATGCTGGTCTGATTCCTGAAACTTGATGTAATTTTGTAGCAGAGGCCATGGGAAAGAAAGGCTATCCTAGTGGTCAGTGCTGGGACGTGTCATTCAGATCAGGGTTTCAAACTAGACAGAAGATGCACAAAAAATTCAGATGTCAGTCTTGGCGAATCGGTGTCATGGGCCATCCTTGACGATTGGTTGATTTTGCCACATGACTGATCCAATGTTTGATGATAGGCTGCAATGACACAATCAGATCAATTCTTATACCTTATCCCAGCCTGAAAAACATCAACAGTAGAGCATGGGAAGAGTCAAAAACCAGCAAGACTAAAAACATTCTAAGGGTGTCATTAACTGTTCAAAAACAAAGTTAAATTGTACCATCATTCTGAAAAAAAGAAAAAAAAATCGGCCCATAAACATCTTAAAATTTTCTTAAAGTCATGTTTAATTTTTTTTTACATCTCTTCTTACAGTTAGTCATAATATTTACCGTGCTTAGAAAAAGTATTCACCCTCTTGAATGTTTTACCCTATTATTGATTTTGTACATCAATAATGGTCAAAATAATGTAGCTTTTTTAAGAAAGAAATACAAAAAACATCTTTAATGTCACAGTGAAAACAGATTTCTACACAGTAGCATTAGGTAATCAAAAATATATAATGTAAAACAAGTGACTGCATAAACATTCACCCCCTTTAAAGTGACTGACCTAATTCAACAGAGGTCCAGCCAGCTGATTAATAAGTATTCCTGGCTACCATTACACCATGAAGACAAAAGAACACTCCAAGCAACTTAGAGAAAAGTTTATTGAAAAGCATAAGTCAGGGGATGGATATAAAAAAAATCCCAAGGCACTTAACATCCCCCCCGAGTTCTGTTAAATCCATAAAGACATGGAAGGCACATGAGTAAATCTGCCCAGATCAGGCCGTCCTTAACTGTACAAAAAGTACACTAGTGAGAGAGGCCACTGAGACACCTATGGTTACTCTTCCTCTGATGAAGCAAACTCATTAAATTTGACTAGAGTTTGCCAGAAAGTATGTGGGAGACTCCACGGTCAAATGGAAGAAAGTCCTCCGGTCTGATGAGACCAAAACTGTGCTTTTGGCCATCAGACAAAACACTAAAGCAGTTTTTACACAGAGATTCCGCAATAAAGGCGAAAAGGAACGCCCGTCTCTGTTCCGCAACAAGGATTCACACAAAAGTGTAACAGAGCCGTGCACTTCCGAGCTTACACACACACACCCTGGCGTCCCATAATCAGATGGCAGCCACTGTCCGAGCTGCTGCTTTCAATGAAACTAAACTTTCTCGGTTCAAAACTTTGTATTTTCTTAATTAAATAAATAACATGGACATTGATGAAACTAAACTTTCTCGGTTCAAAACTTTGTATTTTCTTAATTAAATAAATAACATGAACATTCATTTTGATCGATTAGATCCATTAGACTTTTTTTCCTCCATGTTTCTGAGTTGGAGGTCCGACTTTAAGCAGTGTCACAGCGCATGTATTTACGCCAGAGGTCGGCAACTTCAGAGTACAGAGCTCACTTGGACACATCATGGAACTTTTCAGACGCTGCTGTGAGCAGAGACGTGTCCGCTCTCTCCTCTCCTGTACAGTGTGATCAGCTCTCTAACCTCCCAGTATCTCCAGTTAATCCACATTATTCTTTGTTTTATCCACCTGATTAAAAGCCACTTGATTAAACCGCGCTGGTTTTTAAACCTCCCATTTATGGAGACAGCAGTGCACACTCGCCGTTACGGAATGCCGTGACGTCCTTTCACACTCGTTGCGGAAAGTCTGTTATGGCTCTGATACTACCTCTCGATCCGGATCAGAGGTGGGGCGAGATTGACCCCCCATTGCGGAACGGTCGCTTTCATACAGAACGGCATTGCGGAACAAAGGCATAACAGACACGGAAAAGAGAGGCAATGTGAAAGTATCTTATGTTTGCCAGACACCAAAGACTGCACAACACCACAAACACACAATCCCCACTGTGAAGCACGGTGGAGGCAGCATCATGGTGTGGGGACTCAGTGCTGTGATTGCAGCCAAATCTGCATCTACTAAATACTGAGGAGGGTGGGGAGGGTATTTAACTAACATCTCTTTGTCTCTTTATCATTAAAGAAGTTTTTTTTGTTACCTCTGCCAAGGAGGTTATGTGATCGGGTGGGTTTGTTTGTTTGTTAGCAACATAACTCAACAAGTTGTGGACGGATTTTCATGAAATTTTCAGGAAATGTCAGAAATGGCATAAGGATAAACTGATTAGATTTTGGGAGTGATCCAGATCACCATCTGGATCCAGTAATTTTTAAAGGATTTTGTAGATAGGGCTAATGGCAGAGGTCCGCACTGTTACCACTTTACACTAGTAGATGGTGGACATGAGTAACTTATTCAAAGTTTTGGAGTTATAGAGTTTGAAAGATGCACACCCGGTCGAGGAGACGAGTCAGAGCATAACAGAGAGAAAGACAGCGAATTGTAGCGAGAATACTCACAATGCTGGGAGGAATAGAGGAATATTCACCCTCTGCCATGACTTTCAGTCGTCCAGTGAGACCATGGGTGCTTCCGCCATGACAGTCCACCTGCAGCGAAACCAATGCTTTGCCTCACCGTGTCTTCACCCCACCGGGGAGGGAGTAATCAGCGAATTAGATTTTGGGAGTCATCTGGATCACCGTCTGGATCCAGGTATGTTTTTAAAGGATTCCTTACTATTGGGAGATAGGGATGATGGCTGAGGTCTGCGTTCTCTGAGTGCTTTTCTAGTTTTGTTATATTTTTGTCAAAAGAGCCAAACTGATCATGATTGATTTTAAAAAAAAATCAAAGAAAAGGTGAAGCATCCAATTTTATGGTCTGTACGTTGTTCTTTCAGTCCAAAGTTTTGATGTCTTTTTGATGATTTAATGTGCTTCAATAACCCATATTGTTCTTGTGGTGTTGGGAACAGATCTACACATAAACTGGTTGCACTTGGATATTTGTGCATCGAAAAAAGTCTGCATTATTTGCCCTGGTGGAGGTTTTCATCCTGTAAGTTACTTTTAAGATGTAATATTGCTGTTAAGGGTAAACAACTGTTTTATATGTATGTTAATCCAAAAATCTTTTGTGGATGGGAGTATATTTACTAAACTAGAATGTTTTGTGTTTTATCTGTTTGCACTACAACCACCCAGAAACAATGCTGACATCAGCACTCAGCTTAATAAAGATGCCATACGCGTATTTAATACAATGACTTGTTGATATTAGTAGACAGTAAATCAACTAAAAGAATCTGATGAAGCAGTGATCTGAGTTTTTAAAATAAAAAGCCAGTGGTATACTGAGTGTCTAGAACAGCAGAATGGGACTGTTGCCTACTGTAGAGGAAATCAGCAGTGACCAATTCTCTCACCATGAGGACAGAGGAGCCGTCATTATGTTCAGTTAGATGTTCTTTACCCAGCCAAGAGGAGAAATCATCCCCACACATCACATCAGAGATGTGGACTCAGAGCTCACACAATGAGGCTGCCAATGGTGTCTGCAGGGAGCTCTGAGGGCCTATAAGCTCTGTCTGCTCGCACTTATGTTAGACTGAGTCACAGCTGGAAGACTGACCGCCAGCCGCTGGGGTGTCATTACTCACCCAGCCATGCTCAGAAGAAAACTACCGTCACACATTATTGACCCTTCCTTACTGAGTACACCTGTGGAGAGAGCTTTAACAAGTGACACATTATTTCTTTACCTCTTTAGCTGGATAAAGTCAACATGTACCTTAATAGTTCAACTATTGTTGAGTGGTTTAAAGTGATTTCACTTGTCTACAATTCTTACATTCTCTACAGCTGTTCTGTAAAACACTTTTCTGTATTTAGGAAGGTAAATGTTTCTACTGTTTAAGAACTTTTATACGGTAATCAGACCAGGTCATACAGTCTTATCATACCTTTACATTTCTGACAACTCAAGTGGCTTAAAAATATCTTCTAAAGTAGCAAACATACAAGAATCAGGACATCAGTGTACAGAACATAGAAGGGCAAAGTGGTAGGGGCGAGGGCTGTATTGGGACTGGGACTGTCTTCGTGGGGCATGGGTATTGTGGGATTTGTAGGTGACAAGAAGGATTTTATTATTAATACAGAACAAAAAGAAGCCAGTGAAGGTGGACAAGTGTAGAGGTGATGTGCTGCCAGGGCCTCATGTGTGTGAGGTTGTCCAGGACTTTCCTGGGTCCTACTTAGTAGTCAAGATGGAAGGTAAAGACGGGAAACAGATTTCTAAAAGTAATGTAGATTAAATAAAAATATATAATGGGACTGTATACACATTCACCCCCTTCAAGTCAGTATTTAGTAGATGCACCTTTGGCTGCAATCACAGCACTGAGTCTGTGTGGATAGTTTCAATCAGGCTTGCACATCTGGAAACAGCAATTTTACTCCATTCTTCTTTGCAAAACTGCTCAACTCTGTCAGGTTTCAGGTTATATTTTGCTGCATTCATTTTAAACTCTACCTGTACAAGTCTTCCAGGGCTGGCTTCCAAGAAGCATCCCCACAGCATGATGCTGCCACCACCATGCTTCACAGTGGGTGTGGATAGCGTGTTTGTAGCGATGTGCAGTGTTAGCGGTCTGATGGCTGGTGAGGCAAGCTGAGCAACAGTTGTAGAGTCTTTCCCATCCAAGCTGCTGAAGCTTATAACTCCTTCAGAGTAGTCATAGGTGTCTTGGTGGTCTCTCTCACTAGTCTTCTGCATGATCACTCAGTTTGTGAGGACGGCCTGATCTAGGCAGATTTCCCATGTGCCATATTCCTTCCATTTCTTGATGATGGATTTAACTGAACTCCAGTGTTACAGTGTTCAGTGCCTTGCAATTGTTTTTATATCCATCCCCTAACTTATTGACCTTGCAAAGCAGATGGATACACCTGTTTCTGTGTTTCTCACTGGCAAATCCATCTTGCAAAGCTCCTGTCTGAACAGTTTCGGCCCAGTTAGAAAGTGACTGGACCAATCAGTGTTGAGGGGCAGTACTTTCAGGTGCAGCGGAGTCATGACGTAAGCAAGCAGCAACAAGAGGCCTGTGCAGATATGGCAAAAGACATTAGCTTGGAACAAGCTAATGAAAGAAGAACAAAGAATAGCACTGAGTTGTTTTCTTTTGAAAAGTTGTGTAGATGGATGTGTGAAACAAATCTATCTTATGCTTTTTAACTTATGCTTTTCAATAAACTTTTCTCTAAGTTGCTTGGAGTGTTTTTTGTCTTCATGTTGTAATGGTAGCCAGGAATACTGATTAACCAGAGATTGGACCTTCCATATAAAGGTGTCTTTATACTACAGTCACATGAGACACATTAATTGCACTCAGGTAACCCCCATCTCAATAACTGTGAGACTACTAGCATCAATTGACTGGACTTCTGTTGAATAAGGTTAGTCACTTTAAAGGGGTTGAAAATTTATGCAATCACTTATTTTACATTTTGCATTTTTGTTGAATTGACATTACTTTGTAGAAATCTGTTTTCACTGTGACATTAGAGAGTTTTTTGTACAATTATTTTGTCAAAAAGCCAAATTATAATGACCGTGATTAATTTATAAAATCAATAAAAGGGTAAAACATCTAAGGGGATAAATACTTTTTAAAGGCACTGTGCACTTTAACATCTCTTACCTTTATGGGCCAATCAAAAAAAAGAAGGGGTTGGAATAATTATGCCAACTTTGTAAACAACAATGGGGGCAAAATTGATCTGACTCACCTTTTCAGGGGTAAAGTTTCAAGGTTTGCGACTGCTGCTAATGTCAGAGCATGATTCCTTACATAATTTTTATGTTTCTTTTTGTTTTTTTCGATGAATTCCTTGAATAACTTAGATTCAAAGAGCTATTTGAAAACAGCAATACAGATACGACTGAGAAAACAAAAGTCAACCTCTCTAACCTACAACAATAAAGGCTTAAGAAAAGTGCTCTGAATGTGCAGTTGTAGGCACTGCCAGGGCAAAAAAAAAAACTGGCAGATGTAGACTCGGGCCCAAAAAAATTTATGGATGTTGTCCTCTCAAGGCTTCCGTACCAATCCTCAGAGACTTTTTTTTTTTTACTATTGGAACGTTTTTCATTATAAAGTTCAAAAATGGTTTTATCCATCACACCTGGCTCTTAATGCATCTATAATCTTTCATTAAACCCTAATTTAAACATAAAACCCCCTGTTATCCTCTAAAAATATAAAAAAACAAATCTAGCCTGTTGTGTAGTGGACATGAGTTCTTTTAGTCATTCGGGCAGCAACAGTCACTGTTCAGAGCAGCAACAGCCGTCTTTGCATTTGACTGCATGGCAGAACAAGCCTGCATACTGGATACACACAAGTCTGACCCAGCTACCCACTGGACTGTGTGTGAGAGGAGAGAAAGACGGAGGAGAGACACAGAGAGAGGAAGGACGATGAGAAAAAAAAGAGAAGCTGCGATAAGGATGAAGATAACAAGAGAGGAGCGTTCAGGAGACAGGAACGAGGGCAGAGTGAGGTGGGGAGGAGGAGGTGAAGCAGGAAGTGCATGATTTAAGAAATCAAAATGAAAGGGGACAGAATTAATTTTAAAAAAGGACAAAGCAGAGACAGAAAGAAGTTAGAGAGAAGGAGACTGTCAGTGAAAGGAGAGAAGGAAAAATATGGGAGGGAGTGTTGGAGAAGAGATGAAGTATGGAGAGATGGTGACTCACTCCAGCGGTGGTAAAGCTCTGATTTATTCTCTCTGTCTTTTCTGGGTCACATACTGTGGGTGTATGAGGGTCTCTATTAGCACTCGGTCTGCTCGGAGCAGAGGCTTAAGCAACTTTAACAGAAACACTGTAGACTGCAATTGTTAAAGTGACGTCAAAGAGCAAACCCAAAACCTGTGCAACAGCAGCAACAAAACCGTACGACGTGTTTGGATCAGCTGGCTCCAAATCAAACACATTTTGTTCTATAAAAATAAATCAATTGAAAAAACTGAAGCTGAGCACTCACCCTATGACAACAATGACGAAATCCAGCATGTTCCAACCGTTGCGCACATACGCGTTCTGATGCATCACCAAACCGTATGCGATGATCTTCAGAAAGGTCTCGATTGTGAAAATGATGAGGAAGGCATACTCGACTGTTTCCTGCAGACACATGGGAAAAACAGAAGATAAGATTTTAAGGAGGAAACTCAGATAAATAAGCATTAGAGAGAAGCATAGAGATACTACTTATGCCGTATATCAGCACAGAAAAAAAGCACAAGAGTCCAACATGAATGCAGACAATAGTTTTCTCCCCAGCCTCTTTGTCATAACATCAATCCCAACCATATTTAAACTTAGCAATTAAATACCATCAGCTGTAATAATGTAAATATGATTCTAATTGCTGTGTGCAACTTTTGGTCTATTGCTCCTTACAGGCATCTCTTTGCAGATTTTTCCTGTACATATGTAAGTAACATTCTCTCACAAAATCTCATTCTTCTCTTTGTAACAGTCGAACATATTTCTCACTGGGAATTAGGGATGGTTATCAAAATCACATGGTACCAACTCATCCGATACCTACTGTACCGAATTACATCTTAGATATCGGTACATCATTACGGTGCCCCAGCGAACCCAACACAACCTCCTGCCACTCCAAATGCTAGGCATGAAACATTTACTGTCTGGTGAAATGTCTCTGCTCTGTTCATGTCTTTCTACCACAGTCAGACTGACTGACATTTATTTCAGTGTTTGTCTCTGATGCATCACCTTATGAATGCTGTTCAAGCCTTGTACATAAAGAAGCTATAAGATCCAGTCTAATTTGGTGCTCAGATTTTCTACAGGTGGCTGGGCACATTTTCCCAGGACCATTACACAGGAAAGAACAGAACTAGTTAAAGCCTGAAGCCTGTTCAGCTTTATGATTTGTTAAGGACAAATATTTTGCTGTCAGAGAGTTATGCAAATGAACAGGATGAATGATAAAGCGTTTAACCTTTGCTATTGTGATATGCACATGCAGTAATCACATCACAAGATGAGCAATGTTAAACGTGAGCATCTACCTAGTGCCACTCTAATCTCACCATTTTCTAGTTTGATATGGCTGATATCCGATCACTTTGGCACCGCTTCTCAAATTGTCTCTTTTCTGTGTCAAGGCCGCTGTCAGAGAAATGAACCCTTCAGACTGAAATATCACATTGACACAAGTTTTCATACCTTTTGCAACTACACTAAAAATTTAGCACAAGTTCCTCCCATTTCTCTGGATCTGTGCTGAGATGTTTCTACACCTTGATTGGCGTTCAACCCTCCACAGAGCGAAACACAGATCGGGGAGGGTCTGCAGTGATGGTTGTCCTTCTGGAAATTTGGGCCAATCCCATTTCTACCCTGTAAGCTCTTATCTTAGACCTTCCCCTTGGTTTTGCATATTCACAACAGGTAAAGGGGTATCCCAACTCTCTTTTGAATCTCTAGGACCTTGATTTCCAAATGACATGCAAAATGTACTTTCATCTGAAAAGAGGACTTTGGACCACTGAGCAACAGTCCAGTTCTTTTTCTCCACAGCCCAGGTAAGACGCTTCTGATGTTGTCTCTGGTTCCTCCTCTGGTCCTCCTTACACCATTTCCTTGTAATTGCCTTCTTTGATGGCACAAGAAGTATTTCAACCAAGTATCTTCTTCAGCTTGTATGTTTTCTTGTGTTAAATTACCCAGGTGTAATACCTCAAAAGTCATGGGAAGCTCATATTCTAACAATGCTTTCATTGCATAAATGCTCTTTTTAGTACTTTTTGAGGCTTTTATTGTTGTAATTTTACTATTTCACTATAATGGGGGTTATAATCTAAATAGGTATATACTGTACAATATACTGTATACTGTATACTGTAATTACATAACTACCCCTTACCATTCTGTTTTGAACGAGAAGGGCTTAGGGGTAGCGGTGGGATTGGCCCTTCGTTTTGGAAGAGTCCTGGTTGTGTGAAACTTCTACCATTAAGGAATTATGGAGGCCACTGTGCTCTTGGGAACCTTCAGTGCATCTGATTT
This sequence comes from Cheilinus undulatus, assembly GCF_018320785.1. Lineage (NCBI taxonomy): Eukaryota > Metazoa > Chordata > Actinopteri > Labriformes > Labridae > Cheilinus > Cheilinus undulatus. The sequence continues at coordinate 31,774,087 of NC_054867.1, read as the reverse complement.
TTTTGTAGCCTTCCCCACATCTGATCCTGTCAACAATCCTGTCTCTGAGCTCTGCTGGCAGTTCCTTTGACCTCATAGCTTGGTTTTTGCTCTGATATCATTGTCAGCTGTGAGGCCTTCAATAGAGAGGGGTGTGCTTATCCAAATCATGTCCAATCAGTTTAATTTACCACAGGTGGACTCCAATCAAGGTGTAGAAACATCTTAGCAAAGATCCAGAGAAATGGGAGGTACCTGAGCTGAATACTTATGTCTGAATACTTAAGTCAATATGATATTTCAGTTTTTTAATTTTTCATTAATTTGCTAAACTTTCTAAAATTCTGTTTTACTTTTTGCTTTTTTAATAGGGTGACAGGGGTCTGAATACTATCTGAATGTACTAAATGTGGAAAAAATGTGTGGACTTTTTCTATTGCAATGCACTGCAATAATAAATACTGAAAGATAAGCTTTGAAGGTTTCAGGGGTTTTTTTTCAATATAGACCAGGCCCAGACCACATCATAAAGATCAAAACATTTAGTCAGCATCGTGGAATATTCATTAAAAATGTTATGTTTTGCAATGGCTGAACAACCAGTCAGAGACCTTTGACTCACTGATGCAGAATGTATTTAAGAGAGTTTAAAAACTGGACAAATACACTCTGAATAATATGTTTTTTAGAGGTTACTTAGGGATTAGAAGCAGTGATGTAATGCCGGATTGTCCAGTTGTTTCAAAGTCAGAATGAACAGGGGAATATCAAACCACCAGTTCGAGGTCGATTGAGATCACAGTAGAGAACAGAAGAGCACAGCTGGATAAAGGTGCTGTGTGCATGTTAGTGCATGAGGTGCCGAAGGTTGACACATCACAGGGTGACTCAGCTGTTTAGGACGGTCCTGAGAGCTACCCGGAGATATGAGACCAGAGTGATGCCCTGTTCACACAGACATCATATAAACTCTGCACTCAGGCTGCTGTTCATCATTAGTGAATGTAAATAAAGGTGTCATTTCACTTTTCACATGGGATGCCCTTTAGGTCCTTTAAAACTGACAGAGCTCAGAGCTACACACATCCATAATACATCCTTCCATACATAATAACCTGAGCCTGAAGGACTCCTTTATCCACTGCTCTGTGGTCTCTTTAAACCCCATGAATACAGCAGTGCTGATGGCTGTGGGGCGCATTTTTCCAGCAGTTTACAGCAGATTGTGAGAAGCACTTAGCCCACAATAAGAGACATGGGACTCTTTGTTAGTGAAGTAAAAGGTTGACTTAAGCTCACGGCTGCTGCTTCTATGATGGAGCTAGCTCAGGTCACAGGGAGCGGAAAGTGAACACAACGATTCATTGGGTGGAAGAAAGGGGAAGTAAACAATTTTAGAGGCGTTTACAGACCAAAAAGGACAAATGGAAAACTGCCAATCCAGTTTACAATGGTGTCAGTGAAGATGTGTTTGGATGCAGTCAAATATTTTTTTTGATTTTGTGCTAGAAGGGACTCTAGAAAAAGATTCTCCCTAAACAGTGGTGTTTCACTGCCCTCAACAATTTAAAGGCGCACATTTAAGAATTGTGTTTATGCAACAATATACTGAGCTCAAGGCTAACTGAGGTTATTCAGGAAAACCTCAGGGGTTTGTAGCCCAGCACAAACACAGAATGCTTGTTGACCTAAAAAGGCCTTTCTAATATTCATGTCTTTGAAAGTGACCTTAGGAGGAGATTTAGGCCCAAGTAGGGGTGCTGTTCGCATTTAACACTTTAATGGTTGTAAATCAAAAGCTGCTGTCAGCTGCTTAAAAAATCTAACAGTACAAAAGTCTTTTGTAAAGAAGGATGTTATCAACTGCATGCAATATAGAAACTCAGCTGATAATAACATAGGGTGTACTCACACTAGGCCATCCGTACCATGCAAGGATACGTCATGCGCCGACGTCATTACATGAAGCATCCACCGCTGATGACTTAGTATGCGTAAGTGTTGTTTTTTAGGCTGTAAAACAATTACAGATTTATACGATACCTGATTTGACACCAGTATTATTTCCCCTAACCTGGAATTTAGCTACATTAACTATACAGACCCCAGTGAGGGGAGCAGTTCATAGCGGAGAGTTATCGCTCACAGCATATAATTTGGAGCCTGCTCAGAGTTCCAAGCACTTCTGCTGAATGAAACCCGAACTTTTTAACTCATATGAGCCCCTACAGTCATTCCTCTGCGTGTCCTTATACTATCTGAATCCCCTTGGCATTCCTTTATGCGCCACGAACTGTGCCTTTTCTCAGCGTAATCCTGGATGCCTGATGCACCAAACAAGCTCTAATTTGTCCAGAGCAGGATTGAATGTGCAGTTAAAAGTTCTTTTTACCGTAACGAGAGCAATTTTAACCATCTGATGAGAGCTGGAGGTGAAAACGCCTCAGGATTAATAAACGATGCTCCATTCAAACGTCACCGTTCAAGATCCCACTTTCACTTTTGGTGACATGAAATAGAATTAGAGGTAAGTTATTCCAGTGGATGATAGTTTGGCATTGTAACTTTTTAATAAGAGAGGTTAAATCAGCCATGTGATTAACCCCGGCACACACTTGTCCGCATATTTGGCACTCTCCTTTATGCACGGAGGATGAAAGGTGTTTGTTATCCTGTGAGCTGCTGTTTGTGACTAAAACAAGGAAAGAAGCTTTATTTTACAAACCAAAAATCCTCTTACAGTCATTAAAGCCTGACTTTGCCAGAAACTGGTCAGAAATGTGGACTGGACTGGGATCCTGCTCAGAGCTGCAATGATTAGTCGCCATAATCATTTGTGTCGACTATAAAAATTAGTCGACACAGAAATTCAAGTGTTGACGCATCGTATTATTGTTTTTGATGTTGGTAAAATCAAATACCGGCCGGTAAAAACTCATCTGTACTTGCAGTTCAATACTCAAAGAGAGTCAGCCTCACACCAGAACATGTTGACATGCTCACGTTCCTGCACTGCAATTTAAAAAAATTATATTCTGTTGTTCAGTCACTTGTACGGAATAGTATTGGGGCCACTGAAAAAAAAAAATTTGAGACGAAAATTTTTTTTTCACTTGTGAGAAGAAAGTCAGAATTCTGAGATCAAAGTCAGAATTCTGAGAAAAAAGTCAGAATTCTTAGATTAAAGTCAGAATTCTGAGTTTAAAGTCAGAATTCTGAGATTAAAGTCAGAATTCTGAGAAAAAAAGTCAGAATTCTGACTTTATTCTTCAAATGAAAAAAAAGTCTCAATTTTTTTTCAGAATTCTGAGATTAAAGTCAGAATTCTGACTTTAATCTCAGAATTCTGACTTTTTTCTTACAAGTGAAAAAAAAAAATTTGTCTCAAATTTTTTTTTTTCAGTGGCCCTAATACTCTTCCGTACACTTGGGCTGGAAGTTTGATTTGTTTACATTAAAATTTATTAGTAGTGTTGGACTTTGGATGGGGTATTTGCTTTATTTATTTTTATGGACATACCAGTCACTTTAAAGAGAGCCATCCTTTAGTTATTTGCAACCTGCAAGGCAGGTGAACTGCTACTCTTTAAATCGCTACTATTAACGTAAAATGGGGATCCAAAATAGTATGCCAATATGCCAAATAACCGTGGTAAATCGACTAATCGGGAAATTTATTGATAAATTAGTCGAAAAAAGAAATAATCATTAGTTGCAGCCCTAATCCCGCTGTCTCTAGCATGCAGCTGCTGTCTGGTTGGCTCTCCTCTTGTTATTACTTCACGCTATGTCACATTCCCGCGCTTGTGCTCCTTCATTTGCATCCGTGCCGTGCCTAGGCCCACCTCGTCCATCCGTGCCGGAGCCGCGAAGCATGCCGTGCCAAAGCACGGAACGATTGCACTAACACTGGCCAAACGTACCGGACTTTAAGATGGCCTAGTGTGAGTAAACCCTCAGATGCATTTTGATAACTGTGGTGTCATCCATTTATAAAACCACAGCTGTCTTAAGCGAAGAGCAGCTGCAGGTAGAAAATACCACACAATGCTCTCTAATCATGATAAATGTATCAAAAAAATTGTGACATCTTTACAGCCCTGATTGATTTTAATGTCATGTTTTGCTAATGCTTGCTTTGTTAATGCCCACTTTTTCTATTGTATAAAGCAAAGCTTTATAAATAAACTTGCCTTTCTTTCATGGAAGCCCTAAAGGGACATTCATCCTTTTTTTTTTTTTTTTTTTTTTGACTTATTTAAATTCTGCTTGTGTGAAGATCTTGACTGATTTATCTTTGGATATCAATACTGTTTTTTTTTCTTTAATGCTCACTTAATTAGGCTTGTTTTTTCTTGATTTATTTTCTTTATACTGGATAAAGCTGTTTTTGTTCCTCATATTGGGTTGCTTTTAACATCTTGTAATGGCATTTTCTGGGATCTAGAAAATAAAAGAATGGGCCTGTCACTGTGATTGTCCAAACCATGCCACCCTCACACACATGGACAAAGACTGGATACTCTCCAGATTAGTATCAAATCTTAATCCATTTTATTCTCTGAACACTAGGGATGGAGACTGAAGCCCAACTCCTCAAGGACCCTATTCCTACCAAAAATCAAAAACATTTCGCTAATTAACACTGCTTTTGATTTTCATGGACTCTGTTATCTAATGTTCTTTTATCATATATCACTGGAGCAAAAATAGGGATGCAAGAAATTGGATTTTTGCTGTTATACTATACTGATATTTACAATTTAATCATAGTCAATACTAGAGATGCATGTGGATTGCCAGCTAACTGGTTAAATAAATTAGCCAGGTTTACTCGTACACTGTAAGACCAAACAGTAAACAGTGGGTTGTGTCTACCTACAATTTGAAAACAGCTATTTCAAATAGGGATGGGACCGATCCGATCCAATATCGGTATCGGGTCCGATACGGACGTAATTAATAGATCGGATATCTGACTGACAGCACTGATCCAAATCCATCCTACAGTTTGTGGTAGACCATGAACGCACCACAGTCTAACACGAGATAGTCTGTGTGTAACTGAGCTAGTATTAGTTAGGGATGTTCTTAGCGGTATAATTACCTAGTCGATTAAACGTAAATCTATATTTAGAATAGTCAAAACTAGTCTAAAGATGAGAGAACACAAAGAAGAGTGGGTGTGACGTTAGCATGATAACGGGCGGTGCTAGCTCCTTCGTTCCTCTTTGCAGATTAATATCATGCTTTGATATTTGGCCTCTTTTCACTTCGGGTGAGTAGTCATACGTGAGTTTAACCCTCAACACCCCACATACCACTTTATTTCCATTTACTACTTTGGAAAACTGCCGTACGGCAGTCCTCCTACTGTATGCTAACAGGTTAACCACCGCCCATCTCATTGTTTACATCCTGTGAAGGGTCAGAGAGGAAGGCTGCGGCCATTAACTGAAGCTACAGCAGTCTCTAGTAGCGAGAGGTTCATTATAGAGCATTATAGACAGGGATTTATAACTTATACTCAGTTGTTGTTGTTTTTTGGATAATGTTGATATTTATTTTTTAGTAGGAGTTCAAATGAATTTGTTTGGAATACACTGAAATTCTATTCATTTTTTGTATTTTTTATTTTTTATTTTTTTGCTTTTTAATAAGAGGAGCTGGATGGTTTACTACAGCTTCATGTAACCTCATACATTATACCAACAACAATAATAACTGTTAAAAAATATATGTATATATATCGGAATCAGTATCGGTATCGGCACATATTTATCAGAATCGGATCAGAACTGAAAAAAAGTGGATCGGTGCATCCCTAATTTCACATCTATTGTTAGATTTGATATAACTCGTTTTTACCCACGCCAATGAAATCTGCAGGAGGTTATGGAAAGGATTCCATATCTTTGTTTGTTTGTATGTGTACAAGATAACTCGAGAACGGAAAGTCAGATCTTCACCAAACTTTCAGGGAATATTGGGATAGTAACAGGGAAGAATCGATTACATTTTGGTGATGATCTGCGTACCCATTCGGTTTTTCTTGAACTTCGAAATTTTGAACACCATAGTGATCAATGGAAGCGTGAGTTCCTTGGTGGCGCTGCTTAGGCATGGGTCTGCTGCCTCAGACGGCCATTCTAGTTAGTTTTAAGTAAATAGTACTCAAACAGTTAAAGTGTTTTTTTTTCATATTATTCAAATATTACAATTATCATATATGGTATAATTATTATTCAAACTCAAATTATTCAACTATAATTCCTCAATTTGGATAGTTTTCCCAGAATGCCCTTGGGCATTAAACCCTTATGCACCACGAATGAAGTTACCACCTAAGTTAAAGAGTTCCTGACTAATGGGGGGTGGGACTCAAACGTAGGATTTTGACTTTTATTTTGATTATTTCAACTCATAATTTTGACCTCTCCTATAATATCTTGAGCTTTAAGATTCATAATTTAACTTTAATTTTTAACTAATTATTTTGCCTTTTATCTCATATTTTCAACTCCAAACTCAGATCTCAGATTGTGAGCCTTTAAACTTATCTTTTTAAGTTTTTAAATATCAAAATCATTTATCATCAATGCTAAGTTTTTTTTTAAATATATTTTGTTTCTGGTGAAATGAGGTTGACAGTTAATGGTTAAAAAAGTTTGACACCCCTTAAAAAATACTATTTTTTCACTGAGTACTACTTAATTTTTTAGGAAATACTTTGAGTTCAGTGAAGTTATCAGGGTTTACAGTTCACTGGAAATGATTGATGGCGGTATTTCACACTCAGATTACATGATTTAGGTGAAGTACTGAAAACTCAAATTAAAATTTGAATCTCAGTTTTGAACACTTAAAAGGATTAATTTTAAACTAGCACTAGCTAGTAGAAAGTTAGCATCAGTATTTATTAATCAAAAATATTAAGTTAGTGTAATTTCAGTGCCTTTAAAAACAAACAGATTATTTGAACTCACAACAATCTAGTTTAGTTCAGTGTTTTTTCTGAGGCTATGAGTTTCCACATTTTCTAAGTAAGCTCAGGACACAAACCTGAAATAGAGACAGGGGTGAGTGATCTTCAAAATAAAACAGGAAATACAAGACAAGAAACATGAGGAATAAATGAACAAATAGATACTTGACAGACATGACAGATGGCAGACATAGAGTCAGGCCAATCCATCAGCTTAGTTAGTAAAAGTCAGTACAAGTATGTAACATCTCGTTGGTGATGCTACCAACTTTGCTTGCTCTCATTAGCCAAAGGATGTTTGCAATCACATGATTCCAAATGTCCACTGGGTGTCAGGAAACGAGAAATGGACATCTGGAATCTTGTGATTGTAAACAACCTTTAGCTAATGAGAGCAAGCAAAGTAATGGAGTAAAGTTAATAGTTCTAAATGGATCTCTACGCTGCACCTATCATCAGAAAAAAATTCATATACAGAGTACAATTCCTATAATTTACAGTGTATCATCACAAAACACTAAGTCCTGCACACCTCCTATTGTCTGGCATTGTTTAACAAGATTAATGGAGACAAGAGTCTTGAAGAGTCTTGTACTAAGTTACGAGGCTAGCTGAGCCCCTTTAACATATAAAAAATCCTCATTTTGTCACAAACATGCTTTTAATTGAAACGGTGATAAACCAAATCAACCTTGTGAGGTAAGTGACCAAGTAACGATGTGTCGTTCACAAATGAGCCTGTTCTATGAAACAGCTCTTTAATGTGAGCCGCAGTAGCCAACTCTCGTTTGAGTCCCAGTTTCTTTTCCCCCATTCTTTGTGGCTATTTAATCCACATTTAAAAAAGCCAAACTGGTATCAAATGAAGAGCTGTTTAGGAGCCTAACCACCAGCGCTACTAAGCTAAACCAGATGATCTGGATTTCTTAGAAGAGAAAGATTTCCAATCACAATGAGGCTAGAGGTTTGTGATACAGATATCAGCTGAGGAAGCATGGGTAAGATTAGGGTTTAATGTGCCAAACTACAACGAACCGTCCTAAACCAAACCAGGTCGCTTTGTGGACTGTTGTGTGACACTTCTCATTCAGTGTTCAACAGAGGCTTTTGAAATTCCTGTCTGCAGCAGTTTCTCCGTGAACTTTTTTAACTTTTTAGTTTTTGCCTTAATATTTCACTACTTTCAAGACACGATAGTAGCTTCAGAATTAAAGATGTTTTTATTTTCACAATTTAAGTAATTGGCATGGTCGTAAAAAAATTCTCTATGTCGAGAATCAATACTTGCCCCTCAACGGGTCTTTTCTGCTTCTGTATGACGTTATCTGCGAAGAACCTATTTTTGGTACTCTGTTGGAGGTGCCCTGACACGAAATTGCAAATATCAATTTTTTCAATTGAAGATCAGGAAGCTCCATCATAACTGGGAGCAGTAAAATGATTGTCACCACACATCTAACAATAATTTGAAGTAACTGGTTGCATCAAGCTTCACACAGTTACCAACCCCAATGATGGTTTGGGAGCACACTGGATCCAAAATCAGGCTTCAATTTTTCTAGCAGCATAAGTTAACATTTTTATCCATTTGATTTTGCAAATGATACAAAAACATAACTTGAGATCTCTAGAAAAAACTACTGAAAACTCTACAGCAGGAAAACAGAGTAAGAAAGAAGTATGGCTGGATGTCTTCTTCCAGTTTCCATGAATGTAAGAGTTAGAATGAATATGATGTACTATCATATCTTCATCAGTGGGCTCTGCTGCAGTAATTGAGTTATAATTGCTACTGATACTGAAACCAGCATGTTATGCGTTGTCAGAACAGTTTTAGCCTTCCTAGTCACAGAAATTTATGCAAATTGCCACATCCTGGTTCAGAAAGCATGTTGAATGTAATAGAAAATGATAACCATTCCCTCCCAATTAATCAGCAATTTATTCAATCATTTGCACATTAAACTGTGAGCAGCAAGAGATGAGAGAGAGAGGGAGACGGCAAGAGAGGAGGGAGAGGCCTTTAGGGATGACCATAAATATATCTCTGAGTCATCGTAGTTTATTTGTGCTGTAAAGAAACTCACTGTAGTATGTTTCCCTCACTCATACAGAATGTGCTCATTATGAGCAGCCAATGGGTTCACTTTCTGTTTTTCTATAACATCATGGGCTCACACACGCACAGCCAATGTTTGTGTTATAACATGCATGCTAAGCTCTCATCAGAAACTCATGCAGAGAGAGAGTACCACACGGAATCATACGTGTTCCTCCACAGACTCCCCTCTGCCAAAGGCCCAGTGTTCATGTCTACAGTTCATCTCTCACACTTGCACAGCTCAGATCACCATATGACAAAAGAAGCTAGCCCACTGAGCCGTGCGTTCTTCGGCATGAACTCTCCATATGACTAAGCCATGTGTGCACATGCTCATAAGTCTCTGTGAATCTTCCTCCAGACTATGCACAAAATAAACCCAATTAAAATGTGTGCATAGCTCTATAACGTGGTAAAGGAGTCATAAAAAGACAATAAAACAGATTGTGAACTAATTTAAGTCATTGTTTATACATTAGCTTTGAGGATTTAAATAAAGCCAGTTTGAAAGTGCAGACTCCTGCAGCAAGAAGGAAAATCAGAACTAATAATCACAGCTTCTAAATGTTTGCATTTCAATATAATTACAATTATAATTAAATCAGTTTAACGGGAAAATCTATACTGTTAGGGAAAGCTAAGAAAAGTCAGGTGAATAAGACTGTTTAAATGAAGACCAAAAAACTTCCATTGGCATTATTCTGCCTGGCCCTCACTTGTAATGAAAAAATCATTCTTAGCAATAAATAAAATCAACCCAAGACAAACATGCGTCGCAAAGTCAATGTAACTGACATCTGAAGTAAATCTCAGTGCTTTATGTGAAGTGATGAAGACATGAAGACATCAGGGGGAGGCCTGCGACCATAAAATATGTCCATACTCTATTTGTGAGAATGGAAAAGAGAGACTGATAAAAAAGGAGGAATGATTTACAACAGATGAATCACGTTTATTTCTTGAGATCACTGACTGGATAAAGGCTGCCATTTAATTCAAATGTAACTTTTAGAAAAATTAATTTGAGTCATAATGTAAAATAAAATAATACAAAAACTTGTTCAACACAGCAGGTGAGTGCAAACTCACCTGATAAAGATTTGATGTTAAAGGTATCAATGATCAGGACGTCGCCCCGGGATAAAAGCCGCAGTATTTGGTTTACGACAGAAGAAAAACATTAAATGCTGAAAAATGAACATTAAAAATTAGAAATACTAACAAAAATGAATAAGATTCATCCTGAAAATAGACTAGGTAGACTATACAGTAAGATGAATGACTTCAAAGATGTGCAATTATTCCCTTCTCTCTTTTCCCATATATCTTTTCTTTCTTTACTTGTGTGCATGCTTGTATCATTCTCTGCTATTCCTCTTTAATTGATACATCTGTTTAAAAAAATGCAGTGTACTCTAAGAAACATCTACAATGGTTTTTTTTTGTTTTGTTTTTTTAGTATTGCAATAATAATATACAAAAAAAAGTTGCAGTCATGTTTTTGGAGGAAAAGGCTTAAAGTGTGCTCCTGCATGATTTTCGGCAAAGTCTCCAATGTGAGATTTCTATGCAACTGTGTCGCTCTTTTAGTAGCTCATGTCATGCAGTTTGTGCATCTTGGCCTCCGGTGTTGTGAAACAGACTTACATTCACTTGTTGTCCTTCCTGAGGAGTGTTTTCTGTGAAACCAGCACTCAACAAGAATTGTAACAGTTATGCTTTCCATGACGACGGACACAAACTGACATGGAATCGTGACATTGAAACGCCTGGCGTGTTTATACCTAGCATCGGCTTCCTCCTCACTGCAACCAATCTTCTCCAAAAAGCTAGGGGCAGTGTCTTTGAAGACCACGTTGACGTCTGGTGAGTCCGCGTCTGTAAAAATTTTTGACGTGTGCGCGGCCTGGCAAAAATGAATCGCATGGGACCCCGCATAGGGGCATGTATGAAGATTTTAAGTCATGTTTGACATTCTGCTGGTCTTGTCTTGGCTGTAACCATTCCAGTACGTTCTTAGCAGCTGCTCACAAAACACAATAAAATAGGGAGTTTTCAGTTCGGTGAGGTCACATGCAGTAGGGGCAGCTGCACACATTTACAGTAATGACGTATGTCTCAGTATTTTATAGTATTTAAGTCGCAGCCAACTTTGACAACAGCATTAAAAAAAACTGGTATCAAAAGTGCAGCTTAAACATTGGATTTCAAAGTAATATCAGAGTATTAAACATTTATGAAAACATTTCAGTCACTGAATCCCAAAGTAAAATTCTAAAATTTGCATTCTAAAAGCCAGAAAGTCTAAGAGATATGAAATCAGGTTTTATTTAATTTTTTTATCAAACAAAACAAAAACAGCTTATTGAATCTGATATGATTAGAAATTTTAAAGATGAAAAATTTGATGTCATGTTATTTTTTTAGTAACAAAACAGAGGTTTTAACTCATGTAACACTTTATTATTCATTTTGTCTGATGTATTCAGTGTCACGGTTTACCTGGTGTTGGATTAACTGGCGACACTCCATTAAACATTCTACTATGCTACTTGCCTCCTGTTTTTTAGGATTTATAATTGTCTTTGGAGACATTAATGTTTCTTGGAAGAGTGTGCTGGACCTCAAAGAACATGTACAGAAATAAATATCAGAAAAGAAAATACAAATGGCTCTACAGATGCTTGATAAAAAAAAAAATGTAAAAATATAGTAATGGCTCATTAAATGTGCTTTGTGACTCCACAAGCATTTCCTGATGAATGTTAATGTACCTGAAAGCAAGCATTTGCTTTGATATTTCCTGTTTATGAACCAAAAATATGATAACCTAGAAAAGCACTCGGAGAACACAGACCTCCACCATTAGCCCTAGCTCCCAATAGTGAAGAATCCTTTCAAAAATTCCTAGATCCGTACCCATGTGTCCCCCCACCCCATTTTCAGTATCAAACAAAAATTAGCATTTGAGACCAAAAAAATGTGATCCAAGCAAAAAAAAAAGTTCACATCAAGAGAACAAATTTAAAATAGCAACCAAATTATTAGTCTTTGAACTTTGAACATCTATCTTTTTGTTTACAGTTCCTGTTTTTCTCTCTCAGTGATCAGACTTTTGCTCTCGCCTCTCAGTTTTGTGTTTGCGCTGCCTGATCACTGAGAGAGTTTCTTGATTTTTTGCTCTCAGTTCTGACACAAATCTCACGTGTGGGCGGGCCTTTCTGGGGCGTATCCCTATTGGCCAACAAGTTTTTGAGTGATGGCTCAGCCACTCCAGATTCTCCGGAAGTTGCTGTTCAGCTCACGTCTCGGAAATTTAAGGAAACCATCAGACTATCGTTTCTGCATCAGTTTGACTGAATCATTGATGCTTTATTAAATCTAACTATTGTTTAAACAGATTTATTTGTCAGTGCAGTAGTAGATGTTGTATTGTTTCGTACACAGACGTGTTTTATCGATTTTTCCAGCCACTTCAGGTGTCGTCTTCGCTTTGTACTTAAACTACGCCTACATCATCAGCTTGTCAGGTAGCTCAGTGGTTTTATAAATGCCTATCACTCAGGGGAGTGCTGTTTTTTAATCATTAATGTATGGGAAACAGCAACACCAATGCACAAGGGTATTGGTGGGCCCCAGAAGATTTTCAGGTCTCGAATTGGGCCGCAGCATATTGAAGTTTAGAAACGGTTAGCCTAGCTGTTAGGTCGATATACGCAGGTGGCCCAGGTTCAAGTCTGGCCTGCAGCTGCTTTCCCATATGCCTCTTCTCCACTCTCTCATTCCTGTTTCCAGCTCTATCCACTGTTTAATGCTTTATGTGAATGATGTCTTGTGATTTAGTATAAGAGATATTTACTTGATTAATGAAATGTAAAGTGTGTGCAAGATTCTCTTAGCTTGAAAGCAAACAAAGTGTCCGTGCTCCTTTGCTGTTAAAGTGTATTTAACCTATTAGCCTTCATATGAATCAAAACTAGCCCCTGTCTTTGTAAATGACAGGAAGGGCTCATCACTTCAGGGAGAGGGAACTTTAGTTGAAACTTCGGGCAAACACACACCAGTAAATATGAAACACTGTGGAGGTAAATCAACTACAAGATTCCAGGAGTAACCATGACATATTCTGTATGTTGTATATATAATGTTGGAAGAGCCATCTTCAAGCATGTGATGATGTGATGTGATCGCCCATAAACTCCCAATATTTGCATGTATCTGAATGTGGATATATATGGAGTTTTCCATCCAATGCTGCTCATGATAGCCACACATATACTCCGTAGAACTTTACACAGCTCTGTCCTGTTACACCTCCTCCCCCATCCTCGCTCCATCCCTCTCTGACTCCCTTTCCTTCCCCTGTCTGTATAGATCAGTCAGAGCCACGCAGCCAAGCCAGGGGGGTTAGGGCAGCCAGCATTTAGTGCTTCTTCACCGCCCACTCCTGCAGGTTTGCACAATAAATATGTGTGCTTCATTGTGCACTCTATATCTGGATGCCTGGTTAAAGTGTGTGTTATGCACAGGGGAAGGCTGTGTTTATCTTGTAAATCCTGTAATAAGCTGCATCATCAGCTGATCTTATGTGCAATAATCACAGATTTTATCACATCTTATTTATGATTTCATTAGGAATTTCACCCACATCACATTCATTTTATTGTTGAATCTACAGATAAAATCCAGCAAGAAAAAACAGTAACAGCCATTACAACATGTTTTTTCCTATATGAATGCATTCATCTACTCTAACATTATATGAAGCATGCAATAATTCACATATCTACTCTTATTTCTTGTTCTTTATCACTCCATTCAGCTGAGCCCATGTGTTTTTATATATATAGCATACAAATGTGTCTTTGTGTAGTGTGTGAGTTTATTTGTGTGTAAGTGTGAGGTACTGTGGGGGCGGTTGGGAGTTTTGTGAGGATGTGGATGTCACCCTGCCAAGGAAAACACTTCAAGTGTAGGTCATCTCAGGTATACCCACACTGCCAAGTGAATGCCTTCACAAAGACCGAGAACACGACATTGAATGTGTGTTGCATAAGGTCGCTCGTGGAGAACTTACTTTAGCCCTAAAGTTTCACCATCAATGCAGGAGGAGACACAGATATAGTTGTTAAAGACGTTTTTTTAAATGTTTGGAGAGTTCTGCAGCTTTAAAAGAATGGGGAGCTTAGCTGAACAGAGTAATTCATCGGTGCAGCATCATAAAAACTCAGAGGTTTACATTACAGCTTGTGCATGATAATTCAATATGTTAACGCTACAATGAGGTTTTCAATGGTTTGTAGTATGTAAATTGGGTCAGGGGTCTTCAGCTAAGATTCAGATAAGTATAAAAAGCTCAGCCTTGTCCTTGACTAGGAATTAGTTTTGACCAAAAATGATTTCCAAAAATCTCCTTAAGCTCCTGTTTCGGCAGAAAATGCACCTCTGGATCGGTTTAGAGCGAATGTCTTAGCTGTGTGTCGGCCTGTTGGTCTGATATTGCGCGTCTTTAGTCAGTAAAAAACAGTGTCAGTCACCGAGAGAGGGATGGAAGGGTCATTTTTCTTATTTTGATGATGGACCACATAAGACAAGCATGAACAAAATTTATACAAATTTCTTAGAAATTTTCCTCTCAAAAATCCACACAAGCTTTCTAAAATCAAAGGAATTTGCATAAAATTTCTATAAAAATTCTTAAACATATTGTAAAAGTTTCCTATAAAAAGTACCCCAAAATATCAAAGTATCCATTCCTAAAATGTTTCAGTGAAACTTCATCTTGAAGCCTAAACATTCCTATACATCTTTTCTCCAAATTCCATGTAAATTCCTAAAAATGTTCAAGCAAATTCCACATAATTTAAGGCAAACCCCAAACTTTAATGAAAATGATGGAAAATATCAGCAAACATCCAAATGAATTTCCTGAAATTTCAATGAAAAATCTTAAAAATGTCAAAGACATCACCCCTCACCCCCTGATCCCCAAATTTCCCAAATTACCGAGTAATTTTCCAGTTATTTTCCATGAAAATACCCAAAGATTTTAAAAGCATTTCCTCCCAAAAACTCAACTCAAATCTCCAAACATTATGAATACATTTTCCAAATTTTCATGAAAATGCCAAAAAAATTTCAAAGCAAATTTCTCCCAAACACTTCCAATGAAACTCTGTTCCCTAAAATGTCAAAAGAGATTCAGGGCGGAGTCAGACAGCTCAGTAACATTTAAAGCCACAGTCACAGAAACAGCTCACTCAGAGCAGGGCTGAAACAGAGGTTTTTAAACATCCAAAAATACAATGCTGGAGTGTTTTGCAGCTCACAGGCATGTTTTTGGGACCGTTGAGACCAATATAAACTTGTCTTAACAGGAATATTTGCCCTTTAAAATAATAAATCTTAAAGTCAAGATCATAACATAGCTATATCATGTTTTTGTTATAGGGGTAGGCCCTTAAGATAAATCATCTCATTTCAAGGGGGTCCCACATTTGATTCCCAAATCAAGACACAAGTGAGAATTGCTGCACATAGTCAACATTTAAAAAATATTATTTTGAAATGCAAAATTAATGAATTTTAATCATTTAACCACTTTTAACTCAAGATTCTGTTATTAAGCATAATTTTTAAAATTGACTGCAATAGAGGGAAAGGCAAGTTTGCAACCTGAGTGCTTCATCACCTGACATTGAAGAAGAAATTAATCTTATTCCAGTAGAGCCCACACACTCCCTATCTTTCAAAAATCTGAACAAAAAAATGCAAAGAGTATAAAAATACTTCTCTCCTCTTTTTCTTCTGTTTTTTTTTTTTCTCTCTTTTCTTCTTGTGGAAGGATTTTCAAAGAGCACCTGTGAATGTGAGCGCTTCATTACTGCAGAGCTGTAGTGTTTGCAGATGTGTGTCCTTGTAAGGAAGCACACGTGACATGTAGCTGTCATGGAAACCAAAACAAGAGGCAGAACTGAGAATCCGAGGACTCTTTAGCTCCATGCACAGCTTAGAATTAGCTTAGCTCTTCTCTTTTGTTTAAACCCCTCCTCTCTAGTTTTGAATTCAGTAGGTATCAGACAAGCCCAAGCTAAGGTCAAACATTTTGAATTAAGTATTGGATCACTGATTCCATGGAGTAAATAAACATTAGATAGCACATCTAAAGAGTACAGGTGTCTGCACCGCTCTGTCTGAGTTTGTGACCTGTCTGTGTTGTTCAGTCGACAACAACTCCTCTGATTTAATTTGGTGTCATCCTCAGTTACCATGCCCCGCGTGTTGTTTAATTCATCCCTCTCACTCTGTCATGTTCAGTTTCCCTCAGGTACAGTACATGGGCCAAGGTATTCACACACACATGCACACACTTTTAAAGTCACACAAGGAAGCTAGTCAGGTTTTCTATGGAATAATCCCAGTTTATAACCTTGCAAAGAAGATGAATCCACCCGTTTCCGTGTTTCTCACTGGCAAATCCATCTTGCAACGCTCCGGTCTGAACCGTTTGGGCCTGGTTAGAAAGTGATGGGACCAATCAGCGACAAGGGCCAGTACTTTCAGGCACAACAGAGTCGTGACGTAAACAAGCAGCAACAAAAGACCAGTACAATTATGGCAGATGACATTAGCGTGGACGCTGCTAAAGCGTAAGTTTTATCAGAACTTAATGACATTTCTTCATTAAAAGAAGAAAAAAGAACAGCAGTGAGTTGTTTTCTTTTCAAAAACAACAAAAGTCGTGTACTGACATGTCCACAGTTGCCATGGTTCACGTTATGCAGCTCTCTGTGGAGTTTACACCTTCGGTTGGGGTAATGCATGTAAGTGCTACCGTACCATTTTTAGAGCACCAAAGAAGAACCAAAGGACCCACTGCAGCAACAAAGAATGGTGGCTGTGTGACAGTTTTTCTCTGAGTCAATTCAAAACTTTATTACAGACTCTAGGTCCAGAGAATAAAAAAAGAACAAAAAACAAACAAAACAATACAAAACACATAAAAAGGACAGAACAATACATGCATGTTACTATGACGGCACAATAAGTTAATGAATCAGTGTTATGAGTGTTATCATTAAAATGCCTTCCAGACTGGCTCTGTCATACATGACAAGAAGGGAGACCATTTGTCAAAAGTAAAAAAACTTTTGAACCACAAAACATTGTCTCTTACTTGTTTTTCCTCTTGAGGCTAGCCGTTATTTTCCATTGACACTATTGATGCCTTTGAATCCCTTGGGCAGCATTTCTGGCGAGTCTGGAACTCGTGTGACTTCTGGGGACTTTAATGATTAAATCCACACTAGTAAACCCAATATTGAATGTATTTTTTATTCATTTTCATTGAATTAGAATAATTTATTACTGCTAGCTCAAATGCCAACCACCATATTGTTTACATTTTGTGAGGGTCTGTCAGCCATTGGCAGGCTGTTCCATAATCACATGATGCTGCATAATAGAGCATAATAAAGAGAGAGATAAAGAGAGCCTGTGATGCAACCCATGTGTTATTGTTATTTTAATATTTAGCTGTAAAACTCAAAAATTAGCGAGAAAAAAACTATAGGGTCACAGAGATGCTGTACATTACAATTCAATTTGTTGACCCATGTCCAAAAAACTTGGCTAAAAAAGAGGTACATTGGAGAAGAAATGTGGTTTCCTTGTGAAATAAAATAACTGCATCAGTTGCATGATGCAGCACAGTCAATGTTTTGAGGCTACAGTCTTCTATTCATTACCCTATTTGTGATTTTGTAGCATATTGAATGACTTTTTTCAGTTCATTTATAATTGTGTTAATTAATCCAAATAAATGAACATGTTCTTATTGTAGGATACTTGCAGCATTGCTCCATGGGATGTTTTTGCACTGCTCTGTTTAACTAAGTCAGTAAAAGCATGTTGGTGACTGAGTAAGGACGTCCTTTAATCAGGTTACACTCCCACTTGTAGGAGGTCCAGGTAATCAAAGCTGACTGACCGACCACTAAACCAGCTGATTTAACAAAACATGATCTATTTCTGCATCAGCATCAGGTGATCAGTGATTGCATGCACAAATTCTTATGGTTGCATCCCCAATTCTTATAAGTCATATTTACTATGTACTCTTTTTTTAGAGCCTTTATTGGTGGCTTTTGGTGGAGCTTATTTTCTCACCTATCGGAATTTTAATTTTCTTTTCACTGATAATAAAAAGCAGATTGGAGTAGCAACAGTTATTTTGCTGTCATAGAGAGATTATACAGCATAAACCTCATGAATCTCATTTTAATTTGTGTGGGTTTAATATTGCTCTAAATGTGAGAATGTGAGATTATGTTTACTGCAAGTGCTATTACATAACATATGCATTTCTGGAAAACTAACTGCATGGATAGTAGGACAAACAATAAAGCATAAAGGAACTAGAACAAGAAAATATATATTCCTTGTCATATGTTGTCATAGACACGTAAACCTTGTGTTGTTTAGAAAGCCTCGGGGTGATTCCTAGCTCTGCTTTACAGAGAACTTTTCGACACACACATTGTGCATACATGCGCCTCATGGCTGCACTTTCACACGGTGTGCACACAAAGCTAACACGGCTCTGACTCCCTCTTCACTCTCTGAATCCCTCTCTCTTACACGGATACACACACTCTCACACTTACACACGTGCAGAAACACACATCCAGAGATAACAAGCAGGGACAGAGCTAGTGTGAGCCACAAATGAGCAGTTACGTTAAGTGACTAAACACATACTTCTACCATCATCTCTATGGGAGTCCACAGTTCAGATACTGCTGCCCGTGCCAGCCGTTAAACACACACACCAATACAGCCAACTGCTACATCCGTCACAGACGTACACATTTACACCCTCCTTTACACGCTCAGCCAAAACACAGGCACATGAACCTCAGCAGCGCTCCTCATATGGAAACACACGTCATTCACTCCCACACTAAACTACAGGCATATCACAGCATTTTGACATCAAAACAAACAGCAGGACCAGGATCACAGCAGTGTTCAAATATATATCATTGATATTTAAACTATACTAACAGGCAGGACATGCTGTTTTAAGGGTTAATACCTGGAGGAGTATTAGTAATTATCCAAACCTACCAAGCTAGGCGTCTATTTTTTTGTTTGCCTTTAAACTGAGTCTGAGCAACCATACATACAGAAGTAAACCTATAATTCATTGCTTTTGTTATTCTAATCATTGACACAGGTAGTACAATAACACTGTAGGACTTCTGAGTGTAAATATGAGTAAATGTGCACATAAACACTTGTGAAAAAATATTGAAGAGGAGTTTCTTCATTGACACATTTGTGCAGAAGCTGAGGATGGCAATGTTTGCAGCAATTCTTTCTAATGATGTTTTCTTGCAAACTTGAATAAATTATTTCACGGCAGGGCCTGAATAAGGGATTGTGGGGATCTTGCACAAATCAGTGTTTCCCATACATTCATTTATTTGTGACGGACCACCACAAATAAATTAGGCCAGCCACAAATATTTTTTTGCGCTACCTGTTTGCCCTCACTCTGTGTATGTAGCATGTCGTTAAAACGACTATATCGCGAATATCCGAGTATAAATTATGCGGAAGTTTTGAGCCGCCAGTGTGCATTTGTCGTTGGAGTTGCGTTTCTCCCATTGTCCCTGAATGCATCTCTCACAGCAGAGAGCTGTCTCCTCCGCCCATCCAGACAACTCCTGCACATGCGGGTTTTGTATCAGTGGCGAGAGAAGCAAAGGAGATGAAGGTGAACAGAGCAGCGTAGCGAGTTAGCGGCTAGTTAGATGCCTTTTAAGACAGACAGCGAGACACCAGCCTAATCGCATATATTGGCTGACCATTTAAACATTACTTTATTTATCAAAATAAGATCATAATCTCTGCACTCCTCAAACACATGTAGCAGTAGCAACTGACACGCTCTGCATCCTGCACTGACCAGCTTGGATACACATCTTAAACAAGGCTCATCCACAAGCAGATCACAACAGACCCACAAGAAACATTTCATGATTTGTGCTAATTTGAAAATCTATAAAACCGGGGTCATCAACTACATTTGTACATTTTTGTCTTGACAGGTGTTTTAAAGGCCCGACTTTCACAGTTATTAAAATGAAATACATATTTAGGTCCAAAATAACATAATATTGTATTAGTGAGATCTATCCTTATCACCTATGAGCAATCGAAATATTTCATCTACAAATTTCAAGGCCTGCAAAGTTGTCCATCACTACGTTTGATACTAATATGCTAATATCAAGAGATGTTTTTGTTTCTAAGGAAGAAAAATCACACTCTCCAAAAGCCTGTAGTGAAAAGTTGACACAGATAACTGAAAATTTCATCAGGACTGGACCAATAAGTGTATGTTTATCATGCACCATATTTTCTCATATAGCCAACAGGTGGATTTCTGTTAAAAAAAAAAAAAAAAAGAAGAAGAAGAAGAAAAAGAAAGATCAAACATGAAACACCATAATCTCTTTTCTCTCCTCACATTTTCTAACATTGAAAAGCAGATGGATTCTCCCATGTCCGTGTTTCTCACTGGCATATCCATCTTGCAAAGCTCTCATCTAAACAGATTGGGTAAGAGAGTGACGGGACCAATCAGCGCCGTTTGAGGAGTAAGAGGCAGTATTTCTTGGCGCAGCGGAGTCGTGACAAAAGCAAGCAGCGACAAGAGGCTGGTGCAATTATGGCGGAAGAGATTAGCGTGGATGCTGCCGTAGCATCAGTTTTATCAGAGCTTGACAACTCCCACCATCTATGGAAGGTTTGCTAGCACTGACCCATTCAGCGCTTTTGTTGCGCAATAGCCGTTTTTTATGTAAAATGCCATTTTATGCTCCTTAAAATGACCGGCAGACAACTAACACTGACATTTTTGCCTTTCTAAATTTTCCATCACAAAAAATGCATTACACAGATTACCATAGGGCATTTGTCAACAGGAGTATTGATTTTAGCACTAGTATCCTGCAAGTAGCACACCTCTTTTGCTGTTCAGGTGAGGACGGGGTTGAATGGATGGTTAGATTGTGCTGGACTACTAGATCAAAATCAACATTATTATCCCACAAAGTGGGGAATTTGTCCTGAGGTCTTCACCTCTGCTGTAGCTATAAAAGACATTAAACAGCAACTGAACAGAGTTGATGAATAAACAAAAAAAACAAAAACAAAAAAAACAAGGCAGGGGTTCCCAAATTTTTCAGCCCATGGCCCCCAAAGAAACGGTGTCAGAGATCGGAGACCCCCATCATCCCTTGAGGGGGATATAGCACACAATACTGCAGAAAGCATCATGTACAAAACTTGCATTTTGGTTGTATTTGTAACTTTTACTTGCATTTAAGCACAAGTATCACTCAATAATGATATTTCAATTTTAATTTGAACTCATTTTAACAACATTTTTAAAAATAATAGATCCAATTTATGATTTTACATCATATGAAATTTCTCTTTGTTTAATGGAAAGCATTCCATGACCCTCCTTCACTGTCTTGCGACCCCCCCTGGGGGTCCGAATACCCAGGTCTCACATGATAATCCATCACACTAATCTAAATTTACTACTTAGATAAAAAGTTAAAGCTACTGCAAAAAACTTTACAGTGTTAGTCTTGGAAACCCCTGTAAATAAAATCATGCATTTTGTACTGTACTTATACACAGTTCATACACACATGCAGTGTTGTCAAACTAAAGAAAATATTGTTCTAATCTTCTTCTATTATCTCATCATCCCCCTCAAAAAAAAAAAAAAAATCATTCCTTGTTATTGCCTTCAATGCTCATCAGAGATTTGACATGCTGTGCCGTGTATATATAGACGGCGCTTGCACAACAGTGGAAGCTGCTTTAAAAATAGACAAAATGCCTTCAATGTACATCGTACAACAAAATCCGCAATGCTGCTATAAAACATCTAACATTTATCTTACTCACACAAACACACTCATCCAAACTAGTCAGATAAAAGAAAATGTTATATGAAAAATCAATAGCACTCAGCAGCCTTCAATGATGTCGCTCCTTTGCACCTTACTTAAACTGTGTGTGACAAAAGATGCACTCACCAAAAATAATATTGCACATTAAATGTTACATTTAACTATGCATACTCCAGATCATGGGCTATATATTGTTGATAAGGATGAGCGACTGTCTTTGTTCAGCTATGAGTCCTCTTGTCTGAAGATGATCGTATGAAACACGCACTCATCTTGAGTTCTCAGTCATTTTTCTCTGATCTCACTTTCTTAAGAATTCCTTTATTTTCTTGTTTTTTTTCTCCTGGTAAGAAGAAACTCTTACATTACACACTCTTTCATTTATTTTCTCAAGATGAGGCATAACGACATTATTGAATGAAAAATAATTAAAATAAAACATAAAGTGTGATCAGACATGTGTTGTGATACATTTGACACAATGAAGGTTTATGGTATACACTGGTATAGATTTACATCAGCCATTGACATCATGACTTTGCTGGTAGCTGCTTGTTTCGTTGTGCACAGTGTTTATTTTCCAACCATGACACAGTAAATATTAAGGATGTATGATACTGGATACTAGGAAATACATCAACGTTGCACTGAAACACAGGAATGTGTCTCAAAAGAAAGCAATATCTTTAAAAAAAAATGTCAGAATAACTTTCCCTGTTCTCTTTCATGTCACTGTCCAACCAGGCAAGCACATGGCATGTGCCTCTTCTTAATGTTTTCCTTATGGCCAAATGGAACTAAGCCCCTCATCAACAAAGCAGCCATGTTTGGTTGCCATAGTAACCACCACAATTCATCACTTAACTTGGAGATGACAAGCATGTAATGATGATTACTGTAATGTTTCACTTGTTAGACTTAACATGAGAGGGGAGATATTCACAAAGAACATTTCTATCCTCCCTCACAACCTTGCAACTTCTTTCTCCTCATCTTTTGTGACCAAATCAAACAAAAATTTCAGAGAAAAACTGTGCTGCCAATAGCAAGAAACCATGTTTGAAATGTTTATTTTTGTGCAAGCATGGAAGTGAAATTTTTTTCTGTTAAATAAATGAAATAAAATAAGCTACATTATATACTTTTATGAAATCCTGATCAGCTTAATGTTAACAGCGATTCTGAGTTCTCTACTGCCATCCATGCGACCTTCCTGGGTTTGTGTGCAGACATTTCACTCTTTACATGTTTGTGTCCTTTTGTCCCCAGTAAAAATAAATAGCTCTGCAGCTTCATAGTTATGCAATAACAGCAGTACGGGCAAACACTACATGATACCATACGCCGTTCGCCGCATGTTACCCTACAAGGGATGAGACGTATGAATCATATTCACAATGAAAAGGTCATTGTTTTGCTCAGCTACCTTCAGCAGGAGCTGCCCGGGGTATCGAGTCGCAGGTAGATAAGTCAGAAATGACCTTAAAGCAAAGGCAGGAGGATGTGGGCTATTTGTCTGTCCCTGAGACAAGGTGGGTGCAGGACGGCACGGTCACGTGTGTGCACTTGGTTCTATTGCAGGGACATGACTAAACAAAGAAGAGCAATGACAGGCAGAGGGAGAAAAAATGACCATGACTTCCTGACAAGGTTTACGTATGCATGCGCTTGCAACATCTAGTTACTCACTTGTGCCTCCTGGTGGATATGGGACCCTAATTTTTGCTCCCTGTGTTTGGCCACGGGAGGAATTTACTTCTATTTATAATGAGCTGCTGCATCTAAGCCTTACTAACAAGGAGGGAGACTCGTGCTTTATAGGCCTCTATGACTTTGCAGCATTGTCCTTTGCTGCACCAAGACACACTATATACACTGTATTTACTGTTAATGTGCTTAGGAAGTTGTTTGCACACCCAGAAAACCTCGAAGTCGGCTTGTCTGTGCTGCAGGGTGTCAGTGTTTCCTTGTTGAAAGCTACACCAACATGTGCCTGACTAAAAAGCCGCTCGCAGGCTGCTGATATAATTTCATCCTTGCTTTACACAACAAGCCTTTTAGCCTTCCTCCTCAGGTTTCATATCAGCCTTTGGTCCACCTGTGAGGCTGCAGAGCACTGTGGTGTGAAATAGCAATCTTCACTATACAGCCACTACAGCAAGAAAAAAAAAAGCTCAGCATTTTTGTTATTTTCCCGCTAACGCTCCTCCTGTGACTACAGCGTGAGCGCTGTAGAACAACAAGGCCAAGCTGGCACACCTGCCCTACAAACTATCTATTGTTCTGCCTCTGCTGAAAACGGGGAAGGAACGCATTATTCACCCCCTCTCCTCCTCCCATGGTATCTGTTTTAATGTTGAGCCGGCAGAATTAAACCAAAGTCCTGTGCAAGCAGTGAAGGGTTGTCTGTAGACCTGGACGAGGATCAGGAGAGTATCAGCAAAAACATATAAAGTGCAGAAAAGAAGCATGCTCAGAAAAGTTAAGCTTCCTCCTTTACTAGAAAGAAGCCACTTTAAGATAAACAATCTTATATCTTCATCATGTCTTGTCCTCACATCCTTATAATAATCCTGTCTAATGAGCTTTAAATCTGCACTAATGATGCTCAGTCCAGGATCACCGGGTAAGCAGGGCACTTAAATGTGACATTGTCAGTCTTTCTTAACAGGCACATCCATAAATCCAACCTGAAACTCATATTTAGAGCGAGCATGTCTCATGTCTATCAAGTAACAAATAGTACACTTTGGTTTCCCTGTAGGTACTGTAACAGAAAGCAGTATTAAGAAGTGTCAAACTATCCACCAAACTAATGTTTACACCTACAGCTTTGATTTCTATAATAAGAGCTGACTTGTGATGCAGAATAGCTCGCTGTTTGATCATTAATAGAGTCAACAATTAAACATCTCCAGACTCCTCTCTCTCAGAGAAATGCTTAAATTTAATCTGGGCAGAGTATCAATACAGCAATACGATATATCATCATAATGTGAAAAATGTATTGATCACCATCATGGTGCTAAATTCCAATACTGTAATATAAAAAAACAATGTTCAAGATAGAGTTTCCTGGCATGATTCACCACATCCATTCAGAGCTCCTCACTATGGAGCTTATGACAGAAATGATGGCAGTGTGATGAAAGCAAACTAGTCAAGAAAGGAGACAAAAGGATGTTCTCAGACAGCAGTCAAACAAAGTTTAAGAAAAAAAACAACAGGGTATTTTAAGCTTGGGCACTAACATGATAATTTGGTATCCAGACATATTTAAAAATAGTCATGGAATCCCTTTAATCACCGTCATGGAAAAATCTGCCTTGTTATGTGTGCAAATTTATAACAAACTTCTTCAGAACTTGTCTCCATTTCCATCAGCAGCAGCTCTGCCTGTGTTTAAAGCTGCTGTAAAAGCAAATACAGAACTCCTGTAGTTTGTCAAATAGTTGGGAAGGGAATCTGCAGTACTTTCAGTACCTCCCTAAATATTATTTCTGTAAAAAAAAAAATGTTAGTGAACAGCTTTAGTTCTGGCCGTTCACAAAGACAAGCACTGCCATATCATTGATATCAGCTGATCTCATGCAAGTCCTCATCAGCTGACAGCCAGCTGATTCACTTTAAGCCTCCTCCACCCCAGCTCCTCCTTTATTCCACTTCTGACTTTATCAATGTCATTCTGTTGTCACTGTTGTCCTGCTCTACTCTGTTTTTTTTTTTTGTTTTTTTTGGCCTGCTTCTCTCCCTGCCTAAGGCTTTCATTGTTGTCACAGGAAAGGCAGGTATGAGTGCTGTTCCTGCATGATGCTTTCCTCTTATTGTGGAAGGGCAGTGAGATGTAAGAACAGCCACACTGCCAAATATAAATAATGGTAGTGAGTGCAAATTAATAACTGCTAATGAGGACAAATAATTATATTTACAAATCATGTGTTTTTTTAATAAAGTGGTCCTAATTGAAATGAAATTTAAAAAAAATTACATCTCACATTGGGCTGCAGGTGGCCCACAACGTTTACTGCGCTGTGTTAAAAACCCAGCTCTGGAAAAAAATAATAAGACATGGTCAGTAACAGAGGGTAATTCTAATTATAGAATAAAAACAAAGAAAACATCAACACAGAGCTCTGTAGTATGACAAGACAGTCCAAACTTTGTTCAGCCATCATCATTAACTCCTCCATAGGCGGTGAAATAAAATAGTGAAAGTAACATATGAGTCCAAGGAGAGATCTGTCTGTGAGTCTGTCTTTTATGACATCCTGCTGTTTCCTCATATATATGTTCCACTCTTGTAGCTGCAGTCGACAAACACTATTGCCTTCCGAGGATGTGCATTTTCAAGTAGCACACAATTCAATTTGATTCCAAATCTATGGGTCACAATTCAACAGATTACTGATTCAAAACACATTCCTTACTTCTTAAAATGAGGTGATAATTCCAGCATCTGTGTATTAAGGGGCAGGATATTAATATTTGACATTATGCCTTTTTTCAAAGCTTTACACCATCTCTCTGATACCCACGTAGTAGCTTCACATGGTTTACAGCTCCAAAAACTCCTGGCCGATTTTCCAGAGGCTGGCCGGTGGCAGGACTCAATGTTTTGTGCCCACCCCCTCCAGTGTGGCTATATTGCTATGCTAGTACTTGTAAACTTTGAATGAACCGGTCCGACTGAGTAAAATAAGGCAAATTTTGATATACGTACGTACGTACGTGTTAGACCCGGAGTTTGACCCTGATAGTTTGGAGAGAGAGGGGGAAGAAAACCAGCAGCAGCGAAGGATAGAGAAGGACGTATCTGTTTGGTATGTGTTTAATTACTGTGTTACTAAATGGCTAAATGGCTAAAAGGCCCTGTGGGGGCGGTCTGTTCCACTTTGCTGGCAGCACGGACGAACCAGTCAGGAGATCCTATTGTGACGACTTCATCAGTTCTTGTCTCGGGAAGATCTCGGAGAGATTCCCAACGAACCGTTTTCATCAGTTTACACTCTAATTCCAAGATTACTGCCACATACGTTTATCTTGCTGTTTGAAAATTTGCATACGTGAAGTACAGACACCCAACATTGTGACTTTATTTTTATGTTTTAAAAATCAGAAAAGTATAATACCCCCTCTTTAACAAAATGTGCTCAAGATAATGATTTTTAACATATGTGTAGCATTTTTATGAGCTATTTACAATAATGAGAAAGAAAAAAGTAATTGGTGCTTCAACTGCAAGATATTATGAGTAAAATGTGTGGGCTCAAGCATGAAAGGTGTTTATCAGAAACTAGTCAGTGAAAAAAAAAACAATCATAAATCCAAAGCCTTCACTTTAAAACTGTAGAGCAGGTGTTATATTTTAACAGGTGCCCTTGTTGACTGGTGACTTTTAAGCTGAAAGTGTCAGAAACATTTGACACATAGGAACCAGTTAAAATGGTCACTCATTAAACCGTAGCACAATTATCCGTGCCAGCAAACAGTTGTTGGCTGACAATCAACTTATTTCTTTACTCCATGTGAACGGTATTTATGAAGTGAATTAGGGAATATGCACCGGGCTATATTAGTTTAGCACACTTAGCATACACGTCAGGTCACGGTTCATCTTACCTAGGATTGGAGAATCCACAGCGAGTCTTAAAACTTTTCTTTTTGGAAAAAAAGGGACGGACTGGGCAACTCGAGGCTCCAAAGGCAGTGCAGACAGTACGTAAGTATGTCAGACACAGCAATGTAAACATCACTGACACATAGCCAGCGCTGCAAATGCTATCAGCGCAGCTAACGAGCCACACACCTACAGCAACATCTGTGATGCAAACGGCTCAAGGAGCAAATTACACGCAGCGTGTCCGGTGTTGAAACTGCACTAAGTGTGTAATAAAGAACGTTTAAAAATTAAAAATAGATTCAGGATTGTAGATATTAATATAATATGCGATTGTGACGTGAATCGTTTGTTTCTCGGGCATCACATGATGGTGACGCGCTATGGTACTAGTGTTCCCCAAAGTCAATCTGTAACATTTTAACCTGGTGAAATGTAGTCAACAGCCATGTGCAGTAAAGGGAGTCCAGAATAATTATCACTGGGAGTAAATCAGTAATAAGAATTGAAATTAATGCTTACAGCTCAATTCACAGCAGGACAGAGCCGCAATCATCACACATACATTAAGCTGCTCATAAGTCTTTAACCAAATAACCACCATATATTGCTGAAAAATATGTAGAAGGCTGAACGGTATCAAAATTTTGGTATGGCCCACTTCTACTGCATTTTGTGTCCTTCAGTCAATCATATATCAATCCGGATGGATACATTTATAGTTATCTAGTAATATTTGGTTCATCCTGGTATCGCTGCATCATAATATTGTCATCATCACTGGCCATGTATCGCATCGTATTGTATGGTATCAAATCAAATTGTATCGTATCATATGTTGTACCGTGCAATTCTTAACCTCAGTTTAGGGGCTTCACAAAAAGTTACCACAAAAGAAAAATCACCTGTCAAACCGATCACAGTCCAGATATCCGTCTGTGACATGTCAGTGGCATCAATCTGATTAACTGGATGGTCATCTTAAACTCTATTATGATGTTGTTACACTGGATCACATTCCCTATCACTGGAATAAACATGTCATTCATGTTATATGTAGTAAACATCCTTAAGGGAACAGCCCTATAATGTAAAGATTCAGAATAAGATGGAGACTAAAGCTACTAACTGATGACCAGTCTAACATTATAAATTTGTTCCCTTCACCCAAAGTTGATGATTTTAGGACATTCCACCTCTTTCAAAGACCTGACTACTCCTGACAACAGACTGTAGATAAACTGCACCAGACACCGTACTGTCCCAGATGGCCCACTTTCCCCTGATGCACCACTGTGCAAACAAACACCCTGAGGTCACCCTCCAGGAGGTCACACTGAGAAGCAGTACACCCTACTTCTTCAAAGTATACCAGACACACTTTGTACCAAAGCTGTAGATTATCTAGCACAGTGAGTCCAGCAGAGTAACACTCCTGCTGATCAGACACAGCAGGTTGATACACCTCACTCTAATATGATCCTTTCCAGAACATTCAAACGTGTGCAGACACACTGTATAAGCATGAATCATTAACCACTACAGCTACACTCCACGTTCACTGTGTTTGTCTGCCTTTTCTAAGAGCA
The DNA here is from genome assembly GCF_018320785.1 of Cheilinus undulatus. Classification (NCBI taxonomy): domain Eukaryota; kingdom Metazoa; phylum Chordata; class Actinopteri; order Labriformes; family Labridae; genus Cheilinus; species Cheilinus undulatus. The sequence goes on along the minus strand of NC_054867.1, from coordinate 31,744,818 downwards.
CACTCATCCTGTGTAACAATGCTTATGTTACTACATCACCCATAATTCATCACACAGACATAAATGCAAAAGGTGCACAGAGTGGTGCAATGACGAGAAAATCTAAAAATAGAAAGCCGAATAAAACCTCTGTACGGGGAAAGTAAGACATGATAAAGCACCGATGAGGATAGTTGTCAGAGTGTTTCTGTGTGTGTAGGCACTGCACACACTTCAGATCTGCATGATGAAGCAATATACTCAAGATATACTGTATTCAATATACTCTATCCCTGCAAATCTTTGACTACAGCTTCTATTTTAACCTATACATGATGATACGATCAACCTTAAGAGAATCAATAAGTTATGACACATTTTTTACATATTCCGAAACAATTTAACAAATAGGGCAGATAAACACTAAGCAAACAAGAAGACAACAACTGCCATCAGAGGGGATAATCTTTTTATCCTTCTTTTTATCCTCATTACAAACATAGCCCAAATATTTTTATATTTCTAACAAACAGCATAATCATCCATTTTATATACACCAGCTCTTAATTCAGGCTAGGCAGAAAAGGTTTAGATAACATGAGCAATAAGAATCTGTAAGAAAATTATGTAAAGCAATGCAAGTGTTTCCACACAGGTGCCACAACAAGCAAGCTGATTTAAAAAAGAGGTTACTCACCAGGTCGTGGTTTGTGGAGTTGGAATCATCTTCAGGGAAGGGGATATAGACAGCTAAGGCCATACAGTTGGCAAAAATAGCAATTAATATAAAGATATCAAATGGCCTGAGAAAAACCAGGTTAAGGAAGACATGGAGGAAAATCGTGTAAAAGCAAGAAGATAAAATAATCAAGAGAAACTTGTTGAATCCACTTGTGTGTCCTTAAAACCTTTACACATTTAATGCCTTATTACTAATTTACAGAACTAATTTAGAAATGACACTGGATTTCAGAGGCATTTTGATCCACAGCCATTATTCACACCCCTTTGGAAAGTGAACATGGACTAAAAAAGTTCAGGCTAACTCTACTTGTGAAGTGATGTCAGGTTGATTCAGCTGCTAACATTTTCTTATCGCTTAGTTTGAAATTATGTTTAACTAGTATCCCAACCTAGGAGTAAAGAAGTCCTATGGTAATTAAAAGAGAAGGAAAACTGAAAATGCATTTTGAAAAGCAGTCTGAAATCACCTATTGTTTGGTCTGTCTTTGTATAATATTGTATTAAAGTTACTCTGAGGAACTTTTAAGTTTGTGTTAATTGCCCCCTGCAGACAAAGTGGTAGCTCTGACACTTTGCTAATTTTGTTTTGTACTTGTGTGGTGCTTCCTAGTAGATAGTGCCATCTAAATGTATTAACTCACTGTAAATATTTGACGTGAAAAAATGCAAAGACTATTTGTATTTTTCATCAGTTTATGACTTCACCTAGTGGACAGGTGTAAGGCATTAAAATAACTGTATGATCTTGTTGCTGATCATTTCTTTAGTATGGAAGAGGATTAGGGCCATGGGTGAAGGACGAGAAATAATAATGCGCACGTTGACAATAAAGTCAAAAGATGAGAAGCGAAATGTCGTCAAAAAAGTCGAAATACAATTTCATAAATAAGGTGCCACAGACATGACTGACAGCAGTGGGAGCTGCCAGAGCCACAGCAACGTGACATTGGCTGCGGTTACATGAGCATTCACAATTAGATTAAATTCATTCAGATCAGAGATTACAACGTCTGTACACATGGACACTGAGAGATACGACTCAGATACGCATGCTCATGCATCTCAATCTGAAATGCGCCGTATTGTCCCACTGGTTAAATCTATAAACAGTTTGCTGTAGAACAAGAAATTTTTAAAAATATATATTTCATATTAATCATTTTATATATTTTTTTCAATGTTTTTATATATAATTTTTATATCTATATTTTTGATTTTATATTTATATTAGATTTTTTATTTAAAAAAAAAGAAAAAAGATTTTATTCTGAACGGAGTGTGTATATGAAGCATATTAATTCCGATCAGGCATTTATTCCAATTACAAATGGTCCATGTAAACATAACAGCACTTAACACTGACAACAACACTCTGTTAAGATAAGGCTGGCCACACACATCAATTTTCAAATCTTGAACGATTTTAAAACACGGAGACCACAGACAAAAAGACAATTTCAAACATTTTTTCATATTATGATCCTCTCAGCCTGACCTCCCGACCAATGGAAACCACACACCTGGCACCCTGCCACCAACCCCACAGTGAAGATTCCCCTACACGAGATTTCACAGAATCTTGTATAATCCAATGTGATTTAAGAATAAAATTAAACATGGATGACTATCGAATTCCTCTGCTTGCTGTCCTTTCACCCCAGGCTGTCATAGCACGTGTCACAGTCGCTGCAAAAAAAGTCATAAAACAAAGAAAAGTATCAGGTTAAAATCTGGGCTGGAATGAAAGTAAAGCTGTGAGCGGTGAGAGTACATAACATCCAGCTGGTGCCGCTTCCTAGTCTGCTTGCTCTCACTAGTTGTGTGGGCACTCTGTCAGAGGCATTACAACCTGCTAAACATGTTTAGTATGTTCAAGGTCTGGGAGGCTATGATGTGATTTGGAGCAGTAAAATAATCCAGTTGACTCTACACTAGGGGTGTGACGAGATCAAAATGCCACGAAATTTCTTGTCGTGGAAAAATCAATCTCGCGAGATCAATATTGCGCAGACACTTGGAGCAGCAGCTCTCCTTACAGGAAACAGAACCAAACTGGAAGTTATAAAAGATCACAAACATGCCCTGGATACTTTAAAACAGTTGGTGAGAGAGCAACTGAGGAAACGGAGCTGATCCGGTATCCATTAAGATGACCCCCCCCCCCCCAAGTGCACTACTTGGGCCGTATATCATCCCCCAGTGCATCATCATAACGGTGTGAATTGATGAAATGCTGCTGGTGAAAGCCTGTGCAGTCTCCATGAGGAGAAAACAGCATTTATTTAGTTCATGTATGCGCACAGACTTGCTCGTAGTGCTGCTATTTGTGTCTCACCGTCTGTCAGTCACACATCCATCAGCTGTTGGCTGTGCTTATGATCAGTCAGAAGCTTAATATGTGTAGCGCAAAGGGTCTGCATACTGCAGCGGTAAACCTAGCTAAAATAACTCTGTTTGAGCGCCACAGAGTCCACTGTTAGCTCCAAAAAGGGAAGTTAAAGCCTCAGTGAAATGCGCCCTGTTTGTTGTATGACAGCAGAGACACACACTCACTCACCAACGCACACACATTAACACACACGCTCATCTGTGCGTCGTATTCAACACTGTTAAAGCTCATATGAGAAAAAAGACCACAACACGATAAAATAATCTATTTCTTTAAATCACAATGTGTTATTGACTTAAAGATTTATTTTGAGTGTTTTAAATATGGATGTCCTTAAAGAGAATGAAAAATAGTTTGATTTTACTGATGCAGCTCTCTATATTTCAGTCTGTTGTAAACATTGCTTAAAATACTGTTAAAATAATCTTAATGCTTTTATTATATACATTTAAGTATAATATTAAAAATAGTTATTGTAATTGTAGCGATGAGTGCATAGTGTAGTAAATTTAAGATTTTGTAGACTGTTAAAATGAAAGGTTTGATTTGAAGAGCATTAAAATGTAAAGTTTGAGTCAAAGTTAGACATAACATACTCTTTGGAAGCATTCATAGCCTATTCAGTACTTCGTTCAAACATTTTTGAGTAGACCTGAATGTGTTGTAATTATGGCTTTCAGTTGTATAAAGGACATATTATCCACCCATGTCTTTTTTTTCCAAAATTAAAAAAAAAAAGTGTAAAATCTTGTCTCGTCTCGTGTCTCGTGTGCCCAAATCTTGTCTCGTCTCGTCTTGTGAGATAAGTGTCTCGTCCCACCCCTACTCTACACACTTTGATTATTCAGACAAATCACTGTTTGCAACAAGTCTCCACTCGGGATATGCCCCTAAAATCATCGGAGGAGACAAATCCTTAAAATCGTGTAGTGTGTTGCCAGCCTGAAAGAGAAATAATCTCTCTGTTGTTAAATCCAATTCTGAAGTGCAGTTTCACATGTTAATCAATACAAGGCATTCAAGATCCACTGTTTGTTATGGTCTAATAAGGATTGACTTAACTCTAAAATTTTGACTTTTTTTCCTCCAAATTGTTTTTCGACTTTATTTTTGAAATTTCAATTTTGTTCTCAACCTTTCTCCTCCTTTCAATGTTGTTCTCAAAGTGCACATTATCTTTTCCTTCAAACCTGGGCCTAATATACTTCTGTACTTTTGCTCTTGTAGGTGATAAAAAACATCAGTTTCAATTTCAGTCTGTTCATAACCAGCCGCTACCAGTAAAGTCCTCACAGAAGCTTTAATTAATTATGAATCTATATTTCCAGCCAGAATGAGCTACACTACTAAACTTAATTTAATTTGAAGTATTACCTCGAGGTGTACATTTCAAACAGTCACCATTGCCCTGTGTAATGGTCACAAAGTATTTCTCAGGATGCTAATGATGTGAAAGTGAAGTTTCATTTTTGGTTAAAAAAAACATGACTTCATCATTTATCCCTTTAGATGTGTGTATGAAGCGGAGTAATGATTTCTGGCATATGAATTATGAGCAACTTTTTTAGAGATCACGGTTGAATTTGATTTTTGGCCATCTAATTCTAATCACTTCATCCTGATGTCCAAGTGGATTATTATGTCAAGTTTAAAGATATTCCCTCACAATAAACTGTGCTTGATTTGACCACCAACCTAACCACACATTAGTCAGTTTCACTCATGCTGACAGGGTAGGGAAACAACCATGCAGCAGTGTTTCACTGTTTCTGTGTAAAGTCCAAACAGAGCGATATGTGACCCCTGACAAGGCCACAGCTGAATCTCACAAAGTGTACTGGTAGTAAATCCCCATTGACATTTTTGGGCAAACACACAAAGGTGGATTATGAAATATATCTGTGAGACTCACGTGAGGCAATCTCCTTTATAACATCTGATGGCTTTTGTGATGACAGCATCTGCTTTAGCAAAAAACCCTCCCGACAGTCGCACAGCCTAATACTCCATGAGTATTTTAGGATACCGTGACTCTCTCTTAATCTTTTTGTGAGAACCTTTTTTTTAATTCAGTATGACATCATTTCTAAATAGGACCCAGGAGAATGTGCCATTTTATGTCAAATTACAGTTTCTACTTTACTACACAGCACATAAAACTACCTGAATACAAATAAGGTTCACACATGAGCTGAAGATAAGGAGAACCTATAATCAAACCTGGCAACACCTAATCATTATCAAGTGCTCTATTTAAGCTCCTGTGAGGAAGTTTTACTCCGTATTGATTTTGGCGCCCCCTGTGGACAAAGTGGAACTTGTTATTCCTTTGATGAGTTTGTCTTGTTTAATGTAACGTAGATTTTCTTTTTAACTAAAAAAATCACATCATGTTTTCCTCTAAAAGTCAGAAATAATCTGTCTTTATCCTGAAGGTTTGTTTACTTTTGAGGCTTGCACAGAGTCATCTGTGCTGTTTTTCATGATTTTTTTTTTGTTTGTGGCCAAAAACTTCCCCATAGAGCTTTAAAAGGTCAGAAAATCATAAGTACTATCATTGCAAACAAGATTATTTTTAATGTCAGTAATCAAAACCCAAAGATATTTACTCAAATATAAATATAAATACATATAAATATATATATATATATATATATATTTTATGTAAACATATATAATTTTTAAAAAAATCTAAAAATTCAATTAAACTAAAAATACTTTGATTTTTTTGGCTTATTAGAGCTTTTAAGTGACTTATTGTTCAAATAATGTATAATTTATTCTCTTTATAATGTCTAAAAAACAAAGTATATAATGGATTCAACTTTAGGAACAACTTCTGGTCTTCATTCAAACATGAACACTCAAACCTGCGCCTGCCCCCACATGAAGCCACAATAAAGGATACTTCCACTCCACCAGGCTGATGCAGGCCCTGCGTATGGGGTTGTTGAGGTTTAGGCAGAACAGAGCCCTGGCTGGCCTGCTGTTGGCATTGCTGCCCTGTTTCTTGCTTTTGGCATACTGCGCCCGCTTCTTCTGTGCCAACGCACCTACCGGGATGGTTCCGGACGTTTGGGCAGGCGGAGCGGGAGGTGGCGCAGGAGCCGGAGCCGGGGCCGGGGCCGGGGCAGAGGCCGCAGCAGGGGCCGCGGCGGGGGCAGGGGTCGAGGCGGGAGGGGCCTCTGGGGCCGCAGCAGGGGCTGGGTCTGGGGCGGGCCCGTTGGCGCTCATGGTGCGGGTGTGGCTCTGTGAGGAGCATCCAGCAGCATGGATCTGCCAGAGTAGACAGGGAGGCTAGGGGAGGGCAGAGGAGTCTGACCAATGAGCTGGCACGTCACCAGGGGGAGGGACTCTGGTGCTGCTGGCATAATTTGCCTCTGAGAATGAGAAAAAGTGAGAAGAAACAGTGTCAGTGGATATATCACTTTAAATATATGACCCTTACTGTTATTGCAAACTGCAAAGTAGGATAATTCTCCTAAAGTTTGATGTTCACATGCATTAAACAACAACGATATACCAGTGCATATACTGCATATTTGAGTTATTTCAAGACAGTTGAATAACTTATAAAATCAAAGTACAAAATATTGTTAAACAATAACTATGAAACTTAAATGCTATAACTGGTGGGTCGGGACCCAAAAGTAGGGCATAAAGCTCTTTTGAGTGGGTCTTGGATGTGTGACTGGGAAAAAAATTGCACCAAATTGTCAATGAGATTCATTAAAAACATGCTTGTTTTGCCCTTGTTTTTAGTTTTGTCACATTTTTGTACTGTTTGAGGTCAAGCTCTATTTTTTATTAACTAAATCTGACTGACCAAAAAGTATCAAAAATTTGGGAGACAATTCACCTTGAGGAGTTGATGGTGGGTCGACCAGTTGAGAGCCACTGTTTTAAGCCAAGCACACTGGCCATCAGCTTTAAATGACACTGACTTGTAAAGTGCACTACATCTGAACTGTGTAGAGCTGTTTTTATGTCACTTGGTGCTTGAACAGGATCTGAGATGTGCATGCTTTCAGTTTTTTTAAAAACAGATTTTTTTTCCCGTTGCATCTAAAAGATGTTCAAAAATTAACAACATAGTGAGACTTCCTGTTTGCTTACTATCATCTCTTCTTTTAGTATCATGAACTGCTTTTATTACTGTTCTTTTATATCATTTATCTTTTCTCCTGCTTTATTCTGTCTACTTCATACAAAGCTGGGTATAAAATATGCCATATAACTGGAGCTTGCCTTGCATAAATAGAATGCCTTTTCTGGGATGAATGTTCGCAATGTCCTGCAGGTATACAGAACATTTGTGCCTGGAAATACACACTAAGGCTACTGGAGTTGAGCAGAAAACGTGTCAGTTCATGCATATGGATGTTTACAATACGTGGATGTTTGAGTCCATATGACAACTTTAAAGTTTATAATATTAAGACATAAAATCACACAAATAACAGGATAGCGTCAGTAAATCTTGGTTAGCCTACCATCTACATGTCTTGTTGGATAAATAAGTGTTTTTAAATTTGAGACAAAATCCTGCATTTGCATCAAAATGTGGAATAAGCAGCTGTTAAAAAGGGATAAGAAATATGGCAGCTTGGCCTGGCTCTGATGTTGTCATTAGGAGTATAAATGTGTCCAACAGTCCCAAAAATGACTGACCCTCCACATATCCAGGGAGCAAAACAGGAAAGCAAGCGACATGAAGCCTAAGCCAAAACACATTACTCACTCATACAAACACGCACAAAATAAGCTGTAAAATTCAGAGCTGCCTCTGTCAGACATCACTTGGTCACATCAGTTGTGTAAGTCCTTGAACTGCGAGCAGGCCCCGCAGAGGAAAAAACACACAAAAGGTCACATTGCAGCGATTCTCCACGAAGAATTCATCATCATATAGGATACTGAGTATGTAATGTGAGTGTCGGTGTAAAATAAGACAGTAGGTCTGCTGTTAAATTCAGACTGCCAGCTTCACATCTCCTTTGTGCTACGACGCTGCCTCTGTGGAGCTAGTGCGAGCTCAGTGTTGGGGAAAATGCGTATTTAATGCGCTTATTTGGGAATAAATTTCACTGCTGCGTCGACAACGTCGACCAAGCAGCCGTCATGAAGTGTACACTGACATTTCCATGAGCGGCTCGTGACAAAATAGCCATCATGAAGCGTCCTCATATTTCTCCTTGGACACCACCGAGGTAGGGTATGGTGAAATGTGCCCCAAAAATTATCTGAAATGACAGCCTGACTCCGGGCGCTCATAGTGGAAACTGAGCAACGCACGGACGTCAGATGGTCCACAGAAACAGCTGGCATCGTTATTACAACAAATCTCAAATCAGTGATGCTCTTAAACTCAGGGCTAATACAGCGGACAGTCCACATGACCAGAGCCCACCTCAGTTTACATCAGCCAGGCTGACCAGGCTCTGTCTAAATGTATTTTAATGTACCAAAGCGATGAATCCTCTCCTCTACATCCACAAAACATGTCAGCGTCGAGAGAAAAAGTGGCCGTTAATAACTGCTGTCCTCTGACAGTAATGAAAAGGCATCATCATTGCCTGCCTGCATGAACGCAGCTATGCTAAAGAAGCTAACTTCAGTTTGTGGAGCACAAACCGCACTGTGCAGTTACCTTTTCTGAAGACTTTATGATTCAGCCGCGGTCCTCCCCGCTCTCTAACACGGCTCCAGTGTTTCCGAGGGCGAATAACGCGGGTCCGGTGTCAAACGACGGCGGTTTACCGATCATCAGCTCCGGGAGCAGGAGGGACACATAAAGCCTGTGCATTAATTAAGCTCTTCCATGGTGATGGTGGAGAGCTGGAGACAGGAGAGTGCGCACCAGACAACAGAGCATCCTCAGTCCGCTGCCTGCTTATCGTCACGGCGCCAGTGAACAGTATGAACAGTATAACGAGAGCACATCTGAGAGCAAGCTCCCCTCCTCCCGGTCCCAACTCCCCCTGCTCATACACGAGACCCTGATAACATCTATTCGGTGCTACAGCATGCCCCTTACGTTACCTGCTCAGTTCTTCAGTAATAATAGGTGATACCTTTAAAAAAATCACATGTACCAACCATTGATATGAAGGTCACTTTTAAACTACTAGCCTACTTATTAGGTTTGGATTAATCTGAGCCTGTATTTCTTATTTAGGCTGGTTTCAATTATGAATCTCAAAAGGGAAAATGAACATTCCCAGTACTTTTTATTATTAAAATATGAGCTACTCCAAGGGAAAGTGGGGAGCTATGGGGGTTAAATAATGATTTAAGAAACAAAAAAACAACAAAATACTATTGCTACAGAAACATTTACCCAACTACAGGAGCAATAAAGGGCCATATATTCACATATATTATTTACTCTGTTTTCCCATAACAAATAATTTCTGTCTGTTTACTCATGATCTCGACTCATTTTTGTCATTATCTCGAGGTAACAACTCTGTTTTTTCATGATAACAACATAATTTTTATCATGGGATAACAACATGTTTTTCCTGTGAAAATGAGTTAATTTATCTGGTTCCCATCCCTTCTGTACTCATCGATATCACTGTTGACACAAGAAATATCCATTATTTCCATTAACACTGACAGCAAAAATAATACTGTACCTATAATAATAAACCTATAATAATAAACCAAATGTAATGTCTTTCCAACAATGGAAACCACACCTAGCAACGTTTGCTAGCTAGAAGCTAGCCTGTTGCTGTCGTTAGCCCAGGGCACACAGCGTAACAATTGTAGCTTATTTTAGCTAACACTGACTTGTGATATTCATGTGAGTCACTTGGATAGTCCTCTCTTTTTTGTTACTTTAGTCACTAAAACTATTTATTTTAACACGATAGCCATATTTATTCAATATTTGTCTCAAAAAATATCCATGACATTAGCTGCTAGCAATGCCACTGAAGCAGTCTGGTTAGCTTACATCCACACTGATAGCGTTCACTTTCCTTAATTTCTTGAGGAAAACAGCAGGACTGTGGTTCATATTTTGCTGAAAAGTTTATTAGTTAAGTGGTATTAGTGTGGTAAAGAAACTTGTCACAAAAATTCACCCACATTTAGCATGGTGAAGCTTAACATTACTGGTGTCTCCTACTGTTGTTTTTCTTTTTGCCCTTTTTATATTTTGTCTTTCCTTTTCTTGAAAGTCTTTTTATTTATTAGAAATATCTGTTTTTATTGATCCTTTGTTTTTGCTATGTAGCTAACCTTTGGGATGTTTATGCTCAATCTAAGTATGTGTACTTTGTATGAATTTCAGATTTTAAATTGCATTTTATTTAAAAAACATATGTAAAATATATGTTGCATTTTTTTAAATATATGTTTTGTTTTTGATACATGCATATTAACTTTTTTGGGGTCTACTGTAGCTATAAATTTGGGTGGCTCCTCTGGTACAGTAATATTAATAGGAAAAAAAATGTGATTCTTCCAGTGGCGTACTAAAATGATTTATTTAAAATACAATGTTTTTGTTTTTTGTTTTTTTGAAAGGAATAAGTCTTCAATTGAGTTAAATCTGTGTCTCTGTGTTTTAAACATGCTGTTTACTGTGTGAATGCACCAAAGATGTGATTCTTTTCAAATCAATTTATAATTAATTTTTAATACAGAATTTGAGATTAACCAAACTGAAGAGTTGACGAAATTAATCATGGCTATTAATAAAATTCACTAATTTAAAGAGGGAGTAGTTGCTGAAATAAGAATTTCAGCAATAAGAGTTTCAGCAACTCCACAAACTAAATAAAGAAATATTAAAGCTCTGACTGGGCTCTACTGAAGTCTATAAGGTCTTGCCCAAACTCCTTTAAGGGGAAGGGAAGTTCTCTATTTTTCCTCTCCAGTTGAAGGTGGAGAAATAAAAGAATTATCCTGTTTGAGGTGTAACAGATGATTTAGATACACTTATATTTTTATCGAAAAATTGCTCTCATAATCAGGATTGGCATCTTTTTTCTATGCAAAGTCCCATTTAAACAGTTTAAGCATTTACATATATAATCATTGCTGCTCCCAAGACCAGTTTTGATAAGCACACTAATCAATGGGCTAAATCATGCATCAAAGCCTGAGAAGAGTAGCCAGTCTTTCCAAAGGTTTTGAGCTTTATCACTCACTGACAGCCCTTTCATTGCAAATGGAAATATTTATTACAGATGTAATTTTTTCAGGAGTTGTTCAAAATCAACTGTGACTGAATCACTGTTGACTGAAATTTAATTGACAAGATGTTGACAGTATTTCTCTCACAAAACTGAGCCACCCCCCTTTCAGTTTTGTTTTGGGTCAGCACCAACTTCTTCACTTATATCTGTCTTATTAATGGCTAGTTTTGTGTATATTTTCTCCACTGATTTATTTACCTATACAGTAGTCGTCTGCTGTCTAATTGCTGCATGTTTGTTTGATTTCGAAGCTTTTTCTATCAAAAAAGATGCCTGTTGCAAGCTAAACATAACAGAAATGCCTCAACAACACCAAATCCTTCTTCATGTATGATCAACAGTCATTACTGTACTACCTAAGTCAAGTCAAATGGATTTTTTTCTGTATGGAAGGGAGGCAAATGCATCTGCCATCATAGCATGAACAAACCCACACTGTGAAATTGTTTTAATGTTCTGTGACAGCGTTATGTAAGAATCCATATTATTGACACTTTGAAAAATCAATAGTGGTTACAGAACGTATGTAAGGAATATAATGATTTTCCATAGTTGTCTTTCAATCAAGACAGACAGACATTCTGCAGATTTGCTTTTGCTTTGTCAAATTGCATGCCTCTCATGCCAGAATCAATGAAAAGTTGTTGTTTCTCTGACATTGTGTTGTTTTCTTTCAAATTGCTCCCTTTGAACTACATTTCCTAATTGGCTCCATGACGCTCTCCTTGACGAGAAAGTAAGTCAACACCACCCCTGATCTAGTTGTGACACACCACAGCTCTCACGTCACAGCTGTTCTTTGTCAGATAGAAAATTCCAGAAGATGAATGCTAGTGAAAACAAAACAGTCTCTCACAATAAACAACAAATATCTAAGAATTAATAAAATATTGTTACCATTGTTGCTGTTCAGATTTATAATTCTGTATCAAACTAAATCATCTACCCAACATATTACTTCCTGGTCTCAAATAATGTCATTCATTTATTGTAGTAACCTATGCGAAAGTCAACCTCTTTCTATGCTATCATTAAAAAAGCTCACTGTAAAAGGGCAGTCTGGCTAATGCAAGAGTGTTAAAACGCACATCTGTCAAGCACTCAGCTGCACATTAATCCCACCCTTATGAAAGACTAATGACTAAATGATAGCTTTGACCCTCAGAAGAGCCTTAAAAACTTTTTCATTCATTTGTCATGTTAGTGCAGGCTTATAAAGCAACTCCAAACTGCCTCTGTAGTTTACCTGTAAGATGAAGTTAACAATATCTCACTTTAAGTATAATTACTATTCGTTTATTCTAGTTCAGCATATTGACAAACTCAGATAAAGTCAAATGATTTAGTTTGCTGAAATTTCAGTGAGCTCAGTTATCAGTTTTGTGAAAATCCTACCTGCTAGAGTAGAGTGGCCTCAGTTTCACCTCCATGTCCCAGCTGACAGCAAAAAGCAGAAAACACTCATCTTCTACCTCTGAGAGCGTGTCAGTGAGTGAGCAGCAGCAGCAACTCGTGTAAGGCAGAAAGGCATTGGGCGCGGAGGCAGGGTCTAGCCTCACCGGATCAGCTTACCTGTCTGCCCAGGATAATGGTTTCTTCTCGAATCATCTTGAATTATTCACCTGGAAGAGGAGGAGTGAGTGAGCACACGTTTGTGTGTGTGTGTGAGTGTGGGTCTGTTAGTTGCTGGCAGTTGTGAGACTGCACGTTTAATGGGAGATAATGGTTTTGCCATGTGTTACAAACATTTTGTGCTTAAGAGGCAAGGTATTTCTGAATTAATATGGCTTAGCACTTGTAATTTTGTACTTTCAGGACGGGAAGATAAGAGACCACATCAAGACATGGACTAAAAGCAGGCCTGCCCACAAAGTTGTCTGGGCTGCTGAAAAATCGAGGGAATGGGCCCTCCAACTGGGATTCATTGATATCACTGCATGTGTGTTGAAATAGTAGCATTGGTGCTAGCATCCTGGCCAACAGCTACTTCATTTTGGAGCTGAAAAGTGTGTGATGCTATTATCAGTTTCTGATGTTGAAAATACTTATTTTTGACAATTCTAACCCACATCATCAATTTATAATCAATTTTTGCCACTTCTTTTTGCTACTGTTAACTGATTTTGCTTTTGTTGCCCTTATTTTACCATTTTTTGCCTCTTTTAACCAATTTTTGCTACTTTTATCCACTTTGCCACTTCTTTTTGCCACTTTTAACCAATTTTTGCTGCTTTTGGCTGCTTATTTTTGCCACTTTTAGCCATTATTTGCCACTTTCTGTTACTAGTAATCAATTGTTACTGCTTTTAGCCCTTATTTGAATTTTTCTGCCCCTTTTAACCCATTTTTGCTGCTTTTGTACCTCTTTTTTCCTCTTCTTTTTGCCATTATTATCTGCTTGTTGCTGCTTTTTGCCCTAATTTTCCACTTTAAACCAATAATTGTTGCTTTTTTACCAATTTTTTCTACTTCTTTTGCCATTTTCTAACCCATTTTTGCCACTTGTAATCCACATCCGCTTCTTCGTCCTTTATTCAGTTGTTTTTCATTACGGTTGTCTCGTGTTTTCTACTTTGTTTACTGGCTAGTCAAGTTCTTCCACACCAAACTTATCAAATCATATCTTCATAGTCCTTGCTTTGTGTACTGGGGCACAGTCATGTTGGAATAGAAAAGGGCCTTCCCCAAACTATTGCCGCAAAGTTGGAAGCATACCATCGTCCAAAAAGGTCTTGGTCTGCTGAACTATCAAATGGTAAATGGACTTAAGCTTGTATCCTGCTTTTCCTGTCATCTGACCCCCCCTTCCTACTGAACCACCGTTGCCTTAAGATTGTCCTTCACTGAATATAAGGGGCCTATAGCTCAAACCCTGAAAAACAGCCCTATACTGTTATTCCTCCAAAACCAAACTTCAAAGTTTGCACAATGCTGTCAGGCAGGTAACTTTCTACCAGCATCCACCAAAACCCAGGCTTTTCCATGGGACTGTCAAAGCATGATTCGTCACTGCAGAACACGTTTCCACTACTTCACAGTTCAATGTTGATGTGCTTTACAACACTCCATCTGATGCTTGGCATTGGACTTGGTGATGTAAGGCTTGCATGTAGCTGCTCGGTCATGGAAACCCATTCATGAAACCCCCACCACGAAGTTTTTGTGCTTACATTCATGCCAATGGAAGTTATGGAACTCTTCAGCCATGGAATCAGCAAAGCGTTTCACATGACTTTCACGCAACATGCACCCTTGCAGTCGTTGACCCCACTCTGAAATTTTACATTGCCGTCAGCTTTGTGGATGAGTTGCTGTTGTTCCTAAACGCTTCCACTTTCAAAAAAACATTCCCCAGCAAATTTCATTAACTGTCTTATTGCAAAGGTGGCATCCAACCCAGTACCACGCTTGAAGTCACTGAGCTGTCAGAACGACCCATTGCACTGTGGAAAAATGCCTTTGTCTTTATGATGTGTGTTGAGGTGAATGTTTGGCTTGCAGTCAGATTTTAAACCAGAAACATCTGGCTTCAACAGATTACATTTTTATTGGAGTGTTTATGTTATCTCTATTTTGTTGTTTTAGTTAAACAAAGCTAAAAACTTTATGTCCAGTGCTGGCATTGCTTAAAACTTTTCAGAACTTGACTAATCTTGTGCACATGAACTAAGATTAAATGCCCTAAAATGTTCTTGCAGCTGTCCCTTGTAGGACATTTAAGCTGGGGATGTAAAGCCAACATTAGCAGAACTTCCTAAGAAAATTAAGTAATTTTGTTTTTTACAGCCTCAACATCTTGACCTTGTTTATTCTGTATGGCTGAATGACAGTCTGATATTAAGGATTGCAAAAGTAATATCTTCACATTTCAGAGTTCATATATGGTGAACATGCTTTTTGTTGTCCTTTTTTGGGCTTTTTTTGTGAGAGATTGTGTTTAAACTCTGTACCTCTTTTTCCCCTTTAAACACACACAAACCAGTCCTGTTGTCCCCAGTAGAAAAAGGAAAGCGCAATGCAGTTCAGTCTAAAAAAAAAAATGGAGTAAAAACACAGACGGAGGATGCAGCGGCCCCCCAGGGGAGTATGGATGCCATTTGGCTCTGGACAGCAGTCTGCCCCCACTTTGAGTTAAACTGCTTCTCTATTCTCTGACCCCAAAAAATCTCTGAATTCAAACTTAAATTATTAAAATATGGAGATTCATGTTAAACCATTTGTTTCACAAGAAAATACATGATAATATTAGTTTCCCTGCATATTTTCTCTATGTTTTCTGGATGAATCTTCAAAACAGGTCCTGAACAAAGATGTTTTGTCTTGAGCAGTTTGAATTTCCTGCATAAATAAATGTAAACAAATATAATTCTGCACCAAGCAGATCTTTGGCGCTTAACCACGCCGTGGTGAAGGTCCTGTGTAAATGTTGTGTCTGCCAACCTCTAAGGGGATTAAGATGTGTCGACTCGATAAAAATGTGTTTAGTTTACACATGCAATTCACAGCAAACAGCTGTTATGTTTCTCTATCTCTTTGTAAATGCACTTAGCTTTTACTCCATGTCCTTTATCCCTATGCCTCACCCCCCCGCCCACCCTCTCCCCTCCTCTCTTCCTGCAGCTCATTTTAAATCTGATTGCAATAAATCTATTTGAGCGCTTCACTCATGTGCTCTTAAGCTGCAAACCTGCTCTCCCTTCTTTCTACCGCTGTTCTCTTCTAATCCCAATTTCATTCTGCATTTCTGCATCTTTCGTTGTTGATCTAAAATCACCTATTTTTAATAATGCATAGCGGTGAAAGGTTTGGGGTTATTTAGACAAATTTGAATAGTGACTCTACGTCTGATTTCCTGGCCTGACCAGGCATACAAAACCCGGTTAGAAGGCACTGATGCAGAATTACTGATGCAACAATCAGTGCTTTTGCATGTTCATGAGAGCTGTGTGTATATTTTTGTGTATGTGTGTGAGAATATGTGTGTTGGTGGAGCTGCTTGAAGGAGAGCAGTAGTGATGGAGCCTGAAAGCCCTGCAGCGCAGCTGTTCTCCCAGTGCATTGTCAACTTCACTGCTGAGCCCACAACACACGCTCAGCCTTAACCCCTGCTCGCACACTCTCTGTCTCTCTATCTCTCTCGCTGCTGTCTCTCCTTCTCTTCATCTACCTTCCTCTCTCTCCCTCTGAGTCTTTGTATCTCTCTTTTTGACTCCATTAGCTTACTTTTACAGCTATTCTTCCTCTTTGCCATGCCTGTATGATGCCATCTCTTATGCCCTATCCCACATGTGTGCCCTCAACTCGACTCATACTTGTAGAATTGTCCTTCGGCGCAGATGTGTACAGCTGTTGGACTGAAATCTCTGCAGATAATTCAATCATCCTATGCTAATATCTCATGCTCACTCAAGGGGGCGGGGCTCTCTGTTGACAGACATCTCTCTAGAAGGGCAAGCACTATGTCATGATGGTGACTGTGGAGCAATTTAAGGAAATGGAGTGATAAGAGCAAAGTGGAAGAGGCTCAGGCCTGGAGGATCGGCTGGCATTAAAGCAAAGATTCATGCATGTGTGTGTTATTGTGTGACTTCATGCAAATGAGAGTAAGAATATTCCTTGTGTGGATCTGTGTGCACACGTGTCAGCATGCCTGTGTGCATGTGTGCACATATAGGCCCGTGCATATGTGAGAAACTGATTGATCCTGCTTCCACATCTTTGTTTACATGCATTGTGTTTAAAGAGCCGCACACATGCTTGGTGTTATATTAAGGCACTATTTCAAAAGTGGCTTCTTGGCTCTTTTTTTCTGCCAGAGAGATTATAAATAGAAACATTCATGCTCTCTGAGTGTACTTTCCCTCCAGGAAGTGTGCATGCAGTTGTGGGTGTCTGACATTGGCCGCCCACCATCACGTGACATCTCCTTCCCATCCCGTCATTGGCTGGCACCTGTGGGGCTCTGTGAGGAAAAGCTTTTCTGACAGGACACAGGAGCCCAGAGGAGAAGCTGGGAACTGGGGAGAAGGACGTTGTTGGTGGGACCAGGAGAGCAGTGTGATATGTGCGTGTGTCATCATCATCATGGCTATGAGCATGGAGGTGCTGGGACGTGACCTCCTCGCTCCGGCAAAGGGCAGGGGATGATCACATGGCTGATGGAGAGGTGAAGGGGAAAATGAATGAGGGACAGGAGAGGATGATAAAGAGAGCACGTGTCATGGACATAAAAGTTCAGCTGACCATTTGTTTTCAGTTAATCATCATCCAATCATCAATTGACTTTATGATTTCTCTCTGCATGCTGAATTGATATTTTATTTTTCTAATAGCCAATTTATTGACTAATGGAATGGATAGACCAATCATGTAGGAAATCACTTGCAAAAGGTGTCACCAGATATTTTTGAGGAGTCAGCACCATCTGGTGTTTAATGATGGAAGTACAACGGCCTGTAGAAGAAGGATCAAAATGGAGTAATGACACATCAGCGAATGTTCCTGCGACACAGCATGCAGGCTAAATCCTCTCTCTGTTTCCATGCAATAACTCAGTTATGCTCAGAACGGCAATGATGACTGATGCATTAGAGGCGTAATAAAATAGATCCTCAGAATCAGAATAGATATGTGCAAACAAATAATTTGACCCTTGCTCTCTATTTGCACATACCAAAATTAGCCCTAAACCTTTATATTCATGTACACAAGGCAATAGTGCTGTGGTAAGGAGTACAGAGATGCAGAAATAAATCCTAAAAAAAAAAAAGTCCTTAGATAATAATAGATAATGAGGAGAGGGGGCAGTCTGCTCAGTGAAAATCTCAAAATAATCTTTATTTGCTCCCTCAACTAGAGCAGCATAGATCAGATATTCAAATGCCACCCTTCTTATCTGCTCAATGGAACACTCTGGACCATACCATTTGAGCAGATGTAGATTTAAGAGCAGTTTCTCAATGCTGCAGCTTGGAAAGCACCAGCTTTCTCTGCAGTATAGATCCAAATGTTGAAAAATATTTCTCCGTTTATCTCAGCTTTTTGTATAAAAAAAAGTGCAATGACATACATGCTATTTTCATTTTATCTATGTCTAAATGATAGACCCATTCATAGACAGTCTGCACAAATGCTCCTGATTAACTTAAACATTTTTGCATAAAACACTGCATCCATTTGGCTTTCTTTCAGTGCATTTCTGCAGCTTTAGCTTCTTTTGCATTGGAGGTTATGAGTAAACAGGTCAAATGCACCATCTGAGATTATTCACTAGATGGCAGGCAAACACTCTGCAGAGATAATCCAGTCAGATGTTTTATGTGCGTGCATGTGTGTGCAGAGGCTGCAAGTCAAATGCCTGCTTGCCAACAAACACTTAAAGACATATTCAATTATTTCTCAAGAGATTTTTAAATGTAAACAGATCATTTTCAGTGTCTTCTTAATGTGTGCTCACACTCTGAGTGAACAAGACTGTGGGGTTTGGATGTGCATCTCTATTCAATTTGTTAATAATTTATTTGTAATACACTAAGTTATGCCTGGGTATATTTTAGAATACTTTGAGTAGTTTTTATTTCGTATCTAGTTTTTCAAGTGAAAAAAAAAAAATTAAATGTTATGAATTGGTCAGAGAAGAAAAAAAGATAAGAGGTGTTGGAAGCAGCTGTCATGGATTATAGATTTAGATGCTACTACAACAGTGTAATGCTGCATTTTGCCCTGCAGGTTATTCGGTGTGAGGTCTCAGTCATGTCCTGGGGTGTCCGCATGTGTGACCCGTGAAGTCTGCTGCAGACGGTTTCTAGAGAAAGAACAAAATGTCCTCAGTGTGCAGAGGGGTCAGGCTCATTGAGCATCAGGATGACTGAAAGAAAATAGACAATAAGGATGAGATTAGGGTTAAAGAGGAGACATATTGTGCTCTGATCTTTACATAAATTTACAATTTAAAGGTCACTACCTCTCCAGTGCTTCCTTTGTTCTCTGTTTCATTGTCTCTGCAACACTCAAGCTCTCACACTCCATCTCTTAACGCAAAGTTAGTTTGGCATTAAAAGTAATTTGAGTATACTGTAAGCTAATAATGCATGTTGGCAATGTTATTTATTCAAATTATGAAGAAAAAGATTAAAATATTGAGTACAGTGAAGACTGACTCTGTAGGATAGGCTTTACCGTAAGACAGTAAAACAACATGATAAATTCAATCATCTGATACTGATGCCCTCTCTCCATTGCCCCCTCTATCATAATTGGGTATGAATAGAATAAGCTGATGTTGCCATAGGCCTGTCTGCCATCAATGTGTGAATCCCAAGTGAATTGGTTTTGATGTGTGTGAATGGCTTTAGCCTAAAATGATTGCCTTTTGCCATAGCTCCCTCTAGCTTCAGTGTTTGAATGAGGAATGAATGCATAAATAATCTCTTTCTGTTCCCCCATCGTTATCAATGTGTGAATGTGTGGAGTGAAAGGTAATGAATATGTATGAATTCAGTAAGTGTTAATACTGGTGGAATCCCGCCATAGCCCCCTCAGCCATCAGTGTGTGATTGAGAGTGAATAAGTGTGAAAGGGTATGAATGTAATTATCTTATGCTAATCACATTCCCTCTAAAGCTCCCTCTGTCGGCAGTGTGTGAATGTGGAGAGAACTAATATGAACACAAATTAATAGAATAAGCTAATGCTGGCGGCCCCTCTCACAGCTCCTTCACAGCTCCACCCCTAGTCAGGATGAGAATGATGCTCCATTCAGCTGAGAGTGGAGATGCTGGTGACTCATCTTCGTACTCAAACACAAAACAAGAGAGAGCTGCACACAATAGACAAACTTTATAGGAGTGTTGTGCCCAAAAAGCTTCAGTGGGTCACAAAGGTGTGCTTTGGGATAAAAATATTGAAGTACTGATGCAATCACTTATTTCACCCTAAATAGAAGAATAGACAGACATTACCACTGAAGAAGAAAAGGAAGTAGGGGCTGTTACATAGTCTCATGTATTTTTTTATTCAAGTGAAATTACTGCAGCATACATATTCTTAAAGCCCAGGTTGTCCTGAAACAAAGGATGTTCAGAGCTTGAGAGTGCTCTGCAGGCTTTATGTTTTAGAAGCTTTTGGAGACAATAAGTCCAGGAGAGACAAAATGGTCAGAAATAGCTCAGGGTTCAAAGCTCAAGGGACTAGTCACAAATCATCTGTACCTTGTGTTATAAAACATTTACCTTTCTACGGCCCCCTTGTTTCCTTTTCAATCCATGACAAGTTCATTTTTTCTGTGGTTAAGTTCATCTAGTATTAGTAGTATTTGTGGTTATATTAAGTCATAACATAAATTCCAAACATTTTACATAGTATGTAAATTTTTAACGAAGTCAATAGCCATGTATTAATCAGTGACTTAAGAAGCACAGGGAGAAGAAAACTGCTTGTAAAAAATATTCTTCAAATGAAGCGACCAGCTTCTAGAAACGCAAAGAAAAAACAACAGAGATAGTCATTAGCTTCAAAAATAGCCTTAAAATGGCTCACAAAAAGTGAATTGGTGTGGGACACGCCTACACCATCCTAGTGCTGATTTTACCACCTCATTTTTCATGATTTTGAAGCCTATTCTTTTAAACTAAGAGATGTTTTTCATGACTGAAAATTAGCCTGGGGGTTCACAACACAGTGGCCCCTACACAGACACATCTAGTTGGCCACAGTGCTAATGCTGTTAGCAGAGCGATGAGGAGAAAATATCCTCCCTTTTGTTTGTGCTCTTCTGTGCGGATCACGACAGGAGATGCACAAAACCTCTCCTCTGCTAAGACAAGCTTTCGGTGTGTCTCTCTGCTCTGGTTTTAACAAGAAATGTGGTCCAGTTCCAAGTAAACTGGCGTTCCTACGGTGACATCCAAGCTAACAGCTAATGCGGCAGCAGGCCCTGGATATACCGGCCAAGCCGACCGTAATGATCAGAAACCCATACTAAAAACAGACCAGGAGTAAAGCAAAAACATTTTTTTTTGTCACAGAAAGCTTTGATGCTCTCTGCACTTGCTTTGATAAAGAAATGCTGCCCATTTCTGCCAAAAGTGCCACTGTTGCTAATTTGAGCCAGTCGTTCCACTAGCAAGCCTTGAATACAAGCACTCACACAACAAGTAACCCTTCCCCTGTTAACTCTTAGATACTCATGCTAAAGCAGGTTGGCAGGAGAGCAAAAACACCTTTTCTGTCACGGAAAGATGTCAGTGTTGCTCTCTGTGCTTGTTTTTATGAAGAAATGTCCAGTTTTGACAAAAGTGCACCTGTGGCTAATTCTGAGCTAATCGCTCCACTAGTAGCCATTGTATGCAAGCATTTACACAAGTAACCCATCTCCTCTTAACTATCACATGCTCATGCCGAAGCAGGTCAGAAGAAAAGTGAAAAAATCTTTCCCTGCATGAAATGTTTTTAGGGTTGTTTTTATTCTTTATGTCATACAGAGACCTGGTCCAGTTCTAGTAAAAAGGATGCAATGCTATATTTGAGGTATTTCTAGCAGTGGAGGCAGCCATTTGAGGGCTTTCAGTACAACTAAACCCCACCCATAGTGCGACTCTGTATGTATGGCTCTGTTCACCACAGTGGAGGCAGCCATTGCTGACAGCTTTTAGAACAAGCAGACCCAACTCTGTATGGTATGACTCTGAAATTAGCACCATTTTCTCAGTCAGTCCAACACAAACAGAGCCATCAGAGAAAAAATCGATACAGCACAGTACTGCGATATTTTGTCTGGTGATATATTGTATCGTCTTGTCCACCAAGTATTGATTTTTTTCAGATGAATTACTAATATGAACTCAAGTCTGTGATAATGGAAAAAATAAAATTATTGCTTGGACAATTGTTTGTCCAGTGAGGTCGGCAGAGGTGACGGTCATAGAACAGGAGAAAATTAGTACAACAAACATGACAGCACCAAGGGAAGGACGTTAGGAATGCAAGCAGGGCATGAACATGAGACATGGGGTTTCCAAGAAGTGCTACATGAAAATATAATAAGACAAACATGAGGGCAAGACTGATTCTAAATCAGCTAAACAGTTGGAAAAATGGTCTAGATTGCAATATATTGCAATATATGGTATCGCATTACTTACGATATTGCAAAATGTTGAAAATCGCAATAATATTTAATTGTGACCCAAGTGTCGTGATAATATCGTATCGTGGGGTAACTAGTGATTTCCACCCCTACCAGATCTACAATACTTAGAAAAACCTAGGCAACTTTTGCATAATTTTTTATGGTTAGCCAGATTCATCTTTGTGTGAACTACTGTTTTGTTTTTGTTCAAGAACAAAAAAATCTAAGTAATATTTACTTAAAACAAACAAACAAGTAAACAAAACAAGTCTCAGTTTAAATAGCATTTTTTTTTTTAAATACATGACATTTCAAGTAAACCTTACTTGGAAAATCAGTCTCTCCAGCTTGACTCAGCTTCACCTCGACAGACCGATGCAGGGACTGCATCACTGCCGATGCTGCACCGATCCGCCTGTTGATCTCCCGCTCAATTCTTCCCTCACTCGTGAACAAGACCGTGAGATACTTAAACTCCTCCACTTGTAATCATCTCATCGGACTTGCGGCCACATGTCCTGGACACCCGGGTGAAGAGAGGGGCAGAGCTGTCAACTGATCACCACCTGGTGGTGAGTTGGAGGATGCCCATCAGACCTGGCAGGCACAAACGTGTTGTGAGGGTCTGCTGGGAACGTCTGGTGGAGTCCCTTGTCAGAAGGTGCTTCAACTCTCACCTCCGACAGAGCTTCAAACATGTTCCGGGGGAGGCGGGGAACACTGAGTCTGAGTGGGCCATGTGCCTTACCTCTATTGTTGAGGCGGCTGACAAGAGCTGTGGCCGTAAGGTGGTCTGTGCCTGTCATGGCAGTAACCCCCAAACCTGCTGGTGGACACCGGTGATGAGGGATGCCATCAAGCTGAAGAAGGTGTCTTAACGGGCCTTTTTGGCCTGTGGGACTCCAGAGGCAGCTGACAGGTACCTGCAGGCCAAGGAGTATGCGGTTTCAGGGTTGCCAAGGCAAAAACTCGGAGAGGCCATGGAGAACGACTTCCGTTACTGCACCCCCTGATAAGGGCTGTTCGGTCCCTGTACGACTGGTGTCAGACCTTAGTCCGCATTGCCTGAAGTAAGTCACACTTGTTTCCGGTCTCTTCTGGACCTCACCGGGGCTGCCCTTTATCACTGATTCTGTTCATAACTTTTATGGACAGAATTTCTAGGCGCAGCCAGGGCGCTGAGGTGGTCCGGTTTGGTGGCGTCAGGATTGGGTCTCTGCATTTTGCAGATGATGCGGTTCTGTTGGCTTTATCAGGCCGCGGCCTTAAGCTCTCACTGGAACAGTTCACAACTAGCCATGGTCTTCAGTCGGAAAAGCGGTGGAATTTGTTAATTTGTTTCCCTCCCAAATTCATAAGGCACTTTTTTTTTGTACAATTCTAGTAAAGGATGCATTTGAATGCACATTTTACAATTCCTTAGTCTCACAGGTAAACAAAGAACGCTAAAATTTGTAGTTGCCTAAAAGTGACATACAGTTTAAGCCAAACCCTCATTTAAACACCTGTAAACACGTTTAAACACTCCTCAAGGGCATCATACGAAAACTCCCACAATGCCACACAGGGGTCATTGATTCATCATGGGTAATGTAGTATTTTGTGTTTTAGAAATACAGCATGGAACTGAATAAAGATGTCAAGATCAGGTTCTGTTATGTGGATGTGGATGTAGGAGGATTCTTGTTCTGGATAAAATTCACAATATCTTGTATTTTAACATAAAATAACTGACTTTAAAACTAGGTGTATTTATTTTAATCTAGAAACACTGATTTTTACTGTTGATATCAGACTAAATTAAGTTAGATTTACTTTATTTCAGATTTATTTTTCTCAGTGCACAGTGTCATTCATTTGTACACATTGCTGTCTGTTCTCTGAGTAGCCTAATCTTCAATCTGTTTTCCTTCTGTTTCTTTCAAAATAAAAGCAGGTCTGTATCCAAACAGGAATTCAATGACTATTCATCTGAGACGGTATAAATGACAAAAAAATCTGTTAAATGCAAATAGTGGATTTGAAAAAATGTGAAAACAAGGAAAGATGAATAATGAGTTAATAAAATTCTGAAAATAATTTCAGTCTTTGAAAGTCAATCATTTCCCAGCTCTAATGAATATTATTGGGGATAGAGTATTAATTTGGGTATATGGATACTAAACTAAATCAAATTATGTTTTTTTTATATTTAATAGAAAATCATTTATTCATATAAAAATACTTCATTCTTTTTTTTCCTTTTCTGTCTTTATTGTTAATCCTACATTTGTCTCTCATAAGTCATTTTTAATCAAAAACCCCCTTCAAGCATTTCCATTGAGCTGTTCTATGTGAGTAAATAACAAAGAATAATCAGCCATCAGGATGTGAGTTATTCATATGGACAGTAAAGACAATGTGAATTAGGGCGAGATGTTTCAGATGCCCCCCCACCCCCTTCACCCAATTCTCCAGCCCCTCCCTATAGACACGCACACACATACACTGTATATACACACATGTATGCATGCCTCCATATGTGACACACCTCCAGCATCCCAGCCACACAGTAGCCAATCAAAAGCGGGCCGTTTGATTTTAGCACCAACACCCAGCCCGCGTCATCGGGTCCCCCCTCCTCTCCTCCTCTATGTGTGTATAAATGTGTGTGTATGTGCGTGCAGTGTGTGTCCTTGTGCATCTATGTGTCTGCATGCCTGACAGGATAAATCCAGCTCCCCCCCCCACACGCTCTCTCTCTTTCTCTGTAGCTCTGTCACTCACACACACACACTCACATACACACAGGTGCTGCTCTCCAGCAAACCTACACACACATATTTTTTAAAACACACAAACTCAACTGAGGATATTAGTTGGTCCACTTTTCTTGGTGCTGAAGAACTTGATATTTTGCCTTCATGGAGGATTACCACAAACCTGACCAGCAGACAGTGCAGGCGCTGAGGAACATCGCCAACCGCCTTCGAATCCACTCCATCAAAGCAACAACTGCAGCAGGCAGCGGGTGAGTTCTCTAAATGTGTCCCAGAAATCAATTTTAACATTGTGCATGCAAGATGAAATGGACACATACCAAGGAATGTCAGCAGAAACCATGCAAACTTGATATTTTTGCAGCATGCAGTGAAGAACATCAGTGGTCACACCTTCTCAGCTTCATACATGCACGCTTAGGCAGACATGCAGAGTGAATGTGTGCAAGTGAAGGGCCAAAGGAACAGCATGTCCTGCCTTTGTTCTTCTCCTGTGGTCGACTGACTGATTAATTTCAACATCCACACTTCTTTTTTAATTGGCTGGGTTGGAATTTCACTACTGAAATGAATAAAATAAGGGTATCTACATTACATAACATGCTTTATGTTGGTTTTTTACACATTAGAAGTTTATGAAATGGAAAACATGTTGCAGAAATTTAAATCAAATGTTATTCTATCAATGAGCTCACTTTGACTACAAGACACTTCAATTAAAACTGGAATAAAAGTCTTAAGTGCCCTAAAGTTATCTGTCATCTTCTTGTCTTTGCAAGATAAAGATTTTAATCTATTTTTGTTTTTTGAAAGACTATATCCTCTTGTGCTGTACTGATTTGACCACCATGTGCAGTGCTTGCTCGTGCGCATACTGCAGCCTTGCGTGATTCAATTTTGCTGCATGAAAATAAAGTTTCAGTGACCTTAAATACTCGTTTTTAAACCTTTTCTTAGATTTTTTTAAAAAACGTTTTTTTCCAATCCTGTATATGTGACATCAAATCATAGAATGCTAAAAGAAATGCCTGTTAAATGATAAGCTGAATCATACATTTTCGTTCCCACCACAGTTGCAATTTTATTTTCTAAACAGAGCATCTTGCCTTGTTCTTATTTTCCAAAACTCACAGATATAGAGTTTAACTGAGCTTACTGAGAACAAAGAAGCTGTGGACTGAACCCATTTTAAATCAAAGGTTACGTAACCCCAAATATTCTGTCTTCTGAGTGTTATAAAACACCAAATGACCTATTTTTTCTCTCATTTTGATTTTTATATGAAGTAAAATAACACTGCTACCTTAGGACAAAAGCCAATCCCCACTGATCAGTATGAGAGCAGAAAAAATGTCCTTAGTTTCCACTGTTTGTTGTTGGTGTTTAAAATGGGGGGTCATGGTTGCATTTGAGCAGTTATATTCATACAGCAAAAACAGAAGCAAAAACAGATTAAAAGAAAACATTATTCTTTTGTAAGACAATCGATGGCCCTTTGTTTGCAGCACACAGCATGATGTCTATGAGGTTCTGTGACTGCCTCTATCTGCAGTTTAAATAGTACTGGTATCAAGTAGCCTGTTTTCATCCATCCTCAATACAGCTTCTGGTTAACTGTTTGAAATTCTTTGGATTTCAACATCTTCAGCTGATATTTGAACATATTTTAAATAATTTCTGATTCTACAGGTTAGTACATACACCTCCACTGTGGGTCTTGAAACTAGAAAAAAAAAATCCTGCATTTGTTCAATTCACTCCACTCAAAATGTCTTACAGTCAATTTTTAGGTATTTAAGTATGCACGTGTTAAAGCATTGTCTTCTCTATTTTGCAGACACCCGACATCATGCTGCAGTGTGGCAGAGATCATGTCGGTGCTTTTCTTCCACACCATGAGGTACCGCTATGACGACCCGAGGAATTTCAACAATGACCGCTTTGTCTTGTCCAAGGTGGGGGGGGTTAAAAGATTTTTGAGGCTTTTGATTCTTTTGTTTTTTTTTTCTTTTGCCCTCCAGAATTCAAACCTTTCAAGTTAATCACTCAAGCATTTATCAGCAAATATATTGCATTTTTTCTGCCCTCCACAGGGCCATGCCGCTCCAGCCCTGTACTCCATGTGGGTGGAGGCCGGCTTCCTAAAGGAGAGCGAGATGCTCAGTCTGTGCCACGTGGACTCCTCCATGGATGTCCACTCAACCCATGTAAGCTGTGATGTACTGTCACACACTCTTAGAATCAAATCTTGGAGCAAAAACATCCTACCAGTTATGTTTTTTTAACTTCTCTGTACATTTACATAAAGGTATTGTGTATATTTCAGAAGCAGCAGTTTATGGATATGGCCACCGGCTCTTTGGGCCAGGGTCTTGGTGTGGCCTGTGGGATGGCTTATACTGGAAAATACTTTGACAAGTCAAGGTAATATCTCTAACATGCCGAAGCACACTGAAACACATGTAAAAAAGACACAGACATAGACTACCTATGTATTAGGTGAGAATTAGATTACATCTTGCATGACCTAATAACAGATAATATTCTAATTTTGGATTCAAGTGTTTTTTGGTGTCATATTTGATCTGTTTTATGTAGCATTTTGTTTTTTTCTGGATTCTGTGGGCGTGTGCTGCGGCTACATGCTCTGCTCTTACGATTCTTCTGCTCTAATAATCACAGGCCTCCCAGTTTTATTACAGTTATTTCTCTGCTTTCTGAGTCAAATTTAAGCAATGTGCTATCAAGCATATATCTATTCTTTATCTCTAATCATCATCATGATACTATCCTTTTTATTTCCTTCTTTTTTTGCTTCCTATTACAGTAAAAATAGTTCATTTTTATTCAAATTTCTGACTCATCTTGGAATATCCAACCCAAATGATACCCCCTATTTTTGAAAATTCCTTTCTTTCCACAAACAAAGACTTCCCATTGAAACAACTGAAGGGTTCTTATTTGAGGCATGTTTCAGAGGCAGGTGTGAAACTCAGCTCACGCCTTCAGGCCCTCAGGAAGCTTTTACCCTGTCAGAGCCGCTTGCAGACCCAACTGTCGAATCAATCTGACTGGAAGAGTGTCAGAGAAGGTTTTCACAAGATCTGCTTTCTCTTGAACGCCCAGTACCCCACCCTGATGTGCACCTCACACATAAATACACTCACACACTTATTGTGCAGTCATGTGTGTTCTCCTCCTCCTCAGTTACCGTGTGTACTGCCTGCTGGGGGATGGGGAGATGTCAGAGGGTGCTGTCTGGGAGGCCATGATGTTCGCCTCCTACTATCAGCTCGACAACCTGGTGGCCATCATGGACATCAACCGCCTGGGCCAAAGTGACTCTGCACCGCTGCAGCATCATGTGGAGAAGTATCAGAGGCGCTGTGAAGCTTTTGGGTAACCATGCAATAAATTGAAATATTATAGCAAAAACTAATAGTGTATCATACTGTTTACGTTTTATAGTTTGATGATAATTCAAGTGGCATTTCAGCAACCATCTTTAACTTCTACATTAAAGCTCTGGTGTGGAACTTTTGACTTGTGTTCATTATGGTGCCACCTGTGGGTTTTCCATCTCTTAGCTCCTTTTTTAAAAATCTTTTTAAAGATATTTATGCCTTTATTTTATAGAATAGGACAGTGGATAGAGTCAGAAACAGGGATGAGAGAGAGGGGAAGAAACATGCGGGAAAGAGGTCAGAGGCTGGACTTGAATCTGACATACCAGAACTGTTTCATCTATCCATTTGATCTGTTTCGCATTCAGCTTTAAAATCTCCAGTACAAAGTGTTTGGGAAAGGCAAGACTTTCCAAAAAAATTCTTGGAAGGTGATTTGTTTCGGTCTGTTACATTATGAGCCAATCAGAGCAACAAGACAAAATGAGATAGAGGGCATGTGCAGCTGCAGTAGTAACCTGAGCTTGACTGATAGATGCTGACGTAGATGATGAATGGTGGAGCTTGTTGGTGGATAAACCTCATGCTAAGGCCAGTGGAAAGAAGTGCAAAATAATTTTTGCTGCTGGCTTACAGTACAACTAAACCCCACCTATAACTCTTGCAAACTCATGCCAGAGCAGGTTGGGAAAAGTTCGCAAAATCTTTTCCATCATGAAAAGCTTTAAGTGCTGTTCTTTGCTCTTTTTTTTAAATAAAAAACGTAGTTCAGTTATACTATAGCTACAGCCAAGCTAATGGCTACACTGGCAGCAGCCATTTGCTATTGGTTTTCAGTACAACTAAACCCTGTCTGTAGCTGTTGCCAAGTTCTGCCCAAATGACGCTGATCGGTCAGGCCCATTTTCAGACCCAGCACAATCATTTCAGATTGCAGCTTTGCAAGATGGATCTGCCAGATGACAGACACGGAAACTGGCTAATCCATCTGCTTTGAAAGATTATAAAGTTGGTACTTTCTTTTTAAGATTTATTTTTGGCCTTTTTGCCTTTATTTGATAGTATAGGACAGGGGATAGAGTCGGAAACAGGGGAGAGAGTGGGGAGAGACATGCAGGAAATAGTGCCACGGGCCAGATTCGAACCCGGGTCGCCTGCGTATATGGCATGCGCCTTAACCACTCGACTACCGGCGCGCCTAAAGTTGGTACTTTCTTAACAAAAAATCTGCCCAATTTTGATATATAAGATAAAGTAAAATTCTTAAGTGTCCTACAAAAGATCTCGTTTGACAATTTCAGGCATAGAAAATGTCCCAAATCACATTCTTCTGTACTTAAAGACCCTGTAAAGTGAAATACAAAATTTTTGTCTTAACACACTAGGTATGGTTGCTGTGAACATGTGAAAATGCTGAGATGTGACTAAATTTTGTATTTAGACCGTTAAAAGTTTTTCAACTCTTTCCTGCCTGGGTTTAATCTGGGCGGGGCAAATATATGGGCTGGGGAATAAGCCCGCCCCTCTAACGCTACAATATAAAATCACAGAGCAGTTTATCTCAGTACAGCCTGTTGTTAGCTGATGTCACTGCCTTTATTGAAAGTTAGCAGTCAGTTAAATGCTGTTTTTGTTCATTGTGAGGTAAATTTGCCAAATCTATCAGCCACAGTGGCTTATGGATCATTTAAAGCATCATAACAGAGATTTGAGCCAGAAAACAGACTTTGTCTCTTCTCTGGCACAGAGCTAGGCAGCTATGCTCTGATCATAAGGTCAATGTAAGGTCAAGGGGCAGGCGTATAGAGTGGTGCAGGAATAAGTCCTAAAACACAGAAGTAAGTTAGCATTTTCCCTAGTTCCCTAGTCTGAAAGTCTATGGGATTTTTGAATGACTTTACAGTTAAATGCTTGAAATAAAGTCTGTGGTGAACACAAGCTCAAGAGAGTTTAACGTTTTATCCTACAACATAAAATACATCTGAAACATGCACCACCTTTGAATTGTGTATCTTTTCACGTCTTAATGAAGGCGGTTGCTACAAGATAGCTAACAAGGACTACAGCGTACTATACGTCATCATTTGAAGTGCGCCAACTGAGCCTGCTGTTCACTTTGATAATCGGGTGATGACGTTAAATTCAGTTGACCGTGTTGTAGGTCAATATACCATGATGTTAGGTTTTTACTTTTGCCAGTGAAATTAACAAACCAGATATGATGCTTATATTATCGATTTGTGAAGATTATCTTTTATGAACCAAACGTGTAAGTTTCATAAACTTTTATTGGACACAGACCTTATTTTCAGCAATAATCTAAAAACCTACTGAAAAATTCCATAGGCTCGATGCAGAGGGAACCCATGCAACGCTAACTTCCACGTTTGACTACAAAATTACGTTACGACGACTGCACCACTCTATGAGGGCTTCAGATTCAGATTGTAGTATTTTTTTAAATTTGAGAGGATAATTTTTTTCCTGAGTGGGCGTGGCTTCAGCTTATTCAACAGACATGCCCACACTTTCCTAGAGAAGATTTTATTGCCTCATTATTCATGATTTTGAAGCTTAGTTTTATAAACTTGGAGATGTTTTATTTGACTGAAATTTGAACTAGGTGTTCATAACACAGGGACCTGTCATACAACAAACCTAAATAAAGATTTATTTTCACTTTACTGGGTCTTTAAAACTAAAGAATTGAGCTGGAACGATGGATATGTTGCACCCTCAGTGAACACCATTTTGGTGATATAGCAGATATTGTACCATAGCATGCTAGCTAGTGGCTAGCAAACGTTAGCATGCTATTGCGCAAGCTAACAATAGCATTTGATAGCTAGCAAATGTCTTATTAGCAACGGCAGCAGAATTCAATCAAGAATAAGACTTTTAAGGCAAAATAAGTTCAGTATCTTTAAGCAAGTAATGTAAACATGCCATAAAAGTTACATAAATCTTACCGTAAGTGAAGTAAGCCATCAGATTTCTATTATAATCGCCCAACTAACTTGCTGTTATGTAGAAGTAGAAAACAGAGGTGGTTAAACTGTTGTCACTTCCTGTCAGTTCAGAACAGCAGTGTGCCATTTGAGACAATACTAACCTGCTGTGATAAAATACTCTACTGCATTTAAGTGTACTGTTATACAGTGTAGTAACAGGAGAAAGCAATTCGAGTCACACTGCTTGTTTGGGTCATGAAAAGGCACCGTATGAACTGATTTTTTTTTTTTTAATCTGCCAAAACTTCTCCTGGGAGCTTTAAGATTTGCTAGCTTTTCCATATCATTTACTGTTGTTTTAATAATTTGATTTGCTTTGCGTGTTTGTAGCTGGCATGCCATTATTGTGGACGGACACAGTGTGGAGGAGCTTTGCAAAGCTCTCAGCCAGGCCCGCCATCAGCCCACTGCCATTATTGCTAAAACCACCAAAGGCAAAGGCATTCCAGGTAACTTTCCACCACTTCCACTGCTCAGCACAGCAAGTGTGTACAATTTGCAAAGGTGCACAGTGTCATTTTCCCATTGTTTATCAGCTTGTTTTTTATGTTTGCAGCTGCAGAGGATAAGCCTGGGTGGCACGCCAAAACCCTGCCTAAAGACATGGCCGAAATGGTAATCAAGGATCTGCAGAGCCGCATCATGAACAGCAGCAAGCACCTGTACCCCCCTGCTCCCATTGAGGACTCCCCACCTGTGAGTCTGAGGAACATCAGGATGCCGAGCGCACCCAGCTACAAGGCTGGAGAAAAGGTTTGACATCACCTATTCTTGAAAGTGTTTCATAAGAATTCAAAGCACTTAAAAGGGATGTAACTGAATGATATTTGAAGATGAAACAACACTTTTTCATTTTTCTGTCTTTCAAGATCTCCACACGGAAGGCGTACGGGGTGGCACTGGCCAAGGTGGGCCGCTACAATGACCGTGTGGTGGCTCTTGATGGAGACACAAACAACCTGACCTACTCAGACATCTTCAAGAATGAGCATCCCAACCGCTTTGTGGAGTGCTACATTGCTCAGCAGAACATGGTACAATTCTCCTGGAAACTCAAGAATTCTTCCCATATTTACAAAACTTAAAGCTCCTTTGAGAAACTTCTGATTTTAATTAAATTTGGTGCTCCCTGTGGGAAAAGAGGTACATCAATCTCTTAGTCGATTTTGAAATGTACATATTGAAGTAAAAAATATACCCTTCTTTTAACTGTATCACTTATTTAGGATCTGGTTGGACAGTGTGCTGTTTACTGCTTCGTCTATTACCTGCCCCCATCAGCATTAATATTAATCAAGAAATAGTCATTATTGGGATAGCCTTGGTCACTTTGGTTGAATATATGGAAAGATCAGTTTGTTTTATAACCTAAAAAAACTCCCCACAGGATTTTGAATCTAAATATTTATTAGCAATGCACACTATATTAGGTTTAATAAAACTTTTGGTTTAATATTCACATTGTTAAACCTTTATCATCTTTAGTATGGGGATTTTGCTGAGTAAACTGCATGCACACTCACATACTGCACATCCCACAGCTGTGACTCTGCGTCTGGCTTATTTAATTATTCATGATATATCTGTAATGTACAGATGAAGAAGACACACTACATTTCACTCCTTATTGTCCATGTTGCTGCTGCTGCTATAGTACCAGTGGTTAGGCAGCACAATTCTTGTGTACCCTGTCATAATTTTAACTCATCTAAGATAAATTATTTGCCGATTGGGTGGTCAGACTTTAATTCCTTGTGTCCAACAGTGGCAGCCGATGTAGGTCAGCCATGTGTATGATGATGAGCAGTCTTGACAAGTGTATTCAGTGGTGAAATATTAATAAGCACAGAAGGGTGGGGCCATCTGGCTAAATGTATGAGAAAGTCAAAAGTTAAATGGCCATATTTGTGCAAAAAAAAAAAAAAAAAAAAAGAAAAGAAAAGGCTCTGTATTTAAATCAAGAGATTGCCTCTGTAAAAAAGACATGTATTTTTAATATTTATTGTATTTATCAATGAAATCTCTGATTTGAATGGAACAACTGCCAGCTAAGCCTCTGAAGTAGCAGTTTGTTTTCTTTGTTTTGCATCTGCAAGAATCTATCCAACATAATATTTGCACTCTCTTGGATTTTATATTGCTTTTTGAAAAGCGTGGAAAGAAACCGTAGGATTGTGCAGAGTTTAGAAGATAGGAGAGAGGAAATTATTTGTAAGAGGAGGCATGCCACTGATCCTTCCATATGGGAGGATAAGCTCTGGAGATTTGGAGAAAACGCTCTACTTTAAGTTCAAAAAGGCGTCTGATATGGTTTGTGCTGCAGATGTTTGACCCTCTGGGAGACCCTTCTGAGTTCAGGCACATCTTACCTGTCTCCATGTTATCTTACACATGAGGTTTGTATGTTTTGTGCTCTTATCTGTACTTCAAACTATGAATTTGTGTTTTAGGTCAGTGTGGCCATGGGCTGTGCCGCCCGTGAGAGGAACGTTGTGTTTGCCAGCACTCTTGCTTCCTTTTTCACCCGCGCCTATGATCAGCTCCGCATGGCAGCCATCTCTGAGAGCAACATTAACGTGTGCGGCTCGCACTGTGGCCTGTCCACTGGTATGTAACCACTGTCAGCCACATTACCCAGCAACACCTGCACAAACCCTCCTTTTATCCCTCACGCTGAAGCCAGACATTTTCACAGTCTCTCTAATGTCAACTGAAAATGGTATCTGTGTGTGTTTGTGGGTGCAATCCTTTCTTGTCCCTTTAATCCGGTGTTTTCCTCACCTACTACCTCCCTTTGGCCTTACAGCTAGTTCACACTCCTTCCCCTTTCCTCCCTTCCTGTCTGTCCTGGAAGCTGTCAGCAGGAGAGCAGGTGTTCCTCTGTTAGTGCAGGTATACTGCATGTACAGTCTGGCTTTATGTCTGTGGATCTGCATGCATCCGCTCACCTGACCTCACAATAACTTATAATAAAGATATTATGAATGTTGGGCTAACCCCACATGTACATATCTCAGGAGAGGAAGGCCCCTCTCTGATGGGTCTGGAGGATTTGGCGATGTTCAGGGCTCTGCCTACAGCGACCATCTTCTACCCCTGTGACGGCGTGTCTACAGAGAAGGCTGTGGAGCTGGCTGCAACCACAAAGGTAACATCTAGTGTTCAGGTCTCACCAGGCCTGCTCGAGAACAGGCAGGGCCCCTGAAAACCCAGAGGATTGTCCCTCCCCAGTTGTGGTTTATCGATGATATCAATGCACCTGTGTTGAATCATTGGTGTTGATGCTAGCGTCCTGGCTAACAGTTAGCTCATTTTGGGGCTGAAAAGTGTGTTAAGCTATTATTGGGGTCTGATGTTCAAATTATTTACTATTGCCACTTTTGAACCCCTTTTCATTACTCTTTCCACCTGTTTGCCATGTTTGTTTCAACACATACCCTATTTTTGCCACTTAAAACCAGTTTTACAATTTTTTTAACCGCTTTTCACAATTGTGCCACTTAAAACCTGTTTTTGCCACTTTTCTCCATTTTTCTGCCCCTGTATACCTTTCTTAACCCATATCATTTTTTTCTCCCATTTTCCTTATTTAGCCTATATTGCCACTTTTGAACCATTTTGCCACTATTTAACTCCTCTTTAACACCTTTCATCCATTTTCTGCCAATTCTCTCCTTTGTTTTGCAATTACTTCATTATTTTTTCCTTAAAGTTGTTTCAGTTCTTTCTACTTTCTTCTCTGTTCTCCTAGCCTGCGCACATCCTGAATTAGCTATGAAGTCTGATATTACTTTCTAAATGGTATAGCCCAATGTACCCATCCACATTGTTAACATTACCAAAAATGGAAACTCTGTTTAAGAAAAGGGATTTAAATCCTTAAAAAGGTTATATCATACTACAGCATGAATAATTAAATAAAACAATTTTTTCATGTTGCTTTGATTAGGGTGGTTATTATTCTGGTTAAATATGAAATAGGATTATCACAGATTAATCTTTACAATGGACCATGATTTTCCTGACCTCCACTGCCCCCCTGGTTGGCTGGGCTCCAGCAAGCTCTCCCCTTTATTCCCCCTTATGGGCAGTCTTGGGTCTTTGATATGTCATTTGTTAGTTGTCCGAAAGTCTCATTGGTGAATGTCCTGTTTCTCTTCATGAAGGGTGTTTGCTACATCCGAACCAGCCGCCAAGACTGCGCCATCATCTACAACAGCAATGAGGACTTCCATGTTGGACAGGCCAAGGTGAGGCGGTGCTTGTGCATGGTGTAGCAGTTAACAGAGAGTAAGGACAACAAGGAAAACAAACAAAACGATCATACCAAACCGTATTTGAAAGAGACGCTATCACATTTTCTTCTTTCAGGTGGTTTACCAGAGCAAAGAGGACCAGGTGACTGTGGTTGCTGCTGGAGTGACTCTGCATGAGGCCCTGGCTGCAGCTGAACATTTAAAGAAAGGTATGGTGAAACAAAAAAATGCATTTAGTGATGTATTAAAAAAACGCAGTACATCAGCCCAACATAGTCGGTAAATATACGTTTTTATAATTAAACAGAGTGGACCAGAGTTTTTTGACAAAGAACTCAACCTGCTGTCTTTTTGCACTTGAAACACTGATGTCAATATTTGCAATGGAATGGGTCGTAGAAAACCTTCAGGATGCTGTTTCTTGCCTCCTCTGACACCTAACCAATGGCAGCATTTACAGGCATAAAAAATTACTATATAGAAATAGTAAATCTTACTGATGGAATTTTTTTGCCTTTGTAGGACAAGGAGACGCATTATTTTTTAGCTCCAGTTTGATTCAAAATTAGCAAAAAAAAAAAAAAAAAAAAAAAAAAATACATATAGGAGCTTTAAATTTTATGATTGCAATTTCAAAACTCTTCCATGTTTGCTCTCACAGTTCTGAGCATTAAACCAGTGCTTCTGAGATTCTCTCTAACAGAATGGATCCTTTACTGATCAGAAAAATACCTGTACTTTTTAGTAAATAAAACTGGTATTTGTGCTTTTTCACTGTGGTGTTTCATTCATTAATTGTCATATTGTATATGATATGCATTATGGTGATTGTGAGTTAATTTCTTTAGCATTAAATTGTGTTTTAAGGGGTAAAAAAAGAACATTCATGTATTAGATTCATTATTATTATGAACATCCTGACCTTGCAGCTGCTATCTTAAAACTCCTGTGAGAAACTTTTGGCCTATGTTGATTTTAGCACCCCTTGTTGGCAAGCTTGTCCCTCTTATCTGATCCTGTCATTTACACGCTAGCCATACTTTCAAACAAAAAAGTCTCTCTTTCAGGCAGACTTTTCAGACATTATTCTAAAAAAAACAGTCTTGTTATTGATGGTATTGCTGGCTATTTTTAGCTCATAAAGATGCCTCATATTAAATTAAGTCTGTGTCCAAACCAGCTAAAACTTTTATAACAGCATCTTTCAGTTGCAGCAATGTAAATTATAGTATCATCTATTACGTAAGGATTCTCACCTACA
Organism: Cheilinus undulatus; assembly: GCF_018320785.1. Taxonomy (NCBI): domain Eukaryota; kingdom Metazoa; phylum Chordata; class Actinopteri; order Labriformes; family Labridae; genus Cheilinus; species Cheilinus undulatus. The sequence continues at coordinate 31,707,674 of NC_054867.1, read as the reverse complement.
ATACCTGACATTCCAGAGAGGATCTCAGTCAGGGTCATCGACCCCTTCACTATCAAACCCCTGGATGTGAAAACCATCATGGACCACACACGTGCCACCAGAGGACGCCTCCTCACTGTGGAGGACCACTACTATGAAGGTAGGTCTGCAGTAAAGTCGCTCATACTGTGTTCAGCTTCTACATAATGCATGGCCACCACCAACCGAGCAGCAACAAGCTCCTCAGTGTGATGCAGCTGGAGCCCAATCATTGGCCTGCGATGTCGGGTGTGTTGCGGTGGCACATTTTCATTGGTTCAGTGAAAGAGCGCAGTGCGGTGGCGTTCGCTTATTGGCTGATGGGAGGCTGACTGTTGTGTGCAGACAAGGTATTGGTTTTGTGGTGCATTTTTGTAAGTGTGAGAGTCAGAGAGGCAGAGTGCTGTCAGATTTCCTTAACTGAGCGTGTGCCCGTGGGGCTCTCTGTGACCTAGATAGCACAGACAGCCAGGCCCCGTGTCTGTGAGGGAGAGAGGAAGGCTGATGGCATGGACACCATTAGACAAAGGGTACTGGGCATCAGTTAGATGTTAGGTATCTCATTCAGTTTACATAAGAATCAGACAGTGATATAGTGCTAACATACTAGGATTGAACCTGTTTGTAATGGTTTCTTTTCCTTTAAGGTGCTTGTTTTAAGTTTAGTTTCCACTTATTTCACTTTATTCCCCATTTCCCAACATGTTAGGGGACATCAGAATAAAATTTAAAATCAGGGACATGGAGCACAGAAGGCCTTGTGGACGAGTTGCGCGCAAAGTCCGGCCTGTGGCACCTGTCCGTCATGTCTCTCCCCACCCTCTTGTCCCTGTTTACTATCTATTCACTTTCCTCTTTCTTCTCCATCAATAAAGGTAAAAAAAAATCCTCCAAAAATGTCTGTAATAAAAATCAGGGATACATTTTGAAGTATGTTGGGGGGGCTTGGGAGGTAGAGCAGACGCCCCACATGCACTGTTCAGCTAACAGCTGTCCTTTGTTGCATACGTTTAATCAGATATTATACCTAAGCTGATTTTCAATTTTTTCATTCTTACTAAATATTGTTTATGAATATGAGTAAAGAGGAAGGATGCTCACAATGCAAAAGAGCCCAATAAGTACTAAATTTAAACATATTTATCAGAGCACGTTGAAAACTTATTTCACCATTGATTTCTAGAAACACCCTACACAGTCAGAAAGCAATAGTGCCAAATTTGTCCTGCTCACCTGGCTTAAAAACCTCAGAAAGTTTTTTTCCCGTTAAGATTTTTTGTGTTCAAAAAAGCTAGTTTAAGTCTTTTAAGCTAGATAGTGGTCATCTCCATCAGATGGTGGTTTTATGCTGTTCATTTTGGAAAAAAAAAAAACAGCATAATCCTCAGTTACTTTATGCTGCTCCTTTGTTAATTTAACAGCTAATCTATAAGCAATACTACAGTGGCCAGGAAGTCCAGTACAAAATAAAAAAAGCCTGAAGCACTTCCACAAAACTTGAAACAGATTTAACAAAGTCAGATAAAAAAAATACACAGTCTGAGACACTTTAACAAAAAAAAACTTGAAACAAATTTTAAAAGTCAGATAAAAGATGACAAAGCCTGAAACACTTTTTTAAAACTTGAAACTCAGGTGACTTTTGTACAGAAGCCCTAAAAGGCCATGTATTCACATATATATTACTTACTCAGTTTTCCCGTAATAACAGGATAAATTAACTCATTATCACAGTTAAACAAACATTGCTTTCATGACAAAACCAGCTTTATCTCAAGATAACAACGAAAACTAGAAAAGCACTCGGAGAGTGCAGACCTCCACCATTAGCACTATCTCCCAATATTGAAGAATCCTTTAAAAAAATTCCTGGATCTGTCCCCATGTGCCCCCCACCACGGTATTTGCCGATTACTCCCTCCCCAGTGGGGTAGAAACACGGTGAGGCAAAGCATTTGTTGCGCTGAGGTTGCCAACAGATGCACCCATGGTCTCACTGGACGACTGGAAGTCATGGCAGAGGGCTGAATATTCCTCTATTCCTCCTAGCATTGTGAGTGTTCTCACTACAATTGGCTGTCTTTCTCTCTGTTACACTCCGACTCGTCTCCTCGCTCCTTCTCCTTTCAAAGTCTATAAACAAAAAAACTTTGAATAGAAACACACCCAAAATGCTGCTGGGGTTGAAGTTACTCATGTCTGCCATCTCCTGGTGTAAAGTGGTAACAGCGCAGACCTCCACCATTAGCCCTATCTTCCAATAGTACAGAATCCTTAAAAAAATTCCTGAATCCAGACGGTGATCTGGATCACTCCCAAAATCTAATTAGTTCTTCCTTATGCCATTTCTGACATTTCCTGAAAATTTCATGAAAATCCGTTTACAACTTTTTGAATTATGTTGCTAACAAACTAACAAACAGACAAACCCACCCGATTACATAACCTCCTTGGCGGAGGTAATAAATCAAGATCACAAGAAAACCAACAGAAATGATTCGTTATCACGAGTAAATGGAGGAAATAGTATATGTGAATATAAGGCCTTTTAGGGCTTCTGTACTTTTGGCATTTTATGCATTACCTTTATGTGTTTTACATTACATGTAGTTTTTCTTATTTGAAATTTTTCATGAAATGTAATTTTTTAAAAAGTTTTTCAGAAATTGTTATTTTGTATCAGACATTGTAAATTCAAACCAAGTTTTGTAAAAGTTATTTAGACTTTGTAATTTTGTATTGAGCTTTTTTGTACATTTGTTTCTTAAAATATATAACAATTTGGGGTAATGTAAATTTGCTTTAAGCTTTGTAGAAATGTTTCACACTTTGTAATTTTGAAATGTACTCATGGGCCACCGTACAATACTAGTTTGTTTAAAAAGATTTGTTTATATGGTTAATATTGAAGATTAAGTTAGAAAATCATGAAATGTAGAGATGAATACTTTAGATGCGTGAAAAATTGAATAAAACATAAAAATAATGCACTTTATCATTAGATATTATTACTGAAAACCAGTATACAACAACATAACTGAAAACTTGACATTCATCTTAAATTGATAAGATAAAAAGTACATTTTAGTCTGTCTGAATGAGTTGACAAAAATTGTGATATGGTGGGCAAGACAGCCACAGTTTGGAAAATTTGATTATTACGTGAATAAGTCAAGTGGGTAATTGTAATGGCATTTCTTACTATTCCCTTCCTTTTTTGCACACATATTTTTGTGGGAAAGATAAAAACAACATATGAATCCACAATAAAAGGAACATCTATTTTTGTATTCCTATACAAAAGGCTTAAATTTAAGTTGTATGTAAGTTTTATGTAAAGAGCTCAACCAAACACAAAGTAAAAGCTGCTGTTACATTACAGCATAAGTAATGAAACAATTTGATGTTGATGTATGACAGTTACAGTTGATTTTCCTTTCAAAATTTGATTTATTTTTCTACAGGTGGTCTTGGGGAGGCCGTTTCCTCAGCTATGGTCAATGAGTCTGGATTTCATCTCCAACGTCTGGCTGTGTCCCACGTCCCCCGCTGCGGCAAACCTCACGAGCTGCTCAAAATCTACGGCATTGACCGTGACTCCATCGCGCAGGCTGTCCGCAAGATGCTCAGCAGCTCTACCAATGCCAAGTAACTTTCCTCCTTGCCCCACCCACCTGTCTCATCACTTCCTTGCAGCTGAGGATTATCAGTCGAGTAAGTTTTTGATTCACATGATACCCAGCTCTTAAAAAAAAAAAATCCTTTACTGTGAATGCCCCTAAGTGTGTACTGAAGTAATGTGATTATGTGTCGTACACTTTGAAGTAGATTTCCACCTTTTTGACCCTTCTTTTAAGCATCTATCACCTCACACAAAAGGACAGAGATATGCACATATCCTCATCATTCAGAAATTCAAACGTGGCAGTAATAATCATACTATGTGATGCTCTTGTATGTGTGTTTTTTAAAAGCTCTTTGATTCATCTGGAAATGTTTTTATATTGTTCTGATGTAGCCCTTAATTTACTGGGTGGGGCCTAGCTTTAAAGTCAGTGTTTATCATGACCACAGTGTCAGAGAGAAACCAGCTCAATTGTTGTTTTGTAGAAGGTAGTGGGGAAAAAAATCAAACAAATGTAGGTAGGTCATAAAGAGCAGTCACTTAAAATCACATCTTAAGACTATGTAAACTGTTGTGCTTTTAATAGTTACATAATTTCTCTTCAGCACTGTATGTTTCCATCTACCTACACACCTCCATGTTTGTTTGTGCAAGCCGTACAACTGGAGAGGAGCAGCAGTGTGATGATAGTGGCATCGTCTTTTGTAAAACTTAAGGTGGAGGGACTGACAGCCCCTTAAGTGCTGAAGAGAGGAGACTGTGAGTGTAAAGGTAGAGTGACATCTGACTTGTGAACCCAAGAACAACACTTTCTTTGTTACTTGAAATTTTGTATGTACCTTACTTTCATGTAATAAAGCCCTCTGCATTTGAAACTGTGTCTAAGAGAGTTTGTCCTTTTCTCTTTATCTGTCCCTTTCTCAATGTTTGCTAAAACTCAGTGCTAAAGCAACATAACATATATACATAACAAAGCAACAACGTAACATATCTAAAGCTGAGCACATAAAGCAGCTATGTAAGCTACATATATACATTATCAATGTTGCTATGTTTGCTACAACCCACATTGCTATAACTAACTTAGCTACATTGGCTTGTGTAGTAATGAAAATTATGTAGCAAGCAAACTTTTGTTAGCTTTAGCTAAAGCTAACAATGCTAAAGTAAGCTACTTTTTGTGTGATTACTTCTCAAAACGGTCTTTACATAATTTAATCCCAGATGAGACCTTTTTCTCTATTTTATTTATGAAAAATATTGAACTTGAATAAATAGTTTGTAGGTGATTTCTGTCTAGCAGGATGAAGTAGTTCAATAAGTTGCATCATGAAAACCGAGTTAATGTGTGACTTACTACTAATGGAATATTTGCATTGTTAAGCATGTTGAATGAATGAATGAATGAATGTATGAATGAACGGATCCTTTATTTCCCCTTTGGGGAATTTGTCTTGCACTAAGAGCATAAAAAACACAAATACAAGACATGAACTTCCACACTGGTTACCACATAATAACAAAACATCAAATCAATAAATTACATCATTTAAATGCATCATTAAAGCACTGCATGATTCTATGAGAGGACTGTCAGCATTTTCAATAAAGTGCAGAGTGCCACATTCAAACTGAACCATCAAAGCTCATTCATCAGCTCTATGGTACAAAGACTGTGATGTCTCTTTTTGTCCTATTCTTGAGTATTCTGTACTTCAAGGTTAAGAGCTCATTCTCAGACCAGAGGGGGTGCATTGACTCAGCTATGATCAGCTAGATTCAGTATGTACCAGTCTTCCAGGAAGGAAATGCTGCACATTTACTCCTCAGTTATCAGTACCTTATTTAACAATACCATCTTATCCAGTTAACACACACAAACAAAAAATTTGTAAAACACTTCAGCATGGTACCGTCAATCTCATGTGTCAGCCTCTGAGCAGCTGCATTTAACAGATATTTTTTCTAACCTATCAATAATTGTGTCAATAAATAGCCTTGTAATGACTGAATCATTACAGTGTGGGATTTAGTTGTTGGTGTACTTAAATCCATGGGAAGCTTCTGTACTGTTGTACAGTCCAAAGTCCTGTTTTAAGATCAAAGTAAATTCTGAATTTCATTTGTAAATCAAGGTCCCAGAGTCTGGAGGAAGAGGAGCAGAGTCCAAAGTGCTTGAATTCCAGTGTTTTCAGTTTCTACAGTCAGTGGTGGTTTAGGGTGTCATGTCATCTGCTGCTGCTGGTCCACTGTGCTTTATCAAATCCAGAGTCATGACTCCACGCCATGTCACATAGATGTAGAAATACGTGTAAAAGGAGCTCCAATCAAGTAATAAGTGCATAAATGAGCATGATTTTCCAAAAAGTCAACATTTCTGTAGAAAAAAATCCTATTTTTGGACTGCTTTTTTTGATAGTCTAATATTTTGAGGTAGTGGATTTTTGATTTTGAAATTGCAGTTTATACTGACTTTTAGCGCCCCCATGATCAAGATAGTACCTTCAATTCCTGCTGCCTGCTTTCTTGTCCTGTTAAAGCTTAAGGATGGTCTCTGCTGAAAATCCCATTCTGTTGTTTTCAGCAGGTACACATATAACTTACATCTTTGCTGTGAAAAATGTCAACTAAACATGTTCATACAGAATACTATAAGTCATTTTTATTGCCCCTTCTCCATGTCAGTGATTACGAGCATGAAAAATAGCCAAGAAATATTTGTTGCTTCAGCTGATGACAAGGAGACATCAGTATTCATTTCATTTCAGTCGGTTTCTCACAAACTTAAAACTTCTCACAGTAGCTTTAACAACAGTATTGTTTCTCTGTACTATTTGTTCAGTAAATTATTCAACCCCTCACTCTACATCCCTGTTTCCGGATAGATTTATGCATCTCCAAGTCAAAATACAACTTCATGAAACACTCTTGTCTTTGACCTCCTTGGTCAACACCAGTGTGGTTGCAGACTCCATCTACCACCAAGGACGCCGTCTCTCTCTCAGCTTCCTTTGATACAAAGAAAACACTCAGATCATACAAATACCATCAGTTCAGTTTTCAAACACTTAATTCAGCCTGTATAAAATAAGAACAAAGTATGTACCATAAAATTCCTTTTTATGCATTCCTACCTTAGAGATCTGCACTTCCGTATGGCTCCACAGAAGGAAAACATTATAAGTCCACATCCAGGAGACAGAAAGCAAGCTAGGACAAGAACAGCATGTTAAAACTGACTATTCTATCCTAGAGTATGTTTTTATGTTACCCATGTCATGTAATTTACCGTGATATGATTTCAAGTTCAGGATGGCGACAAGAAGGGCAGAAAGAAATCCGAAGCAAACATCTAAAGAGAGAAGGGGATGTTAGGGGGTGTCATACCAGTTCATAATAAGAAGAATATGCAACTGTTGAAGTATAAAATTTGGTATACTACAGGCACCAGCAATTCTCCAACTACAGTAAATCAACACTGATCATTGGAACTTTGAAAGCATAGTTGATCAGCTAAAAAACATGCATTGGCTAAGGCAGAGGTTGTTAACTGGTCTAGCCTCAGGACCCACTACCGCCTCCATCACCAGAAATAGTGACCCGAAATTTCCAAAATGCTGCCTAAGATGGCCCAAACTGCACAATACTGTACAGTACTGTACAATGCACAGTATATGACTGAACAAATGAGACGGGACAAAACAAACAAGTTTAAGGCAACAGTTGCAAGAAAGAGTATGCAAACCCTTTGAAATGCTCTAGTTTCCTGCGTTAATTGGTCATCAAATGTGATCTGATCTAAGTCACAAGTATAGACAAACATCATTCATAGTGATGCTGGAAAAAGTAAATGAACCCTTAGAAAGACTCCAAAAAGACCTAATTTAGTCAGGAGTTAGCACATCTGAAGTCCAATCAATCAAACACGATTTTAAGCCAAGTGAAGAGCTTCTGTGACTTATAAAAACACTTTTTGAGTATAAAAACAAGTTTTTGAGTTCCTTCTTCACAAGAAGCATTTGCTGATGTGAACCACGCCTTGCAAAAAGAGAGATCTCAAAAAAACCTTTGATCAAGAATTGTTGAGTTGCACAAGACTGGAAGGGGTTACAAAGCCATCTCAAAGACTTTAGGTATTCACCAGTCTACAGTCAGACTAACTGTCCACAAATGAAGATGATACAATACTGTTGCTACTCTCCCTAGAAGATGGTGTCCAGCCAGGTGGACTATAAGGGTACAAGACAGAATGCTCAAAAAGGTATAAAAAGAACCCTAGAGTAAGAGCTTAAGGCTCTTAAACCCCCCACCCCTGGAAAGGCTCTCTTAAAGGAATCATTTGAACAAGTCAGCATCTCTGTTCATGAGTTCAAGGAGCACCTTGATACTATACAACACTACTGGGAAAATGTTTTGTGGACTGATGAAACTAAGGTTAAGTTATTTTGGAAGAACACACAGCTCTACATATGTAAAAAAGGTTACTGCATACTAACATGAGAATATCATCTCCACAGTGGAGTACATTGGAAAGAGCGTCAGGATTTGGGGCCACTTGCAATCATTGAGAGGTAAATAAATTCCCAAGTTTATCAAGGTATCCTACAGAATAACGTTTGGTGGCTGCCCGCCGGCTGAGACTCAGAAGAAGATGGGTGATGCTGCAGGACAATGACTCTAATAATGAAAGTAAATCTACTACAGCAGACCTGAATCCAATAGCGATGCTGTGAGAAGACCTCAAAAGAGCCGTTCACACCAGACATCCTAAGAGTATGGGTGAGCTGAAGCAGTTCTGTCAGGAAAAATGGTCCAGAATTCATCCTGAATGTTGTGTAGGTCTGATTAGCAGCTACCAGAAGTGATTGGCTGAGGTTATTACTGCCGAAAGAGGTTCAACCAGTTATTAACTCCAGGGTTCATGAACCACTGGTGTGGTATTAGGTTAAGCACATTGTGTTTGTCCATACTTGTGACTTAGGTGCAGACCAGTAACCTGTTGCACCAGCTATGTGTAAGTTCTGTTTTAAGTTATGATGTAAAGTCTATCCTAAACCCTACGGTGAAACAAGTTAAGTTCTTACTTAAGTTGTGTCATTGTTCAGTTGCACCACAGAGACCTAAGGTTGATCTTAACTAGTTTACATCCAAACTAACTAAAATATTGTTGCAGATATGATACTTTCTCTTACTGTAACCAATCAATGAAAAGCATTTTGTTTTCTACAGATGCTAACGGCTAAAAATAACGTATGCTAACTGCAGATAGGAGAGCGTAAACTTTGTCATAAGTTAGAACTTGCGGGTGCAACCCATAGCAGATCACATTTGATGAGCAATTAATGCAGAAAACTAGATAATTATCTCCGCCAAGGAGGTTATGTGATTGGCAGGGTTTGTTAGTTAGTTAGTTTGTTTGTTAGCAACATAACTCAAAAAGTTACGGACAGATTTTCATGAAATTTTCAGGAAATGTCAGAAATGGCATAAGGAAGAACTGATTAGATTTTGGGAGTGATCCTGGTTCCCGTCTGGATCCAGGAATTTTTTTTAAAGGATTCTTTACTATTGGGAGATAGGGCTAATGGCGGAGGTCTGCGGTCTCTGAGTGCTTTTCTAATTTCAAATGGATCAAATACTTTTTCTTGCCACTGTAATTACAGGAGCCCTGAGAAGACATGAATACATATGCTTTATTGTTTCCCTTGATAAAATGCAAGTTTTAGTTGCTCTCAAAAGATCTAGACCAGTGGTTCTCTGATCCGGCCTCAGGACCAACCAGTCTGTCTTGCAACAGATCCTGACTCACGTTTCCAAAAAATTTTCAACAACATGTGTTTAGTTAACTGAATATATATATTTACCTGATATAAAAAAGAAAAGGGACAAAACTGACAAATTCTATACCCCCTTTCCCCATCATCATGTGTCAATTTTTGGCAATTTTCCAGAGAACTTTTGAAATTGCCTCATGAGAAAAGTAGACATTTATTGCAAGAAGAGCAGATAAATTGGTTAGAATTTTGATCAAATACTTTTGCCACCATTTTATTTTTCAGACACCTAGTCATGACCCACTAAGAACTGCTCCGCGACCCACTTTTGGGTCCCGAACCCATCAGCTGAGAACCAATGATCTAGACAAATTCACACACTGTCAAGTTATTTCAAGATAACTGGAAACATCTCTGCAACCGACTTTTGGTTCTCAATCTAACAGCTGAAATCAACTGGGCTAAGATATCAATAAAGAAAACATCCAGTTCAAATGAAACATGTTAACGATTATTAATATATATAGGTTAACAACAAAGTGCTAAAGTATAATATAATATACAGTACAATGCAATATTATTGTTGTCAACATAACAGGTACTACAAAAGTGTGTGTAAGTTTCCATCAATACAATATTAAAAGAAATAAAAAAATTGCTTTCAGAAAAATGTCCCACAATAATATAGTAATAAAAGTAGGCTTAATAACGCAGTGAACACATTATATGTAATTGATTTAGTGAACATGTACCTCCTCTGTCATAGGGAACGCCTTTACATTTCTTAGTGTGGGGTTCTTTGTCTGAAAGGAAACATACAGATAAACACTGATGTCATCATTTCTTCACCAAAACAAATGCAACATACTCTCAAATGACATGTTTAGCATTCAAAAAATGAAAAATAACACCTCATTGTAATAAATAAGACAGCAATGACTATTTGTGTCATATAGAGTTCAGCTTACCTAAAATCAGGCTTGCAAACTCAAACAGTAAGGTGAAACCGGCACCCACAACAGCTGGCGCGCTTACAGCTGAAATGATACAAAAACACCATTGAATTACTGTATGTGAGTTTTAGTTAGATTATTTGAAATGGCTGTAAGTAGATTTTATGAGTGGACTTACGGCGGAAGGGGCTGTAGAGAGCCGTACTCCATCCCAGACCAAAGCAGATTGAAAAGAAGTGGATATATTTGTCTGAAATTTTTACAGAAATTCATTAGTATGTAGGTAATTGAGTCTATAAATCTGTTTTTTTTTATGGTATTGTGTGCCACCACCCTCAATGTTTAAATAATGTACATACAGTGTTGATAATAGTTTACAAGGTCCTTTATGTTTATCTGAAAGAAAAACAGCATCATGCTTTCTTTGGCAGAGACAGACTAACACAAACTGTTGAAATGATAAACACAAGGTAGGTTGTTGCTAGACACACAGAGAGAGGGAAGAAGACCAAGAGAAAGAACAGGAGCTAGAGACCAGTGAACAAATATATACAGCAATATAAAACTGTGATAAACACGTATAGTAAGGGATGAATAAACAACAGGACAGGTGAAAGACCCAGAGACTCAGAAACACAAGTTTACCTACCATCTCTGTTCAGCAGCAGGTTGACTCTCCAGACAGGTGCAACAATGACAGGACCTAACCCTATACACGAGGAGGGCAAATTCCACTACCTGTAAAACCACTCTGTCTAGAATAGATATGCACGAAACAAAGGAAAGTTTCAGCCAAGCTAGTTTTACTTTCACATTTGATTCACTCACAGTAAAGCACGATATTGTGCATGATTGTTTTATTTCTGGCACAAATGTTGACAAAAAACAAGTGTCAAAATTAAATCATTTTACATAAAATGTGTCAGGATAGACTGAAGCTGGCTTTGAGCACTTACTGGCTTATTTTAGCCTATCCTGAAGTCATCCAGAATAACCAGAAGCTCAGCACACATTTTCATATGTCTCATAACGTCACTCCATAAACTTATAAACATCTGTATTTAACATTTTATCTCACTTTGCAGGTTATACTTGGAAATTTCTGGTTTACATGTTTTATGTAGGACTTCCAATAAAGTTAATCATTTACAAATACTCCCAAAAACTTACTTTCATCAGCTCTTTCCATTTCTATTTGTTCTCTTCAGTTTTACATCAAACAACATATTTTTTGTTCTACTTTCATTGATAGCTAATTAAAAACAATGTATTTAATTTTATCAGTTCTATTTCTACTGCTTTCAACAATGTATTAATGTCCCCTCCAGAACAAAATTAATGAGTGCCATCTGCAAACATTACAAATTCTAATGTATCATTTACTGTAAAATTATAATTTATATAAAGTATAAATAACTTAGAGCCAGACACTGAACTTGTGGTCATGGCTTAAAGTCCCTGTAAAGTGATTTAAAAAAATCTTTATTTTACTTCTGCTGTATGACAGGCCACTGTGTTCTGAACCTTTAGGCAAATTACAGATATGAAAAATATCTTTTAGTTTGTAAAATTAAGCTTCAAAACCATCAAAAAATAAGGCAGTAATATCTGCTCTAGGTTGGTGTGGGCATATCAGTTCAATGAGCTGAAGCCACACCAACTCACGAGAAATTTGATCCCTCTCAAAAATTAAAAACAGAGCTTCTGATCAGCGCAGCTGCCTGACTCTGTGCCAGAGCAGAGAGAGACCGAACATTCACAGATATATTTAGGCCTAATTCTTAAGATTTATGTATTTCAATTGCATATAAAATTTCCATCCATTTGAATTACTTAGATTTAACATAAACAGGCCAATAAACTTTATGTGCTGCATATTTGTCACTCAAATGTAAATGAAACAACTAAAAATGAGATTTATGTAATAATACCAATAAACCCAATGTGTTTTGAATAAACAATGACAGATTTATGTAAACCTGATGTAAACCAATCTCAAATTTTAACTTAATGAATCATGTTTGATCCACAGCTCATCATATTTAAACTATATTCATATGTTTTTAACTGATTAAATTTGTTTTTGCAATTAATAGATTTATGCTGATTTTAAAGAATTTGAATAAATAAATTCCAAAAATTTAATCATTTAATCAAATAGATGTAAATACTTAAAAATAAACTATGCCATGATTCATTTTTCTGAGTGAAGTTGAGGATTAAATTTACTGTTTTTTGGCAAAAATCTCTCTGTTATGATTCTTTTAATGACCCGTAGGCTACCATAGCTGATAGATTTGGGAAATTTTCCTCACAAAAACACAGTATGTAGCTGGATGTTAACTATGGATGAAGGCAGTGACATCGGGTAACATCAGACTGCACTCAGATGAACTGCTCTGTGAATTTACATCATTACAGCATCAGGGAGAGTGGGGTAATTCCCCATCAAGACTGGTGATGACCTGGGCTAAGATTTTTGACCCGCTCAACTAAATCAAGCCATGAAAGAGGTGAACAAATTTCTACCGGTTTAAATTCAGAATTCAGTCACACATAGATCTCAGTGTTTTCACGCGTTTACAGCAACCTTATTCCAACATATCTAGAGTGTTTAGACACAAATTTTTTATTTCACATTACAGGAACTTTAAAGATGAAAATGACATGAAAATCTGAGGAAAGCTTTCACAGTTCTTTTCAAATATAAACACGTAGATGAATGATTCATTTACATCTAAGAAAATGTAGTCTTTGGTTCACAAATTAAATGCTGTGTAGAGCTGTATTATGTAATCAAATTAGAAAGAAAGTCTAATTTGATTTTCTAAAAGCCTTAGTAACATAAAAAAAGTAGCTTATATTACTTTATCCAGAAATGTTTTGTTTAGATGGGGCAACATCCTTAATCAGGATACAAATAAAGCAATTTTCTATATCGGATTAAAGCATCAGCAACTACTTTAGAAATTCATTATCTTTTCAGTTCTTTAGTTCAGGAAGAAACGCAACATAGCTCAAAGTTACACTTTTGGTCCTAGCTTTCTTACTTTTATGTTTTCTCTTTTTTACCATTCAACATCAAATATTTCTGGGTCTGTGGAAAGGTAAATAATGTCAGACAGTAACACATAAACAGATAAATAAATCCCTTAACCCTCAGATCCTACTTCGTCCATTTTGAGGAAATTCATCATTTTTATCTTCATTATTTTGAGTTGATAGTCACATTTTTATAGATTGAGGCATCAAATTTGGCCAAAATTATTATTTTTCTACAAATTAAAAAAAAAAAAAAGATTTGAAAATAATGTGTTGCCTATAGAACTCTACTGACCCCAAATAGCTCCATCCATCCTTGTTTGTCCGAAATCTGGACAATAGACTTCCATTAAAAACACGTTTTTTGACTGTGTGTCTATGGCACCAAAACAACATATAGCAACCTTTTCTATGTAGTCAGTCAATCACCAGGGCCCTTAATTTCACCATTCCACAGTGATCCAGCAGATAGTGCCAGCGCACCATTTTAACCCCTTCAGCAATGCACATGCAGGATTTCTTCCACGGACTCAGAGTGTGTGAAGCCCTGTTTCATCCACTAAACATCATCAGAATTAAATGAAACGATTCATGCCACTAGATATGGATGTCTGAGAGTGGGCTACATGTGTAAGGAAAGGTTGTGTGCTCCTACATGTGTGCTCGGGTGCAAATCTGCGGCTATGTTTACAATTGGATATCCCGGAAGTGGAGTGTTTACAGTCAAAAATGCTACTTCCGGGTTCTGCAGACTGGGACTAAGAAAGGGGGACATTTGGACAATTTCAACTTTGTCTCCACTTCATAGCAAGTGGATGGACATGCATCGGGATGCATGGGTCCTTTTGATCAATAGGAGAGAATATATCACATCTCAAATATGCAGTAAAATTTATGCGTGTAATGAGCGTAATCGCGGTCACATTTTGGTTAGAGGTGGAAATGCATGTGTTCGTGATTTATATCCTACATATATCCTCTGATTTTTTATGCCTGTACATAAAATGAACCTAACATGAACAAATGAATTCACTCTCATATGATTTGGTAGAGGAGGAGGCGTGTTTTTCACTCCGATAGACTCATCTGTTTAGCATGGACGCTATCTCACTGAATCCAACTCGTAAGCATAGTGTACAATAACTGGCATAAAAAGGGTGTAACATTTATTGATTAATTAATTGATTGATTTTTAGTGGTCAGGATTGAAGTTGTTGAAGAGATTCTAGTCAGTGAAAGTTAAAAAAAGAAATTAAAAAGGGTGTTTTATTAATAGTTTTCTGTATGTCCAGAATATGGACAAACAAGGACAGATGGAGCTAAAATATGGCATTTGGCACTACAAAAAAACATTTCAATGCATCAAAATCAATTTTACTACTCATCGTTGGCATGGCCAAGACTGTATTTATCAAAAAAGGTTTTTCTTTCTAGACCATTCTGCATGGGAAATATGGTGTTTTTGTGTTTTTTTTTAACCATAAAAAATAACAGTGACATGGTGTACAACAACTGGCATAAAAAGGGATTAACATTGAATTTTTTTTAGTGGTCAGGGTTGAAGTTGTTGAAGAGATTTGAAGCAAAGAAAGTTTAAAAAAATGTTGAAAAATGATCATTTTATTACGGAAGAGTATTAGGGCCACTGAAAAAAAAAATTTGAGACAATTTTTTTTTTTTCACTTGTAAGAAAAAAGTCAGAATTCTGAGATTAAAGTCAGAATTCTGAGAAAAAAGTCAGAATTCTGAGATTAAAGTCAGAATTCTGAGAAAAAAGTCAGAATTCTGAGAAAAAAAGTCAGAATTCTAAGATTAAAGTCAGAATTCTGAGAAAAAAAGTCAGAATTCTGACTTTATTCTTCAAATGAAAAAAAAGTCTCAAATTTTTTTTTCTTCAGAATTCTGAGATTAAACTCAGAATTCTGACTTTTTTCTCAGAATTCTGACTTTTTTCTCAAAATTCTGACTTTAATCTCAGAATTCTGACTTTAATCTCAGAATTCTGACTTTTTTCTCACAAGTGAAAAAAAAATTTTCGTCTCAAAAATTTTTTTTTTTCAGTGGCCCCAATACTCTTCCGTATTTTTATTAACAGTTATCTGTATGTCCAGAATATGGACAGACAAGGACAGACGGAGCTAAAAATATTACAAGGGAGCGACGATTAAAGCGTAAAGTATGGTTCCTGCTCTTCAGCTGTGGTTTCCTTAGGAAGCCTCTAGATGGCGGCACTGAATTGAACTACTCAATACGTCACCGGCTCCCTTCCAGGCTCCGAAATGCAATCTGGTATTTGAAGGCAGTATGTTAGCTTAAGGGCGAAGTCATGAGGATACTGGAAGCATATTTAAAACTACAGTTCCCGTCATACTTACGTATATTTGAATGTCGTCGGGGTAGCTTTTTCTTATCGATGATCTCAACTCAAGTTTCCTCTGTCAACCCGAAGAAGAGGCTGTGAAGAAAACTCCTCAAGAATGACAAAAGTATTGTCTTGTTCGAGCCTCGTCGACGTCTATGGCGGGAAAAGCCAACGGGTACGAAGCGCTATTTAAGTCCCAACAATGCGGTTCAAACAAAGAAGGCAGTGATTTGCGGTCTCGGTGGTTTTCTGTGCTGCTCCTGCTAGCCAGGGCTAGGTCTCGTTAAGTTCCAGTTGGGAGCTCCCCAAGATGTCCATGGAGGAGCAGAAGTATCCCGAGGCGGAGCTGGTGACTGAGGCCGGGCCGCAGTGGCTCCAAGCCGAGGTCGAGCGTCTCACCCGGGAGCTTCGTGAAACGACCCATGAGAAGATCCAGGCGGCTGAGTACGGGCTCGCGGTGCTGGAGGAGAAGCAGCAGCTAAAGCAGCGATTTGATGAGTTGGAGACGGAGTACGAGACTGTCAGACATGAGCTGGACCAGCTGAAGGAGGTAACCTGAGGTCATAGCCACGCAACCTGGCACTTTTGAGATATCATCGGTGGCTGTAACGTTAACTGTATTAGAATATAACGGTAACGTATGCGTTACCGGTTGTAATGTAGGCACAGCAACGCTCAACATTCTAATTTCCAACTGGTTTTGAACGTGTCCTCCAGAGCCACACATAGGTCTGGTTTCTTGGAGGAAGAGAAACATACAAAGAGAAATTATTAGATAAGGTCTGTCTTTGGCGGTAGGACAAATTAAATTACCTGCAGTCTATTCATTTGTTCGATGAGAACTAACTGTTGCGTGGCATAGTGTGTTATTCACACTGAAAAAAAAAGATAATACTTTTTGATCTCTTGCCCGTACTTGCTCTTGGTATGTAGGCTGGCATCTGCAGCTACTGTTATGTCAAATGAACATGCTAGCACAGGCAACCTGCTGTTAATTTATTGGGTATAATGAAACAAGGGTTGTCACGATACCAGAATTTCTCTGCAATGCGATATAGCAGCCTTTCTCAAACTTCGGTATGCTGCGAAAAACCTGAGAATATTTTGGGGCCCACCAAAAGCCCCGTACAACCATAACACGAAACTCATATTTTCATTTATGCATCTGTTTCATAAACAGGGAATTTCAGTGCAAGTGCTTTGCTTTCAGAGACATTAACGTTATATAATTGCACGCAAAGTACAATTATTGAGCCAATGCTATATAGGTTGTTTTAATCAGGCATCCGTAAAAACACTCAAATTTCATTTTCTAATACTGGTAGCCTCATAGCATAACTGCCCAAGTCATATTCTCAGGTCTTTCAGAAAAATAAGGTAAGATGAATCAGCAGCGTGAGGAGATTATAGTTAAGCAGATGTAACAATTTAGCCAAAAAATGAATCAGGCAATTATGCTATGAGGCTTACAACATTCATTCCTTTAAATGTACTCTGTGGCCAAGAAACTGAGTCCAAGTACCATCAATGTCTCCAAAGAGACTAATAATTTTTGAAATCAAGAAACAGGCGGCTTGGTAAAATATTTCATGGAGTATCACCAGTTAATCCAGCACCAGGTAAAATGTACAAAATAAATGTTAAAGGTGTCATGAATTTAAACCTCTGGCTGTGTTTTATTACTTCAGAGACTTAAAATAACACCATGAAATCCAAGTATTTTATTGTCATTTTAAACGTGATTTTGTTATTTGTAGTTTTTCTAAATGACCTTTCGTGGCCCTTCTGCAGCACCTCTGAGGCCCACCAGTGGGCCCCTGCCCACACTTTGGGAAGCACTGTGATACAGTGAAGCTTAAATGATATGACACTTATTTCCATACCACCGCAACAAATATCAAAGTCAAGTCATGGGCACCAAATTCAGTGTAATGTCCTGATTTTTAATAAACAAATATCGCAAGCAAAACTTCTTTTTTCCGTCTCCCATTCTATTCTGTTTATATGGATTCAAAGTTATGACCTGGAATTTGTTTTTTAAAGCCTTGGTTCTGGTACTGTCTCATGCTTGTGAGACTGTATCATACTGAAATGCATAGAATTCAAGATTTTTAATCATAGTGAATTTGGCAGCCATAAATTGTAACTTGGACAAAAAAAGTCACTCTGTCGCAATTTTTGGGTATATGTTCCTCCTGGTATATTCAGTGCAATAAAAAACAATCTCTTCATTCACTTTTAAATTTTGTCAAATGGTGTGTAGTTTTGGTTGAAACTACCAGATATCTATTCTTGTGGGTACATCTTTGTTACTGATGCTTTGAGTGGGGTTAAAGTAGACTGTATTATGATGTCCCTTACCTTCAAATGTTACTGAGTGCACACCACCCGCCATAGCCTGTCATCATACACACAGAATAATGTTGTAGCTTTTCTGGCAGTGCCATCAAACTGGAAAATTCTGTGATTTCTTAAAGGAAAACTATTGTAAAAATGTGGCGATTAAGTACAGTTTCATCTTCTTATACAGTTCAGCCAGATGCTATTAAAGAGAGATAATATCCTTCTGTTCTGTGAAAATAACTCATCCATGCTGATGTCCTTGTTTTTTCATAGGAAAGGCTTCAAACCACAACTGAAACAGCGTAAGCCTCTGGTCTCCTCTGATCTCTTCTCAGTAGCTACCACCTGTAGGGATTTGTCACTGTGAATGATAAGCAGCAGTAAACAGAGTCCTTAGTGCACATGGCAGGGAGGTTTTTATCTGTCATCATCACTTAATTCACCTGCCAACTGGTTTACCCAGCTCTTTCAGTGTTAATATGTTATGACTATATACCATGCTGTTGTCTACAAATCTCTCAGATCCTTTCTTGTGGGAAATTTGGACTTGATTTCCCAACAGAAGTGGGGTATTTCCCTTTAGTTAAGTTCAGTCTGAGTGGGATATTTTTGCTGTTGGTGTATCAACCGTTAGAGGAACTTCATCTTAAAACAGTAATCATAGTTTCAACTTATATCTGCTTTCATTCAGAATCTGTTGTACCGGGTTATCTAATTGTATAGTGTTTCATTGGTATACTGAAATTCACAGATGTAATATGTTTTGATTAGATAAAGGTTGAAGATGATGAACAAAGGGGCCAGACAGAAGGCAGTCTGTTTACAGTTGTGATTGAGTCCAACCATTTTTTAATCAAACCGAGTCACTTTTTTTTTTTTATTTCTCCAACGACGGATCAAATGTTTGGTCTGTAAATGCTTGCCAGCTTTTTCAGTGTAAAGTCTGGTTTATACGTCCTTGAAACTGTGCTGTGGCTGCACCAGTTAGCTGTGTCATTGCAAGCACTATATTCTTGCGCATTTTCATGTTTGTGGCGTCTCGCTGCCACATTTCCTTCTTGTTTGTGCGCAGGAAACTTAAACTGAGCATTTTATATTGTAGTTGGAGCGGATTAATAATGGGCAGCAGCTGATTAAACTGCAATTATTGCCAAGAAAAGAGATGAGGCATCTGAGGAGATGAGCTGCTGAATCATCGCAGATGGGGGAATTTTTTTGATCTTGGTCAGTCATTGTAAGACTTGGATGAAGAAATCCACGTAAGATAGATATCCAATAGGGATGGCGATTGAAACCACTTCTGTATTTTTAAAAAATGTACGTGATGAGAAATGATTTTTTTGTAATCACTGCTGTTAAAAAAAAAAACAAAAACAAAACTTCAGTTCTTGACAGAGAAACATGAGGTAAAAGCACTTCAGCATTAAACATCTACTTTGACCAAAATATGTTTCCTTCAACTGCTGGCTTGGAGAGAAAAGTAGGGGTCTATTTTTAGATCACCACCGTCTTCTCTCAGTCATGAAAAACAGTTGTTGCTTAACAGTTGTCCTAATTCTTTCCTATAATCTTTAGATTATTATAAGAGAAGTACTAAACTAAGTGAAAGAAAAGTTTAGCAACTGTCTTGGGGTGATGTAAACAGCTCTGCGCCATGCCCAGTATTGCCACAATTGCACAACACAAAAACCCAACGAATACATTTGTTGCCCACACTTTTAATTAGCGATTTTATTGATTTACTGTTGCACCCCTATTACCAGGTGTTTAAAAACCACATGATACAGGTGCTTCCGGCATGCGTGTGCAAGCAGAGCGTTCCTCTACAGGCGCTTCATTCATTTTTTTTTAACATAAAACATCTTTTTCCTCCCTCTTCCACCCCTTATGATTGTAGAGCAGACCAGAGCACTGTGCCAGCGCCATGGTATACTGTACGCTGCTGTACTGCATTACTGTATTACCACCCATTACTAAAGGGTATCAATATTAGAAAGTAACAATCCCCATCCTTAGCCAGCAAGTCGATTTGACTAGTTTGTCACTATCTGCTGCCATTATTCCACACCAGAGTATACACAATCTGCCTGTAGACATTCTCATAGACTGGCACTCACCCTATGCTACCCGGCGGGCAATCACAAGGCTTGTGATCTGCGTTGTTTTGATGTATAGTTACATTTTTGTCAGATGTATTGTTCATAAGTCCTGCATAGCTTCAGGGCTACGTGGACCTGAGACATACGCTACAGAGTTGGTCCGACGCAGAAGTATGAATCCAACCTCTAACGTCAAATTTTAAGCTATTATAAATAAAAACCTCAATAAAGCTTCTATAGAGGGCCATCAAACTCAAGCTAAGAAGTGCAAAAAGAGAGTTTTTTTGAATCTTGAATTTATAATCAATCGTAATCCCATTTGATTGATATACAAATTGTTACAATGATTTAATGACATTTCCTGTGAAGATGCAGAGCTGGCTTGTGCCCACACTGAAGGAGTTTTTACGGAATTGTCAGTGATTTGTCTTAGTTGTATGCTGATTTTTGTCCTCATTTCATTAGTCACGGTGCAGATCATGGTCCAGTCACTTCATGACTCACTGCTCTAGTCATGTTCTTGGAATCTTATGACTTACTTCTCTCTTTAGTAGTGTCTGTCAATGCAGCTGATGTAGGAAGACGAATCACGCATTAGGGCCTGCTGTGCTTTAGGCAACATATCCGTTCACACTAGACTGACCACTGCTTGTTACGCGTCAGTTAAACTGAAAACTACTGCTGGGGTTTGATGCAATTTGGGTGGAAATCTACAGCTGGGTTGTACAGTTCAGAGTTTGTTTTTTTTTTTTGGACAGTAGTTATAACATCTCAGTAGCCTGACTTTGGATCAGTGGATCAGTTTTTAAAAGTCTTTAAATAAGTCTCCTTGGGAGTCCGACATCAACTGAGAGGGATGATAAGACAATTGCATATCAAGATTATAATGGCTATCAGTCTTATTATGATATCACTTTAATTTTTAAAAAGTTATCATATGCCAAACTTACATTATTTTAACATTTTTTATATAAAAAAATCTCTGAATTAGAAGCTCATTGCACTATGAACTTTTATTTTCAGAAACACTAAAATAGTGACACATCAAAAGTAAACATTAATTTTATCAAAATTTTCAAACTGTGCCTGTTAATTCATCTAGTTACATGGAAAATCTTAGTGGCATTGTGCAAAGATCCCAGTAGACACAACGACAGAAATCAGTGTTTCCCTACCATTATATTAGGGGGGCGCCCCGCCCCCCCAACAGCACCCCCAGCTCCCCTTGAAGGTCAAGTTAATTTTAGTTTAATTGTATTTTCTATACAGCGCCAGATCACAACAGAAGTTATATAAGGATACCTTTCCTATAGAGCAGGGTTATACCTAGTCCCTTTATTAACAAACTAAATAGCCCTTTGTTATTCATCTAGAATGCATGTAATTTATGAGTCTCGGTTTTCTGCTTGTTCCGTCTGACTTTATAACCAGAGCTGAGCAAGCTCACTGACCAGAGAGCCCCGACCCCTCCTCCCCGTGTCATAGCGGGGGTCTAATGTTTGCTACATGCTTTGACTCAGTATCATGAGAGAGAGTTTCCTAATGCAACTGATTTATCCTCTAAAGTTGTGTATGAACTAGGGGTGCACCGATAGATCGGCCAAAATCGGTATCGGCGCCGATTTCCTTAATTTTAGGAGATCGGCAATCGGCCGATCCTTGTAAATAAGATCAGTGGATAAGATCGGTTTCATATGCCTCTACCTACTAAAATGTGAAAAATGACAGACTAAAGGAACTGATATAATTTAGTAGTTTGGACAGCAATGCTTTAAACTTTTAATTTATATTTGAGAGAACTACCTCATGTGCAGTTAAAACAACAAGTTTGTATAGTTTCATGGGTATTGTTCAAAGTTATTCAATAAAATAAGATTGGAACATTGAAGGTGTATGCTGTCAGTTATTAAAAAGAATTGGTATCGGCCAAAATTGGAATCGGCAGGCCAGGCTTTTTATAGATCGGTGATCGGCCAGAAAATTGCAATCGGTGCACCCCTAGTAAGAACTGATGCCCTGCTTGTTTTACACCCGAGATAGTTAGACGAGGGCTGAATTCCAGCGTGGGACTGCAGCAGTGGTGCGTAAGTTATTAAATTATCGTAACAAGTCTGACACTTGAAATGCAGGAAAATACTGCAATCCCCTGTATATCACGCGGCAAACTGACAAACCGGTGGGAAACGTGGTTAAAATTAGTGACTGTTGAGCTCATGTCCACACCAATTCCTTCTTGGTTTTTAGACACAGCAGGCAGAAATATGCACGGCCCCTCGCAGGTGTATTGTGTCAGGCGTGTGGGGATCAGCTCGGCTCCTACAGACTGTGACTGAGTGGCCCATCCACGGGTCACCTGATGATCATTTTATCATTTTCAAATTCATTCATCCAGGATCAATAAACTAGTGGATGATCCTTTTTGTCTTTTTATTCCTCTTGTGTATGTTTCTCATGGCACCTGACGGTATTGGCAATATTTATGATCGTTATTTACCTCGTAAATAAACCTCGTCCACATACAGATTACTACAGAACCTCTTCAACCTTTATAAACGTAGGAGTATTGACAATAGATCACACAGGCATAAAGACAACAGGAAGAGATGGACATGCATGTGTGTGAATAGTAATAATGAAGAGAGAGAAAATGGGTAGATAAAGTCAGTGGAGGATAAACAAGTTTCATCATAAAGCATATTTACCAAAATACATCATCTTACCTATTATAAATATGTTATGTTAAAATAAACTGTTTCTTAAATAATTATTTGGTTATTAATTAAATCTTTCAGATGTCAGACTCTTGCATGTGGAGGTAAACTTTACACTTAATACTGGTCTGATACAGTCCTAAAATCACTCCTGATGTGGCAGAAAGGCAAAACAGTTAATCTCCAGCCCTGTCATTAATACATGCATGCAGAAATAAATAATTATGGATGGATGAATGGATGAACACCATGATTCCTTTAAGTGTTTGTGTCAGTGTCCGTCTGCCCTCCTCATAAGGCTGTGAACCTAGGGGAAACACTGGAGATGAGTAGAAAAGGAAAGACCTGGGAGTTCTTACTGACCAGCTGCAGATATGTGCAGCCAAACTCAACTCAAGAAATCTCACTCCAAGAAAGAAAGACCAAATATAGGAACAAAGGCACTTATTTATATTTTTGTTGGTGGGTACTGTACTTGCTATTTTGTCAAAGCAGTAAATTCATGTGTTTCAGCACCTAACATCATAAAATAGCAAAGAACAGCAAGAACAGTAACATGAACATTGAAAATAATAATCAGTGCCTCGCTATCAATACAGGACAGGCATTAGAACAGGCTCACATAATCCACAATCCATTGCCACATAGACTAGATATTCCAGTTTGCAGAATACAGAGTCCGACATTAACGGTTGCCTGAATGCCCGGGGCAACTTCAAAAAGCCGACGGGCAAGCAAAACTTGTAAGGACTTGCCCGATTGGGCAAGCATGACTCTGAGCTTTTCTATTCATTAATTTTATTATTTTTCTCTCTCGTTTCTGTTACTATGGAGCCCCTGAGTAGCCAGATGCAGTGTGTACTGCCTCCATTGGCTGAGCCTGTCTGTTGACATGCAGACAGCTGCACAAACTTTAACTAAAAATCTTTATGAAGGTAAACACTAACCTGATACGCCAGATGGATTTATTTCACACATCCATCTGGGAAAGCTTCAAAAGGAAATGTTTGAGAAAAGGCAGAGGCTTTAAAAAAAACTCAGTGTGATTGGATGAACATTCTGTCTGTCACATCTCTATGGGCCAATAAGAGCAACAAAAGTACTGAAAGTACTGCCCCTCGTCGCTGATTGGTCCTGTCACTTTCTAACCGAGCCCAAACGGTTCAGATGGGAGCTTTGCAAGATGGATTCGCCAGTGAAAAACAAGGAAACGGGTGTATCCATCTGCTTTGCAAGGTTAGGTAAAAACTGTCATCAGTAAAGATTCGTGGTAGGTCACATCAATAAATCTGTTACCCACGTAAAAAAGAGGCTTTAACTTCCGAATTTAAACTTTTATTATTTTAAATCCATATTTTATTACCATCTGATGCGCTCAACTTTTTCTCCAGCCACATCCTGCTGATGCTCTCTCACACCCATATCTTTTGACAATTATGCCAATAGGCGTCATCGATGAGCATAACTCACATGGATCACACTTGGAGATAACGTCATATCTAGTGAAATTTGTCCAAACGTGGGTGTTCTATTTGATCTTTAATGCACTAATGATCATAAATATTGTCAAAAGAGCAGAATTATAAAACCAAAGCTCCAAAATGAGGCAGAGTGAAATGATGTGTCTAGAGAGCTGCAGGTGTGAGGCAGGGCTGGTTTTAGTCATTTGGAGGCCCAGGGCAAAGACCAATATGAGGCCCCTCCCCCTTTAACTAAAAAATTAATAATGAGTGGAAAAAATTAGAAAGCATCTCTTTTATGTTAATAAAGCCACAGAACTCCAGTAAATTCCCCAGTGTGAGATATAAATACCCAAATAGCCAACCATCATCATTTTCTTTGAAAAGCATCTCAGAGCTCAAACTCAGCTCATTCTAATATCTTAAAAAATCTTTAGGCCAGGTGGAACTTTCATTATGCTGGTGTTGGGCCAAAGACTGGTATCTCCAAAATGACCACTTTTCAGGGAATGAAAAATTTATAATTTATAAAAATGATATATATAAATATGATTTATAAAAACAAATTAAAATCATGTAAAATTGAGATACAAGGTTTTAGTCTGCTGTCAGTGATAAAATAAATATATGCTTATTATCAGTGACAGATTGGTTCCTCTGACACTATACAAACATTTGTATCCCATTTAACCTCATAATTATCCACCAATCCACTGTTATATTTCATTTCAACTACAGATTAACTGATCTATTATCTACCTTACATTTCCGGTTTGTATTATGGCTCTCGCTAAAGTATTTTTTAGACAATGTGGCTCTTTGGTAGAATAATGTTGAGTACCACTGGTCTAACTGTTACAGTTACAGGGTGGAACTGTGAAATAGCACTATGTAGTTTTGGCGAAGACATTTTTAATCAAACAAGAAAAATCTCAAATGGTTGATTTTCATGTGTCTGCAAAATTTCTTCCATTTCATGATGAATAAACCAAATAAATACAGAAGAAAAGCACCATTTTATACTTGGTGCATATGTAACAGACCCCGCCACCTCTCTAGTGTCAGTGTTTTGCTGACCTCATTTTCCTCTGAGAATAGTTGGTTTCATCAGTTATGAAAAAAATATTTCTGAGTTTGGATTATTACCTTATTAGTATTGTAAATATGAAATTCCTGAGTTTGATTTCTTTGGAAAACAACCTGGTGTAGTCTCACACTGCACTGATTTGTACAAAGTTAAATATTATTTTCAGTGGGCTAACACATAGCTAATAAATACAGTTTTCTTAAGAAAGAAGTGTTGTGTATTGCTTTCCACAGTCAGCAGGCAATGGATTTTAGTTCGAAGAATGTTGTGAGCAAACTGTATGCACTTGATAGCCAAAATAAGTACCTCCAGGACAAGGCAAGTAGGAATTTAGATGGGGCAAGTAGATTTGGGAAGCACTTGCCCTGAAGGGCAAGCAGGAAAAAACCTTAACGTCGGACCCTGGAATATACTGCCAGTCTTTGTGTGCTTTAAACATGAGCTGCCCATGGTGCTTAAGGTCTGTGAACTATGAAGCACTGTACTTTTCAGCACCTGCTCTTCTCATTCATTATTCACAATCTGATATTAATTTCACTGTCAATAGTCACTAAGAAGCTTTTAATGATGTGGTTGTAAATAGAATAGTATATCTAACAACACACAATAGTAACTGAGTAAAGAGAGAGTTTAACAGTTTAAATAGCTCTACTGTAACTGCCTGTGGCAATTGGCACTGCTCTTAATGAAATGGACAGTAGTATTTGCAGTGAGGCTTATTTGCATAGGAAGGGGGCACGTTCTTGTGCAGGTGATTGCATAATTCCCTAACTTATATATATATGCAAATGGTACAGGGGCATACAGGAAGCTGTCTTCTTGGCAATGCAGTTTGCCTACATTTCTGCATCTCATAAAACTTAAATCTCACAAACACCATAGCCCTGTTTAATGTTAAATTAACCTGCACTCTCTTTGCTACTTTACTGTTACTTAACTACTGTATGAAAACTCACTATGGTAAAATGCCTCACCATATACGCACATTTACATTTATTAAGGTAGAGTATGATAAATGGTCTTATCTACCTCATGAAAATCTGCAACATTGTTGCAAATTTTATACTATTTGATCATGTCTATTAATCATCCTTGTGTATTTTGCACACCTTGTGACCATGCCATTAATACACACAGACTCAGACTTGTATATACTAGTTAGAGTGCCTAACAAGAGCTTCCATACACTTAAACCTTAAGTTTTATACTCTTTTCAGTTTAATGTATTTGATATTTAATGTTTAATTCCTCTACATTGAGAACAAAACCAACAAGAGTCAAATTCCTTGTTGCATTAGCAGACTTGGCAATAAACCTGTTTTTACCCTTTTCCCCGTGCTTTTTTAATGAATGAATGAATGAATGAAGGTTGCCACTTGATTAGGATATGTGATCAGGATGTGCTGCTGCAGAATTAAACTGACTGTTGGCTGTTTTAATTTGATTTGTTTTGGCATAAATTTCAATTGCAAAGCACTGCTTTAAGATATATAAAATGAGGTTACTTTTGGCTTTTTATTATGACCTCAGATTAAGTTTCAACAAAGATTTCCCAAAAATGAATGAGCTTTCTTAAAGCAGCCCCTGGCTTGCTTTAGCTTGTCTTGTGAGCGTTACAAATCCACATTTTGCACATTTCAGATGTGTTTAGTGTCAAGCTCTCCATGCATGTTTGGTGCTTAATATGAACAATATGATACAAGACTGAAACATAGATGCAGCCTGACAGTTGAGAGCCAGTAGTCCTCAAGAACACACCAGGAAAACAAACAACTGGTTATAAAAGCAATGAATAACAGGTCACTGGTTTGTTTTATAGAAGTCTTATCTATCTTTATCTTTGCTTATCTCTTCATATGCATGGCTCAGTATGTGTATCTTTAAACAGGTTGTGTATAAATCCTTGATCAAAGTAGGTTTATTTTCTTGGTGTTGATTTTTGTCATCTGTTCCCCAGGCCTTTGGACAAGCTTATTCAACCCACAAGAAGGTGGCAGCAGATGGGGAAAGCAGGGAAGAGTCACTCATCCTGGAGTCTGCCAGTAAGGAGGCACAGTACCAGCAGAAAGTCCTTGAGCTGCAGAATGAGTTGCGACAGGCCAAAGTTTCGCTCACCAGCATACATTCTGAAAATGAACGTCTGTCATCTATCACCCTGGAGATGAGAGAGGTAATTACTTCATATTATACATATAGTAAAAATCTCAACTGGCTAAGTCAGAACTTTTTAACCAGGCATTTTTTCTCTTTATCTTTATGTAGAAACTAGTGAATCCCCATTCTACCAATTATCAGTATATGTTTACTTTCCTTCTAATATTTACAACTGAGGAAACTTTAAATGTGTTTCTTTACAACATGTAACTTTTTAAGAGCTTAAATCTGGCTCACAGTTATGAGGATCCACATCTTTGAATCAAAGTACTTCTTTGTTAGAAAGGTTCATTTTATGGCTCATAAAATACCAAAATAAGATAAAAGAGAAGGTTAGTGAAGCTCAGGGAAGTTTAGGTTGACTTGGAGTCTAGACCACCCCTACGGAAATTGTCAGAGTTGTGAGAGTTGAAAGTTTGTAGTGGGGGAGGGTCAGTCTGCAGGAAAGATGATGTAATGTGGCACAAAGGATGTTCTCCGCCAGCGCTCTCTGTAGCGTGGACTGAGAAGTGGACCATGTCCTTCTTCCAGGCATTACATTCATCTTGCCTCTGTGGAATGTGAAACTCGCTGGCACAGTGATCCTCATTTCACACGCAGACTCCAGACATTTGCCAGGATGAGTGAATGGATAAAGAATGTTTATGTTAAACAGAGTTAGTTCTCATGCCGTCCATCATAAAGTGCCATGTCTTTTCCCCTCTTTTGTTGTTATCAGAGTTCAGAGCTGGCAGAGCTGCAGCGCAGTCAGCTACGTGATGACATCCGAGAGTACAAGGTGCGGGAGGCTCGTCTGCTGCAGGACTACAGCGAGCTGGAGGATGAGAACATCTCTCTGCAGAAACAAGTTTCTGTGCTGAGACAGAGTCAGGTGAGATAATTAAGGATGGAAACCTGTGTGACACATTTCTGTCTTAGTTGAGATCACAGAGCATTTGCAAGTGAGCCAAATAATTCCCTACCTATTTCGTCATGCACTCTACTTTTTATTCCTAAATTGTTGTGAAAGGGTCATTGACAGCTTCTTTTTTTTTTTTTTTTTTTGGGGGGGGGTAATGTTGGACAATATTTGTTACTTTAACCTGATAAAAACATCTTATTGACTAATATTGTGAAGTAAAACTACTGAGAGCCTTATTTATATTTTTAAACATCTGCTAAGGTGGAATTTGAAGGTCTCAAGCATGAGATCCGCCGTCTGGAAGAGGACTCCCAGTGCTTAAACAGCCAGCTGGATGAAGCTATGCGCCTAAGAGAAATCGCTGAGCGACAGCTGGCAGAGGCCTTGGAAACGATAAAAACAGAGCGCGAGCAGAAGGCCTCCCTGCGCAAGGAGCTGTCCCACTACATGACCATCGGGGGCTCTGTGTACAGTGGCTCTTTCAACATCTCCATCGACAACCTCAAACTCCATGATGACCCCTCTGCCATTAGCGAGCTCGACAACGACGACCTCATCAAAGGCTTTGAGAACGGCTTGTCCAAGGCAGGTGGTGTTGATGATAACAGAGCTGCTGGGAACAAGAGAGGAGAAGCTTTCAAGCCTGCCCCTAGTCTGGTGGACGACCTGCTGAGTGAGCTCAACATCTCTGAGATCCAGAAACTCAAACAGCAGCTGGTGCAGGTATGAAGTCTATGAGATGCTCTTTGGACGTCAAGCACTATAATGCAACAATCACTGCAATTAGTAGAGTAATACATGATTTCAGTGCTTTTGCCTTGAAGTAAATGCCACTGTAAGCACATCATATAATTGTACCACGATTAAGATACACTTGACAAGTTTCCAATACATCGATCTCAATTTGTCATTTCTACATTGTTTTCCATGCCAAGTTATTCATTAGTCTGTTTTTAACTGAAAACAATAACTGAAAAAGGGGCCAGCTCAGTACCTCGTCTACAAATATTTTTTATTATTTCAACCAAAAGTGTTGCTGAAAGATATACAGACACGGTCAGAGTTCTGGTTGTCTGCAGGAGGTGACAATAACAAAATCCACTCAGGTCACAGTGCAAATAATTGGTTGAGTAATATGTGAAGCTGGTGATTTATATGATTATTAGTTATTTGGTCGGACCAGGGGTGGGAAGAACCTCATTACATTAACTCAAGTTGCTGTAATACAGTAGCTTTTTGTGAACTTGTACTTTTTTGAATAGTCATTAAATTCAGTAATTTTACGGTGGCATATTCAAAGGGAAGTGTTGTACTTTATTAGATTTTAAGTAGCAGCAGTTATTAGGTACAAAAACTAAAAACTTAAAAGGCATAAAAGGATGTCTAAACTTTGCATCAAGTACGGCTGGCTTATGCATACCAAATTATGGCCAGGAGCCCAAATAGATCGCTGAGAAACAGAAGATGCCTGCTGATGCTAAAACTGGAAGACAGAGTTATCCAAGTCATACCAAAGTCGTCAAAGATTAGAACACAAATTAAATGT
Organism: Cheilinus undulatus; assembly: GCF_018320785.1. Classification (NCBI taxonomy): domain Eukaryota; kingdom Metazoa; phylum Chordata; class Actinopteri; order Labriformes; family Labridae; genus Cheilinus; species Cheilinus undulatus. The sequence goes on along the minus strand of NC_054867.1, from coordinate 31,677,599 downwards.
CTGCTTTAAGGAAGGGCAGTGCAAACTCAGATCTAGGAGGGAAAATGGTATTAAAAAATGTTTACTCTATATATCTTGCTATCATTTGCTGGTTTCATCATTGTCAGTATTCTTACAGCTTTCATGTATTTGATATTTATTGTGTTGACTTTAAGTATGATATTTAGAAGTTTCAAATTAAAATCATACTGTTACAGTATTTACCATAATGTTCTCAAAATGGTGGAATAATATTATCTTGTATTTCTGCAAAGGAGCAATAATACAGTTTTAAACTTGTTCAAAATAAGATAATATTTTATTATTCTTATTTAAATTCTTAAAGTATTGCTTTTGGCTAAATTGCACGTAAAATTACCCTCTTTCACTACACTTTATTGTAAAAGTATTCCTTTAATTAAACAATCTGTTTGGTTGGAGTTTATCAGCCTATTGATTTTGCACCAAATTGAAAGGAGTGCATAACAGTACTCACACAAATTACTTTTTACTTTCAAATGAGTAGATATTTAGATGAGTAATTTTACGTCTACTTGAGTAAAATTTAGTCGTAGTACCGCACCTGTGCTTGAGTACAGAATTCCTGTTCTCTTGCCACACCTGGCCCTGACGCATTGAAGATGACTAATGGGAACAGTAGTCCAGTCTTTTACCAGATCACATTGAATTCTCTGAAAAAACAAACAAACCCAAAAGTACCACAATGACTTTCCTGACACGTAAAAGAAGGATTTTGGAGGACAGCAAAGGAAACACGTGACTGCCTGTAGATAAAAGCTGTTTTTGGGTCTCTTTCTGTGTGTTTTGTTTTCCTGTATCTCCTTCCTGAAGGAAGGAGGGAAAATGGTTCATGTCCAGGTTGGGATCCTTTAAAATACAACTAGATGTCCTGTGGAGCCAGCCAGCGTAAATGTCACTGAGGGGGAACAGTGTAGTCCCTATTACTCTTTCTGTCATCCTCACTCCCCACTGCAGGTCCTTCTTGTCCTCAGCTATGCTGGTGGCTTGATAAAAGTTAATCAGCCGGTATTGAGGAAGGTGAACCTCTTTTGAGCCTTTCCCACCTGATGTGAGAAGTTTTTAGTCCAGGTGAGATCAGCTGAGATGTATATTTCAAGGTACTACAAAGTAGCGGTCTGCAAAGTTGTTGAATTGAGTACAATCACAAGCTGCAAGCTGCAAACAAACTCAGCTGTCCCATCTCAAGAAAAAGCAGTGCAACACCTCAATGGGAACATTTTAAGTAGACCACAGGCATCTATTAAATCACCACTATACCTTTTTCCTTACAGACAAAGACACAGAGTCATGTGTGAAAACAATCTATGATCATAGATAAATCATTTTCCCCAGTTGCCATTAAATATCTTCATCGGTGAGGACCCTTAACATCAGCCTGGTACATGATAATGCACATAGCACTTCATATTATATACATCCCTTCAAATTTTCCTACTTTTGTATGCAAAAATAAAAGCATTTCCTATTTTATTGTATTTTTTACTGATAGATTAAAATGTTTTGTTTTTTAGGCAGAGCGGGAGAAAGTAGCCTTAATAAACTCTCTCCAGGAGAGCCAGAAGCACCTGGAACAGGCCTATGGGACTGTATCGGAGCAAAAGGAAACCGTCAACAGGCTGACTGAGAATCTCAGTGCGATGAGGAAACTGCAGGCCAGTAAGGAGCGCCAGTCTGCCCTGGACAGTGAAAAAGACAGGGACAGCCATGATGACGGAGACTACTATGAGCTAGACATAAATGGACCTGAGATCTTACAGTGTAAATACACTGTGGCGGTATCTGAAGCAGGAGAGCTCAGGCAGGAGCTGAAGACTCTGAAGGCAAAGTATGAGGAGTGTCGGACCCAGTATGAAGACGAACGAGCGCGGCTAGAAAGTGACGTACAGGAGCTGAGGGCAAGTTTGGCATCCCTGGAAAAAATCAGCCAGGCTGATAAAACCGAGGTGGCTCGGCTGGAGAAGGAGCTCCGTTTGGTCAGTGAGGCTGCAGGAGAATCCCTCGGCAGCCTCAATGTGGCTCAGGACGAGCTCATAGCTTTCAGTGAAGAGCTGGCAAACCTCTACAACCATGTGTGCATGTGCAACAATGAGACGCCAAACCGTGTCATGCTCGATTACTACAAGGAAGGCAAGGCCATAGTGAGGAGAGGACAGGAAGGGAAGGAGCAGCAGTCTTCTGTACTTCTCTCTAATGGGCTGATCACTGACACTGAGTCTGGAAAGTCAGACTCCAGCAGAACCACAGTTACTCCAGCTCCACCCCCAGAGCACCGGCCCGAGCCCATGAACATATACAACCTCGTAGCCATCATCAGAGACCAGATCTGCCACCTGCAGCAGGCAGTAGACCGCACCACCGAGCTGTCACGTCAGAGACTGGCCAACCTGGAGCTGAGCGCAGTGGCAGACAAAGACAAAGAGGCCTGCATGGAGGAGATCCTCAAACTCAAGTCCCTGCTGAGCACCAAAAGGGAGCAGATCGCCACTCTCAGAGCCGTACTCAAAGCCAACAAACAGGTCAGAGCACAATCTTAGTTTGCAATGTGTATATCTGGACATGCCTGCTGTGTATGATAAAGAAAGGAAGGATGTTCATTGATTCTCAACCTGAAAGCCAAACAAAAGGAAATTATTTGCTCCAGCTAAAAATAACTACCAAGTTTAGACTTTACAAAAAAAAAAAGTAAAGAGATGTGAAACTATGTCATGTATATTTTTCCTTTTAGACGGCTGAGGTCGCTCTGGCCAACCTGAAGAGTAAGTATGACAGTGAGAAGGCCATGGTGACCGAGACGATAATGAAGCTCCGCAATGAACTAAAGGCTCTGAAGGAGGATGCTGCTACGTTCTCCTCTCTTCGAGCAATGTTCGCTACAAGGTATGAACCCACATGATCATGAGTTCTTATTTATTCCGGACACACTTAAAATGAACCATCATGTGACATCCACAGGGCCAGGTGATCCAGGGCTCACACCGTTATATGTGTTGTTTATGTTAAGTGTGTCTTTGACTGAAAACATTACATTTTTTATATGTGAACTAGCGCTTTTTCTTCTAAACCTACATACTTTTAACATCCCTTCTAAATAAATGGAACAAATGTCTAAAATTTTAGTGCTTATTCTGCATAAAATGTTATGTTTTTTGTTGTTTATGCCTATATATTAGAGAGACAATGCATTGTGGGAACAGTCTGATGTAATACATGCCTGAGTCGGCTAGCAGAGACCTCATCCTCCCATCTGGAAATGCTGTCAGGGGAATGGAGAAAACATGTGACAGCAGCTGGGCCAGTTCAAGGCAAATTGCTCCACCTGCTGGACAGAACTTAAACTCCGTGTTCTTTTTTTTCCCCCTTTCTTTGGATTTTATTTCCTCCCCCATTCTTTTTCTTAGGTGTGATGAGTATGTGACTCAGCTGGACGACATGCAGAGGCAGCTGTCTGCAGCCGAAGATGAGAAGAAGACCCTGAATTCTTTGTTGCGTATGGCTATCCAGCAGAAACTAGCCTTAACTCAGCGCCTGGAGGATTTAGAGTTTGACCATGAGCAGGCACGCCGCAACAGTGCCACAGTGGCAGGAGGAAAGGGCAAAACAAAGGGCAAGGGCGCCTCCTCCAACCACGTAAGTCGGAGGCTGTGCTACTGGAACAACTCTGAGCCAGAAAGCTTGTGCAGAGGCCATTGGCTTTTCTGCAAAGCTTTACGTGGCTTTTATAAAATTTTGTATGTTGTTTATTTGTTTGTTTACAAGATTTGCAACTCTTCTGGGCTTTACTTACATCCACTTCTTCTAACTCTAATCCCTCTGTTTTTGTGGCCTTAATACTTAGAATTTCATACTAATGTTGCTCCTTACTTCTTTTAGTTGAATGTGTGTAGTCCATGTCTTTTGTGCTGCCTTTTTTGTTTTTTTGTTTTTGTTTTTTTTATGTTTGTTGTTTGTGCATCTAAATTCCTGAAAATATATAGTCTACTAGGTTTGCACATTTTATAGAAGCATGAAGTATGGTGGTCGTTGCAGATTGGGTGCATGGCTATTGGGTAACTGCTGCGTCACAGCTCTATCAGAATGACTGCATGAGCATCATGTCTAACACGGCAATGAGGATCTTGAGAATAGAGGGTTCAACTATTTTCACCAATAGCCAAAATAGACAGGAAATTGATTCAAACCGATACATACTGTATGTCTCTATAGGTAGAATCATGCCATGAGCACGAGATAAACAGATCAGTTCACTTCCAGTTTGTGTTTTTCAGAGTGAAACCCCAGTTTGGCATTTCTTGGGAATACTTGCCTTGTTTGTACAAAATACTTTTTTCTAAAATTTTCCAGGCTCAGTAAGGCTATATAATGAATCAAGACCCTTGTATGGCAATTTACTGAGGTATGACTTTACTGAAAGCCAGAGGTGTGACTGCAGGGCAGCAGACACTAGCTTTGACAGCACAAGCTGGAGTGGACATCACGCAGCAAAAGTGCACCCAGTCTGAAACAGCTGTTAGCTTTTTTTTGCTGTGTTGTTTACATTATTTTTTGGCTATATGAAACTGCAAAACATTGTGCTAATTTTACTCTATTGGACACTTGCTTCCAGGCTGCATTTCCCCTCAGACTTGTGTGGTTATTATAATCAAGTGTTATTTGTCATTAACCTTAGTTTTGTTTTGTGTTTATGTGCTAGCGAGTGAGTTGGTGAATTATGTAATGAAGAAGAAAACATGTTTACACACAACTATAGCCTGAAATTAGTTTTTGAAGTATTGGCTGTAAGAGTTTTTTTATTACTATTATTTTTCTACCATGAATTGAAAAAAATTACATTTATTTGTCTTTGTTTTTTTTGTTTTCTATTGTAAGATCCTGCAGTTGCATGACCAATCTTTTTGCACGAATGTCTTCCACTTTTGTGGCCCTTTATTGCTTTAAACAGTTATTTTTATTGCTCTCAGGTCTTGGAAAAAACTTGTGAAGTATTTATGAAATATGCAGGATGGCACTGATTTTTTTGTACTTATTTATTGTAATTGAATACCAAATCTAACCAAAGATACAACTGTTTCTACGTCTACTCTTGTTTTATTAACTTGATATTGTGTTCTGTACTTTTTCAACAAAAATGATTGATTTTTAAGGTTTTTGTTATAAAAGAGTTGAGTTAGAAGGGATTTTCGTCTAGGGTTTCACCTAAAAGTTCTCTTGGGTGTTTGTCTGTTTTGACTCTTGCATGCGAAGCACTTGTCCGCTCTCTGCTTTCATCTAACTTGCATGGCTCCTAACTCCATTAACAAACTCCATCTCTATCATTCATTGGAAATGGAATTTCAACAATCGGTTTAATGTGATTTTCCTCTGTTTTATCTTTCCATTTGCAGTAAATCAATCTTGCCAAGTGTCCTACAGTGGGTCCGTCAGAGTGTCTGTGACAGTTGCCAGTCACCTTTGTCCCTGGTTCCCTCTCTCTAATCGTGATCCTAATCATGTTATTGCTAACAAGAACATATCCAGCAGTATTTTTCCAGGGGCCTTGTTTAAGTGTGCCAAAACCAGTATGTCAATTTCTGTCAAAACATTTTGACTTCAGAGAGAATGACTCATCGCTTCGGCTGCCCACTGGAGTGCTTCGGTCTTCCAACAAAATGCACCACTATTATAACTGAACCAGAGGAAAAATCAAGATTGGTGTTGTGCTGATTGCTTATCGCCTGTTACCCTGACTGAGCACTTTCTGTTTTACCGATTTGCTCTTAGTTGATTCCTCTTTCTTTCTAAAATCATACTAATTGTGTCAAGTGTTATGCGATGTTTTTTACTGTATAAGTATGTCAGGCTGCCAGATTCCCAATGACACTGTTCAACATATTTTCATCTCTATTTATTTTATTATAAGACAACCAGAGATTATGTTGTTATTGTTGTCAAGCCAGAACTTTCAACTTTGTGGTTAAGATCAAACAAGAAAAAGCTTTTCTGCCTTAGTTTTCTTTCCCTTGGCCTTTTATTTTTATTTTTTTTATTATTTTGGTGCCTTTTCTGAAAGCCCAGAGACAAGTCATCAGGTTTATTAAGAAATTTTTTATCCATGCCTTTGACAAACAATATGCTTTCTATTATTTGACTGTTATTATCAGAGTAATATAACTCTTCAAATTAATTCTTTAAACTTGATTTTGTATAATTGGACTTCTTCCTTTGTACACATGGCAGAGCTGTTACAAATCCAGTTGTTACAAAGTGTGGTTGTTATAAATAAGGAAGAGTATGCAAAACTTATTTAAAGATGTCTAAGTTAAGGTCAGATGTTAATAGTATTCATAAACTTTTATTTGTGAAGAAGAGTTTTTTTATGCAATTTTAATACTTGTGTGTCCTATCTTTTCTGCCAACAGTAATCCTGCAGTGCCATTTGTTTCCAGTTTATTAAGCAAGTGCAATTTATATAAAAAAAAGAAAAAGGCAAGGAAAAAATATGAATTTTATTATTTGTTGAAAAGTATTTACATATGTTGCTCACAAACTTGGTCCTAATGAATTTGATGTTTTTCATTGTAACTCCAGCTGTATTTATTTGACACTGTTCAGCCTTCAGGATGTCATTGTCCTTTTTGTTTCATAAGGGAGTATTGAGAGAAGGTAGCAGGTCAGAGTATTGAAACAACTCAACTTGTGGTAAAATTCATGACTGACGCTGTTTCCTAACAGTTATGGCTGGTGAGGAAATAAACCTAACTTTCACAAAACTGAAGTTTTTGTGTTTTTAATGAAAAATCAACAAGTTGACTCCACCTCAAAATTACCCCATGTTATATTTTACAAAACTATCAATAGGTTAAACAACTTTTGTGAAATTGACAAATGAACTCTACATTTTACATGTCTGCTGCTGTAGTTTTGTTCTGCTTGGTGTTTACTTGTTACATTTTCATTTATTTTAATGTATTAGTGCTTTTTGTGATTTAATTTTATTTCCATTCTTGAACTTTACTCTTTCTGACGTGCTGGTAAATCAACCTCCTGAGACCTGAGCTTTTGTCTGGGTTGCATTTTTAGTTTCTCACACTTTTTTGGGATAGGTAGGACTTAATAAGTCAAAACATCATCCTCATCTTTGGACAAGAATTTCTTGGAAATTTTCCTTTGCGAAATCTACACAAATTCCCTAGGATTTAAAAGAAATTGCTTTAAATTTCAGTGAAAAATCTTAACACATTTTTAAAGTATTCCCCAAATTTTTCAGTTAAATTGTATCATTGGGTCTTAAGATTCCAATAGAAAATTCTCCCAAAAATTACATTCAAATCCTGAAAATTATCAAGCAAATTCACCTTCACATTTCTTAGGAAATACTTAAACATTTGTAAATACATTAATTTTTCAAAATTCAAGAAAAAAAGCCAGAAAATCCCCAAAACATCCTAACAAATTCCCTGAAATCTCCATAAAAATGAATTAGAACTTCCAAGGACAGCCACATCCCCAAATCCCCAGAAATTAGTAATATATTTCCCTAGTTTTACATGAAAATGCCCCAAAACGTCCAATTAAATTTCTCATGCAAATGCCTAAATAGTTTCAAAGCATATTTCCCCAAAACTTGCAATGAAACTCTCCAACATATACAAACGTATCCCATACATTTTCATGGAGTTCCCCCAAATATCCAGCTTATTTTCCAACATGTCAACCAAATTTTTTAAACTTCAAAGTTCATTCTGGACAGTTATCTCAAAAATGCAACACAGAAATTACTGTGTTGTAGGAAATCCAAGATGTATTGTCCTCATATGTACATGGAGGGTCTTATGTCCGTTTCCGGTGGAAAGAAAGTGTTTTCCATGCTTTTTCCTTTTTTGAAGACGTTGACGTAAGCCACTCCCTGTCGACGGCGTGACGTAGGAAGGCGTGTTCACCAAAGGACAGAGGAGACTCCACAATGGGAGGTTCGTGTCTTTCTTTAACTATAAATAACCCTTAAAATGAAGCTTAGCCTTACTTCGCCCTTTGTTTCACTAATATATTCCTCCTTAATGTCCATATGACGAACATTTCCGATGCAGAAACTTTCTCCTCACTTTGTCAACGGCAGTATAATGTCACGTTTAACGCTAGGGAAGGCATAAAAGTTTGTTTTACACAAACACTGAAGGAGAGCGGAAGCCTTAACGTGACTTTCAATTATTTATCAAAACAAAATACAAACTAAAACAGAACTGAGCTACACTTCCGTTTCTCTGTGCCCTCGTACCCCATTCTCTCCCTCCAGGGTTACGATGAAACACTGCGGACGTTGTCATGTTTGCATTCAGTTACGTCCCATTTCAGTGAAAGGATAGTCTTCTGTAGTACAGCATATGATAAATTACCTGTTGTACCAAGTGTAATTTTCAATTCTCCCTGCGAACATGTACAGACAGTTTCTACGAGCAGCTGATAGAGGACAGTGCCTTCCTCAGAGCTGATCGGAGACTTGACACGGAGCTGGTGGACAAACTCATCCTGCAGCTCAACAGAATCTACCCACAGATCCTCACAGACAAGGAGGCCACTAAAGTAAGTCCTCATACATAAATACTAGTCTCCACATGCAGAAAGAGTAACAGTAACAACACAAAATCGTCAGTAGAATTAAAAATCAAAAGTAATAAATGTAACAGAATGACTTATAGATGTGAAATAATCCATCTGCCATTTGTATAGTGACCAATCAAACCAATGTTATCTTATATACTTTCAAAGAGAGCAGGTCTACCCCATATTCTCTTCTATATAATCTATGGCCTGACAAAATCAACATAAGCAAAGCACTTGGCAGCATTTAGCAAAGTAGCAGTGATGAGGAACAGCTTAATCTTAACAGGCAGGGCAACAAAGCTTTATTTAGAGAGCACCATTCATACTAAGACCTATTTAAAGTGCTTTACAAAGTTAAACACAATGCATTTATAACCGCAATAGCACAGAAAGACACAGCATGGAACAAAAACAAGTCACTGAAACGTAACACATTATGTACAAGATTGAAAAATTAATATTTTTTGTCATAATTAGTCAAAACACTCCATCAAAATTCATTAAATCTCTAAATTTTGTGGTTTAGCGCAGTCTGCAGACATTACACCAGAGAGCAAAGCTCTCAACTTACCAGGTCCAGCCTGTGGCTTCTTTCCTGCATGTCTCACCCCCACTCTCTCATCCCTGTTTCCAACTCTATCCACTGTCCTCTCTAAATAAAGGCATACAAAGCCCTAAAATATACCTTGCAAACAAAAAAAGCATCTGGTTAGGATGCCTCCTGGACGCCTCCCTGTGGAGGTCTTCTGGGTGTTTCCAACTGGGAGGAGACCCCAGGGTAGACCTAGGACTTGCGGAAGGAATTGTATATCTCTTTTGGACTGGGAATACTTTGGAGTCCCCCCTTGTCACTGGGGAGAGATGTCTGGGTTGCTTAGCTTGCTGCCACTGTGACCCAGATATGCATCAGTGAAAGCAAATTGATTGATGGATGGACTCAAATTTAAGATAGCAACAACAAAAATGGTCCACTTGCACCTTGCAACACACAGAAGCCACTAGTTGACAAAATGAACAATTATAATAATTAATATTTAGTAATGGACTTTACAGTTTTATCCATTTAAATTTGAATCCTAAAAGTAATAACCAAATAAAGCTTTAAGCAAAATGTAATGTTGCAAGAATTACAGAATTTCCAGTTGAATGGGGTTGAAAGAAAGAAGGTTGCCCAACATAAGAAAACTCAAGAAACTTCAACGTAACTGAAGATTTATTTGAACAACCATAGTGGTTATTACTGAAGTCTTGACTACATGAACCTGATAGATTTAGTTTAATTATTGTGCATAAACAATGCCCTGCCTATATAGGCCTACAAGACACTGTTATTAATACCCAAAACAAAAAAAAAGACTCTTGGTAGTATACTATTGAAAGAAAAACATCCTGATTTTTCTTCCTTTTAAATTCTGTCCTCTCAAGCACCTCATGCTTTTAAGACATCATGTCTTAGCTTTACAAAGTAAATCTATGAGTAGCTGCTGAAAAGCACCTTAAGTTTGTATCAGTGAAATCTAATCTAACATACTTCCAGCAGAAATGCTTCATTCTAGTTGTGGAAAGCTTTGTCAGCAAACACTACAGGAAAGATCCTCATTTGGGAATGTGATATTCAATATAACTGTTCTTATTGTTACTCAGTTCAGAAACTTGGATGTGCCTACAAGTGTTCGACTGGGTGAGCTCCTGACACACCTGCAGGGAAAAGGAGAGGAAGCGTGCAGAGAGTTTTACAGAGCTCTTCACTTGCATGTCGAAGAGGTTTACTACAGTTTACCTACACGGCTACGCCTCAGAGGTTTGTCCCTAAAATCTGCTTCTTTATACCATGTGTGCACCCACTGATTAATCTGTCAATTATTTGGATCCTAATGTACATAAGCCCTTTACCAGTATACATCCAGACACGTTTTTACTTCCTTTCCTTGTGCTAAGTTAATTTTTTAAAGGCTTCAGAAAATTACTGAAATTAAGTCATCATCGCAGAAAATCAAGTGTTATCCCAATATAGTGATATGTATAAGTTGAGATCTCGAGAAGTCAACCAAAATGTACAAATTAAAGTGAAAGTGGATTCAAATAAAATGTATGTTTGCATGTTTTCTATTGGCTTTGATAATAAAGAGATACATTAAGCTGTTAATGAAGTGTTTTTTACACATTGTTCAGAAGACTAACATTGATCTCTCCTCTAGATCCCTTAGATCCACTCATACATCCTTCTGTGTATCAACAGAAATACGTCCTGAATGACAGAGGTAAACTCTTCTGAAATACAACGCAACAAAAGGGGGAAAAATAAATTATGTGATGATTGATGTCCTCCTATAATATGCATCTGTTAAAGTGACTGGACAGAAATGTGTACGCTAATAAATAAACACTGACAAGCACTCCAGTTAGTAGAACAGATATTTTTTAATCTCCTTCCAGATCCCTTCTTCTTCTTGGGCTGTTTCGGCATTGCGGTGGGAATGGCTTTACTCTATTACTACAGTGGTAAGTATCCTTCCTTACTTGTGCCATCTTTGGAGTGTTCATTAAATACATTTTCCATTCATAGTGCTGGATTTTGCTAAGAGGCTCTTTATGTTACAGAGGATAAATTGACGGGAGGAAGCCGGGCTCTTGGGATGGCTGCTCTGGGTCTGAAGAAAAAGGCTCAGGAGGTTCTCATATGGTATACAGAGGAAAGCCTCATGAAGTAAGAGGAAAGTCATTCACACCAGGTGCTTTAGCAGAACCGCCTTTTATCTCTGCTGCCTGCACTAAAGCACAAGACTGTGTAATGTTGAATGTTTATTTTGTACTCAAATTTTTATTTACCTTTGCCTGTGGTCTAATGTGAGAATGATGGGAAAATAGAGCCTCATTTAGCTCTTAATTCTCAACATGGTGACACCTTTTTAAGTGGTTGAAAGAGTCGAATACATTCAATGGTTGATCACAGTAAAATTTAAACAAGTTGGTTCAGCAAGCTTCCCCACTAAAAATCTTAAAAAGGCAGCTTTTAAAGACCGAAACAAACAAGCAAAACATCCAATTATAAAGGTTCAACTTATATATTTACAGCAGAAACCACAACCTCCAATTTATCAGTACATCTTTAAGCCATATAATTATTTTCCCTTGCTTTTCTCGCTTGCACTTTGGTGCTGTACAGACTCAGGCCAAAATATTTTTTACTTTAATTTTCTTTCATAGAGTGCTCATCTACATTTTAAAGGTGATGTAGATATAAATATACCTCTGTCCAGCTACCCCTGATGTCAGACATATAACAGGCCTCAATGAATGTACATCCCAAACAAAAACAAGTCAACCATATTGGGCACGAGACAAGTTCTGTCTTTGTAGAACATTACCGCCCTCTAGTGGTTGAAGGGGAACAATATTATTGCATGAAATATGGCGCATTTTCGTCTCACAAGTGCCTCCTGAAATACCGCTGCTCAAAAATAAGATACGTAAAAGAGGGAAAAAGAGTAAACAATTGAACTGGGTACGTGCTGTAATGATTTAAACGAGTTTTTCGTGTTGTTTGCGATCACATGATTACTTCAACCAATGACTCAGTCCTCCCAGCGCGGTGCACTGTGGGTATTGTGGCTGTCAGACCAAAAACATGTGAATGTTGAATAAAACCTACGGAAAACAAACTGTAGATGCGTATTGTAAGTTCAAATGGAAACGGATTATGTCAAAATAGGGTTGAAGCATGAGACAGCCTTTATTGTACCGTGAGTATAATTCCGTTCTGGAATCGCCCGTATATTTAGTGACGTTGTCCGTAGTAGAAGTGTGTTGTATGAAAGGAGAGAAGGTTAGCACTCCCCTTGACAAGGATGGAATTGGCCCTCGTGGCCTTCAACACACATACGGTTAAGGCATTGCCACCTACTTCGTGGCATCTCTAACCATGTTTTTTTTTTTTTTTTTAAATTATATTATGTGGTGCCTTTCCTTTCTTGTCGTTTAAATTATTATAATTGAAGACAGGAAGCATGCCTGAAAACTTTCCCATGTGTCTGTTGCCATGGGGCAGGGTGGAAAATTTTTATTTCCTGTTGGCTTGCAATGTTTAGTCCCGTGTCAAATATGCAGAGGATGGCTGAAAATGTCCAAGTCAACAGTTTTTACTTAACATGTTTAGCTGAGTAGTTTAAACCCAGAAACTGAATGATATTAAATAACAATGTGTGGATATTAGTTTGTATTTACAATGCTTTCTTGTGTTAAAGCTCAGTTTTTAGTTGGTTATAAACATAGATAGGCTGAAAATAAATAGACACTTCTTTATTTCCTTAAAAAAGCAAATAAGACCATTTATAAAACTTATTATTTTAATACATTGTTTTCCATGTTTGAACCCAGCCCTTGACAGTGGTAAGTGTCAGATGTTATAAACACCATCCTTCAGAAAAAGTCAATTTTCCCTTTCTCTTTTTCTGTAGGTCATTTAGAATCACGTGAACCCGAATGTGCGTTGGGGGGCAGGAAGTGGGGGGCAGCCATAAGGAATAAATGGGAGCGGAGGAAAGTTAGTACTTTAGAGCTCTAATTGGACCTGTACGCTGCAATTATCTTTAGAAAATGTCTACATACATTGAGTAGGATTCCTACACTTTAAAAAAATTGATTTTTCTTTTCTCCATAGTTTAACTGATTTACCTGGGGTGGAGGTGATCAATGTTGCAAATTACGTGCAGACCTCCCAGCACTGTCTAGACTGATGAAGGGAGACAATTCTACATGAGTTCTGCACTGAGCTAAAAGGCTAGCTGACATATGAAAAAAATCCACATTTTCCCACAAACAAGTTTTTAATTGAAACTGTGATGTGCTATCATCTGAATAAGCCTTGAGGGATAAACGACTGAGTGATGATGAGCCATTCACAAACAAGCCTGTCTTATGAAAGCCTCTTAATGAGAGCTAAGGTAGCTAGCTTTCTTCCATCCTCTGTCATTATTTAATCCACATTTAAAAAGCAAAAAATTAGGCTTTTTAAATTCCTGCCTGCTGCTGTTCCACTCTTGAGTTAAAAAAGACTGAATATTTAACTTCTTTCAGGACACAAAAGTACTTTAAAAGTTAAGAATGTTTTAATTGCGATCCTTCAAATGCTTGGCATAGTCATAAACAGCTCAAAACATGGCCTTTCTCTATGCTGAAATCACTCCTTGCCCCCCAACAGGAGTTCTCCGCTGTTGTGTGACGTGATCTGCAAAAAACCCATAGCATATTCTCACTGAATGTTACATTTGACTTAAAATGAAATAAGGGGAGGTTTTTATTGAAAAGAAAGAACAAGATTAACAAACAGATGAGAGATACTATTTTGTCTTCAAGGGGCACTGACACAAACCAGAATGTCCTCACAGGAGCTTTAACTGTGTGCGCGTATAGGATGAAATTGTTTAATTTATTCAAAGATGGTTTATAAAACGGCAGACAAAATTTTCTCAGGCTGTTTGTTGAGAAATTCCATAATAAATGTACAACACAGAGAAGGGCTCTGATTACAACACAACTATGATAATGGTGCTTTGTTAAACTGTGTTTCTGTGTGGTTAAACATCACATCAGAGTTCAGTGTCTGTCTTTTAAAGCTGAATTGGTACTGCTTTTGCCCAACAAGTTCAATGCTATTCTGTCATGAAATTCTGATATTTGATGTTGTTTATAGTCAGTGAATGTCCCCTCATTGAGGTTCAGTGCCTGCCAGTTTGTCACATACAATGTCTTGTGTGTATAAAATACCTTTAACATTCAAGTGCCATCATTTTTAGGATGTGGACTTTTGTCTATGTGCAATAAAATGTGCATGATGAAATAAAACAACCATAAACACATCTTACGTTTGCAGTTTTATTTATAAATTCCATTTAGAATATTCATCACAGTGTGTAGAACAATATCATTTGATAAACGTTGTGTTTTTGGTATTAAAAAAGCGATTTAAAAAGTCTCAAATTAAAGATACACTAACACTTCAGTAACACTAATGAATACGTACATGTATATCATACAAACAGTACACAATAGACTTGCATAGCACTAATAAGAAAATTAAGTAAGGTCCACTTCATTTAAAGGATAAGGTTTGTAACACTGTAAACGGTATATAGTTCCCATTTTAAAGCAGTTTTTAATGTAATGCCTCCAGCAGCTGTAGGCCAAGATGACTCCTGACTCATGCACTTATTTTATTTGGATTTTGCTGTGGTGGTTTTTAAAAGGCAAATAGTAGGCTTCATCTGGCATATACAGATAAATTGAACTTCTAAATAAAACATAAAATGTGATTTTATGTCTCAGGAAAAATTCACATGGTTGTGACTGATGCACAGTGTATTGCTCCTCATATGTTTGTCCTATGAGTAAAGGCATGAGTGACCTGAGCATCAAAAGAGGTAAAATACTAGTGAATTGCCCTAAGAAAGTAAAAAGAAATTACTCCTGTGACATACCAAACACACCTACACAATCTCTCTCTCTCTCTCTCTTTCACACACACACACATGTCACCTGATCCTCAGAGCATGTTGATATTTTCAGGACTGGAAGGTTGAGTTACAGAAAATGGATGCATTTGCATGCTGTTCACTTTGGTGAATAAATTAATGACCCTGTCCATTTTGTAAAGCTGAGGTCCATCTTTCACTGAGCTGATCAGCTTGAGGAGTTGCCTAGAAGTTGATCAGCCACGCGGGTTTGGCCGCTGGACGCCAAACGCTGTGATGAAGACGTTGACCACGACGATGATAAAGACAAAGGCTGTGGTGATGTTCTCCAGGATGTTCAGCCTGTAGTGCATGCTCTCATCATTCAGGTTCCATTTCACTGACAACAGAGAAAAAAAACTGTTTAGAGACATAACTGAATTTTGCTTTGTCCAGGGGTGTCAGACTCAAGGCCCGGGAAACAGTAAAATCTGTCTCGCATGATTATCTCATATTTCTATTAAAACTGGCCCATCTCTATAAGATCTGCAGATTTCCTCAAGTATAAAAATGTAAGCTTGTCCTTGATGATTTCGGATATCCTTGTTAAATAATAAAATCTGAAAAAGGAGTAAAAATATTTAGATAAGTCAGAAATGTGGGGAAAAAATTAATTTGTGTTTTAATTTCACAATTTCAATTTTGTATCTCACAATTAAGACTAAAACTTAGCATTTTGACTTTTTATTTTCATACTTTGAGCATTTTAACTCATAATTTTGACTTCTCATATAATATTTTGTGCTTTAAGATTCATAATTCTAAATGTTTAATTCATATTTTGACCTTTTAAACCAATTATTTTGTGTTTTATCTCATATTTTTAACTCCAGCTCTGATTTAGTAATCCCATAGTTTGACCTTTTACACTCAGTTTAAAATTTTGAATCATATTTGGACTTTCTTTCTAATATATTTGCCTTTAAAAAAACGTTATTTTTTAATTTCAATTTAATTTTGACCTTTTTGAACTAATAAATTTACTTTTCTCAGATTGTGAGCCTTTTAATTTATCTTTCAAACTTTTTAAATACCAAAATCATTTAAAAGTATTATGTTTTTTTTCATATTTTATTACTGGTGAGATGAGGTTGACAGTTTCTAGTTAAAAAGGTGACTCTGTTAGGCCAGTGAGCTTCTTTCCCCACAAGGTGGCAGCATACAATTTCCTATCAGATTAGCAGGGAAGTAATCATGACTGAGCACTCTGATATAGCTTAACAGCATGAGGCAGCTCTGACCTCACATGTATAATTAGCTTTTATCTCCACTGGGACGTTGAATACCTTGCTGGTTTGTTGTGAGTTTGGCCAGGAAATATTTATTGTTGCATTCTTAGTGTTAGTTTATCTCCTGTGTCACAACATTTTGGAAGCTATCAGCTCTTTCAAATTTGATGCAGCAGAAGCAGCTGACAGATGTCCCTCCTGCTGCAGCTCTTTAAACTGGGCCCACTCTCACAATAGTTTTCTCTGTTAGGATAAGATAAGGACACACTGTCAGGAGGGGGTGGAGGGGGCACAGCAATGTATGGGAAGACAAACTTTGTCCTGTGAGGCTCATGGCTCACGGTTTTACTAAAGCAGTACAAAAAATCACCATAATGTATATGCAAAGAGAGAGCAAAGATCTTTAAATGTTAAATACATCACTTTTTTTCATGTCCTGTTGATTAAAATCCAATCAGTAACTTATTAAGAATAACTTGTATGAAAAAGTGAAAAATTTTAGATTTATACAAAATACTTGTAAAAAAGGAACTGACAAACTCAGGTAAAGTTTGTCAGTATTTTAGAAAAACAAATGATAGTGATGTAAGGATACACTCATAAAACCATACCTATACTGGGTACAACAATACTGGGATCATGATATAGTTTTAATACAAATTTTCTTTTCTTATTTTTAATTCTCAGACTACAAAGATATAAAGTATTACTTTCCCTTATGACACATAATTAATACTTTTATTTTCTGAGTTATGTTATACTAATAAACAATGCAATGTTTTACCTAGAAAGTGACGCTGATATGTGCGACTGTACAAAATACAGGAAAAAGCCTGAAGGGGGCCTTTGATGTCTATCCACGGTGGGTACTATGCTCAAAACACTATCACTATTTGGTTTTAAGCATCTTGACAAACAACTACCGTACATCCCACAGGCTTAGTCGTATCATCCATGCCCTTAATCATGCAAGTTCTTATTAAAAAATCTGTTCAACAAACATGCCCATGAAGACATGAACTATTTCAACCAAAACTGTTTTAAACCCGGCTGCAAACATATTTCTAGAGTGAAAATCAGCCATTAAAATAGTGTATGTGACCTCCAGTGCCTCTGCAGCCAGCCTTAGTGGACACTTGAGCAAATGAGGGGTTTTACACTTCCACACTAGCTTCCTTTTCAGCCACAGAGGCGCCTACTGTACCCTCACTGCTCTAACCATTACCATCAAAACAGAGACACCAAAAGCAGATAACACCCACTGCTGGTTTAAAAATACCTCCCAAAGTGTATTTCGATTCATTCAATTTAATTTGTCCACATTTGAATAGGGATGGAAATTAGAGCCGGGGTATGTAAGGCCTGGTTCTGTATTTCTCAAAACCTGGGAATCAATAATATTTTAGCTTAAAGATAGTGCTACTGAGTCTCATGGGTTCTGTCATGTTATACTATACTACCACAGGTGCAAAAACACTTACATTAGTTCTTGCATGGGGAGACATTAGCTCAAAGCACATCAGCTTTGTATGTCCACTTAGACAAAAATGTGGTACTCCAACTGTCAGCTTGGAGAATAAAAGGCATTGGCTGCAATAGGTATGTGTATTTCAACTCTGTTTTAAGCTGCTACAGGACAATATTCCTCCCCATTTCTTCAGATCAGCACTAAAAAGTGCTCTAAACATTATGGCACATACTGTTAGTTTAAATATTAATTCAGCTTTAAATCTGTCTTGAAATTGACAAAAGTCGATTTAGTAGAATTATCAGTTACGTAATGACGTGTTCAAGGTCTATTACACAAATGTAAATAACATTTCATGTATTCACATTATGAACCCCTTGTTAGTCAAGTAAACAGTGATTTCCAGTAAGAATCATGCATGTTTTCAATGCAGGGCCCCATGAGGGGAACCTTCCAGATTTCTGGGTCTTTTGCTGATATGCAATGTAGATGATGAGAAATTCAAGGTCTTCACAATTTTACATGGAAGAACTTTTTTTCTGAAATTGTTTCACTATTTTTAGTTCCCATTTTCACAGATTTGTGAACCTCTGCCCATTTTTACTTCTGAGGGACTCTACCGGTCTAAAATGCAGTGTTAATTTTTGCAGCTATTTTTAATTTTAATCCTAGTCTTTAGATGAAATGCCTTTTAGCTTGAGTCACATTTTAGTCATTTCTACCCTTTTTAGTTTTAGTCAACGAAAACTCAAAAACATTTTAGTCTAGTTTTAGTCCATAAAAAGTCCTCACATTTTAGTCTTTACTTTTAGTCCAAGTATTTGTTCTCTTACCCAAATCTGGTACCAAGTCATGGTAGTGTTTTCTATGTACTCTGCCAAACCTGGGTCCCTGCTTTCTACAGCTGCGAGACAGAATAGCTATAGATGCGTTGTTTTTTTGACAGATGTACCCACAGTGGAGAAAATATCACGGTTTTTGATGACGGAAAATACATGACATTTTTTTCTAGTTTTAGTCATCTTAACAAAGACTAAACTTTCTTTTTGTCATTTTCAGTCATCGCAGATCTATTTTTGTTAGTCTAGTTTTTGTCATGTGAAAATATGCTGTCGACAAACATTTTTAGTCGACGAAATTAACACTTTTATACCCATTTATCATATCCATTAAACATATTATTTGCAAAATGCTCCACCAGCTGTTTTTTATTAGTAGCACTTACTTTTCCAGCCTTTTGTTGCCTTGTCCATACTGTTCTGAGAAGTGTTCTGCCATCAAATTCAAAATGAGCTAATGTTTTTCATAAAATGGTAAAATGTCTGACTTTCAACATCTGATGCGATGTTCATGTTCTCTTGTGAATAAAATATGGGTTTATTGAAATTTGCAAATCATTGCAAAATCTTATAACCACTCGTAGACAGCATTTGGGAAAGGGCAGAGCCTTTGAAAAAAAACTTGGAGGGTGGTTGGATGAA
Source organism: Cheilinus undulatus (assembly GCF_018320785.1). Lineage (NCBI taxonomy): Eukaryota > Metazoa > Chordata > Actinopteri > Labriformes > Labridae > Cheilinus > Cheilinus undulatus. The sequence goes on along the minus strand of NC_054867.1, from coordinate 31,658,314 downwards.
CTTTCTGTCCGTCTCATCTTTACAGGCCAATCAGAGCAATAAAACATGTCAGTACACGACTTTTGTCATCTTTAAAAATTCTTTGTTCTTGTTTTAACAAAGAAATGTCGTCAAGTTCTAATAAAACTGATAAAACTGGCGATCACTTTCTAACCGGGCCCAAATGGTTCAGACGGGAGCTTTGCAAGATGCATTCACTAGTGAGAAACACTGAAACAGGCGTATCCATCTGCTTGTCAAGGTTAATAATCTTACCTTTTGCGTGGATTGTGGTTTGGGAGGGTGGGTCAATAATATTTCATTTTAATACATCTTTTTTGTCTTTATGTAAAGAGCTTTGTACTTCATTATTTACGTATGAAAAGTACTACACAATTAAAGTCTGATTGATTGATATTAGTGAATCTTTATCTTATAAATAAAACCAGCTAATAACAGTGTTTTGTTATTCACTGATAAGATAAACTGCAGACATACCTATGAAGATAAGCAGTACACCAACCACAATTTGAAGGATAAGAGAGATGCTGATGAGTGTGATGAGGGGCACGTAGAAGGTGAAGTCTGGCCCCTGCTCCAGCACGGCCTTCAGCTGTGAGGCATTTGCCATCAGCAGTGCCACGTCCAGCATGCTCTCTGCTGCACTCTTCTTGTTAGCATAGTGGTTCATGTTCAGAGGGTCCTGAGGCCTCCTGAAGCGGCCTCGCAACGGGACCTGAACACAAACACAAACAGTGACATCATTATTACTCAGAGGGTGACATAGGCTTTAAGTGAGGGCTGGCGATGTAATACTTTTACAGGCTGGGTCAGCGTAGGATGATTATTTATCTCAGACATTCTGAGACTGATGGACATAAACTTATCAAAAAATCACTCTAAATGCAGCTGTGATTCAAACCAAAAACTATCATTTAAACTTTCATTACTGTTGCACTAGCTGCAAAATCATCTGCTCTGGTGTCCTTGAATTTGTGTAAATGTGATACTTAAAAAGTGACTCAAGGAGGGGGAAAAACACAGCTGATGCCATTTCTGGATTTCCAGAATAATGTGAATGACTGACTAGGATTAAAAATTTTCTAATGTTTGGAAATGCATGAAATAAAAAATCCATTTAGCTTTCCAAATCACAGAATTAGTCAGCCTAGCCCTGGACAAAGATAATCCACCAAAGACAACAATTAAAAAATATTCAAACAGTTTCCCAAATTTATTTGTAAGAGTAAATCTGCAGCATACTTATCCTGAACTACGCTCATAGTAGCTCTATGTGTGTTTCAACACTTTTATAACAACTTTAGTGTCTAAAAACTGAATTCAATACAATTTGAAATAAATAAATAATTCAATTATTAGAACTATTTCTTGCCCAATAACTCTTAAACCAGATTTGTGTAACTGTAGTATGCTGATTTTCTGTAGGAGACTAAAGTGGAAGTGGAAGGGTTCAGAGGCTGAATTAAACAGGAACACACATGACCCTACAGGTCACACCGTCAGTTTCAGTCTAGAGGTTAAAAATAATTTGTCAAGTCACATCCTGAAGTTCATCTGACCGGGTCACACATTGAAAACACAACATGAGTGCCAGAACGGCCCCACCCAAACTCAAGAGGGTAATCTGACTGGAAGCACGGACATGAGTTTACACATTAAAGTGTTCACCAAGATCATCACGGTCATTTTTATTATTTTTAGGTCATTATAAGCCAAAATCATCTATCAGTTAAAAATATTTTGTTGATAACAAACAAAATCCTATCAGTTATGTAAAGTGAAAAGGAAACGGCCATGCCAAGGAATCAACTTCCTTTCTTTTTTGTGTTTGAGGAAGTAGAGAAGTGAGTTGTCTTCTAAGAAAAATATAAACGTGTTTAACCCCACATTAAAAACATTAAATGACTGTGAGTCTGGATGAAAGTGTTGATCTTGCTGGCTAGGTTACAAGACGTTGACTTTTTTGGAGGATTAAAAAACTATGGGCTGGATCGATGCACTGACTGACATACTCTTAAATACTCGGTATAGTGTTTTTTGCTTTGTCAGGCATTTTTAGATACTAGGACTACTCTCTAGCAACGACATGTTTGTTTACCAAAGTAAATAATAGAACCCATCATTGGTCAGAAGAGGCCAAGATAAACACTTCTAATGGGATGTTTTGTCCAGCTGACAATAAAAATACCAAGGATACTGAAAATATTTATTCTAAATCATACAGAAAGGAAAGACTTGGAAATGTCTTAAACGTTATGACATAGCTTCATTTCAATTTTTTTAGTACATAAAAATAACAGAAGTGGACCTGCAGTAACATTTTGTATACAGACTGTCACAATTAAGGACTTTTTATTTGAAAGGAAACTTCCCCTTGAAAATTTTGATATTAGCCTGATATTCTGTGTGTCTAACAGCAAAGAAAAGTAAGGAAAAAAGAACAAGATCATAAACACCAAATCACAGGAAACCAGGGTCACTGTCGTGATCCCTGTCATTTTCATAAATCCAGAGCTCGGGTTTTCATCAGGGTGGAGTCTGGTTTAGCTAACAATGTCCCGTCTATGCCCAGGTTGGCAGTATCCCACCCTAAGAGTGGACTCAGCGTTCCTCTTTCTACTCCTCTGAGGAAGTGCCAGGCCACAGAGGAAGAACGTGCTCATGTGGTGGACCAGCAGATGGGTGTGAGAGTAAACCCTATTAACCATTGTGTCTCTCACTCTCACTGCTAGAACTGCTTCAGCTCCATTTTCACTTTTTGTCTTTTTCTTCCACTCACACAAGGCTCCCTGTGCACGAAGAGTTTTCCAGGGAGTGGTACTTTCATTTTCCCCTATGTCCTCTCTTATGTAACTTTTTCCTTATGGGCTGTGGTCCTTATAGTGGGGTTTCAGCTTGATTGATTGAGTCATTATGCATATGTAATGTTGGATCCCAAAGGTTAACTCTACACTTAAACAGACAAGAGAAACCATAAAACTACTGAATGCTGTACGCTTGACATCCAGTACTCTACGTTATTTTATCTATTAAGCATGAAAACTTATTTTAAGAGCTTGAAATTCCAAATAATATGTAAAAAAAAAAAAGACTCTTCACTACGCCACCTCAAATATCCAAATATCAGAAACAATCAGGTATTTTTTTCCACAGAGAACTGAAAATATCCCTAAAATGTAAGGATGAGCTTCATGACTAAATACATGCAAGTGAATCTTTGAACCTGACTTTACCCAGAGGGTTTCCTGCCAGTAAGATCTGAATTAAGTCAGCAGGAAATATTCAGGAAAGCTGCTTCATACTTTTGCAAGTATGTTTCTCACCACTTGTCTGTTGATACTGTAGATCAGTTTGATTACACATTGCACTGATAAAGGCAGAAACCGTCATTCAGTGCTGGACTCTTCTCCTTCATCCACCAATTACTCACCATAATTTATTTGTCATGCCCTACTTCCCCACATCCCCATCCTAGCATACAGGTACTGGTATGCATATGTAAGCTAGCAAGTCAGGAAGATCTCACGGCAGCCAGTCCTAAGGAGTGCATGTGTGAAAACACTATAGAGATGTCCAATATTTCCTCACAGCTGCCAATCAATAATTCTAGTGGTTCTTAGATGATGCCGTGCTATCCTGGTTTAATACAAAGAACAGGGATAGCATGATTATTTTGTTACATCAGTAGGCTGTTCTACAACCCCTGTCTGAATGCAATGTGTTTGTATTGTATGTATGTGACTCAATACATGGAAACAAGACTAGCTAAAAACCTAGTAGATATGGTTGACCGCAACTATCTGGGATGCCTGTTGAAATGCCTGACTGGCAGAGTGATTTTGTCATTATTGTTATTTTTTGAGCCAAATTTATTGTGGCTTCTTAAATGTACATAGCTATATGCCGTCCTCTTGCTCTCCTCTTAATAAAGCCCTTCTCTGTGTACATATGAAACACTACAGAGACGTGTCAGACTTCACTGATAGAGACGGACAATGTCACTGGAGATACATTTTTTTGTCAGATATAAGTCTTTATGGTAGTAAGTTTGTACTAAAATTAAATCAATCACTAACTCTTATTGAAGTGTTTATTCAAAAAAAAATTTGTGTGTGTCACTTGAAAGCAGACGAGGAGGAGAGGAGAGGAGCGTGACGCTTCTGCTGTGCTCTGGATTCAACAAGAACAGCGGCCCAGGTCGGAGTAAACAGCAGCGGTCTTACAGCGACATCCAAGCTAACAGCAATCGGCGGACAACATGGACAAGCCCAGCGCCATGATCGGAAAGCCATGCCGAAACAGAGCGGGAGTAGAGCGAGAACATTTTTTTCTGTCACAGAAAGCTTTTAGTGTTGCTCTCTGCACTTGTTTGGCTGAGACACGACGTCTGGTTCAGACAGAAGCGCTGCTGCGGCTCAGTCCCAGCTAATTAGCAGGCCCGGTCAGCAAAAATTTTAAAAAAGTAACTAGCTGAGCTAGCATTTGCAACAGTTCAGCCAACACCCTCTGCTGAGTTCTTGCATTGACCAACAAACATTAAATATACTCTAATTTTGAAAACAGAACTATCTGTTCAATGTTTGAATCACATTTAATGCCCTTTAAAATTAAATACTAAGACTGAAAGTGGCGCCTATAGATAAACCGAGAGATGTTTTACATGACTCAAATTTGGCCTGGTGGTTCAGAACACAGTGGCTGGTCATACAACAAACCTAAAATAAAGACTTTTTTATCACTGTATGAGAGCTTTAAATACTATAGTTACAATAGTTTACTCAGTAACCATAGCCGCCTTCTGACAAGTTCCTACCTAGAACCACATTCAAAGCTGTAAGAAGGCATTACCAACATAGACATCAGTATATAATCAAGTTTAGAAATGATGACTCATCTTGTATCAATTATCTATTTCTTGTCCTTCTACTATGAAGAAAGAAAAGATTTAAACTCAAGCATCAAGAGTCCAAACATGACATATTCCATTTTTTAACAAATAAAATCAGTTGCTGAAGATTTTTAATTTCAAATTTAATTCAGAACCAAGTAAAAATGACGTATTAATTTGAATCTACAGAAGCCCTAAGAGGACAGGCATCCATGAATTTTTTCCTGTGATAATAGGTAGCTACATTTCAGTTGTTTTCTTAAGACCTTGACTTGTTTATTTTGTTATCTCAGGATGACAAGATTTTTTTTTCTGTGATATGGCATAAATTTCTGTCTTTTTCTCAAGATCTTGCGAAATTAACTATTTTAAGTGGGAAACTAGTGTTATTGTGACAAAAATGAGCTGATCTCTTAAGGGGAAAAAGAATGAAATATACTGGATTTATGGATGTGTGTCCTCTTAGGGCTTCCATAGCTGTCGAAGAATTCATTTAACTGTTAATTACTGTTTTTACCAAAGTTTATCAAACAATAAAGGGGAGTTGACCTGCAGTTATGACCAGTTGCAACTAATTATCACTTTTAATTACAAAGGGTACCTAGTAGCTATCGTTTTATAGCTGTTTGATAAAGACGCTATAAAATACCAGGTATTATCGTGGTGTTAGCGCCTTAGATCACATTTTCCCCACACAATACAAACATGTGTTGTTGAGGAGAAACCATTAAGTTTCTATTTACATTCTTGGATCCAAAGTTAAACTTTGAACCCTTGTGGTCAAATCCTAGCCTTTGTCCGACTGAGCTGAACCCCCTGGACTCATTAACAGAGCCTGGATTGTACCCAGCACCCACATGGTCATCCGTATCGTCTGTCATTATGTGTAAGCTGACTCTGCAGTAGACAGCAAAGTGATTGAGGCATCAGATAACACAGTCACTTGTTGAAACTTCTCCAACTAGTGTAAACTAGAGCTAATCCAAAGCCGCTAACCGGTCCCGTTAGCTTCAGGAATTCAGACTACGCGACACTTGTTCAGTCACTTTGGCTTTCATTTAACGAGACAAGGATGTTTGAAAGGATGGGAGAGAAGATGCAAATACCTGAGGCATCCATTTTTGTCTGAAGCCGGTATCTGCTATTTAAACTGGGGAATATTTCTTTGGCTGATTGCCCTCCGGTTGAGCCTCACCAGGAAATATGTGGACATTAACGGATAAATCAGCTGTGCTTTCTATGAGACGCCCGCTGTGCCTTACCTCTGCCTCGCCGTTTCTGTCAGCATCTCCGTTCATTTCCAAGCTGTCCATCGGCATTTTGCTAAAAACACACGTAAAACCACGGAAACCTTGGTTCTGTATGGTGTGTCCTTCACTGAAGTCGGTGGTCCTGCCCGCGGGCAGCTCTAGGCGCAGTCTGTACACAAAAGCCTGCCGTGACGACGAGAGTGTAAAGCTGCAGACCGCCCCTCCACCATGGGGGCGGCTGTCCTGTATAAACTGTGGGCTGTTTGGAGAAGTGCGAGCAGGCCCAGCTCCTCAGTGGAATCAATAATAATGGGGTGTTTTCCCACACTAGAACTGAAACCGGCACGCATTGTCTGGGAGTCTGGGGCTTTACTTGGACTGTAGTTCAGTTGCATCCACAGACGGGACACTGCTCCTTCTCTCTGCTGCCACCCTGTGGGTTGATATGGTACTACAGGCTGATGTAACTATGCTTAAACCTCATGAGACTCGAGCTTTCGTTTGTAATGCATTTTTAATATTTCCTACTTATTTGGGATTTATACGACCTGAAAGGAACTGAAGGCTGTATCCCAACAACATGTAGTTAAAAATATGTCCTTATATGAGGAGAGTGGGTCAATTTAACTGTATAACACAGTAAAGACACATCTGTATAACGTAACGTGCAATTCTACCAAACTGGTGCAAAAATAGAGTTGGACGTATCCTGAAGGGAAAAAAATCCCTAAAATTTTCTTATGCCTACATATCACTAACACTCAGATTACAAAATTCTACATTTTTCCACTTAAACTTTGCTCTGTATTTTCTGGTCTTAATATTTTTTGGTCCAAAATACAACAATATTTTGGGTTAAACTGGATTTACATAAATCCTTTGACAGGACCACATAGTCCTAATGATTTTGATAGTTCATTGGTTTAAAATACCTCAAAAAGTGTGAGATGTAATATACATGGCCTCTGAGAGGACTAAAGCACCGTTGGGTAAAAGCTAAATCTGGCTTTTATTAAATCCATTCTTGAGTAACACATGCTGGCTAATTGGATTCGTAGCTAAGAAGATAAACAAATAGATCAGTTGATCATGCGAAATGGAACCGTGACACCTGAAGAGTTAATTTTAATTCAGTCCCATGATCCACTCTTTAAAGAGAAAGTGGTTTTTAAGCCAGTTTGGGAAGAGAAAACTTCAGTATGAACTGTATGTTTTTATTAAATGCTTGTAGTCTTGGTCATCTCTAAATCAGACAAAGTGAAAATAGGGCTACACTCCAGTTGCCACATTTATAAACCGTATTGTAAACCCGACCACCCAAGGCCTGATCTCCTGAATTTGTCCTTTTATTCTCACTGTTTCCCTGACATCAGGGCAAAATTGACCTTCAAGGTTGACCCCATAAAGTTTTAAAAGCTTTTTTGTGAGTTTCCCCTATGGAGAAAGAGGCACCACCGAGGCATTTAGTAAAGATTTGATGTCTTTTTCTTATCTGAAGTATCTTCTCCTGGTCTTCTAACTCTTTGGTTTTGTATGAAAAAAAGTTTCAAAAAAGATGGCAGCGCCAAGTCATTAATAGGCCAGAGAATTACAATATGGATCACTAGCTTTTATTTTTCACCAAAAACAAAACAAACAAAAAACATGAATGAGGTCAGCATTCTGTGGCTTAAGGGCAAAGCTGCAGTCTAAACTCTTAGAGGGTTTGAGTGTTCCTCTGGGAAAGCAATCCTCTTATTCTTTTGTATTCAAATTCCCTGGACCTTTACATTTTTTTGTCAATGTTAGCAGCCAGACGTAACTCTTGAAATTATTTTGTCTTTTAAAAACCCTATATTTAAAGAAATCTATCCCTGTGTCATACGACAGGATGTAGGCTACCATTCAACCAGAAACTTTGCCACATCTGTCTCTGTAGTGTGTGCAGTTTAATGCTTTTTGACACCTACCCTCCACGGCAGTAGTTTCAGCCATTAGAAATAATTATAAACACAGCCAGTCTTTTTGCTGATGATCTCGTTTGTTTTTGTGGCTCATGAAGAGGAAACAACAGGGTCATTCTACTGAAAGCTGCATTTTTGTCCCTAGTCTTGATTAATGAATTATTTTTTATTTTAACAAAGAAAAAAAAAACATTATTTGAATAATTATACCTTCTTGAGTGATGTATTCTTTAATATGTATTTATTTTAACCTGTTCTATAGATAACAGGCACTACAAAAATGCCTATCCAACAGTTGTACATGGTAAGGACAGTATTTTAAGGTGAAAATGTAATTTTTCTGCCATTCAAAAAGCAAAATATACACATGGCCATCGAGTATATGATGTAAAAGACATAAAACAACAAAATGTTAAATAAATATCATAAACTATATCATGAGAGTAATTATTCTTTAGAGTCATTTCTTTATTTTAATTCTTTATTTTAATCTCCTGATTTCACATGAAGCTTTTAGACAGCCTCACTGGTGTGACCCACTGTTTTGTCAGAATATTGTCCTAAAATAGATCACAAATAGATCAAATATCATAATGTTGGTAGTATATCCTGATTAGCAATTTGTGGTTTGATTCCATGTAGCAGCATTTTTGTAAAATGATTTTTTTTTTTTTTCTGGAAAAATGTCACTGGTGTTACTGTCAATGGTGTTACCTTCCTCCTGGTAGCATCCTCATCCTGGCCATGCTTCCTGTCCTCTCTTTTAAAAAAATTGAACATATCATCTTTTTTTTTAATCTTTAAGGGTGTCCCTAATACATAACATATAAAAACTATTAAATATTGCTAAGGTAAAATCAATGACAAAAATATGGTGTATGCTAAGTAAATGCCGAAAAAGACTGAAAAAGGTTTCATTTATGCAATTCAAGGAGCCATTAAGTTATCTAATAATGTGGAAAAAGTTAAAGTGTTAAGAAGGGCGGTTTTTTTTTAGACCTTGCAACCCTAAAAATGCTCTTTTCTGTTGAATGACTCATAAATATCAGTGTGTTTCCAAACCAGCAAAAACTAAGCGAAGAAATTTTAATCTACATATTTGCTATGTCACTATATTGCTGTTAATATTTTTTTATTTTACAAAGAGAAGTGACTTTATAAGTGGATGTCTGCCTGTTTAGAAAAGGCTTTAATGTCTAATTTTTAACTTGGATTACTAGCAAATAAAATTGGTGCACACAACAAGTAACAGCCTGCAAGTGCACTGATACACTAATATACAAGAAAGTAGTGCAACTAATAATAGACATGCTAATAATATAAAAACATGTCTTAATCGATTTATAGCATACAATGACTTAAACAGTGTGTGTATGAGTTTTATTGAAAGCATTTGCACTCTCCTCCCTCCTCAGGCTTAGTTTGGATGAGTGATATTAAGGTGGGGGCCAGTGCATCTTATCCGGTGGCCCATAATTCTTTGCACCGTCCCTTGTGCTGGGTAGGTTTAGCAGACATGCTCATTGGAGGCTTAGCGCGTCACAGGGAGGGCGGACAGTGGTGTGGACCATGCAGCCTGTGTCACAGGAGGATGAGGGTGCCGCCTAAAAGCGTGAAGACTTATTGGATACGAGTTGTTGCTAGGGGCGTGGGCTGTGCCGTGAAATAATATACTTTTCCTCAAACACCAGATAAGACAAGATAAAAAAAATATCTGGAAGACAACAGTGGTATCAGCTGGGTAAGAGATACGCTGGGAGCTTCCTGCCTAAACCTGAGGGAAAGTGTGCCGCAGTGGCATAATCTGATAAGCTTCAATCCATCCTGCACTCCGCTTCTCAGCGACACTGAAGGGAGATAGAAGTGCGTTAGGATGGTTAAAGGAAGGATGAAGAGGAGCTGACGCTTAATGGAACTCATTCACGTCTCAACCCGGAACACCTGCGATTTATTTGTATGAACCGGGTCCCGGCTCGGTGCGTGTTTACATGGATGACAGCTGCGCACTTCGTCCCGTGACGTGTCTTTGGGGGGGGGGATTAGCGCGTGGCACAGCCTAAACATCCCGGCCTGTCCACTGTCGCCAGTGATTTATTCGCGGAACAATCACATTTGTATCGAGGAGGGATCTTATGCAATGTGGAGGGAAGTGTTTACGTGAGAATGACATCAGGCGTAAGTTGAGGATCTGCGCTGTATTGCAGCAAGGTGCACCGGCGCGTGAGGTGGCAGGGACTAATGCACGCACCCTCCAAGCGGGACGTTTTGCGGGGATGTTCTGTGTCCTAAACAAACACGAGACTTATAAGGCCATACATCCTGAGCTGGAGAACTGCGTCACTGCATGCGCGAGCTGCAGGTAGGCAGCAAACTCTCCCACCAGCGGGGAGGCGCGTGCTCATTCTCCTCCCTGCACCATGTCACCGGTAAGTGTTTAACAAGTTACCGGGATGGATTCGGCGGAAGATTCAAGAAAAGACCCGCCACTGGTGTCTACGTTTTCCTCAGCGCCTAATTTAGACTCGGACATTAACGCCAATGCCCGCAGACCTGTCTATGAGAACGGGACGGACCACAATGTCAACATCCAGAACGAAGCCCTGCGAGGGGCGAGTGACCCCAGCGCCTACCCGTCCAACGACTACCAGGGGCTGGTCCGCCAGAGGTTCATCCGCCGGAGCCTCTGGATGTCAGACTCCGAGGAGCAGCCGCTTGACACCCAGGAGTGTGTTAACAGCAGCCCGGTGCTCAACATCGACCTGCGGACCATCGTGGACCGTAGTCGGACCCGGGCCCTGCACGGTGCCAGGCTGTGCCTCCCGGAGAGCTCGAGCACCGAGAGCCAGGTGGGCTTAAAGGACAGCGTCACGGAGAGCTCGAGCACCGAGGAAGAGAAGGGGGGCACAAGAGTGAGCGAGCCAAAGGCAGAGGTCGTGCCCTCTGACGTCACAGGCAAAGCAGGAAGCGATGAGAATGAAGAGGAGCCAGGGATGAAGGCGGTGTCCACCTCACCAGGGGGCCGCTTCCTCAAGTTTGACATTGAGCTGGGGAGAGGCTCCTTTAAGACAGTTTATAAAGGTCTGGACACCGAGACGTGGGTGGAAGTGGCGTGGTGTGAACTCCAGGTGGGTTTAAGTGCAGCATGACAACTATCATTAAACGACAGGCCCATGGTTTCCATGGCAATAAGTCACACTGTTTTATTTAGGCTAAACAAAGTTGGGTACTAAAAAGACTGTCAGTGGTCAGCCCTTTTACAGAGGCAAAAACATCATTCAGAGGGGACAGCAGCCTTTATGTCTTAACTTTTACCCATCAAACAGAGCATTAATGCATTACAACTATATACATTTAACTTAGGTAATGATATGTGTTCATTTCTTTTCTATAGCGTAACATCTGGTACACATAGATGTAGCCTGTAATATCAAATCAGCTCTGGGGCCAGGGACTTCTATTATGAAAATTTTAAACTGCATAAAGCTTCCCTAACATCCAGTTCTGTGATTATGAGTTATGAATTGCTGATGTATAACTGCTCAGTTTTTGCCTTTTCTCATTCCCTGTCAAACTTCCTGCACATGTCGTTTTGACATGAACTAGTCAGCAATTATGGGCATTATTGTATCGTCTGGATTATATTTTAAAGGTTAAGTGTTGTATTTTGTACTCTCATATTAATGTAGTATTATGCTTTAAAACATCCACGTGACATTCAGTCCCCACCATTCTGTTTTATGTAATGTTTCTGTGAATGAGCCGACTTTGAGTCCCAGGAGCTGCAGGAAAGTATTCTTCAATGTTGTTACAGGCCAGAGTGTGGAGGCATTCATCTAGATTCATACTTTTTGTCAGCACTCACATTGAACCAGCTTTTCCTCTCATAATTCGGTTGTGACTTCAGTAGAACGCCTGCATTCTTCTTTTCCTTTGTCATCCTTCTCCAATTATAAATGATCTGAAATCATTTTGTTCTCCTAAACAGCAAAGATGTTATCAAGAGCTGAGCAGTGGACGCTGTTATCACACAGGAGTTTATTATGGGGCTATTTTAATCACATAGTTTTGCCTCAGTGACAGTTTAGTGTATAACTAAGCCGTGCCTGTATGTGGTAATCTAATGATCAGTTTAGATATATTCCATGTGATGTGCAGATTAACACTGTGACCTATAAGCAGAAGCTTCGCTAATGTCACAATACGGCAATTCTGCAGTAATGATAAACTAACTGCACATCACATCATGACACATCATCAGACTGACTTAAGCACACTAAATGACCCCTTAAAAGGTCAAATTTGGGATCAGTGTATTTATTTATTGGTGTCGGTTTCACCTCTTATAATGGTTCAATATTATCCCACTGTCTTCCTCTATTATCTTTAGTGTCTTCTTTAACTCCTATTCATATTAACCTCACTACTGTATGAAGACATGAAGCGATGCTGTGACTCAAATTTGCACCAAAATCTATTTACAGATTGTATTTTTTCGATCAAGTTTCAATGTTGTGCCCCACTGATCATATATATGTGTTACGAGTCAGGACCAAGGTTATTATAGTCAACCAAGACTAATAAAATGACTAAAAGTAACATGTAAAAATCATTTTAAGTTGACTAAAACTATATAAAAACTAAGCTTTACAAAAAACAAAAACTAACTAAAACTGCCTACAGGACTAACTAAAACTAGGGCTGCAAGCAGTACTAAAGGGCCCTTGCAACCCACTGAATGTCGGAGTGTACCGCAACTGCGGGTGTGTGGCAGAAGCTGGGTTGGCAAGCTGTGCAGTGAGCTGCAGCACAGCAGAGAGAGCATGTAAATCCTTCAACTCAAAAATAATACGCATGTTGCACTTTGTATATGAGGTGGTTCTGCCCCTTAACACTAGGTGGCAGTATGAGAAAGTAAGGAGCAAATATCATGTAAATGTGATGTGGGCAGGACAGATATTATTAATTGTATAAAACTTCATTCACTTAAATTAAGATGGGAGATTTTCTGTAAGAGGTTCTGGTTTCTGGTTTGTTACAGTGGGCGGCACTAGCGCAAAATAGTGAAATTAACCATCGTATATGAAGAGGGACAGACCTTGATCATACATGATAGCTTTGAAGCAAATCAGATGTTTCATATAAGAGATATGCCAACTTCCTGTGAAACCGGCAAGTTATTCGAAATGCTCGCCATAGCCAGTGAGGTGTCCTGTAATAAGAAATCTAAGCTTGATAGGTTCAGCTAATATGTATAAAGATATGGCTCAGGTGTGTCACTTCCTGTTGCCAGTAGGGAGTGCTACGGTGAAACAATGAAATTAACGTTTCAACTCAAACAAGGGCAGACCTTGCTCATACACATGCAATTTGAAGCAAATCAGAGATTTTATATGAGAGTTGTGGCAACTTCCTGTGAAACTGGTGAGATGTCATGCCATTGCCAGTGAGGTGTCCATTAATGTAGCATGTCAGTATTGTGGACAGTTACTGAGGGACAAAATCTCCTTTCTTTAATCTTTGACTGCAGCAGACTGGCTGACATATACTTCATAACTTGGAGAGAGTAAAATGTCTTGGTTTGATAGAAGAAGACTTCACACAGTGGTTGATTTTAGGTCTTGAGTTGTATTCAAATATCTATTTAGGATGAATACAATGAAGTGTCGAGTAGCCTGTTTGAATGTCTAATAAAATGGATAATGTTTACTTTTTCTGCCCTTTTTGTGTCTCGCCCCTAACAAGTTCCCCTTATTAGAACTAACACCAAATCTAATAAAAGCTAAACAAAAACAAAGCCTTAAAAACTAAACTAAACTAAAAAAAATGGCAGTAAAGACGAATTAAAACTCAACTAAAATTCAAAACAAAAAGTAAAAACTAAATCAAGTTAAAGAATGAAGCAAAATCCCAAACTATTAGAATCTTGGCCAGGACAACAATAAATACAAATTGCTATTAATATTTTGTTTTATCCTTAAAATGAGGTTAAATTTAAAACATAATACCATGTACAAAGTACCAAAGGTGTGCATATTTTATAGTCTTTCTAAAGGAAACAATGGCACTGCCACTAAGTTTTAAAACTGACACATTCACAAAACAAGTATATCTGACCTAAAGTTTACTTAGCTTTTTGTACTAGAAGTCAAAATACTTTAATTTCTGAGTAATTCCAGCAAAGGACATTCATTATATTGCCTGAAGCAGGTTGTATACTAAGCATTACACCACCTGATTTGAATGGCTGTTTTTCTTTGTCTGTTTGCTGGCTGGTTCTCCTACACAGGGGTTTAAAGGTTTAATAAGGAATGAAACAATAATATGGGTTAGCCTGAGTCATCACTTCAGCTTCATTAAACCAACTTCTCATTTATGAATTATTATAACGGGGGTGAGTCACGGTTTCAATTTGACTTGAACACATTTGTGTTTCTGCCTTCCTGCTCTCTCAGGATCCAGGTTCACCCGATGTGACCTGAGGGGAAAAATAACAAAGATGGCAGCTTAACTCAGTCAGTATAAGACATTCCCTTTACTAATCTCATAGCTCTTTAAGGCACATGTAGAGAGGAAAGTATGAATGTGAGGTGCAGTTTTCCATTAGTTTTAGCACAATGATATGCATATGAGGCTCATTGACGCTATCTTTCAATCAATCCTTGTAGTAATTAAAACAAAATCAGCTTTACATCATGTACATTTCTCTTGGTTTTAAATCAAGAATCAGCCTCACTTCACTGCTTTTCTTCTTAATTTTAAAGACGCAGTGTTTGAACCTGTGTAGCTTAATTAAGAGTCAGACAGTTTTAGTTTTTTAAATCTTTATTAGGGACTTGGTGTGTGATGCTTTTTCAAGTTTTCTTTTGTTATTGATTTTGGAAGAAATCATCCACTGGTGTTATTCAGTTCTTCTACAATAAAGCATTTTTTTCTTCAACGCATCACTGAAAGATAATCTCTGCAATGTACAGTGTAGTTAATCAGGTTCTTATGGGAGAGCTGGTGATGATTCAACAATTCAGTCTCTGGAGGTGAGGCCTTGCCCTTCAGAGCTTTTGTGTCTGTGCGCCTCGCTCACAAAAGCCACTGTAGCTCAAACAGTGCTGTGTGTGTGATTGGAGAGTCAGGCTAAGCGTGAGACAGCAGAAAACATAGATGCTCACAGAGAGTCAAATCTGATCTGAAGAGGAGCTTGCGCCCTGTGCCCAGCAAACCAGACTGCTCATCTTGTTACTAATTTATCCCCTGAATGACGATAAAACATCTGCTGAGCTAGTTGTTTACTAGAAATAAGCAAATGATGCAACATGATTCAGTAAAAACCCTCTACCCCTGTGAGATCTCATCTCACAGTCTGACATTATTATTTGTCCTGTTTGATTGCTTTGTAATGAGTCTAAATGTGGATTTAAAGCGCTGAGGATTTACCACAGTGATGTGTTTTTTTGAAGAGTCAATCCTGCTGATGCAGCCCTCTGCACCAACACTGAGAGAGGAAGGAGGAGAGTCAGGTTCACTTCAGGACGCTGTGTAAGACGTGTAGTATCTGATGCACAGAGATCGAGATTCATATGAAATGCAGCGCAATGTCCTTGCTCCTTCACATTTCATTAACTAATAATAATCAGAGCTACCCGTACCCTTTCTTACTCAGTTCTTATTTACAGAATGAATTTTTACTTAAGCTGATTATGTGTTGTAGGAGCCACACCCTTTTATCTTGTCTCTGCATAGAACCATAAATAATCTGTGAATAAAAATCAGACATTATGGGAATAAAGATGCAGCTGTAAAATATAAAATATGTTTGTATTACACAGCAGGAGGTTTATCCTGCACAGTAACCTAAGGTGCTTCAGGCTAAGCGTTGTATAGGTTGCCATGGGCTATGAATGAAACCTGACTCTCCAGCATCAGTGTGTAATCCCTGCCCGGAGATGTACTGCAGATTATTGTAGATGATATCAGACAAACTGTGTGCACACTCATCATTACCATTAAAATGTGTGTATTGAGACAGCAGCGGAGAAAATCTGAAGGTCATGTAGCATATGTCGTGGCCGAGGTGGTCGGCTTGTATCTGCTATGCTGACTGGAGGGAAGCAGAAATGTAGAGGATGTTCTCTGTCAGCTCTTTTACTATTTATACAACAGTTCAGGGAAGGCAGGGGCCAAAATATTGATCGAGTATACACGGATTCACTCAGGTCTGTAACACCAAATATGTAGGATTTAAAGATTTATACAAGGTAAATGAAAAACAGATTTTTAAGCATTTATAATAAAAGAATATATCTAGCTGGTCTTAAGGTTATTTTACAGCACATTTACTGCATACCTTTAAGATAATTTGTATCTGGATCACAACAAGAAATAAAAGTTTATTTAGATTATAGAAATAGTCTAGTTTCCACTCATAGTTGTGATTAGCTGTCTGTTTTATACACAGTTATGACATAAAGACAGTTCAGACCCCCATGTTTACCCACCATAAATGCCATGTTTGTGTGCACTTCAAACACAGCTGGGGCTGCTCTGCTTCTAAAGACTTCTTAAAGGTGCTTAAAAAGTATTTTCTGTCTTCTATTACCATCATAAAGTTGTTAAATCTGGACAGAATTGATCACTGCAGCAGCTGCTCCTCTGATAAGGCTCCAGAAAAAAACAAAAGAACGGGCGACCTTGAAAGCCATTATTTCTCAATTTTGAAGCACTAATTGTCTTCCTTCATTCACTCCAGGAACGGAAACTGTCCAAAGCTGAGAGACAAAGGTTCAAAGAGGAGGCAGAGATGTTGAAGGCACTGCAGCACCCCAACATCGTGCGGTTCTACGACTTCTGGGAGTCACCGGTGAAAGGGAAGAAGTGTATCGTTCTGGTGACTGAGCTGATGACTTCAGGGACGCTAAAAACGTGAGTTAAAAGTTGTTTTTTTACTTCACTGGCATAATTTAGGTGTACTGGTTTGTGGATAATATCTTGCAGTCTCAAACAACCTTAAAGTAATGACGACTGGACTGTCTGCTTTATGTGCATCAAGTTTCATACCAACTGAATGACACCATTACAGTGAACGTCACACTGAATAGAGACTCACATATGTTCCTTAAAAGGGTAAAAAATAGTTGTTATTTTTATCCTTTTTTCTCAAAACCTAATTAGTAAAGAAAAATAAATAATCTAATGTAAGAATAGGAAAAAGGCTCTCAGGCAGCCCGTTTAAATTTGTTTGTGACTACAAGAGTCATCAGGGATTCATATTTAGTGCATGTCTGCAGCTTAATTAAGTAACAGCAATTCAACAAACCAACAACTCATTAGAAAAACTTCTAAATAAACAAGGAGGAGGAATGACGTCAATAGTTAGTTTGTCCATTGACCATTAATTGTGGTTTTAAAAGCAAATGTCTGTACCTGGAACCTCTTTTTCATAGTTTGTTTCGCCTCCACAGCTACCTGAAGCGTTTTAAGGTGATGAAGCCCAAAGTCCTCCGGAGCTGGTGCAGACAGATCCTCAAAGGCCTCCACTTCCTCCACACAAGGACTCCTCCCATCATCCACAGAGACCTCAAGTGTGACAACATCTTCATCACAGGTCCTACCGGCTCTGTTAAAATCGGAGACCTGGGCCTAGCAACACTGAAGAGGGCCTCCTTTGCTAAAAGTGTTATAGGTTAGTCATTTGACTCTTTTATTTAAATCTGAATGAAATATATTTCAAACCTGCAATAATAGATTTTTGGGAACTTTTGAGGATGGCAGAATCAAGCTGGAGATGGACCACTCAGGGTTAGTGTGGATCCTTGAAAGTTTTAGAATGTCAAAAATTGGACACCTGTAAGACCACTGCATTGGCAGTTGAATGAGACTCTTTGGATAAAATCCTTGAATATTTAAAAATTTGCAGGCACCCCTGTACTGAATTATATTAAAAAGGCCACAATGGTTTGACTCTGAAAGAGTTGCTTCATATTGATTTAAAAAAATAAAAATGAATACGAGAATATATCTTTTATAACTTTAAATTGTGTTTATCTGTCATTTGATGGAACAAAACCTAAATATTTGTCATGATGAAGGAGTTGTGTTGAATTTCAGTCCTTGTCACTGGTATTGATCTTGCTGAAATAAGATCAAGCCTAGAACATCGAGTCTGAGATGGTAATTTATCCCTGTCTCTTACATTAACTCTCCAGGCACTCCAGAGTTCATGGCCCCAGAAATGTATGAGGAGCACTATGATGAAGCTGTGGATGTTTACGCGTTTGGGATGTGCATGCTGGAGATGGCAACCTCAGAATACCCCTACTCCGAGTGTCAAAATGCAGCTCAAATCTACCGCAAAGTGACCAGTGTGAGTCCATGTTTAAAGCTGTTTTTACCTGGCATTAACATAACTGTGCTCGGTATTGCAAAATATAAGACCCAGGCTTATTCAACACATAATTTTATAGCCTATATTTTTTGCAAGTGTACTGAGATGCGAAGAGAAAGTTACAACTAATGATCATCAATTAGATTGGTATATTTGACAGTTTACTGAATTTACAAAGCAACCCAGTATTTAAAAGTTTAAATCTAATGTCCACTACATTCAACCAGGGTTCAAGGTTGAGAGGTAAATGTCTCATAGAATATGCTAAGCAACAAATCTCAACCATTACTTAACTTAAAAAAAAGATCAAAATTAATTAGCTAATTATGCATTAGCTTAAGCTACATTCTAGCCGTAGACGCAAATACAAACACAATGTAAATTTATTTACTCCTGATGTCAAATATTACAGAAGCAGAGGAGGAGAGATTGACAGAAACCCAGAAGTGCATATTGCATGTCCATGTCCAGTTTGTTAAAAGTACATTTGTATAAGTTAGATGTCAAATATTGCTGTAGCAAAGGTGGTAAAAAGCATTACAGATAGCTAACGAACTTAGAGGTTCACATTACATATTAATGCTAAGTTTGCTAATATAATTTCCGTATATAGCATATCCCAAATTACATACTGCTGCAATACTAAATATTTTGAGAGCATAAGTGTGCAAAGGGTGTTCACACTGAGAAGTAGGCTATACTCAAACACAGTTTATTACTGGTGCACTCAAAAGCACGCTTGTGCGCTAGCTTACATTAACATCAGCTAGTTAACTTTAGCATATGCTAGCTAGTGTGTTACTAGCAACAGCAGCATATTCCAATCAAGTAAAAGACAAAATAAATAATATAAAAAAAATAAAAATGACATGGCTTGATTTGGGACAATACTAATCTGCTGTGGTTAAGTGCTCTTTACTGCATTTAAGTGTACTGTAATGCAATATAAAACTGAAATATGCGATATATGACATGCTAATATCCTGTAAGCTATCTATAATGATGACAGCACTGGCAAAGAAGAGAGGTAGGTAACTCGGTGTATGTTACTTTATTATCTAGTTTGCTGATATTAAAAATTAGCTTGCGTTGTCATATACAGAAGCAGAGGTGGAGAAGAGAGAGAATAAAAAACGCAGACATGTATGTTACATTTTAGTGCTAAGTTTGCCAGGAGTAAATCTATATGCTAGATGTAAAATATTACTGCAGGACAGGTGGTGAAGAATCATGCTTAGGCCTATAGTTGGCTAACTTATAAGTTCTTTTGCTTAGTGTGCTAATATTACATGTATCCTATATGCTAGCTATAAAGACAAGTAGTAGCACTGATGAAGTGGAATCATAGCAGTAGCTAATTAAGTGTATGTTACTTTATTGCATAGTTTGCTAACATTACATATAAGCTCGCTATGTCAGATATTACAGTGGCACAGGAAGTGAAGAGTCTTAAAGATAGCTTTGGAAGTTTGCTAACATTACACAGCTATGCTAGCTATAATATCCAAACACAGACGGCGAAGAATCACAGACAAAGCGATCTAACATAAAAGTTTCAGCATGTTAATGCAAACTTTGCTAACATTAGCATACATTAGCAACAAAAGCTAGTGGCCATACCAGTGCAAGTAAAGCTGTTGTTTTGCCTGTATTACTTTTATAGCCTGTTAAACACTTTCTTGTAACTTTAAAATTCAACCTTTCATTTATAAGTTGCTTTATATCTTTTTCTACCTGCAGTGGTGACGTAGACAATATGTTTCAACAAGCACATCATTATTTTATTGTAAAAATTATCACATCGGTTATTACATTTTTGCATCCTTTATTTATTTATCACTTTATAACTAAACTTGAAGCTCCAACTATGAAGAAGTCATCCTGTGCAGCAGTGGATCTAGTCCCCATAGCTGTCTGGAAGAAAATGTCTTTTTCAAGAGGCTAGGATTAATATTTCTAATCTGTCTTGAATATAGCTGCTCTCTGTGTTTTTCAGTTTGTGAGTTGTGGTGTAATTGTTTGTTTGTTCTTTAGGGGGTGAAACCTGCCAGCTACAGTAAAATCAGTGACCCTGAAATAAAGGAAATAATTGGGGAGTGTATCTGTCACAGATGGGAAGAAAGGTAAGTGGACCAGGATCTACGACAGGATCTTCAGCTTGTGACATATTTTGTCTGTTGTTAGTGGTTCACCCTTCCCTGAACACTGTTGTTTTGTTTCTGTTCCTGCTCTGTGACGTTAACACCAGTATTTGGCTCTGGCATGGTTGAGGTTTCTGTGTGTTGTGCATCATTAGGGTTTACTGTCACAGTGACCTTTAGTGTAGCCTAGTACAGTAACTGATGTTTGTGTTTCCTGCAGGTACTCCATCAAGGACCTCCTGAATCATGCATTCTTTGCAGAGGATACAGGTGTGAGGGTGGAGCTCAATGAAGAAGATGATGGGAAGAAATCCTCTATTGCCCTGAAGCTGTGGGTGGAAGATCCTAAAAAGCTAAAGGGAAAATACAAAGACACTGGCGCCATTGAGTTTACCTTTGACTTGGTGAACGAGGTCCCAGAGGTTGTTGCTCAAGAAATGGTAGGTGAACAATTACTGTTTTAAAAGGAAGGAAAGGAATCTGTCTTTAGTAAATATTAATCTCTCTTTTTAGTTTGACTTTTACTGATATATTCCAAACTGCACTTGTGTTTCACTTGCTGGCTTCATTTGTTGACTCTTTTTTTTGGGAAATACATATGCATGATTTGCTCTCAGGTGTCTGATAAACCCATTGACACTTCAAAACTTGTCCCAATTCACTGCTCAAAGAATATTAAGCTGCTGGTAACCATGGAAACAAGGCTTCTGCTTTGTACAATGTCCTCTTCTTAGACTGGCTGCATGAAAACTTTTGAAATAAAGGGTGGTGACACAGCCTTTCTTAAAGTCACATACATGTAATGCATTGAGTCTCCTTTGGTACATCAGAGAAATATGTGGATTATTATGAAAGACTGTATGTGATGAGTGGACATAGAAACTTTGATGTCCTTTTTTAGTTTGTTTTATGATGGTTTTGTGGTGTGAGAAGGGACACTGTTTGAAGGAGTGTAAATAGCACACTCGTCATCACAAGCAAACACAACTAGCAGCAAAGTCATAGCAAATATTCCCTGTCATCTGAAGCTCAGCATAAAGTAGGGGTTAGCACTGTTGCCTCACAGCAAGAAGGTTCCTGGTTCTCCCAGTCATGGCCTTTCTGTGCGTGTTTCCTCCCGATGCATGCGTGGGTTCTCTCCGGGTACTCCGGCTTCCTCCCACCACCAAAATCATTAGGTCAATTGGTGACCCCAAATAGGCTGTAGGTGTGAATGTGGGCATGCCTGGTTGTCTGTCTATATGTCAGCCCTGTGACTGACTGCCGTCCAGGGTGTACCCCGCCTTTCGCCTGATGACAGCCCAAGCCACCCGGTGACCCCAAACGGGGTAAGTGGTATAAAAAATGGATGGATGGATGGTTTAGAACTCAACACCCAGACTCAAGAAAGATCTACACATACTGTAGTTGTTCAAGCAGTCTACTGCCATTTATGCCACTCTGTATGGGTCATTTTCAGTAGGTTGCTGTGTTCTTATTATCTAAGCAGTATTTTTACATCACATAGGTGACACAGACTTGCACTCCTGTAGTAATGCAGCTTCTTTTACTGTGGACTTAACCTCTAACACTCCTTTTAATTAAGTGCAATGTCACTGGGAGCTGGTCAGCGGTCATGTCTGTAATGACATGCTTGAGGCATTAACTGTATTGATTGAAACTAGAGGAACTTATCAGTTGATCTTTGACAAGACACAGGCACTTGGCAGGATAAAAACTGTTCCTTTAAAGAGGGAGGTCAGTTTAAACCCTGATTTTCTGTGTCCTCTAGGTGGAGTCTGGTTTTTTTCTTGACTGTGATGTGAAGATTGTTGGGAAGTCCATTCGGGACCGTGTGGCACTCATCAAATGGAGGAGGGAGCGAACTGTACCATCAGGAAATGGCGAGTCAGCTGTAAAGAAGACACAGCAGAACCTACTGCAGGTTCCTGGCTCAGGTGTGCCAGAGGGTGCCACGTTATCCACGACGGATTATGAGGATCAAGAGATTGAGCCACAGACTCTGATCTGTACCGTGCCAGCCACCACGTCAACCACATGTAAGAAGCTGGTGATAGAACCACACAAACAGTGCCTTTAAAAAGTATTTAACCCCTTGGATGTTTTACCCTTTTACTAATTTTATAAATCAGTCATGATCAATATAATATGGCTTTTTTGACAAAAAAAACAAAAAGCCTCTTTAATGTCAAAGTGAAAACAGATTTCCACAAGGTTATGTCATTCAAACAAAAAGATGTAATGTAAAATAAGTGATTGCATAAATATTCACCCCCTTTAAGGTGACTGACCTAATTCAACAGAGGTCCAGCCAGTAGGTGCTACTAGTCTCACAATTAGTGAAATGTGGATCACCTGAGAACAGTGAACATGTCTTAATGACTGTAGTATAAAGACAACAGTGTCTGGAAGGTCCAGTCAATGGTTCATCAGTATTCCTGGCTACAATTACATTACATGAAGACAAAAGAACACTCCGAACAACTTAGAGAAAAGTTTATTGAAATGTATGAGTCAGGGGATGGATACAAAAACATTAACATCCTGTGGAGTTTAGTTAAATCCATCCTTAAGAAATGGAAGGAATATGGCACATGTATAAATCGGTCTAAATTGGAGAGCGAAATGGTGCTTTTTGGCCATCAGAAAAGCATAATTTTTGACGGACACCAAACACTGCACATTACCACAAACACGCCATCCCCACTGTGAAGCACGGTAGTGGCAGCATCCTAATGTGGGGATACTTCCTGGCAGCAAGCCATGGTTGACTTGTAAAAGTAGAGGGTAAAACGAATGGGGCAAAATATATGAAAATCCTGGAGGACAATGTTATTCAGCCTGCGAGAGAACTATAGCTAGAAAGAAGATTTATTTTCCAGTAAAGCAGGTATACACTGTGCGATTTCAAGCCCACCATACGACAGTCGTGGCAGAATGACATCTCATACTGTACAACTGAATCGCTTACGAAGCAAGAGCATTGTGCACAACTTGTGTGCTCACACTGTACGACTGAAGTCAGGATGGACAGAAACCTGCGGAGTTTTCTTTTTAAAAAGTCTCACACTTAGGGTGAAGTGTCTCCAGTCATATTCTCCCCCCCCCATCTCTCCCACTCTCTCTCTCTCTCTCTCGCATATTCTCTCTCCCTCTCCCGCTACCTCTCTCTGTCCCAAACACACAACCAGCATCACCTCTGTGTCGGCTGCATGTCTGCGGATAGGGATATTTCCTGCTCGTTTATTTCCTTTATCATAGCAGGGTGCATCACAAAGTCATTCTAGCAGTTGTCATGTTAATTTAGGATGTTGTCTGACATTTTACAAAGGAAAACAATCCCCCAAAGTTGTTTATTCTGCTTGTGTTTCTGCTCTCACTGTGAAGTGTCCGGAGTTGTACGATCAAAATATCAAACATGCCAGAAATCTCTCGACCAGTCAGGAGCAGGTCGTCCAGGCTGTTGTGGCTGTCGTACCCCTGGTACACAGCATGGCAAATGACGCCTGATCCGACTGAAAGTCGGTGGGCCTGACTTCAAAGTGAGTTGTGCGACTCTAAATTTGTGGTTGAATCACAGGAAAATCGCACAGTGTACACCCAGCTTAAGACAATGACCTGAAGTATACAGCGAAAGCTACACAGAAATGGTTTAAAAGACAACAAGATGAATGTTCCGGAGTGACTGAGTCAAAGTCCAGACCTCAATCCAATGGAGAATTTGTAGATGGACTTGATTTTTCATGCCTGATCCCTGTGTAATCTGACAGAGCTTGAGCAGTTTTGCAAAGACGAATGGAGTAAAATTGCAGTGATGACACCTATCCACACAGACTCAGTGCTGTGATTTCAGCCAAATGTGTATCTTCTAAAGACTGACTTGAAGGGGAAATATTTATGCAGTCACTTTATTATTTATTCTACATTACATATTTTTATTTAACTGACATTTGCTATAGAAAAAAATGTTTCATTTTGAACACATTAAAGAGTTTTTTTTTTGGTCAAACAAGCCAAATTATATCAACCTTGACTGATTCATAAAATCAGTAATATAGTAAAACATCCAAGGGGGTGAATATATTTTATGGGCACAGTAAATATATTTTCTTTGTCATAAAAATCAATCTCTGGTAATACAACTTGTTTAGAACTTTTCACTGGGTTATGGAATTGTGACACAATCTTACATTTGTTTGCAGCATCCACTGTTAGCGAGATTATAAACACATAACAGCTGCTGCATTGCAGAGTGATTCAAGTTTACCATCCCCCACATCAAATCAGCCCGACCAAGCCCTCCCACCACCACACTATCCCCTTAGGCCCAGATGTTAAACAAACAATGATACAGTAGTGTTCATGATCAACTAAAGATTACAGGAATACATCCAGTATTTTATGCTAAGTTTATCAGAATTTTGGTCTGGTTCAATTTAAAATTATCATAATAACGGCACAGAAAGTAATGATAAAAAGAAAAAGGTGTAGGGCGCTCCTCTGCTACACCTCAACAATTCATTCATCCTTAATCAGTGACATCTGTAAGCTCTCATTATATACTAAGCAGGAGTCCAAATTATGGTTTTAGGAAGTATATACCCATCTTTGTAAAGGTGGGAAGCATTTGTACTTTCCAGGATAGAAGTATGAGCCACTAGCTATCAAGGAGGTAAATGCTTTAATAACACAAGCTTTGACTGTTAATAAGTCTAGAAACTCAAACGCTTGAGTTATTAATGTAAAGATGATGTGAATGTGTGAAGGAATCAGAGATAAAGGCAAGTGCAGCGTCTGTTAGTCAAAATGTGACATACATAGCTTTTGAATTTTAATCAGATGCCTCTCCACCCCCTCCGCTCCTCCGTCCTTCCCACAGGAGGCATCATGGTGAATAATAATGTTTGATTAACTCTCTTGTTACAGCTGACAGTGGCGTGAGCTCTACCATGCAATTAGACAATCTAAATCAGCAAAATGGCTCCTACCAGTCCCTTCCAGAGCCCATCTCCACAGCTCAGATAGTCTACAGTCCTCCTGCACAGGCTGACTCTCAGCTACAGCAGGGGCCCTACCAGCAACCCACAGCACAGACCTCACAGGAAAACTACACACAAGTGGCCACTCAGTTACACCAGGGAGCCTACCAGCAAACCACAGGTCAGCTGCATCCTGGGGCTTATCAACAACCGGCATCGCAACTGCACCCAGGGCCTTTTCAGTCTCAAACAGTGAGTAAAACTAACCCTCCTCTCTTAAGTATTTCAGTTTTCAAGTTGCTTTCTAACACTGAGTTTTTATTTTCTTCCATGGAATAAAATCCCACCAGCGTCACAACAGTGAACCATTTTTGTATCATGACAGCCAGCCCGTCTCTGAGTGCAGAGTGTGTTTCAGGCATGGACGCTCTTCTCTGGTTGAAATGTTTCACCACAGGAAACAGTCCCTTTCTAAAAACAATCCGAGCCCCTCTCTGCGTTTATCACAGACTTTACCTTTGATCAAGAACACAGAGGAATCAGTGCATGCTACAGGCTACCTATCCTCTGACTCTGCCCGAACTCCATCATTATCTTCTCTCCCACCCCGAAATCAACACTCTCATCATGACTCAGCAAGTAATTTCGATTCACCTCTCCTCTCTGTGAATTTACAACCTCTCTCTGAGCCCCGCCGCCACTGCAAGGCTTGCATGTCTGTCCTCCCAAGGGACAGGACAAAGGGAGGCGGATCTTTGGGACACGCACATTTACACTCACTCTCCACATCTACACCGTTTTCTTCAGTCTCTGAGCATGGCGCACCTACATCACCTCATTCTCACCTTGTGGCCCCAGGGAGCTTATATGAAAGTGGCAATCTCACACTTCTCAACCACTGTCTCCATCACATCATCAATCGTAGGATCAGTTCCCCCACTCTCTCTGTTCATCATCCAGTGCACAGTCACAGAGAGATTGAGGGTAAAACCTCCTTAGTATTTCAACACATAGACAAGACACAGAGCCTGGATGTTCCACTCTTCTCTCGACCCAATCTGGACAGGAATCGCCTGTTGTTGCCACATGACATTGAGGGCAGAGAAGACTCACTGGTATGTCAGAGAGCTGGCTTCTTGTAGGTCCTGTCCTGCAGTAGCAACTTTCAGAATTCTGCTAGTTGTTTCAATCCCCCAGAGACCAAAGCAGCCCACCACCAACTCCCTGCTCCTTCCTAGTCCATTCTAAGGGTGGAACCTCTGTTTCTGAGTGAAGCTTCTGTGTGGAATTTTTGGTTTATGTTGATTTTTGTGCCTCCTGTTAACTAAGGCTATCAAAATATTTAGTTAATAGAACCTCTGTCATTTTAAATAATCTATATTTCAGAACCAAAAAATTGGCAATTTTGGGTTGGGTTGGGTTTATTTTGACAGTCAGATCTAAAACACAGCATTCATTTTGAGAGGGTTCTGGCTGCAGGCTGTTCATCTCAGACAGCCACACTGACAGATTGTTCATTTGAGACGCTATGTCTCAGCTAGGAAGTGCCATAGTTTGCAGGTACAACATATTTCCAGTTTTAGATTTAAAAAAAAACTTTATTTATAGGCAAAGTCTGGTAGTTACATTTATGAAATAGACACACTGCAAACATTACAAACATATCTAAAGCTAGCGTAGCTATGTTATTTATTTAGCTTACATAGCTGCTTTGTCAGCTAAGCATTAGTAACATTAGCTACAGAGCTGTGTTAGCTACATAGCTTCCTTAATTATAGCTAAGTTAGCTTTAGAAACATGAGCTTTAGCAAACAGAGCTAAAGCCAACTTAATTATGTAGATACTTAGCTGCTTTGTGATCTCGGCTATAGTTATGTTAGCTTTGTGACAAGCTTCTTCATGTCAGCAGACTGTTTGTGTTATTAAACATTTTGTCATCCGTGTTTGCAGGTCAGGTTTTTCCCTTTTAACCCTAGGTATCCTAATCCTTACCCTTACCCTAAACTGAATTTTAATCTGATTTGATTTGCAAGTTTTAGTGTGTATTTCTTTTGGCCATCAGAGACGAACGGTCTACAGCCACACCGTCTTAGTATTATCTTTTGTTGTGAAAAACGATACAAAAACTGGTTTTAATTGTATGCTAATCACTTCGTGTTTTACCTTAGCTCTGGCAGCTGTCCCAGACATTAAAAATCACTTAATAGAAATAATCCTCATTTCACTGATAGTCTTGTTTCTTAGGTCATAAAGAAGTATCAGTATTCGATTTGGTCTGTTTCATAACCAGCTAAAACTTCCTCACAGGAGCTTTAAGATAAGTACAACTGTAACTTTCAGAATAATGTGGTAACATATGAGTTTGGCACTGTTACACAACTGATTAATACAAAGCTTTCCTTTTATCTTACTAGCTTGCCTTAAAGTAGCTTGCTAACATTTCTGCACTCTCGCTGTCACCCCCCTATGCCCTTTCCTAACACACTAAACATTTTAACCTTGAGCTTATTCAACACAAAATAACACAATTATGTCCTGTTATCTCTCCAATGTGTTTCTGACAGACAGTTTCCGCTCCAGCTACGCCGGCCCCTGCTCTGCACCAGAGTAGACAGACAGCGCAGAGCTTCCCAGCTGCAGCCCCTGCTCTACAGACACAGATTACTGCGCTGCCAGGCCAGGAGCAGGTACTGAACACATCCAACTGTATCAGGCCCTGACAACAGCTGTAGTGAGAGACATAAAGCAAAAACTAGGAAGGAAAAGGCATGTTTGGATTGGGTTGATCCAAACTAAACAATGCTGCAGTTTCCAGTGACTAAATATGTCTGGAATGTTTAATAGATACTATATGTGCAAAGAGGTTGTGGCATAAAGGCCAAGCAGCTGTATACCTATGGTAATAATAATTCCCGGTGCTTGGCTCTCAAATTTATCGATGCTAATGTGGGAATCAAGTGTAACATTTAAATATCAAATAGCAGATTAAATAATGCAAACATGCAGGTAATTCATGTGCAGTTTAGAAACATCAGCAGTCTAGAGACAATGTCTTTCAGACATGCAGGTAAAACATGCATCTAAAGTCAACTTTGAGTTGCTTCATCTAGGGCAGGGGTGTCAAACTAAATCACAGCAGGGGCCGGATTCTGAACTTGGGTCTAACCTGAGGGCCTAACAGGGTGGCTATTTCACCAAAAAATGTCAACCTTATTTTCACCAGAAATGAATTAGATGGTAAAAAACTTGGCACTGATGATAAATGATTTTGTGATTAAAAGGTGAACATGATAAGTTAAAAACTCAAAATCTGAGATAAAAAAGTAAAACTTAAAAGTTTAAAAGGCAAAAACACAACATTTAAAGTCAAAATAATATTTTTCAAAAGGCAAAATATAAGATAGGATACTGAAACCATGAATTTTAAAAGTAAAAAACTGAGATAAAATTCAAAACCACAATTTTTAACTGTCACAATATAAGGTAAACATCAAAATCAGGAGTTTAAAATGTCAAAATATGAAATAAAATTAAAAATCATTCATTTTTTAAGGTAAAAAGAATGACAAAATTTAAAGTTAGGAGTTCGAAAAAAAAGGTCAACATGTGAGATAGAAGTCAAAATCATGATTTTGAAAGGTCAAAAACTGAGATAAAATTAAAAATCCTGCTTTTATAAGGTAAAAAAATGAGATAAAAGTTAAATTTAGGAGTTGAAAAGGTCAAAACATGAGATAAAATTCAAAAATCATGACTTTAAAAGGTCTAAATGGGATTTAAATTGTAAAATTATTGATAAAAAAAAGGTAAAAATATGAGATACAGTCAAAATTATCAGATGTAAAGTTTAAAATATGAAATAAAAAGTCAAAACCATAAATTTTATTCATGACTGTGAGACGCAAAATTTAAAATATAGAGAAAACACTCATTTCTTCCCCATGTTCCTGACTTTTTATTAAAGGTTTTTTAATGTTAACTTTTTTTTAATTTTTATGACTCAGCAAGGATATATAAATCATCAAGGTTAAGTTTACATTTTTACACTGGAGGAAATCTGCAGACCTCATACTGGTGGGCCAGTTATAATAAAAATATCATATGATCTGGTGGGCCGGGTATAACTGCACCATGGGCCAGATTTGGCCCCCAGGCCTTGAGTTTGATACCTGTGATCTAGGGTGTATACATATCTCTATTTTGTATGTATTCAAATAGATAATTTTCCTCTCTATTTGTCTGTCCTCCTACAAGCACCTTCTCCAGCACCAATCAGCTGCTGTCCTGCCGCAGGTAAAGCTATTATCTCTGAAATAATGAATCAGTACTTACACTTCAAACCACTCAGGATCATTAACATTGAGTGCCCTGAAGCTCACTTTAGTAATGTGGCTCCTATACTAAAGTATCTTTTCAGTTTAATAAAAAGTTTTGTATTACTGTCAGAAAGGTTCATGTTTCCTGTCAAACTAAAAATGCCTGTTTGATTCTGTTTCTAAGCTCATACCTGCTGACCAGACCACATCTCACCTAAGTCCTCCTGACATAGCCACCAGTTTTCCACAGTCAGTTTCCTGTGCTCCTCCTCCTCTCCTGCCACTGCAGATCAGCACACAGGTGTGTTTTACTGGTTAGAAACACAAGATGAAACCAAGGTAGAGACAGATGTAGGCCTTATTGGCTGTCACTTTACAAAAATATCACAGGGCTTGTGTGAATGCTTTTTCTATCCACTGGTTGCCTTTGTTTATTTTATTTTTCCTTTTTCCCCAGTTTCCCTCCCCATACCCTGTTGTTCAAACAGGGGGCATCAATCCCCCCTCTTTCCCTGCAGCTCCTCTGCCATGCGCCTACAGCAGCAACGGCCCTCCTTTGTCCAGCTCCCGCTTTTCCCCTTCACCGCAGCATCCATCCCTCCCTCTGACCCCTCACGCTGCCTTCCCCTCTGCACCCTCTCTCAGCACCCCTCAGACCCCTCTATCCACACCTCAGCATGTGCCCAGTGTGGCACTCCATATCCCCCTACTTACCATGACCATGTCCCCTGCAGTCTCCCAGCAGCAGGACGGCACTCTGTCATCTCAGTCTAACCTTGGTAGCTTCCACACCACACACCCCTTACCTCTCTCCCAGGTACAACCCACCCCCTACCCTGCCCCCCACCCTGAGCAGGAACTGGCTGAGCAGCCTGTCCAGGTGAATATGCAGCTCAGTTCTCACTGTAATGCTCACAGGAAATCTGTAGGTTTAAGTAAGCAATGTGTTGATGTAATGCATGGGCAGAATGCACAAAGGGTTTAAAATGTTGATTTTAACTACTAAACTATCACTTTTTTTTCTAGGTCCAGGCTCCAGTCCAGCCTGTGTTGCCAGTTGCTCCAGCTCCTCTCTGGGGAAGTGGAGTCGATACAGAGTCTACTGCAATTGGCCAAGACTTACCTGTAGCACCTAAAGGAAAAGCCCCAGTCCAAGACTCAATCTCAGTCTCAGCTACAGAAAAAACTGGAGCTCAAGCCCATATACAACCTCTAGCTCTGGTCCAAGAACAAGACCAACCATCAGTCCCAGTACCAGCTCAAGCAGCATCCATCCCTGAAACGACAGCCTCAACCCATCCAAAACCTCCAACCTCAGTCCTCATACAAGCTCCAATAACAGATCAAGCTCCATTTCAAGCTCCAGTGTCTGTATCAGGACCCTATCTTGAACCATCAAAAGGCTTTTCTACTAGCTCAGATACATCTGGTTTAGTCTCAACCTCAGTCCCTGTCTCAGTGCCAGCAGCCACTATTCAGTCAGCAGTAGCTGCCAAAGCTCCAGCTCCTGTCGCAGCTTCAGCCCAGGCTCCAGCTCTGCAGCCTGATGGCACTCAGACAGCAGGCTCAGTGTCTGAGTGTGCCAGCCTGGCCACAGCTCAGCAAAACTTTGAGCCCACTTCTACATCCAGCACTTTTCAACAAGAGCCCTGCATAGAGGTACTGTTAAATTAGCAGTTTACACATTTTTAGATATAAAACTGATCATATGCTCTTCAGAAAAGGCTTTATTTTCCCTGCATTAGTGACATCAAATGATGAAGCTGATTGGTCTATAGATGGTCAACAACCAGTGCTAGATAATTTCTTAATCCACATTTCAGTGACCCCTTTAATCCATGATTCTGTAACCTCAGTATTGTTTGTGTTTATTTATTAATTATATTATGTGATAATCCCTCAACTAATTAATGAAACACAAATTAAATTCCTGGGCTATTACAGCCTTATCAGTGATGACTATGCACACATCTTATCCAGCCCAAAGCCTGCAAGTCTTCTGATAGTTTTGTATCTTGTTTTATTTTTCTGTTATCAGGATGTTCTCCAGGAAAAAACCATATCTTTACCCAGTTATGCCTATGACAGGTATGTTTTTACTAACTATTCTCTTCTCTTTGTTGTGGTGTTGTAACAGCATTCTTCTATTGATGAAGTCTTTTAAACATCTACTTTTATAGTCTTAACTCTGATGTAACGTCGGGTAAGGAAACCAGCGATGGCTATGACAGCTTGGCAAGTGGAGGAAAAGGTGACGGGAAACCCAGGAAACACCATCGCAAGTCTGCTCGCACACGCTCCAGGCAGGAGAAGACCAGCAAACCCAAACTGAGCATGCTCAATGTGAGTCCTGGCATAATTTATGACTAAAGTAATTTAAAAAGTGTTGACATGTCTGATGTAAATGGTAACACCCTGCTCTCACAGGTTTGCAACACTGGGGATAAAATGGTGGAATGCCAGCTTGAGACTCACAACCACAAAATGGTGACCTTTAAATTTGATCTGGACGGAGATGCTCCAGAGGAAATTGCTACTTACATGGTTAGTTTAACCTTTTTCACTTTGCAGTTTTCATATTCTGTTCTTTTCTTTAACATATTTTAAATTTGTCCTGCAGGTTGAGAATGGCTTCATCCTTCTGTTGGAAAAGGAGATCTTCATTGACCAGCTAAAGGATATAGTAGATAAAGCTGAAGACATGCTGAATGAAGACATGGAGGGGGAAAGAACATCTACTTTAAGTTGTAGTCCTCAACAAGGCCTTATTTCTGAAGGGCTGGTGGGAGAGGTAAGAGAGGGTAGACTTTATATAGACATTAATGCATTCTGCACTGATACATGAACCATGTGTCTACATTTAAGCATAAATCAAGGCAAAACAATAGAATTGACTGTAGGTAAATACTTTAATAGTGACCATTTACATATTTATTCTGCCCATTTATTTCCTTTGCTCCACAGAATCAGCAGCCTGGAGCTCCTCAGCCTGTATATCAACAGAATGGTAAAACAAGCATCTCTTGTAAACATTAAGCTGTGGCATATGTAGAAAATCTTTTATGGACTTTTTCACATTCACTTGCAGAACAGTATTAACAGGCCTAACTCTTGGGTTGCAGTTCTTCACACAGGGAAGAGATGGTTCATAATCTGCCCTGTAGAGGAGACCCCTGCATCCAGCCAGGACACCCCGTCTGATGGGACAACAACACAGTCTCCAGGAAGTTCAACCACAACCCAACCTGCTGACAGCGGCATTGCCAGGCCGTCTGCATCCAGAGGTGAATTTTGTTTCATTAGATGTAATTAAGCACAAGATCCGATCTCTTCACAGAGCAGTAGCACCACCTTGTGGAAAGTAACAGAAAGACATCCCACAACCCTTGTGTGCATTTTAAGTCTTTACACACAATTCAGTCTACTCTTTAATCTTATATTTTTTTGTTTTCTTTTTATATTTTCCCACCAGAAGAAGGGTCATCTTCCACAATGTCTGGTGGAAGTGGAGGCTTCACCTATGACGTGTATGGATTCTGCAGTCCTCCGATAATGTCCAACACAGACCCTCTCCTTTTAGCCACTCTGTCACCCCCAGTGTCTGCTCCCCCAACACTTCAGTCAGTGTCCTCAGTGGAGCCAGCAGGCAGTGTGGTGCAGCCCAGTGTTCATCAGGCACAGCCAGGCAGAGCTCAGATTTTGCCCCCCTCATCTCCACATACATCATTTCCCACTGAAGAATCACAAAGCTCTCCTCTGGGCTCCGTCTCCCCGATCCATGCAGCCCAGCAGCTGCCAGACCTGACATGTCCTGTTTCTGTGGCTGATGAGGTGCCCTGCTGTCCTCTGGTCATGCCTCTGTCTCTGGAAGTGAGCGCTTTACAGGCGGGGCCTCCTCTCGTTCCTCTCCCGCTCCAAGACTCTGGGTCAACCAAAGAACCACTGTCGGTCTCCTACACCTCTGCAGCACGAAGCGATCGGCCGCAGCAGCCTGTTGTGCTCCACCAGCCATTTTCCACTGTGGGCGGGACCAAAGCACCCTCACTGCCCCAGAGTCCGGCACCGTCCCAGCACGGTGCAGGGCCCGGTGAGTCAGACGGAGAGGGACGACTGGGCCGTGGCGGCTTTGTGGATAGCACCATAAAAACACTGGATGAGAAACTAAGGAACCTGCTCTACCAGGAGTATGCTCCTATGTATCCATCAGGCAGCGCTGCAGAGACGCCGGGCTCTGGTACTGAATATATCCAGTCTCCTCCTGGTCCAGACAGCGCAACAGGGGGGTCAGGAAACAGCACCCCAGGACCCATGGGAGAGGGGCGCTACAGGGGAGGAGAACAGCTGGTAAGAACAATAATCAGTAACTTATTTAACTGTATACAAATGTTTAAAATGAAAGCAATTGTATCTATTAAAACAGCTGAAAATAAAAAGAGCAGTTACAAAACAATCACACTGCAGGGTTTGATCATAGCTACAGATCAGTCATATTTCATCTACCTGAATCAAGGGTTTAGAAATGTCAGAAATGTCATTTCTTTAAGAAAATAAAAAAGTAACTCATATGTTTGCATCAAGCAACAAGATTGGTAATATCTACAGTATAAAGTAATTTAAAATGTTTGTAACCCCTGCTGAGGGCAGCTGACAGTCAAAGAGAGGCACAGCTCACTGCTGAAAGCCACTTTTGTTTACATAAAAAAAATACGAATCTACTGGTTAGTTTGACTGTTCAAATAAAGCAGGATGTGATTTTTCTTCTGATAGAATAAACCTTGTCTCATATGAATAGGCTAGAATAGATGGGGCTGCCAAAAAACAAGGCAAACTGAAAGCACTTGAGCAATAATATTAGTAATTATCTGTTAGAGTTTAATTTAAAAAGAGATTGAGCCTTTTTGACGCAAAAATGTCCACAGCATTAACAATGTTAAAAGTTTGTTGTCTCTACCTGTCTAGTATATAAAATATTTTTGTTTATAAAATGCAAGTAAAGCACTTTATTTGTAGTAAATGCAAAAACCTCAAGTGCTAGTTTCAAATATTTTTGCAACATTAACACGTCTAATCTAAATAAATGTATATACTGTTTTTAATTTGTTTGCTGCAGGTTTCTACAAGGGATTTAGAGCAAAACTTTGCTGCCAGATTTTAATCAAGCTATATTAAAATTATGTAATACTAATTTAGTTAGATGTCATCATTAAAATTCATTCCAAAAAAAGAAATGTTATATAATAAGACAATGAATAATGATTTCAAGTGAAGCTTTTCTCTGTCTCTCACTCTGTCCTGGTTATTTCTTATCCCGTTATCTCTAATAGCCTCAAATTCCAGAGAGAATGGATAGTTTGAGCACACTGAGTGACTCAGCTGTGTGTGGTATGTACAGCATACACTTATCAACATTATAAAACTGGCATCATTAACTTCTGACTTAACTCAGTGAGACTATTGATTATGTAAGGGTTTATGGTTGTTAATATTCTTGCAGCGTCCTTGTCAAGAAGACAAGTCCCTCACTCTGCTTCCTGCTCCGGAACAAGAGGAAGATTTAAGGTACAAAAGGAAGTCTTGAAGAGAAGTGGAATGGTCTTATATGAGTTTAAAGGTATTTGCTGTCACAGAATCCCTACCTGATGCCCCGTGTACCCGGTTTGTTCTTTTCTTTTGCAGATAATCTCAGTTCCCCCTGAAGTGGCAAACAGACGCGATGTGAAACAAAGGAGCTGGAGCAGCGCTGCCTCACCCGCACATCCTACAGGATACCCTGAGGACCTGACTCCAGCTGAGGCCATTGCCATTTCCACCACCATTGGTCGTTTCTCTGTGATCAGCACTGAAGACGACATCACCCAAAGGACACGTTGCAGTCGCTACTCTGCACCTCCTGATTTCTACCTGGACACACCCCCCTCCATGGCCAAGCGGGGGTCCATACCACGAGCTCTGACTTCCCCATCCGTCCCTGTGGAGGTCACAGTCCACGCTCGTTTCCTCTCTTCAGACTCAGGGGCTGAAAGCAGCCCTGCAAAGATGCCTCCTGCCACTCCGTCTCGGCACAATCGCTCTGAGCGCAGAGGAAGTGACCTCATGAAGAGAGCTGTAGCCTTCCTTCGCCGTTCAGGGCGCAGCAGCAGCTTGCAGAGCTCTGACTCACCGAGTAGGCATGGGGGAGTGCATGGCTCTGCCTACGCCAGTAGCGATAATGACTCGGAGATGGAGGACTCTGACATGAAGAAGGAACTGCAGAGACTCAGGGAAAAGTTAGTAAAGCCACTGTTTTACTTTCACAAACACTTTTACAGAAAGCTTAGTGAACAGGTCAAACATCATCTGCATCTTCAGTTATCAAACATTTACCTTTTTACTTTCCCCTTATATCCTTTAAGATCCATAACAAATGGCTTTTTGCCTGATTAAGTTCATGTAAAAAACTTTAATCTGCATATAGATGAGGACCAAATTATTAGCCACCCAGATAAAAAGGGTTGTTGGAGGGGCTGTTAATTTCGTTGATTTTTCGATTTTAAAATCTGATAAAAAAGGATGTAATCAGTTATGATCAATAACAGAAATCCAGAGATTATTGGTGTTTTGTTTTATGATTTGATATGTTCATCTTTTGACAGCCCTACAGTGTTCTTATTTTGCTTCTGCCAAGAAGCTTGACAGCGATATGTTTACCTTTCTTTTTAGACACCTGAGGGAAATCTCTGAGCTGCAGGCCAATCAGCGAGGAGAAGTGGAGCTGCTGTATCGCCGCCTTGGTAAAGCCCCTCCTCCTGGCCTGGGTCTCTCACATATTGCACCACAAACCAGCCGCAGAAAAAGGTCCAGCAAGCACAGACTGAAACCTGGCAAACTCCTAAGCCCCCTGGTTCAACAGTTTAGAAATGTCACAACAAAATCCAGTGACTCCAGCAAATCCAGTAAGTGTGGGTAAAATTTTATGAAAAGGTTTAGAACAAGAGCATTTCCTATATTAATTTGTGTGTGTATTCAGCTGCTGCTACAGGAACAGGAGAGGCCACAGTGAGTATAAATGGCTCTCCAGCAAAAGCATCATTTCCCACTCATGGCAGGGCCCGCTCATGCACCAGCCACTTGCCCAGCTCCACATCAGAGCCTGTGCAGACTCAGCAGCCCTGCTCCCTCAAGGGCTCTTTGTCCTCTGATAATATTTATGCCGGACTACATGGTGATGGCACCGGCACACAAGCTCCCCCTGGACAAGGTGACCACCAGCAACACACCAAAGAACATCTTAGCTACACAATTTTTCTCTGACACTAAAAACATCAGAATTTAATGAAGAAGTCATAAAAACACTTAAAGATGTTTTTTTTTTTTGTATTGTGTTTTCTCTTACCCTGGTGTCTTCTTCCCTCTTTGGTTATACTTCTCTGCAGGCTGGTCTAATTACCCTCAAACATCTGAGAGAGTGACCAATAAATCGAGTAGCAAGCCACGAGCTAGATTTCTCAGTGGGCCTGTGTCTTTGTCTATCTGTTTGTATCTTCTCTCTTCCAGCATAGCTTCACCTTTTTTGTTTTCCATATTTTTGAATTTCTCTACTTTAATCTCACAAATTTTTCTTTCTTTCTGTCTTTGCCAAACGTTTCTGCGGCGTTTCTTTTGCTTTGCCACATCCGTCACTAAAGCCTTGACACTGTATTTTTGCTTGGACAGAAATATGTTGCTTATTCAAACCAATGAAGAGTAAAAATAGTTGCAACAAAGTTAAAATCTGGATTGGTTAAAATATTTTCTGTTGAGTTTTAAACATTATTTTAATATGAAAAATGACAAGAATTTTGTCTCATTCGATTGCCTTATTTCAGAAAGTAAAGGTTTGGATAATCAAGACTAACATTAGAAGTTATGGGCATCATTTTACATTTGAAGTGTCCTACTTACATTCATTTTGTTGTGACTTATCCACACAGCATTATAAAGCACTTCAATATTGCATGTCATGTGCACCCCAATCTGATTTCTTATCTCATCTCTTTTTCTCTGTCCTCCCTCTTTCCTCTGTTTCTTAAATGCTAAGCCTAAACTTGGACCACTTGCATCATATTTATTTAATGAACTGGCTTTTTTCAGGGCACTGATTGCATTTATTTTTTGCTTTCATGTTATTCTTTGTGGCAATCTTCTGCTTTGCATTGCATCCTGCTATTGAACATTATTACCAGCAAAGGGAGATGCTTTATGTCTAAAGGCTTCTTTGTCTTACAGGGACAACACTGAAGCGTCTGTGTCTTGGCAAAGAGCGTGGCAGCAGTATGTAGATCTACACAAATTACAAAGAATTCGGGAGCCCCATGCCATTCAAAAAAATACCTGCTGTGTGAAAACCTGAGTCAAATAATGCAAAATCCCTTCTGCTGATTTCTAATTTCTGAATTTTACTTATGAGATCAATTCCATGTGACTAATTACCAAAGTCAGACTGACTAAATCTGACACATGATCTTAGCATGATGTTAACATAAGAATCATGATTTCATCATTATTAGACCCCATGTTTACCAGCCTCCTTTAGATCAGCACCTTTACCTGCCTCATGACAACACCTTTACATCCACCTCTTATTGGTCTGAAATGGCTGAATAACAGGAAACAAAGGTATAATAAGGACCTGGTGCGAGTAAATCAAAAATGCTCTAACACTGTAATAAAGGACATTTTTGAGTTTGCACTCACTTATGAGCAGAGGGACTGACTTACATATAAGGTTTAATCATGAAATTAGGTAGGAAATATACCTATATTGAAATATTATTTATCATACACAGTACACAGTGTGAATGTATGCATAGTTTACGTACATAGTACACAGAATTAAAAAATCTTTTAATATTGAAATGGGGGGGGCTAATGTCTCTCACCAGTCTGAGTGGGTATGACGCTCCTGATTTGATTGCTGTAATCAACTGAATTTTGTTTATTAGGTTTGTAAGCCTTTGTCTCCTTTCAGGGTCTGGAGCCTGCTCAGGGGTGTCAAATCAATCACAGCAACCACCTATGGGTGCAACACCTCCTCCTCACCAGCCAGTGATGGGTCTGGCTCAGGCACAGGCCAACAACAGCAACAACAAAACAGCCACATACACTGGTTATTCCATGTGCCCAAACGACAACCTGCCTGAGGACCTGCAGCGGCTGATGGAGGACTGGGCTCAGGAGGTCCTGATCGTCACCCATAGGCCTGGCACAGACTCTCTGAGCATCAGCGGACAGCACTTTTGGGATCAAGTCGTCCCTCGAACACAAGAACATCTGGCTAGTGCTACACATGTGAGTCTCATATTTATAAATCAGTTTTTTCTCAACCCATTCTGTGGTTATTAGAAAGATTTTTAGGGTGTACTCACACTAGGCCATCCTTACCGTGCCTTGGCCTAAAGTCTGGTACGTTTGGCCAGTGTGAGTGCAATCGTTCCGTGCTTCGGATGTACGAGGTGGGCCTAGGCACTGCATGGATGCAAATGAAGGAGCACAAGCGCGGGAATGTGACGTAGCATGAAGTAACAACAAGAGGACGTGCCTCAGAGAGCCCACCAGGGAGCAGCTGCATGCTAGAGACAGCAGGATCCCAGTCCAGTCCACATTTCTGACCGACCAGTTTCTGGCAAAGTCAGGCTTTAATGACTGTGAGAGGATTTTTGTTTTATAAAATAAAGCTTCTTCCCTTTTTTTAGTCACAAACAGCAGCTCACAGGATAACACACACCTTTCATCCTCCATGCGTAAAGGAGAGTGCCAAATACGCAGACAATTGTGTGCCGGGGTTAATCACACGGCTGATTTACCCTCTCTTATTATAAAATTATAATGCCAAACTATCATCCACTAAATTAACTTACCACTTATTCTGTTTCATGTCACCAAGACGTGAAACTATGGTCT
The DNA here is from genome assembly GCF_018320785.1 of Cheilinus undulatus. Lineage (NCBI taxonomy): Eukaryota > Metazoa > Chordata > Actinopteri > Labriformes > Labridae > Cheilinus > Cheilinus undulatus. The sequence goes on along the minus strand of NC_054867.1, from coordinate 31,618,504 downwards.
TAATCGCTGGCGTTTGGACGGAACATCGTTTATTAATCCTGAGGCGCATTCACCTCCAGCTCTCATCAGGTGGTTAAAATTGCTCTTGTCACCGTTAAAAAAATCTTTTATCTGATCATTTAATCCTGCTCTGGACACAGGCTGTCCTGTGACATGAGAGCTTGTTCGGTGCAGCGCTGAAAGGCATCCAAGCGCAGAGAAAGCTCAGTTTATGGCGCGTAAAAGAATTTCACGGGGATTCAGATAGTATATTGACACGCAGAAGAGCGGCTGTAGGGGCTCATACAAGTTAAAAAGTCTGGGTTTCATTTATCAGAAGTGCTTGGAACTCTGATCAGGCTCAAGATTATATGCTGTGAGTGATAATTCTCTGCTATGAATTGCTTTCTCTTTGGCCTTTATTTGATAGGACAGTGGATAGAGTCAGAGGCAGGGAAAGGAGTGGGGAGAGACATGCGGGGGATGGTGCCACAGGCGGGATTCGAACCCAGGCCACCTGCGTACATGGCACACGCCTTAGCCACTCGACTACCGATGCGTCCCATTTAATGTGTTTATGGCAGCAATTTTGATCTCTCCCTGTAAGATATAACCTGACATGCCAGATGGATGTGTGAAAAACCTCTCATACACAGCGTTTGGGAAAGGGCAGAGCCTTTGAAAAAAAACTCGGAGGGTGATTGGATGAACATCCTGTCTGTCACATCTCTATGGGCCAATCAGAGCAACAAAACACGTAACATCGTAGTCCCAAACCGAGGTGGCTGCGACCGAGAGTTTAACTCCATAGAAAATTGCATAACGCGAACCATGGCGACTCTAGACATGTCAGTGCACAACTTTTGATGTTTTTGAAAAGAAAACAGCTCAATGCTGTTCTTTGTTCTTCTTTTAACAAAGAAATGTCATCAAGTTCTGATAAAACTTATGCTTTAGCAGCACCCACGCTAATGTTTACCACCATGACTGCACTGGCCTCTTGTCACTGCTTGCATACGTCACGACTCTGCCGTGCCCGAAAGTAGTTGTAAATAATTTTACAATAAAGCATGTGCAGGAAAAAAGAGTCTGCAGTTTTCTCTTCACGTTCAGGCCTTTGTAACACACTGAGACCAAACACTGTTACTGTTGATGTTTGATTAGAATAAATACAGTTCAGTCAGGACCACTTTTTAAAGAAACACACATGATTTGTGGTATTTTGATTTGTGATAAATTATTTTTATTAGCAGTTATTAATTTGCTGTCATTGCTTAAGTTTAGTGGTGTGGCTGTTCAGGAATCCCACTGCCCTTCCACAAACCTACATGGGAAACATCAAGCAGGAACAGCACACATTCCTGCTCTTCCTGGGCCTGCAAGGAAAGCCTGAGGCAGGGAGAGGAGCAGCAATAAACCCAGAGCAGAGCAGGCATCAGTGAGAACAGTATGACATTAAATAAGTCGGATAAAGCATAGAGGAGCTTGGGTGGGAGGGAACATAATGCACCCTTTTAAGACAAGTTTAGATTGGTCTCAGAGATCCCCAAAACATGCCTGTGAAGTTTGTAGCTGAAAAAACACTCCAGTATAGAATTTTTTCATGTCTATAAGCCCTCTGTTTCATCCCTTCTCAGAACTAGCTGTTGCTGTGTCTGTGGCTTGAAATGGTAATTAACTGTCTGACTCCACCCCTGACCGAACCCCTCTCAGGAAATGGATGTGGCACTCCTGATGTTACAATGTTACAGATACTTTTATCCAAAGTTTAGGACCTAACTGGGATTTGAACCACCAATCTCCTGGACAAAAGACAGCAGGGTAACCCATTGAGCTCTCCAGCATCTCAGCTGGCAGCAGGGAGGAAGATCAGGAGAGGAGTGTGGAACTTTCTTCCAAGCAGGGAGGGCCAACCAAACCTGGGGGCGGGTGCTTCCTCCCCATGTGACATCATGAGGGTAAAATCTGAGAACGGCTAGTTTTAGCACACATTTTCTGAAAGGTGGAGAAAGAGAGGGTGGAAGGGAATGGAGTTTTCTGGTATTTGAGGGGATTGTGGACAGGCCAGGGGCACATATTTTTTGTTAGAAAAGCTTGAAAAAGGGATTTTTGCATAATATGTCCCCTTTAAATTTGGCAAAATGAGTGAAATTAGCCAATAGTGTGCTTGGGGCTGATGAAGGCTTGTGTGAGATCAGCTTTTTACGCTTGGCTCAGTGGCCTGCCTGAACTAACGCTAATCGCTCGTATAGCAGACACGATCAGCTGTTTAAGCCTCTTGACAGCTGATTGATGATCAGTCGAATAAAAACATGTTAAGGCAGGCTAATAGCATCATATCTAAACCCAACCACACTCAAACTATTGCCAGCAGAACAGACACACGGTCCCAATTTTTAATAGGAATAGATTGAAGCACTCAAATCTAACCAAATATAGAGCTTAACTAATGGCCACTAAATAGTTGTTAGTGTTTGAATTGTTATGTTATTTTTATGTTTGGGTTTAATTTTTGTTTTGTAAAAAAATCTGCTATGACACAAGAGAAATTTAATTCTTTTTGACAGTAAAATTTTGGCAATCATAAATCAATCAAATTCAAAGGTATGACAGTATTCCAGTTTAAGTAAAAAGCATTTCAGCCCCCCACTTTGGCATTGAGGAGGAAAAAATGGCTTCCATCTTAACGCTGTGGATAACATCAGCGGCTTGTGAATTTTTACCTTCACTACTGATGTTTTTTTATACATGCAGGTAAGCTTTTTGCCTGAGTTAAACATCTGCTGTAACCCTGTTAGGTCACATCATGGACAGTCCCTGGTCCAGAGGCCTGCAGTCTTCCCTTGTCATGGTCGGAAAGCCCCGGGTCAGCAATGAAGACTTGCCCCTCTTCAGGGCCCCATCAGGTGCCCTCAGCCTCTCCTTTCAGGGCCGTGTCGTCACATGAGTCTGTTGGCCAGTGGCCTGGGTTTATTTCCCCCCTTCCTTCAGGAGTCTTTGCCTTTCCTGCATTGCCCTCAGCACAGGATGCCGCCAGCCCCTCTCCAGCTCCATCATATCAGCTACCTGACCCCAAAGCCAGGACTCTCTAATTTGAGTAGCATTGTGTCTTCCAGTTCTTTTACCAAAAATAAATTTCAGTATAGGTCTAGTCAGTCCTATTTGCATATACTGTATATATATAATCAGCATGAAATTAACAATATGTACAAAGCCGTCTCAAGTCATGAGTTTTGTTTCATTTGTATCAACATACCTCATGGCCGTGTTACAGTACAAAATACTGAGTACAGTGTAATGGTAGTAGTACATTAAAAGATGTCTAATCGGCCCAACTGGGGTTAAAAGTGCAGATTTTGTCATTGCTCATGTATGTACCTCATTGAATGTACATATTGTACTGTTATTTATGCTGTGTTTATAAAGTAGCTAATGTTTGTGTTGCTCATATCACCCGACATATTTAAGCTGCCATGTGTATATACAAAATCCTGTCAGTCTGTATAAAGGAGCTCCTGTGTTTAACGTTAGATAATCTATGGGTTGGTGCTGCAGATATGTGTTATAGTGCAGCACTTTATTAGACACCATCATGCTGTCACTGTGAGGACTTGACTTCATGGTCACTAGGACCAGCTGCTTTACTCTGCTCTCTGTCCAGGGATAGGTTTCATTCTTCATCAATGAAATGCTTCCAGCACAAGCGCTTGAAATAATCCTTGAGAGATTTGAATGAACTTTAACTTTATCTGCAGGTGAAGGAACACCTGTGAGAGTGCCTTGAATATCAGTTTCAATTTTATGAAGAAAAGCATTTAGATTCAAAGACGACACTAGATATTCTATATATGCATTCACCTTCAACGGTAAATGATTTGATTTAAATAATGAATGTGGACTATTTGATTTAGCAACAAAACAAAATCCAACTATAATCTGGTCATGTTGTAGTTCATGAGATATCACAGATTGTAAAAAAATTGTTCACTGAGGTAATTTTCCAGTGGGGATCGCTGTTCCACCTGCACCGCTGCCTGCATGAATACACTGATATTGTGAATGTGTTCAGGTTGATGTGGTGTGTAACAGGAAGGAAACTGTTCAGAGAAACACACAATGGAACCAAACAACAAGGAGGGCTGAAGGACTCAGCCTATGAGTCAAAGTCATAATCATACCATACCTCTATAAATACTATCTGTAGCTTTACATATTGTTGCCTTTGTGGTTTTTAAGAGATTATTGTGTGGTTGGTTGATGTATGATAAATGATGTTATGTGACAATGTAAGAGACACATGAAGAATGTGAATTACTGAGAAGCCACAACTGTTATTTGTACAATGCGTAGATTTTCTACATTGTTTGTTAGACACTGTCTGAACGTCATTTATCACATACTGCTTATTGTATGGAAAACAGAGAAATATATTACTGCTGTTTGTTTCAGGAGTATAGCCTCAAAGAATAACACTCTTGTTCTCAACACTTCTTTTTTTCTGACTTCTATAGTCCCCTCTTAAAATTGTTTTTAGAATGCATCAGAGATGTTATGTAGACTGCAAACCAAGTAATGGCAAAAAAACTAAACCTAGCACAAAAAGTAAGGACATTTGTTTTTGGGAGATTATTTCTTTGTGGTAACAATGCTTCTTGGCAATAAATCTTATACTGTCGGAAAGCCTGTTTATTTCCCTTTTAATGGTGCCACATTTGTAAGGAACATGCATTTGTGGGATGAGCAGCAGAGCTGAGTATGCACCCATGAAAAAAATATCAACTCTTCTCTGCCAGTGCCAAACAGCTTATTCTGCCATTGACTCTTGTTTGGTGGATTGGATGATTGAAATCTGAAGAAACAAGACATAGTGGCAATTTAACAATTTATTCATTTAACAAACAGGAGCCTTAGTAGCGTGTGGAAGAACCATACACAGCCACAACAGCCTGGCACCTCCTCCTCATGCTGGTCACCAGCCTGGCCACACACTGCTGTGGGAAGGTATCCTATTCTTAAACCAGCATTTTTCACAAGTCAGCCAAGGTGGTTGTGTTGGTCACTCCGGCACGAACAGCACCACCAAGCTGATCTCACAAGTGTTTAATGGAGTTGAGGTCAGGACTGCTGGCAGGCCATTTCATCCTATCCACTGTCAGATTCTGGAGGTAGTCTCTGATACACCCCCTTCTGTGGGGGTGAGCATTTTTTAATCTTAGAGGATAGAAGTCAGTGCTAGACTGTGGAGACACTGGTTGCAGAATCTTATCTTGATATCTCTCTGCATTGAGATTGCCTCCAGTGTTGACGAGCCTAATTTTTCCAGTGAGAGAGATGCCGCTCCAGACGGTCACACTGCCTCCACCAAAAGATGCAGCAACCAGCATAGCATTTTCCACGTCTTCCTCACACTTTGACCCCACAATCCAATTGGCATAGGCAGAATCTGGACTCACCACTGAACATAAAAAGCCATGCTCAAAGACACATGATTGTCAGCACCTGGGGATACCAGAAGCTTAAAACAAGAGTCAATAGCAACAACAGAATAAGCTGTTTGGCTTTGGCAGATTATGCTCTGCTGCTCATCCCACAAATGCATGTTCCTTACCAATGTGACACCATTTAAAGGGAAATAAACATGCTTTCCGACAGTATAAAAATTATTTCCCAAAAGCATTGTTACAATAAGGAAAAAATCTATCAAACACAAATTACCTTTATTACAACAGGCCAATTTGGATTGGACATCACCATTTTGTCACAGCAGTTGCACATACATTGTGGTTGCAGAAAAACACCAAAAGCAAATGGAGAGAAACATGAAACACAGTGCTTAGAGCAGTTAACGTTACTGTAACACATATTAAACAATGAAATGATTACTGATTTAATATTTATCCAGCCATAGGAGTGCAGTTCATCATCAGCTTTTTAACTTGTTTACTGTAGTGCAAATCTTGTATACCTGCATAATTTGTCTTTATTATTTTGCAGGCAACATGACTAACTTTCTGTCACCAGTATGGCACAAAACACATCATCAGTGTTTTCAAATATAAAAATTTTTTTTTTGGTTATTATCATGAGTTTAAAAAAGATTTTTAGGCTACTTCCAGTGTCATTGAATCAAATTCGTAGAAGTCTAACCTGGCTAAATTTGACTTCTTGAGTAAAGAGTTAAGTGCGTCTGTAAACCCTTCCATGTTTTCATAATGCAGCAATCTTTGATTGAAACAGATTTGTCTAAAAGACGAGTCTAAAGTCAAATAGACAAGTCTTTCCATGATAACAAGTTTTTTTGTATCATCTTAGCAAGTCCTTTTCACAATAACTCCTGTCTTTAATCTCTTTAGGGCTTGCATTCAAAGCTGTGTGTACGATTGCTTTTGCCTGCTCTATCATCTGTTCTCAACCATTTCTCACCTTCACCAGAGCTACTCACAAAAGCTGTACATACTTGAAATCAGAGATAATAAATTCATTTTGCTTGACACTATATTATTTCATTTGCTTGTTTTGTTCACTGAAAATGTAAATTTACTTCAAATGTTGCCTTTGTTTGCAAGAACAGTTTTTTGTTTGATGCCAAAGTCTGAGCAGTGAGTCTCACTGCTGATAGCAAAGGTCATGTGGGCAATGATACCTCCCTTAAGTTTGATCATGTTGATCAGCCACTTTTGATTCCTGGCAGTCTGCAGTGTGTATGTGTGGGTGGTAGTGTGTTTTCATGGGTGGGCGGGTTTGTCTTCTGTGCACAAATGAGAGAGAGGCAAAAAAGAGATTGGTCTATTAAAAATCTTATGTACACATGCTGTCCTCGTCTGAGTTTAAAAGAGAGCTCTAACGGCCTAGTTCGCACTCTGGTCAGAGGCGTGATGGCACGAGCTGTGGTACAACTGGTCCTCTTTGGGCTGCTGTCAGCTTTGGTTACCACACTTGCAGACAAGGTAAGAAACTTGCACTTTGTAAGAGCTATAAGGAAGCAAAGTCAAGGAACTTAACCTGGAAAATTAATTCAAATCTGAAGCTTTGGTGTGACTTTTTGGGAGGATCTGCAGCATTTGTCTGAAGTTTCCCCACACTGAACTTTGTCTCTGTTAAATACTAGCACTAAAATGTTTTTGCAATGTTTAAGTAAAATTTTAAGCTTTGAAATGAAGTTTGCTACACTGATGCAAAAGGGAATTCTTGAAAGTTGGTGTTTAACAACACGACCCTTCATGTGTATTCGTGTGTGAATGTGTTTACATAGTGACACTGTTGGGACTATGCCCCCTTTTTAGGGAAACAAAGCTGGTCCCCATGATGTTAATCAATAAGCTTGGTGTACTGGATAACAGAAATAACCTGCATGAAATGATCAGATAAAAAAAATAATCCAGGATGGGGTGTTTTTCTACGTAAACCAATGACACTCTCTCATGCTACCCACCTTTGTTTTCATCATCATCAGATCTTTGGCCAGTCTGTTGCCAGAGGGATCAACAAAGTCATTTACTAATAATAGTGAAATGGGCTTCTCATATTTGCACAGGATGACTGGGACATCTACAGCTTTCACATCAACTCAACAGTGAGCAGTCGTTATGCAACCACTGTCATCACAAGCCGTGTGGCCAATCGAATGGACGCGTCGAAGGAAGTAGAGTTTCAAGTCCGGATTCCCAAGAATGCCTTCATCAGTAAATTCAGAATGTTGGTAAAAAAATCATGACTCATCAATATTAACAGTTGACATAAATAAATAATGAATCATTTGTACCAACAAAAGGTTGTGATTGTTCCTCAGGTTTATTGATGGGCAGCCATACGATGGAGTTGTGAAAGCTAAGGAAGTGGCTAAGCAGCAGTACACTGATGCTGTGTCCCGAGGTCAGAGTGCAGGGATTGTCAGGTACATGATCAGTAGATGAGATCCTGCCAGGTGATTTCTAGAATGATTTTTGGATGTCTTTGGCTGACTTCTTTAATTCTAATATTATCTGTTATCACCATGATCTGTTGAAGCTCTGTTGGAAGGACTCATGAGGAATTCAAGACTTCAGTGAATGTAGCAGCTCACAAAAAAGTCACCTTTGAACTTACGTATGAGGAACTACTGAAACGCAAGTTGGGCAAGTATGAGCTGCAAATCCACGCTCGACCCATGCAGCCTGTAAAAGACTTCAAGGTATGAATATCCTGTTCATTCATTTATTTACTGATTGAAGAGCCAGGGAAACACGACTGGAGTGACATTATACCCTTATCTGTTTCAATTCTCATTACTAGGTGGATGTGCACATAAATGAGGATGCTGGGATCAATTTCTTGGAGGTGAAAGGAGGACTGAGCACCAATGCCATGGCTAATGCCATCACCAAAACACTTGCAGACAAACAGGTACTAATAGAAAGAGTGCAATAGTGTGATCTTCGTTCAACTGTTACCATCTTACCCAAACCAAAATGTACTATTCAGCTTTACAAACATAACGGCTCCATGATGATATTCCATCCATTCTGGCTTACTGCATTATTCTCCAAAGGAGCTGATGAGGGAACGGGGCAATTTCTGACAGATGGCATGGATGAACAACTATGTTGACTTGATGCTACCACATAATTTCAATTGCCATTAAGGGGATAACTGAATTAGCATTTCAATCTCAGTCATTCAAGCTTAACCCTTTGAAACACCTTCAGAATTATTATGTTTAAATCCATTTTAACAAATTCTGACAGGTACGGACAGATGAACCGACACATTCTGCACATTATCTAGATGTTTAAATGCTTTATTGAGATTTTCGCCTCAGTGTTTGGAAGGCCAGCCAGTTGCCGAGTCTGGCCCATATCTTTTTAGATCGTCTCATCTGATGTATGCTACTATATGGCTAATTTTTGCTACATCTTTAAATAGTTGCCAAATTGCATTTAGACAAAGCATAAGAAAAAGCATGCTGTCAAAGACGTATAAAACCTTAACTTTTCTGTTTCAAGGCATGGCTGTATTTCTACCCAACAGAGGATCAACAGAAATCATGTGACAGCTGTGGAGAGCAAGGTATGAATGGAGATCTGGTCATTTTTTATGATGTCAACAGGGAAGCCTCATTTGGAGACATCAAGGTAAATCTCACCTTTACTAAATCTATTAGCAACAGTAGCATGGCAGTTTTTGAATAAAACATCATTTTTTAACCACTCAACATCTGATCTTACTTCCACTAGAAATCATCGGGGTACTTTGTTCATCACTTTGCTCCATCTAATCTTGCCCGGATACCAAAAAATGTGATCTTTGTCATTGATCAAAGTGGCTCAATGCACGGGAGGAAAATACAACAGGTACAGTTTTATGACAGTCTGAGTTTGTGACAAAATGCAACAGCAGAAGTGAATGCACTTTTACTCTGAGGCATTTAATGCCTATGGGCTCTAATTTTGTGGCGCAGCACAAGGTGGCGCAGGGTGGCAGAGCGTGGCGCACCCCACGCAGTGGTAATTTTGTCCAGGGCACCACCGTGCGCAGCCAATTTGGCAATTTGGTAGACCCGGCTGCGCCGAGATGGGTGTGGTGGCGCACCAGGGGGAGGTGTCGACAGATTCAGCTTGGCTCAGTGACAATTTCGTGCCAAAACACTGCGTGGAAGGTGCGCTGAAAGCCCGCCAGCTCCAACCTGGTCTATTCTCGGTGCAGGTGAAGCGCGCCCAGTGTAGTGGTAATTTGGCTGACAGGCACGCAGTGCAAACACGTCACCAAACCCTCACAGGCAGGTTTCCAGAGTGTTAGGCACATTTCAATGCAATAAAAAATCACAGCAACCACTATTTAATGTAACTGTCTGAACCAGCACATACATTTGTATCTATATAAATTGTCCCGTCACATCTGATGTCAGATCAAAGATGTTTGTCACGCGTAATTGAAACTCAACCTGATGGCAGCTGGAAGTGATAAAAACTAGCGAGTTCACATCTCTCAGCCAACCACAAACAGCCACAGCATCAGATACGGAGTATACATTCGGCTTCTCTCATCTCATGAAATCCAAAAGAAAAGAAAAAAGAGATAGATGCTGAATAAATGTAAGTCAGTCAGTGTCTTAAGGATTTACCTGTGATTGCCCATATTTCTCTGTTTTAATCTTTATTCTTAACGTGATCTAAAAAGATGGAGTACATTATTGCAAGGAGGATGAGGAGGAGATACCAGGAGAGAATATATCACCAAAGGTTCTCCTATTTGGCGATGACAGAGCAGGAATGCAGATGGATCACAAGCATGATGCCTGGATTAGCCTGCTGCTGTGTTTAATGTAATTGTCACTTAATTTTGTACTCCTATTCATGACACAGGAAAAGATTACATCTGTCCCGCGAGGTGGTCCACACGGTGACGTGCATCGTGGCCTCTGATGCGCAGCCCGGTGGCCACTGTGTGCCTTCTTTGCTCTGACAGCTTTTTTTTTTGGCCCTTCTCCTTACATCATTGAACCGTTTTTTACATTGGGCAACGGTTCTCAGAATATCTGGGCAAACTTGATTGACAATATTAGTAACTTCCTCCCAGGCAGTTTTTGCATCGTCAGCCCTGGAGGTCTGTTAGCATTACCATATATTCTGGTACTGCGAGCTTGGACCTCCCAGACCAGCACATCAGTTTCCTCCTGGGAGAAGTTTGGCCGCCTGGAGCTGCTGCTGCTGTCTTTGTCCATGGTGGTGGCAAGGTGAAATTGGCACAGCGCCTTGCCTGCAGTGCATTTAAAGGCAAGGAGAGGCGTTCATTTGATTGGTGAAGATTACACTCGGCTGTGTTAAACCCACTCACGTCTTCTCTCCTCCCTCTTTGCCACTTGCGCCGGTGGGAGGGACAGAGACATTAGTGCGCCGCGCGGCGCCGGACTGCGCCATGCACGAAAATTGCAAAATGCCCTGGACACACCCCGTTGGCCTGGTCTACGAAAATAGAGCCCTTTTACTGAAGATTATCATGTCTGATAATCAAAAGTTCTTATGTGTGAATAATGTTTTTAACCAGACCCGAATTGCACTGATTCATATCTTGAACGACCTGGCAGAAGATGACTTCTTTGGTCTGATCACTTTTGATGACAGCATTTTTCACTGGAAACGAGAACTTGTTCAGGCTAACAAACAAAATGTGGCTAGTGCCAAAACTTTTGCACAGAACATTCAATCCAGAGGAGGTGAGACTTTTTTAATTCTTTATTTAGAGACACACATTTTACAGCAAGATGCTAATATTATTTTTTTTCCAGCCACTGACATTAACCGAGCCGTTTTAGAAGGGACATCTATGCTGAACAGACATCCCAGAGAAGGCTCAGCATCTATCCTCATACTGCTCACAGATGGAGACCCAACCTCAGGTAACAATAATATATACAACCACTCAGACATTGATACACTATAATGCTACACAATAAATAAATCTGGACTTTATCGTTGTCGATACAAGCATACACAGTGAGCACATCCCAAAGTCACAAAGGTTGAGGTGTAGTCCACTGATTCTCAATTGTTTTGGATCAACTTGAGGCAGTCTTCCAGGTCAGCACCTGGAACATGCCTTCTGTTCAGGAGGATTCTTATATTCCTGCAATGTCGAGGCAACTTGCTCAACTTGGGATTGCAGACGCTGCCTTGTCTGAGGTGGCACTGGTGAGACTAGCGTAGGTGGATAGACCTACTACAGTCCCGCACTTGCTGATGGACCCTACACTGAGGGGATGGCCTGTCAATGAATGTTTCCTGCATGCCAGACAAACCCATTTATTTGGCTCAGCCTCATTTTTTGTGGTCTATGCTTCAACAGAGATGGGTGAACTCTCTGCAAAGTAAATGTTCTACACGAGACTTAACTTGGTGGTAGATTCAATCCCCATCTCTGAGGAAACCATTGACATCATTGAGGCAAGTCACAGGGCGAGACTTGATGGCAAAACTGAACTGGGCAGGAGACTGAGGCATGACGCTGCAAGGGTGATGAGGACAGGGGTTCATGGCCTGTGTGAGACAGTAGAGGGCCACCTGGGCACAAGTAATGCCTGACCGGCCATACAGAGCCTCAAATCAGCTGCATCCTCTCCATGTTACTCTGCAGTAAGGGCACCTGATAGCATGATCCTGACAGAGGAGTAAGGTATCAAGAAATGATAGTCTGGCAACTTTGGAGTTGTACCAGGCAGATCTTCCCTGTTGTGAGTTCAAAATGGATGCCACAGACCTAGTGAGAGTGGAGCCACCCGCAAGCTGTAATCCACCAACTGTCGTTGGTGGCGGTGAACAAGTTGGAGGCAGGGAAAGGACCAGGTGTATGTGGATTTTAGGCTGAGATGCTCAAGGCAGCTGGTGAAACCCCCCTCTTGTGGATGCATGCTCTCATCCACTCCATATGGAATACAAGCATCATCCCTACTGACTGAGAACAAAACCACCCCTACTATCTTGTTCTCTAAACAAGACAGTGTGGTGTTCTCAGTATCTGAGCTTGTGGATGAAAGTCAGAGTATTTTGGTCCTTAGTTCATCCAGCCTTACTATACTCTGGTGAGGAAGTTGACTGAACAGAACAGCACAAGACCAAGGTTGACACGACGAAGTGCAGAATTGGCATATGCTCCCATACCTAATCTGACCTGACATCAAAAAAATGTGTAATTTACCTAACTTACCCTAAATTTATAACAGAATAGTTGTTTGGTTTTACTGTTAAAGGGATTTTTAGTAACCTTGCAAAGCAGATGGATTGGCCTGATTTCATGTCTGTCATCAGGCAGATCCATCTTGCAAAGCTCCACTGTGATAGGGTTGTACCTGGTCTGACAACAGATAATAAGCATGATTTGACAAGAACAAGACAGTAGCTAAAAACGGGATTTATTTCTTCTGGAAGCCAGAAGCAATGGCTGCCCCTGTTGTTGCAGTTGGCTTGGATGTAGCTATGGTATAGAGGCAGTTTTATCAGAAGTGGACCACATTTCTTTATAACAAGGAGAGCACAGGACCATACTAACAGTTTTACATGGAGGAAAAGATGTTTTTGCTAGTCTCCTAACTAACCTATTACAGTCACTGTGTATGGCTCACATATACACCGTGTTCCAAATTGTTATGCAAATTGAATTTTGGTGTCATAAACATAAATTTTTTATTTTTCAATTAAACTAATGGATGGTATTGTGTCTCAGGGCTCTTTGGATCAGTGAAATCAATCTCAGACACCTAGGATGATTATTTTCCAGGTGAGCCCAATTAAAGGAAAACTACTTAAGAAGGACATTCCACATTATTAAACAGGCCACAGTTTTCATGCAATATGGGAAAGAAAAGGGATCTCTCTGCTGTCGAAAAGCATCAAATGGAGCAATGCCTTGGACAAGGCATGAAGGCATTAGATATTCCACAAAAACTTAAGTGTGATCATTGTACTGTGAAGACATTTTTGGCTGATTCAGAGCACAGACAGTTTTGTGATACAGGTACAGATAAAGGCATAATGAGGAAGGTTTCTGCCAGACAAATTCATCAGACTAAGAGAGCAGCTGCTAAAATGCCATTACAAAGCAGCAAACAAGTATTTGAAGCTGCAAGCCTCTGGAGTCCTATGACACCTCAAGGTGTAGGATCCTCCAGAGGCTTGCAGTCGTGTATAAACCTACTATTCAACCACCTCTAACCAGTGCTCACAAGCAGAAATGGTTACAGTGGGCCCAGAAATACATGAAAACTCATTTTCAAACAGACTTGTTTACTGATGAGTGCCGTGCAACCCTTGATGGTCCAGATGGAGGAGTAGTGGATGGTTGGTGGATGGCCACCATGTCCCAACAAGGCTGTGACGTCAGCATGGAGGTGGTGGAGTCATGTTTTGGGCTGGAATCATAAAGAGAGATTGTAGGCCCCTTTAGGGTCCCCGAAGGTGTGAAAATGACCTCAGCAAAGTATAAAGAGTTTCTGACTGGCCACTTTCTTCCATTATGTAAAAAAAAAGAAAAACCTGCAGAGGGTTGTTTGATTAAACTTGACCTTGGTCTTCTGTCTGCAGGTGTGACAAATCTGGAAGCAATTCAGTCAAATGTAAGAGAGGCCATCAACGGTAAATTCCCTCTCTACTGTCTCGGTTTCGGCTTTGATGTCAACTTTGAGTTCCTTGAAAAGATGTCACTGCAGAACAACGGTGTGGCACGGAGGATTTATGAAGACTCGGATGCTGATTTACAGCTGAAGGTATTTCAAATCACTACTGTAGCTCTACCGTAAAGACTGATAAAATACTGTAGTCACTGTGGAAAAACTAAACATTCATGCTGAGTACAAACTGGATTTCAACAGGGTTTCTATGAAGAGGTGGCCACTCCTTTGTTGACTGATGTGACCATGATTTATGAGGGTGGAGTTAATCTGACCCAGACTAACTTCAGTCAGTATTATAATGGCTCTGAGATTGTTGTGGCGGGTCAAATCACTGACAACAACATTGAAACCTTCACTCCACAAGTCATCGCCATTTCAGTAAGTACTTACCCCCCTCCAACCAGCTGTTAAATTCTGAGAACTATATAAAAGTCTCAGAGACACTCACATCTGAATTCTTTTGGACAATGACAGAGGAACACAAGGATGATGTTTACAGAGACAAATCCTTCAGTGGAGTCGACTGGGACAGTGTCTGACAGTAACATCCAGAGGGTCTGGGCCTACCTCACAGTCAAACAGCTTCTAGAGAAAGAGTGAGTGTGATGTCAAACATCTTTCCTCATTATATATATTCTTTACCAGTTATTTCTTAAAGAGCTTAAACCTTTACATTTTGGTTTGATTAATTTATGATAAACTCTGTTGTCAGTAACACAGTAATAGTGAAAAATGACATGTTACCGCTGAACTTGTCACCAATGACAGATTGACTTTTCCAGAATTTACAATGTAATGTAAACGTAAAAGGGGGTCTTCCATAATAGTCACAACAGCAATGCCAAAATAGATTTCTGATGTTTGGCAATTATATGACTGTTCTTGTTTTATCAGCTACATCCAGCAGGCTTACTGCACACCTTTAACAGTAACCGGTGTTCTGTCCAGATGTGCTGCCTAGCTGAAAAATGCTACTATAGCAGTGATGTAGCAGAGGCTTTCCTTATCTTCTATCAAATGATACTACCAGCACAGAATACATTTTAACTAACTCACCACTCGCTCCATATGTTTTGCCAATATGGGCATCAAATTTTAGTACTCTGATATTTAAGATTTTAGATAATGATAATGCTATCAACAACAACAATGCTTCAACCATGTTCCGGGGGAGGCGGGGGACATTGAGTCTGAGTGGGCCGTGTTCCGTACCTCTATTGTCGAGGCGGCTGATAGGAGCTGCGGCCGTAAGGTGGTCGGTGCCTGTCGTGGCGGCAACTCCCGAACCCGCTGGTGGACACCGGCGGTGAGGGACGCTGTCAAGCTGAAGAAGGAGTCTTATCGGGCCTTTTTGGCCTGTGGGACTCCAGAGGCAGCTGACAGGTACTGGCAGGCTAAGCGGTTTGCGGCTTCAGAGGTTGCCAAGGCAAAAACTCGGACGTGGGTGGAGTTCGGAGAGGCCATGGAGAATGCCTTCCGTACGGCTTCAAGAAGATTCTGAACCACGATCCGGCGTCTCAGGAGGGGGAAAGAGTGCGTTGTCAACACCTTGTACGGTGGAGATCGGGCGCTGTTGACCTCGACTCAGGACGCTGTGGGTCGGTGAAAGGAATACTTCGAAGACCTCCTCAATCCCATCGACACGCCTTCTGATGAGAAAGCTGAGTCTGGGGACGTGGATGTGAGTAAGTCGGACTCGTTCCCAGTGCGTGTTGGACTCCGCCAGGGCTGCCCTTTGTCACCGGTTCTGTTCATAACTTTTATGGACAGAATTTATAGGCGCAGCCAGGGCGTTGAGGGTGTCAGGTTTGGTGGCCTCAGGATTGGGTCTCTGCTTTTGGCGGATGATGTGGTCCTGTTGGCTTCATCAGACCGGGACCTCCAGCTCTCTCTGGAATGGTTTGCAACCAAGTGTGAAGCGGCTGGGATGAGAATCAGCACCTCCAAATCTGAGACCATGGTCCTCAGTCGGAAAAGGGTGGAATGCCCTCTCCAGGCTGGGAATGAGAACCTGCCCCAAGTGGAGGAGTTCAAGTATCTCTGGGTCTTGTTCACGAGTGAGGGAAGAATGGAGCGGGAGATTGACAGGCGGATCGGTGCGGCGTCAGCAGTGATGCGGTCTCTGCATCGGTCTGTCATGGTGAAGAAAGAGCTAAGTCGAAAGGCGAAGCTCTCGATTTACCGGTCGATCTACGTTCCCACCCTCACCTATGGTCATGAACGGTGGGTAGTGACCGAAAGAACGAGATCGCGGGTACAGGCAGCTGAAATGAGTTTCCTCCGCAGGGTGTCTGGGCTCTCCCTTAGAGATAGGGTGAGAAGCTCGGCCATCCGGGGGAGACTCGGAGTAGAGCCGCTGCTCCTCCGTGTTGAGAGGAGCCAGATGAGGTGGCTCGGGCATCTGGTCCGGATGCCCCCTGGACACCTCCCTGGTGAGGTGTTCCGGGCAAGTCCCACTGGGAGGAGGCCCCGGGGAAGACCCAAGACACACTGGAGAGACTATGTCACTCGGCTGGCCTGGGAACGCCTCGGGATCCCCTGGGAAGAGCTGGATGAAGTGGCTGGAGAGAGGGAAGTCTGGGCTTCCCTGCTTAGGCTGCTGCCCCCGCGACCTGATCTCGGATAAACGGAAGAAGATGGATGGATGGATAATGCTATCAAAACAGAATCTCTTTACAACACCACCACTCATTACAGCTGCAATGTAACAAAGCTGGAAGCATGTTTGATAATCTTTCACAAAACTTTTTAGACTTTAGAGGAAGTCCCTCCAAACTGCCTCTTAAATAACTAAGAGTACTGCACAGAGCTGCATGGCAGCATTTTTGATATGGAACACCAGCACATCAGTGGCTTACATGCAAGAACTTTCTATACTGAAGCCAAACCCAGAACAAAACAGGGTTCTTTTTTTGCACCTTTTGAGTCAATTGCAACTGGAAGGTAGCTTGTATAACAATCGAAATTTTAAAAAAGTGTTTTATTTCGTATAACAATGCCAGTACCTGGATACCTTAACTGTCTTTCTTCTTATTTTTTTTCTCTGTTTATCATACCATACACACAACTTGTACCTCAGACTGCGGCTCTCTGGTCCTGAGAGGGAGAACGCTAAGAAAGAGGCTTTGGAGCTGTCACTAAAGTACAGCTTTGTGACTCCACTGACATCCATGGTGGTCACCAAGCCTCCAGGGGAGAGTGCAGATGTGCTTCATAAGCCCAAGGAAGGTGAAACCACACAGGACACACACACCTACTCACAGTTTCCCATGGGTTTGCCATCAGGAGCAAGTGCCATGTTATTTGAAGATGATGGTCCAATTACTAGAACTGGTGAGTAACACAAATAAGAACAGCAAACAAGATGGAAAAACGAGAGTGTTCAAACATTGTTTTTATTGTCATAGTTTTTGTTATTAGGGAGAGGACATTAGAAAGGTAGGACCTGGCTGTATGATTTGGCATTAGGTAATGAGGGGATGAGTAGTTTAGTAACCAGCTAATCTAATCAGTTGCAAAATGCTTGTCCAACTGTTTTTCTTTAATTAACAATTACTTTTCCAGCCTTTTGTTGCCTCATCCCTATTTATGAGATGTGTTGCTGCCATCAAATTCAAAACGAGCTAGTATTTTTAATGAAATGGTTAAATTTCTTCGTTTCAATATCTGATTTTGTTATGTATGCTTTTTTATTGATATGTTATGATTTTTTTCAAATCATTGCATTCTGTTTTTATTTACATTTTGCACAGTGCCCCAACCTTTTTGGCATCAGTAAAAATGCACAAAACATGCCATGGTGCACTTGACTTCGTCTTCAGTTTTGGAGGAATTGTCACGTTATCTTGATATTTTTATATTTATATTTTTGTATCAAATTCTATGAATGATAAATTGACACAGGGTGTAGATCAAAGAAGACTTCCATAACCTTTAAAAATGACTTTAAGTACTCATGTAGTGCTCATCCATTCTGTGATAAGAGAAATGTCTGTTGTAACTTGAATGTGTAATGTTGTCAGATATAGCTTTACCAGATGTTTGTTAGAAAATAATAATCTTACAAGACAATGAATACCCTTTTGCAGTGGCTACAGCAGACTATGACTATGCTGATTCAGCCTATGATACGTTTAGTAAGTTCTTTTTTTCTATTCCAGCTATAACCATGTTCTATCATTGAATTGATGATAAAATGAATTTTTACAAGCCATGATTGATCTGCTCACACAACCTAAAGAGGTTTGGGTTGCCTGAGTAGATAACCCTCTTAAATTTTCCCCATAAACAGGCAATGAATAGAAATTTTCTGAATCTGTATTATAACATACAAATGGAAAGGCAACAATATATGATTTAAATAAGTAAACAAACAAGGATGTAGATTCTTTTAAAACACCTATTTACAATTTTTATTGTTAAATGTGCACCCAAACCAAGATTTTTCAGAAGATTTGGTGAGTATAGATATGCGCTGGTAGAAATAGATGTAGGCTCCATGAGAGGAGAAACACATGCCTTTATCCATGACCTGGCCCATCTGTGTTTTGACTTCATAAATTTCACAGTGGTTAAGTACAGATGCAAACTTTTTGGCTAAAAAAATAGCAATGTAGAATTTGCACATTTTATTCAAAGCTCCTATTTCAAATAGCTCTTTTAAGATTAAAACCTGAAAGATTTTGACATAAAATGCTTTATAGATATTTATAATTTAAAAGTTTAACCAAAATGGGAAAAAAAAAATATTCAAGACTTGCCATTTATATTACCATTAATAGCTTTTTCTAAGATTACCTTTGTGCTTGCAGTAATTGCTGAGGCAGATTTTGTGGACGGCTCTCTAATACTACCAGTTACAGGTAAAGTATCTTATTGATAAAATCAGTTGCCGCATTTATGTTAATGCTGTCAATCAATTAACAATCTAACCTGGGTTTACAAAAAAGGGATGCTGTAATTCATCTTAATTATCTGAAAATATGTCTATTCACTTTTTTATTCAATAAATTGCCAAAAACAAAACAAAAAAAAGAACAAAACTGTATTGGCATCTTGGGTGGCCAAACAGATTTGAGCTTCCAGGTGGGGCCCAGGCCACCTCTTGTACCTCTGCAGTCAAATTTACCTTAGCCCCTTTTACTCAATACCTCTCAAATGGAGAATAATGAGATGCAACATTATAGATGCAAAAATAACTTCACTCAGCAACTACATGAGCAAATACAAAGCCTCGTAAGAACTTAACTCATTAACAGCTTACATTAACAAAAGCTTGTATATTGTCTGTTTTTTTAATGGTAAAGAGACTTGGGTTAGCTTTACGCTTCTTACATGATATTGCAAGCTTTAGAGTATTATCAGGCTTCATTATTAAAAAGACTTATGAGGTAGGGGTGTGACACAACACGATTTTACACTAGTGTTTTAACTTTGAAAACAGATTATGTGACCAAAAAAACTTTCTTTGATTCAAGTAAAAGACATAAAATGCAATGGTTGCTAGTCCTTTTTGTTACATTTAACTATTGACTCTCATTTACGAATTATCACTATACATAGCTGGTCTTGTCCAGCCATGACTCAAACGTGCATTTAACAGCACTTCATATTTAATATTCATACATGTTGAAAGTGTGTCACATCCTCATAACTTCACTTCTTATTGACACTGCCCCCAGTGGGACGCCTGCTCACAGAGTTTTCACGTTCCTCCACAGACGGAGAGCCGTTAAACATGCTGATGTTATCCTCACCCTGCGGCTGAGGTGACGTCATGGGGACAGGCGCAGTGCTGCCACCCAGCGCTGAAATTCCCTCATCATTAAAATGCCCAAATGCACAACAGAGATTA
The DNA here is from genome assembly GCF_018320785.1 of Cheilinus undulatus. Lineage (NCBI taxonomy): Eukaryota > Metazoa > Chordata > Actinopteri > Labriformes > Labridae > Cheilinus > Cheilinus undulatus. Next base: position 31,598,531 of record NC_054867.1, on the reverse strand, counting down.
CTGAGGCCATTAAGCCTGGCAAACGCAGGCACAGTCTGAATGTCACTATTTTCCCCAAACGGAAAAGGTCGAGGCACTGTGTGAGAGATGTTAACCTCCCCTCTGAAAGAGTGACACGATAAGAGAGGGAATTCAGATTGAGACCCAGATATTCTGTACATTGCATTGACTCCACTCAGCTCTTTGCCCAGTTTATTTTGAAACCAAGATCCCTTTCGTAGGTGTCTGCTTAACACACGGAGATCTGAAATGGGACGGAGAGATGTACTCCCCTTTTTTGTATTTTGGCCCACTCCTTGTGAGCAAACTGCTCCTTCTGTCTCAGGTGTGAAGGGTGCCTTCTTCAGACTGCATGTTTCAGCTCCTTCCATAGATGTTTAAGAGGGTTTAGATCAGGGCTCATAGAAGGCCACTTCAGAATAGTTCAGTGTTTTGTTCTTAGCCATTCTTGGCCGTTTTTAGCACTGTGTTTTGGGTCTTTATCCTGTTGGAGGACCCATGAGCTGCGACTGAGACCAAGCTTTCTGACACTGGGCAGCACATTTTGCACCAGAATGCCTTGATAGCCTAGAAATTTCACTGTACTCTGCACAGATTCATCACACCCTGTGCCAGATGCAGCAAAGCAGCCCCAGAACATTATTGAGCCTCCTCCATGTTTCACAGTAGCTACAGTGTTCTTTTCTTTGTCTGCTTCATTTTTGTGTCTGTGAACATAGAGCTGATGTGACTCGCCAAAAAACTCTAGTTTGGTCTCATTTGTCCAAAAGACATTCTCCCAGAATTTTTGTGGCTTATCAATATGCATTTTGGCAAATTCCAGTCTGGCTTTTTTATGATTTGCTTCCTCGGTTGTCTTCCATTAAGTCTACTTTGGCTCAAACAGTGACAGATGGTGCGTTCTGACTCTGATGTACCTTGACCTTCGAGTTTACCTCTAATCTCTTTGGAAGTTGTTCTGGGCTCTTTGGTGACTGATTATATCATCTGTTTCTTCAATTTGTCATCAATTTTCTCTTGCAGCCACCCCCAGGAAGGTTGGCTACAGTCAAATGGGCCTTAAACTTCTGAATAATATGTGCATCTGTTGTCACAGGAACTTCAGGCTGCTTGGAGATGGTCTTATAGCCTTTACCTTTAACATGCTTGTCTATAATTTTCTTTCTAACCTCCTCCTGGGACAACTCTCACCTTAGCTTTCTGTGGTTTGTGTTTAGTGTGGTACACACCATGATACCACCTAAAAGAAAAAAGTGTTTTCTGACCACAACCAGGGGAAAGTCTATGTTGCAATCATCTCTTTAGTTAATCAACCTTGAATATGTTTTTATTTATAAGCACAATCTGTTTTGGGGAGGGGACATTTTTTCTTTTTCCATTTTAAGTGTTTCCTTTGGATTTGTGACTTTTGCTCTCTGTTTGTTCCTCAGTGGCTCCTGTCACCCCCAATCCAGGTCCTAGGCAACCTTTAAGACCTGCTCCAAATCCAGTTGTTCATGCCACCCAGTTTTTACGTAAAACTGAGAACCAGGCTCTCCCACTGTGTTATAATGTTGTTGGAAACATCAATCTTCAACTTCTTTACCATCCTAACGGAGGTCAGTAATGTTTCTTCATGTGCCATCATTAATCCTAAAAAAAACCAGCCTCATCAGTGGAACTTTGATATTTCACCCTTCCTTCTTCTTGTCAGTTTCTTTGTGTCAGTCATAAATTATTGAACCCTGTGTCTCTTTTTCTTGTACTTAAGGATACTATAAGGAAAGTATCTGTTTCTCCAACACTGTTTCTTTTGCTCTAGGGCTGTTAGTAAATGGTGAGCTCGATGCATCACTGGGGGGATTCAGAAGGATTGCCATCCACACAGCGACTGCAAAGTTTCAGCTTGATGGCTTGAAAATCCTTGTACAAGACCCACAGGGCACAGCTATCCATCTTCAGGAGAATGAAGTCATTACTCGTGAAAAGTGAGTTTACCTCAGCGATTGTGGGAGTGAACTAAACATGTGTCTACTCCGTGCACCTCATACCAGAAGTCTCTCATAAATCCAGTTTTTTGACATCATATGGACCTGATTTGAAGGACACAAAGCCTGGTTCATCACTGACAGTGATAGATGTGAAATTTTTTCTCGATTAAAAAATATGCAAAGGTAGACTGGGTAATAAATTGGCTTCACCTCTACAGATGATGAGAAAGGAAATGGGGGAACAAGACAGAGGGGTAGACATGCATCAAAGGTCAAGGCTTGGGGTCAAACTGGCAGCTGATGGGACCATAAGGACTCTAGTATCTGTACTCTGGGTGCTTGTTCTACTAACTGAGCTTAACCTGTGCCCCTGAATCCCTTTTTTAACGTCATTCATGAGCAGAAGCAGCCATCTGTATACTCTCAGGATAATTTGAGCCCGATTCAAGGTGTCTGTTAGAGCTGTGATATTTACACCTCTTTTAGGTTCCTCCATCACCTTGAAAATCCCAGAGGTGTAATGGGGGGACAACCTGATCCCTTCTTTGTACCATCTTCATATCTTTAAAGGCAGTTACAGAGGCAATAGAGTCAAAACTGAGCCAGTAAGATAATGCAGTCCTGTGTGTGTATGTATGTTAATCTGTACATGTGGAGGTCACTATGTGCCAGGCACTCTCAATTTCCCACAAAGCAAAACTGTGAACGCTGTGAACTGACAGATGGGCTCATGTAATATCACACAGTTGGGGTATCAGTATGACTGTTCCAAGGCAGTTTTTTTGTTACATCAATACTGCAGGAATACACTGTGAAAACATCTTATGATTTCACAACAGTCCTGTTTAATGTAAATTAGTGTTTGCAGCTGATACTGAGACTAAAGGGTCCTTTAATAAATGTAAGATAACATGCTTTCTTTTCTAGTGTGACAGTGATCAGACGGCCCAAAGAAATAGATTTTGTAAGCGGAGACACACGGATCGTCCTCTTGATTCATGAGAAAAGTGGTCTTCGTTTCCTCTGGCCTGTTATCAGACAACAGCCGACAGACGGAAACCTCACAGGGATTTTAGGTGGGTGGATTTGTTTGCTTGAGTTGATATCAGTGATACGAAATAATCAACAAATGTTTTCACACTTGTTATTGAGGGAGATATTGTTCACTAAATACAAATATATTTCGGCATGTCTCTGAAAGTGCCGCCTTTTCTACTGAATTTGTCCCTCTCTGTGTTCAGCCCTTGGTCCAGCAGTTTATGAGGTGATACAGGAAAACTCTCCCTTTTCAAATCTTAAAATCCAAAACATCGAGATGCAGGCTGCCAGGTTTGTTTCATTCTGTATTATGATGAAGTAATCATGTTTAAATGTGCTTCAACCCTTCATGCCCTAAGCTATTTTTAACCATTTTATCTTGCCAGGGCTTGTTGTCTTAAAAAGCTTTTAAACTTTAACACTGTGGTGCACAGTCAAGCTCCGATAGACAAATATAAGATCTTTTATGTTATCTCTGCAGATCCTCTGCTGCTGACTACAGTATCCCCTCTGCTCCAATGCTAGACTGCTGGCTTGTCATCTCTGAGGTCGCCCTACAGCGGTCCATGGACGGGTTCATCGTTGCACAAATTTAACTTGGAAAAGTGATGAATTCATGAAAAGATTGATGTAAAAACATGCTGGACAGTGACTCACCTTAGAACAATCTTTTGAAACTTTCAGTAATCAAACTTGTCCTATATCTTTGGTTGCCTTGTGAAAAAACTTGAGTGTTGTGTGTGAGGATTTCTGGTGGGATTTGTTCTACAGATCAACAAGCAAACAGGAAGACATATTCAAGTGACACATGAGTTTATTCCATCTTGAGTTTATTATAGATCAAGTCGTCTCTCCAGCACAAGAACAACTGCCAGCTGCTACACATGCCAAAAAACTCTTTGACATTACTTTGTAGAAATCTGTTTTCTCTTTTACTTTAAAGAAGGGTTTTTTTTTTGTAAATTTTGTCCAAAAGCTACATTATGTTGACCATGACTGATTTATTAAAGGGTAAAACACAAAATGGGGTGAATACTTATTATAGGCACTGTATGTGCATAAAAGTCAACTTGTTCCATTTTTTTTTAACTAAAATGGACTTTAAAAATGCATTTAGACTTTTAAGTCCAGCTGAAATCACACTATGTGTAATTTTACAAAGTCTGACATCCACACCCAAATAATGCAGTTCAGGGTCAATGTTCTCTTACATTCATAAACCTCTATCTGGCATTGGTGTGTTGAGCATATGTTAACAAAGGAGTTAAAACTCTTAAATTTGTGGGATAAAATGAGTTAAAACTCTCAGGTCTTTTAAAACCTGGTGAGGACAGGTTAAAAGGACAGGTTAAAAAGAGTGATCATAAGACAGACAAGGATTTTGGTGCAACAGTAATTTAATGGTCATCAGACATTTCTTTTGCACCAATAAAACCAGAGTAAAATTGATTAAAATGTCTTTAAAAGAGCACTGAAATGGCTGTAAAATTGCTTGGCAAAAACAGGCTAAAGAGTCTCTAAAAAAGGGGCAAGGAGGCAAAAGCTGTGTTTCCATCAGGGGGTCCAGTTTGATTCAGAATGGTTTGGTACGGTTTGGTACGCTAAAGCTCAAAATAGTTTGCGTTTCCACGGACACCTGGGCCCTCACTTGGTAGGCGGGCTGTAGAGGCGATGGATGTGAAGTCCCATGCAGCGTGAGTCAGCTGGTCCAGCCGCAGAGTTATAGGAAGGATGAGTGACAGAAACCACCAGGGAATAAGCATTAAACAGCTTTAATTCAGCTGAGAGTGCTTTTTAAAAACAAATACATCTTAATGATGTTAACAGCTGTCAGTGCAGCTCCTCAGCTGATGGAATACATGTACAGAGACGTTTTGTGTCGTAACTGCACATTTATATGTGAACTGATCTAGTCTATAACAGTTTATGCGACAAAATATGAAAGTTTAGAGCTGTTCTGTGAGAATTTGCCACAATAAAAATAAGGTCAAAGTTTAGCTGGTGTTAAAATCAAACTAGATTAAGTCAGAAATCCTGGGTGCCCTGATCTCATTTTAAAATAGGCTGACGCCCAAACTTTTACAAACATGTCCAACAACCACAGAGCGATGTTTTCACAGGTTACCTAAAGTAAGAGGTGGATTAATAACTAGTTGCAGTACATATAATCAACTGTTCTAAGGCTTCGTATTCACAAAACTAAAGCATTAGACCAGGTTGATGTGAGCCTTCAGGCTCTGCTTTGTGTACCTAAAATCAGGTCCAGGCAAACGTCAGGAAACTTGATTTGTGGCCAGGTATCAATATCCACAGACTAGGAAACAGTTTGGATCTCTGTTGAGTCCAAATATCCCCGATTTAGCAGATATTAGTTTTTGCCTGCTCCTCACAGCGCAGACTTCCGTGTTTTGCAGCCCTGAGCCAAGCAGCTGAGCAGCTGTGTCATACGCTGATGTGTCGTCAGTGCAACCCCCTGTTATTTTTTGTGTAGCTCCACCTTTTTGGTACGGATAGGTAAGATTGGTACCCCTACAGAAGGGTGCCGAAAAGTGGGGCGGTACGGGTCGTTTTCTTTGGGACCCTTTCCAACTTTTGTTCTATGGAAACGCAAAAAATGCTGTTCCGCATCAAACTGAGCCGGACCACTTGGTGAAAACAACCTATATTTAGGCACTATAAAACGTAATGAAGCTGAACCAGTCACTCAAGTGGGGCAGCATAAATGCATAGCAAAGCTAAGGCCACCATTATGTCTGAGGGACAGCATGCATCACATTTGTATCAAAGTATGCAATACGTTTATAATGTATGAAGCTGTAAAGTTGTCCATGTGTCTCTTAACCACTTGCTAACTTCACATCATGGTCAACCAGAATCACATCTGCTCCACCATCTTGGATTTTGGCTTTTTGACTGGTTACACAGTACCACAACAGTGACCAAATAATAGTAAAACAATAATAAAACATTCAGGTGTTTTAATACTGGATAAGATAGGCCCATTTATAAGTGTGTATGTGTGGGTGGTAGAGTGTTTTCATGGGTGGGCGGGTTTGTCCTCTGTGGGGAAAACAGAGATTGGCCTGTTAAAAATCTTATGTACACATGCTGTCCTAGTCTAAGTTTAAAAGAGAGCTCCAGCTGACTGGATCGCACTCTGGTCGGAGACATCATGGCACGAGCTGTGGTGCAATTCGTCCTCTTTGGGCTGCTGTCAGCTTTGGTTACCACACTTGCAGACAAGGTAGGAAACTTGCATACTTTGTAAAAGCTATAAGGAAGCAAAGTCAAGGAACTTAACCTGGTAAATTAAAACACATCTGAAGCTTTGGTGTGACTTTTTGGGAGGATCTGCAGCATTTGTCTGAAGTTTCCCCACACTGAACTTTGTCTCTGTTAGATACTAGCACTAAAATGTTTTTGCAATGTTTATGCAAAAATGTAAGCTTTGAAATGAAGTTGGCTACACTGATGCAGAAGGGAATTCTTGAAAGTTGGTGTTTAACAACACGACTCTTCATGAGTATTAGTGTGTGAATGTGTTTACACAGGGATACTGTTAGGACTATGCCCCCTTTTAGGGACACAAAGCTGGTCCCCATGATGTTAATCATTAAGTTAAGTGTAAGGGATAACAGGACTAAACCGCATGAAATGATCAGATAAAAAATAATCCAGGATGGGGTGTTTTTCTGCGTAAACCAATGACATTCTCCGATGCTACCCACCTTTGTTTTCATCATCATCAGATCTTTGGCTAGTCTGTCCTCTGTCAGAGGGATCAACAAAGTCATTTACTAATAATAGTGAAATGGGCTTCTGGTATTTGCACAGGATGACTGGGACATCTACAGCTTTCACATCAACTCAACAGTGAGCAGTCGTTATGCAACCACTGTCATCACAAGCCGTGTGGCCAATCGAATGGACGTGTCGAAGGAAGTAGAGTTTCAAGTCCGGATTCCCAAGAATGCCTTCATCAGTAAATTCAGAATGTTGGTAAAAAAATCATGACTCATCAATATTAACAGTTGACATAAATAAATAATGAATCATTTGTACCAACAAAAGGTTGTGATTGTTCCTCAGGTTTATTGATGGGCAGCCATACGATGGAGTTGTAAAAGCTAAGGAAGCGGCTAAGCAGCAGTACACTGATGCTGTGTCCCGAGGTCAGAGTGCAGGGATTGTCAGGTACATGATCAGTAGATGAGATCCTGCCAGGTGATTTCTAGAATGTATTTCTGTGTCCTTTGGGATGAGAGAAGAAAAAACAATATATTTTCAGCAGCAAATATTTTTCTGACCTTTCTCAATTTATTTTCTTATTTCAAAAAGGGGAAAACATGATTTAAAATGATCTGAAGGGCTTGACCTCCCATGAGAGGCCATCAGTATGCATTGTGTCATATAAGGGAGTTTGGGAACCTCTCCTTTAATGCCATTATCATCTTCTCTGTTGAAGCTCTGTTGGAAGGACTCTTGAGGAATTCAAGACTTCAGTAAATGTAGCAGCTCACAAAAAAGTCACCTTTGAACTTACGTATGAGGAACTACTGAAACGCAAGTTGGGCAAGTATGAGCTGCAAATCCACGCTCGACCCATGCAGCCTGTAAAAGACTTCAAGGTATGAATATCCTGTTCATTCATTTATTGGCTGATTGATGAGCCAGGGAAACATGACTGGAGTGACATCATACCCTTATCTGTTTCAATTCTCATTACTAGGTGGATGTGCACATAAACGAGGATGCTGGGATCAATTTCTTGGAGGTGAAAGGAGGACTGAGCACCAATGCCATGGCTAATGCCATCACCAAAACACTTGCAGACAAACAGGTACTGATAGAAAGAGTGCAATAGTGTGATCTTTGTTCAGTTGTTACCATCTTACCCAAACCAAAATGTACTATTCAGCTTTACAAACATAACGGCTCTATGATGGTATTCCATTCATTCTGGCTTACTGCATTATTCTCCAAAGGAGCTGATGAGGGAACGGGGCAATTTCTGACAGATGGCATGGTTGTACAACTATGTTGGCTTGATGCTACCACATAATTTCAATGGCCATTAAGGGGATAACTGAATTAGCGTTACAATCTCAGTTATCTTAGCTTAGGAAATTATCTATTTTACATAAAAGATAGTCCTTAAAAAGGATAATATTCTCTTATAGTAAATAATCAAAAGCATCATTTAGAGCCTCTCACTTGTCTAAATCTGCCGTGTCGGTTGTTTCCATTTTCCCCTTGTAATTTTCTCTCTACCAATCAACTTTCCCCTTCAAAACACACCACTGGCTGTGTGGTCATGTGACAGACTGCCAGGTGTTGCAAAGCATTCAGCCTGCTACAAGCTCAAAAAGATGGAAGTATTCTTTTTTTTATTCCAAGTCATGAGCTCTAAATGGATGCCTCAGGCAGTGTGGACTCACCTGTAAGCTGTGATCCAGCTGTCGAGGAGACTCTACAGGCGGTGAACAAGCTGAAGGCAGGGATAGTACCAGGTGTTTGCATGATCCAGCCTGAGATCGTCAAGGCGGGTGGTGAATCCGCTCTTCTGTGGTTGCATGCTCTCATCTGCTCCATATGGAGAACAGCCGTAATCCCTACTACTGACAGAGGGGCATTGCTGCTCTGATCTGGGGGGGAAAGGTGATGTGTAAGAGTGTAACATCTACAGGAGTATTAGACTTCTCTCAGTATCTGAGTGATACTGCTGAACAGGATCCATGATCCACTGCTCCAACACCAATGGGCTGAACAGTCGAGCTTTACACTTAAGAGGTCTACTGTAGTCCACATCCTGGTACTTCAGGTCTTCACTTATTCAAATGTTACAATATGCTGACTATGCACCACTCTAACAGTAAGCGTGCAGAGAGATCAGAGGGAGATTATGGATGGGTTTATCATGGAAGGCGATCTTCTGTGTGCCGCTATAACCTACCTGGATGGGCCACTGGAAGCTACACTGTCCCAGTCACTTCAGCTCACAGTTGCCCACATGTGCGTGAGGAGTGGGAGAGGAAGTGATACTCTCGTCATCCAGACTTACATCGCTCTTCTGCTGCAACATGTTGTCATTTCCTGAGCTGCGCAAATGTTTGCAATATGACAAAATGATTGTCAAGTTATTATATGTGGGATTTTTTGGCCTTAAGAGAGCAAAACTTGCGGGAATCAAATATTACGTGTGCGTTTCCTTCAATCCTGCACCAAGATTCAGGCCCTGTGTAAAGTTCAGGTTATTGTTATATTAATTTTTACCATACCGGCCCAGCCCTGTCTCAGCTACTCTTCAGTCTACTCTAAATGTATACTACTGTCACTGTGCCAAAAGGGTAGGTTGTAGTAATACTAATTGACACTTTTTTAACAAATTTTAGTTAAAAAAAACAATAACAAGAGGCAACAGTAGGCCTATTTCTCCTATTTATTCTTGATTTCTCCTCTAAATGTTCGGTGGGCTAGCACTCATTATTAACAACTGCTGCTGATTCTGGCCCATATCTTTCTATGTCATCTCAACTGATGTATGCTACTGTATGTCTAAGAGAATTTTTAATACAACTTTAAATAGTTGCCACCTGTATTTAGACAAAGCATAAGATTGAGCATGCTGTCAAAGGAACTCCTTTGGACAAAAGCAAAACCTTTACTTCCCTGTTTCCAGGCATGGCTGTATTTCTACCCAACAGAGGATCAACAAAAATCATGTGACAGCTGTGGAGAGCAAGGTATGAATGGAGATCTGGTCATCGTTTATGACGTCAACAGGGACATCTCATTTGGAGACATCAAGGTAAATCTCACCTTTACTAAATCTATTAGCAACATTAGCATAGTAGTTTTTGAATATAACATAATTTTCTAACCACTCAATGTCTGCTCTTACTTCCACTAGAAATCATCGGGGTACTTTGTTCATCACTTTGCTCCATCTAATCTTGCCCGAATACCAAAAAATGTGATCTTTGTCATTGATCAGAGTGGCTCAATGCACGGGAGGAAAATACAGCAGGTACAGTTTTATGAGAGTCTCAGTTTGTGACAAAATGGAACAGCAGAAGTGAATGCATTTTAATTTCACTTTGAGGCATTTAATTTATATGACTGAAGATTAAGAGATAAACATCAACTAAGTTTTATATAACGTCATGTTTGATAATCAAACATCCTTATTTGTGAATAATGTTTTTCACCAGACCCGAATCGCACTGATTCATATCTTGAACGACCTGGCAGAAGATGACTTCTTTGGTCTGATCACTTTTGATGACAGTATTTTTCACTGGAAACGAGAACTTGTTCAGGCTAATGAACAAAATGTGGCTAGTGCTAAAACTTTTGCACAGAACATTCAATCCAGAGGAGGTGAGTCTTTTTTAAATTTTGTATTTAGAGATACACTTTGGCAGCAAGATGCTAATATTATTTATTTTTCATTTTTCCAGCCACTGACATTAACCGGGCCGTTTTAGAAGGAACATCTATGCTAAACAGACATCCCAGAGAAGGCTCAGCATCTATCCTCATACTGCTCACAGATGGAGACCCAACCTCAGGTAACAATAACATCTATGCACTTTGAGGCTGCACAATAAATAAATCTGAACTTTATCATTGTTGATACAAGCACACACAGTAAGCACGTCCCGGAGGGTTGAGGTGTTGTCGATCAGTTCTCAATTATTTGGCTCAACTTGAGGCAGTCTTCCAGGTCAGCGCCTGGAATTTGATTTTTCTCCAGGGGGATTCTTACATTTCTGTGATGTCAGGGGAGCTGGCTCGGCTTGGGATTGCTGTCGCTGCCTTGTCTGAGATGAGGACCCCCTGGCATTGGCAAGACTAGTGTGGATAGAGAGACCTACAAGAGGTCCGGCTGTGTTGATTAATGCCATGCCGAGGGGGTGTCAGTGGCAATTTTGAGTCAACTGGCCCCCTTTATATTAGAGGTTAAGTCCATCAATGAGTATTTTCTGCATGCCAGACTGACCCATTCATTAGGATCAGTCTTATTCATTGCAGTCTATGCTCCAACAGTGAGTGAACTCTCTGCAAAGGAAGTGTTATACACCAGACTCAACTTGGTGGTAGATTTGGTCCCAAGGGTTGAAACCTTGAGGATCGCTAGATTGTGGTTCAAGTGACCTGATTCATGGTGCTGGACTTGGTTTTCCAACGATGGCATCACGAAGAAGGAGCCTGACCATGTACTTGTAGGTGGATGCTGGAGGCTGTTTAGGGACTGCACAGTTCTTTAGTAGTGACCATTGGCATCTGGTCACGACCCTGGAATTTCGGCTGAGGTTCCCCAGGATGGCTGACTCTGATCAAATCTGACTGGATGTTGGTCACCTTGGGGAGCCAGGTGTTGCACAGGCATATGTTGCACACTCTCATCTGCTCCTTATGGAGAACAGGTATCATCCCTTCCGACTGGAAGAGTGGCACTGCTGTTCCTACCTGGAAGGGAAAGGGAGATGTGTGAGAGTGAAACAATTACATGGGTATTACATTACACTCAGTGCAAGTGCTGATCACTTATCTGGACTTACTGATGATGCTGGGATTCTTGTGGGGGATCTTAACTTGCTGAGTGAGGAGCCTGAATGGTTGGGAATGCATGTCTCCCGGTCCAAAACAAAGATCCAGGCATTTGGGGATGCCTTGGATGCTGCCATTGAATAACTGTCTGTCATTTGTGAGAACATTTCCACTGTAGAGCAGTTCACCTACCTTCACTGACTGGGAGGCAGACTTGAACTTGTGCTTAGAGTGACTGAGCAAGACAGTGTGGCGTTCCCAGTATCAGAGCATGTGGACAAAACTCAGAGTATTTCAGTCCCTGGTGTTTCTGGTTTTTACTTTACTCTTCTGTGTCCTGGTTGTTGAATGATGGCCAGAATCACTAAATGGACTCCTTCATGACAACTTGTCTTCGACCCATCTATGGGTATCACTGGCAAGACTGTGGGTCTAATAATGATGTACTCAGAAGACCAGGGAGGGGAAGGATCAGCTGGGCCTAATCCAGCTCATCCACTTCGTGCTGGACCAGACACTGGGGGGAATGCATACATCATGGAGGGAGGATACCTGGAGAGATGGAACATGGGCCTGGTGTAGGCCTGAAGGATGGCCACAAGGAGGCTAGAGCAGTTCAGGACCAGGGTTGATGTGGCGAAGTGCTGAATCAGCATATGCTCCCACACCTCACCTGGCATCACTAAAGTCCAATTTTCCAAACTTACCCTAAATTCACAACAGATTAGTTGTTTGGTTTTACTGTGAATGGGATTTTTAGTAACTTTGCAAAGCAGAAAGCTCCAATCTGAAGGGACTGTATCTTGTCCAAGAATTGACTTGACCAGTCAGCATCATTTGACAAGAATGAGACAGTATCTACTAGCAAGGTTTAGCTGTTCTGGAAGCCGTTAGCAATAGCTGCCATCAGTGTAGCAATTAGCTTGGATGTAGCTATAGTACAGTGGCAGTTTTATTGGAACTGGACCACATTTTTTATAAGAAGAGCACAGAACTACACAGAGAGTTTTACATGGAGGAAAAGATGTTTTTGCTTGTCTCCCATCTAACCTATTGCAGTTATTCAACATGGCTTACAATGGCTGCCAGTGGAGCAGATGTAGATGCAGTATAACAGCAATTTTATCAGGTCTGGGCAGCATTTCTTTATTGAAAGAGTACCAAAGAACCACATCGAGAGCTTTTCTTGGTAAGGAAGATGTTTTTGCACTTGTCCTGACCGGCCTCAACCTTAGTTTTATCTGCCAACAAGCTCCACTGTTAATAAACTATGACAGCGCCTACCAGCCGAGCTCATGTTACTGATGGAGCTACACATGCCTCGTACCTCATTCTGTGTTGTCGCTCTGATTGGATTGTACTGTACAGTATGTGACAGACAGGATGTTCATCCAATCACCTTTCAAGAGTTTTTCTTAAAGTCCCTCCCTTCCCAAACACTTTGTATGGGTGGCTGTGAAATATATATTCCAATGAATGCATACGTGAATCAGTCTATCTGGCATATCAGGTTAGAACTTTAGTTCATTTTCAATCTTTGATTAATCTTGACCTTGGTCTTCTGTCTGCAGGTGTGACAAATCTGGAAGCAATTCAGTCAAATGTAAGAGAGGCCATCAATGGTAAATTCCCTCTCTACTGTCTCGGTTTCGGCTTTGATGTCAACTTTGAGTTCCTTGAAAAGATGTCACTGCAGAACAACGGTGTGGCACGGAGGATTTATGAAGACTCTGATGCTGATTTACAGCTGAAGGTACTTCCAATCACTACTGTAACTCTACCTATAATTTCCTTGAAGCACGTCTAGACACAAGTGGTTTCCTCAAACTGATGAATTTATTACAATTCCACACCGTGAAAACTAAAGAAAAACACATAGACAAAATAATGATTAACTCTTGTGAAAAATAAAGACAAATCATGATATTAAATGCTTGTAAACGCATTAGTAAACAAAATACAGACATAAAACATGAACATACCTCGTTGGCTGTGTGCTACCAAAAGGAATTAGGTTTCTTTTCTTCTTTTCAGCTACTTTTTACTCTTTTCTCTTGCTAAAAGTCCGTGCTTACTAATCTTGCAGCATAGCTTGTATCTGACTCCTTCGCGTTGCTTTTGTGACAGCCTGGAGTACCCTTTTGCACACACTTGACTACAGCGCCATCTGAAGGTGACGTGTAAAATTACACATAATAAAACAAACATTACAAGCCATGTAATATATAACAAGACATATACATGAGGCATAAAATAAAATGTGGCAGTTACACTACCACAAAGACTGATAAAATACTGTAGTCACTGTGGAAAAACTCATCATTCATGCTGAGTCCAAACTGTATTTCAACAGGGTTTCTATGAAGAGGTGGCCACTCCTTTGCTGACAGATGTGACGATGATTTATGAGGGTGGGGTTAATGTGACCCAGACTAACTTCAGTCAGTATTATAATGGCTCTGAGATTGTTGTGGCGGGTCAAATCACTGACAACAACATTGAAACCTTCACTCCACAAGTTATTGCCATTTCAGTAAGTACTTACCCCCCTCCAACAAGCTATACATTTCTTAGAGCTATTTAAAAGTTTCAGAGACACTCACATCTGAATTCCTTTGGACAATGACAGAGGAACACAAGGATGGTGTTTACGGAAACAAATCCTTCAGTGGAGTCGACTGGGACAGCGTCTGACAGTAACATCCAGAGGGTCTGGGCCTACCTCACAGTCAAACAGCTTCTAGAGAAAGAGTGAGTGTGATGTCAAAATCCTCAACATATATATATATATAAATTATATAACATCTTTCCTTATTATATATATATTGCCAAAAGTATTCACTCACCCATTCAAATAATTGAAATCAGGTGTTCCAATCTCTTCCATTGCCACAGGTGTATAAAATCAAGCACCTAGGCATGCAGACTGTTTCTACAAACATTTGTGACAGAATGGGTCACTTTCAGGAGCTCAGTGAATTCCAGTGTGGTACTGTGATAGGATGCCACCTGTGGAAGTCGTCCAGTCTTGAAATTTCCTCACTCCTAAATATTCCACAGTCAACTGTTAGTGGTATTTCAACAAAGTGGAAGCGATTGGGAACGACAGCAACTCAGCCATGAAGTGGTAGGCCACGTAAAATGGCAGAGCGGGGTCAGTGGATGCTGAGGCGCATAGTGTGCAGAGGTCGCCAACTTTCTGCAGAGACCTCCAAACTTCATGTGGCCTTCAGATTAGCTCAAGAACAGTGTGTAGCGAGCTTCATGGAATGGGTTTCCATGGCTGAGCAGCTGCAGCCAAGCCATACATCAGTAAGTGCAATGCAAAGCGTTGGATGCAGTGGTGTAAAGCACACTGCCACTAGACTCTGGAGCAGTGAAGACGCGTTCAAGGAGAACGGTACTTGTCTGACTGCATTGTGCCAAGTGTGAAGTTTGGTGGAGGGGAAATTATGGTGTGGGGTGGTTTTTCAGGAGCTGGGCTTGGCCCCTTAGTTCCAGTGAAAGGAACTCTGAATGCTTCAGCACATCAAGAGATTTTGGAAAATTCCATGTTCCCAACTTTATTGGAACAGTTTGGTGATGACCCTTTCCTGTTCCAACATGATTGTGAACCAGTTTACAAAGCAAGGTCCATAAAGACATGGATGAGAGAGTTTGGTGTGGATGAACTTGACTGGCCTACACAGAGTCCTGACCTCAATCCGACAGAACACCTTTGGGATGAATTAGAGTGGAGACTGAGAGCCAGGCCTTCTCATCTAAAATCAGTGTGTGACCTCACAAATGCGCTTCTGGAAGAATGGTCAAAAAATCCCATAAACACACTCCTAAACCTTGTTGGAAGCCTTCCCAGAATAGCTGAAGCTGTTATAGCTGCAAAAGGTGGACCGATGTCATATTAAACCCTATGAATTAAGAATGGGATGTCACTTAAATTCACATGCCAGTCAGGGCAGGTGAGCGAATACTTTTGGCAATATAGTGTATATATTATTTACCAGTTATGTATTAAAGAGCTTAAACCTTTACATTTTGATTTGATTAATTTATGATAAACTTTGTTGTCAGTAACACAGTAATAGTGAAAAATGACATGTGACCACTAAACTTGTCACCAATGGCAGATTGACTTTTCCAGAATTTACAATGTAATATAGATGTAAAAGTGGGCCTTCCATAATACTCATAACGTCACCGCCAAAATAGGTTTCTGATGTTTGATGGCAAATATGACTGTTCTTGTTTTATCAGCTACATCCAGCAGGCTTATTGCACACCTTTAACAGTAACTGGTGTTCTGTCCAGATGTGCTGCCTAGCTGAAAAATGCTACCATAGCACTGCTGTAGCAGAGGCTGTACTTATCTCCTATCAAATAATACTACCAGCACAGAATGCATTTAAACTAATTCACCACTTGCTTAACGAAACCACCACCCATTACAGCTGCAATGTAACAAAACAGGAAGCAAGTTTGATACTCTTTCACAAAACTTTTTAGACTTTAGAGGAAGTCAATCTGCACAGGTGGGTAACCCCCTCCAAATAAAACTCAGAGTACTGCACAGAGCTGCATGGTAGCATTTTTGACATGGAACACCAGCACAACAGCAGCTTACATGCAAGAAAGCTAAACCCAGAACAAAACAGGGTTCTGTATTTTCCCCTGAGGGTAGCTTTCATAAGAATACAAAATGTGTTTGTTTTTTTATTTGTAAAATGATGCCAGTACCTGGATACCTTAACTGTCTTTCTTCTTATTTTTTTTCTCTGTTCATCATACCATACACACAACTTGTACCTCAGACTGCGGCTCTCTGGTCCTGAGAAAGAGAACGCTAAGCAAGAGGCTTTGGAGCTGTCACTAAAGTACAGCTTTGTGACTCCACTGACATCCATGGTGGTCACCAAGCCTCCAGGGGAGAGTGCAGATGTGCTTCATAAGCCCAAGGAAGGTGAAACCGCACAGGACACACGCACCTACTCACAGGTTCCCATGCCCGGGCCAGCAGGTCCTAGTGGTGACGTTTGGCATTCTTTTAGTGAGTAACACAAATATGAGCAAAACATCAAACACAATAGAAAAAGAGTGTTCAAAGCATGTTTTCAGGATTTTGCTCTTTTTGGTAGAGCAGATTGGAAATGTTATACAATTTTAAGTGATGTAGTAACACAGAGGGAAAGCAGTTACTGAAATGTATTAATATAATTCCAGTGATAGTGAGCAAGTCAATGTGAAAATCAGAGAGCTAATTAATCAATATCAACTAAAAAGATCCATTCAGTCACTTTTATTCTTAATTCCTTGTGAATTAAGTGAAAACTTCTAGTGCTGTGAGTTGAATAAAAATCTAGATTTCTTATTTATTAGATAATGTTAACTAAATTCACTTAAACCTTTTCATTACATTCTGTTTTTATTGACATTTTACACAGCACCCACACTTTTTTGAAAATGGGGTTTTGGAAAAAAAAAAATAGGATAAGTGCACAAAACATGGCGTCATGATCTTGAATTAGTACTCAGTTTTGGAATACATGTGACACCTTTACTTGATATTATGATATTTAAGTGTTTTTTTTAATGAATGATAAATTGAGACAGGATCTACATCAAAGAAGACTTCCACAACCTTTATAAATGACTTTGAGTACTCATGTAGTGTTCAACCATTCTGTGATATGAGAAATGTCTGCAGTAACTTGAATGTGTAATGTTGTCAGATATAGCTTTAAAAAAATGTTTGTTAAAAGGGAAATTTACGTACATGACAATGAATATTCGTTGCAGATTCTGCTGCAGACTTTGATGATCATGACTACTTTGTCCATTTTGGTAAGTTTTTTTTTAAACTAATCCAGCTATAACCATTTTCTATCATTGAATTGATGATAAAATGAGTTGTTATAAACCATGACTGATCAGTTCACACAACCTAAAAAGGTTTGGGTTTCCTGAGTGGATACTCCTTGTAAAATTTCCCATCAACAACCAATGAATAGAAATTTTCCGAACACATTAATTCCATACAAATAGAACAATTTATGTTTATGTGATCCAAAATACTCAATGAAGGTTGTAGATCATTTTTAAAACACTTATTTACAATTTTTATTGTTAAATGTGCACCCAAACCAAGATTTTTCAGAAGATTTGGTGAGTATAGATATGTGCTGGTAGAAATAGATGTAGGCTCCATGAGAGGAGAAACACATGCCTTTATCCATGACCTGGCCCATCTGTGTTTTGACCACACAAAATTCACCATGGACAAGCACAGTCAGATTTTTTGGCTGAAAAAAGATAACAATGTAGAATTTACATATTCAATTTAAAGCTTTTTTAAAAAGGTCTTTGTGGGTTAAAATTTAAAATGGACTGCTTTCCTTTTAAATATGGACATGAAGCGGGAAAGACATTCGTGTTAAAAGTTAAGAGATGCATTCAAGTCTTTATACGTTACCTGCCCCAGATCATGTAAAACCATCTGAGCAAGAATCAGAAGAAAAAGAGTTTTCTTATCATGCTAGATTCAGTGGTCTTTTTTAATATCATCACTTTTTTTCTTCTAATTTTAAACAAATCATGACTCACACCATCACAAACCAGGACAACTAATGGCTAAACTCTCCTGTAACAATTAACCACCAATTAACAGAAGACAGATGACTTATTACCATCAGAAAGCCATTTAAATGTTTCAATGAGTTTATTCACAACTGAATTTATTTATTTATGTTTTTATTGGAATAAGACTAAGAAAATCCACCTAATAATGATTTTCATTGTTTTAGAGCGCTGCATGTCGTTTAAACAAGTGAGAGGACTTCAACATCGCTCTCTGGTTGAAAGAAAGTTAAATTAAGGCCTAAATGTCCTCCTTTCATCCAGTTTCTGAACTGCTACAGTCAATGCACCAGAAAACATTATTAGTTTGATACAGTTTTATAATTGTTTATGTCAGTGTTTAAAAGGAGTTACAAACTTGTAAAAGTTGTAAGGACATTACAAATATTTGTCATCATTTGGTGAAATTAATTTAAAACCTATAAAACCTCAACTCACTTTGTTTTCATGCAAATATGAGAGGTCAGTGAAAACTTTTATTGTTGACCTGAGGTAACTTGAGGAACCCCTTTCACTATTTTTTGTTCAATACATGGAGTAATTCAGTTCAATTCAGTTACAAGGTTGTAAAATATTTTATTTCATGTTGAAATGCTCAATACTCATTTATTTCTCTAAGCTGTAATGTTATTTAGGCCGTTGTTAACCTTGCAACAATTCAAATGTGCTGCACAATTTTTGTCACAAGGTGTCATCAGTGAGCAAAGTTTCAACTATGACAGAAGTGAGTAGAAGAAGACTCTGTTGTTGTTAGCAGTCTTATGTTAGCAACAAGGAGAGAAACTGTAGCATTGTATCAGCAGCCAGAGGAAGTATTGAAGGCAAGTTACAGAGATTTAGTTGTCTTGTTTAGTTTAAAATAAAGAAGAAAAGACTGGAGAAACTTCTGTGCACACATGTCTTGGCTGCAACACTAAAGTCATCATTGCAGCACTTTTGGGCCTGCATGAAGGTGAAGTTATGAAGCTCTGGTTACACCAGAAGAATGAACCCTAGATGCTAACATTGATTTAACTGATTGGAAGTATTTGAATAAATCTGGAGGAAAGTCATTAGCTTGTGGGGATGTGTGGTGGACTTTAATTTGGTTTAGCTTTTAATCTAGCTGCACATAATAAATTTAGTGGAGCTAGGTCCAACATGTTGACAGCACTGGGCATCATTACTGAGATGTTCTTGCCAGTGATAATAAAGGGAGAACAAATATTTGAGATAAATGAGCAGTTATATCCTGATAGTATTGTCTCTAAAATGTTGTTAAAGTGAGAACATGATACTTGATTTATTTGATTGTTCACGTGAATGTCAAAGAAGAGTGTTTAATGCCTCTGCCCAAAAGAAAAAAAAAAAACAAAACATTTTTTCTGATGACAACCATTTTGAGAGTTTTCTTTGAATGTGTGACTCTGTATGTTCCTCAGCGGCTCCTCTCTCTCCCAATTTACATCATATGCGCCCTGCAAGTCCTCCTGTCAGATTTGCACCTCCTCTTCCAGCCCGCCCTCCACCTCCTGTTCCAAATCCAGTTGTTCATGTCACCCAGTTTTTACGTAAAACTGAGAACCAGGCTCTCCCACTGTGTTATAATGTCAATGGAAACATCAATCTTCAACTTCTTTACCATCCTAACGGAGGTCAGTAATGTTTCTTCATGTGCCATCATTAATCCTAAAAAAAACCAGCCTCATCAGTGGAACTTTGATATTTCACCCTTTCTTCTTCTCCTCTTCTCGTCATTTACTTTTTGTCAGTCATAAATCATTGAACACTGTGTGTCTTCATCTTGTATGTTATTACAAATCAAACAGGTTTATATTGAGTCTTTAATAAAATGGCTTTATCATACTGTACAGTTTATGCATTTAAACAAAAAATAATGCAGTGGATCCCAATGTATAATCAGGAGTTCTTGTTGTTTTGTTAATGCAGTTTAAATCACAGAGAAATTGAATATAATACAGTATTAGTCTTGTTGCTGATGGACTTGTTTGTTCTTGTATGTCATATAGAGACATCAGTGTTATTTTGGATCTGACCCACAACCAGTTAAAACTCCTCAGTGTAGCTTTAAGGAAAGTATCTGTTTCTCCAACACTTTCTTTTGCTCTAGAGCTGTTAGTGAACGGTGAGCTCGATGCATCACTGGGAGGATTCAGAAGGATTGCCATCCACACAACTACTGCAAAGTTTGAGCTTGAAGGCCTGAGAATCGTTGTACAAGACCCGCAGGGCAGAGCTATCTATCTTCAGGAGGATGAAGTCATTACTCGTGATAGGTGAGTTTGCATTGTTATCTCAGGAATGGTCTGAGTTTATATGAGGACTTAAGTCCTGGATTTGTGTATACTTATGCTTCCCAAAGAGTTGAATTCTATTTGTATGAACTCTTTCTCTGGCTGGTAAGAGGTTGGTAATGTAAGTTAAAAATGGCAGCATAAGATAACCTGTCCTTGGGTGGTCCCAGAATGCACATGTGCCCTGGGGTCGTGACCTTCATGAACTCAGAAATGCACTTTAAAAAGTTTTTCTCCCTTGTTATGAGAAATTCATGAGACAGGAAACACAACCGATGGCCACCACCATGACAAGACATATCCCTTTACATTTATAAAAATTAAGAATTTCTCTTTCTTTGAAAACTCTAGGAAATACTTTAGATAAGACCTAAGCTAAAAAATATACAGCATATGAACAGATGGTATGCACTGATGTCACTTTCAGAGAGCAACACCACTGCTCAGTCAGGCTCAAAATGGTCTGAAACACATCCGTCTGCTCACTCTGCCTGTGATGTCACATCGTACCCTATCTAGTCATTTTTAAAATTGATATTGACATTTGAGTGCAAATATTCTACATATTGTGTCTTTAACATCTTCATACAAAGACAGAGTGAAAAATATAACATATGAAGAACAATATTTAACATTCTCATGACTGCATTTGCTTTTTCAGTGTAAAAATATGTAAATAAACCCTTTCTTATTTACGTCAACTGAAATGCTTTTAAATGTAAATGCTCTGTCATAACCTTAGATTCTAAGTACAAATATGGTATGTTTATCTATTTACTCATGACATTGCCTCTCTGGTGTCTACAGAGTTGCCTGTGGTCACATTCAGCTGGCTCCCTTAAAACAGTGGACTAGAAATGTCATATGTCTTTGAAGTCCCTGCAGAGTTATATAAAAAAAAATCTGTATTTTAGGTTTGTTTAATGACAGGTCACTGTGTTATGAACCACCATGCCAAATTTCAGTCATGAAAAACATCTAAAAGTTTTTAAAAGTAAGCTTGAAAATCATGAAAAAGGCAGTAATGTCTGCATTAGGATGGTGTGGAAGTGTCAGTCTAATGAGCAGAAGCCACACCCACTCATGAGAAATGGGATCCTTTCAAATTAAAAAAAATGCTGCAACCCAAATGGAGAAATCATCTGTCTGCTCAGTCTAGAGTTATCACAGATTAGTGTTAAAAAGTCTGTTCATTTTCTCATTCTGTATTTAACTCATCAGGTATTCCTAATATCTCATTTTCTGAGTTATGCCCCTCTCATTTATGAGATATTTGTTGTTAAGCTGCTGCCTTAAACAGTCAACTTCCTGATGTTGCTCTTGAAAATTAAAGTCTTAACAGATGATTAGCATTGGGGGCTTTTATTTTGATAGAATCGACAGGAACAGACCGTGTCTATCATCAAGTACTTAACTACACATTAGCATTGCTACGCCAACAGACGTGTGGAATAAAGCCACTTCTGCTGGAAGAGAGACAGTCACAGTCTGCTTCTTTAAATCGTCCTGGACTAAAGTCAAGTGAATTATGGATTAAAACACACCTTCAGCAGGTAAGATGTTTGTTCCTGCTGCATCTGGTTCAAGTAAAAAATAGACGAGAAACTCTAGCAATAGACGTTCTGGTGAACTCTGATCAGCTGCTAACTGGCTATGTGCCAGAGCGAGACAGAAGTTGGGGATTCAATTTACTGTTTTCTGGCACAAATATCTCAAATAGGATACTTTCAATGGCCCACAGCCACCATGCAGATTTTGGGGAAATTTACCTCGCAATGAAAAATGAAAAACATAGCATGTAAATGACTGAGCTTTCAGTGAAGACAATGCCCTACCCAAATTAAACCAAGACAGGAAAGGAAAAACTTTCTGACAGTCTAAATCCAGAACTCATTCACATGTAGATCTCAGTGTTTTAACATGTTTACAGCAACCTTATTCCAACATCTCTAGTGTGTTAAGACACAATGTTTGGATTTCATTTTACAGGAACTTAAAGCATGAAAAAAAAATCAAATAAAAAAGTCTTTTCAGAATTAAAGACTAACTAAGATTCAGCTGATCATGCTGCACAGGACTTCAGAAAAAGCATGACCTCAACTTTTAGAGGCAGCCTTTAGTGAACACACAGGGAACTGCAGGTTTGTTTTGGTGTTTTTTGCATTCCTTGTTGGTGTCATTTTTGAACACAAGAGTTTGCTGCTGGATTTACCTTTTGCCTTTCTTGGCAGGACAACTGAAAAGAGGCAGGAAATGTGGAGACAAGACAGAGGGGTAGACATGCATCAAAGGTCAAGGCTGGGTGTCAAACTGGCAGCTGATGGGACCATAAGGACTCTAGTATCTGTACTCTGGGTGCTTGTTCAACTAACTGAGCTTAACCTGTGCCCCATGAATCCCTTTTTTAACACCATTCTTGAGCAGTAGCAGCCGTCTGTATACTCTCAGGATAACCTGAACCCAATTCAAGGTGCCTGTTAGAGCTGTGATATTTACACCTCTGTTAGGTTTCTCCTTCACCTTGAACGTCCCAGAGGTGTAACAGGGGGACAAAGCGGTCCCCTCTTTGTACCATCTTCACATCACACTAACAGATGGGCTCACATAATATCAGCTCATTGGGGTATCAGTATGACTGTTCCAAGGCAGTTTCATTACATCAGTACTGCAGAAATACTGTAAAACACCTTATGATTTCAGAATACTCCAATTTAATGTAAAATAGTATTTGCAGCTGACATGGAGACTAAAGGTCTTTTAATAAATGTAAGAGAATATGCTTTCTTTTCTAGTGTGACAGTGATCAGACGGCCCAAAGAAATAGATTTTGTAAGCGGAGACACACGGATCGTCCTCTTGATTCATGAGAAAAGTGGTCTTCGTTTCCTCTGGCCTGTTATCAGACAACAGCCGACAGACGGAAACCTCACAGGGATGTTAGGTGGGTGGATTTATTTGCTTGAGTTGATATCAGCGATACGAAATAATCAACAAATGTTTTCACACTTGTTATTGAGGGAGATATTATTCACTAAATACAAATATATTTCGGCATGTCTCTGAAAGTGCCGCCTTTTCTACTGAATTTGTCCCTCTCTGTGTTCAGCCCTTGGTCCAGCAGTTTATGAGGTGATGCAGGAAAACCCGACCTTTGCAAATCTTAAAATCCAAAACATCGAGATGCAGGCTGCCAGGTTTGTTTCATTCTGTATTACGATGAAGTAATCATGTTTAAAAGTGCTTCAACCTTTCAAGCTCTAAGCTGTTCTAACTATTTTGTCTTGCCTGGGCTTACTGTCTTAAAAAGCTTTTAAACTTTAACACTGTGGTGCACAGTCAAGCTCCGATAGACAAATATAAGATCTTTTATGTTATCATTTGCAGATCCACTGCTGCTGACTACAGTATCCCCTCTGCTCCAATGCTGAACTGCTGGCTCGTCACCTCTGAGTTCGCCCTACAGCGGTCCATGGATGGGTTCATTGTTGCACAAATTTAACTTGGAAAAGTGATGAATTCATGAAAAGATTGATGTAAAAACATGCTGGACAGTGACTCACCTTAGAACAATCTTTTGAAACTTTCAGTAATCAAACTTGTCCTATATCTTTGGTTGCCTTGTGTAAACTAAATGAATAAATATTACCCTGAAGAAATGGTCAGTGTTCGTTTGAGTGTTGTGTGTGAGGATTTCTGGTGGGATTTGTTCTACAGATCAACAAGCAAACAGGAAGACATATTCAAGTGACATATGAGTTTATTCTATCCTGAATTTATTACAGATCAAGTCATCTCTCCAGGAAAACTACTGTCAGCTGCTACACAAGTAAAAACACTTTGACATTACTTTTGTAGAAATCTGTTTTCTCTTTGACATTAAAGAGGATTTTTTTTTTGGTAAAATTTTATCAAAAAGCTACATTATGTTGACCATGACTAATTTATTAAAGGGCAAAACACAAAATGGGTTGAATACTTATTATAGGCACTGTTTGTGCAGAAAAGTCAACTTGTTCTATTTTTACCCTGCCAAGGAGGTTATGTGATCGGGTGGGTTTGTTCATTTGTTAGTTTGTTAGCAACATAACTCAAAAGGTTGCGGACGGATTTTGATGAAATTTTCAGGAAATGTCAGAAATGGCATAAGGAAGAACTGATTAGATTTTGGGACTGATCCAGATAATCCATCTGGATTCAGGAATTTTTTAAAGGATTCTGTACTTTGGGGAGATAGGGCTAATGGCGGAGATCTGTGCTGTTACCACTTTACACCAGAAGATGGCGGACATGAGTAACTTCAATCCCAACAGCATTTTGGGTGTGTTTCTATTCAAAGTTTTGGAGCTTATAGAGTTTGAAAGACGCACACCTGAGGAGATGCACACTTGAGGAGCCGAGTCGGAGTGTAACAGAGAATGACAGCGAATTGTATGGTGGGGGCACATGGGGGTGGGTCCAGGAATCTATTAAAGGATTCTTCACCATTGAGAGATAGGGCTAATGATGGAGGTCTGCGCTCTCTGAGTGCTTTTCTAGTTTAAACTAAAATTGACTTTTAAAATGCATGTAGACTTTTAAGTCCAGCTGAAATCACACTATGTGTAATTTTACAAAGTCTGACATCCACACCCAAATAATGCAGTTCAGGGTCAATGTTCTCTTACATTCATAAACCTCAATCTGGCCTTGGTGTGTTGAGCATATGTTAAAAAAGGAGTTAAAACTCTTAAATTTGTGGGATAAAATTAGTTAAAACTCTCAGGTCTTTTGAAACCGGGTGAGGACAGGTTAAAAGGACAGGTTTTGGTGCAACAGTGATTTAATGGTCATCAGACATTTCTTTTTCCCCAGTAAAACTAGAGTAAAATATATTAAAATGTCTTTAGAAGAGCACTAAAATGTCTGTAAAATTGCTTGGCAAAAACAGGCTAAAAAGTCTCTAAAAAGGGGCAAGGAGGCTAAAGCTGTGTTTCCATCAGGGGGTCCAGTTTGATTCAGAACGGTTTGGTACGGTTTGGTACGCTAAAGCTCAAAATAGTTTGCGTTTCCACAGACACCTGGGCCCTCACTTGGTAGGCGGGCTGTAAAGGCGATGAATGTGAGGTCCCATGCAGCGTGAGTCAGCTGGTCCAGCCGCAGAGTTATAGGAAGGATGAGTGACAGAAACCACCAGGGAATAAGCATTAAACAGCTTTAATTCAGCTGAGAGTGTTTTTTAAAAACAAATACATCTTAATGATGTTAACAGCTGTCAGTGCAGCTCCTCAGCTGATGGAATACGTGTACAGAGACGTTTTGTGTTGTAACTGTATGTTAATATGTGAACTGATCTAGTCTATAACAGTTTATACGACAAAATATGAAAGTTTAGAGCTGTTCTGTGAGAATTCGCCACAATAAAAATAAGGTCAAAGTTTAGCTGGTGTTAAAATCAATTTAGATTAAGTCAGAAATCCTGGGTGCCCTGATCTCATTTTAAAATAGGCTGATGCCCGAAGTTTTACAAACAAGTCCAACAACCACAGAGCGATGTTTTCACAGGTTACCTAAAGTAAGAGGTGGATTAATAACTAGTTGAAGTACATATAATCAACTGTTCTAAGGCTTCGTATTCACAAAACTAAAGCATTAGACCAGGCTGACATGAGCCTTCGGGCTCTGCTTTGTGTACTTAAAGTCAGGTCCAGACTGACCTGACTTTAACGTCAGGAAACGTGATTTGTGGCCAGGTATCAATATCCACAGACTAGGAAACAGTTTGGATCTCTGTTGAGTCCAAATATCCCAATTTAGCAGATATTAGTCCATTTTTCTCTCCTTTTTGCCTGCTCCTCACAGCGCAGACTCCCGTGTTTTGCAGCCCTGAGCCGAGAAGTTAAGCAGCTGTGTCATGTCGTCAGTGCAACCCCCTGTTATTGTTTGTGTAGCTCCACCTTTTTGGTACGGATAGGTAAGATTGGTACCCCTACAGAAGGGTGCCGAAAAGTGGGGTGGTATGGGTCGTTTTTTTGGGACCCTTTCCAACTTTTGTTCTATGGAAACGCAATAAAAAGCGTGTCCCGTTCACACCATTCTGAGCCGGACCACTTGGTGAAAACAACCTATATTTAAGCACTATAAAACGTAATGAAGCTGAACCAGTCACTCAAGTGGGGCAGCATAAATGCATAGCAAAGCTAAGGCCACTAGTATGTCTGAGGGACAGCATGCATCACATTTGTATCAAAGTATGCAATACGTTTATAATGTATGAAGCTGTAAAGTTGTCCATGTGTCTCTTAACCACTTGCTAACTTCACATCATGGTCAACCAGAATCACATCTGCTCCACCATCTTGGATTTTGGCTTTTTAACTGGTTACACAGTACCACAACAGCGACCAAATAATAGTAAAACAATAATAAAACATTCAGGTGTTTTAATACTGGATAAGATAGGCCCATTTATAAATTTTATGTTCCATTTTTGCCAGTTTAGTTCTGCTAAATGCTACAAGGACAAACGTTACCCACTGTACATTTACATTTTCCCAACAACTCCTGTCTTTGATCTCTTTAGGGCTTGCATTAAAGAATAGGTGTACAATTACTTTTGCCTGCTCTATCATCTGTTCTCAACCATTTCTCACCTTCACCAGAGCGCTACTCTCTCACAGAAGCTGGAAATAAAAAATCCATTTTGCTTGATACTGTAGAATTTCTTTCACCTTTTTTTCACAGAAAATGTAAATTTACTTCAAATGTTCCCTTTGTTTGCAAGAACAGCTTTCTATTTGATGCCAAAGTCTGAGCAGTGAGTCTCACTGCTGACAGCAAAGCTCATGTCGGCAATGATACCTCCCATAAGTTTGATCGTGTTGATCAGCTACCTTTGATTCCTGGCAGTCTGCAGTGTGTATGTGTGGGTGGTAGAGTGTTTTCATGGGTGGGCGGGTTTGTCCTCTGTGGGGTAAACAGAGATTGGCCTGTTAAAAATCTTATGTACACATGCTGTCCTCCTCTGAGTTTAAAAGAGAGCTCCAGCTGACTGGATCGCACTCTGGTCGGAGACATCATGGCACGAGCTGTGGTGCAATTCGTCCTTTTTGGGCTGCTGTCAGCTTTGGTTACCACACTTGCAGACAAGGTAGGAAACTTGCATACTTTGTAAAAGCTATAAGGAAGCAAAGTCAAGGAACTTAACCTGGTAAATTAAAACACATCTGAAGCTTTGGTGTGACTTTTTGGGAGGATCTGCAGCATTTGTCTGAAGTTTCCCCACACTGAACTTTGTCTCTGTTAAATACTAGCACTAAAATGTTTTTGCAATGTTTATGCAAAAATGCAAGCTTTGAAATGAAGTTGGCTACACTGATGCAGAAGGGAATTCTTGAAAGTTGGTGTTTAACAACACGACCCTTCATGAGTATTAGTGTGTGAATGTGTTTACACAGGGATACTGTTAGGACTATGCCCCCTTTTAGGGACACAAAGCTGGTCCCCATGATGTTAATCATTAAGTTAAGTGTAAGGGATAACAGGACTAAACCGCATGAAATGATCAGATAAAAAATAATCCAGGATGGGGTGTTTTTCTGCGTAAACCAATGACATTCTCTGATGCTACCCACCTTTGTTTTCATCATCATCAGATCTTTGGCCAGTCTGTTGCCAGAGGGATCAACAAAGTCATTTACTAATAATAGTGAAATGGGCTTCTGGTATTTGCACAGGATGACTGGGACATCTACAGCTTTCACATCAACTCAACAGTGAGCAGTCGTTATGCAACCACTGTCATCACAAGCCGTGTGGCCAATCGAATGGACATGTCGAAGGAAGTAGAGTTTCAAGTCCGGATTCCCAAGAATGCCTTCATCAGTAAATTCAGAATGTTGGTAAAAAAATCATGACTCATCAATATTAACAGTTGACATAAATAAATAATGAATCATTTGTACCAACAAAAGGTTGTGATTGTTCCTCAGGTTTATTGATGGGCAGCCATACGATGGAGTTGTAAAAGCTAAGGAAGTCGCTAAGCAGCAGTACACTGATGCTGTGTCCCGAGGTCAGAGTGCAGGGATTGTCAGGTACATGATCAGTAGATGAGATCCTGCCAGGTGATTTCTAGAAAGTTTTTCTGTGTCCTTTGGGATGAGAGAGGAAAAAACAATATATTTTCAGTAGCAATTTTTTTCTGACCTTTCTCAATTTATTTTCTTATTTCAAAAAAGGGGAAAACATGATTTAAAATGATCTGAAGGGCTTGACCTCCGATGAGAGGCCATCAGTATGCATTGTGTCACATAAGGGAGTTTGGGAACCTCTCCTTTAATGCCATTATCATCTTCTCTGTTGAAGCTCTGTTGGAAGGACTCTTGAGGAATTCAAGACTTCAGTAAATGTAGCAGCTCACAAAAAAGTCACCTTTGAACTTACGTATGAGGAACTACTGAAACGCAAATTGGGCAAGTATGAGCTGCAAATCCACGCTCGACCCATGCAGCCTGTAAAAGACTTCAAGGTATGAATATCCTGTTCATTCATTTATTGACTGATTGATGAGCCAGGGACACGCTACTGGAGTGACATCATACCCTTATCTGTTTCAATTCTCATTACTAGGTGGATGTACACATAAATGAGGATGCTGGGATCAATTTCTTGGAGGTGACAGGAGGACTGAGCACCAATGCCATGGCTAATGCCATCACCAAAACACTTGCAGACAAACAGGTACTGATAGAAAGAGTGCAATAGTGTGATATTTGTTCAATTGTTACCATCTTACCCAAACCAAAATGTACTATTCAGCTTTACAAACATAACGGCTCCATGATGGTATTCCATTCATTCTGGCTTACTGCATTATTCTCCAAAGGAGCTGATGAGGGAACGGGGCAATTTCTGACAGATGGCATGGTTGTACAACTATGTTGGCTTGATGCTACCACATAATTTCAATGGCCATTAAGGGGATAACTGGGTTAGCATTTCAATTTCAGTTATCTTAGCTTAAGAAACGACCCATTTTACATAAAAGATAGTCTTTAAAAAGGACGATATTCTCTCATCATAAATAATCAAAAGCAACATTTAGAGCCTCTCACTTGTGTAAATCTGCCATGTTGGTTGTTTCAATTTTCCCCTTGTAATTTTCTCTCTACCAATCAGCTTTCCCCTTCAAAACACACCATTGGCTGTGTGGTCATGTGACAGACTGCCAGGTGTTGCAAAGCATTCAGCCTGCTACAAGCTCAAAAAGATGGAAGTATTCTTTTTTTTATTCCAAGTCATGAGCTCTAAATGGATGCCTCAGGGAGTGTGGACTCCCCTGTAAGCTGTGATCCAGCTGTCGAGGAGACTCTACAGGCAGTGAACAAGCTGAAGGCAGGGATAGTACCAGGTGTTTGCATGATCCAGCCTGAGATCGTCAAGGCGGGTGGTGAATCCGCTCTTCTGTGGTTGCATGCTCTCATCTGCTCCATATGGAGAACAGCCGTAATCCCTACTACTGACAGAGGGGCATTGCTGCTCTGATCTGGGGGGGAAAAGTTGATGTGTAAGAGTGTAACATCTACAGGAGTATTAGACTTCTCTCAGTATCTGAGTGATACTGCTGAACAGGATCCATGATCCACTGCTCCAACACCAATGGGCTGAACAGTCGAGCTTTACACTTAAGAGGTCTACTGTAGTCCACATCCTGGTACTTCAGGTCTTCACTGATTCAAATGTTACAGGATGCTGACTATGCACCACTCTAGAGATCAGAGGGAGATTATGGATGGGTTTATCATGAAAGGCGATCTTCTGTGTGCCGCTATAACCTACCTGGATGGGCCACTGGAAGCTACACTGTCCCAGTCACTTCAGCTCACAGTTGCCCACATGTGCGTGAGGAGTGGGAGAGGAAGTGATACTCTCGTCATCCAGACTTACATCGCTCATCTGCTGCAACATGTTGTCATTTCCTGAGCTGCGCAAATGTTTGCAATATGACAAAATGATTGTCAAGTAATTATATGTGGGATTTTTTGGCCTTAAGAGAGCAAAACTTGCGGGAATCAAATAAACTAAGTAACTTTAAAAACACACATTGAAATTCATGAATATATTACTTGTAATTCATGAACTATATTTCCAATTACAGTTATTGTTCTTATTGCACACACCTTGTGGGAGACATACAAAAATCAGGAATCAAGGAAACAGTTTATTCAATCACACAATAAAAAGTTGACATTACCATCCATTCTTACAAGTCCAAATTTCAATATCTGGTATGACCTCCATTTGCTCGCACCAAATCGGCCACTCTCCGAGTCATAGATGTAATAAGGCCATTGATCTGTCACTGTGGGATCGCCTGCCATTCCTCCTGAAGAGCTGTAATCGCCAACACGTTTTTAGTCAACAATTTATCCCATCCCAAAATTTCACTCACCTACCCAGTTTATACACTTGTGTGCAACTCTCATGAATTGGTCTGTGGTTGAGAAAAGGCACAATCAGTCATGCAGAACAAAGGTATATTGTGTGTCTAAGAAGTTGTTTGAAGCATCTGAGTACATCTCATGACAATTCTAGCAAATTTTACAATGTGCGTTTTTAAAGTTACTTAGTTTATTTTGTGTGTGTGTTTCCTGCAATCCTGCACCAAGATTCAGGCCCTGTGTAAAGTTCAGTTTATTGTTACATTAATTTTTACCATAATGGCCCAGCCCTAGTCTCAGCTACTCTTCAGTCTACTCTAAATGTATACTACTGTCACTGTGCCAAAAGGGTAGGTTGTAGTAATACTAATTGACACTTTTTAATAAACTTAAATTGAAAAAATAAACAATAACGACAGGCAGCATTAGGCCCTTCTCATGGTTTCTTCTCTAAATGTTATATGGGCTAGCGCTCATTATTAACAACTGCTGCTGATTCTGCTGATTCTGCACTCAAAAAAACCAACATGGGTGTATGTTACATGAACGTAAGTCTAACATGTAGCTTCTACTATATAAAATCAAGTTGTATGGTTGAACACATTCAAATCATGTAGTTTTAACATAACATGCAACAACTTCAAACTTACTAGACTAATTTATGTTAACACAACCTAATTCCAATGAGTTCAAATTGCTAATCACCTCTGGTTACAACTCCAGACCAGTAGGTGGCAGTAATGAGCATATTCTTAAGTAGGAGTACCCCTCTCTATTTTATATCAGTCGAAGGCCATGGTAAAAGGTGTGCCCCCGCCCCTCCCTGGCAAAGCCAACTCAACTCGTAATCATATTGTGCCGATCCAGGAAGCAGTCTCCTGGAGCAGGGACTTCTGGGATTGTTTTGTGCAAAAGAATTTGCTCTTCTACTGTTCTATAATGTTCGTGTTTGATTGCAAAGTTATAATTATGCATGTTTTGTTTATTGGTCCATGTTTTTAGGGGAAAATGTTTTCCCAAGTATGATACTATGAGGGAGGGGGTTAATGCTGCAGACTACACTGTCTGTATGTGTCTATATTTGTGTTGTAACTTAAAAATTCATTACTCTTGTTTATTGCACGAGGGCTTGTTAAACTCTGTCAGCTTGTGTTGAGCTGTTCCTCTACACAGCTCACCACAATATTAAACATTTTTAAAAGGTCCAAGATAATCATGTCTGTTACAATTGCCCTTAACAATAACAATATTAATACCTGGAATCTATATTGCACCTTTTAAGAAACCCAAGGACGCTTTATAAGAACAAATCTGGTTGGCCTGAACCATGGTAATTAAGTAAGAGGAACACAAATACATCATGTTGACCCAACAATATTGCATTTAGGTCACTCAACAAAATTGTTTCTGGCTAATTTAATGCATTTTACTTGGGTGGAACCACTTTCCATGATTTTATTACGTTCACTGAACAAGTTATTTTTTTGAGTGTGGCCCATATCTTTCTATGTCATCTCAACTGATGTATGCTACTGTATGTCTATGAGAATTTTAATACAACTTTAAATAGTTGCCAAACTGTATTTAGACAAAGCATAAGACTGAGCATGCTGTCAAAGGAACTCCTTTGGACAAAAGCAAAACTTTAACTTCCCTGTTTCCAGGCGTGGCTGTATTTCTACCCAACAGAGGATCAACAGAAATCATGTGACACCTGTGGAGAGCAAGGTATGAATGGAGATCTGGTCATTGTTTATGACGTCAACAGGGACACCTCATTTGGAGACATCAAGGTAAATCTGACCTTTACTAACTCTATTAGTAACATTAGCATAGCAGTTTTTGAATATAACATAATTTTCTAACCACTCAACATCTGCTCTTACTTCTAGTAGAAATCATCGGGGTACTTTGTTCATCACTTTGCTCCATCTAATCTTGCCCGGATACCAAAAAATGTGATCTTTGTCATTGATCAAAGTGGCTCAATGCACGGGAGGAAAATACAGCAGGTACAGTTTTATGAGAGTCTGAGTTTGTGACAAAATGCAACAGCAGAAGTGAATGCATTTTAATTTCACTTTGAGGCATTTAATTTCTATGACTGAAGATTAAGTGATAAACATCAACTAAGTTTTATATAACGTCATGTTTGATAATCAAACATCCTTATTTGTGAATAATGTTTTTCACCAGACCCAAATCGCACTGATTCATATCTTGAACGACCTGGCAGAAGATGACTTCTTTGGTCTGATCACTTTTGATGACAGTATTTTTCACTGGAAACGAGAACTTGTCCAGGCTAATGAACAAAATGTGGCTAGTGCCAAAACTTTTGCACAGAACATTCAATCCAGAGGAGGTGAGTCTTTTTTTTCACTTTGTATTTAGAGATACACTTTTGACAGGAAGATACTACTATATTTATTTTTCATATTTCCAGCCACTGACATTAACCGGGCCGTTTTAGAAGGAACATCTATGCTAAACAGACATCCCA
The DNA here is from genome assembly GCF_018320785.1 of Cheilinus undulatus. NCBI lineage: Eukaryota > Metazoa > Chordata > Actinopteri > Labriformes > Labridae > Cheilinus > Cheilinus undulatus. The sequence goes on along the minus strand of NC_054867.1, from coordinate 31,565,125 downwards.
GAGAAGGCTCAGCATCTATCCTCATACTGCTCACAGATGGAGACCCAACCTCAGGTAACAATAACATCTATGCACTTTGAGGCTGCACAATAAATAAATCTGAACTTTATCATTGTTGATACAAGCACACACAGTAAGCACGTCCCGGAGGGTTGAGGTGTCGTCGATCTGTTCTCAACTGTTTGGCTCAACTTGAGGCAGTCTTCCAGGTCAGCGCCTGGAATTTGATTTTTCTTCAGAAGGATTCTTACATTTCTGTGATGTCAGGGGAGCTGGCCTGGCTTGGGATTGCTTTTGCTGCCTTGTCTGAGATGAGGACCCCCTGGCATTGGCTAGACTAGTGTGGATAGAGAGACCTACAAGAGGTCTGGCTGTGTTGATTAATGCCACCCCGAGGGGGTGTCAGTGGCAATTGTGAGTCAACTGGCCCCCTTTATATTAGAGGTTAAGTCCATCAGTCAGTGTTTTCTGCATGCCAGACTGACCCATTCATTAGGATCAGTCTTGTTCATTGCAGTCTATGCTCCAATAGTGAGTGAACTCTCTGCAAAGGAAGTGTTATACACCAGACTCAACTTGGTGGTAGATTTGGTCCCAGGGGCTGAAACCTTGAGGATCGCTAGGTTGTGGTTCAAGTGACCTGATTCATGGTGCTGGACTTGGTTTTCCAATGATGGCATCACGAAGAAGGAGCCTGACCATGTACTTGTAGGTGGATGCTGGAGGCTGTTTAGGGACTGCACAGTTCTTTAGTAGTGACCATTGGCATCTGGTCACGACCCTGGAATTTCAGCTGAGGTTCCCCAGGATGGCTGACTCTGATCAAATCTGACTGGATGTTGGTCACCTTGGGGAGCCAGGTGTTGCACAGGCATATGTTGCACACTCTCATCTGCTCCTTATGGAGAACAGGTATCATCCCTTCCGACTGGAAGAGTGGCATTACTGTTCCTACCTGGAAGGGAAAGGGAGATGTGTGAGAGTGAAACAATTACATGGGTATTACATTACACTCAGTGCAAGTGCTGATCACTTATCTGGACTTACTGATGATGCTGGGATTCTTGTGGGGGATCTTAACTTGCTGAGTGAGGAGCCTGAATGGTTGGGAATGCATGTCTCCCGGTCCAAAACAAAGATACAGGCATTTGGGGATGCCTTGGATGCTGCCATCAAATAATTGTCTGTCATTTGTGAGAACATTTCCACCGTAGAGCAGTTCACCTACCTTCACTGACTGGGAGGCAGACTTGAACTTGTGCTTAGAGTGACTGAGCAAGACAGTGTGGCGTTCCCAGTTTCTGAGCACGTGGAGGAAACTCAGAGTATTTCAGTCCCTGGTGTCTCTGGTTTTTACTTTACTCTTCTGTGTCCTGGTTGTTGAATGATGGCCAGAATCACTGAATGGACTCCTTCATGACAACTTGTCTTCGACCCATCTATCGGTATCACTGGCAAGACTGTGGGTCTAATAATGACATATTCAGAAGACCAGGGAGGGGAAGGATCAGCTGGGCCTAATCCTGCTCATCCACTGCGTAATGAGTGCAGAGGACCCAGTGTGCTGGACCAGACACCAGGGGGGAATGCATACATCATGGAGGGAGGATACCTGGAGAGATGGAACATGGGCCTGGTGTAGGCCTGAAGGATGGCCACAAGGAGGCTAGAGCAGTTCAGGACCAGGGTTGATGTGGCGAAGTGCTGAATCAGCATATGCTCCCACACCTCACCTGGCATCAATCAAGTCCAATTTTCCAAACTTACCCTAAATTCACAACAGATTAGTTGTTTGGTTTTACTGTTAATGGGATTTTTAGTAACTTTGCAAAGCAGAAAGCTCCAATCTGAAGGGACTGTATCTTGTCCAAGAATTGACTTGACCAGTCAGCATCATTTGACAAGAATGAGACAGTATCTACTAGCAAGGTTTAGCTGTTCTGGAGGCTGGTAGCAATGGCTGCCATCAGTGTAGCAATTAGCTTGGATGTAGCTATAGTACAGTGGTAGTTTTATTGGAACTGGACCACATTTTTTATTATAAGAAGAGCACAGAACTACACAGAGAGTTTTACATGGAGGAAAAGATGTTTTTGCTTGTCTCCCATCTAACCTATTGCAGTTATTCAATATGGCTTACAATGGCTGCTAGTGGAGCAGATGTAGATGCAGTATAACAGCAATTTTATCAGGTCTGGGCAGCATTTCTTTATTGAAAGAGTACCAAAGAACCACATCGAGAGCTTTTCTTGGTAAGGAAGATGTTTTTGCACTTGTCCTGACCGGCCTCAACCTTAGTTTTATCTGCCAACAAGCTCCACTGTTAATAAACTATGACAGCACCTACCAGCCGAGCTCATGTTACTGAAGGAGCAACACATGCATCGTACCTCATTCTGTGTTGTCGCTCTGATTGGCTTGTATTGTACAGTATGTGACAGACAGGATCTTCCTCCAATCACCTTTCAAGAGTTTTTCTTAAAGTCCCTCCCTTCCCAAACACTTTGTATGGGTGGCTGTGAAATATATATTCCAATGAATGCATACGTGAATCAGTCTATCTGGCATATCAGGTTAGAACTTTAGTTCATTTTCAATCTTTGATTAAACTTGACCTTGGTCTTCTGTCTGCAGGTGTGACAAATCTGGAAGCAATTCAGTCAAATGTAAGAGAGGCCATCAACGGTAAATTCCCTCTCTACTGTCTCGGTTTCGGCTTTGATGTCAACTTTGAGTTCCTTGAAAAGATGTCACTGCAGAACAACGGTGTGGCACGGAGGATTTATGAAGACTCTGATGCTGATTTACAGCTGAAGGTACTTCCAATCACTACTGTAACTCTACCACAAATACTGATAAAATGCTGTAGTCACTGTGGAAAAACTAAACATTCATGTTGAGCCCAAACTGGATTTCAACAGGGTTTCTATGAAGAGGTGGCCACTCCTTTGCTGACAGATGTGACGATGATTTATGAGGGTGGGGTTAATGTGACCCAGACTAACTTCAGTCAGTATTATAATGGCTCTGAGATTGTTGTGGCGGGTCAAATCACTGACAACAACATTGAAACCTTCACTCCACAAGTTATTGCCATTTCAGTAAGTACTTACCCCCCTCCAACCAGCTGTTAAATTCTTAGAGCTATATAAAAGTTTCAGAAACACTCACATCTGAATTCCTTTGGACAATGACAGAGGAACACAAGGATGGTGTTTACGGAAACAAATCCTTCAGTGGAGTTGACTGGGACAGCGTCTGACAGTAACATCCAGAGGGTCTGGGCCTACCTCACAGTCAAACAGCTTCTCGAGAAAGAGTGAGTGTGATGTCAAACACCTTTCCTCATTATATATATATATTGCCAAAAGTATTCACTCACCCATCCAAATAATTGAAATCAGGTGTTCCAATCTCTTCCATTGCCACAGGTGTATAAAATCAAGCATCTAGGCATGCAGACTGTTTCTACAAACATTTGTGACAGAATGGGTCACTCTCAGGAGCTCAGTGAATTCCAGTGTGGTACTGTGATAGGATGCCACCTGCGCAACGAGTCCAGTCTTGAAATTTCCTCACTCCTAAATATTCCACAGTCAACTGTCAGTGGTATTACAACAAAGTGGAAGCGATTGGGAACGACAGCAACTCAGCCATGAAGTGGTAGGCCACGTAAAATGACAGAGCAGGGTCAGCGGATGCTGAGGCTCATAGTGTGCAGAGGTCGCCAACTTTCTGCAGAGTCACTCGCTACAGACCTCCAAACTAGGGGTGGGTAAAAATATAGTTTAATTGATGCATTGCAATTTTTCTCCCGAATTCAATATCGATTCAGCAAATCCTCTGAATCGATTCTCCTCCTGGCCAGTGGGGGTCACTGTGCGTGTGATTCCCGTTGTATGGACAGAGGCTGTACTCGACCAAACAACAACCAACCATAACCATGTTATGTGAGGTTTATCACAATTTTCAAGAGGAAAGAAATATTATTAAGTTTTACATGCATTTTCCTTTTTCAGTGTTTATACAAAACTGGCAAGATTTTTACTTTTGTCCTCCTTATGCACAAATAAGTTATTATTGTGCAAATTTTTATTTTCAGATGTTTTATTGCTAAAAAAACGTGAGGTGACCTACCACATATGTTCACATGGGCATGAAAATAATTATTAAAAATTGTCAACAGGTCATTTGTGTATTTCTACTTCTTACTGAATCAACATCAAAGCATTTAAATCAATATCGTATCGATATCGAATTGAATCACAACCTAAAGAATCGAATTGAATTGTGAGGTTCTTAGCAATACCCAGCCCTACTCCAAACTTCATGTGTCCTTCAGATTAGCTCAAGAACAGTGTGCAGAGAGCTTCATGGAATGGGTTTCCATGGCCGAGCAGCTGCAGCCAAGCCATACATCAGTAAGTGCAATGCAAAGCGTTGGACGGAGTGGTGTAAAGCACACTGCCATTGGACTCTGGAGCAGTGGAGACGCGTTCAAGGAGAACGGTACTTGTCTGACTGCATTGTGCCTAGTGTGAAGTTTGGTGGAGGGGAGATTATGGTGTGGGGTTATTGGCCCCTTAGTTCCAGTGAAAGGAACTCTGAATGCTTCAGCATATCAAGAGATTTTGGACAATTCCGTGTTCCCAACTTTGTGGGAACAGTTTGGGGATGGCCCCTTCCTGTTCCAACATGACTGTGCACCAGTGCATAAAGCAAGGTCCATAAAGACATGGGTCTTGACTGGCCTGCACAGAGTCCTGACCTCAATCCAATAGAACACCTTTGGGATGAATTAGAGCGGGGACTGGGAGCCAGGTCTTCTTGTCCAACATCAGTGTGTGACCTCACAAATGCGCTTCTGGAAGAATTGTCAAAAAATCCCATAAACACACACTCCTAAACCTTGTGGGAAGCCTTCCTAGAATAGCTGAAGCTGTTATAGCTGCAAAGGGTGGACCGATGTCATATTAAACCCTATGAATTAAGAATGGGATGTCACTTAAATTCACATGCCAGTCAGGGCAGGTGAGCAAATACTTTTGGCAATATAGTGTATATATTATTTACCAGTTATGTATTAAAGAGCTTAAACCTTTACATTTTGATTTGATTAATTTATGATAAACTTTGTTGTCAGTAACACAGTAATAGTGAAAAATGACACGTGACCACTAAACTTGTCACCAGTGGCAGATTGACTTTTCCAGAATTTACAATGTAATATAGACGTAAAAGTGGGCCTTCCATAATACTCATAACGTCACCGCCAAAGTAGGTTTCTGATGTTTGATGGCAAATATGACTGTTCTTGTTTTATCAGCTACATCCAGCAGGCTTATTACACACCTTTAACAGTAACTGGTGTTCTGTCCAGATGTGCTGCCTAGCTGAAAAATGCTACCATAGCACTGCTGTAGCAGAGGCTGTACTTATCTCCTATCAAATAATACTACCAGCACAGAATGCATTTAAACTAATTCACCACTTGCTTAACAAAACCACCACCCATTACAGCTGCAATGTAACAAAACAGGAAGCAAGTTTGATACTCTTTCACAAAACTTTTTAGACTTTAGAGGAAGTCAGTCTGCACAGGTGGGTAACCCCCTCCAATAAAACTCAGAGTACTGCACAGAGCTGCATGGTAGCATTTTTGACATGGAACACCAGCACAACAGCAGCTTACATGCAAGAACTTTATATACCAAAGCCAAACCCAGAACAAAACAGGGTTCTGTATTTTCCCCTGAGGGTAGCTTTCATTAAAATAAAAAATGTGTTTGTTTTTTTGTAAAATGATGCCAGTACCTGGATACCTTAACTGTCTTTCTTCTTATTTTTTTTCTCTGTTTATCATACCATACACACAACTTGTACCTCAGACTGCGGCTCTCTGGTCCTGAGAAAGAGAACGCTAAGCAAGAGGCTTTGGAGCTGTCACTAAAGTACAGCTTTGTGACTCCACTGACATCCATGGTGGTCACCAAGCCTCCAGGGGAGAGTGCAGATGTGCTTCATAAGCCCAAGGAAGGTGAAACCACACAGGACACACGCACCTACTCGCAGGTTCCCATGCCCGGGCCAGCAGGTCCTAGAAGTGCCGGATTTGTAGGAGGTTTTGGAAGTCCAATGGTTTTTCGTGAGTAACACAAATATGAGCAAAACATCAAACACAATAGAAAAAGAGTGTTCAAAACATTTTTTTCAGGATTTCGCTCTTATTGGGCGGAGCAGATTGGAAATGTTATATGATTTTAAGTGATGTAGTAACACAGAGGGAAAGCAGTTACTGAAATGTATTAATATAATTCCAGTGATAGTGAGCAAGTCAATGTGAAAATCAGAAAGCTAATTAATCAATATCAACTAAAAAGATCCATTCAATCTTTTTTATTCTTAATTCCCAGTTGCAAGTGAAAACTTCTAGTGCTGTGAGTTGAATAAAAATCTAGGTTTCTTATTTATTAGATAATGTTCACTAAATTCACTTAAACCTTTTCATTACATTCTGTTTTTATTGACATTTTACACAGCACCCACACTTTTTTGAAAATGGGGTTTTGGAAAAAAAAAATAGGATAAGTGCACAAAACATGGCGTCATGATCTTGAATTAATACTCAGTTTTGGGAGACATGTGACACCTTTACTTGATATTATGATATTTAAGTGTTTTTTTTTTATGAATGATAAATTGAGACAGGATGTACATCAAAGAAGACTTCCACAACCTTTATAAATGACTTTGAGTACTCATGTAGTGTTCAACCATTCTGTGATATGAGAAATGTCTGCAGTTACTTGAATGTGTAATGTTGTCAGATATAGCTTTAAAAAATATTTGTTAAAGAGAAAATTTTACATACATGACAACGAATATTCTTTTGCAGATACTCCTGCAGCCTATGATGATAACTATGATTATAACCATTTTGGTAAGTTTTTTTTTTAAACTTTTCCAGCTATAACCATTTTCTATCATTGAATTGATGATAAAAAGAGTTGTTATAAACCACGACTGATCAGTTCACACAACCTTAAAAGGTTTGGGTTTCCTGAGTGGATTATTCATGTAAAATTTCCTATCAACAACCAATGACTAGAAATTTTCATACATACAAATGGAAAGGCAACAATTTATGTTTATGTGATCCAAATAACTAAATGAACAAGTTAAACAAGTGAGAGGATTTCAACATCGCTCTCTGGTTGAAAGAAAGTTAAATTAATGCCTAAATGTCCTCCTTTCAACCAGTTTCTAAACCGCTTGGTTACAGCGGTTGCACCAGAAAACATTATTAGTTTGATACAGTTCTATAATTGTTTATGTCAGTGTTTAAAAGGAGTTACAAACTTGTAAAAGTTGTAAGGACATTACAAATATTTGTCATCACTTGGTGAAGTTAATTTAAAACCTATAAAACCTCAACTCACTTTGTTTTCATGCAAATATGAGAGGTCAGTGAAAACTTTTATTGTTGACCTGAGGTAACTTGAGGAACCCCTTTCACTATTTTTTGTTCAATACATGGAGTAATTCAGTTCAATTCAGTTACAAAGGTTGTAAAATATTTTATTTCATGTTGTAGTATTGAGGTAAATGCTCAATACTCATTTATTCCTCTAAGCTGTAATGTTATTTAGGCCGTTGTTAACCTTGCAACAATTCAAATGTGCTGCACAATTTTGTCACAGGGTGTCATCAGTGAGCAAAGTTTCAACTATGACAGAAGTGAGTAGAAGAAGACTCTGTTGTTGTTAGCAGTCTTATGTTAGCAACAAGGAGAGAAACTGTAGCACTGTATCAGCAGCCAGAGGAAGTATTGAAGGCAAGTTACAGAGATTTAGTTGTCTTGTTTAGTTTAAAATAAAGAAGAAAAGACTGGAGAAACTTCTGTGCACACATGTCTTGGCTGCAACACTAAAGTCATCATTGCAGCACTTTTGGGCCTGCATGAAGGTGAAGTTATGAAGCTCTGGTTACACCAGAAGAATGAACCCTAGATGCTAACATTGATTTAACTGATTGGAAGTATTTAAATAAATCTGGAGGAAAGTCATTAGCTTGTGGGGATGTGTGGTGGACTTTAATTTGGTTTAGCTTTTAATCTAGCTGCACATAATAAATTTAGTGGAGCTAGGTCCAACATGTTGACAGCACTGGGCATCATTACTGAGATGTTCTTGCCAGTGATAATAAAGGGAGAACAAATATTTGAGATAAATGAGCAGTTATATCCTGATAGTGTTGTCTCTAAAATGTTGTTAAAGTGAGAACATGATACTTGATTTATTTGATTTTTCATGTGAATGTCAAAGAAGAGTGTTTAATGCCTCTGCCCAAAAGAAAAAAAAAAAAAAATTCTGATGACAACCATTTTGAGAGTTTTCTTTGAATGTGTGACTCTGTATGTTCCTCAGCGGCTCCTCTCTCTCCCAATTTACATCATATGCGCCCTGCAAGTCCTCCTGTCAGATTTGCACCTCCTCTTCCAGCCCGCCCTCCACCTCCTGTTCCAAATCCAGTTGTTCATGTCACCCAGTTTTTACGTAAAACTGAGAACCAGGCTCTCCCACTGTGTTATAATGTCAATGGAAACATCAATCTTCAACTTCTTTACCATCCTAACGGAGGTCAGTAATGTTTCTTCATGTGCCATCATTAATCCTAAAAAAAAAACCAGCCTCATCAGTGGAACTTTGATATTTCACCCTTTCTTCTTCTCCTCTTCTCGTCATTTACTTTTTGTCAGTCATAAATCATTGAACACTGTGTGTCTTTATCTTGTACGTTATTACAAATCAAACAGGTTTATATTGAGCCTTTAATAAAATGTCTTTATCATACTGTACAGTTTATGCATTTAAACAAAAATTAATGCAGTGGATCCCAATGTATAATCAGGAGTTCTTGTTGTTTTGTTAATGCAGTTTAAATCACAGAGAAATTGAATATAATACAGTATTAGTCTTGTCACTGATGGACTTGTTTGTTCTTGTATGTCATATAGAGACATCAGTGTTATTTTGGATCTGATCCACAACCAGTTAAAACTCCTCAGTGTAGCTTTAAGGAAAGTATCTGTTTCTCCAACACTTTCTTTTGCTCTAGGGCTGTTAGTGAACGGTGAGCTTGATGCATCACTGGGAGGATTCAGAAGGATTGCCATCCACACAACTACTGCAAAGTTTGAGCTTGAAGGCCTGAGAATTGTTGTACAAGACCCGCAGGGCAGAGCTATCTATCTTCAGGAGGATGAAGTCATTACTCGTGATAGGTGATTTTGCATTGTTATCTCAGGAATGGTCTGAGTTTATATGAGGACTTAAGTCCTGGATTTGTGTATCCTTATGCTTCCCAAAGAGTTGAATTCTATTTGTATGAAATCTCTCTATGGCTGGTAAGAGGTTGGTAATGTAAGTTAAAAATGGCAGCATAAGATAACCTGTCTTTGGGTGGTCCCAGAATGCACATGTGCCCTGGGGTCGTGACCTGCATGAACTCAGAAATGCACTTTAAAAAGTTTTTCTCCATTGTTATGAGAAATTCAAGAGATAGGAAACACAACCGATGGCCACCACCATGACAAGACATATCCCTTTACATTTGTAAAAATTAAGAATTTCTCTTTCTTTGAAAACTCTAGGAAATACTGTAGATAATGTAAGACCTAAGCTAAAAAATATACAGCATATGAACAGATGGTATGCACTGATGTCACTTTCAGAGAGCAACACCACTGCTCAGTCAGGCTCAAAATGGTCTGAAATACATCCGTCTGCTCACTCTGCCTGTGATGTCACATCGTACCCTATCTAGTCATTTTTAAAATTGATATTGACATTTGAGTGCAAATATTCTACATATTGTGTCTTTAACATCTTCATACAAAGACAGAGTGAAAAATATAACATATGAAGAACAATATTTAACATTCTCATGACTGCATTTGCTTTTTCAGTGTAAAAATATGTAAATAAACCCTTTCTTATTTACGTCAACTGAAATGCTTTTAAATGTAAATGCTCTGTCATAACCTTAGATTCTAAGTACAAATATGGTATGTTTATCTATTTACTCATGACATTGCCTCTCTGGTGTCTACAGAGTTGCCTGTGGTCACATTCAGCTGGCTCCCTTAAAACAGTGGACTAAAAATGTCATATGTCTTTGAAGTCCCTGCAAAGTTATAACAAAATAATCTGTATTTTAGGTTTGTTTAATGACAGGTCACTGTGTTATGAACCACCATGCCAAAATTTCAGTCATGAAAAACATTTCAAAGTTTATAAAAGTAAGCTTGAAAATCGTGAAAAAGGCAGTAATGTCTGCATTAGGATGGTGTGGAAGTGTCAATCTAATGAGCAGAAGCCACACCCACTCATGAAAAATGGGATCCTTTCAAAAAAAAAAAAAAAAAAAAAATGCTGCAACCCAAATGGAGAAATCATCTGTCTGCTCAGTCTAGAGTTATCACAGATTAGTGTTAAAAAGTCTGTTCATTTTCTCATTCTGTATTTAACTCATCAGGTATTCCTAATATCTCATTTTCTGAGTTATGCCCCTCTCATTTATGAGATATTTGTTGTTAAGCTGCTGCCTAAAACAGTCAACTTCCTGATGTTGCTCTTGAAAATTAAAGTCTTAACAGATGATTAGCATTGGGGGCTTTTATTTTGATAGAATTGACAGGAACAGACCATGTCTATCATCAAGTACTCAACTACACATTAGCATTGCTACGCCAACAGACGTGTGGAATAAAGCCACTTCTGCTGGAAGAGAGACAGTCACAGTCTGCTTCTTTAAATCGTCCTGGACTAAAGTCAAGTGAAATAATGGATTAAAACACACCTTCAGCAGGTAAGATGTTTGTTCCTGCTGCATCTGGTTCAAGTAAAAAATAGACGAGAAACTCCAGCAATAGACGTTCTGGTGAACTCTGATCAGCTGCTAACTGGCTATGTGCCAGAGGGAGACAGAAGTTGGGGATTCAGTTTACTGTTTTCTGGCACAAATATCTCAAATAGGATACTTTCAATGGCCCACAGTCACCATGCGGATTTTGGGGAAATTTACCTTGCAATGAAAAAAAACAAAAAAAACATAGCATGTAAATGACTGAGCTTTCAATGAAGACAGTGCCCTGCCCAAATTAAACCAAGACAGGAAAGGAAAAACTTTCTGACAGTCTAAATCCAGAATTCAGTCACATGTAGATCTCAGTGTTCTCACGTTTACAGCAACCTTATTCCAACATCTCTAGTGTGTTAACACAAATGTTTGGATTTCACTTTACAGAAACTTAAAGCATGGAAAAAAATCAAAATAAAAAAGTCTTTTCAGAATTAAAGACTTACCAAGATTCAGCTGATCATGCTGCAGAAACAAAAGCATGACCTCAACTTTTAGAGGCAGCCTTTAGTGAACACACAGGGAACCGCAGGTTTGTTTTGGGTTTTTTTGTATTCCCTGTTGGTGTCATTTTTGATCATGAGTTTGCTGCTTGATTTACTTTTTGCCTTTCTTGGCCTCTGTGAGACTTCTCCTTCACCTTGAGGGTCCCGGAGGTGCACTGGGGGGGACAACGTGTTCCCCTCTTTGTACCATCTTCACATCAAACTGTGAACTGATAGATGGGCTCACATAATACCAGCTTGTTGGGGTATCAGTATGAGTGTTCCACGGCAGTTTCATTACACCAGTACTGCAGAAATACTGTAAAACACCTTATGATTTCAGAATACTCCAATTTAATGTAAATTAGTATTTGCTGCTGACACGGAGACTAAAGTGTCTTTTAATAAATGTAAGAGAATATGCTTTCTTTTCTAGTGTGACAGTGATCAGACGGCCCAAAGAAATAGATTTTGTAAGCGGAGACACACGGATCGTCCTCTTGATTCATGAGAAAAGCGGTCTTCGTTTCCTCTGGCCTGTTGTCAGACAACAGCCGACAGACGGAAACCTCACAGGGATGTTAGGTGGGTGGATTTGTTTGCCTGAGTTGATATCAGCGATACGAAATAATCAACAAATGTTTTCACGCTTGTTATTGAGGGAGATATTATTCACTAAATACAAATATGTTGTGGCAAGTCTCTTAAAATGCAGTCTTTTCTCTTTTTTTATTGAATTTGTCCCTCTCTGTGTTCAGCCCTTGGTTCAGCAGTTTATGAGGTGATGCAGGAAAACCCTCCCTTTGCAAATCTTAAAATCCAAAACATCGAGATGCAGGCTGCCAGGTTTGTTTCATTCTGTATTACGATGAAATAATCATGTTTAAAAGTGCTTCAATCTTTCAAGCTCTAAGCTGTTCTAACCATTTTGTCTTGCATGGGCTTACTGTCTTAAAAAGCTCTTTAACATCAACCCTGTGGTGCACAGCCAAGCTCTGATAGACAAATACAAGATCTTTTATGTTATCTTTGCAGATCCATTGCTGCTGACTACAGTATCCCCTCTGCTCCAATGCTGAACTGCTGGCTCGTCACCTCTGAGTTCGCCCTACAGCGGTCCATGGATGGGTTCATTGTTGCACAAATTTAACTTGGAAAAGGGATGAATCATTGAAAAGTTCATGTAAAAACACACTGGACAGTGACTCGACATGTAACAATACTTTCAAAAATAAAACTTGTCCCAGATTTTTTGTTCCCTCTAATGAACTGAATGAATAAATAATAACCTGAAGGGTTTCCAAAAACTCATAAACCAGATGATTGAGTGTAGTGTATAGGTATTAACTCAGTTCAGTGGTGTACAGCATTTCTTCTGTGTCAAAAGTGGCATTGCTGCACAGTGTTTGTCCATGGCATAGAGTTTGAGTGCTGTTGCGATGTTCTCAGCTTGTAACAAGCTGGTTAATCAAGTCCGTCATATATGAAAATCAGCCGTCTATGCTGTGGTCTTGGCTGCTGGAGCTCCCCGTCATCAGAAACACTTGTCTCAGGAGAGGGGGCAGCATCCTCCACAGGTAGATCCTCAATGTAGCTGTCATGTTGATTTGTCAGTCCTTGGGCTTCCTCAAACTCAGGTACTATGTTTTCCTCATTGGGCTGGTTACTTGTAGGCTCTGGTGGTGAGATGGTGAGCACAGGGTTTACAGTCTCAGGTGAGCTCGGTATGACATCTCAAACAGGATAGGTTAAAACTGTTATCACAGATGACAAAACACCAAACATTTAAAAGATTACAAAACTGATACCTTGTGCACTTTCTGTCTGGTTGCTATTGCATTGAGTTCTCCCTCAATTAGTTGACTCTCTGACTACTTGTTGATTTTTTTATAACCTGTCCGATGAGGTGATTAGAAAACCCATTTTCAAAATAAAAGTCCACACAAAATATAGAAAGAAATGGAAACATCAACCCTAAACATTCAGTCATAAAAGTATACAACTATTAAAACATAAAAGGAGCAGGAGATTTCTGCTGGGAGAAGAGTTTATTCAAGAGAGGAGCTTCTTTCGTTGAGACAGAACAAATCTGGACAACAACATCCAATTCCAGTGGACATCTTGAGGTGTTTTCGTGGTTGCCGTGCTGGTGCAAAGGTGAAGGCTAGGAAATGGAGATATAAGCCCTTTCTTCCATCAGTCATCTTTGGAAACGTCAACTCTTTGCCCAACAAAAGCGATGAGCTGGAGAAATTGGTGAAGACTGACAAAACATACCGTGAATGCAGTCTCCTGTGTTTTACTGAAACTTGGTTGAATCAAAACAACTCGGACTCAACTGTGGATCTACCTGGCTTCACTATCATAAGGTCAGACAGAGATGCTAAAGCTAGTGGCAAGAAGAAAGGAGGGGGTCTGGCTTTATCTGTTAACCAGAGATGGTGTCACTCCTTACACATAACTGTTAAGGAGAAGTTGTGTTGTCCAGATATTGAACTGTTGGCAGTTGCCCTTCGGCCATATTATGTTCCAAAGGAGTTCAGTGATATCATAACAATACTTGTATACATTCCACCCAAGGCAACTGATTTGGTTCTGTGTGATGTTTTGCATGATACTGTTGCTAGGATACAGACTCAACATCCTGAGGCACTCGTAATAATATCAGGAGATTTCAACCATGTCACCCTCTCCTCTCACCTGACTGGATTTACACAGTTTGTTAACTGCCCTACAAGAGAAAACAAAATCCTAGACCTGCTGTATGCCAATGTCAAAGAAGCTTACAGAGCTACTGCCTTACCACCACTGGGCAGGTCAGATCATAACTTGGTTTATCTGCAAACCTGTTACAAACCTTGTGTGCTGAGGCAGCCTGCAACTAAAGTCAAAATCAGATGGACTCCTCAAGCTAGTGAAGCTCTAAGGGACTGCTTTCAATCAACAGACTAGAATGTGCTGCTGGAAACAGATGAGGACAGTATGAACATTGACAGATGGGTTGATTGTTTTACTGAGTACATCAACTTCTGTAGAGACACAGTCATATCTGCAAAGACTGTTCACTGTTTCCCCAATAACAAACCATGAATCACAAGCGACATAAAGGCAATCCTCAACCAGAAGAAGAACGCTTTTAGAGACGGTGACAAAGAACAGCTCAGACAAGTGCAACATGAGTTGAAGAGGAGGCTGAAGATGGCAAAGCTGGAATTCAAAAAGAAGATAGAGAGGAATTTTCAACACAGCAACATCCGTGATGTGTGGAGAGGAATCAGTACCATCTCTGGACATAACAATAAAAAGAAAAGACAGCCAATAGTGGGTGATGTGGAAAGAGCTGATGAACTCAACCTGTTCTTATACAGATTTGATACTGTGGACATACCTACTTCCACTGCTGCTCCTCCTTCTACTCCTCAACATATGGAAATCCCCACTATAGCTCTTCCTTCTCCTTCTCCGTCTCCTACACATGTCTTCACAGCTGCAGCCACTTCCCTTCTTGCACCTGTACCCTTCTCTGTCACAGAGACAGGGGTGAGGTTGGAGCTTGGGAGACTTTGCTCTGGGAAGGCAGCTGGCCCAGATGGTGTGTGTCCAAGGCTGCTTAAAGACTGTGCTGCACAACTGTGTCAACCTCTCCACAGGATCTTCAACGTGAGTCTACAGCTGGAGCGGGTGCCTGCTCTGTGGAAAACATCCTGTATTGCACTAGCACCAAAAATCAAATGTCTGGCTGAACTGAATGACTACAGACCTATTGCCCTTACCTCACACATCATGAAAACTCTGGAGCAGCTGATTCTATGCCTACTGAGGCTTGAGGTCAAAGACAAACTCGATTTCCTGCAGTTTGCATACAAAGAACACATTGGAGTGGATGATGCCATCCTCTTCATGCTTCACCGTGCCCCATCTCATCTAGAGGAAGCTGGAGTTTATGTGAGAACATGTTCTTTGATTTTTCAAATGCATTCAACTCGATCCAACCCACCATACTCAAAGACAAGCTCACGGAGATGGGAGTGGATCCTTCCTGTGTTTCTTGGATCATAGATTGCCTGACAGGAAGGCCACAGTTTGTCAGGCTGGGGAACAGTGTTTCTGGGACATTAATGAGCAGCACAGGGGCTCCACAAGGAATAGTCCTGGCTCCATTCCTGTTCACACTGTATACATCAGACTTCAAATACAGCACTGTGTCCTGCCACATCCAGAAATACTCGGATGACACTGCTATCGTGGCATGTATCAGAAATGGAGAAGAAGCCAAATACAGGAATCTGATAAGTGCCTACTGAAGTCACAAAAACTGCCTCCTACTCAACACCTCAAAGACAAAGGAAATGATCATAGATTTCCGCAGATCCAAACCCCCTCTTTGGCCAGTGAACGCTTGTGGCGTGGACATCGAGGTGGTGACATCGTATAAATATTTAGGTGTACACCTGGATGATAAGTTGGACTGGTCTAAAAATGTAGACTTCATCTACAAAAAGGGGCAGAGCTGCCTCTTTTGCCTCAGAAGACTCCGATCAATAGACATCTGCAGTGTAAAACACAAGGATGCAAGGCGTCTGAACAAACTGGTGAAAAAAGCTGGCTCTGTGGTCGGAATCAAATTGAACTCATTGGAGGATGAGGTGGAGAGACGCGCACTGAGCAAGGTGGAGGCCATTCTGAGAAACATGGATCATCCACTTCATATCTCCCTCAGTGAGCAAAGAAACAATGGTGGTGGATGGCTCCTATCCCTGCGCTGCAGGACAGAAAGATTTAGAAAATCTTTCCTACCATCAGCTATTAGACAATCTAATTCTACAGTAAACAGATGAGAATCCCAGACGATTGAATTTCCCTTCGGGGATAAATAAAGTTCTTGTATTGTATTGTATTATTTAAATTCCTCTCTGCCTACCCACCTTTCCCACAAAAGAGGGACTTAATCATATTACTACTTGCTCTTGCCCCACAGGAGCAACCTCTGTTAGTTTAAAGGGCCCTTTCTAGTAGTTTCTGATGGCCTCTGAGCTTTACAACCTGCTCAGAGCTGACAGTAATCTTTACCTGCCTGAGTGCAAACAAAACATCTTGGTCTGGGCCAGGATGCTGGCTAATATCACTGAGGTGCACATCTTTGTTGAAACTGATCTGTTCCCTGCATCCGTCCTTGACTATAATGATGGAAAGGCATGGTGTGGGAATGAGAACACTGGATGAGAGACACATTTTATGGGCTTGGTAGTGGATAGTGCATTTCTTTTATTTCAGAAAACTAATAGGGAGTAAAGTGGCCGTGCCCTGCTGGTCTAGTGTTCTTTTCAACTGGGACCTCACTTGACTGGACTATACTCACATTAGTTAGTTTGGATGGAGCAGCATGTTTCTTTTTATCCTGTCTCTCGCTCTTGTTGTTGCAGGCAGTGTTTAATTTCTCTTTTGTTGGCAGCGGGTAAGGTCATAGGTCACTTTTAAAACTGTCATTTTGTAGGCCAGTGAAAACAGAGTGCATGAAGACACTCTGGATCATGCTGGGTCATACTTTAAAACTGACTCAGCTTCCTGAGAAGCAAACAAGATGTTCTGCCAGAGATCCATTGTTCTTATCAGAAAATTATCAGAGTCTCTTTGCTACCCTGTGCCTCAGAGGTGAGCTGTTTATATACTGTAACTCTGTAGCACCTTTCTCCTGGTATTAATTACATGGGGCATGTGGCAGCCAATTACCACCAGGGGGCAGTCCATAGGGGGAAGTAGAGAACCCTCTTGTCATCCTCTTGCTTGTTGGTTCTTGGCCCTGCCCACTTCCAGCTCACCTGGCTTCTGACTGCTGCTCTCATCAGTACAGGTAGGTTAGCTGTTAGCTGCCTCATCTTTACTAATGCATTTTGTTCAGTGGCGTTGTGACCCCTGCTATTTTGCACAGTTCTTGGACGCTCCATGTGCATCTCTCTGCAGGGATTTCTCCTGGCAGCAACCACAAAAAGCTGTTGCTTTGCTTTTTGTTTTCCTTTGCTTTGATTTGTTTGGTGTTCCCTTGCTTTGTTTTGCTTAGCTGCTTTGCTTGGCCAAAGTGTGTGGCTCTGCTATCTGCCTGGCTAATCCGGCTTGCCTTCTTCACTGCATGCACGCTTCACGGACTGTTTCTTCACTGCATGCACACCACCTCAACACTCCATAACTCATGCTTATAAGAACTGGCTTTAATACAGACATTTTATTGACTTTATGGGGTTTGGGGAATTTGTGGG
This sequence comes from Cheilinus undulatus, assembly GCF_018320785.1. Taxonomy (NCBI): domain Eukaryota; kingdom Metazoa; phylum Chordata; class Actinopteri; order Labriformes; family Labridae; genus Cheilinus; species Cheilinus undulatus. Next base: position 31,547,466 of record NC_054867.1, on the reverse strand, counting down.
GTTATTTGAGTTACAGTTAAAATTTAGTTTTTGTTAATTACTTTGCCTCTGTTCTGTATTTTGATTAGTTAATTCTTTTGAGGTTTTATCATTTCTTTTGGGGTTTATTTGGGACTGAGCACCGCATGGTGTAAGGACCTCATTATATCTGCAAGTATTATTTTAATAACAGATAGCCATCATTGTATGAACTTTGAGGCCCTGAACATATTCAGATTTTCACCAAACTTTGCAGGTGCAACTGGTCTTGCAAAAAACTTAATACTTTTTGTGTCTCTAACGTGGCCATTCAAAATTGCCTCTGTCGTGCACCCCAACAGTTTTCAAAGTTAAAGCCCCCTCCTTTGACTTTGTTGTACATTTATGAAGTTTTGTGGGCAGATGAAGCTTGGGGAGATCTTCAGAAAGCCCCTGGACCAACATTCTATCTCCGACAGGAAATCTGCCATTTTGAAAAATTAGCTTAAAAAAGGCATATTTTCTGTCATTTCCAGGGGTCATATCTGGACTGTCTTGACTTAGGGATTTCATTCAATCGACTTGTACTTTGGCATGCAGCTAGATGAGACATGGATCATGAAATATTCCTTAGGAATTTAGCCTTCATCAAAGGATGTGTCCGTTATGAACCCTCAAATTTGCATATTTTTTGAAAAACAGGAAGTAGTTTATAATTCAGCAAAGTCCATTCTAACTCATATTTGCCAGATAAATTGACAGTCCATGCCTGCACCCATTCATATGGTCTTATTTTATACAGACAGGACAGGACATATCAAGAAATGTCAAGGTTTCCAATGAAAGCTGCTGTTTAAGATGATCAAAGATATTGTAACGTTAAAAAGTTGATAATAAGTGAATATTATCAATAAACCTTGTAAAAGAATAGGGCACCACCGCTTATGTGGATTGATTATTTAATAACCAATAAAATATCGTAATTATTAATTAAGACCTGTAATTAAATAACAACAACATTAACTGTAAATCAATCTCATTTCTAAAGGTACTGAGTCCTTGTAACAGGGACTCTAATTCTCAGCTTCATATTGATGATTCAAACACCGACTGCATTTTGAAGATTTATTATCAAATCACAAAATGACAGACATGAATCCCGGGGTTATATGATATAATGTGAATGAATAAACAGAACATGACTAAATACGATAAGAAAGAAAGGATGCTAACCTAGTTTTGGTGAAGCATGGAATATTTGATAATGGTGGAAAAGATAATTATTAATTATCCTTGTAGTTATCCTATCAGTGTAGTGTGCTTTACACCACTGGTTCTCAACATGTTGGGTCATGGGACCATTAACTCCTCAAGGAGAATTGCTACCCAAATTTGGGGGATTTTTTTTTGGTCAGACAGGCATATTTAACACGAAATATTAGAGCTTTGAAACAGGACAAAACATGCATGTTTTATAGAGTCTCATAGTCAATTTAGCGCAATGTTTTTCCTAAGGTTTGTTGTTGTTGACAGGTCACTGTGTTTTGAACCTCTAAATCAAATTTCAGTCAAATAAAACATCTTCAAGTTTATAAAATGTTTATAAAATGTTGTAAAACTGTACTGAGATGAACTGCTCTGTGACTTTGTGTTGTAGTTTAGAGGGGCGGGGTTATTCCCTACCCTGGGCTCATGACATGATGAGCCCACATATTTGCCCTGCCCAAATTAAACCCAGCCAGGAAAGAGGTAAAAAAAAATTTCTAACAGTCCAAATACAGAATTCAGTCACATGCAGATTTCAGTGTTTTTACATGTTTACAGCAACCATATCCCAACATATATAGTGTGTTTGGACAAAAACTTTGAATTTCACTTTACAGGGTCTTTAAACTGTGGAACAGCATCTCTCTTGACCTTAGGACAGCAGACTCACTTGGACTTTTAAAACAGAAACTTAAGACATATCTTTTGAAGTTAGTTTCTAACAGGTTTTTATCCAGCTTTGTGGGGCTGAAACAGTCGTGTTTGGCGGTATTAGCATTCTACCCCATGCCTCTTTTTCTCTGACATCCTGCAAATGAAATGGCCTCCTCATGTTGGACACATGACTCGGTGACTTCAGCTGCAGGAACAGAGGAGGAGAGAATGGCCTGTAACTCCCTTTTCTTCTCCTCTCTCTGTGGATGTTTGAGCTTCAGGATTTATTACCTCAGTGACCAGATCTGAGGCAATGCTTAGGATTGCTAAAAAATCCAGAGAGCAAAACAATCAATGCCCCCCATAATGATACAACCAAGGCAAATCCTTGACTGAAAATGCAACAAAGTAAATAAAAATAAAGCACTATAAACATAAAGACAATAAGACAAAAAAAATAGCAAAAAAGGAGAAAAATTCAGGACAGGCATAACAGCAATAAAGTAAAAGAAATTAAATTAATTAAAGCAATTCAGCAATAAAATGAAAAATCAAAGTAGCAAATAAAAAAAAGTTTCATAATAATAAAGCAGTTTGGACAGATAATTGCAAGAAATTAAATAAAATCAGCAAATGATGAACACATAAAGCCATAGAATCAAAAAAGTAAGTTAATCAGTAAAAAGAGATACAAGCTGTATAAACATAAAAGCAAATAATCAATAAAAGCAGTGAGAGGAAAAAATCAAAAAGAGCAATTAAAGGAGGCAAAGCAGTAAAAAGAAATAGAAGTTATAAAACCACAGGGGCAATAAGTCAATAAAAGCAGTAAATAAATTAATCTAATCGAGCAATCAAAGGGAGCAAAACATTAAAAATGCCATGGCTGCCCGTCACCGTCAGGCTTGTTTGCACTGGCGACGGTAATACGTGCCTCTAGAACCTGAGAAGGTAGAGGAACGTTATGTTCAGCAACGAGTCCAGATTCTGCTTATGGCATTTGAATCATAAGTGTGGAGAACACGAAAGGAAAGCTATGCTGATTGCTGCACCTAAAGAGTGACATCTTTTGGTGGAGGCAGTGTGATGATGTGGGGTGGCATCTCCCGCTCTGTTCTGTATTTCCATTATTTATTTCTGATCATTTTCTTTGGGGTTTTGCAGTTTCTTTGATTAACTGCTTAAATTGGGCGGGATGCTTTCTATGTAGTTAGTTGCATTAATGAATATTTCTGTGGATTAGCATTAATGTTTTTGTTAATTATTCTGTTTGGTTAATATTTCCCTGCATTGGTTAAGTTGTTTTTTTTTTCTTAGTTGAGTTGATGTGTTTTTCTTTTTTAATTAATACCACTTTTTGTTAGTTTATACTTATTTAGTTATTCTGTTACTTTTTCTAGTAATTCAGATTTCTTTATTGACTTTTCAGTGCTGAGAGCCACAGGTGGCTGGACGGTGGCGTCCCCCTTCTGGTTTAGGGCTCCCTCCATAACAGTGCAAAATCTGGGGTGATTTCATTTCATTTTCTGTTTTTTGGGACACGCCCTCACTCCACATCAGCCCCTCCCACCCCTGGTAAGCCCCATTTGATTAATTCCTGTTTATTGGCAAATTTGGTGATAAAAACAATTTTAATGAACTGGAACCACGTCTCCTGCATATCAGTAAACAAACTTGTGTGCCCTTATTATGAGTTGGTTAATTCTTTTGGGTGTAATTCCCAAATTGGTGTCGTCATTCTTTCAAGTTTATGGTAAATGTTATGTGGCAATCAATTAAGGTATTAAACCTTACCCCGAGTTGCCACACTTGTGCTTACTTGTTCATGCATTGTATTTTCTTTTTCTTGCAAGGCCACCATCTCGCCTCCTTCAGATTAGTTTCCCTCTTCATCAGTTGTTGTTATCAGGATTTTGTAGATTGTATCCTGTACATTAAGGATTTCTGACATGCCCTCATTCTCTAAGTTGGCCAGTTCTTCCTGTTCAAGATTTTTAATTACATGCTCCATAAATTTACTGAGTTTTTCTAGTCACGTTCTTTAGCTGTTCATGATATGTGTAGCTCATTGCACACCTCAAACTGTTACTCAGAGGACAGTTTACACAGAGCTCCCCTAATTTCAAGCTTCAGCTTTTAAAGCTTGGACTTGGATTTTTTTTAGAGAAGTTAGCCTTAGCAGTAAAACAAGGTTACAAGGTGCCAATATTCTGTATGAGGACCGCCTCAACCACTGAGCTGAGCTCCTCAAAAGCCTGGCTAGTTTAAGGGATGATGGCCAAAAGCTTCCTGCTACAGTCACCCCTCAAGCCACACATCCTAGCGGTGCCTCCAAATGTTGTACCCTTAAAAAGGGAAAATTAGCATTGAGTAAAAAACTAAACACATGTGCAGCTGCCTTCTTCACTCATCTGTACTGAGTTTGAAACGTACATTTCCAAACATTCCCTCACAGCAACACATCATCTATTGTCTGTGCTGAGCGACAGAAATGTCGTAATCATTGCCTTCTTCACTCATTTGTATTAGGTGAAGAAGCACAGAGCACCCTCACTGCAGCCCCCAAGGCCTAAGCAATCGATCAAAGAGAAATCTACTAGTATGGTGAAAAACACTTGAAGGAAAAAGATATTTTGTTTTAATTCTCAGGCAGTGACAAATGAACTGTCACCTCCTCCCAAACTGTTTAATTTACACAGAAATCTGCTGCTTTAATCAAGAATGGACTTAAGTAATTTTGTTTATTTGCTAATAATAGTTAATAATAGTTGGATTTTTGTAAAACTGATCAAATATTAAGCCAAGTGTTGATGACAAAGCTCATGTGGGCGATGATATTTCCCACATGTATAGCCATTTTTGTCAGCTATCATTAATTCCTGTCAGTCTGCAGTGTGTATGTGTGGGTGGTAGTGTATTTTCATGTGTGGGTGGGTTTGTCTTCTGTGTACAAATGAGAGAGGCAAAAGAGATTGGCCTGTTAAAAATCGTGTACACATGCTGTCCTCGTCTGCCTGAGTTTAAAAGAGAGCTCCAGCTGACTGGCTCGCACTCTGGTCGGTGGCATCATGGCACCAGCTGTGGTGCAACTCGTCCTCTTTGGGCTGCTGTCAGCTTTGGTTACCACACTTGCAAACAAGGTAAGAAACTTGCTGTGTATGAGCTCTAAAGAATTACATTCAAGGAACTTAACCTGGTAAATGAACACAAATCTGAAGCTTTGGTGTGACTTTTTGGGGGGATTTGCAGGATTTGTCTGAAGTTTCACCACACTGAACTTTGTCTCTGTTTAGTACTAGCACTAAAATGTTGGTAAACTTTGAAATGAAGTTAGCTACACTGATGCTGAAGGGAATTCTTGAAAGATGGCCTTTAATGTCTCTGTAATCAACAAAACATTGTGTGTTTGAGTGTGTGTTAGTGTTTGTCAGTGTGTTTGGCTGGGTGACGTGACATGCACTGTTTTGGTTACAAGTGTCAAATGCAAACAAATAAAAATTAAATTCATCAAAAAGTGTTTTTTAAACTGTACATGACATGCTGCTGTAGGTGAACATATTCTCCATTTACCTGACCTATCACCCCCTTTGTCACAATTTCAAGGCAAGCATATCAGAGCTCAGGTGGTGTGACCATCCCAGGCAAGTTTCAAAAAGTAAAACTTGATTTAAACCAACTAAAATCCTGTAAATTTCTTCAGTAAAGTATATAAAAACATTTTTTTTTCTGTACTTTCTGTCCTTTATATTTGTGCCAGTAATGATCAGAAAATTCCCAAAAACGGAAATCGTGCAGTGTGACAGAAGTTTGTGATATTTGGAGGGTCAGTTTATCTGAAATATTAGGGATGGGTGAATTGTGTTTGACCGAAAAGTAAAAGAAACATTTCAAATGCATTAATAAGATATTAGAGGGTTAGCTATTCTATTTAACATCCTGTAGCTCTATGTACCATGTTACATAAGGTATACATTTAGAATGAGAGCATTTATGTAGAAGAACCAATGAGGTACTAAGTTCATGAAGCATCATACAATGTGACAACTATACATAAACGCCAATACAAATATTAAGCATTCATTTTTCCCCGTTTTTTTGCATTAATTTTTTCATCAGCGTGAGACCTAATGAGAATAATATTTTGATTAATTTTCAGGAATTAAACCCTTTAATACCAGTTTAAAAGCATAAAATCCCTTTGTTTTAATTTTAATTTTGATTTTTTTTTTTTTTTCAAAAACTACATGAAAATTGGATTTCCCCGAAAGGGGCTATCACAGCCTTTGATATATCAATGATGAGCAACAACTTTGATATAAATTCACTGTTATTTTTAAAGCGTGAGATTGTTTCAGTGTAAGTACTTCAAATTTAATTTACTAAAGTTGGTATATATATATATATATATATATATATATATATATATATGTGTGTGTGTGTGTGTATGTGTGTATATATATATATATATATATATATATAAAATCTGTATACATGCAGAAAATGCAGGATTTTGGGGTAACTGTTTTCCATCCTTCCAGTTATGATAAAGGAATCTATCCAAGCTGCCTCGACTCACAGATGTTTCAAGTACGGCACCTGTGTCAACTTAGAACTTGTCTCACAAACAAAGCCAGAGCTTGTTTTGGTTTCCTCTGCAGCTCCATCTTTGATTCCCTCTGTTTTTATTACTTGAGTGAGGTCATGTTTGGGTGAGTGTGGACCTTTGTGTGCGTGTGTGTGTGTGTGGTGCTTATGAGGATGAGAAAAAAAGAGACCCTGACCTTCAATACAAAGATTTGTATTGAAAGGTCAAACAATTTTTTTAGTACTGTTCACTGAGTTTGAATGCACTCACATACACTCGCATGCATCTTGCTCACTTGGAACGCATGTGTGTACATGATGAGAGATGTGTTAATGAGTCAGATAGAGCAAGATATTAACTACTGCATAAACACAATGTATTTTTCTGGAAACAGTGATAATTGGAATAATGCCATTCCATAACTAATAAATAGTAAACAACGCCATAACCTGCTTCAGACATGTGTGCCAACTGTTGTGGCAATTTTTCTGTGCTGCTGATGAAAAATGAGATAGAGACGTCTGCCGGCCGACAAAAAGGTTTCATTTCTTGCAAGAAGGTCAATCGACACACACACACGAGTGGTCAGTATACCAAAAAGACCCAGAACATGGGGAGATTAAAACACTTATGCTTGAAGAAAATCCATTTAGGGGATTAACATCATGGTCCGCATGATGCTAATCATTAAGTTTGCTGTAAGGGATAACAGAAATAAAAAGGACTCCAGGATTGGGTGTTTGTTTGCGTAAACCAATGACCTTCTCTGATGCTGGCAATTTTTGTTTTGTGTCAACATAAGATCTTTGGCTAGTCTGTCATCAGAGGATCACCAAAGTCATTTACTAATAATAGTGAAATGGGCTTCTGGTATTTGCACAGGATGACTGGGACATCTACAGCTTTCACATCAACTCAACAGTGAGCAGTTGTTATGCAACCACTGTCATCACAAGCCATGTGGCCAATCAAATGGGCGAGTCAAAGGAAGTAGAGTTTCAAGTCCATATTCCCAAGAATGCCTTCATCAGTAAATTTAGAATGTTGGTAAAAAAAAAAAATCATGACTCATCAATATTAACAGTTGACAGAAATAAAAATGAATCATTTGTAACAACAAAAGGTTGTGATTGTTCCTCAGGTTTATTGATGGGCAGCCATACGATGGAGTTGTGAAAGCTAAGGAAGCAGCTAAGCAGCAGTACACTGATGCTGTGTCCCGAGGTCAGAGTGCAGGGATTGTCAGGTACATGATCAGTAGTTGAGATCCTGCCAGGGGATTTCTAGAATGTATTTCTGTGGCCTTTGGGATGAGGCAGGACAAAAAGTCTTAGTAGCTAAGAAAGCTGACTTTTCCTGAGTTATTTAAGTTTTTTTTTTTCTTATTTCAAAAAAGGAAAAATATGATTCAAAATTATCTCAAGGGCTTGACCTCTGATGAGAGGTCATCAGTATTCATTGGAGTTACAGGCATTCTGGAAACTGTCCTTTAATAACCTTGCAAAGCAGATGGGTTTACCAGACTCCATCTCTGTCATCAGGCAAAGCCATCTTGAAAAGCTCCAATATAAAACGTTTGAGCCAACACTGTTTGGACCAATCAGCATCATTCAAGGCAAACGAGGACTAGCTATGGGCGGGGTTTAGTTGTACTTGGAGCCGTTTACTATGGCAGCCTCCAGTGCTGTGTTTACCTCAGATGTAGCTTTAGCATAGCGGCAGTTTTACCAGAACTTTCTGTATGAAATAAAGAACAAAAACAACACTAAGAGGTTTTCATGATGCTGGTGAAGCGATAAGCTCAGACTTAGCCACAGTGGCAGTTTTGGCAATCACCTTCTGAGAATGTTCAAAAGTCCTGCCCTTCCTAAACACTTTCTATCAATTTTCCTAGATGAATGTGAAATATCGTCAGGGTACTCCTTTAATGCCATTATCATCTTCTCTGTTGAAGCTCTGTTAGAAGGACTCTTGAGGAATTTAGACCTCGGTAAATGTAGCAGCTCACAAAAAAGTCACCTTTGAACTTACGTATGAGGAACTACTGAAACGCAAGTTGGGCAAGTATGAGCTGCAAATCCACGCTCGACCCATGCAGCCTGTAAAAGACTTCAAGGTATGAATATCCTGTTCATTCATTTATTTACTGATTGATGAGCCAGGGAAACACGACTGGAGTGACATCATACCCTTATCTGTTTCAATTCTCATTACTAGGTGGATGTGCACATAAAAGAGGATGCTGGAATCAATTTCTTGGAGGTGACAGGAGGACTGAGCACCAATGCCATGGCTAATGCCATCACCAAAACACTTGCAGACAAAGAGGTACTGCTTGATAGGATGCAATAGCATCACCTTTGTTAAACTATTACCATCTCAGCCAAATTAAAATTTACTATTCAACTTTACAAACATAATGGCTCCATGATGAGCAGTCAGTGTTTCCCATAAATTACCTAGACTATAGCACAGAACCATAGTCTTATCTATTCCACCATAGTCTTGTTTGCCCCTCTAAAGTCACTTTTTTATAAGGCAGTTGGCATGGACCCACACACATGACCCACTGCATGCTATGCATACAGTAAACAAACTGCTCCCGAAAGCTTAGTGTTACGAATACTGCCCCCTGTGTGGGTTGCTCACACAGCTGTTCTCCCCATCTCTCCTGATCTCACGATATATTCAGAATCAGAATCTTTATTGTCATTGTACACAAGTACAACGAAATTGTGTGCAGTTCCATTCAGTACAATTATCATTTATTATTGCAGCTGGTCTGGGATATGTGCTTTTTTTCAGTCTGTTAGTTTTGGCTCTTATTGTCCTGAACCATCTTCCAGAGGGTAACAGTTGGAACAGGTGATGTGCTGGGTGGGATGAGTCCTTCAGGATGCCCAGGGTTTCCTGTGACAGCAGGACCTGAACAGCTCCTCTAAGGAAGGGAGAGCACAGCCAGTGATTTTCTGTGCTGTGATGATGACCCTCTGGCGAGCTGTCTTCTCCTGAGCAGTGCAGCTGGAAAACCACACTGGGATGCAGTATGCCAGTACACTTTCAATGGAGCATCTGTAAAAGGACACCAGTAGCTCCTTGGCCAGGGCGTTGCTCTTAAAGACCCTCAGAAAGTGAAGTCGCTGCTGTGCCTTTTTGATCAGCGCTGTGGTGTTGGTTTTCCAGGTCAGGTCATCATCCAGGTCCAGGCCCAGGAACTTGAAGCCCGAGACCCTCTCCACACAGTCCCTGTGATGTGTGTGGGCTGAGGGTCAGATCCGTTTCTCCTGAAGTCCACTATTATTTCTTTAGTTTTGTTGTGGTGAGGACCAGGCTGTTGATGCTGCACCATAATGACAGTTTTTGTCCTCATCCCTGTACGCAGATTTATCTCCCCCTGAGATGAGCCTGGCGAGTGGGGGTGCAGTCATGTGTGTAGCGAGTGTAAAGCAGGGGACTCAGTACACATCCTTGTGGGGAGTGGGTGTTGAGGCTGAGTGCTGTGGAGAGGTGGGGCACTACTCTGACTCTCTGTGGTTGGTCGCTGAGGAAGTCCTTAATCCAGAGGCAGGTGGAGTGTGGGAGGCCGAGGTTGTTTAGTTTTGATACTGGTCTGCTAGGGATGATTGTGTTAAATGCTGAGCTAAGGTCAATGAAAAGAAGCCTGGCATAACTGTTTTTTTGTTCTAAGTGGGTCAGGGTGGTGTGGAGGGCTATGGCTATGGTGTCCTCTGTTGATCTCTCTCTGGTCCTCTGTTGATATTATGTATAATTGAATAGATAGTCTTGTAATGTTCTTAATTTTCTCCCAGTTGTGAGCTCCAAGTGGATGCTGCAGATGCAGTGTGTGGACTCACCTGTAAGCCGTGATTCACCAACTGTCGAGGTGGCTCAGCAGGTAGTGAACAAGCTAAAGGCCCGGGAAGCACCAAGTGTTTGCGGAATCCAGGCTGAGATGCTCAAGGTGGGTGGTGAAACCTGCCTCCTGCATACTCTCATCTGCTCTGTATCGAGAAAAGGTATCATCCCTACTGCCTGTAAGAGGGGCATAGTTGTTCCAGAGGTAAAGGGTAATGTGTGAGAATATAAAGCCAAAAACACACTAGTGCAGTCTGACATGTGTTGTAATGATTGATGGTCAGACACCTGTGGACACACTGTGCTGCAACACTTTACACCCCCTTTCTATTCCTGGTGTGGCCATCAGCGGCTGGCGGAGTGTTTTCCTGAAGAAAACAGACGTTTTGTTTAGCTGCCCTTATAGTAGCTCTGTTTGAGGGCAACCTACCCGGCGAGGTGGGGAGGCAATCCCCTAGAGGGCTCCTGGCTCTGGTATTGAGCACATGGCCATGCAGTGGCTGGTGGGGAGTTTAAGTGTTGATGTATTGCTTTTGATGTGTGTTGATGGCAATTGAAGTGCATCAAATGACGCAACACGCCGGTCTGGCATTGGTGTGTTTTGGGCTTAAAAACTACAGGAGTATAACACTTCACTCAGAGCCAGGAAAGGTCCTTGCACATATACTACTGAACAGGATCTGGATCTGCTGCTCGAACACCAGGGTCCTGAACAGTTTGGCTCTACACCTAAGAGGTCTGTGGTTGATGGCATCTTGGCACTTCGGGTACTCACTGTGCGCTTTCGGAGTTCAATAGAGGGTTGCTTGCAGTCTTTATTGACTTCCAGAAAGCATTTGATTCAGTGTGTAGATGCCCTCTGGGGGATTCTGGAGCCCTGCAGGACCCCATGTACACTTCTGGCAGCGATGCATCTTGTACCTACGCTCTGCAGTACCTAGATGGACTGGATAATGGGGCGGGTAACAGGGGCAGCAAACTGTGGAGTATCATTTGCTGAAGTCCAGATCACAGATCGGGAATTTGCTGATAATGCTATGGTCCTTGCAGAAACTGTGCCAGTTTTAGTCATTTGGAGGCCCAGGGCAAAGAGCAATATGTGGACACTCCACCTTTAGCTAAAAGCATTAATAGTGAGAGGAAAAAAAAATAGGAAGCATCCCTTTAAGTTAACAGAGTCACAAAACTACAGCAGATGTCCAAGTATAAGATATAAATCCCCAAACAGACAACCATCGTTCATCAGCTCTTTGAAAATCATCTCATATAGTGGATATAAAAAGTCTGAACACCCTTGTTAAAATGCCAGGTTTTTGTGATGTAAAAAAAATAAGACCAAGATAAATCCTTTTATAACTTTATCCATCATTAATGTGACCTACAACCTGTACAACTTGATTGAAAAATGAACTGAAATCTTTTAAGAGGGAAAAACCTTACACTAACCTGGTTGCATAAATATGCACACCCTTAAACTGATACTTTGTTGCAGCACTGTCGTTTTGGGAAAGAGTCTATCAGCTCTCTATCTCTATACTATCGGCTCTCACAAACATAGTTGTGATGAAACGTGCCGTCAAAGGCGTATAAAACTTTAACTTCCCTGTTTCCAGGCGTGGCTGTATTTCTACCCAACAGAGCGTCAACAGAAATCATGTGACAGCTGTGGAGAGCAAGGTATGAATGGAGATCTGGTCATTGTTTATGACATCAACAGAGATGCCTGATTTGGAGACATCAAGGTAAATCTGACCTTTACTAAATCTATTAGCAACAGCAGCGTAGCAGTTTTTGAATATAACATAATTTTCTAATCACTTGACATCTGATCTTTCCTCCACTAGAAATCATCGGGGTACTTTGTTCATCACTTTGCTCCATCTAATCTTGCCCAGATACCAAAAAATGTGATCTTTGTCATTGATCAAAGTGGCTCGATGCACGGGAGGAAAATACAACAGGTACAGTTTTATGAGAGTCTGAGTTTGTGACAAAATGCAACACTAGAAGTAAAGGAATTTTAGTTTTGGTTTTAGATATCTATTTAGCATTTTATCACTGAGGATGAAAAATGCACATCAGCAAAGTTTTATATAATCTCATATATGATAATCAAACGCTCTAATGTGTGAATAATGTTTTTAAACAGACCCGAATTGCACTGATTCATATCTTGAACAACCTGGTAGAAGATGACTTCTTTGGTCTGATCACTTTTGATGACAGTATTTTTCGCTGGAAACAAGAACTTGTTCAGGCTAACAAACAAAATGTAGCTAGCATCACATATTTTGCACAGAACATTCAATCCAGAGGAGATGAGTCGTTTTTTAAAATTCTTTACTTAGAGACACACATTTGACATCAAGATGCTAATATTATTTTTTTTTAGGAACTGACATTAACCAAGCCGTTTTAGAAGGAATATTTATGCTAAACGGACATCCCAGAAAAGGCTCAGCATCTATCCTGATACTGCTCACAGATGGAGACCCAACCTCAGGTTACAATAACATACACAACCACTCGAACATCTATACACTAAAATGCTACACAATAAATAAATCTGAACTTTATCATTGTTGCAACATAAGCATATATAGTAAGCACATCACAAAAGGTTGAGGTGTTGTTGACCGGTTTTCAACAGTTTCAGCTTGACTTGAGGCAGCCTTTCCAGGTCGTGACTTCTCCAGGAAAAACAAGGTAAGGAGGCATACCTGTGATGTCCAGGGAGCTGGCTCAGCTTGGGATTGCCATTGCTGCCTTGTCTAAGGTGAGGCGTCCTGGTACTGGCGAGACTAGTGTGGGTGGATACACCTACTACTGGTCTGGCTGCGCTGATGGATGCCACACTGAGGAGGTGGCACCGGTGGTTGCTGGCCCCCTTGATATCAGAGGTAAGGCCTGTCAATTACCGATTCATTGGACTCTGTCTTATTCTTTGCAGTCTATGCTCCAACAGGGGTGAGTGAACTCTCTACAACAGGAAGTGTTCCACAGGATGCAGTCCTCAGGGGTTGTTCTTGGTGAACTCAATGCTACCACTGGTACTGACAGGGAGGGCTATGAGGCATGTGTTGATCTACACTGCTCTGGACAGTGAGATGAAAGCTCTTCAATGCTCCTTGACTTAGCCTGCAGTCAGAGCTTGAGGATTGTTGTTCCAGAGACCTGATTTATGGTACTAGACTTGGTATTCCAATGATAGAGGCAGCTCAGGGACTTCAGGGTTTTAAGGAGTGCCTAGTTTCTAAGTAGTGAACATCGTCCTGTGGTTGGAAGACTTGAAATTGCGGCAAGGGTGCTCCAGGAAGGCTTACATACAATGACTGCTAGTGGAGCAGATATACAGTAGATGTAGTAGAACAATTTTATCAGGTCAGGGCTGCATTTTCTAATTGAAAGAGAACCAAAGAACCACACTGAGAACTTTCCTTTGCAGGGAAAATGTTTTTGCACTTCCCCCGGCAGGCCTCAACCTTTGTTTTATCCGCCAACAAGCTCCACTGTTTACAAACTACAACAGCGTCTGCCAGCCAAGCTCATGTTACTACTTGAGTTACACATGCATCCTACCTCATTTTGTGCTGTCGCTCTGACTGGCCTCTAATGAATGTCACAGACAAAACGTCCATCCAATCACCTTAAGAGTTTTTCAAAAAATTCTGCCCTTCCAACTTTGAATAAGTGGTCGCAAAATATGTTTCATTTAATGCATACATGAAACAGCATTTCAGGTTAGAATTTTAGTTCACTTTCAATCTTTGATTAAACTTGACCTTGGTCTTCTGTCTGCAGGTGTGACAAATCTGGAAGTAATTCAGTCAAATGTAAGAGAGTCCATCAACGGTAAATTCCCTCTCTACTGTCTCGGTTTCGGCCCTGATGTCAACTTTGAGTTTCTTGAAAAGATGTCACTGCAGAACAACGGTGTGGCACGGAGGATTCATGAAGACTCGGATGCTGATTTACAGCTGAAGGTATTTCAAATCACTACTGTAACTCTATCGTAAAGACTGATAAAATACTGTAGTCACTGTGGAAATACTCAACATTGATGCTGAGTCCAAACTTGATTTCAACAGGGTTTCTATGAAGAGGTGGCCAATCCTTTGTTGATTGATGTGACCATGATTTATGAGGGTGGGGTTAATGTGACCCAGACTAACTTCAGCCAGTATTATAATGGCTCTGAGATTGTTGTGGCGGGTCAAATCACTGGCAACGACATTGAAACCTTCACTCCACAAGTCATCGCCATTTCAGCAAGCACTTACCCCCCTCCAACCAGGTGTACATTTCTTAGAGCTACATAAAAGTTTCAGAGGCACTCAGATCTGAACTCCTTTGGACAATGACAGAGGAACACAAGGATGGTGTTTACGGAAACAAATACTACGATGGAGTCAACTGGGACAGTGTCTGACAGTAACATCCAGAGGGTCTGGGCCTACCTCACAGTTAAACAGCTTCTAGAGAAAGAGCGAGTGTGATGTCAAACATCCAGTATATACCAATGGATTAGGGGTGTAACGGTTTTTGTATTTGTCTTGAACCATCACAGTTCAGGCGTCAAGGTTTGCTGCACGTTGTTCCACGACAAATACATCTGGACCATTAAAAAGAGACAGGAAAGAAATAAATGTTAGAGCAAACAAAAGTTACCAACTATTTAACCACTTGATGAGGAAAGTGTGCTTCTGGCTCCTGCTGCAAGAGAGGCAGAAATGAATGAAATGCATCTGGATGTGAAAGCAGAGTGAGTTTAAGATACTACCGCTGCTTATACATTTTAAAGTCTATACATTAACCTGCAGAAGTGGATAACAGCGAGGACAAATGTGTTTTTAAGCACTCTGCTCAGATACATGAGCCAGTCTGGAGTCCTTCACTGACATAGAGACAGGATTTTGCACCATTGCACCAGATCTTTATCATAAATCTTTATCATATCATAAATGATACATTGCTCTAAAGAGCACATATTTTAATTGGCATATTAATTTGCAATTTTCATATCAGGAGCTATTGGGCTGTTTTCTGTTTTGCTTTTTATTTTTTATATTTTTTCACTCTACTCTTTTTTTCTCATGTCTAATACATCACAGGCTGAACCAACTATCACTGATGGTTCTAAATAACACTAATGTATATTTCAAACATGTAAAAATGTATTAGCTGCATTAAAGTTTGTAAAAGAAAATTGATAAGTGAACTGATGAACTGAACTGTGAGCTCAAAACCGAGGTACCTACTGAATTGTGATCTCTGTGAGCATTAGACCTTGTATATATTTATATACAGGTTATATAAATATATATATAAACTATAAACACTGATATAAAAACTCCCAGTTATTTCAAAAAGACATCAGATATTATCTCCATTAGTCCAAGAGCAACACATTTAGCTAAGATATAAGCATCACAAAACAAAAGTGTCAGGGTTCTCTAATTATTTAATTTGACAGGTGCTTTTGCCTGGCCATCTGCATCATGTTTTAGTAATAGAGATATTAACCCTTCTCTTTGGGAGCTAGATTGCTGACCCGTTTTCAAAGAAAAATTAAAACAAGCTAATAAACCCGCCTTAATTTCGGGGAGGAATGTTTTATAAAACTTGACATGTGACCTGTCTAATCCAGGACACTTTCCATTCTGAATAGACAGTACTGCATCATATAGCACATAGCTTTCTTTCATGGATGAAACCATCATGTTTGAGACGAGGTTAGGATTTCATCCCATCAATTAAAGATTAACTGATTGAATTTCTCCATCATTAAAATTTGAGTATAAAATTGCAAAAAAAGCTTTGAGAATATCATTTGTAGGTGTAACATTTCCATTTCAACTAAAACATTGCAAATATTTTTCCTGGGCATATTTCTATGTTGCAGTTTTAGAAAATGTTTAGTGCATTTCTCACGGTATTCTTTAAATGTTTTACCTTTATGTATCATTCATTTTATTTTATGTCGATAATGTGTCTCTAATTATTTTAGTCTAAGGTCCAGTAATTATTGATATTCCTCAGTGAGATCAGATTAATTTAGGTTTTTTAGTATTTTTCCCTATCAAGGGTGAAGCAAAAACCCACCGATCCTAAGATGCAGCTGTTGGCCAACACACTGCAGTTTAGTCCACCATTCAGACTCACAGCTTTGATTAGTCTGCTACTGTGTTGAGGACCACTGGACCTAACCTTGCAAAGCAGATGGATACGCCCGTTTCCGTGTTTCTCACTGGCGAATCCATCTTGCAAAGCTCCCGTCTGAACCATTTGGGCCTGGTTAGAAAGTGACAGGACCAATCAGTAACAAGGGGCAGTACTTTTGGGCACGGCGGAATCGTGACATAAGCAAGCAGCAACAAGAGGCCGGTGCAATAGAGTGGTGCAGTCGTGACGTAATTTTGTAGTCAAACCTGGAAGTTAGTGTTGCATGGGTTCCCTCGGCGTCAAGCCTATGGGATTGTTCAATGGGTTTTTAGGTTATTGCTGAAAATAAGCTCTGTGTCCAATTAAAGTTTATGAAACTTACACGTTTTGTTCATAAAGATAATCTTCACAAATTGACAATATAAGCATCATATCTGGTTCGTTAATCTAACTGGTGAAAGTAAAAAGCTAACGTCATGCTATATTGACCTACAACATGGTCAACTGAATTTAACGTCATCACCCACGGATACAAGTGAACGGCAGGCTCAGTTGCCGCGCTTTGGATGATGACATATAGTACGCTGTAGTCTTTGTTAGCTGTCTTTTAGCAACCGCTATCATTAAGACATGAAAAGATACACAACTCAAAAGTGTGGCACGTTTCAGATGTATTTTATGTTGTAGGATAAAACATTAAACTCTCTTGAGCTTGCGTTCACCACAGACCTTATTTCAGGCATTTAACCGAAAACTCATTCAAAAATCCCAGAGACTTTCAGACGAGGGAAGTGCTAAAATGCTAATTTACTTCAGCGTTTTGGGACTCATTCCTGCACCACTCTATTTTGGCGGAAGAGATTAGCATGGATGCTGCTAACTTGATGACATTTCTTCATTGAAATAAGAACAAAGAACAGCACTGGGTTGTTTTCTCTTCAAAAACGACAAAAGTCATGTACTGACATGTCTACAGTCGCCATGTTGATGTTTCTTTCAGAGCTTGTGCAAGGAGCTCTCATGTGTGACCATCAGGAAACAAGCTTGTTTGGAGGCACAATCTTTATAGCTTCTAGCTGCTGATGTAATGAACTATTAGGCTGATATAAGTCACTGTAGTTGTGGCTAAGTGGATCATATTTGTGAGCTGCTGGGACATCTTCTCTTTGACGTACGACTCTGGCAGGGAATTTTCAGCAAATCACATATCCTCAGTCGAGTGTCTTTATGAGATAATTAAATCCTGGCTTTCCAACAAAACTGGGGTCATGTCTTTGGCGACGTGTTGTGTTACTGCTGCCGTTATCTCAGCATCATCTCGCGGCATATTTTAAAGATTAACGCGTTTAGTTTGACGTCTTCTTATTTAAATCTGAATCACGGCCAGATGAAAGAGCCAGTGTGGTTTCTTGTTGTCCTTCTCTTAACATCGCTAGCTCACCTTTGCATCTGTTTTCTTCCTTCACTCTCCCATGCTTGATACAAAAACACGCATACAAGGAGGAGAGTTTTCTGGATGGGTGGGGGAGTGAGCTCTGTGCTGTAAGAGAGATACATTCAGAGACAATGGGGGAGGCGAAACTCCAGCGAGAAATGCACACTGACAGCTCAAAACTTCACGATATAGTCATTTTATACATTGTGCATGGCAAAAGCCACAATACATCCAGTATACCCATAGACTGTAGAAAGAATTCGACATTGCCTGTGTGAAGTCAGTCGTCTGATTACAATAGGCAGACTCAAACTGCCCTTGAAGCCAATCTGCAGCAGCTTGCATATTAACATTGCGGTCTTAACCAAACTTTGGATCAACCTAACGGCCCGCCCACTGAGCTTGACTTCCTGTCAGCTAGCTAGCTAACATTCTGGTTGACAGAAACGTAGCTTCTGCCTGTCGAGCTATCTGTCAGTCAAACGAGACGCCCCAATCACTGTGCAGCAAGGTTTTTTCCTAAATATGATCTTAACTATTGTGGTACAAATAAGTTCACCCCCTGTACAGTGAGAGCACATGAAGACATTAGCTATTGAGACATGTTTGGTGTTTTTTTTTAACCAGGCTGTAAACCTGTAAACCAGTTCTGGTGTTCCTGCAGCCAGCCTCAAGTGGACACTTGCTGTATTGCAATATTTTGCACTTCTGCATTGGCTTCATTTTTCAGGACCAGAGGTTGCCGCTTGAGTATACCCGATATGTCGCCCAACCCTACTTCATATGCTGTGTGGACACTGAATTTTGGTACTCTGATATTTAAGATTACAGAAGAGACCTCAATGGCCAATTATTCCCCATCAAATATTGCTACCAGAACAGAATCCCTTTACAAAACCACCACTCGTCAGTAAGAGACAGGAACACACTAAATACATTTTTATGTGGGTCTTTATTCCCCTACTGTAGTTACAGTAAGCATGAGAACAACATCAATTTTTTAGACTTGAGAACTGTAGGATTTCACAGGATTCACTGTATGGAACAATTATCTTGCTCTTCTATTGCAAAATAAAATCTTAAAGCTTGTAATCTGAATTTTTGATACAAGGTGTAGCCTTATCTGACCAGATTCACATTAAAAGTACGATGTGAATAGACAACAGTAAACAACAGTTAATAGACAACAGTAGTGGCTAGTTTCTAGACAAAGAAAGTAAATATATGATTTGCATTAATACATTTCCTGAGCCACAAAACTCACAGTCTTCTCAGTAACCTCAGAAAGGTGCATTATTTCAGTGTAAATTCACAGTGCATTAGTGAACAAAAATGTGCAAATACTCTTTAAACAGTGCAAACAATTTTACATGGGGAGAAAATACATTTTTACAGAGAAATAAACTCACTTTCACAGCAGTGTGTAGCCTACACTCAACGACACACACCTCTGGAACTCAACTTGACATACCTCCCCTCTAAATCAGGCAAACAGTACACAAAAATGCACATATTGTGAAAAAGTTGGTAAATAACTCAGTTTTCTTTGACTTTTACCAGAAAAAGTTAGAAGTGACCACTCACGCTGCCCGGCTGCTTAGTCTTTTCCCTTAGCGCCGCAGCCATGACACACACACTACAAAAATCATCAGGAATACAGAATCATCACTCACCAGCCTTGCTGTGCAAACATTACCATTACTTCAACTTCTGATAATGATGCATATCTTTGGATAAAATTGATGTTTACAGCTATTTTTCTCTTCTACATGGACATAATACACACCGCAGAAGTCCAGCATTTTGCGGGTATTTTGTTTACCTCTCCTGCGTGCATCTAAAGTCTCATGAGAACTCTGTGCTCTCGCGGGTCTAGCCCTGCTTGGCTCTTAAAAGGACAGTGATACCCCAATGTGGAGCAGCAGCTCTTAAAGTGATAATGACTAGAATCTAACATTTTGGTTATTGAACCAGTATTTTAAATAGTCTCCAGTTCACCTGGCTACAGATACAAAAGCAAAATAGGGTTCATTATGGGCTCCCTTAGGTTCAATTGCAAATGAAAGATAGGTTTTAATAAGAGTAAAAAAAAAATTTCGTTTTTTTTTGTGGAATGATGCCAGTACCTGGATACCTTAACTGTCTTTCTTCTTTTTTTTTCATCATAACATACAGACAACTTGTACCTCAGACTGCGACTCTCTGGTCTTGAGAAGGAGAATGCTAAGAGGCTCTGGAGCTGTCACTAGAGTACAGCTTTGTGACCCCACTGACATCCATGGTGGTCACCAAGCCTCCGGGGGAGAGTGCAGATGTGCTTCATAAGCCCAAGGAAGGTGAAACCACACAGGACACATGCACCTATAGTCCAAAACAGCATCCTGTATCCCCAGGAACCACCTGTGGTAGGTGCTGAAAGCGACAGATTTGATGGTGAGTAACACAAATATGAACAAAACAGCAAACACAATTGAAAAACTTGACTGTTCAAAACATTTTTTCAATATTTCCCTCTCATTTCGGAGAGCACATTAGAAAGGTAAGTCAATTTCTTGTTCTTCATTAGCCTTTTAGTTTGGGGTAATGGTTTAATAGTGATAACTGGAAAACATTTGTAATGCCTTACCTTACCAATTAATAAAAAAGTTGCAAAAAAAAAGGGAGGCCATGGCTGTATAATTTAGCATTAGGTTGTTATGACACAGAGTGAAAAAAAGTTACTTAAAAGCATTAATATAATTCCAGTGGAAGTGTACAATTCAACATGAAAATCATGTTAACAACAGAGCAGATTAATCAATATTAAGTAAAAAAGATCCATTCAATCAACTTTATTCTTGATTCCCAGTTGTAAGTGAAAACTTTTAGAACTGTCAGTCAAATTAAAAAAAATCTACATTTCTAAATTATTAGATAATGCTCACTATATTCCCTCACATTTTTTGAATCTGATCAGCTTTTTTACACTCACTCTTCCCACACCTTCATCATCAGCAGCAGGTTGTATGGAGTTGCCAGGTGTGGTTTAGTTTATAAAGCCTGTTATTAATCAGAGTTTAGTAATTGAAATGAGTTTGGAGTAAATGTTAATGAATATTAGGATTTTTATTTCAATGCTCAGACATTAACTGGCTTTAGTGAGTTGATAATTCACACGATGACATTAAACACCAGTGCACTAGCAGTCTCTGATTTATTTGTTCAGGCTAGCTGTGTTTCAAACCTTCTCCCCAGTTTACGTCATTAATAATTTTTTGTGTCTTTAGTTTTGCATATGAGTTTGTGAGTTTTGCAAATCATTGAATTCTGATTTAATTTACATTTTACAAAGTGCTCCAAATTTTGAGTTTGGGGTAGTAGAAAAAAAAGGAAAAATGCGCAAAACATGGCACCGTGATATTGACCTAATCCTCAGTTTTGGGGGAAATGTAACACATTATCTTGAAATTATTACATATAAGTTTTTGTTGTTTTTTGTAACAAATTCTATGAATGATGAATTGACTTTAAGTACTCAGGTAGTGCTCATCAGCTGTGTGATATGTGAAATGTCTGCAGGAACTTGAATGTGTAATTTTGTCAGATATAGCTTTAACAAATGTTTTTTAAGGAGAAAATTTACTGACAAGACTATGAATATTGTTTTGCAGTTGCTGCAGCAGACTTTGATGATTTAGAGTACTATGACAAACCTTTGGGTAAGTTTTTTTCTTCTATTTCAGCTATAACCATTTCCTATCATTGAATTGATGATAATATTATTGTTTATAACCCATGCCTTATCAGCTAACACAACCTAAAAGAGATTTGTGTTTGTCACTTTTTAAAATTCAATAAATTGTAAAAAAAAAAAAAAATCGGAAGTTGCATCTTGGGTGACCAAACAGATTTTAGATTCCAGGTGGGGCACAGGCCACCTCTTGTACCTCTGCAGTCCAATCAAAATGACCTCAGCCCCTCGCACTCATCAGCTCTCAAATGGAGAATGAGAGGCAACATTATGGATGCAAATGTAGCTCCACTCAGCAGCTGCATGATCAAATATATAGCCTACAGCTTGTGTATAAATGCCACTTTTGTCATTGTTTTTAATGCTAAGAAGATACTTTGGTTTGCCGTGTGCTTCTTACATGATATCGCAGAGAGATTTAGAGTAACATCAGGCTTCAAGAAAAAACAATAATTAGGAAGGGGTGTGATGAAATGAAAAGTAGGCTCACTAAAGAGACAGATTTTATACTTTTTTTTTTTACTTGATAACAGAACATATGACTACAAAATGTTCTTTACTTCAAGTATAAGACATAAAATGCAGTAATTGAATAATTAGGAGAATAATTATTAACATCAACACATAAATAAATATTGTGACCCTTAGCTGCTATGTGCAAAAAACGTGCTTTTCATTCAGTATCTAAAACACATAATAATCATACTTTTTTATTCAACATACTACATGCAAAGTACATTTTTGTGTTGAATTATTACAACCTGGGATATGTCAGTGATTAGCAGAAATAATGATTTTTATGCAGTGTTAATTTTTGCATGTTTTTCACCATATGCCAAATATCTTTAAAATGGCACCATCTAGTGGAGAGTAGTAAAAATAACCAGTTCAAAGGCAAAAGCCCAGAGTGACACCCAGACAATAAAATCTGTTTTATGTCTTGATGAAAGTGAGATTAAAAATTGCAATTTAAATGGGTTTCAATTGCGCATTTTTACTCCTACGTACTGTAGGAGCTGAGCTGGAAATATTGTCTCTAAAATTTTGTTAATGTTAGAACATGATACTTGATTCATTTAATTCTTCATGTGAATGTCAAACAAGTTGGAGTGTTTTGGTGCCTCTGCCCAAAAGTAAAAAAAATTGTTTTCTGAGCATGTTGCAATCATTTATATAGTATAGCTATAGTTAATTAAACTCGAATGTATACGTAGATTTTTTTTTAACCAAAATCTGTGTTTGGGAAAGGGAGTTTGAGTGTTTCCTTTGCATTTGTGACTGTTGCTCTCTGTATGTTCCTCAGCAGCTCCTCAGATGAATGTTCCCCGTTTAAGTCATGCGCACCTTTTTAGTCCTCCTGTCAGATATGCACCTCCTCGTCCAGCTCGCCCTCCACCTCCTGTTCCAAATCCAGTTGTTCACATCACCCAGTTTTTACGTAAAACTGAGAACCAGGCTCTCCCACTGTGTTATAATGTCAATGGAAACATCAATCTTCAACTTCTTCACCATCCAAATGGAGGTCAGTAATGTTTCTGGATGTGCCATCATTATTAATCCTAAAAAAAACATCCTTATCAATGGACCTTTGATATTCCATCCTTTCTTCTCCTCATCAGTTTCTTTGTGTCAGTTATAAATTATTGAACACTGTGTGTCTTTACCTTGTACCTTATTACAAATCAAACAGGTTGATATTGCACCTTTAATTAAAAGTATTTAACATACGTTACAGTTTATGCATTTAAACAAACAATAATGCAGCCTTTACAGCCTGTCTTGATAAAATTTGTGTATAATCAGGGGTTCTTGTTGTTTTGTTAATGCTGTTTAAATCACAGAGAAAGTGAATATAGTATAGTCTTGGTCTTGTCAGTGATTGACTTGTTTGTTCTTGTATGTCATATAGAGACATCAGTGTTACTTTGGGTCTGTTTCACAGCCAGGTAAAACTCCTCAGCATAGCTTTAAAGGAAAGTATCTGTTTCTCCAACACTGTTTCTTTTGCTCTAGGGCTGTTAGTGAACGGTGAGCTCGATGCATCACTGGGAGGATTCAGAAGGATTGCCATCCACACAGCTACTGAAAAGTTTGAGCTTGATGACTTGAGAACCGTTGTACGAGACCCGCAGGGCAGAGCTATCCACCTTCAGGAGGATGAAGTCATTACTCGTGATAGGTGAGTTTACATGGTTATCTCAGGAATAATACTGTGAGGAAACACATAAAATCTTTCTGGCTGCAGCTAGATATTCATCAGACTTCAGCGGTCATGGTGAAAAAGGAAGACTCGCTATTCACTCACCTGAATCGTTGTGAGAGATTGGTTAGGTAACTTAAAAACGTCAGCATGAGATAACCTGTCTTTGGGTGATCCCAGAATGTGCATGCGCCCTGGGGTCCCGACCAACATGAATGCATAAATGCACTTTTAAAAGCTTTTCTCCCTTTTTATAAGAAATTCATGAGTTAAACTAAAATATCGGTTTATGTTTAGTAAGTACGTGTACAAAGTGCTGTTTGAAAATTAAGTGGGTCCCTAATACAAAACAAGAAGTAGGCTGCAGAGGGGGTGCAGACCTGAGCAGTGCAGGTCTTTACACCCTGGAAATGTCTAGAGGGGCTGGTTCTGGGGGTGAGTTTAGGCGATTGAACTCACAACCAACGGCAGCCACCATGACGAGACATGTCCCTTTACATTAATGAAAATCAAGAATTTATCTTTGAAAACTTTGGGAAATAGGAGCATAGCAACAGATGGCATGCACTGATGTCACTTTCAGAGCGCAACAGATTTTAGCTGAGTGGCTCTATGGGGAGTGGATAAAAGAGGGGGCAATATCTACTTAAATTAGGGGTATTTGGACTTGACAAAGATCCAAACCATTTCTTAAAGACACGGTGGACTGTTTACATGATGTATGGTCATATATTGAGTTTTCTGACATCATATGGACCCAATTTTAAGGACACAAAGCAGAGCCTGAAGGCACACATCAGCCTGGTTCATGATTGACAGTGATAGATGTTAACAGTTTCAAAATCGCAAATGTTAAAGACCAACACCAAGAACAGAAGTTTCTGGGCCTTTTTCGTGCCTTTATTGGTTAGAGGAGGACAGTGGCAGTGGATAGACTTGGAAACAGGGACGAGAGTGGGGGAGAGACATGCGACAAAGGGCCTCAGGCTGGATTCGAACCTGGGCTGCCCGTGTACATGGTGCACGCCTTAACCAATCGAATACCGGCGCAGTTTTGAGAATTTTTATCAAGAACTGAATGCTTGTAGTAGCTTCTGTAATTGACCAGGTTCATCTTGTGTCTTTAACACACTTAAACAACTCCAAATATTTCCACAAACATATTCCATCAGCCAAGGGTCTTTACTGACCGTGGTAGCCGACAGCTTTCTCCCAACTGATTTCTGTCTCCAGCTCATCTTTCCATCGGCTGGAACTGCAAAGACTCACTCTGCCTGTGACGTCACATGCATACCCTCTATGGTCATTTTTAAAATTAATACAGACATTTCAGTGCATATTTCTACATATTGGGTCTTTAAAACTGTGTCGAGACACAAATTTTGATTTCACTTTACCTGGAATTCAAACATGAAAAACAAAATTCACAATAAAAGACTAACCAAGATTCAGCTGATTAGGCTGAACAGGGCTTCAACATCAACATTGCTGAAATACACTGTAAAAACACTTAATGATTTCAAAATTGTCCAATTCAATGTAAATTAGCATTTACAGCTGATACTGAGACTATAGGGTCTGTAATAAATGTAAGATAATGTGCTTCCTTTTCTAGTGTGACAGTGATCAGACGGCCCAGAGAAATAGATTTTGTAAGCAGGGACACACGGATCGTCCTCTTGATTCATGAGAAAAGAGGTCTTCGTTTCCTCTGGCCTGTTATCAGACAACAGCCGACAGATGGAAACCTCACAGGGATTTTAGGTGGGTGGATTTGTTGGCTTGATTTGAATACAAAATAATCAACAAATGGTTTCACACTTGTTATTGAGGAAGATATTATTCACCACATGCAAATATGCTGTGGAACATCTCTTATAATGCCAACTTTTCTTTATTTATTTAATTTTTTGTGTTCAGCTCTTGGTCCAGCAGCTTATAAGGTGATGCAGCAAAAACCTCCCTTTGCAAAGCTCAAAATCCAAAACAACGAGATGCTGGCTACTAGGTATGGTTTATTCCGTATTATGATGAAAATCATGTTTGAGAGAAATTTAACCTTCAAGACCTAAGCTGTTTTTAACCAATTTGTCTCACCTGGACTTATTGTCTTTAAAAGCTCCTAAAACATCAACCCTATGGTGCACAGTCAAGCTCTGATAGACAAATATAAGGTCTTTTATGTTGTCATTTGTCATTGCTGCTGACTACAGTATCCCCTCTGCTCCGATGCTGGACTGCTGGCTCGTCACCTCTGAGTTTGCCCTACAGAGGTCCATGGATGGGCTCATGGTTGCACAGATTTAACTTGGGAAAAGTGATGAATTAATGAAAAGGTTGATGTAAAAACATGCTGGACAGCGACTAAACTTAGAGCAATACTTGTAAACTTTCAGTAATCAAACTTGTCCTAGATGTTTGGTTGCCTCACATGAACGTAATGAATAAGAATTAACCTGAAGAACTGGTCGGTGTTTGTTTGGGTACTGTGTGTTAGGATTTATGGTGGGATTTGTTCTACACATCAAAAAGCATATATGATGACATACTCAAGCACTGAACTGTTTATTGTAGATGTTTTCCCTAAATAAGCTGTCAACAACACTAATGATTGCAGTTTAAATAAAATCCTACTGTCTTTAACGTAGCATCTGTTTATGTTTTAGTGCTTTAGGCCCTGGGTTGAAAACCCTAGGAATTTACAGGGAGACACCAACTCGATTTCTCCTCCATCCTTAGTTACAATTTTACTTTTCAGTGCTGGCATCAGCATGCAGCACCTTTCGGATCAAGTCGTCTCTCCAGCACAGGAACAACTGTCGAGCACTGCACGTGTAAACCTGAAAAAGGCTGAGTGACGATAATATGAATAAAGATGCTTAGACACGATCCTTCCATCAGGCAGTTTCAGCAGTAATTTAATTTCTTTTCACAATTATTTCTTTTTGTTGAAAGCATTTGAATTTCCTTTACCACAGGTTCTGCACAAGAAAAAAAAAGATCTCCTTTGTTCTACTTTTCTTTAAAAAGGCAAATTAAAAAGCTAAATAAACAAAAAAAAAGTTGTAAAACAGTCTTTAATATCTTTCTTACATTTTTATACTTCTTGTTTCTTATATTCTGTTATCAAACACTAAAGCATTAGTGCTCATTCACACAAACTAAACACAGTAAATAAAACCAAAAGCATGATCAAAAACAGTCTCCTCCTCCTCAACCTTTGTGTTTATGTTACTGAACTGCATGTTTTACATACACACAATAAACTACCAACACTGACCTTGTGTGTCGCTTTGTCCAGTGTTGCCAACTTAGCGACTTTTTCACTATAGTGGGTTTTCAGACCCCTCTAGACTTTTTTTTTTTTTAATTTGACCAGCGACAAATCTAGCAACTTTTCCTGGCATTGTTGGAGACTTTTTGAGACTCTGACGTGGAAGCACATATTGTTCCTGACCCCTAAATTTCACCAGACATGTGTTCTGTACATCTCTGCTTAAGCAAGGCAACGGACCAGATAGGTTTTAGTTTAAGTCAATGAGAGTGCTTCCACCAGCTCCAGCAGTCTGGAGCCCTCTGCAGCAGATACGCTGGATTTCTATTTCTGCTGGATGTCAGCACTACATCAACAAATTGTCATCATGAGGCTTAGCAGAGCCCGTAGTCAACAGGTCAGAAGGACAAGAGGAAGCGCATTTATCTATCAAGGGTTACCGACCCATGACCCATAGTAGAAGCACAAAAATTCACATGAAAGGACAAAACAAAGACAAATCCAAGCAATTTCATCCTACTCCTGCAGTTCAGAGCAATAGCTTCAGAACAATAGTGTGTTTAAATGTTTTACAGCACTTACAGAGTTTCGTCTCAAACGTTCAGTTGTGTTTCTAACCTGGCACATCAGATGGATGTGTTTCACACATCCATTTCACACATTCATAGACGGCGTTTGGGAAAGGGCAGAGCCTTTGAAAAAAAACTCGGAGGTTGAGTGGATGGACGTTCTGTCTCACATCTTTACGGGCTAATCAGAGCAAAAAAAACATGACGTAGCTGCTACCGCGCTGCGCCCCTACTGACGGTGTAAACACCATAGAGAACTGCATAATGCGAACCATAGCGACTGTAACCATTTCAGTTGACATGTCAGTTTTTGAAAAGAAAACAACTCACTGCTGTTCTTTGTTCTTCTTCTAACGAAGAAATGTCAAGTTCTGATAAAACTGGCACTTTAGCAGCATCCACGCTAATCTCTTCCGCCATAATTGCACCAGCCTCTTGCTGCTGCTTGCATACATTACGACTCCACCACGCCTGAAAGTACTGCCCCTCGACGCTGATTGGTCCTGTCACTTTCTAATTCGACTTTGAAGAAAGTAATAAAAATTGTCTAAAAAAATCCTTTTCTCATTATTCTGGCATTTAGCAAATAGAAATAATTTTGGTAATCCTAATTGACCAAAAACAGGAAAAGTTTAATCTGAATTAATGTTAGATGGTGAGAAAAAAAAGTTTATGTGCCTTTTTATATAGTGTATGTAAACTTCTGGTTTCAACTGTATGTCCTCTTTAAAAAAAAAAAAATCAAACTGACCTGGACACAAATGATATAATTATTATTACTATCAAGTTATTTCTGTGATCATTGTGGGTTTTTCTTTCTTTAACAAGAGGGTACCAACAATTTTACATGTGTGCAAATTGTAAGTCCAGCTGAATGTGCAGTTTTCCAAAGTCTGACTTGCACACCCAAATAATGCAGTTAAGGGTCAGTGTTCTCTTACATTTATTAACCTCGATCTGGCCTTGGTGTTTTGAGCATACTCCACAGTTTCTACGCTGGGCTTTGAGCCAGAAGTCCACCAGGGTAAATGCAGAGCAAACCTGAGGCCACAATTATGTCTGAGGGCCAGTATGGAGAACATTTTTTTTTCATCAAAGTATGGCATACATTTAAAATGTATGAAGCCTAACCCTATGAAGCTGTTAAGTTTCATGTGACTCTTAACCACTTGCCTTTCAAGTGTGAAATTGCCACAATCCATTGCAAGCTAACACTCTGCCACCAGTTTGGCACAAAACACACCATCAGTGTTTTCAAGCATAAAAATGGCTTATTGGTTACTATGATGGTTTGTGTTTCTTATTATTATAAAGTCAATTCCAGAGCCATTTAAACAAATTCTTGAAAGTTCTCACAGGCTAAATATTAGACTTTTTGAGTAAAAAGAGAAACAGTTTGCAGGTAAAATCAGTGAAATACCACTTTAAATCTATCAGTGTTTGCACACTGCCTCAATCTTTGTTTCAAACTAATTTGTTTCAAAGACATGTCTTTCCATGATAACAAACAGATTTTTTCATAAAATCATCTCCAGTGCAAGTATTTTTTCTATATTTTAAACCCCCTGTCTTTGATCTCTTTAGGGCTCGCATTGAAAGATAGGTGTACGACTGCTTTTGCCTGCTGTATCATCTGTTCTTAACCACTTCTCACATTCATCACAGCGCTACTCTCGCACAGAAGCTGCACATACTTGAAGTCAGGGATAATAAATTCATTTTGCTTGACATTAAAACATGTAAATTTACTTAGAATGTTGCCTTTGTTTGCAAGAACAGCTTTTTGTTTGATGCCAAAGTCTGAGCAGTGAGTCTCACTGCTGATGGGAAAGCTCATGGGGGCAATGATACCTCCCATATGTTTGATCATGTTGATTAGCTATCTTTGATTCCTGGCAGTCTGCAGTGTGTATGTGTGGGTGGTAGTGAGTTTTCATAGGGGGGTGAGTTTGTCTTCTGTGTACAAATGAGAGAGAGAGGCAAAAAAGAGATTGGCCTGTTAAAAATCTTATTTGCACACGCTGTCCTCGTCTGTCTGAGTTTAGAAGAGAACTCCAGCTGACTGGCTTGCACTCTGGTCAAAGGCATCATGGTACAAGCTGTGGTGCAACTAGTCCTATTTGGGCTGCTGTCAGCTTTGGTTGCCACGCATGCAAACAAGGTAAGAAACTTGCATACTGTTTAAGAGCTGCAAAGAAGCAGGGTCAAGGAACTTAACCTGGTAAATTAATTCAAATCTGAAGCTTTGGTGTGACTTTTTGGGGGATATGCAGCATTTGTCTTAACTTTGTCTCTGTTAAATACTAGCACTAAAAGGTTTTCAAGCTTTGAAATATGGTTGGCTACATTGATGCTAAAGGGAATTCTTGAAAGATGGCCTTTAAATTCCCTGTCAACAACAAAACTCCATGTGTTTTCGTGTGTGTTAGTGTTTTCAGTGTGTTTGGGTGGGTGACATGACACACCCTCTTTTTGGTTCCAAGTTTCCAAAGGTAAAAAAAGACGCACAGCACAGTCCACACCAGCTCAGCCGCATCATCACCAGAGAGGCTGATACTGACTGCATGCTTTCATTTGTCTTATTTTGTCTAAACAAGTTGCAAAGATTTTTATCAAAGATGAAGAATTTAACCACTGACTCTTCGTAACTGAGCGTCAGCCGGAAACGCAAACATTGTATCTCACTTTGACGAGTGACTCATTATCATCAATACTAAGCATTTGGGAAAAGGCAGAGCCTTTTTAAAAAAAAAAACTCGGAGTGTGGTTGGATGAACATTCTGTCAGATCTTTACGGGCCAATCAGAGCAACAAAACACGTGATGTAGCCACGACCGAGGTGCACTTGCACAGCTACAAATGAATAAAATGGACCAAGGAGACTATAGACAAGTCAGTACACAACTTTTGTCGTTTTTGAAAAGAAAACAACTCACTGCTGTTCTTTGTTCTTCTAACGAAGAAATGTCAAGTTCTGATAAAACTGGCACTTTAGCAGCATCCACGCTAATCTCTTCTGCCATAATTGCACCAGCCTCTTGCTGCTGCTTGCATACATTACGAGTCCGCCACGCCTGAAAGTACTGCCCCTCGACGCTGATTGGTCCTGTCACTTTCTAATTCGACCCAAACGGTTCAGATGGGAGCTTTGCAAAAAAGATTTGCCAGTGAGAAACAAGGAAACAGGGGTATCCATCTACTTTGCAAAGTTACAGGCACATCCAACTTGGAGCAAATAATAAAACAACATTAACGAAACACATAACGACTGTGGTCGTAAAGAAATCAACTGTATTTTGTAAAAGAAAATCAATATTCAATTATGCCAGGCAAATCATTTTTGTATCTTATAACTTAGCATGAGGTTTTATTCATATTTGTCTTTTTTAATCTATTATTTGTCAATCATGGCATGAAAACACACATGTCGACTCCTTTCTTAAGCCCCTTTTACACATGCACTACACTCCTGAAAATATTTGAATAATGCTGAAAAGATGTTTGTGAACACATAAAGGTGCAAATCAAACAGAATTTTCAGCTGCTGTTACTTGTACAGAGTCAAATTCCTGATGCCTGAGGCAGCCTGTGAATGGGTGTGGAAATGCAGCGGTTAATTGTGGTCGGGATTTATTTTGATAAGTTCCCCCTCTTCGTGGATGCTCTATCCAGGTAATACCCTTCATCCGAACCAGACATATTTGATTGTTTCATTCAATTCTTCATCAAAATGCTGCTGGGCTCGCTTGAGGTTGCCTTTTGATGAAGAATTGGATAACTATGACCTGGATAAACGAGAGCCTACACAGACATCTGATTATTTCATGTAGAGA
Source organism: Cheilinus undulatus (assembly GCF_018320785.1). NCBI lineage: Eukaryota > Metazoa > Chordata > Actinopteri > Labriformes > Labridae > Cheilinus > Cheilinus undulatus. Next base: position 31,515,945 of record NC_054867.1, on the reverse strand, counting down.
GCTCACCTCAAAAGCCACAGGTGATAGGACTCACAAGCACAACTCAAAAACAGGGTCAGAGTTCAAAGTCTTTACTGAAGAAGACAAACAAATCCACAGGGTGAGGCGCTTGGGTCAAAACTGAGAATCATACACTAGGGCTGGAACGCTTGACACAAGGAACAAAGACGAACTGGCAAGGAAGGGAGGGAGAACACTGACTAAATACTCAGGAGGGGAAGACAATGAGACGCAGCTGAAAACAATCAAGGTGTGGCAGGCAATCACACAAGCAGGGAGATACATGAGGGCAGGAAGGGGAGGATCTGAAACGAGAGGAAATGTGAGTAACACAAAAATTAAACAGGAAGTAAATACTTAAATAGTAAAAAATGAAAACATAACCTAACGCACAGAGCAGGACACGACAGGGGATACTTAACTGTCCTTCTCAATAATAATCTAAAATGTATGGTTTAATTGAGGACCATGTCTGACTTTTTTTGATGATGATGAAATAAAAGCAAAAGTGAAATGATGTATCTAAAGAAAGTAATGGTAAATAATTTTGACAAAATGAGTCAAATAAGAAAAATCTACAGTATTAACATTTTATACACAAAGATATTAATAACACACTGCATGACAGGGACAGTTTAATTATTTGGATAATTAAATTACAAATATAAATGATTAAATTCAAAACCCAGTGAAAATTTCATATATCTCATGGGTGTCAAAGCAACTCAGATTTTACATAACACAATGAAAAAAATGTGATTTCTAAATTTTAAAGATTAGAGGGAAAAAATGAGCCCAAAACGTCACTCACTCGTTTACACAGTGACACTGCTGGGACTATGCCCCCTTTTAGGGACAAAGTTGGTCCCCATAATGTTAATCATTAATTTCGGTGTAAGGGATAACAGGAAAAACTAGCATCAAGTGAGCAGATAAAAAAGAATCCAGGATGGGGTGTTTTTCTACGTAAACCAATGACATTCTCTGATGCTACCCACCTTTGTTTTCATCATCATCATCAGACCTTTGGCTAGTTTTTCCTCTGTCAGAGGGATCAACAGTCATTTACTGATAGTGAAATGGGTTTCTCGTTTTTGCACAGGATGACTGGGACATCTACAGCTTTCACATCAACTCAACAGTAAGCAGTCGTTATGCAACCACTGTCATCACAAGCCGCGTGGCCAATCGAATGAACGAGTCAAAGGAAGTAGAGTTTCAAGTCCGGATTCCCAAGAATGCCTTCATCAGTAAATTCAGAATGTTCGTAAAGCATTCATGACTCATCAATATTAACAGTTGACATGAATAAAAAATGAATCATTTGTACCAACAAAAGGTTGTGATTGTTCCTCAGGTTTATTGATGGGCAGCCATACGATGGAGTTGTGAAAGCTAAGGAAGCAGCTAAGCAGCAGTACACTGATGCTGTGTCCCGAGGTCAGAGTGCAGGGATTGTCAGGTACATGATCAGTAGATGAGATCCTGCCAGGGGATTTCTACAATGATTTTTGGGTGTCCTTTTTGGTGAGGTAGGAAAAAACAAAGACATTTTTTGTAGCCAAAAAAGTTGACTTTTTCAGACTTTCCTGAAATTTTTGTTTAAAAAATGGACAAAAATGATTTAAAATGATCTGAAGGGCTTGACCTCTGATGGGGTTGTCAGTATGCATTGTGTCATATTAAGGAGTTGTAGGCGCTGGGAACCTCTCCTTTAATGCCATCATCATCTTCTCTGTTGAAGCTCTGTTGGAAGGACTCTTGAGGAATTCAAGACCTCAGTAAATGTAGCAGCTCACAAAAAAGTCACCTTTGAACTTACGTATGAGGAACTACTGAAACGCAAATTGGGCAAGTATGAGCTGCAAATCCACGCTCGACCCATGCAGCCTGTAAAAGACTTCAAGGTATGAATATCTTGTTCATTCATTTATTTACTGATTGATGAGCCAGGGCAACATGACTGGAGTGACATCATACCCTTATCTGTTTTGATTCTCATTACTAGGTGGATGTGCACATAAACGAGGATGCTGGGATCAATTTCTTGGAGGTGAAAGGAGGACTGAGCACCAATGCCATGGCTAATGCCATCACCAAAACACTTGCAGACAAACAGGTATTAATAGAAAGATAACCATCTCTCTCAAACCAAAATTCTACAATTCAACAAAGCGTAATGGCTCCATGATGTTATTAACATTCATTCTGGCTCATTGCAACTGTGGCCTTATTCTTCAAAGGAGGTGGTGAGGGGAAGAGGTTATTTGTGACTGATGGACAGGGGTGTAAAACACTTTTTAAGACAATGACAAAATTCTATGAGCTTCTCTACATTCTTTCTCTAGTTTCAGGCTATTTTTACACCAATTGCAACTGTAAATTAACTTAAATGAAAAAACAAGTGACATTGGTTTGCCCATTACATCAGAGGAAAGCCATTTGAGCAATACAAATTTTCTGCCATTGAAAGTGAGTGTTCATGGTGCAAAGAGCTGTGACTTTGAGGAAAACTATCGAGAGTCCCAATGTCAGGAATCAGCACTAACGTACACTTCCCAGTGCCTTCAACCAGATGATACTGTTTGTACTTACTGAGAAGTGATCTAGTATTTTTTTAAAATCCATTCTAATGAATTCTTAGAATTCTGACAGATGCTGACGGACTGGCACCTCATGTACATTATCTAGTTGATGATTAAATGCTTCAATTAGACTTTTTCATCTAAATGTTTGGAGGGCCAGTGCCAATTATTAACAACTGCTGCTGAGTCTGGCCCTTTTCTTTCTAGATCGTCTCATCTGATGTAGTCCACCAGGTGTCTATGAGATTATTTGCTATATCTTTAAATAGCTGCCAAACTACATTTGGACAAAGCATAAGACAAAGCGTGCTGTCAAAGGCGTATAAAACCTTAACTTCCCTGTTTCCAGGCGTGGCTGTATTTCTACCCAACAGAGGATCAACAGAAATCATGTGACAGCTGTGGAGAGCAAGGTATGAATGGAGATCTGGTCATTGTTTATGACGTCAACAGGGACGCCTCATTTGGAGACATCAAGGTAAATCTCACCTTTAACAAATCTATTAGCAACAGTAGCATTGCAGTTTGTGACCATAATGTTATTTTCTAACCAATCAACCTCTGCTCTTACTTCCACTAGAAATCATCGGGGTACTTTGTTCATCACTTTGCTCCATCTAATCTTGCCCGAATACCAAAAAATGTGATCTTTGTCATTGATCAGAGTGGCTCAATGCGCGGGAGGAAAATACAACAGGTACAGTTTTATGAGAGTCTGAGTTTGTGACAAAATGCAATAGCAAAAGTAAAGGCTTTTTAGTTTAAATGTGAGGCATTTAATGTCTATGACTGAAGATTAAGAAATACACTTTAACTAAGTTTTATAAATTATAATGTAATGCATGATAATCAAAAGTTCATATGTGTGAGTAATGTTTTTCACCAGACCCGGATCGCACTGATTCATATCTTGAATGACCTGGCAGAAGATGACTTCTTTGGTCTGATCACTTTTGATGGCAGCATTTTTCACTGGAAACGAGAACTTGTTCAAGCTAATGAACAAAATGTGGCTAGTGCCAAAACTTTTGCACAGAACATTCAATCCAGTGGAGGTGAGCCTTTTATAATCCTTTATTTAGAGACATACATTTGACAGCAAGATGCTTATATTATTTTATTTTAATTTTGATTGTTTGTTTTCAGCTACTGACATTAACCAAGCTGTTTTGGAAGGAACATCTATGCTAAACAGAAATCCAAGAGAAGGCTCAGCATCTATCCTCATTCTGCTCACAGATGGAGACCCAACCTCAGGTTACAATTACATACACAACCACTCGGATATCTGTACACTCAAGGACTGTACAATGGATAAATCTGAGCTTTATCATTGTTGCAATATAAGCATTCACAATAAGCTAATCACAAAAGTCTACTTCATACTGCAACTTACCCTAAATTCATCACAGAATAGTTGTTTGATTTTCATGCTAAAGGTATTTTTAGTAGCTTTCCAAAGCAGATGAAGCGGGATTTCATGTCTGTTATCAGAAAGATCCATCTTGCAAAGCCCCTATCTGAAAGGATTGTACCAGGTCTGAGAACAGACCTGACCAATCAGCGTCATTTGAAGAGAACAAGGTGGTAGCTACCACCAGGATTTAGTTCTACTGGAAGCTGGTAGGAATGGCTGCCACTTGTGTGTGATTGGCTTTGATGTAGCTATAGTATAGCGGCAGTTTTATCCTAATTGGACCACATTTCTTTATGATAATATGAGCATGGATGTTTCCATTGACAGCTTTACATGAAGGAAAAGATGTTTTGCTCATCTGCTGCCCTGTTTCGGCATGATTTTGCAATAGTTACAAGCGGGGTTTGGATGTACTGTAAGATTGTAAATACAGTAGCAACTGGTGGAGTGATTAGCTCAGTTGTAGCTATAGGATAGCAGCAGTTTTATCAGATCTACCTTACTGAAGAGGAGCAAAGAACCACACTGGAAACTTCTCTTGGTAGGGAAGATGTTTTGCTCTGTTCCCAACCAGCCTTGGCATGAGTTTTATCCACCAACGAACTCCACCGTTTGTAAAGTCCTGCCCTTCCCAAATATTTGGTATGGGAGGTTTCCCTGATTAATGTAAAATAGATTCCATACAATGGATGTATGAAACAGCCTATCTGGCATGTCAGGTTGGAATTTTAGTTCATTTTCAATCTTTGATTAAACTTAACCTTGGTCTTCTGTCTGCAGGTGTGACAAATCTGGAAGTAATTCAGTCAAATGTAAGAGAGGCCATCAATGGTAAATTCCCTCTCTACTGTCTCGGTTTCGGCTTTGATGTCAACTTTGAGTTCCTTGAAAAGATGTCACTGCAGAACAATGGTGTGGCACGGAGGATTTATGAAGAGTCTGATGCTGATTTACAGCTGAAGGTACTTCCAATCACTACTGTAACTCTATTGTAAAGACTGATAAAATACTGTAGTCACTGTGGAAAAACTCAACATTGATGCTGAGTCCAAACTGGATTTCAACAGGGTTTCTATGAAGAGGTGGCCACTCCTTTGCTGACAGATGTGACCATGATTTATGAGGGTGGGGTTAATGTGACCCAGACTAACTTCAGCCAGTACTATAATGGCTCTGAGATTGTTGTGGCGGGTCAAATCACTGACAACAACATTGAAACCTTCACTCCACAAGTTATTGCCATTTCAGTAAGCACTTACCCCCTCCAACCAGCTGTAAATTTGAGCTATCTAAACATTTCAGAGACACTCACATCTGAATTCTTTTGGACAATGACAGAGGAGGACAAGGGTGGTGTTCACGGAAACAAATACTACAGTGGAGTCGACTGGGACAGTGTCTGACAGTAACATCCAGAGGGTCTGGGCCTACCTCACAGTCAAACAGCTTCTAGAGAAAGAGTGAGTGTGATGAAGATTTAATGCATACTGTTGATTAAAATAACAAGGGATAAATACAAATAGAGGGAATAAAGACATTGCTCTGCAACATCTACTTTAACACATGCAATTGTTCAAAGTTAGTTTTGCCTTGTTGAAAACTTTAAGATCGCCTAGGGTTTTATTTCTGCTAATAGCTTATACCACAAAGTACAGCTGCTGTCAAATAACTTCTCAGAGAGAGAGTCACAGACTAATATCTGAGCTATCTCTGCCGCCAGTCTTTTGATTCACAGCACTTGAAGTCATATCTGGTAAGATCAATATTCAGTGTATACTTTCTAGTTACTGACAGAAGACAAACATGGTTTAGGGTTGGAGAAGTTAAAGCTAACCCTAAGCTAACTAAGTCAGCACATCAGTGACTTGTGACCATCTTCCCAGCGTCAATTATTCTACTCCTATAATCTAAGGTCATTTTTAACATAATATTATGTTATGTATAGACATCTAGTCAATTAAATTCTTCAAAACAGCTTGGATATTAGACATAGAACCCAAAGTCACTGTTATTAGTGCAGCTTTTACAGCAAAATGTAAACAAAAATACACAATGACACATTTAACCACACAAAAGTAAAACCCAAAGCAAAATAGGGCTTAGTATTTGCCCCTTTTTTATTTAGGTTGCAAGAGAAATGTACTGTTTATCAAATTTGAAAAGAAATTTAAGTGTCATATTTCATAAAATGATGCCAGTACCTGGATACCTTTACTGTCTTTCTTCTTCTTTTTCTTCATTCATGACATACACACAACTTGTGTCCCAGACTGCAACTCTCTGGTCCTGAGAAGGAGAACGCTAAGAAAGAGGCCTTGGAGCTGTCACTGAAGTACAGCTTTGTGACCCCACTGACATCCATGGTGGTCACCAAGCCTCCAGGGGGGAATGCAGATGTGCTTCATAAACCCAAGGAAGGCGAAACCCCACAAGATCCACGCACCCATTCACAGTATACCATAGCTGGGGGTTTGTCAGTGGCAAGTGGTGCATTAGGTGGATCAGGTGGAGTCCATTCCAGGTTTTTGGGTGAGTAGCACAAATATGAACAAAACAAAAAATACAACAGAAAAAAATGAACTGTCCGTTTGAAGGATTTTTTATTTCTCAAAATTTCTCTCCTAGGCCATACCCAACAGGGCACACACACCTACTTACAGTATCCCATAGCTTTACCAGCTGGGGCAGATTCTTCAAGTGCCTTTTTAGGTGGAGGTTTTGGAGGGGGTTTAAGTTTTCCTGGTGAGAAACACAAATATGAAAAAAGAGCAAACACAATAGAAAAAATCAGTGTCCAAAAAAAGGTTTTTTTTTTCTTTTCTTTTTTTTTTTGTTTTTTTTTGTTTTTAAATTCTCTCTCCTAGGTCATACCCCACAGGGCACACACACCTATTCACAGTACCCTGTAGGCCAGGGTTTACCAACAGGGGGAGCAGCTGCAAGTGGAGGTGGATTTGGTGGAGGCAATACCAGATCTTTTGGTAAGTAACACGAATATAAACAAAACAGCAAACACAACAGAAAAACATTAGTGTTCAAAACTTTTTTTTTTTTTCCACAAAATATGTCTCTTAGGTCATACCCCACAGGGCACACACACCTATTCACAGTACCCTGTAGGCCAGGGTTTACCAACAGGGGGATTAGCTGCAAGTGTAGGTGGACTTGGTGGAGGCAATACCAGGTCTTTTGGTAAGTAACACAAATATAAACACAACCGCAACTACAATAGCAAAACATTAGTGTCCAATTTTTTTTTTTTTTTTTTTTTACTTCCTAAGGTCAAACCCACCAGGCCACACACCCCTATTCACAGTACCCCGTAGCCCAGGGCGTTTTGATGGCTGAGGCAGGTGCTGCAGGAGGTGGATTTGGTGGAGGCAATACCAGATCTTTTGGTAAGTAACACAAATATAAACAAAACAGCAAACACAACAGAAAAACATTAGTGTTCAAAACTTTTTTTTTTTTTTTTCCACAAAATATGTCTCTTAGGTCACAAATATGAAAAAAGAGCAAACACAATAGAAAAAATCAGTGTCCAAAAAAAGTTTTTTTTTTTTTTTTGTTTTTTTAAATTCTCTGTCCTAGGTCATACCCCACAGGGCACACACACCTATTCACAGTATCCTGTAGGCCAGGGTTTACCAACAGGGGGAGCAGCTGCAAGTGGAGGTGGATTTGGTGGAGGCAATACCAGATCTTTTGGTAAGTAACACAAATATAAACAAAAAAGCAAACACAACAGTTAAACATTCGTGTTCAAAAAATTTTTTTTTCCCCAAAATATGTCTCCCAGGTCATACCCCACAGGGCACACACACCTATTCACAGTATCCCATAACCGGGGGTTTGCCAGCAGGGGCAGGTTCTTCAAGTACCTTTTTAGGTAGAGGTTTTGGAGGGGGTGTAAGTTTTCCTGGTAAGTAACATAAATATAACCAAAAGAGCAAACACAGTAGAAAAACATGAGTGTTCAAACTAGGGCTGTCAAAGTTAACCCGTTAAAATCGCGTTAACTCAAATTACTTTTAACGCCACTATTTTTTTGTCGCACGATTAACGCATGTGCGTTCTGTGTGATCCTCGACCCACCCTGTAGTTTGCCACATCAGGAAGTGACGCCGTCGTGATGCGGTACAAGCGAGCAGAAATGGATAAAGGACAGAGACTTTTGAATGACAGGTTCAGCTTTCATATCATGCCAGATAAGGCTAAAGTTATTTTCTCTTACTGTGGACATGAACTGAGTTATCAGGAGTTTGTACTAGTAGGGTCGTAAACACCCCGTACCACTCGCTAGCCGAGCACACCGCTAAAGCAGAGAGCCGCCCCCCTCACCATGCTGGATTGTTTACGCTCAGACAACTGCAAGCAGTGATGGACTCACTATCTGGCATACCGGGCATTTCCTAGTGGGTCGACACACTTTTGGGCCTGTATGATATATTCATATATTTATATCTGCTATGACCCGGCACTACAGCTGTGCTGACCCTTTATATTGACCGTTGACTGGTCTGATCACGTCTCATAAATGTCCGTTTACTCCTGTTCCCATGCCAACTCAGCTCCTGCTTGAAAGTGGAAGTATTCGGACAAAACGAAACTTACTGAAACGATCGACTGGAACAGTAAATAAACCAAGAGGGTCTGGCTGCAGCCCTTGAGCAAACCTCTACGCTGGGGCGTTCGGTTGGAGACCTCTATGCTGGGGCGAAACCTCTATGCTGGGGCGAAACCTCTCTGCTGGGGCGAAACCTCTTCGCTGGGGCATGATGTCATTGCCCAAGCCTACGCTTGGGTGTGCAGCGTGTTAGCTGTTGTTAGCATGACCTAGCTGTTGTTAGCATGACTACAACGCTGTGCTTATGACACATTAGCATAGCCCAGTATGCTGGGGCGAAGCTGGGGCTATATTTGGGCGTGCAGCAACACACCCCAACCCCTACGCTGTACCGTGCAGACGCCGACCCCGTGCAGTAGCAATCGCCGACCCATACGCTATCAAACCCCGACTGGTTCGGTTTAGGCGTTTATATCCGACTGGTTAGGTTTAAGGTCAGCCTGTCGGCAAGCGGATAGAGCTGAAATTTCGTCGTGGGTAATATACGTCATGCCCCTGCGTAAGGGTACGCTGGCTCGGGCAATATACATCACACCCCAGCAGAGATCCGCCGGCTCGGGCAATATATGTCATGCCCCAGCGGTGACGTTTTGCCCCAGCGTAGAGGTCTCCAACCGAATGCCCCAGCGTAGAGGTTTGCCTGAGGGCTGCAGCCAGATGCCTCTCAAATAAATGCCAAATTTATATTAAAAAAAACGATCAAGATGCTGCAAAGGTGTCAAAGACTGCAGTCCCTATAGGAGGGTCTAACGCTGGTGAATATAGGCCTACAGCTGCATCTTGAGGAGGAGGAGGAGACAGAGCAGCAGAGGCTGGTGTGTAACAGGGTGCAGAGGTTACAGGTAAGCCTGAGAGTGAAGAAGCTCTGTAGAGTATCATAATATAAGCTAAAAGGCATTATTAAACTGTGGGTCCCCTTTATTTATGAAAAAAAAATGCTTCAGTAATCTGTAGTGTAATTCTCTGACTGTATTTAGTCTTTTTGTATCATCCTGTTGAGGGATGATTGTGAGTCTTTATTTCCCCCATGTGAGACCAAAATTCTCTGCTTTAGTGTGAAGGATCCAGGAATGATCTTTAAGTGATTTGAACTTCACTGACCATGCTCTTTATGTCAATATGTGATGATTAGATCTGTTATTCTGTGTTAAGCTGCTGAGAACAGAGGAGTTAACTTCTACAAGTCTGTGGTATTATTCAGTAATGTTACATTAAGGTCAGTATCTTCATCTATTGTGGCTTGGTGGGCTTGAGTTTACCATGTTATGCCCTCAGAAGATTTTTAGAGCATTCAGTATCTTTTAGATTAGACTAGAAAATTTTCTGGACATTGTTGTGTTTTTTGGGTTGTTGACATGAACAAAGATTTGCATAAAAAAAGTATTGTTGTCCACTCATGTTGATAAGGGTATTTAAATCTTGAGAAATAGTCCTGTAAGGGGCATTTAGAACAGACAAAAAAGTGTGATCAATTTACGATTAATCGCGAGTTAACTATGGAAATTGTGAGATTAATCGTGATTAAAAATTTTAATCTATTGACAGCCCTTGTTCAAACGTTTTTTGTTTTGTTTTGTTTTGTTTTATTTTGTTTTTTGTTTTTTTTTTTTCAAAAAAAATTTGTGCAGAAAGAAGGTGAGAAAATTCCACATGATTAACCATGAGGTGATGTATTAACACAGAATGAAAGCAGTTACTGCATATTATTACGTATGCCATTAAGATGTTTTGGTGTCTTTAGTTTTGCATCATGGTGATGTTCCACATGCTGTGTTATGGTTGTTGTGCTGTTTGACTGTAAATGGAACTCCTAGATTTGTCTAAGACATTTACATTCACATATTCACACACACTTTTTCAGTCTTTTGTAACAAAAATTGTGCCCCTTGCCTGTCTACAATCCACCCAAGAATAAGAACACCCGCCCCCTGCCCCCCCATTTCTTTCTCCGGCTTTAAGGAAATGTGTGCTGAAACAAGTCATTCTCAGATTTTCGCCTCATGAAGTCTTGTGGGGAGTTAGTACCACCCTAAGGTTAGGTTGGCCCTCCCCGCCTGGAAGAAAGTTCCGCCCTCCTCTCCTGAGAGCCACATTCATTAAGCCACATCCATTAAGCCACATCCATTTCCAGAAATGGGCGTAGTCAGGGTCAGAGTCAGATGGCTCAGTCACATTTAAAGCCACAGACAGAAACAGCTTGTTCTGAGCAGGGCTGAAACAGGAGTTTTTAGACAGGCAAAAATCCAATACTGGAGTGGGATTTTCAGCAACCAACTTCACAGACATGTTTTGGGGACTTCTGAGACCAAACTAAACTTGTCTTAAAGGGGGAAAATATGTGACCTGCAAGTTATCACCTGGCTTTATGGATACATACAATTGGGTATCATCAGAATAACAAAGAAAATCTATGGCATGGTTTCTCATAATGTCACCTCTAGGAAGCATTTAAAGAGTGAGAAGCACAGGACCCTGAACACCATAGCTCACTTAATGTGAGTAGAATGCTTGGTATTTCACTGAGTCATTCCTCTGTCGTTCCCTGTACTCCCTCAATCACTCTGCCCCACTTTTTCTTTTTTTTTCAAGGAATTTTATGTTTTATCTCTCCCTGGAAAATTCCATAAAAAATAGAAATAAGAATTATCTATATGTTTGAAAAAATGTAATTCTTTGGTCTAAAAGTAATTGACATCAAATCAATACATTTGTCATTTCTGAAACAATCAGCTGTAACTTTACTCTATGTTTCGGTAATGACCGTTTCGGTAGTGACAATTTTTGCTGATTCTTGTCAAAACTCAGCAATACTAGGCTAAAATGGCTAGCAGCAAAATAGCTATCTATCAAAAAAGCTAAACATTTATTTTGTTGCAGAAATGTGTTCGGTAGTGACAGTCTTAAAAAATACATTTGATTTGTCAGACTTTGCAACACAATAACTTAAAAACAGCACTACTTCTGTATTTACCAAGTGGCTTTTAGAGAGAGGAAGTCTGTCTTTATTGTTGGTAAAATTTTGGTGCTTGTAGCTGAAAACAGGCGTCCCCTATGGACCCTAACTCATCTTGTTTTGGTAGTGACATGAAAACATGGGACAGTTTTTTAAAACTCATATTTTCTAAAAACCACAAAATCAATTTGAACAGTTCAACTTACCTTGAAAATTTAAAAAGGATATATAAATAAACCCATTTGAAAAAAAAAAATTATATAATATTTATTCACTGAAATGTAGGCGTTAATGTATGGGACAGCCACTTCCCAGTTAAAAATCACATAAAAAGAGAATTTTATATATTTATTTTAATGCTGTCTGAACTAATGTATTTGTATTGAACAGATCATAGCATGATATTAATGAACATCAAGGGGGTGGATGTCTAATTGCTTTCTAAAAGTGTTTTTTAGTAGAGGACTGCAATTTAAACCAGTTGGGTAGAATTGCCCATATCCCAATTGAAATTCAGAATTTTCAGTAGAAGATTTGAATTTTTTCTGTGAATGCATATTAGTTTCAAATACCAGTTATCAGTTTATGAGCAATAAATAATTGGTATTGGTATTTCTATCAAATTAACTATGTGGCTGCATAAAATTATTCAAAGAGAGTACATGTTATGACAAAAAAGTAAAGACTAAAATGTAAGGACTTTATATTGACTACAACTGGACTTAAATGTTTTTGGTTCTTTGTCAACTAAAGCAAAACTAAAACTCTAAAGAGTGAAAATTACAAAAAAAGTGACTAAAAGTAAACTGATTTTCAAGCTACAGACTAATACTAAAATGAACAACAGCTGCCAGAATTAACACTGGGTGAAACACCATACCATTTATCTTTGTCAACACATAAATTAATATCTTAAAATAAAACTGTGCTCCCACTCGTTGAGAGCACGGGGGTATCATAACTGAGATGTTCTTGCCAGTTACATTGGGGGGGGGGGGGGTTGCTTGAGATAAACAGGCAGTAGTATCCTGAGAGTACTGCCTCTAACATTTCATCAATGTGAAACATAATACTTCATTTGTTAAATCCTTTGAGAAAATGTCAAACAAATTAGACAGTGGCACCTCTGCCAGAAAAAAAAACAAAACAAAACAAAAAACCCATTATTGTTTTTATTTGTCACAGCCAGAGGAGAGTCCATGTTACAGTAGTTTTTGAGGTATAGCTATATTTACAGGTACATCTCAAAAAATTAGAATATCATGAAAAAGTTCAATATTTTTTGTCACTCATTTCAGAAAGTGAAACCCATATATTATATGGACTTATTACACATAGAGTGAAATATTTCAAGCCTTTTTTTCTTGAAATGTTGATGTACGTGGCTTACAGAAGTGGAAACTCAAAATTCAGTGTCTCAGAAAATTAGAATATTACATAAGATAATGAAAAAAAGGATATTTTAAACAGAAATGTACCTGTATTTTGCCTCAGTTAATTAAGCCTGAATATCTTTTCATTATATTAAATAATCTGTTTTTAGAAAGGGAAGATTTTTTGTTCTCCATACTGAGTGTTTCTTTTGGCTGTGTTACTCTCTATATGTTCCTCAGCAGCTCCTGTTTTCCCCCCATTCAGGTATTATTCGCCCTGACAGTCCTGTCCTAAATGCACCTGCTCGCCCAGCCACCCCCCCACCTCTTGTTCCAAATCCAGCTCTTCATGTCACCCAGTTTTTACATAAAACTGAGAACCAGGCCCTCCCACTGTGTTATAACGTCATTGGAAACATCAATTTGAAACTTCTTCACAATCCCAATGCAGGTCAGTAATGTTTCTGGATGTGCCATCATTATTAATCCTAAAAAACAGTGTAATCAGTGAAACTTTGATATTTCAGCCTTTCTTTCTCCTCAACGGTTTCTTCTCTGTCAGTTATAAATTATTGAAAACTGTGTGTCTTTATCCTTTACTTTATTACAAATCAAACAGGTATATTGTGCCTTTTTAATTCACTAAATTTATGTAAAGGTTATGCATTTAAACAAATAATAATGCAGTGGATCCCAGCCTTTACAGCTGATCTTTATACAGTCTATAGAACAAAACAACAAGACGGTTTGGTCTGATCCAGTTCAGTTTGATCCAGTACAAACTAATTGTGAAATCCAAATAACTTTTTGCTTTAACTAAAATGAAAAAGTGGAAAACAAGATGGACAAATAATAGTCCAAGTGTCTTTGAGTTTATTGATAAAAGAGACCTCTCTGTTTAATATCAAACCATTTCAATACGTTGCGGTTGTTAACCCATGAAATAAAACTAGCTGTTGATACCATGATAACTGAAGACTTCCCCAAGTTTAAACTAATGAAAGTGTTCAGGTCTATTTGTGCTATGTCTAGTATTAGCATCTTAGCTAAACTTCAGCTCTGCCATCTCAACTGGTGAGATTTACGTGCTGCTGTTGTACTGAATCATCTTTCTCCAAAGCGTGCAGATATGCAGACATTTCAAAAGTTATCCTTCCTTCATAGTAAGGTCACATGACTTGTTTAAAGGTAAAAGGTCACCGCAGGTCACGCAACAAGCAGCAGAGCCTCAGATCCCTAACGTTAAAACTGATTCATGCTACATTTTTATCAATCTGGCTCCATGAACCAATGCACTCAGACCTTTGACATTAAGATCGGTTAACCAGTCCAGATAGGATTAGCTTTACACCACTAGCAAATAAAGCATAGTTTTAGTCTTGTCACTGAAAGACTTATATGCTCTTGTATGTCATATAGAGGCATCAGTGTTATTACCACCGCCAAGAAGGATATGTGATCGGCAGGGTTTGTTAGTTTGTTTGTTAGCAACATAACTCAAAAAGTTAAGGATGGATTTTGATGAAATTTTCAGGAAATATCAGAAATGGCATAAGGAAGAACTGATTAGATTTTGGGAGTGATCTGGATCACCGTCTGGATCCAGGAATTTTTTAAAGGATTCTTCCCTATTGGGAGATAGGGCTAAAGGCGGAGGTCTGCACTCTCCGAGTGCTTTTCTAGTTCTGGGTCTGTTTCATAACCAGTTAAAAACGCCTCATAGTAGCTTTAAGGAAAGTATCTGTTTCTCCAACACCGTTTCTTTTGCTCTAGGGCTGTTAGTGAACGGTGAGCTCGATGCATTACTGGGAGGATTCAGAAGGATTGCCATCTACACAACTAATGCAAAATTTGAGCTTGATGGCTTGAGAATCGTTGTACGAGACCCGCAGGGCACAGCTATCCATCTTCAGGAGAATGAAATCATTACTCGTGATGGGTGAGTTTGCATTGTTATCACAGGAATAATACTGTGAGGAAACACACCTTCTGTGTGCACAATCAAGCTTTCATGTGTGGCAGTTTTTGCAGGGCTTCTTTTAGAAATGTACATTTTTACTCTTTTTAACACCCCACTACCACTAGGAGTGTGTATTGGCAAGAATCTGGCAATACAATATGTAATTGCGATACAGGAGTGCCAGTAAATACTGATATATTGCGATACATTGTAACATTTTTTTAAATTGTGTACATGCACATTTTAAATATATATATATAAGTTATTCATTAATAAAACTGACACAGCATTTTAAAATATCGATACAGTATCGCACAGCAAAATATCGCAATATTGTAGTGCAGGGGTCGGCAACTAAGTTTGGCCTCAGGCCAAATTTTTTTATGACCAACTCAATGGCGGGCCAAAAATATATCTTCATTAGGCAAAACCTGTCTTTCCTACTAAAAAGATACTTTTTTTTTCTCATCTATCATCTCATTATAATTGTACAAAAACATAATTTAGTAAGGTTATTTATTTAAAATCAATGAATTTGCTACAGGCTGTTATTATTTATTTATTTGATCTTTGAGTCAAGCTTGTTATTTGTTTTACTCAATGAAATAGATTTTGCACTTTGTCTGTTACAGTGGCACACAAAGAGCGATTTTTCTTCTTTTCTCCTTTTTCTCAGTGCGCACATGTGCCAGTTAAGTTCCTACCTCAAGCCAGTGTGTGTCTGAAGTCAAGGAGATGCTGCTTTATTTTATTTTATCATATTTTGTCATGACTTTCGAATTAATGTTGTGAAATTTGTGTGGAATTGTTGTTCTTGTGATAGCATATATATATATATATATATATATATATATATATATATATATATATATATATATATTAATCTGTTTTTTAATCAATGTCACCTAGTGGGCCAGGTATTATTGGCAGTGGGCCAATTTTTAGCCCACAGGCCACTAGTTGCCTACCACTGATGTAAATTGACAGATCACATAATATCACCCTGTTCTGGTATTAGTATGAATGGTCCAAGGTAGTTTCATTACATAACTGCTGCAAAAAAAGACTGTTAAAACAACTTGTGTTTTCAAAGTAGTTTTGTTCAATGTAAATAAGCATTTACAGCTGATACTTAGACCAAAGTGCTTTTAATAAATGTAAGATAATATGCTTTCTTTTCTAGTGTGACAGTGATCAGACGGCCAAAAGAAATAGATTTTGTTTGCAGAGACACACGGATCGTCCTCTTGATTCATGAGAAAAGCGGTCTTCGTTTCCTCTGGCCTGTTATCAGACAACAGCTGACAGATGGAAACCTCACAGGGATTTTAGGTGGGTGGATTTGTTTGCTTGATTCCATATCAGCTAAACGAAATAATCGACCATTTTTTTTTGCACTTGTTATTGAGGAAGATGTTATTCACTTAATAGAAAAAAGTTGTGGCGTCTCTTTAACTACCACCTTTTCTATTTTTATTGAATTTGTCCCTCTCTGTGTTCAGCTCTTAATCCAGCAGCTTATGAGGTGATGCAGCAAAACCCTCTCTATGCAAATCTCAAAATCCAAAACAACGAAATGCTGGCTGCTAGGTATGGTTTATTACATATTATGGTGAAAAATCATGTTTGAAAGTTATTCAACCCTTCAAGCCATACGCTTTTTTTGAACCATTTTGTCTTGCCTGGATTTATTGTCTTAAAAAGCTCATAGAAACATCAACCCTGTGGTGCACAGTCAAGCTCTGATGGACAAATATAAGCTCATTTATGTTATCATTTGCAGATCCACTGCCACTGACTACAGTATCCCCTCTGCTCCAATGCTGGACTGCTGGCTCGTCACCTCTGAGTTTGCCCTGCAGAGGTCCATTTATGGGTTCCTCGTTCCACATATTTAACTCGGGAAAGGTGATGAATCTTTGAAAAGGTTGATGTAAAAACACGTTGGACAGTGACTCACCATGGAACAATACTTTGAAACTTTCAGTTATAAAACTTATCCCAGATCTTTGGTTGCCTCATATGAACTTAATGAATAAATATTAATCTAAAGAACTGGTCGGTGTTTGGTTATTGTGTGGTAGGATTTATGGTGGGATTTGTTCAACAGATAAACAAGCAAATACACTGAAAGAAAGGCAATTGGCAGGTCTTTGAATTGACTAAGATTAAACGAGTTTATGTAACACAATAAAATCACATTCCTTATGTGATCATAGTTTAATCACGTAGATGTAGCATGTTAAAGAAGAATGTATAAGTTACGTATGTGTTTTGAGTTGACTGAAAGTGATTTAATAAAAAAAGAAAAGCAATATAAAACAAGTTTGGCCAACACCGAAAATGACATAGCCAATTTACTGACTGCCAGGACATGCCATTGGACAATTCTGTGTGGTGGGTTGTGGTAAATAAAGGGGCACACCCTTTATCAGGATTCGTTAACCGCGAAAGTCATGGAACATTCTGGAATCACACAAGCTCCCTTTCCAAACTGAATAACTGAAAAAGTAAGAAATAAAAATATTTTTCTGCACTTGTTTTGTTATTGCCTCTAGTGATGCACAGTTTGAAACAAATTTATGGTTTCTGTATGCACCTGATCTACTGTGAAGAGAAGTTTATATTGGGTTTATAAATGTCTTTGCAGTCATTGATCTGTCCTGAAGATGCTTTTAAAAGCATAATTGTAGCAAAATGACAATGTGTATTTGGTATCCACTGCATCTTATGTGAAACTTGCAGTATTTCTGTTAAGCAGTCACTCTTACAGTAGTAGTGCTTTACTGTTTTGTTAAAAATTCACTGCTGTTGATGGGGGGTTTACAGTTTTGAGCTTCAACACTGAAAGCAGAGCAACTGCACTGAGAATACTTACCCTGTTGGGTAAATTATGTCTTTCTGGCCAAGTTTTAAAACTCAATACAGAAAAAAGCTAAGTCCATAAATTGTCTGACTCTTTGCCTGTTTTTGTTAATGAACATTATTCTATCTGTCGTGGTTTTGCAGTTTCAATTTTATTTTGTTGACTTGCGGTTTGACCATTTCCTATGTGGGGTTTCTGTTCTCTCTTAACAGAGACTGGGCGTCCTCACCTGCACTGATTCTCCCAGCTCCTGTGCACCTGTCATTAATCGCTGCAATCCCCACCCTGCTCTTAACTCTGCTCCCTGCCTCCACCAGGGCTTGATGAGTCCCGCTCTCTCAGTGGTATCGGCCGACTCTTACTGCCTAAGTGTTACTCTGAGTAATTCTCTGGTGATTGTTACTACGTGTGTTTTCCCTGAGACTAATCCTGCCTTCTCCTCGGTCTTTTCCAGCACCTCCATGAGCCATCAGTGCTAGCCCAATCTCTGCCACGCTGCTGCACTCTCACACCAGATTCACTCACAGCCTCTCTCGCCCTCACCTCACGTCTTGAGCCCTCTCACCGCTGGATTCTCCTCACTCCCCGGACCCTGGATTCCCCCCTCCCTCCACTGCCTGTTTCCCCTATAATAAATCCATTTAACTGCTTCACGTTGTCTGGTTCTGCATTCTGGGTTCAACATTAAAACCACGATCATCAGATCATCACACTATCATTGTTTAATATTTGTGATTTTACATTTTTTAACATAAAAGTTCCTATAATAAATTTAGGCAGATCTAAATTTAATTATCAAGTTAGATCTACATTCCTTACTCTTGTAGCAGAGACATAATACAGTTGCTTTGAAGTAACATAATACTTTTGCATATTATCAACATGATAAAATTAAGTTGACGTTCCATATGAAAATCAAACATCCTGGACTTAATGAAATAACATTATTAAACAACTGATTGGAGAAATAGTAACTTAAAAATAATATGCTGATTCAATATGATTTTTTTTAAACAGTCTAATCTGATTGAAACATTTTGGTCTAAAGAGTAATAGTTAGGTTGGGATAAAGAGGAAAAGGATGTCGGATCTACAAATTTTGATTGTGTGGGACCGATGTACACATTAAAATTAAGTAGATTCAGAGAACTTTTTCTTTCAGTGTAGGATGACATACTCAAGCACTGAACTGTTTACTGTGGATGTTTTTTCTAAATAAACTAATGATTACAGTTTAAATAAAATCCTACTGTCTTTAACGTAGCATCTGTGCTTCAGGCCTTGAGAGAAAAACCCCTCCAACGTTGCATGCACTGTTGCAACCATGATGTAGACATAAATGAAAAAAATGAGTTTCTTTTATATTGATGCTCAGTAATTTTGTAAATAATTGAAGTTAAAGAAAGAAAACTTACAGCTGGCCGTCCCATGAATTTTGACGATTTCTCATCCATGTTTAGTTACAGTTTTCCCTCTCAGTGCTATCATCAGCGGACAGTATCTTTCAGATCAAGTCGTTTCTCCAGCACAGGAACAACTGGCGGGTGCAAACATTTGAATCGCACATTTATGAATCAATTTTTGTTCAGTCCACCCTGTGGTTATTAAAAAGATTTTAACTTTTAAACCATTTTTGTTGGTGCTTAAATCATTAAGAGTGCAGTGGGGGGATTTCTTAAGGGCTAAATGTTGAGCTAATGATGACTGAAGTGGGAAAGGTGCTACCCAATCAGAATGCAACCAAAGGAATACAAACAGTACTAATTATTGAAAATGTCTTAAACAATAAGAGGTCAAACTGTATATGTTAAATTTTGGTTTGCCATTCTGAATTCTACTGTTTTGATCGCATTTGCATGAATAAAAAATAAATAAATCTAATAAAAATGTGTTAGTTGTCTTCACAGGGATTTCTGCCCAGAAAAAAAAGGTAAAAATTACACAATGCTTTTGCTCTCATGTATGACTTTCTTTTTACTTGCAAGGCCTGACATTGGAAGTGACCTACTAGACAACACCAAGAGAAATTTTTACATAGCATTTTTCAATGTTGAATAATTGTAATAGTTTAGTCAGAAAGTAGGCTACTCACACATTGTATCACCAAACCAGAGAGAGTTGTAAATATTATTCAAATAATAATATTGAAAAGGTATGACACAAATATCTTTCAAAACATTTACAGAATATAATTACATAGGCCAGAAGCATCTTCATTTCTGTTTTGAAAATACAAACTGTAAAGGAAACTATAGAGGCTAAAAGTAAGACCTGGACTTTTGTTGTGTTAATATTTGTATGTGGGAGAAAAAATGTATATATACACATTTCATGATTTTTAAATCTTTGAATGATAAAAGACAAGAAAATGTCATACATCGCAAAAAAGCCCCTCAAAAAAGTAAGGGTCTGAAGCTTACTTTTGTTGGAAAGCCCATTGATGAATGTGCATCTCATGTTTTCTTTTACAACAATGCCACATCTTTGATCTGTCAAGAACATATAGGCCTATGTTTTCTGTAGGGTCTCTGAAGTGGTTATTTGATGACGGAAAGGGAACTTTTAATCCATGGTCCCAGACTTTTTAAGTGCCATTTTAAAATTCAGCTTTCAGCTTTTTAAATAGCCTAGTCTCTTCACAACTAAACATTGATTGTGTAACTTTATTAATGAAGGCAAGCCAGACAGCACAAAGGAAAATGCAACTGAAAGTAGTCTTCAAATGAGAAGCCTTTTTCAGAAAACCTGACACTGACTCTGTGGCACCACTTTTAATGTGTCCAATAACTTAAGAAGACATCAAAGATAATGCATGGCTTAAAAACGACATCCAAAATGTGCATTGACCCCCTGAACAGAATATATGTCACCCCTAAGCACCTTTATGGGCTTCTATTTCTGATACAAGTCATAAAATCAACCACCACACCAGTAATGGAATGTGAAGTGGACTACTGCCAGCACCTGATGAAGATTGGAGCAGCATCAGGAAACCCTGGCAAAGAGTGCATACATCTGGAGAGGACACAGCAGGCAGATCCTTACAGCCCACCTGCCAATCTGACTCTAAATTCTTTGAAGGACATGCAGGAGAAAGGACTAATTTCAAAGGTCTGGGCAGAAAAATGTGAAGAGTTGTACAAAAGTGCCCTCAACAATGGCATAGACACCGTTTATCCCATATTCTGTGGTGATAAAGGCTACTCGGAGAGCCGGGTATTCTTTTCAGTTTACACAAACATGAAAGACAACTGGTGTAAATTTTGCCGGACTATTGTCACTTTTGACTCTGTGTCCAGAAAGTGGGACTGCCCATGTAGAGGGTCTAGGCGTTCCCATCACCATATGCTAGCCATGTGGTGGATTTTTCAAGAGTCTCCACGTCTTCTACCAAATCCAGATGTGCAAACAAATGACATAAATGACATTGATGACCTGGAGACAGAACTGCATGACCGTGGCTGAGCTATCTTCATATTCTGACAATGACAGGAAAGTATCTATAATGACTGAATATTTGTATATGAAGAAGGAAATTCCACCCCCACGTGACATTCTGGTGGAGTTGAGAAGTAGGGAGAGGGATCCACCAATCTGCTGTGTCCCGGAGGAAACAATGTGCCTTTATTGCCCAGGACCTACACCTCCAGATCCCTTGCAGGCAGACATAGTAACCAATCAGTCAACAGTGTATGATTACACATATATTAAAAAAGGCAAGTTATGTTACAAAAGGTTCATGTTTTAATTTTTTTTTCCATACAAATGGATCGACATATGACATTTTTCAGTTCATTATATTCTATGCACTTTTTAAAAATTATATTTCATATCATCTACAGGTGTATCTGTTGCCATCAAACAGTGCCCTGTCAAGTATTGCAAGCAAACCCATTAGTATTGATGTCATCTACCAGGACTTTGAACCTGTATTTCATGAGAATAACGTCATATAACATGACTAACCATGAAATGCGCCACGAATGACTTTAGCATGCCGAGAATGACACACAGCTGTGTGTCACAGCACAAATTCGTTGTCAGGCTGTGGCAAAAAAAATCAAAAGGGGAACCCAAGTGCAGATAAAACAAACCAAATTTAATCAACTACAGGGAGAAACACAGAACCTAAATATACATGGAGTGATTGCAGACAGAGAGACAGGTGTGACTAATGAGGCCCAGGTGAAACTAGTGAGGGCAGCGGTGCTACCAGGGATTTTGGGCCCCATGAAAAGAAGTCTTACTGGGCCCCCCACAGCCGGTTGTTAGGCTGGCGGAAAATTTTGATACTGTTTTACAATAAACAATTTTAATGATATTTTTGACTATTATTCCCATATTTGTGAAAAGAACTACATGGTAGTTACTTGGTAGGGGAAGCACTGGAAAATACAATGAAATTCATTTAGTTTCAGTTATTTGCTGTAAGATTGATACTCTAAATTCCAAAACCCATCTCCTTCTTTAAATACTTGACCATAGAATTCTCTTAAGATTAATTACCTGAAAATACAAAACTTAAATACAAAATAACCTCTTCCATTAAAATGAAATGCAATTATAATCTGTGGAGAAACAAATAAAATCTCAGCTAAAAACATCACCAAAAACAAAACGGCGAAAAGGCAATTGCCTTTAATGATTTATTGTACTTTGAACATTAACATCTATAGAACAAGATGCAACAAGCAAACAATAAAAATACATAAAATAGATAATAATAATGATAATGAATAAAATCAGCAGCAGATGTTAAACTAAGTAAAGTAGGCTCACATTATATAAATTTAGTATTTCCTATAATGTCATACCATTTGTAATAGCATCATAATCACCATTTCAGGTGGCCTAACCATTTTGTTTTACTTAATGGTGTTTTCAGTGATTTGACCAAAAATAACAGAGGAAAATCTGATTTTACTACCAATACTCTACTGCTCACTGTCTCCCTCTTGTAGCCCCACATGCAGGTCTAATTTATCTCTAAAACTGTAGACTCCCAGGTGTTGGCATTAGATTTGTGGTGAAAAATACATATATGAGGCTATATGGTTGTTGCTATTTAATCTTCTGATTTCCAGAAAATGTAAACATTTCTCTGATTGGATTGAAAGCAGTCACCCAGTCTGCACGCACTAGAAATGTTCTCTGTTCCTGCAAAGCAGGGGGCTGACCATCCCAAACTACTGACCAAACATTATATTTCAGAGATAGCTGATGCTTTTTAAACCATTAAAATCGTTCTGAAATAAATACAGACTATAGACTTTATTATTTCAGAATGATTTTTTATTCCTTAATGTTTTTTCTCCAAAATAATCGATTTATTTAACACACAGGTGCTCACTTCCTTCCTTGGGGGGTACTTGAGCTTGCTCAGGTGGGGCAGGGGGGATTGACAGATAGCTGCTGCTGCTCTTGACGTGTCTGTTCGGAACATGAGTCATTTTTTGACTGATTGAATATGAGCAGAGCAGCTTGCTAAACGTTTGCCTGCATTGATTATTTAACTAAAACGACAGTGAAATATATAAATCCTGAGTTTTCTTCAGAAATATGAGCTTATATGGGGAGAAAAGTGAGCTAGCTTATAAAGTATGTACAAAGTTAGGAATAGGCAACAGGCTAATGTTCCAGAACTTTCCATCACATGAACCACTAATGGACCCACCTTGCCTGTGAAAGAACGGGGTGACATACTGTCGAACCTCCACTTCTTTTTCCTGTCTGAGCTTTTTTCTTGTCTTTTTTTTACTCCCTGACTTATGAGGCATCCTGTCGTCTCCGCCTCCACTCGCTGTCTGTGAAAAGTTAGCGCTCTGCAAGCTGCCTCACGTAGCAGGTGGACTTAACCTTTTTATGTAAATAGAGAGGGAAGGCGGGCATTGAGAAATTTTTCCAAAACAAATAAACTTAGTGTTACCAATACATTGTAAATAAAATATATGTGTGATTGTATGTTTATTACTGAGTG
Source organism: Cheilinus undulatus (assembly GCF_018320785.1). Lineage (NCBI taxonomy): Eukaryota > Metazoa > Chordata > Actinopteri > Labriformes > Labridae > Cheilinus > Cheilinus undulatus. The sequence continues at coordinate 31,492,187 of NC_054867.1, read as the reverse complement.
TCATATTATTTTTTTAGTATTATAATTGTATTAGGGGCCTCTCTGGGCCCCTGTCATTCATGGACCCCTAGACACAAATTCAGTGTGGCGTGGCAGGCTGCAGTAACCTGACACGCCGGATGAATGTGTTTCACACATCCATCTGGAAAACCTCTCACACACAGCATTTGGGAGAGGGCAGAGGCTTTGAAAAAAAAACTCGGGTGATTGGATGAACATTCTGTCACATCTCTACGGGTCAATCAGAGCAACAAAACACATGATGTAGCCACTATTAAGGAGTAAACTCCATACAGAACTGCATAACTTGAACCATGGCCACTGTAGACATGTCAGTTCACGACTTTTGTCATTTTTGAAAAGAAAACAACTCAATGCTGTTCTTTGTTCTTCTTTTAATGAAGAAATATCATCAACTTCTGATAAAACGGATGCTTTAGCAGCATCCACACTAATGTCTTCCGCCATATCTGCACCAGACTCTTGTTGCTGCTTGCTTATGTCATGACAAGCTCGAAATGCCCAAAAGTACTGCCCCTTGTCGCTGGTTGGTCCTGTCACTTTCTAACCGGGCCCAAATGATTCAGAAGGGAGCTTTGCAAGATGGAATCGCCAGTGAGAAACACAAAAATGGATGTATCTATCTGCTTTACAAGGTTAAGGCCACGACAGGTATGTAAAGCATTCCCGTAAATGGACCTTATGATCAATTCAATCATTTAATTACATCACGTTATTGCACTAACATTGTAAATAAAGAAAAAAAAATCCACGCTGACATCATCAAGTGTTGCAAGCAAACCCCTTAGTATTGATGTCATCTGCCAGGACTTGCCCTGTATTTCACAAGAATGACATCATGTAACATGACTAGCCATGAAATGTGCCAGAAATGACTGTAGCATACTGTGAATGACGTGTGCCACAACCGTGTGTCACGGCACAAATTCGTAGGCCACGGCTCAAAGGCCATGTACTGCGACACAAATTCTGCGTGCCGTGGCACATGTCATGTGCCGTGTTTCAAACTCAGCCCTACTGAGTGTTTGACCAAGTCACTGATAGAGTTCTGACTGAGGAGTAAATAAATTGCACTTTATTGCTAAGGGTTAGCTTGTCCTAGTGAGACAGCTAGTCTTCATCTGCCTGTCAATAAAAATGGAAAAGGCATCGAGATGGTCCATAACTTTCAGATATGAAATGACCACAAGCAACTGCAAACTCACATTCTGCCACCAGTTTTGCACCGTGTAGAAAACACAGTCACTGTGTGCAAACAAAAAAATGGTCTGCTAAGCGTCATGACTTTTTTAAAAATTATCTTTAAATTGATTTCCAGAGCCATTGAAAAAAAAATTCTTGAATGTTTGACTTCTTGAGGAAAGAGAAACAAATTTGCAGGTGAAATCAGTAAAGTGCCACTTTAAATCCTTCCACGTTTGCATAATGCCACAATCTTTATTCAGACAAATTTGTTTGAAAGACGTGTCTTTCCATGATAAATATATTTTTTAATCTCCAGTGAAAGTATAGTATAGGGGTGTAAAGGTACGTGTATTCGTACCATATCAGTTTGGTATGGGCCTCTCAGTATGGTACAGACGTGCACCGAACGGATACATGTGGAACGAAGCTCATACACAGACAGAAAACCAACTCACTTCCACACTAGCCTGGCAACCACACATCCACAGCAAACGACAGAAACAGCCTAAATATCCCCAGATAAAAGTGTCCTGTTTAGGAACACTTTGTTTCCCAGTAAAATACAACAGCGGACAAAGACAACACCAGTAGCGCTGGTAGACATTATTCAGCATGTGTGTCGCTGACAGCAAGTCATCCAGCGGATCAATCAAAGCATTTGAAAAGGTACCCCTCTAACAAGAACGTCACCGTAACGAGGATGAACAAGATTCTCAACAGCTGGTTATGAATTTTTTTTTTAATCATAACAATGGTGCTCTGATTTTGTGAATCAAATGAATTTTAAATGCGGTACCTTCAACTGTCAGCCTCGGAGGAGGGGGAGAGGGGACTCTATCATGTCTGCAGCTGCGTCATAGGTAAAGTTATCCTCAGATTTCACGCAGCTCTAACCTCTTTATACACCATGATGGGCTGTGAAAAGTTCCCCCAAACTTTGTAGTAGGTCCCATTGGTTAAAAAAGTAATCCAGTGCTGAAGTCTGTGTTGAAATCAGCAGGATAGACGTTAATTAGCATACTTAACAAGCTAACTTATGGTTGTATGATGATGTGTTCACGTTGGGTGGGAAATTTTAGAGTTTAAGAATGGGTATAAATATGTCAATATATCAATTGAAATAACCTAGTAATTCAAGAATGTAGTTATTTATTAATATTTTTATTCATTGAAGACCTTTTGAAAGGAGGTTGCATAACTATTAATTATTAAAATGCGATTTATTCAGCCTATTTATTTTAATACAATTTAATTAAATTTTATATATATATATATATATATATGTATATAAATCTGTTATTTATTTGCTTTAATTACCGTGCAGAAAACGTAACAAACCGAAATTTTTCCATGCCGTTAAACCCCTATTATATATAGTTTTATTCACTCGTCTCTTTCACCGAGAGATGAGTTAAATGTAAATTTACTTAAAATGTTGTCTTTATTTGCAAGAAGAGTTCTCTATTTGGTGCCAAAATCTGAGCAATAAGTCTCAGTGCTGACAGCAAAGCTCATATGGGCTATGATACTTACCGAAAGAGTGTACGTGAGGGTGGTAGTATGTTTTCATGGGTGGGCGTGATTGTCTTCTCTGGGCAAATTAGAGAGGCAAAAAAGAGATTGGCCTGTTAAAAATCGTATGTACACATGCTGTCCTCCTCTGAGTTTAAAAAGAGAGCTCCAGCTGTCTGGCTCACACTCTGGTGGGAGGCATCATGGCACGAGCTGTAGTGCAGCTGGTCCTTTTTGGGCTGCTGTCAGCTTTGGTTACCACACTTGCAGACAAGGTAAGAAACTTGCATACTGTGTATGAGCGGACAAAAAAAGAAAAAAAAACCCAGTGTCAATGACCTTAATCTGGTAAATTAATACAAATCTGAAGCTTTGGTGTGACTTTTCAGCATTTGTGTAAAATTTCACCACACTGAACTTTGTCTCGGTTAAATACTAGCAATGAAATGTTGTAAGCTTTGAAATGAAGCTGATGGTGAAGGGAATTCTTGAAAGTTTGTGTTTAACAACAAAACCCTTTGTGTGTATTAGTGTGTGAACCTGTTTACACAGTGATTGGTTTGGGACTATGCTCCCTTTGAGGACAGTAAGCTGGTCCCCATGATGTTAATCATTAAGTTAGGCATAACAGGAATACTCCGCATTAAACTATCAGATTAAAAGAATTCAGAATGGGGCGTTTTCCACCTAAACCAATGACATTCACTGATGCATTCACCTTTGTTTTACATCAGTGTTTCCCACAGGATTTTAGGAGACTAAGGTGGGGAAACTCCAAACTTTCTGAAGGGGGCAGGGGCAGGCCCCCTGGGAGAAAAATTTGAACAATTTTAAGTTAAAAGTATCAGTCTTGTGCACTTTGAGAGAAAAAATAAGGTGATTTATCTATGAAAATTTTACACAGAAAAGTTACATTGGTAGGAAAAATTCCCTGATAGCATAACTCCTCTGGCTCAGATATGAGCCAAATGGACAGCAAAAATGTGGCCTACATTTGGAACCTGAACTACAGCCCTGATCTGGCCCAAGTGTGTGACAGCAGTGCCTGAATCATAACAAAGCTGGATCTCTACCAGGACTAAACCTAATGAAACAGTTTATATGGCTCATTGCTGGGCCTCATATGGAAAACATGAACAAGGGAGATTTGGTAAGGAATTTTGGCCCCCATGTGACTGGCAGACCAAACTCCATGCAATTCCCAGAACATAACCTTTTCTTTACCAAACCTTTGATCTGGTCCATGTTCAGAAGTGAATGATGGGTCAAATCTGGCCAAAAGCTTAAATTATTCTTCAAGCTCAGTATCAATGATTATTTTTTAATAAATATGTTTACTGCACAAAGGATCACACAACTTAGTCAAAGTTGAATACTTTATTTTGACTAACATTCCATGAACTGTGTATCATAAAGAACACTGATTTCTGAATCATGCTCCATTTTCTAGACACACAAATATCAAGAATAAAAACTAGGCTATCTTAAAAAAAATCTGAGTCCACTGAGAAAACTACAAACACAAACAGGGGTGGAGGGGTGTTTTAAACTATCACAGGAAATGTTCTTTTTAAAAGTTATTAGAGAATCTTGCTAACTTGTGTGATTTTCTTTTATGTTGTTTAATTATTTATCAGAAGTTTATCATATTTACAGTTAGTAACTTTGCCTCTGAGAGTGGATAGGTTTTAAGACTTAATTAATTGTCTCCAGGTACATTCCCATAGAAGAGTAGGCTGGAGACATTGTGTTGAGCTCAGACTTTTGTTTTTGATGTTTTGCAATTTGTTTAATCCAGGCCTGCTGTTGCTTATTGCAACACATGCTGTTTACTGTAAATAAAATAACTGGCTGCATTTTTCTAGATTTTTGCCTCATTTTGACCCTAAGGTGACTAAGCCATCCTTTTAGTAGAAAATAAATATGGGAGGGGAAAAGTCCGATTTGTGTCCATTTGTGTTTGACTCTTGGTCAGAAGTCTGGGTCAGCGTTTTTTTTTTTTTTGTTGTTTTTTTTTTGTTTTTTTTTTTTTGGCCTAATCTCCCACTATTGCCACACATGGCCCAAAAGTCCAAACTAATATTTGAGCAAAGTGCTTAACCTATGTAAGTTTCCCAGAGGAGAAAATACCTTCAAGTTTGAAGGCATGGAAAAGCGTATGTGGTTACCATTTGGGCTGCATACAAGTATTTCCATGCCATATCTCAGCATAAGGTACCAGATAAATGCCACAATTGGCCCACAAGCTGATGCTATGCAGATAAAGACGAGACGATGGCGTGGCACCATGTTCTGGTAAATGAAGGCAAACACTGTACTTCATCATCAGATCTTTGGCAAGTCTGTCCTCTGTCAGAGGGATCAACAAAGTCATTTACCAATAATAGTGAAATGGGTTTCTCGTATTTGCACAGGATGACTGGGACATCTACAGCTTTCACATCAACTCAACAGTGAGCAGTCGTTACGCAACCACTGTCATCAAAAGCCGCGTGGCCAATCGAATGAACGAGTCAAAGGAAATAGAGTTTCATGTCAGGATTCCTAAGAATGCCTTCATCAGTAAATTCAGAATGTCCGTAAAAAAATCATGACTCATCAATATTAACAGTTGACATAAATAAATGATAAATCATTTATACCAACAAAAGTTTGTGATTGTTCCTCAGGTTTATTGATGGGCAGCCATACGATGGAGTTGTGAAAGCTAAGGAAGCGGCTAAGCAGCAGTACACTGATGCTGTGTCCCGAGGTCAGAGTGCAGGGATTGTCAGGTACATGGATCAGTAGATAAGATCCTGCCAGGGGATTTCTACAGTGTATTTTGGGTGTCCTGTTGGAGGATGATGCAGGGAAAAAAATTTTAGTAGCCAAATTGTTGACTTTTTCTGGCCTTTCTCATTCTTTTTTATTTCAAAAAGGGAAAAATATGATTTAAAATGATCTGATGGGCTTGACCTCTGATGAGAGTTCATCAGTATGCATTGTGTCATATTAAGGAGTTGTAGGCGCTGGGAACCTCTCCTTTAATACCATCATCTTCTCTGTTGAAGTTCTGTTGGAAGGACTCTTGAGGAATTCAAGACCTCGGTGAATGTAGCAGCTCACAAAAAAGTCACCTTTGAACTTACGTATGAGGAACTACTGAAACGCAAATTGGGCAAGTATGAGCTGCAAATCCACGCTCGACCCATGCAGCCTGTAAAAGACTTCAAGGTATGAATATCCTGTTCATTCATTTATTGACTGATTGATGAGCCAGGGAAACACGACTGGAGTGACATCATACCCTTATCTGTTTTGATTCTCATTACTAGGTGGATGTACACATAAACGAGGATGCTGGGATCAATTTCTTGGAGGTGACAGGAGGACTGAGCACCAATGCCATGGCTAATGCCATCACCAAAACACTTGCAGACAAACAGGTACTAATAGAAAGAGTGCAATAGTGTGATCTTTGTTTACCCCATAACCATCTCTCTCAACCCAAAATTCTACTATTAAACAAAGCGTAATGGCTCCATGATGTTATTAACATTCATTCTGGCTCGTTGGAATCTCAGCTTAAGAAACTGTTGCTCCTAAAAGATACCCTTTTAAGACGATAATGACTTTGAGCTTCTCTATGTTCAACTTTAAAATTATTAATAACTTAAGGCGGCCTTACACCTAACGACTTTTAGTGCAATTTCAAAGTCACAGACAAAATTACAAAGTCAGAGTAAAATCATCGAAATCTTGCTAAAGTTGTAGCACACTGCTGTTGTCTCAGTCATTAGGTGTAAGGTGGTCATAAGACTCAGTCAAAGCAGTTTTAAGGCCATCCTTCTTCAGTCTTGGCATTACGACAGCATCAGACCTGTTTGATATTGTCATAAGTCTTTAGTCTGGTCCTATACAAATTGTGTTTTTTAGTGACACGACCATCCCCCACAACCAATGGGAGCCAGTGTTGTGTGTAAGCACATTAAATAACTTTATTTTTTAAAAACATGAATGTGAGTGTAGATGAATCTAGATGTAAATGATTTAAAAAATTGGATTATAAAAGATATCTTTATCTCCTTCTACATTTTGTTCTGTGCCCAAAAATTGTCATTGTGAATTTCTACCAGATGCATGATGGAAAATAATCTTAAACGTTATCATACTCTAGTCGTGAAGTTAGTGGCCCCTAAATCTCAGTCTGAGACTGAAAACTCAGCAACTTGCTGACAAATTGTCTCTAGATGTGAGAGGGTCTCAGATGTTTGTCTTTTAAGAGTCTTTGAAAATGTTTAGCAAAGTCCTTTGGTGTAAGGCCAGCCTTAGTTGACAAAAACAAAAAAGCAGTAGTTGCAGGCTGTAATTATACTTATGACAATGCGTCAATAAACTTGACTTGAAAAAAAAACGAGTGGCATCAGTTTGCCCATTACATCAGAGGAAAACCATTAGAGCAATACAAATTTTCTGCCATTGAAAGTGAGTGTTCAGGGTGCAAAGAGCTATGACTTGTAGTAAAATTTATAGACACTATCAAGAGCCCCATGTCAGGAATCAGCGCTAACATTTCCATTTGCCCAGTGCCTTTGACCGGATGGTTTGCATTATGCAGAATTAAACCAGTATGATTTTAAATCCATTTTAATGAATTCTAGCAGGTACTGACAGATAAACTGACACATTTTGCACATTATCTTGTTGATGTTTAAATGCATTAATTAGACTTTCTCCACTAAATTTTCTGTACCATCTCATTTGGTGTAGGCTATTGTATGTCTGAGAATTTTTGCTGCATCTATAAATAAATTTGTTGCCAAACTGTGTTTAAACAAAGCATAAGACTAAATGTAGTGAAAACAAAAATTTCTTGACACACAACAGATATCCTGATCAGCTAAAAATGCAATGATAAACCAGTATTAGAAAATGATTACATGTAAGACCATCTTACATTTAAAAAAACAAAGATGAAATAAATAAATTACTATTTAAATGAGGCAAAATATTCTGAACTATACCTAAATTACTGTATGGCTCTAACATTAAGCAAAGGCAGATAAAACCTTAACTTCCCTGTTTCCAGGCGTGGCTGTATTTCTACCCAACAGAGGATCAACAGAAATCATGTGACAGCTGTGGGGAGCAAGGTATGAATGGAGATCTGGTCATTGTTTATGACGTCAACAGGGATGCCTCATTTGGAGACATCAAGGTAAATCTCACCTTTAACAAATCTATTAGCAACAGTAGCATTGCAATTTGTGACCATAATGTTATTTTCTAACCAATCAACCTCTGATCTTACTTCCACTAGAAATCATCGGGGTACTTTGTTCATCACTTTGCTCCATCTAATCTTGCCCGAATACCAAAAAATGTGATCTTTGTCATTGATCAGAGTGGCTCAATGCGCGGGAGGAAAATACAACAGGTACAGTTTTATGAGAGTCTGAGTTTGTGACAAAATGCAACCATAGAAGTAGGCGTAGAAAAAGTGTTTTAGTGTCAATTTGAGATATCGATTGAGCATTTTATGCCTGAAGATTAATAAATACACATCAGCTAAGTTTTATATAATCTCATGTTTAATAATCAAAAGTTCTTATGTGTGAATAATGTTTTTAACCAGACCCAGATCGCACTGATTCATATCTTGAACGACCTGGCAGAAGATGACTTCTTTGGTCTGATCACTTTTGATGGCAGCATTTTTCACTGGAAACGAGAACTTGTTCAAGCTAATGAACAAAATGTGGCTAGTGCCAAAACTTTTGCACAGAACATTCAATCCAGAGGAGGTGAGTCTTTTTATAACACACACTTTTAGACACACATTTGACAACAGAATGCTAATATTTGATTTTAATTTTTTTAGCCACTAACATTAACCAAGCAGTTTTGGATGGAACATCTATGCTAAACGAACATCCCAGAGAAGGCTCAGCATCTATCCTCATACTGCTCACAGATGGAGACCCAACCTCAGGTTACAATAACATACACAACCACTCAGACATTGATACATTTTAAGGCAGCAAAATAGATCAATTTCAATGTTAATATTTTTGACATATAAGCATTTACAGTGAGCACATCACAAAATTCTTCTTTATACTGCAACTTACCCTTAATTCATTATAGAATAGTCATTTGATTTTAAAGTTTAAGGGATTTTTACCTTGCAAAGCAGATGAATCAGCCAGATCACACAGCATACGGTTCCACTTTGAAAAATCTTGCCCTTCCCAAACACTTTGTATGGGTGGTTGTGAAATACATCCCATGCAAAGGATATACAAAACCGTCTTATCTGGCTTGTCAGGTTAGAATTTCAGTTCACTTTCCATCTTTGATTAATCTTGACCATGGTCTTCTGTCTGCAGGTGTGACAAATCTGGAAGTAATTCAGTCAAATGTAAGAGAGGCCATCAACGGTAAATTCCCTCTCTACTGTCTCGGTTTCGGCTTTGATGTCAAGTTTGAGTTCCTTGAAAAGATGTCACTGCAGAACAACGGTGTGGCACGGAGGATTTATGAAGACTCTGATGCTGATTTACAGCTGAAGGTATTTTAAACTAGGGGTCAACCGATAATTTGTTTGACCAATCATTGGTATCAGCATTTCACTTCATCGATCACCAGTATAATGAATTAACCAAAAAGTCTGCTACTTTGGCTCTGCTGCTGGTGTATCCTCTCATCTGATTTAGTTCTCCTCACATTCTCTCACCTAATGTCCCGCCCACAACCCTTTCTGATTGGCGAAGACGTCACATGAGTTGTACCCAATCAACACAGCAGGCTATGTTGTAAGAGTCGGGTGGAGAGCTAAGCAGTCTTAATGGTCTTGCCCCTTCTTATTTGTCTGATTTGCTTTTACTTTATCAGCCCGGTAGAGCCCTCAGGTCTTCAGGAAATTCTCTGTTAACAGTACCCAAAGTTAAAACTAAAACATACTGTGAGGCATCTTTTATTACTACAGCCCCCGTCTGTGGAACAGCCTACCTGAAGACCTGAGGGCAGCACATAATCTTAATGTTTTTAAAAGCAAACTCAAGAGCTTCATTTTCAGTCTGGCCTTTAACTAAATTTTATATCATTAACTTAATTTTGTTCGAGTGTTTAAGCATTTATCTCTATCTAGTTTTAGTATCAGGATTGTCTTTTAGTATTTTATCCTCTTATTATAATCTACCATGTTCTCTTTATGTGTATTAGACTTATTTTATACAGTTTTATTGCACTATTTTAGTGCTTTTATTCTTATTTTAGTATCTTTTTGTTCTGTTTTCATTTAATTTTAATTTATTTTTTCTTAAATTTCATTTTATGTTACTTTGTTTTTACATTTTAACCTAACCTTCAGTGTTTCCTCATTTTGAAAAGATGGCATTTCCTCAATGCACACCTTCCTGGATTTACTGAATTGATTGCTCATGATATAAAATGGGTTTTGTAAATGGATTTGAGCTTGTATAGCTCTTTTCTAGTCGTCTGACAACTCAATGTGCTTTATAATATACTTGCAAATATTGTGTTTAGATTACGGGGTGGAGATAAGGGGACAGGGATGGGGTGGGGTTGAATCATGCATTCTCTCTTTCTTACTCTATTTGTGTGTAAAGCACTTTGTGCTACATTGTTTTGTATGAAAAGTGCTATACAAATAAGATTTGCATTTTGCTGAAAATGAATATTGGTTTCAAATATCGGTTATTGGTTTCATGAGAAATTTATAATCTGTATCCGTATCAGTCCTATAAAACAGTATTGGTTGACCCCTATTTCAGTCACTACTGTAACTCAACCATAAAGACTGATAAAATACTGTAGTCACTGTGGAAAAACTAAACATTCATGTTGAGTCCAAACTGGATTTTAACAGGGTTTCTATGACGAGGTGGCCACTCCTTTGCTGACAGATGTGACGATGATTTATGAGGGTGGGGTTAATGTGACCCAGACTAACTTCAGCCAGTATTATAATGGCTCTGAGATTGTTGTGGCGGGTCAAATCACTGACAACGACATTGAAACCTTCACTCCACAAGTCATTGCTATTTCAGTAAGTACTTACCCCTCTTCAACCAGCTGTGCATTTCTTAGAGCTATTTAAAAGTTCGAGACACTCACATCTGAACTCTTTTGGACAATGACAGAGGAACACAAGGGTGGTGTTTACAGAGACAAATCCTTCAGTGGAGTCGACTGGGACAGTGTCTGACAGTAACATCCAGAGGGTCTGGGCCTACCTCACAGTCAAACAGCTTCTCGAGAAAGAGTGAGTGTGATGTCAATTTCATTGATAATAATCTGTGTTGTCAGTAGCACAATGATCATGAAAATGATATGCAACCACTTTGTTACCTATGGCAGATTTATATAACAATGAAGCAATGTTATATAACTATGTTATAATATATAATATAACTGTTCCTGATAAAAAATCTATCAGCCACAGCCAGCAGGCTTATTGCACACCTTAATCAGTAACTGTTGCTCTGTTGAGATGTGCAGCCTTTCTGAAAAATGCTACCATAGCACTACAGTAGCAGAGGCTGTCCATATCCTCTACGAAATAATGCAACCGGAACAAATATATTTTATATAATTCACCTCTAGGCCCATATGTATTGTCAGTATGGCCACCAAAATTTGGTACCTTTTCCTTTTCTTCTTTTTATTTTTATATTCCCTGGTGACCGTACTTTTAATTTCACACTCTGACTTCTCCAATGACTCCATTTCCTCCGAGAATTTCATCCTCAAACTTTGTCCAAAAGACTAAAATTTCTTGTCTGAAAAGCGCATTTAAATACCAGTATGGATATCGGTATTAGCTAAAACAAATCTGTAAATATTGACTTATCGCCAAAAAGCCTATATCCTGCATTCCTATTGAAAATATATTTAACTGACCAACTCTTGAACTTTCCTGGTTCACTTAAAATTGGTGGTCACATGGGGATATCCAACTGTGAGTTAAAGGCCATGATATTGCTAGCGAATCTGTCTGTAATAAGGATTTACAGTATATTTTTCAACAATTATCATTGTCTTGCAATGCTTTGGTGTTTCATGGGTTGGTCCTAGATTTGAGTATCAAGCCTATACAATCATCTAAACTTCTAAATTTGCCTCAAGAGGGTGGCAGCATATTGTGATATTATGTACTTTTATTCAGTTGTTTGTATTTGTGACGTGGCTTTAAGTTCTAACTTAGCAAGAATTGATATAACCATTGTGCATAATATCCTGAATGTACTTTTTTATGCCATCAGCATCAAAGATTAATTTCAGGATTGAAGAATAGTAAAAATAACAATAGAATACCTGTAGAAGAATATCTGGTAGGATGAATATTCAGTGCATACCTTTGGGCAACTTTATCTAACAGAAGACAAACACAGGATAACATTAGAGATGATAAACCAAACTCTTATTTCAGAATATAGTACACTGTAAGCCAGCTCAGGAGGCACATTGATGACTAGTGATCGCCTTCCCAGCCTAACTCAATCTAATTCTACGATTTCAGGTAATTTCTAATTTAGTACTATGTGATATGTGGTATTATCAACATCTATCTTGTTGATTTACAATACTTCAAAACAGCTTGTATATTATGAATACTTCCCAACCTCCCTGTTATTAGTCTGACTCTCATACCAATGAATGGTTTGAATAGTCTGCTTGTCTGCGACTGCACTCTTTTGGACCCTCCAATGACACAACTCTCTCTGTTTACAGCTTTGTAAGTGACACACTTGTCTTTCTTCAGTGATACCTGTCTAAAACAGTCCACAACTCTTTACTGGGAATGACTGGTTCAAAGACCGTCTCAAATTATAGCGTTTTACAATTACCTCTCAATTGTTGCTTATTACTGTAAAGACAAGAATGTGAAATATTACAGGACATATATTTAGAACTGGTTTTTCACAAAAATAAACAATTTTAACCCGTAAATGTTGTGAAGGAAAATGTAAAGAAAAAAAACACATTGACACATTTAACCAGGGTGCTACACATGCAAGAGTTTTCCTTACAAAAGCAAAGCCCAGAGCAAAATAGTGGCTTAATATTTGGCCCTTTTCAATCAAATTGCAAGAAAAATGTAGTGTTGATCAAATTTAAAAAAAAAAAAAAAAAAAGTTAAGAGCTGTATTTCCTGAAATGACACCAGTACCTGGATACCTTAACTGTCTTTATTCTTCTTTGGTCATGTAAAACACACCACTTGTGCCTCAGATTGCAGCTCTCTGGTCCTGAGAAGGAGAGTGCCAAGAAAGAGGCCCTGGAGCTGTCGCTGAAGTACAGCTTTGTGACCCCACTGACATCCATGGTGGTCACCAAGCCTCCGGGGGAGAGTGCAGATGTGCTTCATAAACCCAAGGAAGGTGAAACCCAACCAGTCACACACACCCAGTCACAGCACCACAGAGGCAGTGCTATGCCATTTGGGGCAGATTCTTCACGTTCCACATTACGTAGAGGTATTGTTTTTTCTGGTGAGTAAAATGATTATGAACAAAACAGCAAACACAATCAAAAACAACTGTACAAACATTTTTCCATATTTTTTTTTCTCTCAGAAGGGAAACTAAAGATGCAAATTAGGACAAGCCTGCATGATCTGTCATCAGGTGATAAAATAACACAGACTGAAAGCAGTTACTGAATAGCGTTAATATAATTCTAATGATAGTGTGCAATTCAACATGAATGTCATATACAACAAAGCTGATTAATCAATATTAACATACAAAACAGAGGATCCAGTAAATCACTCTTACTCTTAATTCCCAGTTTTCAGTGAAATTTGCTGTTAGGCTAATTAAAATATATGTTTTCTGTACTGATAAATAATTTTCACTTAATCCACATTAACGTTTTTAAATAATCACTTTTCTTGCATCCCCATATCTTCATCATCTGGTTTTCTAGAGTTGCTGAGTGTAGTTTAGTTTATAAAGTTAGAAAACTAGGAAGGTAATGGTAAATTCCATACAAACCTGTATGGAATTTACCATTACCGCTCACAATTCATTTCCATAACAGTTTACTATCTGAAAGAAGTTAACAGTCAGTTAATGAATAAATGATATTCTTTTATTTAAATGCACTGACATTAACTGGCTCCAGTGTGTTAATAATATACAAAATTACATAAAACACCAGTAATCATAACAGTATTTATCTAGTCATCAGAGACGTCTTGCAATCCTCTTCTGAGAGTACTTTTCATTTAATTGACATTACTTTGTAGGAATCTGTTTTCACTTTGACATTAAAGAGGTGTCTTGTACATTTTTTGTCAAAAAAGCCAACTTATATTGATCATGACTGATTTATAAACTCAGTAAAAAGGTGAAACATTCAGACATTATTATTATGAATGGGCTTCATGATGGTAACAAGAAGGTCAAGAGCTAAATTTATGAAGTTCTGATCACACCAGAATAATGAAACCTTGATGCTGATATAATTTGCCTGGAAGAAGGAAGTATTTGAATAACCTATCAAAGCATATGGATTGGCCAGATTCTCATCAGGCAAATCCATCTTGCAAAGCCCCAGTCTGAAGGAGCTCCACCAGGTCTGAAAAGAGACCTGACAAGTCAGCAACATTTGAGGGGAACAAGACAGTAGCTATGAGCAGGGTTTTAGTCTGAAAGCTGATGACTATGGTATTGATTTGCTTTAGATGCAGATGTAGTATAGTGGCAGTTTTATCAGAATCAGATCGTATTTCTTTAATAAAACAAGAGCGAAGAGCCACACTGAAAGCTTCTCTTGGCAGAGCAGATGTTGTTGCACTTCTCCAAACTAGCAGATGTTGTTGCACTTCTCCAAACTGGCCTCAGAATAAGTTGTATGCACCAACAAGCTCCACCGTTTATAAACTACAACAGCCCCAGCCTGTCGAGATCAAGCTATTACTGGAGCTGCAAATACCTGACAACCTCATTTTTTACCTGTCACTCTGATTGGCCTGTAATGAATGTGACGGAGAATATTTGTCCAATTACCTTCAGATAATTTTTTGAGAAGTTCTACCCCCAGCATGCTTTTTATGGGCAGTTTCCCAGATGAATTTGAAATATACCCATGCAATAGTTATTTGAAAGTAATCCATATTCAGTCAAAAGGATTTGTGACTATGTTGCTCTGTGCATGTTCCTCACTAGCTCCTGTTTTTCCTTCTGTTCAGCTAGTCCTGTCCGATATTCACGTCGTCGTCCAGCTCGCCCTCCACCTCCTGTTCCAAATCCAGTTGTTCATGCCACCCAGTTTTTACATAAAACTGAGAACCAGACTCTCCCACTGTGTTATAATGTCGTTGGAAACATCAATCTTAAACTTCTTCACCATCCTAACGGAGGTCAGTAATGTTTCTGGATGTGCCATCATTATTAATTCTAAAAAAATAGCGTAATCAATGAAACTTTGATATTTCAGCCTTTCTTCTCCTCTTCTTCTTATAAGTCTCTTTGTGTCTGTTATAAATGATTGCAAACTGTGTTTTTTTTCTTGTACTTTGTTACAAATCAAACAGGTTTATATTGTGCATTTCAATTCAACATAGTTTACGCATTAAAACAAACAATAATGCAGCCTTTATGGCCTATGTTGACTGATAAGTGTATAATCAGGGGGTCTTGTTGTTTTGTTAATGCAATTTTAATCACAGTGAAGGGAACTATAGTATAGTATTAGTCTTGTCGCTGATGGACTTGTTTGTTCCTGAATATCATGTAGAGGCACCAGTGTTTTTTGGATCTGATCCACACCCAGTTAAAACTCCTCACAATAGCTTTAAGGAAAGTATCTGTTTCTCCAACACCGTTTCTTTTGCTCTAGGGCTGTTAGTGAACGGTGAGCTTGATGCATCACTGGGAGGATTCAGAAGGATTGCCATCCACACAGCTAGTGCAAAGTTTGAGCTTGAAGGCCTGAGAATCGTTGTACGAGACCCGCAGGGCAGAGCTACCTATCTTCAGGAGGATGAAGTCATTACTCGTGATAAGTGAGTTTACATGGTTATCTCAGGAATAATACTGTGAGGAAACACACCTTCTGACATGTGGTGATCATGATGCAAAAGTTTCTATGTGCGCAATCAGGCTTTAATTTGTGGCAGTTCTTACAGACATAGTTTTGTACTTTGACAAATTTACATACGCCTGTGCCTGTAAAAAGTATTTTGCTCTTGGATGTTTTACCTTATATTGATTGAGTGTTTTTTTTAAAATCAATCATGGTCAGTATAATTTTTTTTTTTCAAGAAAAATTTAAAATACTTTAATGAACTTTAATGTCTGAGTGAAAACAGATTTCTACAATGTAATGCCAATTGAATAGAAATATATGCTGTAAAATACGTAACTGCATAAATGTTCACCCCCTTTAAAGTGACTGACTTAATTCAACAGAGGTCCAGACTATTGTTTTCAGTAGCCTCACAGTTAGTGAAATGGGGATCCCCAGAGTGCAGTGAATGTGTCACAAAGCAAAACTATGAACACTTTGAACAGACAGATGGACTCACATAATATCACTGTCAGGGAAGGGGGAAATGGGACCCAACTGGGTACCTGGGTTTCTTAAAGTACCCCAACAAGGGTAACCACTAAAATCACAAATGATTAATTGGGAGGGGGGAAACCAAAACTAAAGCTCCTTTCTTATTAATTGAAAGTCCAGTTTAATGTAAATGATTATTTACAGCTGATACTGAGACTAAAGAGTCTATAATAAATGTAAGATAATATACTTTCTTTTTTAGCGTGACAGTGATCAGACGGCCAAAAGAAATAGATTTTGTAAGCGGAGACACACGGATCGTCCTCTTGATTCATGAGAAAAGCGGTCTTCGTTTCCTCTGGCCTGTTATCAGACAACAGTCGACAGATGGAAACCTAACAGGGATTTTAGGTGGGTGGATTTGTTTGCTTGATTTGATATCAGTGTTACGAAATAATCAACAAATGTTTTCACACTTGCTTGTTATTTAGTGTGATATTATTTGCTGAATACAAATATGCTGTTGCATGTCTCTTCAAGTGCCACCTTTTCCTTTTTAATTTAATTTTTCTCTCTCCGTGTCCAGCTCTTAATCCTGCAGCTTATGAGGTGATGCAGCAAATCCCTCCCTATACAAATCTCAAAATCCAAAACAATGAGATGCAGGCTGTCAGGTATGTTTTGTAACGTATTATGATGGAAAAAAATCATGTTTGAGAGGAATTTAACCCTTCAAGCCCTAAGCTAAGCTAATCATTTTGTCTCGCCTGGGCTTGTGGTCTTAAAAAGCTCATAAAACATGAACCCTGTGGTGCAGTCAAGCTCTAATAGACAAAAATAAGATCTTTTATGTTATCATTTGCAGATCCACTGTTGCTGACTACAGTATCCCCTCTGCTCCGATGCTAGACTGCTGGCTCGTCACCTCTGAGTTTGCCCTACAGAGGTCCATGGGTGAATTCATCGTTGCACAAATTTAATGGGAAAAGTGATGAATCATTGAAAAGATTGATGTAAAAACATGCTGGCCAATAACTTACCATGGAACAATACTTTGACATTTTTAACAATAAAACTTGTCAAAGATCTTTGGTTGCCTCGTATGAACTGAATAAATGAAAATTAACCTAAAGGACTGGTCAGTGTTTGTCTGGGTATTGTCTGTTAGATTTATGGTGGAACAGAAGCTGACCTTGCAAATCTGAAATGATTCAGAGCAACACTAAGAATCATTAGAGTCAACTCCATGAAGTTTGCCCACATTGATTTACAACATACGGGACAGGAAGTTGTTTATCTGACCCTTCTGTGAACAAAAAAACAGAGCTGGCATGATATGTTTGGTTCTGCATGATGTGGTCAAACCAGTCGAGCTGCTTTGAGCTGCGTTTCATTGTGTTAACAGAGATTGTCCTCTTTCATTGGATTGCATCATATGTAAGCACAGTTCAAAGGTATGTGTGGATCCTTACATGAGACTTGCTGATAAGGGCTCAGTTTTCCATGAACCTCAGTGAGATATGTGACGTCAAATAATGTTTCCCAGTGAATGAGCTTTATGTTGTTTATCGTTCCTTAAACTTGGCTCTTAAATAAATTCACTTCAATCAAACATACAAGGTGGAGTCTTGTTCTTATTTGAAGCATGTAGGTTTGGACTTTAGCCCCAACAATAAAAGAATTTAGAGCAGGAACTTTGAGAGCATAGCGAGAAAGAATCAGAGCGAGAGAGAGAGAGAGGGAGGTAGGGAGGGGCTCTGTTGCTTCAGTTTTCCCAGAAGCCAAACACTCCTCCGTAACTCTGACAGGGCTTGCAGCTCAACCACCGGTGTGAAGAATACTACAGACAGATTTACTCACACTTAACCGCTTACACAGTAAGTAACTGACATTTTATTTTATGGTGTATTTTGATATATTAAGTTAATGTGATTTCATCTTTTATAACAGCAAACAGAACACAAACACTGTGATACCTGGTGAGATAGTTCTTTCTTGGAGCTCATAATACCTTAAACCACGGAAATGATAGTGTTTTTTTTTTTACCCTTAAATCCACAAGCCTACAACAACTACATAATATAAATATTTGCATTTTATTCTGATCTTGGAAATATAGGTAATGTGCAGTGTATGTGTTTGAACTGGTATGTTTATATGTGAATTCTGTTCATTTCTACTCAGTTATTGGATTTATTGATTCCTCTTTGGAAGTTGAAATATGTGTGTAGAGCTTGAAGTCAAAGACAGATTTTCCTTTGGAGGGAATAAAGTGAATCTTATGGCACTGTATCATATCAAATCAGATCATGATGTCATATAATATACTGCAGGGGTTCTCAATTTGGGGTCCGGGGACCCCTGGGGGTCCACGAGCCACAGCTCGGGGGTCTGCAAAATAATTCAAAATACTGTAAATCATTAAAGTAATGTCATGTCATTAAAAAGCAGATAAATACATGTAGGGACCACAGTGCTATAAAATAACCATACTTAACCAATTACTCCCACATACGTCAGCTTTGGGCAAATAAAAACTCAGATATGAGAGAGAGACATCACGTTAATCTATCACTTGTCACTTATCAGTTACTTTGCTCAGGATGCATTTGGTGTGCAGGTCCAGCCAGCAACAACGGGCAAATATTTTAGCGTCCACTTCATCAAGTGATGATAAGTCCAAACCAGCTAAACTGAGAAAATACGATGACAGCTATCTCGAGTTTGCTTTTATTGAGAACAGCAGCGGAGGACCAAAATGTGTTGTTTGTCTTCATGTGAAGCCCACCAAGCCAAAGCGCCATCTGATAAAGCATGCAGCATTTAAGGACAAAACAAAGAATTTTTTTCTGACAAAAGGTTGAGGAACAGCTACATCTGCTAGAAAACATGAATGGTGAACCTGACCACAATCTCA
The DNA here is from genome assembly GCF_018320785.1 of Cheilinus undulatus. Taxonomy (NCBI): domain Eukaryota; kingdom Metazoa; phylum Chordata; class Actinopteri; order Labriformes; family Labridae; genus Cheilinus; species Cheilinus undulatus. The sequence goes on along the minus strand of NC_054867.1, from coordinate 31,473,037 downwards.
GAAAAAGCACAGAAGGCTTCTTATTTGGCTGCTCAAAGGATTATATAAAGTAAGAAGCCACACACAATTGGACAAGAGCTTGAATTTAGGTTGAAGAGTTTAAAATACAACATCTAGGATTACAAATGGCAGTTAACATATGTTTAATCAGTGTGAGGGTTATGTTGGGGTCCCTGTCAGGGGTCTCTAGCCCCAAAAAGTTTGAGAACCCCTGGTATATTGTATCCTACATTGTGTCGGATTATGTCATATGGAATTATCATCATATCTTATGTGATCATATCGCATTATCGTACATTTAATTATTGGATAGTGAATGAAAAAATGTAATATATTTTGGTTCACTCACAACAAAATGAAATTCCTGAATTTTCAAGGTAGCCATCAGGATTTCAGCTTAAGCTAAAGCTTATTTAAACCTATCTGTCATTGTATGACATCATATTTACTATCATATAGAATTCTATCATGTTATCTTGTCATAATGTTTTATATGATATATCATTATATCCTATAGTAACATACTGTAATGGAGCATATCATGTGGTAGTATTGCATCACTATATATCATATCACATCGTGTCTAATTGTAACGTATTGTATAGTATCATTATATTGTACTGTCATATAGTATCAGAGGGTATTGTACTATATCAGATGATATGGTGTCATCACTCTAAAGACAAAAAGAAAAATAAGTCAGAATAAGTCTAGCTTCTAGTTTAAAATATTATATTTAATTCCAAGTCACAAGTCCTTTGTATTAAATCAACATTTTATTTAGAGATAGACATTAAAACAAGAAATAAGACCTTAATTGCAGGCGTTGGGGAAAAATTCTTCCAATGGGGCAGAAAATTTTTCTTGGAGAGTTTCTGGAACTCGAATGAACATATTTAGGAAGTCCGAGTTATTTCAGGACTAAAAATAATTTTAGTGCACTGAAAATAAAAAACGAAGCTTTTACAAGTAAAAAACAAGACTAGGTAAAAACCTAGTGTATGGCTGACCTCAACTATCTGGGATGCCTGTTGAAATGCCTGACTGGCACAGTGACTTTGTCATTATTTTTTGTGAGCCAAATTTATTGTGGCTACTTAAATGTATAGCTACATGCTGTCCTCTGTCTCTCTGTCTTTCCTGTTAGCTCTTCTCTGTGCACATATGAAACTCTACAGCGACATGTGTCAGACTTCATTGATAGAGACAGCGTCACTGACAGGTGTGTAAGAGTCTTTATATGACATGCTAAACATTTAAGCAGCATTCTCTTAACAACACAAATGCAGAGATTTTAACATTTATTTGTTCCCCCTAAACATATAGTATTAAGGTAATATTTACCTCCTTCAAGGAGGTTATGTGATCGGCAGGGTTTGTTAGTTAGTTAGTTTGTTAGAAACATAACTCAAAAAGTTATGAACAGATTTTGATGAAATTTTCAGGAAATGTCAGAAATGGCATAAGGAAGAACTGATTAGATTTTAGGAGTGATCCGGATCCCCGTCTGGGTCCAGGAATTTTGTAAAGGATTCTGTACTATTGGGAGATAGGGCTAATGGCGGACGTCTGTGCTCTCTGAGTGCTTTTCTAGTTACCAAATATTTTTTTATCATAGCGCACACTCCTGGCTCATGCGGGGGATACAGACACACACAGCTGCAGCGCGAACACAGAGCACTGACACGCTGATCCTAATCAACATGTAAGCGTGCATTTCGGTGTAGGTGTGTGCGTGAGCGTCGTGTTTGTGTGTGTCATTGTTATGTAGCATGAAAGCAGATGAGGATGAGAGGAGAGCAGGCAACGCTGCTACGTAAAAGACGCACGAACAGTCAAAGAGAAAGGGACGATAGGAGAAACAGTTACAGGGGGACAGTAGATCATGATGGAAAAGTTAAAAACCAAAGATTGAGCAGTAGTCTCAAATCGATAGTCCGAGTCAAGTCTGGAGTCTTTAGCATGAGTCCAAGTGAAGTCTCAAGTCACCAGTGTGTGCGACTCAACTTGGACTTGAGTCCCTATTTCTGGTTGCTTTCTTCTCTTGTTTTAATAAAGAATTGTCTGGTTTGGACAAAAGTGCTGCTGTGACGGAGGCAGCCATTACCAAGAGCATTCACTCCAAGCAAACGCAACTCTGTTATGGTAGGGTCTTGGAAGTAGCATCACTCAGTTACTCAGTCAGTCAGTCAGTCAGTCAGTACACAGACAGAGCCATATGTATAAAACTGTACTGTGTGCTTTCAAGGTTACTAAATTAAAATAAAATGAAAATTACATTTGGCTCTGCCCTTTGTTTAGCAGAGGTGAGGGCTTCTTAGTGGATTCAGAACTTGTTGAGTCAAACTCTGAGTCTTATAGTCAGACTAAATGAAGTCATCAGTAGAAGTAGCTGATTGTAATTTACTGACTGGTCAGCTTTTTTGCTGACAGCTGCTTTCGCAAATCTCTGTTTAATTATCAAAGATATTTTAAACTGTCTTTCAAAACACTTTATCATGAATTGATGATGGATGATTGTTCAGTTTATTGTATTTTCATGTTTTCCCTGTAGTGAATTTTGCCTGGATGTTCTTTAAACTGTTCATTTGTCTTGCTATAGCGTGTGTTTTTTTAATCTCTGGAATGAACTATTTTTAGATAACAAAGATATCTTTGACCTTGAACCTAAAATACAAGTCAGCCAACAGGAAGCTTCTGCTTAATGAAAAATGTGACCTTGCCAGAAAACACATACCACTCTACTTATCTTTTCTCTTCCTCAGGCCATAACTGAAGGTGAAGCCCCTCTTGTCTCCAGTTCCAGTTTCCTGTGAAGTACTTGGATTTCATTAAGTCACTCAGTCATGGGGAAGAAAAGGCCCCGGATTAATGCAACAAACTCTCCATGAGAGATATTTGGACAGAAATGCTTTAATGCTCAGTGTCCACACACAAAATGTGTCCCTCTGGGCTGTTGTCCACATGGCTCCTTTTACTGACTCTGCACATGTCAGCCTGTGATCTGGAGGTCTGTGGATCTGACAGCCCTGAAGTCATCTGCTCCCAGGTACTAAAGTCTTCATCGCCTGGATACATTGAAGCTGTTATTTCCTCTTCTCCAGTACAGTAAACACAGTTTATGTGACAGATTACACTTTTAATTTCCTCTTTAGAGCTTGAATTTACCTTTTAATTTACCTTATCACCTATGAAGTGTTGTATTCTCAAACACAAAGCTTTGAAAGTGTGACATCATCTGCCACCTCCTCACATCACAGAGCTGCTGCCTGTAGATTTAACACAGTCTAGGCTAATATTTACTCTTCGGATGCAATTCATCCAAATGTCTTACATGGAAATCGTTTGTTTACCGTTCTGCCATGTCAAACTTTGTTTCCCTCAGGGTCTCTCTAATTGCACCATGGAGGAGGAGACATTTCTTACTGTGGAGGAAAATAATTCTGTGGATATCCAAAACCTGACTCCATATTTCAAGCTCTGCTGCAAAGAGGCAGCATCATGTAGCTTATGTCTGATGATTGACACGGAGATAAACATCCATGTGGAGGTCATGGAAGATGAAGGCCACTCTGGAAGAGGTGAGGAGGAATATAGAGATGAGATCACCAACCAAAAAGGTACAAACTAAGGTTGCTTTCAACCCAATGTCTCATTACTGGTCATCTACAGACCAGAATATACTAAAATCCCTTTGGCTGATATACTTACATCAAAATCATTAATATTCTTTGTTGGTTTAGTAATACAAGGAATTTGTTGTTAAGTTATGCTTAAAAAAAATTCCACATACCCTCCTTTTGAGCAAAAAAAGGAATAACCTGTAGTATTTGCACTGTTTTTGTTTCTCCTGCATACCAAGCTTAACCAATAGTTGTGTTATTTGTAGTTAGATAAGACAGCATTTAATAGATAGGCCCATCATTAGTCCTAATTGTCTTATATTTAAAAAAAAAAAAAAAAAAGAAGTAAAAACCTGCGGACATCTTAGAGGACAAGTCCAAAGCCATCAGCATCTTGTCAAACATTTCACTATTTCGCTGTTGCCTTATTTTCTTTGCAATCCATAACAAGTTCCTTTTTTCCATGGCTAAGCTCATGTCATGATCTTTGGACCACCCAAAGTTCCTTATTTTGTTTCAAAATAAAAGCAGGTATTTTCAAACATGAAGTCAATCACTCTTAGTTTTATTCAATCAAAATGAAACATAAGCCGTTTCAAATGCAAAATAGTGGGGAGATTAATTGTAATTAACTACAAAAAACTGAGATTAATCCCACTTTAAATTTTAGTTGTCTGACAGGCCTACTATAAACAATATTCCAACTGCAGCCATCTCCATGCTTAAGGTGGAAAGCTTTAATGCTCTTATCATATACTACTGTTAGAGCACCATATAAAATTCCCGAGAGAGATGGACTACATGATGTGTGGATTATTATTATCAGTACATAATATTAACTAATGATAAGGCTTGTAACCAGAATGCGGTCCGATATCTCTCTGGATTTTTTTTATCTTTCATCTTCATCATAACTTTTCAATTAGGAAGCAGTGGGATTAATAGAGCTGTCTCCTTGTCAATGCTAAAAACAACCTGTAACATAAATGAAAACAGCATTTGAGCTACCCACACTGATGGGCCCTCACACAAACATGGCCCCTGAGAATATGGTTTATGCTACAGGGCCTACTAAAAGTATTCACCCCCTCAGATCTTTACCCTTTCATTGATTTCATAAACCAAACATGGTCAGTATAACTTAACTTATAAGCATTATATAAATATAAAAAACATAATCTATAAAACGATATTTATGCAGTCACTTATTTTACATTACATATTTGTATTCAATTGACATGACTTTAGCAAATCTGTTTTGGTTTCTTGTCAAATATAATAATAATAATAATAATAATAATAATAATAATAACTTTATTTATATAGCACTTTTAAAACAAGGTTTAACAAAGTGCTTTGACATGAAGAAAATCAAAGCAGCAAGACAAAGACAACAAAACAACAATAACAAGAGCACATTTAAGGGGTGAGAACCTATACAAAATCAAAACCCAAACTATACGTTCAGCCCAAACAACATTATTACTGAAATATTATTAGAATCTAAAAATCCATGGAAGTCATAGGAGCTTTGATATGTTTCACATGACATCACCTGAGCTGAGACAGCCTGAGGGGTCATTAAAACCAGGACATCATAAGAACCCATGGGTATCCGGCCAACACAGGAACCCAACCAAAGAACCTGAGACCAAGGGGATTGAAGTTTTTAAAAGGCAATTAAAAGAGAAGCAACAGGAACTACAACATCAAGAGAAGTAAAACTGTAAAGGAAGAATAACTGTAACAGAATAAGTCTGAGGAGGGAAAACACTAAAATGATACAAGCATCAAGAGGGTATATTGATCATGATTGATTTATAAAATCAATAAAAGGGGAAAAATTCCAAGGGGATCAATACTTTTTATGGGAACTGTGTCAGTATTAATTTCAGTCAGTTATTACCAATGAAAAATTCCTTGCAGGAGTTTTGAAATGACTTAATAAAGCATATGTTTTATCCCAACATCAGTGGCTGAGAGGCATGTTTCAAAGTGTTGTGAAATCATTTCTGGAGGAATAAATGAGTCAGCGTGTGAGTTATGAAAAGACAATGTGGCGTGTGTCTAATTTTCCTGTGCCAACATGTGCAGTGCAACATTTCATACATTCATTTTTTTTTCTCAATGGGAAACTTAGGTGTCCTTCATTTCCAACATTGTCAAGATAACAAGCACGTTGAAACAGACACGGAAAAGACAGACACATAAAATCAACAATAAAAATCAATAGAAATCAACTTTAAACTGGAAACAAAGCGGGAATGAAAGCTTATCAAATCAAAGTCCAAAAATCAAGAGAGAGGAGGAAGTCAGTCTTTAGAGTGAGTTGGAGATTGGTCCATGTGTTCAGGGTTTCAAAGAACAAAGCAGTTTTACCAAGTTCACTTTGTGCTCCCATGACTTAAAGAGCTAGCCAGCCAGTAGTTATCATGTTGGTGCCAATTTTCCTCTCAAACAGCTCTGAGATATACTGATCATTGTCTGAAAAAGGCTTAAAAATATATAAAACAATGTTTTAAAAATCTCAGACAGGAAGTCTGCCCACAGTTATGATAGCACCCTTGTATTAAACATGGTAAATGAAAAGCACTGACAGCTGAGTGTGTTTGTTTTTCTCCTGTTCTTTTAATGAACTCTGAGCCCTACCTATCTGTTTCTGCTGTCTGTGTTGCAACAGCGTCTGTGTCAGTGTGCTACTACACAGCACAAACAATGCCAACCTGCAAGAGGGTGGAGTTTACCGTGAAGCACACAGCTCTTACTCAGGCAAAGGTAAGGTAGACTCCATGTGCCCTAATAAATGAGGGTGTGTGCTGTCATGCTCTCAGCATGTCTAAACCCTCTCTGTTTGGACTTTTAGGTTTCCATGTTGATAACTGAGCCAGCAGGGGTGACCTTCAGCAGCGAGGTTATTATTTATTCTGTTAAATCATCACATGTGAAGGTGGCTGCTCCTTCTCTAGATGAAGGTAAAACTTGTTTAAAATTTCATTGTTATTAATATGCAAATAAAAAAATGCTTATTCATGTATTGTACTAATGTTTAGTAAAACTGTTTTCCTCTGTGTTTAGTTTGCTCCATGGAGCTGCATGAGCATGTAGAGGAGTGTCAAGGTAAATATCCCTCAGTGTATATTTATTTTATGTGCTGTTTTGTTACTTGATGGTTGAATAAAGCAGCACTTGTCTCCTCCTAGTACCAAAAATCCTAAGTGTTATTAGCAAAGAGAGGAATCAGGTGGAGCTGCACTTTGCTGGCAGAAATGAGAGCCTCCCCTCTGTGTGTGTCCAGTATGAGCAGAATGGAACATGTCGGGTAAGTGTAGAAGTGCCTCATTCTTTGTGATAGGATTTTCTGCATCTTACTTAAGTTAGCCAGTAGAGGTTGCTGTTGGACTACGACAAGTGCTTACGCACCTAATTTAGCTACAGTAGGAGCAGTGTTGTTGCTATTCGCCTAAGGAAATGCCATGATGCTGGCGTTGGCTTCTTCACGTTAAAGAATATGGAGCTAAGTCCAAGCCAAGATAAATAAATATTTAATTTAAAAAAATACATTTGAAACTGAAAGTTTATGGTTTGATCCTGAATTTTAAAAAATAAAAACACTGAAATGAAACTATAAGTAAGAGACAGTTCACAGTGGTTCAGAACCTGAGCAAGCTTTTAGTGACGGATTTGAATCTAACCTTTAAAAAAATCTTAGTATTTTGTGATTATTTGGATGATACATGCAAGATTTATTGGCTGATTGTTTCATGTCGCACTTCATACCAGGTGAACTTTGTTTCCATTTGAGAATCTTTGCAGATTACATTTTTTGATTACTGAATCCTCTGTTGCATTGCTCCTCTTGGTAGACTTTATTTTGTAAATTTAGAAAAAGTGTATGAAGAGTCATATCATAATACTCATGAGCCAGAGTTAATTTAATCTAATTAATTTTTGTCCAATTGACCATTATAACAAACATTGTATTATCATTTGTAACAGAAGAGTCGAATCAGAGTTTTTGCACTTGTGATTTCTTGTTTATCACTGCTGATGAAGTTGTGTTTTTTAGATTTAATGTTAAAGTCTAAAGTGAAAAAGGAAAACTGAAGCAGCTGAACGTAAACACCGCTGGTTCAGCGGGCCTCTGCTCTCCTGTCCTAATTTGTGTCAATTGTTTCTTTGCAGAGCCTGGAGAGGCTGACCATCCCTTTGTATTCTGTAACCACCTGCATGTGTTTTCAGGTAACAAACATCATCATTTCTCAGAGCTAACTCACTATAACGATGTGTACGTACACTCTCGTAGGACTGACGTGATTATTTATGTTTTAGGCGTGGGATGAGGATGATCAGAGACCTCGGCGCTCTCGAAACTGCCCTTTCCGTAACACTAGTAAGAAACCTAGAGTTCTGATTTCTACACTATTGTTTTACTTTGAGTTTTTATGTTTATTATAAGTATACTGATGTTTTCTATGTGTCTACCCCAGAGTTATTTCACAGGAACATATGGGAGAATGTTTCTGTGTCCGTTGGTGAGGGCCTAATGAGCAACTCTCGCTCAATGCTGACGTGGAACGTGTCTGCCCCCTGCAGGCTGGAGGGTGAAGTGTGGCCCTGTCAGAGAGACATCAGCTGTAAGGAGGTGAGGGGTTACAGACAACAGCTGGCAAAGAGCACATGGACCCAAAACAGCAAAGGACTATGGGTAAGAAAACTGCTATGTGACACCACTTACCTAGAAATGTCTAAGCAATTTTGATTTGTTTTCCACATTTTATAACACTTGAAATATTCTTAATGATCTAGTTTCAGCCTTATCAGGGCTCCTTATTTTGCCTTATAGTTGAGGCTGAAGGGATTCTGTTTTGGGTTGTCTGCCCTTCTTCAGACAAAATCTCAAGGAGACCTCAAAGTATTTTTATATATAGCTCAGGGCTGATATGGTTGGAATATGGAAGCCAAAGTTTAAGGTCACTTCATGTCCATCCCCTTGCTTTTGAATAGTTTATCTCATGATTCAAGCACGAACTGATTGAATTTGGTAGTCAAAGTTCAAGGTCATCAGACCTTAAGTCTACTGCTTACCAGAGGTGTGTATCCGCCAGGCAGTAGTTCTTGTTTGAAACTTTGTGATGTTGAGGATAATGTATGTTTCTGACGGCTTTAGCCAAATTAATCAGAAAAAAACTATTTTTGCATTCTTTTTATTTGCAAGTCATGTACATACTATATATTTCTGCCTTTATTTAAATCCAATTTATATAACACTGCTTAAACTTTTTTATCGCCAAGAATTTAAAATAAAGTTGGCCACGGGCTTTATGACTAGAAGGCATGTATGTTTGAGAAGTAGATATTTTAGAGAATGATTCATAATTGTGCTTGTTTTAGGAGAAAAGAGGGGTGTTTGAAGACATGGACCTTCAGCTCTCTCCATGTGTGATGGTAATGTATTCAGTACTGTCCTTTTGTAAGAGCTAGTAAGTAAAACATCACATTAATGTCTGTCTCTGTTTGTGCAGGTGAAGGTAGACTTGGGTGTGCCTAGGGAGTTGGGTCCATTCTGTTTTAAAAACAGTGAGTTTGACATGAATTAAACTAAACCTGGACAGAGCTTTAGATATTTGTGAAAATAAACCACCAGAGAGACTTTATATAAATAGGTTTATTTTTTTTGGTTTTGCAGCTGACAGGTGGCGCTGGAGTGTCCTTGTTTTTGGTGCCATGCTGATAATCTGCTTGACTATAATCATGGTTTATCTTCTTCATGGCTTCATCAAGAGTAAGTTTTGTTTTTTTCTGTTTTCTCTTTGCATAAAGCTTATTTAATGTGAAAGAGTGAAGAAAGGAGAAAAGAGACGTGTCATATTTTACTAAAACGTTCAGTGTTTGACTCTGATTACATTACCTCAGGCATTTTCCACAAAGGTCTTGAATTTAATTGTACAGCTCATGCATACAAATGTTTGCTAACATGCTATCTGAGGATTAACAGTTTATCATGCATCATTCTAATTATTAGAAAATTTATTACATGTGATTGTATTTAAAGTACTCTGTGCTGCATTGTGTTCTCAGGAAAAGTGCTATATAATTGATTGATTGATAAATATAGGGCAGTCAAACTCTCTGGGTTTGTTGTTCTCAGCTATGTTCTCACACTGGTAGCTTGAGGCGTTGCAGAAGTGTGTTATTCTGTTAGATGCCTTCAAAAACAAGACCCTGACGGGTTGTGTTGTTTTTGTGGGCATAGGACACTGAAAATAAATCGCTTACTACAGCTTTAAACACACTTTTTCTCTGTGAACGCTTCTCTTTGTAAAGTCACAGTGCATGTCCCCTAATACACTGCATGACAAATGATGCACAATCAGGCTGAAAGTCAGTCGAAGTGAGTCAAGTGACTCTAAATTTGTGTCAGAATTGGCTGAAAATGTCACCGTGTACACTAGGCCCAACTGTTGGTGATACTGAGTCCTAAAACCCAGAAATGTGTTAGCAATTTAGCTCTTCTGGTTCCATCATCTCAGAGTCTACGTGACTCTTGATGCCCATAATAAGGTCTGTAAAAACACCAGCTTAAGAGATCTACTTTTGTTTCTTCAACTTTCTGTAAATATCTGAGAGTGCTCTGCCTGTGAGCTTGGAGGCTTTCCACATCTCATAAAAGGAAGTTGCAAACATGTGAATAACACAGACTACAGAGTTTTAAACATTAAACGTCATCATACCCAACATGTTAACTCATCCACTTATCTACCTCTCACTTAGTGTGTGTAAGGCACCCACTAAAACTACTCTGACTAAAACTTTGGCAGATAAGCTAATAATTTGCAAGCTTAATGGTAATGAAGTTAAAATACACATCTATGGTGTTATTTCCTTATAGCCTGTTTACTTTTTTTGAATTTACACCAAAAAAATGATGGCAGTAGTCTTTATTTGTGAGGGTTATCCTGCTTTTTGCCACAAAGCTTTTTTTTTTTACCATAAGACTAAAAACAATATACCTTTTGCTGATGCAACTTCTGGGCTGGCCTACAAAAAATTTTATCTCTGCAGATGAGAGATGGACATGCCCATTAAGGGGTGGCAGAGTGCTTTCAAAAGGGTATGACTGAAGGTGTGGAAAAATAGTTACCAAACTAAGGAAAATATTTCTTTGGCCTAAAAAGACCAACATACAACAACCAAATCAACTTTGAGATGCATACAGTGCCCATGAAATGTCTTGACACCTTTGAATATTTTTTTATTGATTTAATGAATCAATCATGATCAATATAATTTGGCTTTTTTCACCAAATATTATCAAGAAACCTCTTTAATGTCAAAGAGAAACAGATTTCTACAAAGTAATGTCAAATAAATTGAAATATGTCATGTCAAATAAGTGACTGCGTACATATGTGACTGACCTAATTCAACAGAGGTCCAGCCAATTGTTGCTGGAAACCACACAATTAGTGAAATGGGGATCACCTGAGTGCAGTGAATGTGTCTCAAGTGATTGTACTATAAAGACACCTGTACCTGGAAGGTCCAGTCACTGGTTCATCAGTATTCCTGGCTACCATTACACCATGGAGACAAAAGAACACTCCAGGCAACTCAGAGAAAATGTTATTGAAAAGAATAAGTCAGGGGATGGATACAAAAAAAATCCAAGGCAGCTAACATCCCCAGAGTTCAGTTAAATCTATCATCAAAAATGGAAGGAATATGGCACATCTGCCTAGATCAGGTCATCCTCATAAACTGAGCGACCGTGCAAGAAAGGAGACTAGTGAGAGAGGCCATCAAGACACTTGCGAAAGAGTTACAAGCTTCAGCAGCTGAGATAGGAGAGACTCTGCATACAACAACTGTTGTCCGGGTTCTTCACCAGTCAAAGCTTTGCGAAAGAAAGCCACTGCTGAATAAAACTCAGATTGAATCTGGACTAGAGTTCACCAAAAGGCATGTGGGAGACTCCATGATCAAGTGAAAGAAAGTTCTTTGGTCTGATGAGACCAAAATGGTGCTTTTTGGCCATCAGATAAGACGCTATGCTTGGTGGACACCAAACACCACAAACACACAATCCCCACTGTGAAGCATGGTGATGGCAGCATCTTGCCGTGGGGATGCTTCTCAGCAGCCAGCCCTGGAAGACTTGTAAAGGTAGAGGGTTAAAATTTTTTAAGACAACAAAATGAATGTTCTGGAGTGGCTGAGTGAAGGCTCAGACCTGAATCCAATAGAAAACTTGTGGCTGGACTTGAAAGGGGCTGTTTACACATGACCCCTGTGCAATCTGACAGAGCTTGATCAGTTTTCCAAAGAAGAATGTAGTAAAATTGTAGTGTCCAGATGTGCAAGCCTGATTGAGACTTATCCACATGAATTCAGTGCTGTGATTACAGCCAAAGGAGCATCTACTAAATACTGACTGGTAGGGTGTGAATATTTATGCAGTCACTTATTTTACATTACAGATTTTTATTCAAGTGACGTGGCTTCGTAATAACCAGTTTTCGCTTTGACATGGGTTTGTTTATGTAATTTGTTAAATCAAAATAGCAATGTTATATTGACCATGATTGGTTTATAAAATCAATAAAAAGGTTACACATCCAAGAGGGTCAATTCATTTTATGGGCACTGTGTTTTCTCTTAAAATACACCCCAGGATCTTGTTCTCAGATGTTTGTGAGCACTCTCCTGCTGTTCTCTGTCTCAGAGATATATACCAGTGGAACAGGAAGTGAGAAGCAGTGGAGCAGAGAGATTCAGGAGTTGTACCCAAAGACAGTACTTGATCTCTTTGTGCATACCTCCTGCTCTGAAACTTGCATAGTCAGCCTTTATATATTCATGGCACTGAAATGCTTCCTGTAGTGAATTTTTTCTCTTCTATATTGAATACTGTTTCACCTACTTTTTTAGAATGGGTGTGGAGCTGGCACAGTGGTGGATTTGTTAAAGGTGAGTGCTTTATACTTGCAACAGTAAATCATAATGACACAAGACAGCTCTTACATCAATCCACTTGTTTTCTTCAGTTGGCAGAATGTGTCATGTGGTGTTGCTGAGCCCCCCTGATGTGGATGCTGGTGTTTCTGAGTCAGTGTGTCAGCTGGGATCTCTACTCTCTAACCACGGCTTCAGTGTGTCTGTGGACCAGTGGAGCAGGAAGGAGCAGTGCACTCTGGGACCTCTGCCATGGCTGCACTCCCAGCTGCTGGAGCTGAAGAGCCAGCGGGGTCGAGCCGTGCTCATCTTGAATCAGAAAGCCTTGGAGAGAGCAGAGGAATGGACCCGTTGGTACAAGAAGGATATGAAGACAAAGATGGACAGCAAGGGTCTTCCTCAGAGATGGTCCCCTTACTCGGATGTGTTCTCAGCCTTGCTGTTCATTATCCAAACTGACAAAGAGCAAGGCAGAGCAGGAGAACGCTTTCTTCTTGTAAAATTTGACTCCTATCAGAGCAGCAACAAGGGTTTGCCAGAGCTTTTTCAGGGTCTGCCCCTGTTTCATCTCCCCTCAAAGACTCGGGCCTTCCTATCTGAGCTCACAGTAGGGGGCACAGAGAGGGGAGCAGGTAGACGGACATGACGATGGTGGAAATTGAAAGACTTCCAAAAGAACAGCAAACATTAAAACAAGACTGCACTGAATGCATCATGCTGTGAAAACAGGTTCTTAAAATGCCAAAAACATTTAAACATGTCTCTCCATCATGTAGCTTTGTCTTTTCAACTGTTAACTGCACTTTACATTGGGAAGGAACTATTTTCAGTGTCTTTTGCTTCCCGAAGATACATTTGTCTATGTGCTTACCTGATGAGTCATCTGTCTGTATCAGTTCAGCTTTAACTCCACCTCTGCAGTTTTGTTACACGTATAATCAGGCTACGCAGCGCTGACTTGTGCTGACATCATTTTTTTAATCTGACAGGCTCCTGTGTGGAGGTAATGTTGTGGCTAAGTGATATCAGCATGCACATGAGTGTATGACGTCCTAGGACCAAGCTCAGCTTTTTGCAGTGTATTTTTGGTGACTGTGATACATTGCTCAGTTAAACAGTCATTCTGATATAAGCATCTCTATACATGTATAAATAAAACTTAAAAACCATACCATACTTACGTGACAAAGCTTTTGATAAAAGTTCATGTCCCATTATCAAAATCTGCCTAAACACAGACATTAAAATCTCTACAAAGTAACACTGAAAACAATCTCATTTTTAACCAGTACGAACTTTTTATTTTCAATTCTGTCACATACATCTGTCATCATCATAGAGTTTTTTGAGATATCTCCAAGGTCTGACAAAAATATGTCAACCTTGTGTTGGGTCCAGATATGCCCCCCATGGACTTTTTTGGATGATACAACATTATTCAGAATTCATTTTGATGCTGTTTTATCCACTTTTGGTCCTTTAGTTACTTTTCCAAAATATATGTCCCCATTCTCAAAAGTGATTTAATACATAAGCCACGTATGTGCTGCACATCCATTCCCAAACTTGAGGGAGAGGCCCTAGGAAATTTTACCAAATGGCAAAATCCCCCTTTGCCCTTTAAAGCTCAATGCAAACACCCATCTCAGCCATTTGGTGGAGGTCTTTAGGGTGTTTTTTTGTCTTTAGAGCAATGATTTTTGCTACAAGTGCACTGAAATAGGGAAAATGATTCAAGAAAGTCTGCAGACCGTTCACCTCAGACACCAAATATGTCAGAACAGAAATGCACACCAAAACTTTCAAAATAAAATTATATTAAACTTCCATTTAGGGTAAAGGTAAGGGCAGTGGTGGACAGTTACGGAGTACCTTTACTTGAGTACTGTACTTAAGTACATTTTTTCAGTATTTGTCCTTCACTTGAGTATTTGGGTTTTTTTTTTGGAAACTTGTGACTTTCACTCCACTACATTTAAAATACAAATATTGTACTTTTGATTCCACTACATTTCTAGGAAGCTTGTCATTGCTCATTCCTTTTAGGTTCAACATAGCTTTGTAGTCAGATGTTGGTGTTTTTTTTTTTTTTTTTTCTAAAATGCAATCGGCCACGCACCGTGCTCCTCACAGAAGGGAACCAATCACAGTTACCGCTCACACCTGGGATGGATTTGGAACTAGGCTGTGTCATCCTCGCTCTGTGTTGCAAGCTCTCCTGCCTTCATTCAAACAAAACTAGGCAATGGAGATGGCAGGAGAAACTCAAACTGAAAAACCAGCGCACCCCTGGCCATATCTCAGCTCGATGTTGGAGATTTCAGAAATGAGGAATGATTCATGTCATATTTGTATACACATTTTTGTTGCAGAGTGGTTCTACATGTAAGTCAGTACATCATTAGGTGGTTTCAGAGAGTTACAAAGTTCTGCAAAAGCACTGAGAAAACAACACAGCAATGTACTGATATTAGAAATGTACTTTGTACTTTTGAATACTTAAGTATTTTTAAAAGCAAGTGCTTTAGTACTTTAACTTGAGTACTTGAGACTTTTACTTGTACTTGAGTAAGATTTGACCACGAGTATCAATACTTTTACTCAAGAACTGGAGTTGAATACTTTGTCCACCACTGGGTAAGGGTTAGGTTAAAAGTCAAAAACCAGATCTGCAACACCTGATTACATCATGTTAAATGAAGTTGAATAAACATTCTGCTTACAGGAAAACAGATTGTCCTCCATGAAAACATTCTAACATAACGAGCGTAGTTAATGTAGCTTACATAGCTCTGTTAGCTGCATAAGCTATGTAGCTAATGTAGCTAAAGCTAAGTACACAGAGCAGTTACGTAAGCTATGTATCTACGTTGCCCATGTAGATAAGTTATCTCTAGCCACATTTGCCAAAGCCCACGTTGCTAAAGCTAACTTAGGTATATATAACATAGATGTGTAGCTAACAGAGCTAAAACTTAGCTCACAAAACAACAATATAATCCATGTAACTACATTAGCTTTAGCTATATTTGCTAAAGCTCACATTGTTAAAGCTAACTAGCTACTATGGTTTATGCAGTACTGTTAATCACGTAGCTATTGTAGCTATGTTAGCGTCAGCTAAATCCAATGAAGCTAAAGTGAGCCACCTTTCATGTAACTACTTCTAAAATGGGTTTATTTAATGTTTTACTCTCACTTTAATAAACCAGATACAGGGGACTACAGCATTGTATCATGGATTACAGACAATATGAACAGCAAAGACAGAGGCTCAGGGGATTCACTTTAACAACATACAATCTTTACATCAAAAAATATACTTGGGGAAAGTTACAAGAAACACAAAAAGCTGCACATATTTCTTAAAGGAACAAAATTTATTTAGGCCTGCAGAATTTAGTATCAACTGCCTAATCCAGATCCACACTCCAGTTCAGCAGGTGGTGGTAATGCACCTTTCAGCTGGTTTGCCAATCGCCATAAAAGCCCGAAGAAGAAGAAGAAGAAGTTCCCCCTAGTCGACGTAGTTTAAAGGAGGTAGGCCAAATAAAATTCCTTAACTCAACTCAGACGGAATTCCCGGTTTGTTGACTGATCAGTGCCACATTTACTGACACTTCATTTATCGGTGTTACGGATGAAAGTGTGACTGTGTTAAATGGCGACCTTCAGCCGAATTGACGTAATTCTAACGAAAGTTGAAGACAAAAAGTGCCTTAACAAATGCCTGTATGACTGATTAATCTTTTATACTTAAGAAATAAATTCTTATCAGACACACCACGAGTAGAAATTGTGACAAAAAACATTCATTAGGACTATATCGGGCTACATAGTGGTTGACGTAACTTGTAAACGTTACAGCAGTGGTATGTTTAACAAATAGAGGTAGAAACAAAACCAAAATGACCCATTTTAGAGTGATTTATTTCGGCATGAAATTGTACTCTCCGTAAATTTGTCTTTGCAGTTGTCAGAGTGAAGAACAATGACAAACTTGCAAATGTTTTAAACTACTAAGTTAAGTTCTTGGATTTTGTCTAGTTTAGTTGAATTCTGAAGTCCCAGAAGCTTTTTTACTAAATTGGTAACACAAACATTGAGACCCCCTAACACTTCTTTAAGACTACATGATGTTATGGATGACAGGATTAACAAAGATGTTGGTTTGAGTTTTGTCAAAGTTTGACCTATAGTTCAAAATTTGAATCCACCTCAATTTATCAATAATCTGTTCTCCCTCCTACCTTGAGGGGATCACCATAAACTAGTGTAATATTGCAGACATGTGAATAGTTTTATCTTATGGATGTGCTGGGACAGATGGGACTGTGGAGGCTCCACAGGGCTTTGCTGCAGGCTGCTCTGCTGTGTTGTCTGGTCGCTGGTCAGGCACACAGCTGTCCACATGCCTGCATGAAGTGTTCAGGGCCTGAAAACAACCAGTGTGAGGAATGCAGCACAGGGTGGACTCTCCATAATAACACCTGTGTAGGTACTGTATATGCAGAGCTTTGTGTAGGAGTTTGCAGATCATGGCAGACAAATGACAACACGCAAAATCTTTCTGATGTGTTTCAGACATAGATGAGTGCGGCACAAAGGTGGGAAACTGTCCTGTAAACAGATATTGCTTCAACACAGCAGGGTCCTTCGAGTGCAGAGGTCAGTGACTTTCACATTCTAAAAGACAGTATTATGCTTTGTTTATTATTGTAGAAATTATACATATGTAAAAGTATGACTCATATTAATACTGAATGAACATCTGAATAAGGATTTCAGATTTCAGAAAATCATGAACCCCATTTCCCAGGACTAAAGGTTGAAATCATCAAGTGGATAGGTTCTGGCATACAGCCATCAAAAGATCTAGAGATGTTCAATTGACAAGGGCACGGAGGTGGAAGTAGCGGCAGATCTTAAAATTCTGGCTGCTACAAAAGCAGGGAACTGATATTTTATGTGTCTGATAAATATCTTAAACAATTCTCTCCTTTACTGTAACAAGATGTATCTCCAGATCTATTTACTTGCAATGTAGAATTAGCCAGAAATATAAATGATTTAATCCAGGAACAAAATGTCCTCACCAGAAATAAATGCATAAAGAGCCTAGAAATATATTTGTTTAAATATTCAAAATGTCCCTGCTAATAACTTCTAGCTCACACAGGGACTCAGATCTTTGCAATAGCAGCCACTGAAATTCAAAAAACAATCAAAAGTACGAACTCCATGTTTTTATGCAACATAAGGTGAATATATTGAAATATCCAAAAATATAACTTACGAAGAATCAGTGTGGGACTTGCTGATTAACCATAATCAGCGAAATCTCCAGTGAGGGATTAAAATTTAAGACATTAAGTTACAACCACGCATGCTGAAGAGGCTTTTAATGACTGCTGAACATCAATGGGACTTTTCACAGTATGTATCACTCCGCCTCAGCCAGGGGTTCTGAAAACCTTAATCTTTCAATTGTTTTTCTGTACCAATCAATCTCATTTATTGGAATCACACTGCAGGCCCTAACTTTCTCAGTTTCATGAGTAAATGAATTTCTTTTAGCATAAAATTAATGTTCTACAAATCAGTTGTTCTGCAGTCCTGGATACAAACACAGCATACGATGGTTGTAAAGCAGGGGTTATCATCTACATTTGTACAAGGGACAGATTTTGTGTATGACAGGATTAATATTTCAAAAGTGCAAAATACATTTCACAAAACACAAAATATATTTTTTTGCTCTGTGAAATACATTTGTGTTTTGTGAAATATTTCTGTTTTGTGAAATTTATTTTGCTCTTTTGAAATATTAATCCTGTTGGCCTTCAGAGCCACTGTAATTAACAGAGAGATCAGTCCATATCACCGATGGGCAATCAGAATATTTAGTTTACATTTTTAAGACTGCCAGGTTGTCCGTCACTAGGTTTGATGCTAATATGCTGGGTCCTGATCGATAAAAAACAAATGGAGGAAGCAGGTCTTTTGTTTTGATTCTCAGGCAGGAGAATCAGCTCTCCAAGATGCTGAATTGAAAAGTTGAGACAGAAAACTGCAAATTTAATCAGGACTGGACTCATAAGTATGTGTTTATTATGCATCATATTAACTTGTAATAGCTGACAGGTGGATTTCTGTGAAAAAAATAGCTGAAAAATTAAGTCATTCCTGATAAACCTGTTACAGCCTTGATTATTTTAGGGTTGATTTGTTAGATTTAAGGATTCAAATATAAAAAATGCCCTTAAAACCACAACACCTTATTTTCCTCCTCACATTTTCTGAATTGAATCATCTTTTGGGGGCTGGATGGGGAGCTTTAGGGAGCCTGATATGTCTCCCCGGGCTGCCAGTTGATGATCACTGCTGTGAAAGGTTTGGGTTGCTTACTAACAGTATAGTTTCAGTTTAATTGTACAACTAGTTAAGTTGTTTAAGTTCAAATATAATCTTTTGTTGTTTAACTTTTCAGTACTATTTTCTGCATGTATAACTTTTTTTAAAATCAATATCACACTCCATGTCAGGATGTTCTAGATATTATCTTTGACACTCCACCTTCACAGCACTGATTCCAGCAGTGGTGATAGTCTCTCGTATGATATTGCTTAAATGGTGCTCTCTTTGTCATATAATCTGTTTGATTTTCACAGTTTGGCACTCTGTTTAAAGAATAATCTCCACCCTGTCCTCAGATTGTGACCCAGCCTGTGTGGGCTGTATGGGCAGTGGACCGGCGCGCTGCAGAAAGTGTGCCGTTGGGTTCACACTGACAGGATCCAAGTGTTTGGGTAAAAAGAGAATATCTTTAATCTATGTCTTCGGTCTGTGAAATCACCCTACGTTTATTTAGGACAGACATTCATGTGAAACAGGCCTTTAATTTTTCAAACAACATTTAAGCACAGTAAAGATGGGGACTTTAGAATAGTACATTTCCTTTGGGAGAGAGAGGGGTGTGTGGGGTGGGGCTTTTAATATACTCACTAATAAATGCTGTGCTGGCCTTTAGGTCTCTAATGGAGTCCCATCTTTGTTTGTCAACACAGGCTACTAAAAGCTACCAGGCCTTAAATTAGTATGGCCTTTTATTTGAAGTTTAATTGTATTATATTGTTTCCATGTATTCATTATGAGTAGCAGTGATCTAGGAGTCTCTGATGGAATAACGTACTGTATATCTTTTGCTCAGATACCGATGAATGTAGTGACAGAGTGCTGGCCTGTCTGGGTCTTGATCAAATCTGCATCAACACAATAGGCTCGTTTCGCTGTGACTGTGCTCAAGGATTTTTCCACAGAGATGGTGTCTGTGTGAGGAAACAGCAGCCGAGTAAGTCTGTGAAATGTTTCTACCCACAAAGACTTGAGCACCTCTACCTGTGTCTGACATGTCTGTCTCTCTGCACAGGGGTTCAAGAGAAAGGTCTGTTTGAGGACATCCAGGATGATGAGATAGAGGTGCTGCAGCAGATGTTCTTCGGGGTGTTGCTTTGTGCTCTAGCCACACTGGCTGCTAAAGGAGATATGGTTTACACGTCTCTGTTCATAGGAGCGGTGGCAGCCATGGCAGGATACTGGCTCTCTGACCGGGGAGACCGTTTGTTAGGCAACTTCCTCAAAGGACAGTAAAACTGAGCTGATCTAAAAAGGACTGACATATGTAAGAGTTCAGAAGCACCAATGCATGGACTGTTGTTCAACAAGGCTGTTTACAGTCACTGTCATGTGAATATACTGCATTAACATTAAATATGGTGATAAAAATTAGTGATATTCAAAAATATTGTTCTTTAATCAAATCAGCCTTTTCCAATCAGAAAAGAAATTTTTAGAGTAAATTTTTAAGTTAGTGGAACCACAGGAAAGCAGTGAAAGTTTTATACTTTATGCTTAGGAGACACAATTCATGAATTTCGAGGCCCAAGAAAGCTTTTATACATTTATGAGGGATGAGATTTATCCCGAAGAATGCCAAACAGCCAGTAAGATCCTCAGTTCCTTGCCATCTTCCAAGTTCTCCAGTCTTCCAACACAATTCACCAAGACAGTCAAAGTTTTAGGAAGACCTTACACCTACTGGGAGGTCAAATGTAACTCAAGTCTGGATCTAAACTATCTCAGCTATGACTTGTGTAGAATGTAAACTCTGTCTCCTCTAATGTTATACAGTCATTGTTTCATCATGACAGCAGGTATTTGTACAGTAGTATGTCTCTATTTATTGTATTTGTTATTTTTAACTAACAAATCACAAAGACCTAGAAAAATGTGTACTGTTACCCTTAACAGACATAAGACTTAAGTAAATGTCTGATTTAAACTTGAAAGGTGCTTATTTGGAATCATATTAGTTTATATAGAGATTGTTCATATTCTTCCACAATTTTGCTTCTTAGGTCCTCAGACAATTCTCGGCTCTTTCTCTTCTCCATGCTTGGTGTGACACAGGCATACAACATAAAGGTTGAGTCAACTTTTATATACTCTAACTGGCTTCAGGTGTGATTTCTATATTGCCAGTTCCTGTTACTTGCCACAGCTGAGTCTAAACGAACATCACATGCTTGAAACAAAATGATTTACCCACCGTTTTAAAAGGGTGCCAACAATTTTGTTTGGCCCATTATTTGAGTTTTGTGTAAAATTATGTCAATTTTGGCTTTTTTCTCCTGTTTTTTTTGTGTTGTTCCAATGCACATAAAGGAAATAATCATGTGTATACAATAACTTTTGTAATTGCAACAGTTTCTGGGAGAAATGGTGTAGCTTCTGGAAAAATTCCAGGGGTGCCAATACTTTTGTCCATGACTGTATTTAAACTAGGACATTTGGGAAAGCTGTGTTGAAAAATCCTTGCTCTGTTTAACAGCACTTGGAAGATACTTGAGAAAACATGACATTTTTATAGGGGGACTAATAATTTTGTCCACATCTGTACATCATTATTGTGCTGATTTTCCTTTTGCAATAACCTAAAGTCATGTTTCATATAGAAAAATGCAGGTTTAACATTTTTTTAATTAGAGTAGAAAATCCCTCAGAGACAGAAAGAAAGTCACCTTTATTTGATGGATATAAACAAGCTGGCCAACACTCAATAGTAATATTCTGATACAGCACATACAATAGCAAACGGGGGCACTGAGGACAGCCTCCTAGGTTTAAAAAAACTAAACATCATGCTTCATTCAATACTTGACTCAGTCTCGCTTTTTTTCTCTAGGGACTTCTTCTGATAAAGTTTTTTTAAATAGATTTTTCTCTTGTGCATTCATGAGACTCACAGATACACACATACTGACAAACACCCAGAAAGGCAGTTACACATCCACACCCACTCATACGCACGCACATCCCTCTTTTCTGGTTACATTTACACGAGCAACCCCAAGAAACATGCTGCACTCTCACAAAACTGCACAGGCTGTCTACTAATGGGACACAGTAAGTGAGACACACACATCACTCTCAAACACAACATCACACCGTCACAATGCACGATGCAGATGCAATTAATGAGTGAGGAATGATGCATCATGGGAGATTAGCTCACGTTCACACGGGTTGTCATTCAGCATGCTGGACACTCACATTTAACTTGTTCCTAGGTTTTTACTGTACAGTTCAAAACATTTACTTTTACAAATAGTACAGTCTCAAACTGGCATATTCAAAAGCGCAAACAATAGAAAAAATAAAGCTAACTTAAATGAAAAATAAAAAAGTAAACATTTGTTCTGTCAAAGAAAAGAGTTTCTGGCATTGGTCACAGTGATTTGTTTGATCCAAAGTTTTAGCAACCTACAAAAAAATAAATAAAAAAAGCAAAAAAATATGAATAAGAACAATAAAGTGAAAATGTATGCTAGGCTTGTCATACTTTTTCTCAAAGGCTTTTGAATTACTGCTAACTCTACAGGCCTTTAATGTCGAGTCTTTCTACACGGCTGCCTCCAGGCACTGATGCAGACTTGACTTGTCAACTCCACCTCACACCGGTGTCAGTCATACACAACCAGGATTAGTTTTTAGTCTAAGCCTCAGCTGAGATAAGCCCGTGTGTCTCCTAAACCTTTTTGACATGACAGTTGAGAAATCGCTCTGCATAGAGAACAGGAGATTATCCTTACATCACCACTCTCAGTTGGCACATTATGTAAAAATCAGCATGCATGGGCACGATTGAAATGTTTCATGTTTTCTACCATGTAAATCATAAATGGTGTCTCTTGGTAGGAGAACCCCCTACTTCAAGTATTCAGTAGATAAGGACCTGAAAATGGAGGATTTGTACTCCCCCCCCCCCCCCC
The DNA here is from genome assembly GCF_018320785.1 of Cheilinus undulatus. NCBI lineage: Eukaryota > Metazoa > Chordata > Actinopteri > Labriformes > Labridae > Cheilinus > Cheilinus undulatus. The sequence goes on along the minus strand of NC_054867.1, from coordinate 31,450,131 downwards.
CCCCGATGGTGAAGTGAGAGGATTTTTTGCTCCTCTGTCTGTTTGCATTGTCTTCCCCTTTTTTTATTTTAAGAAAAAAAATCTCACCCGGATCTTTCTGGTTACTTTTGTAAACACAAACACCACACAATATGTCGATTCTTGGTCAGTGACAGGAGCTGGGTGGAGCAGACACACAAATCATGATGCATGGATCATCTCAGGGTTGTGGAAATGGGAGACACACTTACTGTAAATATAACAATCAACACTTGGCCATATACAGGAGACACACACAGGCACCATAAGGGGAGGGAGAGGAAGTGTAACAGTCTAATTCAATTGTTCACAACACTGCAACATTGTGTGTTGGTTTTTTTCTACTTAATCAGCTGTCACAGTCACATTTTGTCACCACTTCACAAGACGACGACGACGACTATGAAAGAAATGCATCCCGACAGAGTCACTCAACCCTCCACTCGGATGTTCATAGTGATAGTCCTCACTCACAAGTGCAAGTTTTTCTGTCCGCTGCTGAGTGCTGCAGACATAATCTCATTGCTACTTATGCGAGCTGCAAAAACTCAAGACTATATTTTCTTTGTCACCACAAGCAAATGGTCTTCAACTGAATGTTTTTTAAAAAGGAATGTAATAATGTCAGCTTTTCTATCTTTCTATATAGATTTGGATATACTTCTCTTTTAAACTGATCTAAAGCTCTTTCTTTTCTGGGCTGTCCTGTTGTTTCAGACAGGGAATGTTACTTGCTGCTGAGGGGCTTTCTCACAAAAGTACAAATCAGAGAAAAATCACACCACTCAACGCGCTAAATAAGACAACTCTCTGACCTCCAGCCAGTTAGAAAAATAACTATGAAGAAAAAACGTAGATATATATTTATCTTTGTCAGTTTGAAACGATTTTCTGACCACGTATAGACACACTGTATAGATTTCTCTCTATATGTATAATATATGCATATCTATCATATATGTGTACAGTTATTATTTTTTTAAACGAGGCACAGGCCACCTTGTTGAGAAGGAGAAAACAAGTCACTATGCTCGGGGAGGTCACACAGTCTACTGCTGGAAGAGAAGGATTACAGGAAAAGGGGAGCAGGTCAGAAACTGGGCTGTCAATGGTACAAATAGACCTGCAGGAAAACAGCTATTCAATATCGCTTCCTTTAGTCTGAAACAGTTTGATGATAGCAGTAGTCCCCCAAAGTCGAATCATATTTACAAAGCTGTCTTTTATGAAGCTTTTTTTTTATTCTCCTGTAAAAGGACAAAAGGATGCTCTCAACCAGGTCTTCTGACACCATTCAGTTTAAGCACCAGCAGAAGCACCATTAGTAAAAATTCCTGTAACACAGAGGAGGTGCATAGGTGCATAGTCTCAGAACCTCAAAATAATCTGACCAGTGAATATTTTGTGACCGCTCTCTTGGCCGCTCTGATTGGTCGGTGTAATTACACTTTGATTGAAAAATTTGTGAAAAGAATGAAGAACCAAAAAACAAACGCATTCACTCCATGTTAACACCTGCATAGATTGATTTTTTTTTTTTGACTACTTCTGATTCAAATGAGGTAACATGAAGAAACACCAATGGCAGCCGCAGCCTTAAGGCCAAAACACGCCCGAGAAGAAGTAAAGGGCCCTGCTCATGCAGCCAAGGAAACCCTGTTGCTGCAGACTGGGCTAAAGGCGGACTTACTGTAAACTCTGAGCTCTTTCTTTTTGCCAACAAGGAATGACAACAAAAATCACTCAAAGAAATGCTGTGTGGAACATGCTATCGTGGCAAAAGCAAGTGAAGGGACATTACATCACTTCTAAAGATGCTAGACATGATCTGCACTAGAAATAGGATGTGGTAGGAGCAGGTATAAAGGTTATAAAATAGGTCACCGTGTGCCACAAAGGCTCAAATATCTCATGGACACAATCAGATGACTAAAACAACAGAAGAGACTGTGCACACTGAGGGTCATGACAGCCAGATAGAGGGGTCAGCAGGGCAGTGAGGATTGAGACAGAGTCAGCTGGGAGCCAACCAGAGCGAGAGGAGTCAGTCCGGCAGGTGAAGCAGACACCAACACAACCATGATCTTGAATCAGTCAGTGGAAGAAGGATGAAGAACAAAATACTGAGCACAGACAATCAGGAGCTCTCTGCTGGGAGGATGAAGAAGGCGTCGTTGGCCTGAGGAGGCACAGTGTCCCACAGGTGACGGACAGGTGAGGTGACCTCTGGGGCATTGACGACATCGCTCGTCGAAGCAGGAGTCTGACAAAGAGAGCATCCGTTTCTCTGTTAGCAGCAACTTTGGATCTTTTTACTCCAGTTTCACTCCATCTGTGATCAGTAGCCAAGAAGATGATGACATCAGCTCCTGTGCAAACAAAGAGATCCAGGGTCACCTTGAGCAGAAAATGAAGAAGAAGAGAGTATAAGAGGCAGTTCAGAAATGTGTTTATAATAATATATGGTGTTTTTACACATAAATAAAACTGGAAATTGCCTAAAAATTGTTCATGCTGAGCTGCATGTGTGTGCACAAACTTTTGACCCTAAATTTACCAAAAGTTTTTCTGCTGGGCCCCAGGTAAGATTTCTACCTTAACTTTGGAATGAGACAGAGAGTGTACATAAGCCAGCCCATAAGGGAAGATAGAGGTGAAAGCTTTCTGGAACCCAGCCACATGAAGGTAAGAAAAAACATTAACCATTTTAAATTCAAGGGATGAAAATTGCAGCAAGTTTATTAAAAAGAAAAACTGAAATTTCCCATTGTCATAAATATTTAGACCCTTTACTCAGTACTTTGTTGAAGCACCTTTGGCAGCAACTACAGCCTTTAGTCTTTTTGAATATGACACAACAAGCTTTGCACACCTGGACTAGGGGGGATTTTCTGCCATTCTTCTTTCCTCTCAAGCTCCGTCAGGTTGGATGGGGACCATCTGTTGACAGCCATTTTTTTTTCAGAGATCTTTGATATGGTTCAAGTCAGGGCTCTGGCTGGGACACTCTAGGACATTCACCGATTTGTCCCTAAGCCACTTGTTTGTTGTCCTGGCTTTGTGCTCAGAGTCACTGTCATGTTGAAAGGTGAACCTTTGGCCTGGTCTGAGGTCCTGAGCACTGCTGAACAGGATTCAGTTCAGGATTTCTGTAATTTGCTCTTTTCAGCTTTCTCTCAACCCTGACCAGCCTCCAAGTCCTTGCTGCTGAAAAACACCCCCACAGCATGATGCTGCCACCACCATGCTCCACTGTTTGGATGGTATTGGGAAGGTGATGAGCGGTGCCTGGTTTTCTCCACATGTAACATTTAAAACTGAGGCCAAACAATTCAATCTCAGTGTCACAAGACCAGAGAATCTTCTTTATCAGTCCAAGGGCTTTTTAATATGTTTTACACTAAAGAGAGGCTTCCGTATAGCCAATCTCAGAATCTATAGATTGACAGAGGACTGCAGTGCTGGTTGTCCTTCTGGGACTCTGTCCCATGTCCACACAGAATCTCTGGAGCTCAGTCAGAGTAACCATCGGGTTCTTGGTCACCTCTCTTACTAAGGCTCTTCTACCCTGATTGCTCAATTTGACCAGAAAACAGGCAACAGGCAACATCAATGTTGTTGTGAAGGCTTTGAATACTTATGTCAATATGATATTTCATTTTCTTGTTTATCATAAACTTGCAACATTTCTAAAATTGTTTTTTTTTTCACTTTGTCATTATAGGGCACTAACTGTAGATTAATAAGAGGAAAAATGAATTTAAACGGTAAATAACAAACAATAACAATTACAAAACTGATGAAAGTGAAAATGGTCTAAATACTTTGCACTGCTAATACTCAACTACCTCTTCTTTAAATGGCATGACATTTTTTATGAGAACCTTAACTCCAGGGGTTGGCACATGGAACATAACTGTTGGACTCTGTTACCCCTTTTTCCACCAAATCAGTTCCAGTGCTGGTGCTTGGCTGGAGCTGGAGCCGGACCAGAGTTGGTTAGATTAAAGAACCGACAAAGAGCTGCTTGCTTTTCCACAGGAAGGAACTTGCCCCAACAGCTATGTCAATATATTATATAACATCACCATGCATCTACGTTTTCCCAGCAACACTAGTGCCAAGCTCCAGAACAACAACAACACAAATAGCAGATCCTCTTGCTCTACAAGTGTTGCCGTTTCAACTCTCCTTAAACTCACCAAGCACACCTGTTCAATGGATTTTTGTTGCTCATCATAACTGTGCTGAATGGTGGTCATGTCTGAAGAGAAATGCACATAACCTGATTGATTATTGGCCAGCAAAGAGTTGGTTCAATGCTGGACCCAGTTTTTCTGGCAAGGGCCAGCTCTTTGGCAATGAAAAGAACTAAATGAATAGAACTAACTAAAGAACTGGTGCTTGGCTAAGCACTGGCTCCCAACCAGCCCTAAACCCAATTTGGTGGAAACAGGGTATTTATCGCTGTGTCAGGGACAGAAAAAAGTTGGGATACTAGAAAATAAAGGAGAAGAAAAGGAGGTGCACATGACCCCAAACATAATCTTGTTAAACTTTTTCTCTGCTGATCTGAGCCTGGCCATGGCAAATCTTAGCCAGAAGGCTAGCCCCAACATTGTTGATATTATCAAATCAAATCTGAGGAAGACTCTTTCATTTAGCCTATGAGGGGCCAAGAAATTTTTGTGTGTAAGCTTGTGTAAATGTAGCTGGTAAAAGTCACTTTTATTGTTATTGTGTTTCTATATCTTGAGTTTGACGTGGTTGTCTCTGCATTGTGAGTGGATTTTGTGCAATTGAACTTGCAACCAACGGCAGAAAATAATTGAGGTTCATCACAAGGAAGCAGCACAAAACATGAATGAGATACAACAGAAAGGCAGCTTTAAGAAGCAGCTTCTACTTTGTTATGCAGCAGTTTTTCACGTAACATCCAGCGTTTTCATGGCAGTGACAAACAAATTGTGTTTGTCATGGCTGCTCCATTATGACAGCAATGATAAAAAGACACATCCTGTTATAATTATAAGGATTTCAAAAAGTCTGTGGTTTTGAAAACTGTTGGAAATATTTAAGGTAATGTAAGAACTCAACTAAAAATATATGTAACATAGGAGCTGTAATTATCTTAATTTAATACACACATTTCAGTACTAAAATGCTTCACATTGTTGTATTGACATAAAGGCAAAAACTTTGTTATAATATTGGACTTGCTTTGCTTGCCATCTTGACTATCCTGTAAACGCTATGACTGCTGTGTCCTTTGAACTCTTGTCATGCCTGCTGAGAACCTCACCTATCTCACCCCCTTGACAGGAAATATGTTGAGCTGTGAGTGACATAAATGACTAAATATGTTGGAAATTTCAGGTGAAGAAGATCAAGATTTTTCTGCAAATTTCAGAGATGCATATGAAGCAACTTAGAAAAATCATTTGCAAAAAAGCATTTGGTTGTAAATATTATATGTAACCTTATGTGTGAAATTACCTGCTCAGCTGTCAGTCTCCGTGCATGACCTGCACACCTGAGTGCCCCCTCCCTCCCCCAGAAAATAAAAAAAAAAGGTCCCATTGCTGAGTGTTGATTGGGTGGAGGTAAGAAATGTCTGGTCAGGTGGTGTTTCAACATCATGGCATGGCTGTGCTCCTCCAGTAGTGACTGAATCATCTGGATAACAGGAATAAAACACATCTTTAGATAAATGTGCCATACACTGCAGGCAGAGAGAAAAACGGCAAATCATATCAGTGTAAAAGTCTTGAATGAATCTCACCCCTCAAAACAACATTAGAGCTTTGGTTGTCACAGCTGGGATTATGCCCAGATGCCCTCGTCGTCATCCTGAGATGTGCAGGAAAAGAAAAAAGTAATTACAAAGTCAGGTACAGATTTTAAAAACAAGACATTTTTTAAACAGCAAAGAATGTATATATATATATGAAGTCATTGCTTTAGTTCCCTACAGTACAATCTTAACAGATGTTAAAAAAGGAAAAGACTCTAAATGGTGAAAAATTAGAGTAAGTTTAACAGAGGTGCTGCTATATCACTATATCACTAAATCAGTATTGGAAAAAAAAGAAATATAACAAAATCTGCTGTAAAGTAAAAGAAGCTGATGTTCCAGTACAACACCATACAGAGACCAAACACATTATAACATGTAGAATAACAGAAATTTGTTTAATAATCTTTCATTTCTAGGAAATTTTAAGTTCTTTGCAAAAAATAGGTAAATTAAATTTCCATTATTGTTTTGTAAAACTTTTGTATGTATTTCCAAATGTATTAAAAATGTATATATAAAGTCAAAATTTACTTTCAATACCAGTAAATAATGTGTTGATTGGAGTTAAAAGAAATGGATAAATTGGCATTTATTCTGTGTTCCGCTTGTTAAATTAAGCATTATTATATGTATTTGTGATTAAATGTAATATAATAAATATAAAACCTAATAAAAGCTGTATACATTTTTGGCTGACTGCTGAGGTCAGCCCTACAGATAGCTCTGTCTGTGACTGACTGAGTGCCTGAGTGAGTGATCCTATTTTCAGAGTCATACCATACAGAGTTCGGTTTGCTTGTACTGAAAGTCATTGGTAATGGCTGCCTCCACTGCTAAATATACCTCAGCTATAGCTTTAGCATTGTATCTATGTATGTGATAGTTACGGGGAAAGGGTTAGTTGCTGTGTGTAGTTGTATACAAGACCTGCTAGTGGAGCCATTAACTTGGACGTAGCCGCAGCAGCGGTTGTGTCTGAACTGGACAATGTGTATTTATTTAAACAAGTGCAGAGACTAACACTGAAAGCTTTCTGTGACAGAAAAGATGTTTTTCGCTCTACTCCTGGTCTGTTTCGGCATGACTTTCTGATGGTGGGAGTTGGGAGAATTGACGTTGCCCAGGGCTTCGTCTCCACTCAGACAGAGGGAAAGAAGAAAAAATAAAACTATATAAATTTATGTAACCAGTTAAAATAAATTAGGCAAATAATAATAATAACTAAAAAATAGTTAAAATGAAAAAATCACTGCCAGAACACACATTTCAGTCAGGCATTGCAACACACATCCCAGATAGTTTCAGTCAGCCATATACCAAGTTTTAACCTAGTCTTGTTTCATTAAATTTAATTTACAGTATTGTAATATTGTCTGAATAATTTGATGGTATATTAGGGCCACTTTAAAAATATAAATGCATAAATAAATACATAAAATAAAAATGATGCCTTCATTTTGGTGAAAAATTATATATTTTTTAGATTATAGGTTTATAAAAAATCTGAGTTTCAAGTCATAAACACAGGAAACTTACAAATTTCAAGCTGAAAAAGATGGGATTTATGGGGGGGGGGACTCAACATTTTTTAACATATAAAGTCATAAATTTAGGAGGACAGAAACTTGAATTTTTAAGAACAGACAGTTTAGTTTTCTTATTGTGCATCATTTGTTCAACATTCATCATACCAGGTGGAAATGCCTTGTAAAAGAACTGCAGGTAAAGGCCTAAGTTACACTTTTTACTGGGACTGAGCAATAGAGAAAATCAGAATGTGAATCTGAATTCATCACATTATCATTAGCATCTACAGTTGGAAGAAGAGGCATTGCTCTAATTTGGGGCTATTTAGAAGAAAACAACAAACTGACAGCATTTGGGAGACGACTGATCCAGTTACTGTTTAAAATTTACAATTTTAAAATGTCAGAAATTTATGACAATATAAACTTTAAAAAATGCAGTTTTTAAATTTGGACATTAGTTTCATGTAAAATTATGACTTAATTTAAAAAAAGTCTTTTATTCTTGAAAATGATTGAATCTTTTTTTTTGTTGTTGTTCTTAAAGTGGTCTTAATACTCTTTTTTAAATAAAGAATTTCCTTTTTTTATATTAATTTAGCTCTTTAGTAGTAAGAGTTATGTCAGTGTGGCCATCTTGGACACCTGATTTGCCCATCTTTGCTCAGAGTAGAAATCTTGCAACCTCATAAATTTAGAGAATGGCAACCTGCCAGCAGTAATGGGGTTGGACATTTTTTAACTGAAAATTAACAATAAAAAAGAAAATAAACTGCATATGTTTTGTGAGATGGAGGAGAGTAAAATTCATTTGCTGCTGTTGTGCTTCCCTCTCTGGTTATTTTATCGCTTCATGTTACAATTCTAGGACGTGCCTGGCTTTCCTTTGTGTGTCCCACACACAACAGGATATCAGATTCTAAACACTGAACATGTTTAATATCTATGAGCTGAAATTGGAGATGCCACAGTGCTCTTCTGAGCAGATTGGATGCTTTTTAACATACTGTACATCCCCAGACAGGAAGCTCCCATAAGCACCCTGTTGCTTATGGCTTTATTTTATTGAGAAAGTTTGCTTAGGTGCCCTACCTACAAAAGACTTAAAATGTGTCAGTGATATCGAAGTCCCTGGTGAATTGGGGGTAGCAGAACAATTATATATGATGACATGGAAAACGTCTCACCTGGTCCTGGTTTGGGCGGTGACCAGCATGCGGGGGTCCTCGTGCTGGCCCTCCACGATGATGGGGCGACGGGTGACGTGGATGCTGGGCGTGATGTGGGTGCTGTGGGTGCTGAGGGTGCTGAGGGTGCTGAGGGTGCTGGGGATGTGGATGCTGGGGATGGGGTCCTTGTTGAGGAGGGCCATGTGGGTGCTGTGGATGAGGGTGCTGTGGAGGAGGATGTCCATGTGGGTGCTGCGGAGGATGCTGTGGGTGCTGTTGGTGTGGGTGTTGGGGCTGGGGAGGCCGTGGGTGCTGTTGATGTTGGGGAGGCGGCTGAGCATGCTGAGGGTGCTGCTGGGGGTGCTGCGGGTGAGCAGGGTGAGGGTACTGGGGTTGTGGCTGCTGTGGGTGTGGGTGCTGTTGGGGGGCTTGCGGGTGCTGCGGGTGTTGTGGATGCATGCCGTGTGGGTATGGAGTCTGTTGGGCGTGGGGAGCATGGGCGGGATGGGGATACTGGGGCTGGGGCTGAGGCTGGGCATGAGGGGGCTGGGGCTGGGGGTGGTGAGGACCGTGTGGGTGATATTGCTCGTCTTCATAGTTGTCTGCAATTAGCTTCATTCTGCTCTGAGTCTGCAGGGAGAAGGGAGACAGTGCAAACATTTAACATAAAGTTATCATTTCAAGCACATGTGGGTGGACATGTAAAAAAAAACAAAAAACAAAAAACAAAAAAAAAAATGTATACAACCCAGCGCATAAATATGAAACCAATTAGGGCTTCAACTATTTCTAAAGTTAAGACTATGTATAAAATAATATTTAGGGAGAAGGCCTCCTATTTAGAGGAAAAAAATAGATCACAACATGCATGAGATAAGGCACTTAGCCTAGCATAAAACCCTCAGGGCTGAATCTGTCTCCATTCAAAGGTGTTAAGCAAAATATCTTGAATAAATGAATAAAGGGAGTTGCAGAATTTGCCTGAGGCTAATGTTTGTAATCTTTTTTTTTATGTTTAGTAAGATATTTTAAGTATTTTATTTATCCTCAAGTGCCCCCCGTTAACCCCTGCACAGCTAACCTACTAACACTCATGGCCCCTACTACCACAGAATCAGCAGTAAAGACCAGTAGCATACAGGTCAGTCATTGCTTTAATATCCAAGAGTAATCAAATCCAAATGTTTACTCTGGCTTTTAGACCTTGAGTGAAAGCTAATCAGTAATATATCACGTTATGAAAACACATCAGCATCAGCAGGCTACCTATGGACAGGATTAGCGGTGTGTTGCTGAGATAATTCCTTATCCCAGGTGACTGTGAGCCATTGCTTTGATTGTTGAAGCTTCTGCTGGGGATTCTTTCTGTTTATGTTGCTAACATTAGCTGAGCTCTTCCCCCTATGAGTGAAGGAATACTAACTCTATTTGAGCTGTCCTTACTGTCACTTATGTCTTGACCTGAGCAGCGATTTTATGGTAATATAACATTTTGCTGTTTTACATTGGTTGCACCATCCCACACTGAAGTGTGTCCGCTCACCTAAGCAAAACTGTAATTAATCATTTTCTTTCAAAAATAAGTGATGCCTGGCGCGCCGGTAGTCGACTGGTTAAGGCGCACGCCATATACGCAGGCGACCCGGGTTCAAGTCCGGCCCGTGGCACTATTTCCTGCATGTCTCTCCCCGCTCTCCTCCCTGTTTCCGACTCTATCCACTGTCCTATCTAATAAAGGCAAAAAAGGCCAAAAATAAATCTTTAAAAAAAAAAAAATAAATAAGTGATGCCTCATTTTCTTAATTAGAAGTAGAATAAATATTCTTACGGTTTTAATATTATTAATTTTATATAGTCACACAGTACAAAAATATATTGACATATATTGTTACTTTTGCTCTTGTTAGAAAGTGGACATATATTGTATATATATTTTAATGGTAAAATAATCTTGAGCAATTTTACATTGGTTGTACCACCTAACTGTGAAGTGTACCTGCCCACCTTTGAAAATAAACTATTTTATCTTCACTTGAAAAGGATCTACAAACCATTGTAATTTGGTCATGAGTGTCAGCTGGAGTGAAATGGATGATAAATTATGCTACAATCTGATTTTATCACTTCATTTCAAAATAAAATACCCATGATTATAGATGTGCCACCCTGATATTTAAGAACTTTCCAATTCCATAACAAAAGTTTCTTGATGAGCTTACAAACTTCAACATAATGAATTTTAATAACATTTGTTTTTGCAAAAATAAACCATAAAATCATGCCAAAATATTCTGAGTTACTCACAATTGAAGGCATATTTAACAAAGTAAATAATCTGTTCATTTAATTGGGCAGTTGTGCCACCTGACATTTTTGGGGTTTTGATATGCCAAAATATTAAATGAATTATACTATTCAAATAAACTGAAAATATATTCAAAACAAAACAGGTTTTGTAGAAAAAAAATTGATAGACTGTCTGCCATGAACTGATTAATTTTTTTCAAAAGGAAATAACAAACTTGGACAAAAAAATATGCTGATCAGGTCACTAATGAATACAGAGTCTTACTGACATACGCCAAGTTGATACTAATGTTGGCCTGTCCCTCACCAGCTGGCCAATGAGGAGGAGGAGTGCATCAGCTCAAAAAGATACTGGGAAGAAAGCTACCTCTGCACATGGGGACAGGCTAAAGTAGAGCCAGATCTAACCTGTTTTTGGCTGACTGCTGAGGTCAGCCCTACACATGGCAATGTCTGTGTCTATGTCTGTGTCTGTGTCGTTCGTTCGTTCGTTCGTTCGTGAGTCTGTCCATCTGTCTGTCTGTCTGTCTGTCGGTCGGTAAGTAACTGAGTGAGTGACGCTTTTGTTTGAGCCACATACTACAGAGTTGCGTTTGCTTGGAATTACTGCTGTCACTAATGGCTGCCTCCACTGTGTTAACTAGACTAGAGTTAACATCATCTATGTATGGCTCATCCATACAGAGTTGGAGCTCTCTAATCGCTTCCTCCACTGCTCTAAATACTCAGATATAGCTTTAGCCTCTGTTTCACTAGAACTGGGCCACATTTCTGTATGACAAAGACAAAAAACAACCCTTTAAGCTTGTCATGTTGGGAAAGATGTTTTTTTTACTCCTCTGCTGTCCTGCTTTGGCATGATTATGTGATTGTTGAGTGGGAAAAGGTAACTTGTGAAATCTTATGTACACTACAACTGTTCATGCAGCAATTAGCTCTTAGTCACAGCAGCACTTAGTCAAATCTGGACATTTCTTCATTAAAACAAGTGAAGACAGCAACACTACAACACGGAAGCTTTCTGCGTCAGAAAACATGCTGTCGCTCATATAAGTAATGTTAAGTGAATATGTCGGGGGGGGCTAAGTGTTTGAGGGCTTCTTACCAGAGCCTGCTTGGGGCCTCACTTTGGCCAGGGACGGTCCTGTTTATAGATAATTAACAGATATAAAAAAGGATAGGGACACTGAAGTAGAAATTCAGTTTAATTGTATACATATTTAGACCCTTACGCACCTGTCTGAGGAGAATTAGAAATGTTCATGAAACCTGCTGCAGTTTTTCTTTTATTTTAGAATAAACAGCGTTTTATTGTTAGTATAAACTTACTACCATTAAAGACTTATATCTGACAAAAACATTTAATGTCCAGTGACACTGTCTGTCTCTATCAGTGAAGTGTGACACATGTCTCTGAAGAGTTTCATATGAACACAGAGAAGTGTTTTATTAAGAGGAGGGACACAGAGAGAGAGGGCAGCATGTAGCTATGTAAATTTAAGCAACCACAATAAATTTGGCTCAAAAAATAACAATAATGACAAAATCACTGTGCCAGTCAGGCATTTTAACAGGCATCCCAGATAGTTGCGGTCAGCCATATACTAGGTTTTTACCTAGTCTTGTTTGGTTATGCATCCACTTCCCTGGCCCATTAACAGATCGTGGGCCCCTGGCCAGTTGCCCCAGTGGTTAATCTGGTCTTGTCCTCAGGTAAGATTGTTTGAAACAGTTTTGAATCAAGACTTCAACTTTAAACTACAAAGAGGAACTCTCAGTTTCCTTTGATTTGGCGCTCCCCGTGGACAAAGCAGTGCTTCCTATCTCAATGCAAAAAAAGCCATCTCATCCTGCTTCTTTAAACAGTGAAACTAATCACACATCAAGAGTATGTGTTGTGTATAAATTTTAACAAAGCTGCTTGTCTTTCGTGTCTGACACACACCAAGCGGCAACTTGGTGGGTGTCATTAAAAATAGAGAGACAGAGTTGATCCATGTTGATGCTGATGGTCATGTTTTCTTCAGTAGTGCATAAAGAGGCATCAGTATTAATTTCAGTCTCTTTTATAAACAGCTAAAAACTCCTGAGCTTTAATGGTTGCATTACTCATCTTACATGAGGAAGTGATTTCTTAAAGACTAACATGACTTGAAGCTTTAAAGCAAAAACTTCTAAGGCCCAGGGTTTGTAATGTATCTGATTCTTATATCATAAGGCTTTTTTATGGGTTTGATTTCAGCTATGCATATAAACAAAGCAAAATATCTTCACTGATAAGAAATGTGGACTAATGACCATAAAAATGTTGCAATTGCCTTGCACTTTGCTAATGAAAGTGAGTGGTTTAACTTTGACTAATTTACTAATGAAAGTCTTTGGGTTGATTTGTTGCTTGTGGAATGACTTGAGCTTTGAGTGGCCCCAAAAAAGACGTAAAAGTTCCTCTGACTCATGCAGCAAAATGAGATGTTAACATTGGGAAAAGGGCCAAAAACTTGAGCAGCACAGAAGATCTGTGAGCATGCATGTGCTCCACTCTTTCTAGATGAAATGGAAAAAATGGCAAGGTGCCTTCTGCTGTTATATTTTTCATTTCAATTAATGTTGCCTTGGCAACTAGCTACAGTGTAGACTGCTTATTCTCTGATATTGTGCTGCAGTACTAACGTGTTGTTTGAGCTGGTGCATCAGTTTGTCCCTCTCCCTCTTGAGAGCCAGCACTTCCTCCTGGGTCTTCTTTTTATTGGAAGCAGACAGTTCCAGCAGCGCAATATTAGCGTCCTTCTCACTGATGGCTGCCAACAGGGCCTGTTGCCTGAAAGACAAAAAAACATTGTGCCATCAGCAATTTTATTAAGAAGATAATGAGCATTAAAAATAGTATTCTGGTAAGCAATTCTTTGTTCAACCTTTAAACTAAAACCTAAAACAAACTACAACAATGTAAATCTTGTTTTCAGTTCAAAGATGATGACTAATGTCTTCAGCCAAATAACAGATCTCTGTGTTTATCCCGAAAGAATAGTTTACAGCTTTACATTTGTTATGCTCACATCTCATTTCAGGTATAATAGGAATACTTAAGTATTTGGGAAATACACCAGGAATGAAATGGCTAGCAGTTTTAATGATGACCACGGTAATATTTAGTTAAAATTTTAACTATGAATACAACTGTTTTTTATTACTGTGTTTTGAAAACAATAATCCACAGGTCAATGCATTAAGAAAAACTTTTATGGACCAAGAGACAGGTTAGAGCCATGTTAATCCATAAATTATTGATTCACTCTATAATGTAATACAATTGTTACACTATTGGGAGAAAAATATTCAGCTCACCTCAGTATGTCATAACAGATGCAAAATGTAATGAGTTATTACAAAATGCGCAAAAAGTTGAGTTATGCAATCAACATGTTGTTACATTATTGACCATTTATTACAGTTTTTAATTACTTTTTTGTTATGTTATGCATCATTGTGTCATTAGTAAATGGTAAATGGACTCGAGCTTGTAAAGACCTTTTCTGTTGTCTGACAGAGGTTGCTATGGAGACTTGGCCATTAGTATTGGCTACTCACACACACATTAGTGCACATTTACACACCACCAATGAAGCAGTGGGAGCCCATTAGGGTTAAGTATCTTGCCCAAAGACACAACAACATGTGACTGCAAGAGCTTGAGATCGAACCCACGACCTTCGACTCACAAGCCTTGTGCTTTCAAAAGTGAAAATCTGACAACTGGGAAAGAGACACAGCATTGCTTATCTGCCTCATCATTTAAATATGGTCCCTTCTGATTCCCCAAAACAAAGATAGTAATGGATAGTAATAGTAAAATGCAGGGCTTTAAACCAAAAACTAACAAATTGGTGATTTACAATATTGGCGGCTAGGTCAACTTCTTCCATACAGCCGACTAATCAGAACTTGTTACCATGAATTGACTAGGAAGAATCTGACAATGATTCTGGACAAAAATAGGTCTTAAATCCAGTCCACAAATACACCTGAAGTGAACTTACTTCATTTCAAGGATCTCCTCCAGCTGTTTTCTGCGTTCTTGCCTCATGTTGGTGAGGTGTGTGTCTCTCTCCTGCAGTGACTGCTGTGTGGAGGATAGTCGCTGCTTGGTGGAATCCAGCTCCTGCCTCGTCCTCTCCAATGTGTTCATCAGCTCCTCCAACTGATAAACAAGGGTGAAAAGTAATTAATTCAAATTATTTCGATTACTGTAATTAAGTAATATTTTGTGTGTTTTAGAGAACGAATCCACATCACATCCCAAAAAACTTGAGTGTTGATATCTCAGGGTTAAACATTTAATTGTTGTTTAATTGTGTTTTAGATGTCGCCTGTTGTACGGTGATCTCTGTCAGGGTTCTTCTGGTCATGTTTTGGTGGATTGTTGTCATTTTTGTTGTGAGACACATTTGCACCATGAGTGAAGGTATCCACTGAGTTGAGAATTCTCGCTTGTGACTTTAGGACTCATATCAAATTATTATGCATTGACTCTGTTTTGTTCTTGCCAGAGGAGAAACACTTTTCTACAGATTTTCAAGAGTTACTGCAGGTCTGTCATACTGTAAAATATTTAACACTTTAGAAGTGAAGTTTAACTATATGTAGACTCTTATAAATTTTTAAACCTAACTCTATATGAGTTTAATTAATACTGTCAGTTGTGCTGTGTATTTACTTTATTATAGAGGTGTGACTTCACCTGAACAACCTGGTTGGAGATCTATTCTCTTGTTGTTCTTGCCAGTACAGAAATATCATTTTGCTGTACAAGTCCTCAGTAGCTACTCAGTACTGAGAGTAATCTTTAAATTAAATAATTTTTCTTGAGTGGATTTATAGACCAGTACTTTTATTTAAGTAAGTTTTAACCTGCATAACTGAACTTTTACTTGAATACAATATTTGTACACTTTTTCCATCTCTGCTGATAAACAACAAATACAACAAAAAAATAATTAAAAGGACATAGGAACATCCTGGCTTTATCCATATTAATTCATTTTAGAGTGCTTTTTTGTTTGTATTTAACTATACCGAGAGATGTTTTGCTTATTTAGCCTTTTGGTCATGTGCTGAATAATCCTTGTAAAAAATACATACCTTTAAGTGGTGGCCACCATCCATAGTCCCGTCCTTTCGAGGGTCTTGTCCTAAACCTTTCTTGTCCCCTTGTGGTCCCAGTTTGATGTTTGTACCCTTCTTTGTCTGGTCTTTGCCTCCTTGTCTGTAAAATTACACAACCTTAAGAGTGTTTCTAGGCCAGTTGTTTTGAATCTCATTAAGTGGACCGTTTTTTATGCAGATATTCAAAAATACATTCTTGGGCTATAGTTTTAATGAGAAAGTTAGTAAATATGTGATTAGGATACAATATAAACCCATAAATCACAACAAAAATACAGGTGAAGGTACGGCATGATGGACCATCATGAGCATTTTGAATAAATCCTGTTTCAAAACAGTACCAATCATGACATCATCACGAAAGTCAGCAACAGACATGAGTATCAGAGATGAATTGATTGCCTCATGTTTAAATGACATTGTTGTGATGGCTTAAAGGTTAAAGAACCAGAGTTAAGATGGGCAGAGGTAGAGATGAACACACCAGGGGGGAAGGGAACAACTTACCTGGGAGCTAGACTGCAGAGAGGGGGAGGTAAAGGTAGAAGAAAGGGGAATGACCAAACAAGTGTAGGAGGAGACATTGAAGGCAGCAGACGAGAGCACACAAAGGACAAAAGTAAAAAAAAAAAAAAAAAAAAAAAAGAAAAGAAAAGAAATTAGAATCAGAACATTAAGAAAAATAATGACAACAACAAAACAATACAGAGGACCCAGAGGAGATCACAATGTTCATTGTCAAACAACTTGGGAGACTACAAAGGAGCCTGTGACGGCCGCTGCTCTGCAGCCTGACACAGCTAACACAGGATGCACCTTCTCTGAAAACATGAAACCATGTGCATCTGCTGCCAAGCCTGGGAGTGGCAGACATGCAGTCAGACAGGCAGATATCAGCCGGGCAAAAGAAGTGGAGGAAAAGGAGGGGGTCTCAGTGCCGAGCAGAATTTAAGGGGAAGCCGACAGTGGTTTGACAAAGAGAAGGAGCGAGAGAATCAGTTATGGATGCAGGGTTCTTCAGACAGAAAGAGACCCGACTGAACTGACACACTTCAGGACCCAGGGTTCAGTCCGGATCCCTACCTACTACAGCACCTCACTTACTGAGCGCGTGTAGACCTGGAGCACAGCAGCTCTATTCATGCAGGCCACTAGGCTGATCATTTCCCTTAGTGTCTGGTAGATCAAGCTAGGCAGGGCAGGTTGGGGCAGGGTCAGGAGGGCCAGGTTGGGAGGAGGAGCAAGGAGGTGGGCACTGGGAAGATTGTTAGGGCTGTTGGGTGGTGTTATTGGGACGACTTTAAGGTGCAAGGTGGACAGAAAGTTAGAGAGGCTGACATGGGAGGGAGAGGAGGGCAGATGGGTGGATGGAATGAGCAGGGGAAGCGTGCTCATGGCAGGAGGAGGCCTCAGCTCTAAACACAGAAACTTCCTACACAAGCTACAACAAACAGCCAACATCACAAAAAGACACAGGAGTGTGTGTATGTGCGTGTCTGCAGAAGTAATACTGTGCGTATAAAGACTTTTCACCAAAGGACACAGAGGGACAAAAGTATAGTACAGTCAACTAAAGTTGCTGAAGAAAGCAGGAGGATCTGGGAAAATCACACCAAGTTGAACACACTCTGCGGACTGCTATTTACACTATATACAATCAAGTATTTACAGTTTTACTACAAGGGTCAATTTGTCCAACTAGGGCTTTTACTGATTCATTGGTTGTAATTTAGTCATCATTTTGCTTGTATTCTTGGTGTGATTATTTTGTTTGTGTGATGTTGCCATGCATCATTACAAAAACAACAGGATCCCCAGTGTGAAGTAACAGCAGATGAAGTGAGGATGTTACTTTAAACAGGGGTTCCCAATGTAACGTGATGTTTATTGTTTAGGGAATCAAAGAAAAAGCAGAGAATATGTGACTTTGTTGACATGTATTTGAAAATACAGGAGAATCAGAGCAGTTACAAACCTTTAATTTAAAGATTTTAGCATCATGGCATTTATTTCTTAAAAACACACAGTAATTGGGCCGCATTAATGATTTATACTGATGCAATCTAATTTAATGACTGTAATGTGATTTGACACACAACAAAATGTTTGTGAATTTAATTTCCTACTCTGTCGATGCAGAGAAGGATAGCTGAAACAGCATGCAGCTTGAAAAATGAACATGCAGCTCGTACAAAATTTCTTAAAGCTACTATGAGGAACTTTTAGTTTGCACAGTTTTGGGTGACTGCTGAGAAAAAGCAATATTTGCTTTAAAATGTTAAAAAATGGTGCAATATGTCTTTAATTGCCTCATCTGATACCTACCCTGTGGCAGCATTTAATTGAATTAAATTAACAAATAATCCTCCAGCCTATGATGTTTATGATGATTTTATTTTCATAAAGAGGCATCAGCAGTCTGTTTCATAACCAGCTAAAAACTTCTCACAGAAGCTTTAATTATACAAATCAAAAATATTTTTGTCACATATGCAGACATTTAAGCACAAAGCAAAAAACATGCCAAAGAAAAAAAGCAAACATGTATCCAGTGATCTTTGTATCACATGTACAGGGACAGCATAAACAGCACAGACACTGAGATACAAAGATCTGTGAATGCGTCAGACAGTAGGCAGACCCAGGCACACATGTGAAACCAGACGCAGTTGCAGCAGTCGCAGTCGGAGACTTTAACCACGCAGCCGAGCTGAAGTGCCAGGGCAGAGCACTCACTTTCCCAGGAAATCCCACACCATGCCCCCTATCTGCTGGGGAGCAGCGGACACAGAAGGGAGCGGGTCAGGGGGAGCTCTGCCACCGGGACGAGGGGTAGGGCGAGGGAGAGAGGGAGGGGGGCTGGTGTTGGGGAGAAGGGAGGGAGGCACAACAGAGAAAGAGTGGTGTGGAATTGAGGTCGAAATTTTTCAATGGCAGAGGGGGAAGGACAGGAACAGGTGGGCGTAAAACAGAAGATAGAAAGAGGAACGGGACAGAAAAAAGTGGGTAAAGATGGCAAAAAAAGGACAAGAAGACTCAATTAATCAAACACCACTAACAGATTAGCATGACACTGAAACAAAATAGCTCTTATCTTAGGCAAGGAAAGTTTTTTCTAAACAGCTTTTGATACGAAGTGGTGGGACAGGGACTTGAGAAGTTGCAGGAGAAAAGGGGGTGTCATTGGTAGATTTGTTCTCGTGCAGTTCTCATGCAGTTCAACTAATCTTTGTCTCAGTCTCATCAGTTTAAATTCCTCTCCTGGGGGACGAGGATGGCGTCTATCAGCAGAACCAAATCCAAAAGCTGCACTGGGGGTGAGCCAAGAGCTAATGAGGCTTCTAGCTTTATGTATATGTCCATTAACAGAAATCAGTGACTTCTTCCATTAAGGAGGCAGCTGGGTGGCGTTTTGTGCTCCAACATCACATCTAACGCTGAGCCTCTGATGTACAACAATATGAAGCAGCAGCTATGATCCTCTGAAAGGTGTGCTTCAGGGTGGGGATATAACGATACACTCAACAACGTATTCACGATTGCTGGTTTCACATTACAATATTTTCATCATTTTAGTCAAGATGTAACCAGTAAAACCAACATACTCTGCCTGCATTCCTGATGCACAGCATTTGCATCAATTGACAACTTTTCCTTCCTATCCACTGGAGCAATGCACAGTGGAGCAAAGCCCTGAGCACCTGGACATCACAAAATTATGGGAAAACTAGAACAACAGATTACTTTGCCTTTCTGAAGTTTATTTGCCTTAACTTTGATATTATTCCATTATTTTGCTTTGCCTGCTGTTGAATTGCTAAAAATTGACCTCAAAGGGAGCAATTTGCTCCAGAGTGTGTTTTGCAAGCAGACTGCTGCACAGAGTACGTGCAATTCGAGGGTTAGTGAATCACTTCAAGTTTCAGGTTTAGAGTGGAGATAAACTCACAAAACTGCCATTTGTGATGTTTGTGTTTTGCTTTTTTCTGCCTACATCTACATAGGTCCTTCCTTGATAACTGAAACATACTTTCCCTAGATCATAAAATTAAAAGGCTTAATTAATTCCACAAAACAAAAAAAAAATGAGCAGTAATACATGTTTTATGTATTCACACCCACTGAGAGGCAGAAGCTCCTGCACTGTCTTAACATTGTGTTATGTCACTTTCACTCTTGGTTACCTCCAGAGCAGGTGTGGAGACTGTGCTTGCAACATTTTTACAAGAAATCAAGAGATGGAGACACTGCCACAAGTTTATAAATCACGGTCTAGCAATTTTATACAAATTTAACCGAAAAATGCTAAAAAATAATCAGTAAGTATACACTTGCGGGTACCCAAGGTACCATCTCCATGTGAGAAAACACTGGTGGTGGATCATCAACTGGAAAACCTTCACCTGCTTCCTCCATGCCGGTACGCCTCTACTCAGCCGCAAATGTAAGAGACGTGGCGACTTCCAACGAGAGAAGTTGAAGCAGAGCTCTTTGCTGTTATAAACAAGAATGGGATTTCAAACTGCATCTCACTGATTCAAACTGTCACTTATGTGGGCAGATTTTAACTGTCTTATGATGTACATTAAGATCCCTTAATCCAAGTTTGTTTTACAAGACAATGACTGGATCCAGAGTGCTGACACACACTTGTAGATCGAAACAGAGTATTATCAGAATATGTACATAGAAGTGGAAGTTCACTGAAGAAACAGAGGACATAGAGCTGGAAACTCTAAAAGTGACAGGGTGTGTAGATTGTTTTAACTCATCCTGCAGTTTTTGACACGTTTACAAAAAATACATTTTTTATGGAGGTTCAACAGATTTAGTTAGTAAAGCTGACACAAGGTGGTAGATGGATTATCCAGATTCAATGTCTGTCATCTAGCAGATCCATCTTGCAAAGCTCCAATCTGAAATGGTTGTGCCAGGTCTGAAAACTGACCAGAACAATCAGCTTCGTTTGAGGAGAATGAGGCTGTATCTATTAGGGCTGACAGCTTCAATTCGATTGGTCGATTAATTGATCGAAAAGCTTAAGGTCGACCAAGATAACCCATGCTACCAAAATATAAGTAGACAATAAATACAAAAGGGAGTACAATCACGAACATAAACTATAAAGTAAGACACTTAAAAGTTTCCTATTTAATAGGAAAAGAGTTAATTACCTTTCCAATTCAGCAATCTTTTTGTCCTTGTCATTTTTTTCTGTCTCCACCTCTCGTAGGATGTCCAGCAGTCTCTCCACCTCCGTCTGAGCCTTGTTGGCCTCGTCCTTGTAGTAGCTCACCTCCTTTTCCAGCAGCTTCACTCGGTCCACGTACTCTGGGTTTCCTCTTGAGCCTGACTGATGCTCCACCTCGTGGGCTTTCTACATGCACATGCCAGGGAAAAACCCAAACAGACAAACACACACACACCCAAAAATACACTAAGATCCCATTTAAATGTCAACACAACCACGCAGTTTCCAGCAAAGAGCGTTTTACTGCCAAAGGAAAAGAAATATGCATGATGGCTAAATTTCAGTCCATCAGTGTCTTATATTACCTCTCTCTCTCTCTGTCTCTCTCTCTCTCTCTCCTCCCTCTTTCTCTTTCTTAATGAATAAACCAGAGTAAAATGTTGTGGGCAAGGGCATCATTAATGGTGCTGGCTCATTAGCTCTAACAGAGCAATTATTTAGCTCCATTTAATGGCCTTCTGAGACTACCAGTCACTTTGCAGATTTGTATGTGTGTTGAATAGAGGGCTGTTGTTTGCATGTGTGTGTTTCTGTGAGTGTTCATTTTTATGTGCAGGTGTGTATGTGTGATTTCCTTGTGCCAAAATAGTAACTATAAATAGTACAAAAATGCCAAATCACACATCTGTCTCAAGTTAAACAGTCAGCTACTGCTAGAGGTCACGTTTCCACCACGAAAAAATTTCCCTGGACCAAAGGAACTTCTATTCACTTTAAGAACAGGGGGTCTGTATTTCATTCTGTCCAAGTCTTAAAGCCTCTGCTTGGGGACATGGAACTTTTCAATACCAAAGGAATTTAAGTGCTAACAGTGCTGCATGCTGTGATTGGTTGGCATTTCATTTTATTCCAGCCATACCACAGTTAAAAAAATCAACCATGACTTTGAACTGGTGTACTGCGTGGATACACCTGATCAGCTGGCTAAACGGTTTAAGTCAGATGCCTTGGTTGTTGGCACCAGAATTACGAGTTGGTTTTCATCATTTGAGGCCCGCATCATGTTCTTCCGCCTGGTCTAAATAAACCTAGCACAAAAAATAAGGACATTTGTGTTCGGTAGATTATCTATTTGTTGCAACAATGCTTCTTTGCAATAAATCTTAAACCATTGGAAGACCTGTTTATTTCCCTTTTAAATGCTGCCCCATTAGTAAGGAACGCGCAGTTGTGAGGTGAGCAAAAGAGCTGAGGATGTGGGTTGTGCATATAAAAAGTTTTCCCAAATCTCAGCTTATTCTGCTGTTGCTATTGACTCTTGTTTTGAGTTTCTGGTACATCCAGCATTAATGGCTGCCAGGATGCCTGCCATGACTGCCCTTCACCATCAGGCCCGACTGTACTGGAAACTGAACATGTGGAAGAGCATTAAGTTTTAGCGATGAGTGTAGATCCTGCCTACAGCAGTTGGGTTGTGAATTAAAGAAGAAGGCGCAGAAAATGCTATGCTGATTGCTGCTAGATAGAGTAACATCTTTTGGTGAAGGCAGTGTGATGGTGTGGTGCGGCATCTCCCTCACTGGAAAACCAGGCATGTCATCATTGGAGGCAATCTCAGTGAAGAGAGATATCAAGATGAGATTCTCTATCCTTTGAGATGACAATGCTCGCCCCCACAGAGTGTGGTTTATCAGCCAAAATCTGGGAGTGGAGAGGATGGAATGGTCTGGCAGCAGTCCTGACCTCAACACAACTGAACTAGGGCTGCAGTAATCAATCTATTTTGTAATCGAGAACTCTATCGATTCTTCTGCCGATTAATCGAGTACTCTTGTAAGAAATATTGCTTTTAGTCGTCACTCATCACTTTTGCTTTCTTAATAGAAGTAGTACAAGAAAAATGAGAAAAGAAGCTGGGCCCCTTAAATGAAGTACTTGTATATTAAAAATTGAAAAAACTGGTATCAACAGGTTCTCTAAAAAATATATATTTTACAAAGTGCAATGAAGTTCTGATGGCTATTTACATTTCTTTAAGTTACAAGGAAAGGAAGTTAAATAATTACATTAGATTATGCCATGTCTTGGGTTTTAGGGATCCTCTCCCAGGAAATTTTGGGTGCCAACACTTTAATTTCTTCTGTTGTAGTTTATTTCTATTCTCCAATTTGCCATTCAAGTAAAGGGACACTTAATAATTTTAGCATCCTCTACTTTATGCATGAATGTATTATTTCACATTCTAGCAATAATAAAGCTCCATCATTCACACAGTGATCTGATGATGTCTGAAAGGTGAACCTTTAGATTACAGAAATATGGTCTATTTTTTAAAGGGGGTTCACTTTTATTTTTTGCACATTTTTGTTTGTGAGTTCATCCACCATAAAAATCTGACCTTTAAGACCATACACTGACCTGGAGAAAACATTTAAAGGGATGACGCTGCTTCTATGACCTGTTGAATCCTGACTATATGATGATGAACTTTGACCTATTTAGTCTCTGTCTCGGTCACTGTCTGTGGCAATAGTGTTTCTATTTAATTGGTGTCAATTTATTATCAATATAAGACTTATCAAATTATTTGGGATGCTAAAATGTTTAGAAAAATATGCTGCAATCAAGACGTCAGTGCATTGAATTTTAATTAATTTATAATTAAATGTATGACATGCGCACGCGGAAGAATTTTTTTAAACGAATCACCCAAATAATTCGAGGAATCGTTTCAGCCCTAAATTGAACACCTGTGGGATCAGCTTGGGTGGTGCTGTTCTTGCCAGAGTGACCACTACAACCACATTGGCCAACTTGCTACAAATGCTGGTTGAAGAATGGGACGCCATCCTACAGCAGTGTGTGACCAGGCTGGTGACCAGCATAAGGAGGAGGTGCCAGGCTGTTGTGGCTGTGTATGGTTCTTTCCCATGCTACTGAGGCTCCTGTTTGCTCCTGTTTGTTCTCCATAGAAAACATTTTCATGCAGTTCACAAGCAAAACAGTTATCAACAACTGTCAGTCCTCTGCATCAATCTCCTAGTATGGCTGCTAATTCAAGTTAATCATGTTGCACAGCTAAAAAACATTTTGCTAAAAAGGGAACAAAAAGACTGGACACTGGAAGACCAGAGGATGGTGTTGTGCACAGATGAGTCCAAGTTTGAGGTCTTTGGATGACAACAGAAGAACATTTGTGAGACTCAGAACAAATGAAAAGACGCAAGAACAGTGCTTAAAACCATCAATCAAGCGAGGTGGAGGCAGCGTGATGGTCTGGGGTGCTTTGGAGGTGGTAGAAAAGTAGATTTGTAAAGAGTGGAGGGGACCTTGGGGAAGGAAATCTATCACAAGATTTTGCAATGCCCTGTGGACAGTACTTACCTGGGACCAATTTCATCCTACAAAAGGATAATGACCCAAAACACACCTCCAAAATGTCTACAAAATATTTAAAGAATAAGGTGTCAGCCAGTATTCTGACTGTAATGGAGTGGCCAGCACAGTCTTTGGATGTGAACCCTAATGAGTTGTTGTGGGAGCAGCTTAACCATATGGTACAAAGGAAAACTCCATTGAGCCAATCCATCTTGTGGGAAATGCTCCAGGAATCATGGGGTGAAATCTCATAAGAATACCTTGAAAAATTAACAGCTAGAATGTCTAAGACCTGCATGGCTGTAACTACTGAAAAAGGTGTTTTTTTCTATAAAGTTTACAGAACATTTTTCATTAAAATCATTATTTCTAACTCTGACAATGTCAGTATGTCCAGATGATGCTGCTCATCACACAAATGCATGTTCCTTATTAACTTGGCACCATTTAAAAGGGAAATAAACAGGCTCTCCAACAGTATAAGATTATTTGCAAGGAAGCATTGTAACAACAAATAATCTAAAAACAAATTTCTTTACATTTTGTGCTAGGTTTATAACACAGCCACCCACTACTAGAAGCCACTGTAGCTGTGCTTAATGACTACTGCCTTACTGCCACAATGGTCTTTAATCCAACATAAACAACCACCTATAGCATCTTGTGGGAACACCTCAGTTTAGCACTATTTTGATTGAGAAAATATGGATTAAGTTTTCCAGAGGCCTTGTCAGGTTACACTCACATATAAATGAACCAATGAATGATGATATTCAGCATAGAAACATAGACAATAATCTGCAAAGAGCATTGACAGTTGACTGTGCTAGCATTGCTGATGGTAGTTAAATTCTGTAAACCAACTTTAAACTGTTATGGTATGAGGTTAGTTTAAAGAATGTATCTATTTGACATTAATGTTGTCAACTAAATGCAATTATAATTTACGAATGTGAAATTATTCACCTTAGAACAACCTTAGTATTCTTATGTTTGGTTTTCGCTTAACATAATTACAAGGTTAACATATTCAGCCCCTTTACAACAGCTGTTTTTGTCCCATTGTCCATCCATTTGACAATGCTTCTATAGGAACCTTTGTGAAAACTGGACCCTGGGTGTTAAAGTCTTGGGTACTTTTGGTGGAAACGTGCCTTGACATCATTGTTAAAACAGCTTGGAACCACTTGTTGAATATATTACAGTGATACACATTACCCTCAAGACAATATGCAGCCCCACATGTCAACACAGGTCGCTCAAGTGCAAGAATCAAACAGAACAAGAGAACATCCACCAAACATTGCAGCGATCTCCAACCATGGGCCGATACTCCAGCCGACCGCAACACACTGAGACAAAAGAGAAAGCGTGGCAACACTGACAGCGACAACATGCAACAAGGTTGACAAGGTTTCATGCAAACCCACCGAAGCTGCACAGTCGCCGTGATAGTCAGTCAATAATGGGAGAAACGAAGCAATAGGGGGCAACTGTCTGCTAACAGTATGTTTCATATTTCAAGCACGAGGAGCAAAGTCAGAATTCAAAATGAAGTATGTCTCGTTGATTCAAATTAATTACACACGAGGGTAATTTCAGATCCACTTTTTTACTATGGAAATATATATTTATAAAGATATCAGATTTAGAAGTTTCCAGTTTTTATGTTTGATTTTGAAAGCATGATGCTAAAGACGGCAACAAGTGATGCTTTACAGCAAAGATTCGGGAGCAGGAACGCATCTCAACCTGTTCTCATAAATTCAAACTTTACCCTCTCCTTTTCTTATTTCCTTTTTCCTAATCAGATGGCCTTGGGGAGGTTCATCTTGTCTCAGAGTTACAGTGGGTCCTATAAGAAGCTTCCCCAAAGTCAAACATTTCACACCACTTAATTAAGAATCATCATTCCAATATAATAAACAATCACCACAGTAACATCCTGTTGATGTTCATTGCTTTAGAATAATATGTTTGAAGGTCGTAAGACCTCCACTTGTTGGCTTAGTGGGAATTTTACTGGAATTCCTTAAAAAAAATGCTGATTATGATTTTTAAAACATTAAAAAACTTTAAACATATATAGATGACATTTAATTAAGATGTAAATGCTAATGACTAAAAAAGAAGATGATAACCCCAGGCTTGGAATGGGCGGTAATACTGTATCCTGGGGTATTAAAAAATAGCCACAGTTTTGCTTTAATTACAGCCATGAGGACAGTGCTGTATGTTCTACAAGTATAAGTGTCTGATTCCACCAGCAGCACTGCTGCCTTCTGTGAGATGCTATAAAAGTGATTAGAGAACTCTTAGCAATGATGTCATGTCAATTTGACAAACAACAAACACGTGCATATATACTGGCACATAGATACTTGTGTGCCGTGGCCTGGAGAAACTCTACTCTTTAAAGACAAACTGTAAACGTGCACCGCTGGCTGGGATATTATCCACAGCAACGTGAGCTGAAAATACTTCGGTTCTTCTTTCTGGGTGTAGATCAGAGACATGAAATTATCAAATTTCTTAGTAACCATAAGTGCTTCCTGTTGCAGCAAAAACATCAGGCGCAATTCAAACGTTGCCTAATAAACATCATTTATCAGATTTAATGCATTTTGTTAAATATATGAATGAATCACCTGTAGAAGCGCACACTCTGCTCTCTGTGCTTGCATGGCATGTGCTTGTATAATGTGGTTTTTTTAAACCCCTAGCAATACGATATACCCTGGTAAAATCTTGGGAGGGTCTTTATGGTATTAAAAAATAAAAACAGCTCAATCTTTCCCCAGGCCGCATTCATTACATAGAGTATCAAATCATTATTTGGTGAGAGTTCAGAGCTTGATGTATTTAAACCTTTAAAAGCTGAACAGTGAACATATTCCTACATGGGGAACACGAACAGATTCTCTGGGGTGTGTGCTTCTCAAAGAATTGCCTTAATAAGTGTAACGTAAAATGTTCTGTTCATACATTTTAGAAATTTGAAAAGTATTTTTCTCTAGTATACAGGAATTAAAACAATCTTACTGTATCACAAAAAAAATAACCAAAGCCACAGTTAAAGTAAAAAATAAATACTTAATAATTCAAGCTGATCAGATCAGGTGAACCCTAGGAAACTTTGTACGTAGCACCAGTGTCACCATGTGTCACAAACACAAACAATTGCAGAATGCCTGTGAGTGCATTTAAGCTCATAGTATCAATACAGAGCAATGACCAGCATGCATCTGGGTGGGTGAGTGAAAGCAGAACCTGTGCTCAGGGAGGGTGGGGCACTGGCATGATCACCATCTAGCATAGTTCACAGAAGAAGTACTCAGTGTCCTCATGCTTTCAATATGTGCCTCAGAGTTCTCAGGAGATGGACTTACAGGATTGCTCATGTGACTGAAAAGCTGCTCAGCTTGCTACATTGCAAACAGACGCGTCGAGGAGGGGAGTCGGGTCAAGCGGGTTGGGATGTGGGGGAAACCCGGGAGAGTAAATGTTAGGATTTGATTTAAGCCAGAGGAAAGAACAGCAGCATCAGACATGTTACAATACACATTTGACAGCAACACTGTTTTAACCCTAAAGCACAGGTTGGTAAAGGTAAAAGGATCACATGACAGACAGATGCAGATGAACAGACAAAGGAAGAGTTTGTGGATCACGGAGGTGGCATGTGATGAAGTTGCTGCTCCCTGCAGCAGCCTGACAGAGCAGTGAAGCTTGTAACAGGAGAGAAGAGCATCATGGGAGCCATTATCCTATTCTAGTGTGTTTTTATTCTATTATTATGTGTGTTAACTAAGAGATGAGGAGTTATAAAAGTCTTCAAGTAAGCAGACACACATCCATACATTATATTTTACTGGTATACTAGGTTAATAAGCAAAGTTGAATGTTTTCTCAAGATCCAGGCTTCAAGATCTAGAACAGAGAATGTTTGCATGGAGTTAGAAAAAGTCCATTAAATGGATGGTCTGACTAAAACTGTACTTTAAAAATGTCCATTAACAAGCAAGTCCCACAAAAATCAATCTAAAATGAATTTCTTAAAGTTGGACAATCATACCTTGATAATCCAGATGGAGACTGATTTTCTCTTGCATGTACGTATATACCTTAATCTGACCAGAAATGCCTAGGAGTTTTGTACATGCTCCACAGTCTCAACACTGGGTTTTGACTCCAAAGCTGAAGCACATAAATGCTAAGTGTAACAGGAATAATGTAGTCGTCTGTCTGTGGCTATCACCATAACATATTGGCGCTCATGTTACGGGTCCATAATCCATAAAATTAATCAGTTAATTAAAAAGTGTGCTACTTTGGCTCCATAATGAGGTATGTCTCTGGCTTTGTTTTCACTCTCCAAGGTCTTACCTAATGTCCTATCTAGGGCTGTCAAAATTGACGCGTTAATGCAGATTAATCTATCATCATGATTAATCTGATAAAAAATTTTAACGCAATTAACCCATCTACAGCGCAGAATGACTCAAAATCCCTGAAACGTCTCTGGCAACGCATTTTGGGCAGTTTGTCCAAGTAGGGTTACTGTCGAGCATGCCGCCGCTCATGCGCAAATGGGCTGTTGATCCAGTAGTGACCAGCCAACTCGATATGGAAAACGCTACACAGCACGTTGGCCCTCGATGGGAAATCTGAGTACAAAAAAAACCAAGACAGAACAGTCTTCTTTCTTGAGCCTGTTTGCTTATGCGAAATAAAACGTGATTAATACAGATTAAAAATGAATGATATTTAATCATGATTAATTGAAATTAATCCACAGCAACCCTGTGATGAATCTGATTACAAATTTTAATCGTTTGACAGCACTAGTCCTATCACAACCTGATTGGCTACAAGCCATTTTTGGAGCCTGGATGCCACTGACAGTGAGCGTATGGCATTCCTTCCTGTTTTGCTGCTACTGTGTTGCTCTTGGGCTTTTATCATTTTGACAGAGTTAGCATTAAACTGTTCATATTATTCATAACAATAAATACAAATGCATCCCAAATATCAGATATCAGTCTCACAAGCCACTTTGTACTTTAAATACCTTATCTGATCTGACCTAATCGGTCTGCTGGTTTGACAATTATTGATCAAACAGAAAGCAGTGTGTGCAGGCTGAGGGATTTACCTCTTATCTGTATCTTGACATTAAAAATGGAGTGCCTCAGGGCTCAGTCTTGGAACTGCTGTTATTTACATTTGTATATCAACAGTATAGGTCATAATGTTAATGTTAAAGGTAGATTGAAGTCATTAGTGGAAGATGCATCAGGTTGTAGATATTTTTGGCTGATGACTTTCTGCTCTGTGACTAAGGATTTATCTCTTAATCTCAATGAGGTATTCCTGTTTAAATAAATATAAATAAAATGGACATACAACCTCTTAGCTATTAGCTAGCCAATTAGTACAGTGAACAGGAAGAAGGTCCATAGTAACTCGCTGAAAGTGTTAGGATTATTGCCACCTACTGTAGTGAGTCGGACATGCTTCCTTCAATAAATCCATTTACCTGCTCTGCATGTGTTTATATTTTTGACTGTAGCAACTTGTCAAGAAACTGACAAAAGTATACTTGGGAAAACCAGTGTTGTTATCCAGAGATAATGAGATAAATAAGTAAAGCTTGCAAAACTACATCCAAAAATTACCTATTATGATCAAAATGTATGGATGCATGTCATTTTGGGGCTTTTATATCCACATAAACCAGGATGTACCACAAATACCGTAGAAAAAAAAACACTCTTCTTGAAGTCTGTAACTACATAATAGTCTCCATTCAAGTGTGAGTGAGCTAATTCCTTACTTGTGGGCACTCAGCTTTAGCTTTTTTAGCTACAGTTCAGTGCAGTTAATGAGGGACATCTCATCAGTCTTCAACCAGAGCAAAGACGCTCTCCACAATTCAGCCAAAGTCAAAACACAGAACACAAGGAAACCGTTTCACTATAAAAGATCTGTGCAAAAGAGCCATGTTGTAGCTTTCATAGTATTTATCAGAAAAGCTTCAGAAAAACTGAAACAACCTTAAACTATCATTTTCAACATGTACGGTTTATGTGTATGGATGGCTGCAGGCTAACCCTATCTTCTCTGAACTGGGGAGGTGCTTTTTTCCTCATTAACTGCAAAAAACTGAATTAAAGAACTTTGGGTACAAATTTAATACCTCTGTGGATGGCTGTGGACAAATCTCTGTAGTTAATTTGTTCATTGTTGATACTTTTTCTACTTAACCTAATTCTTAAGTTACTATTCTTAGCCAGCTTTCTTAGCTGTGCAGACAACAAAGACAAAAATGTCTGTTTGAGGAAAATGCATCTTGATAATGTTTGAATTAGCCTGATAGACTCCGCACTGAGACATTCACTTACCTTCTGCAACTGCGTCTCCAACTTACTACACTCCTCTTTTTTCTGCTCAATGGCGATCTCCAGTGACTTCAGCTTTGAATCCTTCTTAAGGCCTGAAGATGCCAGAGATGAAGCGTGTTCCTTCAAATCAATGAGACTCGACTGCAGGGGAACAGACAGCACAGACATTTAGCACACGTTCAGACCTGTGGCTTGGTTTTTAAAGACAGGCAATTTACTGTAAAAGGACATGAAACATTCAAAAAATTGTTTTCCTCCATGCACACCCACTGACCTCTTTTTCTGTTAACTCTATCTGCAGGCTGTTGACCTTTTCCTTCAGATCCTTGTTCTCCTTCTTATATGAGTCCACTTCTTCCAGACGTTCTCGGTCTTCTCTCTCTCTTTGGTCCTTTAAACGCTCAATGATCCTCTCCTAACACATAGAATTAAAGCATTAAAATCAAGAATGCTCTGGTAGCTTAGTTGTTATGTCTGCATTCCCCATGTACAGAGGCTGATGTCCTCAGAGAGGACGGCTTGGATTCACATCTGGCCTGTGGCTCCTTACTATGCATGTCATTCCCACCTTTCTCTCACGTAAGTTTCCAACTCTGTCCACTATGCTATCGCTCTATAACGACAATGAAGTCTCAAAATAAACCATTCAATTCATTTTGAAAGGTCAGTAACAAGTGCAGCAGACTTATAAACAGCAATAAAACTGAAAAGCTGAATTATAAAGGCTATCAACACTAAATAGCAGTGTTAAGCCCAGTTCAGACCAAACACTCACAACGTAACTACGTCAGGATGTCTGATGATGTTGCCTGTGATTCAGTTTGTCAAATCATAAACAACTGTTATTAGGATGCTGCAAGCAGACGAATGTAAAACGGGAAAGTAAATCTAGTTTTGACAGGCCATAAACACCAAAAAATATTGAAGTAGAATATTTTGTTGGATAAAATAATATCTTAAATGCTTGACACACCCATCTCCAGCCTGATAAGCACTCCTGTCCCCTTTATTAGCTGTGCACGTAAGCAGGAAGCATGGCGTTGTACAAGCTAATACATGAGAAATAAAAGGTGTAGTAGCCAAATTTGTCTGTGAAAAAAGTTTACTCTAGTAAATTAAGCAACTGTGGGAGTGGTTGCTATGGCAACCATGCTTTGTTTCCTCCAGTCATACACTGTGTCTCAATCCCATACCTCTGTTAGTAAACTGTAATACAGTACATAGATGCAGTACAGAGCACTTAACCACAGCACCTTACTTTTGTCTCAAATCGCACACTGTTGTTTTACACTAACAGGAAGTTTCATAAGTTTAACCGCCTCTGTTTTCTTTTACATTGTTTTAACAGCAAGTTAAAAAATATATGTCGGCTGATTGTAACCTAAATTTGAAGATTATTTACTCACAAGAAGATTCATGCAACTGGTATTTAATGTTTAAAGTACTCGCTTAAAGATAATAACTTATTTTGCCTTAAATGCCTTTTTCTTGCTTGAAATTTGTTGCTGTTGCTAACAACATGTTTGTTAGCTAGCTAGCAAATGCTAAAATTAGCTATCGCTAGCTTGCTAACAGTACAATATCCCCTACGTCACCAAAACAGCATTAATTGAGGGTGCAAAGCATCGGCACTCAGTTCTTGGACAGTTCTGAGTGCAAGTACTATAATGCATTTGAGTACACTTCCCAGTGTGAATGCATTATGTGTTTGTATGAACTCAAAATATTTGGCATTTTGTACAGAAGTACGCCATTTGAGACACACTGATGGCACTGTGAATGGACAGGCTTCCAAAATGTTGCAGCGCAGCCTATTGCTAGCAGTTGCAAGTTTAAACTCTTCTTTGGTCTGAACTCGGCTTTAAAAGCATCAAGAAGCAGCAAACGCTAACAAATAAGGCTAGAAATAACAAAAAAAATCATCAATCATATTACTTTTGATTACAGTGAAATGCTGTGAATGTGAACTTATCAGCTTTTCTGGTGAGAGTTTGATAATGAAGATGATTGAGTATGAGGCTAACAGCAGCAGTTGGCTAACAATCTCAGCACATGCTGTGCAAAGGTTGTCAAAATTTAAGATACAAAGTCAGTTATTTTAGTTATAAGGAGTGTAAGGCAGTAACAAAACGAAAAGAAGAAAAAAAAAAAAAAAAAACTTAGATCCTCGGTCATATTTCAACCCAAAGCTGCAGCAGCAACAGATGGATCAGTGGTGGTCCATTCAGACATACAGGTAGGCCAACACTTTTGATTCTTAAGTCATTAAGACACAAAAAGTTCAGGAATGCCTCTGACACAGAGAGCAGAGGAGGTACCACTGTCTAAACTGCACAAACACACTGGTAGCCACTAAAACACTGATGGTGGATGCGTGCAACTTCAACAGAGTACAGAAATTTGCTTGCACATTTTGGTGATTAAAAAACAACAGCCCATGTTGGGTGCAAAGGTGTTATGTTTTTGTCGCTTTGGCATTGAAACAGGTATGGATATCATTCAACTGTTAATAGTATTGTACTGAAGTTTAATACAAATATATATTTTGATAACCCCAATACTATGATGTCCCTCTCCAATTAAAGCATGCACACAGATATGCAAGTAAAAATCTATTATCTGTATTTTTGCCTTACTAAAGCCTGCCTGGGTCATGTCAGTGGAAAAGACACAAACTGAATGGACTCACTCAAACCTCCCAAAGAGGAAAAATGATTTGGTCACATTGCTCAACTTTGAACATTGATCCTAGCACTTATGGGGCTGCAGCATACCTTCTCTGACAGTGCCTCCTCCAGGGTGGCCAGGGCAGTGTCTGTGTTACTGGAGTCGGTCTGCAAAGACTTGACCCTGTCCTTTAGGTTCCCCAACTGCTTGTCTTTGTCCCGCAGCTGCTCCTGCAGGTTCTCAATCTGACAGGTAGGAAGGAGAGAAAAAGAAACAGAGGTAAATAACATGATCGCAAAACCAGAGCAGAATTTAAAGTTGGTGTTTTAGCTGGACTGGAAGATTATCCAAGTCTTTGAAGTATAATTCCCTGTGCAGCCTTCGTCATGTGAAAAGTTGAAATGTGCTGAGGGTTTACAACAAAGCAGGAAGGAATACATCCAAACTGGCAGATTTTTAAGAAGAGTTTGAAAAGCTGAATAGAATTAAATAAAAATAAAGCTGCCAACGGTGAGCAGAAAGAAATCCTAACATTTGCAGACGGGAAAATATGTGGCCTGATTTAGTGCACTACATTGTATAATTTACACAACAGAGAACCACAGCCAAAAAAAACACACATCAGAGGAAAACAAAGATGTAGTAGTCACGAGAGATGACAGATAGAGAGATAAAAGTGGATTGATGATGGAGGAGGAGATGTTATAGAACAAACGAGGAAAGAGAATGGGTGAGCGGGTCAGGGTGAAAAAGAGAGTAACACACCGTGAGTATTTATAGCACAAACACATTCTAGAGTCAGTGAGGCAGAATTATCTTCTTGCTTGTCTTTCTATGGACACTTTCCCCTTGAGAGCTCCGCTGACTCTTACTCCTAATGGAGAGAGTCACCACTCAGCTTTTTATTTTCACACTGTGACTGGTTTAGTCCAGGACACCTGAACCTGACAGAACTACTCACGACACTCCACAATGGTTATTTCAAAATACATCTTCACTGAGCTCCTTCTGCTCACTATAGTTAACCAATCAGGGACCGTAGTTAAACAATATTGAAGTTAAACAGATAGGAAAATGTTACCGATAACTAATAAAGCCTTTTATTGGTGTGACCTTTGCTGAGCTTGAATGCCCACTGTCCAACTTTAAATCTCTTTCAAACATCCTGAAAAGTCTTTTTCACCTTCTTCTGCAGGACGTTGATCTTCCTTTCTTTGACCTCTAACATGTCCTTCATGTCCCTGATTTCTCCAGCGAGGGTGCCCTTCTCCTCTGTCAAGTCCTGCAACTGCTTGGTTTTCTTGTTCAGGAATGACTCCTTCTCCTCAAGGCGTAGACGTAGAGCATCAACCTGAAGCACAGAGGGGACCAAAAATGACCAAGGGGAAGTCTACATGTAAGAACAAGCATACTCTAAATTAGCATTTTCAAAATCAAGTTTAGCCTCAGGACCCACAAAATAAAAGCATTTCAAGGACAGTTTATCTCTAATATTTTCCAGGCACAAATCAATGACCAACTCAAAACGCTTTTGGGATTGGCCCACCTGACCAATCAGTTGTGAGTCAAGACTCTAAAGAGCATAGAGGTTATACTGACTTTTAATTGAGAAAAACCCTTAAGGGAGCTTTTAGAAAATCCCCAATGTGCAGCACCTTACGAACATTTCAGAGTGCAAGTAAGAGGCCTGTCTTGGCCGTGACATAGCAGGATTTTTAGTTTGTTTGTATGTTAACAAGTCAGGGCTTTCAGACCGCCTGCGTGAGTGCTGGTTCTAAGCCCCTCACGTGTGAAGAACATAGAGAACTGAAGGCTTGCCCATGTTTCTGTATACCAAGCACAGTTGTAAACCAAAATAGACAGGAAAATGATGAAGACATATTTACCTTGTTTGTCTGATTATTCTGACTTTTGATCTCATAATCCTGATTTTTTTTACGCATAATTATGGCTTTTTATTACATCACTATGACTTTCAAAAGCCTGGATAAAAAACAGATTAGATATCACCACTGCTATGTTTTAAACAAATACAAGATCTTAAGTTTTAGTAATTTTATTAATTTCCCCAATGTAAAGTTCGTTTAAAAGCTTATATAGTCTTGCTCCTCCACCTTTCTGCACATATATAAGGAGACTACAGAGCTGCGGCAGATCCACCAGAGTAGGATCAAATGGAAACTGTCATTTCATTTTGCAAAACATCATTTGCTTAGACAGCATGCTCTGTAAAAGGAGTGAAATTCTGGAATTCTCCACCTGAACATCTAAAACGTATCACCAACTTCACCACCTTTAAGAGAGCTACCAAATCCTGGTTGTTTCAGCAACAGAGCTGCTCTCACGTTTGATTTTCTGTCACATTGTCACTGTTTAATGAGTTTTTACTGTCTCTATTGTACCCCTTTCCATTTTTCCCTTTTTAATCAACTGTTTAAGCTTTTTATTCTCACAAAAGCCCTTCTAAAGATGGGTGTTGCAAATTGGCATTCGCTAAAAACACTATAATACTTGCATGGGGTGCCTGTTCTCAGTTGTGTATGTTTACTATATCTGTCCTTAACAAATCAACCTTAAATAAATAAATAAAACTAGAAAAGCACTCAGAGAGCGCAGACCTCCACCATTAGCACCATCTCCCAATAGTTAAGAGTCCTTTAAAATCATTCCTGGATCTAGACAATGATCCGGATCACTCCCAAAATCTAATTCGCCAATTACTCCCTCCCCGGTGGGCTGGAGACACGGTGAGGCAAAGCATTGGCTTTGCTATGTGTGAAAGTCATGGCAGAGGGTGAATATTCCTCTATTCCTCCCAGCATTGTGAGTATTCTGGCTGCAATTCACTGTCTTTCTCTCTGTTACGCTCCAGCCTGTCTCCTTGACTGGGCATGCATCTTTCAAATTCTATAAACTCCAAAACTTTGGATAAGTTACTCATGTCCGCCATCTCCTGGTGTAAAGTGGTAACAGCGCAGCCCTAGCTCCCAATAGTACAGAATCCTTTAAAAAATTCCTGGATCCAGATGGTGATCCGGATCAGTCCCAAAATCTAATCAGTTCTTCTTTATGC
This sequence comes from Cheilinus undulatus, assembly GCF_018320785.1. Classification (NCBI taxonomy): domain Eukaryota; kingdom Metazoa; phylum Chordata; class Actinopteri; order Labriformes; family Labridae; genus Cheilinus; species Cheilinus undulatus. The sequence goes on along the minus strand of NC_054867.1, from coordinate 31,413,438 downwards.
CATTTCTGATATTTCCTGAAAATTTCATGAAAATCTGCCCATGACTTTTTGAGTTATTTTGCTAACAAACAAACAAACAAACAAACAAACAAACCCAGCCAATCACATAACCTCCTTGGCAGAGGTAATAATATCAAACTCATGAATTTTTACCTCGTAATTCGGATTTTTAATCTCATAATCGTGATTTTTTTTATCTTGTAATTCTCACTTTTAATCTCATAATTATGACTTTTTTCATCAAATTGATGTCCTTTAATCTCACAGTTATGGCTTTTTATCTCATAATTGTGATTTCAATCTCATAATTATGACTTTTTTCATCAAACTGCTGTCCTTTAATCTCTCAGTTATGGCTTTTTATCTCATAATTGTGACTTTTAATCTCATAATTTTGACTTCTCATCTCATAATCATGACTTTTTTGATCTCATTATTTTGACTCACCCCATAATCATACCCTTTTCTCACATTTATATTTTATCTTATCATTTATGTATTGATTTTTTATATTTTAATTTTATAATACCTTGCAGATATCTACATCCACATTGATAGAATATGATTAAAGTGTCTTTCTTGATGACCCTATTAAGACCACAAGCTGAAATACGTCTGTTCAATAAAGATTTTCTTCAAACTGGTATTATCAGTTATGTCTTCTGTGTCCATACTGGTACAATTTGCCACAAGAAAGAGAAATACTTTACAAGTAGACTTCCGGTTTGTGCTTTCAAAAGTAAGAGCCTGGTTTAGTATTTCTTTGGAGAAATCCCCTCTGTTCATACAAAATGCTTTTATTTTGTATATATCCCAGCACCGCTCCGCTATACTCTGAAACAAGTCACTTGTAGGGCAGAGACAGAGCTCGAGTGGAAAGAAGACACAGTCAACACAGTATGAAAGCTGAGACAATGTGTGCCAGACTGAAGTGGCCATTGCAGGTATTCAAAGGCAGGTAAACGGTTTCTCGCAATGCAACTGAAGCTAGATAGAATATGGCCAATTTTCATCAGTTGGAAAAAAAAATGTATAACAATATTTTTGCTCACCACGAGAGGGTGCTATCTGCTCTTCGCTGCCTTTGTTCAACATCCAAAGCTAAAGCAATAGCAACAAGCGGTAACCTCTGGAGTTGAAAAACGAGGCCAATGCAAGTGAGATGTAAAAAAACTGCAGTTCCACCAGTATCCACGATAGAAATTAACATTTTTACAGCCTGGTTCAAAAATAGTCAGAAAAGTAATGCTTTTATGGGGAACACACTGTATGCCAGATGATTATTTTTGATTACTCATCTGCCTTGGTTTTAATAAGGATACAAGTCACACATAACCAGGGGCACAGCTGATATGGTCTTGAACCAGCAAGGTGCAGCTGTCTGTCAAGAAGCTGAAAAAATTTCCCAGCTCCACTTCTTTGTCTGGATTGACTTAAAGAGTCCCCTTCAGTAACTAATGGCTAGCATCACTCAGTCTATGACAGCACAGTGTCATGCTTTGTAATTAGAAAAATAAACACAGTTTTTTGGTGACTATAACACCTCCAAATTTAAAATAATTCATAAATTAAAACAAGGAAGATTTATACTTTAAATTCTATAGTCTGCAAAATACAATCAAAAACAGATTTCCTAAAAATGACTTAAAGCTGCAGTAAGCGATTTATTTTTAGTATTGTATGCCCACAAAAACAACACTACCCGCCAGGGTCTTGTTATTAAAGCCATCTAACAGAATAACACACTTCTGCAACATCACCTCGCGCTGCACTCTCACTTGAGGAAAACCAGCAAGGGACGATGCTCCAGCCAATGAGGAGACTAGCACTCCCAGCCAATCACTGCTCAGGTCAGAGGGAGCGTTCCTATTGGCCGCTGAAGTAGGTGCGCCTCCACCTCTCAGCTCAGTGAGAAGTTGACAAAATGGCGGAGTTACCAGCAGTGTTCGGTCCTATGAAGAATTTGTTCATGCTGAGATGAAGTGGTTTCTTGCCTGTAATCTGGCCATTGATTTCAGTGGAAAAGCGGAGCAAAATCACTCCACAAGAGCTTTGCCACAGTCAGTATTCGATTCAGTGGACATGCTCATCCGCGAGGAGGTATGTGAGAAGAGGGGTGGAGCTACAGAGCTCAAACAGGGAGAAGAACAGGAAGGGATGGGGAGTAGAGTTGATTCTACACGGTTCTCGGTTATATACTTGAGCTTTTCGTCTCATGTCTTTGTAAGACTTGGTGTAGATATCCTTGCATGGACTACCTGGGTTCAAGTCTGGCCTTTTGCTACTTTCCCACATGTCTCTACCCCACTCTCTCAACCCTGTTTCTAACTCAAGCAACTATCCTCCTCTGTAAATAAAATAGAATTAATAGCCCCAAAAATATCGCTTTAAAAACTTGGAAAACCATAAAAAACTGTATTAAAATCGTATCATGAACTCAATGTCCAATGTATCATTTGTGAGTTAGGTGTATAACTTCCCTTGTTATTTATTTATTCAGTGCTGAATGTTGCAACATGAGTGCTGTGATAACATAAAACATTTTTTTTTCTGTGATCTACAGATGTAAATAAAGAGTCTATTAAAATAACTGTATCCCCCAGTTGTTTATTCATCAGTGCAGGTTTTCAATGTTTTTGATGCTTATGCAGTGCACTGTGCCTTTCTGTTTCTTTGGAGTCACCGCTCAGTTAGTTCCAAGTCCCAAAATAAATAAAGAGCTTGTATGATTTACAGTAATAAGCCTGAGGCCCAGGGAAGGTTTATTATTTGCTCAGTTTGACTCATGAAATCTTTGTGTCTCTGTGCATGGCATTATTGGGTTGATTTACGGTATGTGTACAAACAAATGAAAGGTTGTTCATTACCTCTGTTTGCAGAATGGCAGCACGTTGCTCTTTGGCAGTGAGAGACTCTTTGAGCACCTCGATATGCTGTTTGCAGTCCGAGTTCTGGTTGTTCAGGGTCTCTAGTTTGGTCTGCAGAGCCAGCAGCTCTGACTCTTTCTTGGACAGCTCCTGCTTCAGCTGGTCAATCTACAAACACATGTCGAGAAAAGCCAGTTACATGAGTGTTATGATGTTTACCATGTCCCTGTTAAGTGTGTGCATTTGTTTGAGTACATATGTTAGCCTGGCAGAGAGAAAGAGTGAGGAGCCTCTTTTTACCAAACAGGGAGCGAGTCAGCACAGCGTTTGTACTATTTTCATCAACACGCTTTTCTCTCATTAAATATGCATTTGGGACTGACTCCCCTGCATTTGTCATATATTATACATCGTCTCTATACATGATTGATGAAAAGAGGTCTAAAAATAGAAAAACAAAACTGTAGCTGGTCGGTGACTGGTTGACTAATATGAGGAGCATTATGTAAACACGGTGTCAAAGCTCTGGAGGCACATATGAGCTCCAGAGAGTGGCAGACACACACTTTGACATGAGAACAGATTCAATGTAGCGACCGTTTGCTGGTGTCTTGACAGTGATGCTATATCTACTGATATGTTGCAGCCAAAAACAAAATTCATCATGGTGTGTGGGCTGATCAAAACACTGAGTAAAGCAGGTGAAGCCATCCACTGAAATTTTAAGCAGATGGAAAATGTATTTTTTGAGGATAGCATGCATTAAAATGGTCTCTTGTCTGCAGGATTATAAAGATAACTACTTTTATAAGTCATTAAGGATGAAAAGTTCGGTATTTTATCACTCCATAACGTAAGGTTGCTGATTTTGCCTTTTTTTGCTATTCTTGACTCTGAGCTCCTCTGAGAGGGAAGCACCTCTTAGATCGTTGCCAACAGGACACTTTGCTGATGACACTAAATGCTAATGCAGCTAATTTAAGCGACACTCAGCTTCATTTAGCATTCTCCCCCTCAGCACAGGCCTATCTGTACCCCACACGACTCAATCCTTTTTCGTATTTTTCAGCCACATTTTCCGCAGGATCTGTCTTTCTAAAAGAGCATGCACAGAGCAGACAGTATCTACCTTGGTCTTCATAAACTTAGAGTGGTTCTTGTAGACCTCCATCTGTTTGATCTCCTCCTCTCTGTCCTCTGTGTTCAGTAAGCCGTTCGCCTTCAGCATTTGGATCTCATCCTCCAGATCCCGAATGTTGCGCTCCAGAGAGGCAATTTTGGTGTCCTGCACACAAACATGCAGAGGAGACACACCTCAAAACCCTGACTGGCATGCCCATAAGTTTGCACGCTGCAAATAAGTAGAGACAAGAGATAGAAAGACTGACAACAGCAAGGCTACAAGACAGAGAGAGGAAGAAAGTGAGACCAAGAGACTAGGAGAAGCTCTGTGTTGTGGCTGAGAGCAACTGCAGTATCTGTCGGTGAAATCAGAAGCGTCTACCCAGCTCCTTGCGGCGGCTCAGAGGATTAATCACCATTGGGAAATATTGAGCACACATCCAGTACGGAGAAATCAGCCCAGACCAGAGAGGGACGTGCAGAGAGGGTAAAGAAGAAAAGTAACTGGACGTAGCTTTTGGTGTAGTTGCTTGCAGATCAATGCAGAATCCAGTCTCTGGACTGCGACTGTGAGTGCAGCTTTAGCTTCACGGCTTTTTAAATAAATAATACAACGTCTTTAAGATTAGCCATGGTCCATCTCCCTCTCCAGCAGAGCATAGAGCAACCTTGTTCCTCCCTCCTCTTTCTCTCTTTTTGTGTCTCTCCCCATCGCCTCCTAGTGGCTCTGAACTTGTGAACTTGTGGCCGTTGCTGGGTCAGTTAAAGCCCACCGCAGGGGAGCGTGGGTAATGTATCGAAATGAGGAATCATAAGGCTGTCAGAGAAGGATGTAACATTTTAACGTCAATGCATAAGCGCTGCACATGTACATGCACTTCGCCGTGCGTTTGCATCTCACCTCAGTCTGGGTGTTACGAGACGAACATCAATGAACTAACATCGCTGAAATAGATACAAGACATCATACCTTCACTGGAGGGAGATTTTATGCCATCCACATGTAATCATCGACCTGGCCAGTAAATCTTGCTTTTTATCTCTCTTCCCCTGCCTCTGTGTGTCTCTATTTCCATCTATCTTCCTGCATACTGGCCTCTCACTGTCATAAACAACCACACCTGTTTCCATGGCAGCAGCAGCAGGCAGGCTATATACTGTGCACTGTCTCTAGTGAGTGAGGAGGGGAGGAGAGGGGCGGGAGGGATGTAAGGGAGCTGGCGAGGGAGGGAGGATTATTCGTGCTTCCATCAGCAGCAGCATCAACACAGCAGAGGTAGAGAGCAACGGGGAGAGATGCAGACTCTGCCGACACAGGACAGCAAGGGAGGAGAAGGGAAAGGAGGAGGAGGAGGAGGGAGAGAAGAGGCGGGCCTTCCCTTGTTCTGTATGCTAATCAACAGGATCCCAGAGCACAGAAGTCACATGACCGTGCTGTGCAGCCGAGGCCGGGGCCTGCACGGGCACAGATCCAGCGGAGTGAGAGGGGCTGTGTCAGCTCAACGATGATGTCATGATTTATTTTGAGGAAGTGATGTCATGCCTCTGCAGTGAGAATGTTGGTGGGTACAGTGATACAACACATGTTGTACAGTTTGGTTGCACAACATGTGCTGATATGAACAGATGTGTAAACAAGCGTGTTTGCATGTTTCAGCAGCAGGCTTTAAAGAATGGATTGTGGGTGGAGGTCTAATTCAATTTGCTAGATCAGACAGCTAAAATGGTGAAGGGTGGAGTCTCCAAAACTGCAATATAGGTGTGTGTATATATGTTTTTTTAATCTATGATATCTTTTTTATTTCTGTAATACTTAAAATTAATTGAAATTTCATCTAAAGCTTTAAAGTTACATGAACAAGGCCATCATATTTTTTTTTCTTATGTAATCAAAGTAATTCATAACTCATGACTCAAAAGTCGTTCAAGTTGAGACATGTTTGTGTGAAATGCAAATAAAACAGAATGTTATGATTTGTAAAACATCACAACCTCATATTCAACTGAAAATAGCAAAAAGACAACTTGTGTTAAAATTTGAAATTGTAGTGGTTTTGGAAAATTAAATAGCCATTTCGAATTTGATGCAAACAACCTGTTTCAAAAAAGTTGCGACACTGGCAAACAAAAGAATGTAATTACTTTTAAAACACATTTTCTACACCCCAAGAGAAACAGAAAGAAAATTTTATAAAATTCCTCAAATATTTTGAGAAACCCACTACAGTTTTTATCTGAGTAGCTCCCTATTTTATTTTGATCTCTCTGCTCAGTTTGGTTTATTTCACTTGTATTTTCTTTATTATCACATTTACAGCTCTGATAACTAATGTGTGACTGCTTCTGTGGTATATCATTGTGTCTATCAACTCATTACCTTTTTCTTACATTTTTTTATCCTTTTTGTGGTGTGGGCTCACTATAAATAATAATAAAAAGACCTTTGAAAGAAAGAAAGAGCATTTTATGTGGATTAAATGTTTTTTAAATCATCAAGTAGTGTTAACTATTATTTTTTCAGAAGCACATTGCATCCACCAAGGAAAACACTTTCAAGCCATTAATCTCATCATTACAAACTCGGGTTCTAACAATTATGAGATCCTTTCTCACAACAATAAGGTCTACATCTCATCACTATGAGTCTGCAGTGTCTTTATAAAGTAAGGAATAATCCACTAAAACACTAAATTATGGGAAAACTTCCAGTACTGCTTCGTCTGACAGAATGGCCACACATCTGATTAATGGAGCGATTAACTTAACTTGAGCTGCACTGATTTCACACCTGACTGCATCATTATCCAATCACCTGTTAAACATCCTTCCAAGTGGCTGTCTACTTAACCTGCAACATCACTGGTGTCTCCCTCTGCTCTACCACTGCCCTTTACAGCACCACTCCAACATCCACCTGTAGGAACCTACAGAGGGCTTTGTGTACTAGGGCTGGGCAACTAATCAAAATTGATGTCCTACTCCTTCAAATTGCAGAAGGTGAATTATTTCTTGGACCTAAAATGTGTTTCAAAATACCAGTTTAATACATTTTTTGATGCAGACATCGTGCAAACACTCAGGTGTCCATTTTTTCAGAATAATTTGCAAAAAATCCTACTTTCCTCATTTTTGTACATGTTTGTCTATTTGAAAATAAGAAATACATTACATTGTGATTCTCTTTATTACAACAATTCTTATCAAATTTGCAAAGAGTCAAAGTAATTGCAATTACCTTTTATTCAGGATTGTCCAGACTTAGTTAAACTTACCAAAAACTGTGTTTATCATAATATTGAATGGTTTATTTCTTGTTTATTGAGAAATACATTAGATAAGGAATTAAAAATAATTGCATATTAAATCGTAATATTAGGGGGAAAACGCAAAAAGACTCCCTTTCCAAATCGTTCAGCCCTATTATGCACTATCCTATCACTCCTAAAATCTTGCATGTGGAACAAATCTGCAAGAAGCAATGAGACTGGAGTCAAGATGCCAAACACAAAATGTTTTCTGCTGCTGGTATAAATGTTTGAACCAAACTTCCCTGCATGCACAGAAATGGAAAAAGGTTACATACTACTATAGTAAACAGACAAAAAGTGATCCAATAACTACATATCCCACAACAAAAGAATAAAAAAACAAGTTTAAATGTTAAAAAGCTCATGGCTTTAGTAGTCCCTGATTTTAGACGCAGCATCGCTTTTACATTTTTTTAATGTGCCATAAGTGTATTTGAAATGCACTGCAGCCATAACTGCCATATCCTGATCTCACAATTACGACACCCCGATCTCTTAATTACTAGACAAGTGGTCCAAAGGTCTTTCCTTGATGCAAGCAATGTGCTACTTCTATAATGTCTGAACTTTTTTGAATCTGGGGTTGTGCAAATTCAACAAGCAAAAATATGCATCTGCAAAAACCTTGTAATTAGCTTGGTGTACGTTGTGGCTTTAAAACTTTTAAATGATAACAAAAATGCTACAAACAAAGCTCTTTTGCTCAAAGATAAGCTGACAAGATGGAAGTGCAGTCTGTGATCTTAACAGTACAGACTTTAATGCTGAATATTTAGTTATTGAAATCAAATGTACCACTCCTTGTCATGAAATATGTGTGATGCCACTTGGCATGATCTGCTGTTGCACTTCTCCTGATAGCTGAAATGTTGTACAGTAATATTGATTCATGTTGTTGTTTACACAACTGCTTTGCGAGCAGACAAACTGTGCGTGTGTGTGCCAGAGGAGATAGAGAGATGTGTCAGTGTGTTGTTTACTATTGACTCAGCTGCTCGCATGATCACAATGACAACAATAGATTCAGTAGGACACACAGAGCGTGGGCCTCTGTTTATACATGCAGTGAGTGTCTGAGTGCCAGTGACTCAACACACATGAATAGGACATCTGCCTTTAAATATTTGGTTCTACACATGCTGTCTGTGATTAACTTGGTTTGTAGGCAGTCATAGATGGAGAAACGTCATATCAAATATCATTGAAAATGACTGGATCTGAATTGAACTGCCCTTATTCTATGCAGATTATTTTACTTATGATGTCAACAGTGTGGCTTGATCAGGCTGTATGTTGTGAGGATCTTACTTTCATCTCTATGATAGTCTGCAGGGCCTTGGTTTTGCTGGGATCCTGGTGCAGCTGATTTCTTCTGTGCAGTTCCTTTAGAAAAGATAGAACAGCATGTTGCAAAGGTCAAGAAACACCATTACAATCTCCACTGCTAACAAATATCAAATAATGCCTCTCAAGTTTATCACACGAATATTTGAATGATCCAATATAAGCAACAGATTATGTGACACTCAGCAGTGCCCTCTAGTGATGACAAATCAGAAAACAGTTTTGTACAGTAAATCCAGCAGATTCCTATCAACATGAGCGTGATTTTAGATTACCTCTCGTAGATGGATGTTCTCCTTCTCCTTCTGATCCAATATGACCTCTAGATGTCCCAGCTGGGCCTCTGCTTCAGCAATGCGCCTCGCTCTCTCCTGCTCCTCCTCCTCTGATGCTCTGCCCGGCCCCGAGGGCAGCCCTTTGCTCTGCAGCATCTCCAGCAGCTTCTTAATGGACTCGTCCCTAGCACCCAGAGTCTGTTTCTGGGTCTCGATCCTCAGCTCCATCTCCTCTAGGGTCTTTCTGAGCAGGAACAGCTCCTTTGCCTGCCTGTCATGTTCGGCCTGAAGCCGACGGAAGTTCTCCTCCGTCAGCTCGATGGTGGTGAAGTGTTCAGAGGCGGAGCGGTTGCCACTCTCCTGCTGCAGGAGGTGGTTCAGGTCTCGTTGTGTTCGTAGCTCATCCTGCAGAGCCTGGATGGTCATCTGGAGATGCTGATACAAAGACACATGAATAGACACACACAAATACTTAACAGTTATTAAAACTGAATAAAACTTTTGATGATAGCTATATACTTTTATGATTACTTCTGAAATGTTGTTGCCACGTTTCTGTGGAAAAATACATGTCAAACATGGGAAACATATCACTTACCTCATGAAAAAAGCTAACATGTAAGTATTGTGTGAATGTAACAGCCTGCACGGTTCAAGGCCTCACAAAATATAAATTATAAAAAGTTCAAGGCTCAATAAGAGCTTTTTTGAAAATATTCTCTAGGGTTTGAGGCCCTTCTCAAACAGATAAATGTAACTGATGAGTTGGCTTTGAAAGGCATTTCTAATACTATGTGTGGAGAGTTGTTTGCATTCAACAGTTAAAAGGTGGCAAAATCAAAAGTTTTTCAGCTTGTATTATTAATGTTTTATTTTGGCTACATGATGTGTAAATGTTTTTTTAATTGTGTAAAAAATTAGAGTTGATCTATGTATGAATGGGGCCTTGAATTTTCTTTTGAGGCAGACAGACTGTAAACAATTTATACTGTCAAACACAGTACCATTTTGTCTTTATTCTGGAATCAGTGAAGAATCAAAGCATAAGATTTTATTTCTGGTGTGTTACAAAAGACCTTTCTGTTTTAGGAGAAGTGAAACAATTAATTTGGAGTTTAAATTGCCTTATTAAGGCAGGAAAGCACAATCAGTATGTTTACATGCATCATAAAGTTAAGCTATGGTTATAGATCAATTAGGCAGTTTAACTGCTAACAGCTTGTCCCTGTGTACATGCACAGCATGATAATCAATTTATTGATGATAGGTCTTTCAAAAGATAAGGATATAGTTAATTTCACTCTGTTACTGTAGACCTTTCTATTTGCATTGCTAACAAGTTAGCCAGCAGCTAAACAGTTCTGAGTCCATCAGTGAAATCATGAATAAACTTCAACCCTGCATCTCGTACCCCTATCTTACAGTAATATCTGAAGGCAGACAACAGTGTGACTGCCACACTTAAAGGTGCAATGTGTAATGTAAATAAAACATAAGGAAATTTGTGTTTGGTAGACTATATCTTTGTTGTAACAATGCTTCTCGGCAATAAATCTTGAACCTGTTTATTTCTCTTTTAAACGGTGCCACCTCTGTAAGGAACATGAATTTGGGGGATGAGCAGCAGAGCTGAGTATGTGGGTTGTGCCCATGAAAAAATTTGCCTCACTTCTATGCCAATGCCAAACAGCTGATTCTGCCATTGACTCTTATTTGGTGTTTGGTGGACTGGATGATTGAAGTCTGAAGGAACAAGACATATTGACAATTTAACAATTTATTCATTTAACAAACAGGAGCCTTAGTAGCATGTGGAAGAACCATACACAGCCACAACAGCCTGGCACCTCCTCCTCATGCTGGTCACCAGCCTGGTCACACACTGCTGTTGGATGGCATCCCATTCTTCAACCAGCATTTGTCACAAGTCAGCCAGTGTGGTTATGTTGGTCACTCTGGCACAAACAGCAAGCCCAAGCTGATCAGACAATGGGGTTGAGATCAGGACTGGCTGGCAGGCCACTCTATCCTCTACAGATTTTGGAGGTAGTCTCTGATAAACCCTGCTCTGTGGGGGCGAGCATTGTTATCTTGGAGGATAGAGTTCAGTCCCTGTGGAGATCTACCACTGGTTGCAGAATCCCATCTGGATATCTCTCTGCATTGAGATTGCCTCCAGAGACGATCAGTCTGGTTGTTCATGTGAGGGAGATGCCACCCCACACCATCCCACTGCCTCCACCAAAAGATGTTACTCTATTAATACAGATATTTGCATATTGTTCTCCACATCTTCTCCACACTTTGAGCCTATGATCAAACTGCCATAGGCCGAATCTGGTCTCATCACTGAACATTTTCAGAACCTGGGGGTACCAGAAGCTCAAAACAAGAGTCTATAGCAAAAGCAAATTAGCTGTTTGCCATCGGCAAAGAAGATTTGGCAAATTTTTCATGGGCGCAATCCACAGAATCAACAGTTCTGTACGACGCAACAATAACTGGCAAAACAAAGAAGGAAAGACAGGAGTTAAAGCTCAATGTTCCTGTCTGATGTGATTGTCTTAAAGCAAAAATCTGATCTAAGATCAGACTGACAGCACAGCTAGCCTGACCTGTTTTACCAGTCAGTGTGAGAACGCAGGCTGTGTGCAGCAATCAGATGTAATATGAGCTCATAAATCTTGAATTTTGGTTGTGTATCATCAATGTTACAATCTCACAGTGATTGCTGAGATTTGACCACTAAAGTATGATGCATTCAGTCTGAGCAGAGGCAGGGATAAAACATATCCCCCACGGATGAAAATATATCATCAGAAAATGTATCAATCCCCCTAGCAATTTGCACCCTGTTTGTAAGTAGGTCTATCTAAATTAGTGTTTAATTGCCTCAATATATATTTAAATTATTTTATTTTTCTCATCCACATATAATCGGCTTTTGTTCATATACAGGGAGGGTCTCCTCTATGGACTCCACCATCTTGAATTTTTACATCTTGCATATTTCTACAATACCACATATATTTGTGTTTGCAGACTAGAATCTGACTGTTAGATGTGACAAATATTCCAAATTTTACCTACTGCACCTTTAACATTTATATTGTTCAGTGACCAGGTCACTGTATGGGCAGTGTGGTGCATGCGTAGAACGCCTAGTCCAGTGTGGTGGGATTGAGGTATGTACTGTACACGCAAAAGAAAAACAATCTACAACTATATTATCTAGATCAGACTTCAAGAGATTTACTACCATTTCAAGTGTAACATGTTTACATTGATTTTAAAAGTACAGTTTTAGTAACTAACACAATAAATCATTTTTTTCTAAATGCATATAAACATACTGAATGATGTTACACTGTAGTCAAGCAGAGATGCCTCAATACAAATGCTTGAAGTATAATCCTATAGGTAGCATCTTAACAAAAGTATCTTATAAGCTATGTGAGCTTTAGGGACAAAAGGGCAATATGCTATGATAGTCTTTTCACCAGTTGTTATGGACAGGTTTACCTGCATTTTCTATGAACTATAGAGAATCAACATTAGAACATGTGTTCATTTTTGTATGTCCAGATTGAAAAAAAAATACAAACAAGTTATGTTCATAACATCTGAATGTGTGTAGCTGTGCCGTTTCTGGGTCGAGGGAAAAGTCTTCAGTTTCTGTCACAGATTGATCACCACTTTGGGATTGCCGGTTTAAACTTCCTTCCAGTGGATATTTTCCAGAATAAAATCAATCAACATCCAGAAAACGGCCCAATCAAGACAAGGAGGAGGGAAAACAGATTCTTACACTGAAAAAGATCCACATTACAGGCAGACTCGGTTTTTAAGGGTTAGTGGTACTAAAGAGGGATGGAGCACTAGACACATCTGGATTCACACCACTGAACAAACCTATCACTCTTTATAGTTTACGGTATTTGTAGGGGAAATATGAAGTTTCACACCAAAAGGAGGCAGGCTGAACTGCTGCACATAATTCAGTTGTTTTAGAGGTTCATAGGAGAGGAGATTGTAGTGGTGCATAGGGATTGCCAGGTGTCTGAAAAACACGCCACACTGCAGGTGACTCTATGTTGTGCACACAACACACGGTGCAAACATAGGGACAAACCTTAGTTCTCCTGGACTCCAGCAGCTGCAGAGCATGGGCAGAATGAACAGAAAAAAAAAACAAATGTATGGTAAAAACAGAGCGTCAGAGCATGATGCAACAGAGACGGATGGTCTACGCAAACCAGCCACAGATTTTAAATAAGACGCAACAATCAGTCTGTCCAGCTATGTCGCCGTCAGCCATCAGTCAGTCAGAAATTCATTTACACAATATGTAAACAGACAAAATGCGACTCACTGGTATAACCTTTCTGGAAAGAGATATATGGTTCAAAATGACTGAGAGGGGTTACAATTAACCTTTTTTTAGTTGTTTTTGTAAGTTCCGTGTCCTTTGCTTTTACAAGTTCCCTCACGTATGGCTGCATCAATCTCCAAACTAAATAACAATTATCAATTTACAATCTACTATATTGTTAATATATTAAGAAAGAAAAAAAGTAATTTCTTTCTGTGCTGAAAAAAAGAATATTTGTTTTGTTTTATGTTAATTTTTTAAAGATGCATCACAATTCTAACATAGCCATGGTTGGGGTCACCAATGACCTTTTTTATTTTTTTCTAATTTTATTTGTATTTATTTAATGAGTTGTTTCGGTGTTAAAACATAACAAATCAGTGACAGTGACAACAGTGACAACAAAGATATGCACAAACAGGAAAACACAAAAAAACAACAACAAACAAAGTGGGATGAGTTCTTACCAAAGAACAACTGAAATGTAGTGGGAAAAAAAAAACAAACAAACAAAAACTCCAGCAGCAATGACAATAAAAAAATGTAACACTTTATAAAAATAAATGCAACACTAAGCCAAAGGTGAATAAAATAAATAATAATTATGAGAATAATAATATTAATAAAAATGTATACAAGATAAAACAAATGCTAGCAACGACTATGATGTTTACAACAGGAAGGGGCAACTTTTGTAAGCAAAATGGCCACACTTATTTATTGTTGATCCAAAATGGGCCAAACTATTTCAAATTGTCAGATATTCTTTCTGACCATCCTTAGTTTTTGATTTCTAATAATTAAGTGAAAGATAGAATATAGCTTTCATGATCATCTATCATACCAACATTTATGTTTCTGAGCTCCAGTGCAATTAGAAATAGCTAACCAAATGAGATAAACACAAATGTAAAATCTGTTCACGCTTTTTCAATGCATGCCATGAGGATTAGAAATAGTTTCTCGTTCTTTCACCATATTTTAAATTCTTATTTGTTGGGGGAAGCACATTCAGTGGTGTATATTAACGTTTTACATGCACAATAACAGCTAATAATATCTAGTAATTAAATGAAAAACCTAAACATTTACTATTAATCAAATATTCTAAGACAAATGTTTCTATTTTCATTTTCCAAGTAGGAATTTGTTGGGTTTTCTTCATGTTCTTCATGGCTTTAAATGTTAATGAGCACCCCTCTCAGGAAATGGATGTGGCACTCTTGATGTTACAATGTTACAGATATTTTTATCCAAAGTTAAGACCTAACTAGGATTCAAACCATCAATCTCCCAGACCTAAGTCAGCAGAGTAACCCACTGAGCTATCCAGCATCTCAGCTGGCAGCTGACAGGAAGATCAGGAGATGAGGGTGGAACTTTCTTCCAAGCAGGGCGGGCCAACCAAACCTGGGGGCGGTGCTAACTCCCCACATGACATTATGAAGGGAAAATCTGAGAACGGCTTGTTTCAACACACATTTTCTGAAAGGTTGAGAAAGAGAGAGTGGAAGGGAATGGATTTTTCTGGTACTTGAGGGTATTGTGGACAGGCCAGGGGCACATATTTTGTTAGAAAAGCATGAAAAAGTTATTTTTGCACAATATGTTCCCTTTAACATGATCACTCACAGCATCCTGATGGGCAAACTGACCTTACCAGTCAAATAGAAGATCCTGTTTCTGAAAAACGTTGTCTTCATTTCGTCTTTTAAGTTAGGAGTGCCTCAGGGGTCAATTTTTTTAATCACTTCTTTTTTTCTTTATACTTGCCTTTATCATCACCATCCTTCAAAGTGTTTTATTACATTTTTATGCTAATGATACACAGATGTCCTCCATATTATTAGTGTTTTTCCTTCCTTTTTTTTTGAGCAGCAAAAATCCATTGTAATTTCCTGGTTTTATCTTTTCATTTATTTAAAGTCATTTAATCAGGTAAACCTCATTGAGATCAAGATCTAATTTACATTAGTGTCCTGGCCTAGACAGACAGAATTTTATCCGATTTTACCCATTTCAAGGGGCGCTTTGGGCACAGACAGCAAAAGAAAAACCTGTGACTGAGTTACAGAGTGAAGACTGAAGCTTACAGAACTTTTCACATGAATGAAACCACACAAGTATTAAGGCAGAGGATTGAGTATAGCCTTATAAAGCCAATTATTTAGCCAACACTTTGATAATGCAGGCCACCTGGCTCAATCATAAGTATGCAATATTAAGCTAAGGACTTAAGACTGGAATAAAAAATGTCAAAGAGAAAGTTCAAGCTGTGAAATTCTTTAAAAAAAAACAGTCGTCCAACCTTTACATGTCTCCTTATAAATACCAGGAAAGAAGTGCAAAGAGCGTGAAATGGTCACAATTAAAAAGAAAACTTTGATCCACAAGTTTAGTTTTGTCTTGCTCATAACTTTAAAAAAGTTTTTTTTTTGTTTTTTTTTCTAGATCCATGATTATAACACATGAAATAACTAGAAAAGCACTCAGGGAGAGCGCAGACCTCTGCCATTAGCCCTATGTCCCAATAGTAAAGAATCCTTTAAAAAATTCCTGGATCCAGATGGTGATCTGGATCACTCCCAAAATCTTATCAGTTCTTCCTTATGCCATTTCAACATTTCCTGAAAATTTCATCAAAATCCGTCCATAACTGAAACAAAATAACTGACAAACCCTGCCAATCACATAACCTCCTTGGCGGAGGTAATAAAAAGAAACCATAGTTGGACTCCTTTTCAATAACTTAATGCATAATAATAATAATGGATTCAGCACAAACTTGTCTAGTATTGAGATAGCTCTTACAACGCGAGTCTCCTTTGCAATGAATATAAGGATCCGGTTTGGAACAATTTTTAATTATGAGCAGAACAAAACAAAACTTGTGGAACAAAGTTTGTATTTTCAATTTAAATCTGATTCTGTTTTATGTTCTTTGCACTTCCTCCCTGGTTTTTGTAGAAAGATGTACAAAGGTTGGACCAATGCTTTTTTTTAATAATTTCAAAGCTTGTTTCTCTCTGGAGTATATGTTACTCCTTGTAAGTACTCTAAGATCATTGGGCAAAGGGTTATTTGTCAGTTCCAGGAGACGGAGTATTGTTAGACAGGCCCGGAGGCTCTGGGATGATCTGCCTGAAGAAATCAGGTCGGCTGAGTCAGAGGACTCGGCATTGGTGACCGAGTCAGTCTCTGTTATTAGAAAGCACTTCCTGGTTTTACTTTGTATTGAAACAGTTATTTAATTCTTTTTAAAGTGTTTCACAAACAACTCTCCTGAACAAACCAAGTGTCTCGATACCCATATGATCTGAGTACTCGTCTGCTTTATTTTGCAACAATTTACAATGTGGATTTAAAAACTCCTTTCTATAGTCATTCATTGTAACACACTCATTACTCATAGCTCTGATTTGGTGATACTATAAGCATAACAGGACAAGAAAACAGAGCATTAATCAAGTATTGAAGATGTTAAACCATATAAATTAAAGATAAAATACCCCCTAGTAATTCCTTATTGGCTCAAAAAGTCAGTAAAGAGCTGAGAAGTTACTGAGAGCATATTGGCTCTCCCAGCCACTGGGTGGCAATGTTTGTATTAGTAAAAGCAGCTGATTTTTCTGCTGACAGCTGCCACCCTCCTCAGACTGTTGGTCCGTTGAGTCAGTGCTTTTTGTTGAATAAACCACCTTTCTAATCTAAGCCATTATACATATGCTGTGTGTTATATGTTATTACTTCTAATTCTGCCCCATAGAAATATGATTTACAGTTTTAGTAGCACTGAATCTTTCCCACATGTGGAGTAATCCTCTGTAAAATAACCATTTGCTACCAGGAAAAGAAAATGTTCTCTGTTAATCTCTGCCATGCTGAGAAAAGGTCCTTAAAACATCGGTCTGTTGAATCCTACTTGTATTAAGTCATTGCAGCATGGCACACAAGAGCCTTTTACACAAACAATTTAATCTTTTTTTGTAACTTCTTATTTAAATCTCAGCTGACTTTACTCCCTCTGCATTCCTCATTGGCACTCCCTCCCTCTGTCCTGATCAATAACCTGCTGTCTTGGAACTAAACTACAGGAAACTCTCCAGTGACTCCATTTGCATAATTGCACTGTGGGTTAAAATAAGGCCATTCCCCATAATCCCCCTAACATATAAAGTGAGCAGTACTGCTGAGACTTTTTCTTTTACTGTATATGCTATAAAACAAGCTTCCAGAGGTTTCTCAGAATCAAGGCCTGATATTAAGCAATCTTCTTCTGACAAACTGACACCCAGGGCATTCAGGGGAAACTGCCTGTCAGAAAGCCTTTTGTGCAGAAACATGAACCCATCTGAAAGCTACAAAAGTCACAGAAGCCATGTCACTATTCAGAGGCTGAATCCTTTAGTGGGCACTTTTCAGAGGTTGTCCCATTTCGAAGGCTCCTTGAAATGCAGTGGATAAATATCTATATGATGCGTCTTTCATGGCCCAGCATTACCAAGATTCATTGGGAACCGATTTGAATGAGCTTGCAGGCTTTCAAGTAGCAGTGATACAAAAATGTTATTAATTGGTATCAGCTCAATGGAACAGCTAACAATACCACTGAAGAAAACCTCTACATGCCTAAATACATTGTGTTGCTGCCATGTGATTGGCTTAGCTATTTAAGTTATCAAGCCACTGAAGAGGTGTACCTAATATAGTAGCCGGTGAGTGTATATTAAAGTTTGGGTATTCACATACAACTGCTGTAAGTTTTCAATAAGTGACGTCTTTAGTTCAACCACTACCTATTCTATTAAAAAACAGTTCATGCCCTTAACATCTCATGGTGTCCTGTGATTGAATGCTAGCATGCTAACAGCATACCTAACAGCATGGCAAAAGAAAAGCTGAACTCT
The DNA here is from genome assembly GCF_018320785.1 of Cheilinus undulatus. Taxonomy (NCBI): domain Eukaryota; kingdom Metazoa; phylum Chordata; class Actinopteri; order Labriformes; family Labridae; genus Cheilinus; species Cheilinus undulatus. The sequence continues at coordinate 31,395,243 of NC_054867.1, read as the reverse complement.
TTGAAACATGCTTGGGATGATCACATTATGTCATCTTTTTCATGTTTGTGAAAAGGGGCTTGATTGATTGAACATACAGAAACATGTTCTATGAAGTTTAAAATCACTTTTGATGAGATTTATTTTCATTTGATGTTTGGAGACACAAAAGGCCACATAACGTCACCCTTCCTATAACCCTTAGAGACAAAATGGGTAGGTAGGGTGCAACTACTGACGCTATGAAAAAAACTTAGCCAGAACGTCTCAGTTCAGTCCAGCCTGAGCTGTCTCTACAGGCTGTGAAAGCTGGGTCCATCCAAGGATGCTACCCTTTAAGGAAGACACAGCAATGTCATATGAACAGGGGAAATACACACTTTAGCTGACCGGTGAATCTTAGAACGCAGTAGGATAATCACAGCAGACAGGAAAACTTCAGGAGCACACAGTTAACTGAGCAATTTTGATACGGTGCAGAAAGACACATTTTAACAGTGTCTGACAGGCAACTATGTCATGTTTGGTGTTTTACTAGAGGTGATGGAAAAAAATCAACTCACGGCAGAGTCGCAAATGTTAATTTTCACAATTCTGAATCCATTTAAAATGTCCAAAAATCAACACTTTAAACATTCTTCACATCATCCCAAGTACATTTTCAACATCAGATAGCTGGAGCTCAGCAAACCTGCTGATGTTTTTTTTCTCACAGTCCCCAATTTCCCTTGTGCAAAGATGCAGCTTGGGAGTTTGTGGCTCTAAAGCTGTGCTGTTAGCATTTTTGTCTATGGAGCCAGGAGTTATTCAGTCCTGTTTTCCCTGGAGAAAAGATGGTGGATTCTACAATCCCAGGAGAAGAAGAAGCCTGACCCAATGTGTATCCTAAGTGTACGAAACTGAAGTAATGTAGCTGACTTCAGGAACGGTTTACTGTGCCTATAAATTGTTCACTCCCTTAGATATTTTACCCTTGTCTTGTTTTTATAAATCAGTCATGGTTAATGTAATTTGGCTTTTTAGACCAAAAACCCCCAAAAATCTTTAATGTCAAAGTGATTCATACCTCAGAGGACTTCTTGGATATACTGGGTCGAGACTGGAATCATGACAAAATCATAAATATGTCTATAAAATTTCTATAAAAATTTTTATAAAATCCCAAATTGCCGTTTTTTGCTTCAGTTTGTTCCCATCTGACCCCATCCACCAATATGGCTGACATACCTTGAATGTGTTGCATCACTTCCTGTTTGTGCAGTTGCTCTGTTGTTGTGTTTCTCTAAGCGTCGATCAAGTTAAAGTTAAAATTTTTCACCCTTTCTATTTCTAATCACTACTATTTTATAGCTGTTGTGTGTTTTACATATAGTTAACTACAAGCACCCTCACGGTTTAGCTGCTTTTCTCTTAGCTTCCCTTTCCTCTTTTACCACAACTTAGTCCCATATGTGTATTAAATGCAGTTTATTTGTAGCTCCAGAGGACAGGATAACTCCTTTGGAAACGCTGCTCTACACTACTGAATCCTAACCTTTAGACAAAGACCAACTCGGATCACCACCAACAGCTTTCTATGTGTAATTTTTTTGTCTTGGTTTAATAAGTAACCATGTAAATTCGTAGCTTTTTACTCTGTTTGCAGAGTTGTGACTATCCAACGCCAAATGTTATGCCATTCATATTTTATTTAGTCTTTAATGTGTAACGTAAAACAAATGTACAAAATAAAACTTCTTTGCAGTGGTGTTCCAGTTTGAAAAAGATAAAAACAACTTAATGATAAATGATGAAGTAAATCTTGCTTGTGCAATGTGATTGCTTAGTCTATGGTGAGATCTGTGCTTTCCCACTATCTACAGTATGCCATCCAACTTCCTCTTCACCCTAACTATCACCTGACCAATTAACCCACATGACCATCTAGTGTTGATTAAATCAATAAATATGCAAACAAAACTATTTACAGACATAAACATTTGCACACCTACACCTTGGCTCCTACACACATTGATATTCAAAGCAGGTCATTTCCAGTCTGTTGTTTTTGTATTTTTCTCCTGAGTGGTACAGGCACCACCAGCAGCTATATCTGTGGTGTACTGTATATGAGTGTGCATTAAGAGACAGTGGGTGTTTTTCTATGACAGATGGACAGCTCAACAGCAGTGAGTCAGAGCAGCCTACAGCTCACTACATTTCTAATCTCCATGTTGTAAGTCGTGATGGCTGACAATATAGAATTACACCCACAGTCATGGCAGCAAACCTGGTAGTTATTCATGTACACTCGGCTTTCTAAATGCAGAAATCTGAGAGTTTGGACAGCATGCAGGCAATAAATAGTGAATATAACCATTTAAAAGTATTCTCTTTGAAAGCTTCAGTTAAACTGCAGTTATATAGACTACACATGTTTTCCCTAGTTACAGCAGGAGTTTTTCTAATTACTCTCTCTAAAAGCCCATCCATTCATTCATCATCTTCATCACTTGTCCCATTCAGGTTCACAGGGGCTGCAGCAAATCCCAGCGGCCACTGGGCAGGGTACACCCTTGACTGGTTGCCAGTCAGTCACAGGGCTGACATGATGCTCACATTCATACCTATGGGCAATTTACAGTGACCAATCAAACTAACGAGCAGACTGTGGGAGGAAGCCTGAGTACCTGGAAGGGAACCCATGAGTGCACAGGGAGAACATGCTAACTCCACACAGAAAGGCCCTCTCCTGGGATTCCAACCAAGAACCTGTGAAGCAACAGGGCTAGTAGAGAAAGAGACTATGTCCTATAATCTTTATATGTTTTAGGGAAGTTCACCAAATTAAAACAATAAAGATTATGGGAGGAGCTTTGGTTTGTCAGTTCTGGGGCCCAATGGAGGCAAAGCTGTAGGTTTTCTCTGCTGTATTTGTCCTGTACTTGTGTAAGTAGTACTTTTAAACAGGGGTGCGCGGTATATGAGGTAGACAGTATAAATGATATAAATTTGGCCTATGGTAGAGATTTGGACTCTACCGACCAATTGCGATAACGCTTGTTGATGACATCATCGTATCTGCCTCAGTGTGACAATGGCTTCAAGCACAGAGACCACGGAGCAGGAGGAGTTGGTTAAAAAACGATGCTACATAGAGGTGGGTGGTAAACCGGTATTAATACCGTCCCACAGCTGGTGGAGAGAGTGAGTTGTGGCACACAGCTCAGGCTGAGTCCAGTCAATAGCACGTTTATCTCTAGCATTACGTGTAGCCAGGTAACAAACTGAATGTCAAGGACTCTTGCTGCTGTAACTAAGCACAGTTAGCAGGCAAAAACACGTGTTTTTTCCTCTCAAAGTCTGCTGTCTCTGTCAGCCTGCCTGGGGCTTTAACAAAGGCTAAGTGCTGCTTTGGCTGGTCTCAGAGCCCAGCACTGCAGCTCTTCCTCTTACAACGGCATAAACAACCATTTAAAAGTCTATTTTAACTTATGACTTTGTTTTCTAAGTCAACAGTGAGTCAAAGATCCAGGCTGTGATGTTAAATGAGGTCAGAAAAGCTGCTGTATTCTCCGGTACGACAGCCAAAGCTAAGCTAACTCAATGCTAAACACAATACTTCCATCAAGCTCTTCAAAATAAAAGTCCGCGGCTGTTACTTCTCTGAAACGCTTTTATTGTGAACGCCTCCACTAGGAAACGTCTTTAAGTCATTAGCAGCTTAACACATCTCATCAGGTTAGAGATGAAATGCGAAACTTGGAATGCAGTTAGACAGAAGTAAACCTAGAGAGACTTAAAAAAAAATTAAACATGTTTTCTGTGTTCCTATACTTAGAGATAAATTGAGTATGCCATCAAAGGTTTGTTTTAAGGGGAGAAGGGGGTTAACAACACTTGAATTTGGATTAGCATTATCTTTTTTAATTTTGTAATACTGTTATCGTCAAAGGCAAGAAAAATACCCTGATATGATGATATGATTTTTAGGCCATATCACCCAGGCCTACTTTCAATAGTAAATGTGAACAAAGCTGTTTCTGCAGCAACCTACTACCTACCAACACAGCAGTTCTAGGCTTTAAAAATAACTATATAGAGATAGCCAATGTTTATGCTGATAATTTTCTGTGCTTTTATAGCTCATACAGAAGCATAAACAATCATTTCAGCCAGTTTCTTAACCAGCTTATTATTCTTTAGAGTAGCTTTAAGGTCACTATATTATTAGTATTGACTGTTATGACAGGACAAAAAAAAAACAAAAAAAAAATGCTAGACTACATGTTAGGATGGCAGGAGGTCTCTCAAATGTGTTCTTGATTGTTGTTCACTCTGAAATGAAGAGACTTTTGTTGGCCGACAGGTCCTGAACCCCTACATTTGTTGGGTTGGGCACTGAAATGCTGCACATCTATGCTTGAGGCTAAACTGAAAATACAGCTGTGTTCCCACCAGGTGGTCCAGTTTGAAAACGGTTTTGTGTGGCAAACCCCAAAATGTACCCTCACTTGGAGGGTGACCCCTATACAGGTCAGTTATTTGGGACCCTTTCCAAATTTTGATAACTGAAACGCATATGGAAACGATTGGCGCCTGCGTAACATATCAGAATCCCTCAACCAATTTGACGGCAGGTAACTGTGAGCAATGAAACTCTTTATTTTAACATTTAAGATCAGTGTGTGGACTTAAAAATGTTATATTCCTGATATCATTTCTGACATGTGCCGTGTGTCTTGAGCTCAATGCTAAATTGATGAAGTGGTCCTCTGAAATCTGTGTTAACAGTGAAGAGTCTGTCTTCTGAATGCAAGCCAAAGTCATTGAAGGTTGTATCCAAGGTCATCAACTATGTTTGACAGTATTCATATTTTCTGAATTATTAGTAGAGTATTAACACATCACAGCTGTAAGAAAAAATACAGTCTGTGCTTGTGTTACATGTATAAGGCATATGTTTAATGAATCACAGCCATGAGGTTTAAGACTGTGTGATAAATTTTTCACTTCACACTCAAGCAAGCCACTCAGTGATACACAGCTTCTGGTTAATAACGAGGTGAAGTCATAATTTCACAGCGATTTTGCATGAAAACGAGACAGCCAGTCTACCAGTGTGGGCAATCAATAACCCATTCACTGAGTTTCATTTACAGCTATGCCACTGAATGACTGCCTTTAAAGACAACAAAAACAACCTCACATAACTGATTGATTTAAGTAAAAACACTTCACTTGAGCTTTTTTTTCTTGTTTCAGATGAAGAAAGCTTGTAAAAGTGGGCATGCTCCTGCTGGGGGATTAAAGAGCTCAGACCATGGAGAGAAGGGGAAACAATGGCTATTGAGCTGCTATCTAGACATATTACTCTGGAGTATAATACTGAAACATAAGCAAAGTAATGCCCAGATACTCTTTAGTGCTCTTATGATTATCATTACACTATATCTTGTCCAGACATTGAAAATATGTTCATTTTAGAGTTTTGTTCATGAGGTCATCTCTCTGCCTATAAATTATTTTGAAAAAGGACACCTAGTGTGGACATGCTATCTCCTGAGCTACAGCCGCACATTAAAATCTGCCTGTTAATGAATATCTTTTTTTCCTATTTAAAAGGGAGAAAATCTATGTGATTAGATTATCACATTGTTTCTAAGGTGGACATTTTTTGCCCTGTTAGCTCTGATCTAATCTCTTATGCTTTAGTATGAAAAAAGAGGCGAGCAGATTTTAACACGTCTTTATCCCTTTCACTTTGTTCTCTCATCCTCCACTCCCACCTTAATCTTACAAGCCTCACGCTCAGTAAATGCCTTGCTGCTTTTCGGCATCTCATCCTGTTGAGATGAACTAAAGAGAGAGAGAGGGAGAGAGGGAGAGAAACCTCCTTTCATCACCTTCCTGTCCTCTGGATGAAGCAGCAGCCATCTTACGTGCTCAGCTGAAGGAGTGGTTGCCTCAGGAAAGATGCATGTGCTCTTTCTATTACTGTTCACATGATACTTCCTGCATCCAACATGAGCTTGACTGTGTCATGGCATTAGGGAAAATATCAATATGTTTGCTCATCATGTATATATATGACTGCTCCAGGCTTGTTGCTGTTAACTCAGCATAGATATGATGCAAGTGCTCACCTGCTGTAACACCAAATAGATGCATCATACCTGAAAACAACCGTGACTCCAGCTCTCTCACATTAAATGCAGTCTGGTGGTTATGACTAAGCCTCTGCACACAATAGCAGCTGAAGAGACTACAAAGGGGAAAAAAGCTCTGATCAAAATAATGCTAAACACCTCTGCTCACATACAGTACTAATGCAGCACGTATAAAGAAGTAGTGCATGCATCCACATTTTGTTTTTTGTGACACCTAATGTGCAGCACAGAGCAGAAAACATGTTACATCTGAGGCCCTGCACAGACAAAGCTGTGTCATATGGAAAGCCAGACCTCCATTTTGGGGATTGCATTGATGTGGACTGACTGGCTGGCTGAGCAGCAGTGGTCATGACTCAGACAGATATGGTACGCTCTAGCTCACACACACTTCCCTCCAGCAGCTCCTGTCCTGCTTCAGCACGACAAAATATCCCGCTGGATTCAAGTCCAACGCTTCAGTTTAGTTGCAGCCGGAGCAAGCTGCAAAGCTGCAGAGACCTTTAACTTACTATAGTGAAGCTCACCTGGCTGTTCATTTTTTTTTTTGTTGTTGAACAGCTTATTCTGTAAATTTACAGAACTTCTTCTTTTCTTCAAATGTAAAAAAGTGCCACAAAATTCCCAGATCTTATTTTTCACAAGATAAATAATGCATCGCATTTGCTCAAGCTAATTGAGGCCTGAAGCGTGTGATGCAATTGTAAAACAGGACAGATGCAATGATTGGCCTGAATCACTCCAGTATTAATGAAGCAATTTGCTCCAGTTAAGCCAGCCTCTAAAGCTAAGTTTACACTGAGGTACAGACACCTAACAGCACAGAAATCAAGATAGAAAAAGACCAATTATAGTAGCATGGTGCATCCGCCTTTTATTAACCCTCATACTTCATTAATGAACCCAACCGGGGGGTTATAAATATATGCAGCTCAGAGTGAGAGTGAACACTGATGGACAGAGCTGAGGATAAAAAAGTGTTCTCTTTGTGTGGAGCACAAAGGCATGAAAGCCTCCACTGTACAGCTTTCATATTCTTCTGGACAAATTCAGCTCCTACAGCGTGTGAAGCCGAGCTAAAAATACACACATGGATTCACACTGAGCTTTTTAATCGCACAGGACATAGAGAATAGGAGAAATGATGAATGGCTCAGGCCTTGTCTGTGGCACAGTCTCCTCCCAGACACTGTCCCTGCACATTTACATGAAACATTAAGATATAAAAGAGTCAAAGTACCTCTGGCTTTCCTTGAGGGATCGCCAGCAGGTAAAAACCCCCAGCAGCATGAAGCAAGCAGGAAAGCCTTTTAAAGTCCAGTCAAATCGCTAATGCCAATGTTACACACAGATGCAGACAACGAGGTCATACTTAAGGGTCATGATAATGTTATCCTGTGATGACCTTGAAGGTTGGAGTGACAGCGTCTGCCACTTTGAGTAATGGATGGCCTACTGGCTGCTCTGTAGTCGACAGCATCACTCAAGCAGACTGGCACAAACGCAGACACGCTGGAATAAAAAAAGCGCCATCAGCTGGCAAAATTCAACCTTTGTGATTCTTGAGGCGGTGAGCAAAATCGCTGCATCATACCACAGCCTGCCTCAAGAAGGCAAACAAAAACTGTGAGGCTCAAACCAGCAAGAAAAGAAAATGTGCTGACCTTTTCCACAATCTGCCTCAGTGTGTTGTGCACTTTCACTTCAGGTCCAAACACCAGTTATATAAAGTATGCTTTATTTTTAAAGTAGGCTAAATAGGGTTGTCATGGTAACATATTTTTAGAAATACATATGATTAGAGTACAAATGAAATTCCATTGATATCCTTTTGGATCCAAAAGCAGCAAAATAGAATTCCTTGACACCCAGTGTTGGATCATTTTAGTTTTTAATAACCCAAAAAATACAGGCATTGCACAGACTTGCTGGCAATGTTGCTATCTCTTTTGCCTGGGCAGCTTTTAGTTAAAAATATAACTGAAAATCTTTCAAAAGCTTTGTTGTTTCCAAAATAATCAATCACTAAATAACAGAGATTATATCTCATTTCAGTATCTAAATTGTTTCTAGATGGTCACGGATGTGTGCCAAGGAAAAAATGTGTCAAAATGTCTAAGTGCGAAAGCCTTAAGTGGACAAATATTAAATCTTACATGTGTTTTGGTTTGCTATATTATTATCATAACCAAATATCCATGCTTTCTTGGGAAAATTGAGAAGAAAGATGAATGTCTGCATGTTATTCTGTAATTATGTGATTTTTTTTAAACATGTTTTTTTTTTGTCCTGTCTGTTCATTTTTTCTATTCAGGGTCCAAACTGCTACATTTTTCCTCAATAAATCTGAGTAATTTAATGTTTTGTAAGGCAGTATTTCTTTTAAGGAGGAGTTGGTGGGTCCTGATGCCTGACCAATCGAGAACTACCGGTTTAATAAATCTGAGAGGCATTTAGAAGGAAACATAACTACGCCTCAAGTAAACGATGACCATTGATCCATTATGAACTGGACAACAAAAGGTAAGGTTTGGATGGTTTCATCTTATTATTTCAAAAAACATTTTCTACTTTGGATAGATGATTTGACCTATAGTAAAAAATGTAGTCGATTTTACATTTTTTTAGGCTTAGTCAGAAAGTATAGCAATATCTAAAGACAGTGAGAGTTAGGTGAACAGAGGTAGACAGTGAGAGACGATCAAAGTCACAGCGTGTGAGAGAAAAACTATGGGAGAGGAAGACAGAGAGAGAAAGGAAGTGTTTAAGCATCCTTGACATTTGTCTCTGGGCCTTGTGCCTACTGTTGTCAGTTACTGATTGAACTGGGCCATGAATTGCACCCCTATACTGAAGCAAGCAAAAATATAAAACCTCCTGGCATCTCACACTTAAGGGCAAAACTGATTTAAACTGAAAAAGAAACTAAAATAATCAATCTTTGCTAGAATGTGTATAGAAGTCACAACCAAACTGAGGTTTTCACTGACAAATAAGTGGGTAGTAACATGGTTCCAAAGCTCATCATATTAGCTCTGATTTTAGGTTATAGACAAGCAGATTGAAAGGTTTAATATTTCCTGAGGCTCGAGTAGTCTCTCTGACATTGATTCTGTACAGGAGCACCAAGCAGCAGAGTATCTGTTAAATATTAATGTTTGCTAAGAACTCTTTCCAGAAAGGTTTCCACAAGTACTCAAAACACGTGAATGTATTTCTTGGACTGAGGATGACAGCGGTCTACAGCAGAGAAGGAAATGGTGACAGAAAAAAAGAAAACAGGCTAGCAGGTGAAATTCACTGCAGTAAAGAGTAGATTAAGACTAAAGAAAGACTAGTCTCACCTGGTTTTCCTCATGAGTGACTCTCATCTGCTCCTTGAGGATGGATGTGCGAGCAGCCTCTTCTTTCCTCATGATCCTCTCTTTCTTTAGCTCAGGACTCCAGAAGCTCTTGATGCTGTTTGTGGAAGATCCCAACTTACTGTCCTTCAGGTCAAGCTCTCTGCGCAGCAGCTCATTCTCTCTCTGCATGTCCCTGAGCTGGGCCTGCATCTCCAGCAGCTCCCCCCCACTGCCCCGCACCGCCTGCCTCAGCAGGGCAGAGGGCACCCCCTGGTGGTGGTGGGGGTGCAGCATGGAGAGGGAGCCCAGGTCACTGTAAGACAGCAGGTCAGCATGGTGAGGCAGCCCCACTGAAGCGATGTTGGGACTGCTGCCCATGGCTGTAACGCGGCCCCCGTACATGGCCCGGCTGGTGGCGCGACCCAGAGTCATGGTGCCTCTAGGGTAGGTGGCAGTGGAGCCCACGCCCTCGTGGTCGCTCAGGTACATGGGACCCGAGGTGGCGTAGGCAGCATTGAGGGACTGGATGTTCTCCATGGAGAGCGTCTTGCCCCCCGCACCACCCCCGCCCCCGCTGTTGGCCCTCCGATGGCCCAATCTGGGGGACCTTGGCAGGCGCGGGGACCGTGCGGGGCTGCTCTCGATATGGCCTACAGCTCTGGCACTGCCGTACATGTCCTGTGAGTCAGCGGTGTAGCCACCAGAGGGTCCTTAACGGGAGCACGCTGAAATGAGGCTGCTCTGACTCTCTGAACCGTACATGGGCGCCTTATTTCATGCTTTAAAAGGTTGAGCACATCAAAGTCAGATCTGAGGAAACAGGAGAGAAGCACCTGTTAGATGAAGAACAACTTTGTCAGATGAAAGGCACAAAAATGGGATGAAATTCAAAGAGCAAATCCTTTGAGACAGAGCAGACTAAAACAAACAGAGCTGGCCAGCAAGATGCAACAAAAGGAGGGATAAATAGTTCACTTAGCTTAAGGACTCTATTAGTTAACATCAGCAGCAAACTGTCACATTGTGCTTGGCTCCTATTTCAAATAGCCTGAAGGAATTTCCCAGCATCATCCTGGATTTCCCACTGGCCGAGATTTATCTACATCCCATTACTGCTGCTCAAAGAGGCCAGGATATCAGTACAGCTTAACAACCTCAAAGTAAATCAGCTAACTAATAGCAAATAAAAGACAGATATTCATATCTTGTATGAAAACATAACTGATGGCTGTCAATAATTGTGCATCAAGAATCAATTATGGTACTCAGTAAAATATGAAAGATGCTACCAAATGTAATCTCAAGCAAAAGTCACAGGTACATAATTACATGGCTGTTTTTTGATTGTTGGTGCAACATCTCTTGAACCAAGACTTGTACAATGGTGTCTGGGCCCCAATTTACAAGCTCCACAAAGCATTCTTTAAAGCCAAAGGTGGAAATTAACTAATTATTTGTATTCAGATTTCTGTAATTTAGTATTTTCTATTCTCACAGTGTTCTTGCAAAGAAGGAATTATACTGTACAACTCCTCAGTAGCTACTCAGTACTGAGAGTAATCTTTAAAGTTAACCCTTCTTTACTTTTACTTGAGTAGACTTATAGACTAGCACTTGTACTGAAGTAAATTTTAACCAGAGTAACTGTATTTTTACTCAAGTACTGTAGTCATGCACTTTTTCCACCATTGTTTAAAACTGGAAAGACAAAAGCAATGAGCATGAGTGAAGGTCTGTAGAGATTACAGATGTGCTTTGAAACAGGAAGAAACTGAATGAAGGGGAAATTTACAGTGCATCTAATTCAGAATTTTAATGAAAATGTCATTACACACCATAGACCCCGTGGGCTAACAAGGAGAAAAGGAAATGAAATCTTCAATTTTTAATGTCTAATTAATGGTTCTACCACCTTTAATAAATCACAGCCTGAGATATAATAAAGCTTGAGATGAGATGTAACGGCAACATTTACTGCTACATTGTGGTAGAAAGGTAAAATACAAAAAAGTGTTTGACAAAGAGTTGACGACAAAGACACATGCCGAGGCTGTGAATGTCACAGGCTGTTTGGTGATGAATAACCTTGGCCATCTGTAAGGAAAAATGACACTCCTCCATTAAAGTGAACTTTCAGACTTTTTCTCCTCCATTGACACTTGCTGCTCAGAGCCAGTTGCTATGGTGACAATGCCTGGGCTAACAGAGATAAAGCATGTTAATGGTCTGAAGTAACACTAGCCTAAGTTTCCAAAAGGTTATAGGGAAGAATTTAAGGTGGTGTTTTATTCAGCAGTGTCAAGGTGACATTACAGTTCCAGAGCGACATGTCTAAGGATCCTAAGATTTCATTTCATGCATATTCCAGTGTTTGCCTTTTGGGAAGAGTGGGAATGACATCTTGTGGCACGGCACTGGATGTCAACAGGTCTCTTCGCGGTATGAAATCAAGTGAGATTTTTGATGACAGGAACCCTCAGCTGCACTCAGTGAAGCATCGTGTCAGTGGGAATGGAGCCAGGAACAATCTTTGCAGCCTGGCAGAGGAGGTCAGACAGCACACAGTCAAATATGTTTTTACTTACAAAAAGCAAACTTTGTGTCGAAATGGGACTGTACGATCACAAAATGGTAGAACAAATCAAGAAGCGTTCTAAACGCCTGCAGAGAGCATGTGTAAAAGGTGTAAAATAATTCCTTTTTCCTCCACTTCCCCTGAGAGGTAAATTAAAATTACATTTAAACACACACATATGCAACAACAAATACTGCAGCTCTTATCTACAGTGGTCAGCTTGTTACAGCAGGTCTGTGCAGTCTGGTTCAGGAGCAAAACAAAAAGTGAATTAAACACTGCAGACAAAGAAACAAACACATCTATAATAAATATAATTAACCACCTGTGCATCCAGTCCACTGAGGCTCATAATGTTTGTTTAAAGTGAAAATGCTTCAGCTCAGAGCGGGGTTGAGCTGAGGTTTGTAGTGTAAAGCATCTTTCAGTCAGTGTTTTTTAAGATCTTCTTGTAATGAGTAAGTTTTTCTGTGTCTGGCAGATGTCGGCATAGTTTAAGAAGTTCTGTTAAAAACAGTGATTCAGGCGCTGACTCTCTGGCCTCTTCGTACCTCTTTAAGTCATATTATCCTGCCCTGAAATGGGCGTATAGAAATCGTGTTTGTCAGGCTCCTTATTAATGCTAATGCATCCTCCTAAGTGGTAGTCGGCTTTAGCCATGATTCACTTTAGCTGCCTTTGTAATTTTTGAATAATGGAAAAACCATGTGATGAGGGAAAAGTTTCAAAAATGATGCCAACTGTGCTGGTGGGCCAGTGATCTGGGATGAGTGCCATGTGACTGAAACTTCCCTGCTTTCATCCCAGCTGGGGATCTTTGCTGTCTGTCCTCTCCCTCGCTTCTTGTGTTTCCTGCCAATACTCAACATGAGCTATTTAATAAATCCAGAAATAATTACTTGACAAAACTGTGATGACATATGCCAAACAGAGGAACAAGGCGCTGTGATGAGGGCAATTGTAAACACAGTGCTGCTAAAGATATACTTTTTTTTTTTTTTTTTTAGTAAAAAGACTTCCACACAGGAAATAAACCCAGGGAACTTTTGCCTTTGAACGTCTCAACAATAAAAGTAACATCTTTTGTTTTTTGACTGTCAAACAAATACAAACATCCTTGAGCAGTGGTTCACAAATTGTGTGGCAAGGCACACTGATGTGCCTAGAGACAAGTTTAGGTGTGCTGTACAACAGTACAGTCATTCGAGAATTAAAATACCGAGAGATGTTTCAATGAGAATATTTTGTATGGATATGAATATGTGTGCCTTGGGATTTGGTTTAATCTCAGGTGTGTTTTGGGTAAATAAAAGTTAAAATCAGCCATTCTAGAGATTAGCTGCCCAGAGCTTTAAGCATTAGAAACATTAAAATACATGGTTACTATCAAAGAAGTTAAAGTATATAGCTGCAGTGTTTTTTTATATGTCCTCTATTTTATCATTAAAGAATCAACCTTTATTTAAAATGCCCAAGTAATGTATCAAAATAATGACTTTTTGGCTCCAGCAATTATGGGTTTTTACTCTTTTTTAATTTTGGAAAAAAAAATATATGGGTGGATATGTCCTTTATACAACTGAAAGTCATAATTGCAAAGCATTCAGGTCTATCAAAAAATGTTTAAACTAACTCCTGTTGTACTGAATAGGCTATCAATGTTTCGGGTTAGGGTTAGGAATGGTCATCTTATTGGATCAGCTCTGTTTCTTCATAGGCTCTCTCACCAACAATTTTAAAGTGCCCAGGGCATGTTTGTGATCTTTTATAACTTTCAGTGTGGTATTGTTTTCTGTAAGGAGAGCTGCTGCTCCAAGTGTCTGTGAGATTAATTTTTCCGCGATGAAAAATCTCGCCAGATCTCATGGCACCCCTATACACCCCTACCAGCAATCCAAAATCCAGACTATTTTAATAGTCAATTATTTTTTAACAAGAGATGCACTGATTGCAAATGTATTTAGATGTTTTCTTCTCCATGAAATGTCACTGGAACATACAGTATTTATCTTACTAACTCCATGATGCTGATCTTTCCCAGAAAGCGTGTAAGACTCTTACACTGCCAACATTTTCTTTCATGTTTGACCACAACATCATTCTGTCTGGCAAAAAATCTCTCCTATGAGTCAACAGTAAGATAAGCTAGCTTTTTAACATATGGCACAAGAGATACACACCAGCTACTGACATCAGCACATGCCAAATTATGAGCTGGTGGGCCAATGTTTGTATTGTAGGTACATCGATATTTAAAAAATTGAAATTGACTCTTTGTTGGCTCTCTAATAGGTCCAGTGATCTACGAATCAGAGAGTTCCCTCTCTTAGCATAGCTACATCCAGTAAGGCTAACTTTTTCACCCGGGTTAACTATTTTCACTGTTTTGCAGTGAAACTGTTGCTTCAACATGGTTAAAAAAGTGTGCCTAGGTGGTCTGGAAGAGTGACTCAGACAGCCACATCTTAGTGCAGAAGTATTTTTACTCCTATTTCCTAAATTGAGGGTAAGCTATGAAATGCCCTCTCTGGTTTCGACTCTGTGGACGACCACATTGGCAATTTAACTAACTGACAATGGCATAGAATACTTACAGAAGCTTAATGGTATGAGAATAAACTGAATCCTGACAATTTAATGTTCTCATAAGTTGCTGTCACTAACTTCACTTACAGGAAAACTTACTGATTTAAATTAAACCAGCATTAACGTTAATTAACAAATTAACATTAATCTTGGTCTAATGTGGAAGATCAGAAAGCCAAAAACATCTTGCTCCTTTCTTTAAGCAAAAAAACACTTTGCAGATGTGCCACAGGGGGGCAGCTAATGCTAGCCAACATCACTAGCATCTGACATCTTGCAAGTATTTAAGGCTTTCAAGTCATCTTCAAACAAAGTGGGTCGGGACACAAAAGTGGGAAAAAAAGACAAAGCTCATTTCAGTGGGTTGCCAATGTGTGCATGGAAAAAAAGTGGCAAAAAGTCAATGTACAGACTACAGAAGCCTTAAGTCAACAGACTGAGTTAGCACTCCTCCACTATGGATTGGCTAATCAGTCATTTGACTTATAGAATAATAGAATAAACAGCAATAGCACAGTGGACATCTGTGAAAAAATCAATACAGCATTCAAACATCCTTTACAGAAACATTCATGTTCTACACCATCTTTCTCCAAGTATCACTGTGATCAGTTTTAAAGCTTCAAAGCACATTTTTTCAATAAACTGTGCAGAGAAATGGCCAAAATGCAATAAGACAGGATCATGTGATTGCAGAATAAGTGATATTATTGGTGCACCAGGAGGCATGCCAGCTGAGAAGGCCAATTGTAATCCTCCTCCCCTCCCCCACCCAGCAGTTAACTTTACAGAGAATTCTCAAGAATACACATGGGAGTGACGCGGTAAACAGACACTCTGCATATACCATCATCAATCCTTCAAAAAAAAACATAAGAGGCACAGATTTAAATTATTCACTTCTGATCCCTGCAATCATTTCTTACAATTTCATTTCTGGTTTGTACTGCATGCAGCTTTTTGTTGCTGTCATTTGCATTAATTTCTGACCAGATGTCCTACCCTGCCTGCTCAGGTTTAAGCTTAGCATCACAGTTATCAGAACTTAAAAACCTGTCAGCAAATGTCAGAACAGACCACTAAAGAGATGATCACTGAGAGCAGTGGTGCGTTAACAGAGCAGTGGATACAGATGTTGTAAAGATTTCACCACAGGCAGTGTTGAGTTTATCTGTGAGGACACTGAGGCTGTTTTTCCATGAGGCCAACGTGACATTTTGAAAGCTGGAGTGCAGGCACTGTGTTCCCCTTGGATCAAAATT
Source organism: Cheilinus undulatus (assembly GCF_018320785.1). Taxonomy (NCBI): domain Eukaryota; kingdom Metazoa; phylum Chordata; class Actinopteri; order Labriformes; family Labridae; genus Cheilinus; species Cheilinus undulatus. The sequence goes on along the minus strand of NC_054867.1, from coordinate 31,379,348 downwards.
TTATTGAACAAGACTTCTTGTCTAAAGCAAAGATCTTTGACAGTGAGAACGTGCTTTTGAGGTCAGAACTGATGCCTAAGGCAAGCATAGAGGGTCAGTTCTCTATAAATAGCCGATGATAATACAGTTAAAAGAAGCATTCAGAGCAGTAGGTTACAGAGCTTCTTGTCCAAGTGCAACACATGCAGCTTCCTCATCACGTATTCTACTACAGAGTCTTAACGCCCTCATGCATCCCACTGATTTCAATGGTTGGCTGACTGGATGTGAAAATGTAAATGTGCAACTTTAAATGGCCTGTCTCACCATCCACACGAAGCAATTGCTAAACGATAGTGTTGCTTTAAATGGATAGTTGAATGAGAATAATGCTGAAAATCTTCAATACACATACAGCCTTTTGTTTTCGAATTAATAATAATTGTTGAAGTCTGCTAACTGATTAGCAAGCTGAATTACGTTTGATGCAGCACAGAAAGCACGATCGTGCAATTGACAGCTCATTGGGCCTTCATTTTCGATGGCTCCAGCGTGGTGTCCGTCGAGCACCAATGAAATATTAGTCTAACCCGCCGTGAGGAAGCCGACTGAAATCTCTATTTTGAAATACGGCGCTGCTCTATGGTTTCAAATCTGATTTAAGATGCAAATCCGCCGGTATCGAATGAACATTGACTGGCTGTGCCCAAGCAATCACCGACCACGAGAGATTTTTTTAAACGCTCATAGCCTGTGCCTTTTTCACCAGGTCGCTCACGAAACGCTCGAAAAACGAAAGGACACTACACGTATCCCCTTGATCATTTGCTCTATAATTGAACCGTCGAAGGACTCGGACTCAAATAAAGACACAAATGTACCTTGATCGATGTTAATTCCTCGCCTTCGTTGCCGATCTAGACGGCATCTTGTCGCCTCCATTCACCCCAGCAGCCTCTCTCAGCATCCTGCGCTGTCATTGGGCAGCGGACACGCTCTCTCTCCTCCTCTACACACCAGGGAGCAGCATCACCACTACAGCCCGGCTACTGACAGCGGCAGCTGGCAGGAGGGGATGGGCGGAAGAGATGCGGCTGAATCTCACAGCATCCTGGCGCTGAATGGGAATCATGTGCACTTTAAGTTAGTTTTTTATTCGAGCTCATATTTCGTTATTTCTCTTGGATTATCTCATTGGTGGAGGTTGCGCTGAAACCCGGAAACACTGTGGTGCAGTTACAGTATATTTCAAGATGGGTGGGTTTATTCAACATTATATGTGTGACTTGGATCAGTAGTCAAACCTGTGGGTAGAGCCAGAAGATTTGTTTCTTTACCCAAAGTAAGAACTCGCAGGCACCACTTCCTCCCACGCTGTTTCGTGGAGCTGCTCTGATTTAATGCGGTTGGTGAAATATGGTTGGTTAAATTGTTCTAAAATGAGACTTGAGTCTGCTAATCCCAGCGAGGGAGGAGACACGCCTGGCAGGCTCCACTCTGGGAAATAAAAGCCCACTCCTTGAGACATCCTGGCTTAGTACTTTCTTCTTCATTGTTTTTTCACATCTAATCTCCTTTTATGAACAGAGGGAACAGAAATTAACCAACTGCACCCACAAGGATGAAATAAAAACTTGTATCACATTAAGAGCTCAAGTTATCGCAGAGCAACTCATGACAAATCACTTGCTGCATCAACAAACACTCCACCAAGACTGCAATCTGTTATCTAATTGAAAAAATGGGCTTTTTGGATAGGAGTCATGTTATGGGAGCAGTTTTCTAAGACTTAAAGAAAAAACCTCTGGCAGTGTTTACCATGATGTGCTGCAATCCAAACTCCATGAATTTTCCTTTTTCTTATGGCTTCACAGTGGTTGGACTCACACCTGGTTGGAAGGGGGCAATGTGTCAGTGGCCGAAGTCCAAGTTATGCTCCAACAGCACTGGGGTACCCCAGGGGCTAGTTCTAGGTCTACTTCTATTTGGCTTTTATGTCAATGACAAATCTGAGACCTGTATGCATACGACACAGTTAGGAAGATCATTTAATGAAAGCTAATGATTGGTGCAATGACTCCTTGCATCTCTTACGTTAAACCCAGCTCTGCTCTATATGCACGCTATATTATCACATCTGTCATTCTGCATTACTTTCTGGTCCCAAGCCTTACAAACAACTTGAAATTGCTATTGCAATCTTGCATTAATTTTTAAATGTTCCAATAGTCTGGCTCCTTCTCTGTGTAGTGAAATTGCAACAAGTATGGCTGTCAGCATAAACACATTAATAACTATTCATTAATGTCCATAATTAGTGTATTTTTTTAACTGTATCAATTGTATGCTTTATTGTTGCTTATGGCACACTTTGGTGATGTCACTATAATGTCTCCCTGCAGCTACATATCAAACATCATCGGCACCTCATGTAATTAAACATTAAGCTTTTAACTATTCCCTTATTTTTCTTATTAATCCATTACAAGTTCTCTTTTACATTGTGAAGTTCAAACCACTATGTTAGATCCAACAAAAGTTGCTTATTTTCTTTAAAAGTAAAAACAGATATGTGTCCAAACAGGAAGCCAATTCCAACAGTGTAAGACAGAACAAAAATCCAAAATGAAACAAAAGCAGTTTTAAACCAAAAATAGTAGAACCTCAAAATCCAACAAAAGGGGAGATTAACTGCGACACAAATTCTGAGATTAATCACAACTAATAATCTTAATGGCCCGACAGCCCTTGGTATAAACATTGGGATTCCAAATGGATCAACACACCTGTTTTAGTAAACAGTAACTGATATACCTCTATGTGCAAAACTACGTTAAGACCATCTCTGTTACAGGGGTAAAGTAAAACTCATAGCTGAAAATGTAAAATAAGTTAAGGATTTTAACAAAGGTACTAAATCATGGCTGAATAAATAAAACATGCTTATGTGGCTGCTTTTCTATCTTAACTACTTACGATATGGCCATCAGAGGTGGAAAAACTACACAACTGTTGTACTCAAGTAAAAGTACAGTTACTCTGGTAAAAAAATTACTTAGTGAAGAGTAAAAGTACTGGTCTATAAAGCTACACAAGTATAAAAAGTATCTATTTTAAAGTTTACTTCAAGTGCTGAGTAGCTATTGAGGAGTTTTAAAGTAAAATATGTTTTTCTTTAGTAGCAAGAACAAGAGAATAGATTGCCAACTAGGCTGTTCAGGTAAAGTTACACCTCTATAAGAAGTAACATTAACCTGACATGACAGATGGATTTGTTTCACATATCCATCTGGTGTTTGGGAAAGGGCAGAGCCTTTGAAAAAAAGTTAGAGAGTGATTGGATGAACGTTCTGTCTGTTGCATCTTTATGGGCCAATCAGGGCAACAAAACACAGGACGTGCTACTGACGAGTAAACTTCATAGAGAACTGAGTAACATGAACCATGGCGTCTGTAGACATGTCAGTACACGACTTTTAAAAAGAAAACAACTCAGTGCTGTTCTTCTTTTGAAAAAGCAATGTTGTCAAGTTCTGATAAAACTGGTGCTTTAGCAGCATCCACGCAACTCATTTCCGCCATAATTGCACTGGCCTCTTCTCTCGGACGTGAGCTCAAGGACAACTGGGAAGCTGGTTAAGCAGACTTTCAAGAAAGTCTAATGGCAGAAGTAGAACTGAGTGTACACAAATTGAAACCGAAAGCAATCATAAATAACACCCTTATTTGATAAATAATAGGTTTAAAAAATAGGACAATAGTCTATTTTACTCATTTATGGAGCTCATAATTAAATCTTTGAACGGACAGACTGTTTTTAAGGACATTTATGTACCAGAATATTCTTTGCCTGGTTGTCTGGCATATTTCTAACTTTCTGGTTGCTAGGCAACTTTTGTGTGATGACAAGATGTGAGGCTGTAGCTTCTTATTCACCAAACAAACATGACAGGTAGTGATCTTCCCATCAAACATTGGGAAGAAAGCTATTTATCAAAATTTCCCATAACAAAAACATGTACAAAGTTTTAGTGGCAAACTAGAGTCTCAGCTCTTATGTCAAATATTTAGAAAACTACACCAAAAAAAGGTAAAGCAGGGAGTGTGGTGATGATGAAATGGTGAACCAGCTCTTCTCCAGCAATATCAGCCAGATTTGCCTTAGGTCAAATGCAGATCCAGTGCTTAGCTTTGACAGAGGAACTTCTGTCACAGCATGAATCAATCTAAACTCATGACATCATAAACTGTGACTCCACCATGAGGTGAGAATGTCCTTCATCAGAGCTCATACAGACAGCCCTACTAGCGTTCATCAACAGAGCAGTGTCCCCCTCCTGTCTTCCTCCTGCTCTCCCCTGCCTTCAGGCCTCCTTGAATTAAGGGGACTTTCTCCTGTTTAGCATGTAAACTCTGACGCTAAGCTAGCTTGACAGGGCCCAAAGGAGAGGCATCAGCATTTCTGTGTCCTCAACACAAACACACAGACTCTCTGACTCTCTCACAAATAGAGAGGATACGGGTACAGGAAGAGGCTCTCTGTGCTCCTTTTACTGAATACCATTCTCTTCTTTGTCCCAGTTACATTTACTAATTGATCTCTCAGTTACAGAACCTGGGTGGTAGCTGGTCAGACTACACCTGTTTAAAAAACATTAGAGGTTATGAAGAAGCGTGGTGTTTTTCTCAACAAGTTCATCTGAGATATGTTCATATGTGCCCGATAGATGGTATAAAAGTTCATAGCAACTGTGATGTCACCCTTGGTTTGTCAACTTTAGGTTTTGAGGCTTCAAATCTGGCAATGTGGCTGTCCACCTGTTAGATTTCTGGAGCTGGAGGTGACCATATTTGGTTGAGAGGGCAGCAGTTGAGTAACTCAAGCGAGACTGTGACCATTGCCATGGCAAGATAATCAAAAACAACCCCCATTTGATAAGTAAATAAACCCTAAGACCACTTCTTCAGGTGAAAACCTATAAGGACATTTAGTAGTATTGTTGATCAGTTAGAGCCCAAATTTTGACAATTGAGTACAAAAAATTGAAAGTCTACATTCTGTTATAAATACCTGTCCTCTACAAGTTGGCTGATCTGGTGACAGATGACTTATGGGTGCTGGCTTTTGTCTCCAAGGCCTCTTCAGTGACAGCTCACTTTATGGCAGCTCCAGTTTTGAAAGTAAATTTCCCCATTCCAATCCTTTGGAGTATCAGTAACACTAGCCGTCAGCAAAGCTCTGTGGATAACAGCGGGCTACACCAATCAGAGACTGAAAAAAGCCACAGAAAAAGAACTTGTTATTGATTGAAAAGGAAAATAAGGGAACTCTTAAAAGATAAAAGTTTGTTAGCACAAGATGAAGATGATTTTTGACTTGTTTCCTGATATTTTTAAAGTGAAATGAGACATTAGGGTGTAATGATGCATTTATTTTACATCACTGTGGCTGCAGGGAGATGCTGCATTTGCGTAACCTAAGTGCGCTGAAAGGGACAATAAAGCATGTGATAGCAAAATAATAAAAATGATAATAATAATAATGCAGTATTTACAGACCTTAATCAATAAATGGGATAATGCAAATATTCAGACAGATGGATTCTAAACTCATTCCAAATTGCTTACCAGCATTGAAGTGTCACAAATGTTTTCAAAAATAACTCTGGAACTTAATCACATTTTTAACCCAAAGCTGTTATGAAAGACACTGAGCACTGTCTTAATTAAACAATAACACTGGTAGTGTTTCTGTACAAACATTTTGCCAGTGTATTTGTGCAAGAGTTTGCTTGTAATTTTTTGGCTGTTAAAAAACAAGAAGCTATTCACTACTGGATGCCTAGGACTTGTTTTTTTTTTATGTGCCAATAGGCATGCTTGCTCATGTCTCTATCAGGTCAGGTATGGAAGCATGTGCCCGGTTTGGCACTTCACTGCATCAACCTTGGTCCTGTTCTGCTCTGGCCTCCTGATGGCCATCCTCCAGGCCTGGCCAGGCCCCCTATAGGTACGTATCCTCGCAGCTGCCCCCTCCATGATGCACGCAGTTGTCTGGACCAGCTGACCAGGTCCTGGGCACCCAGGTGCACACCAGGTGCCTGCAAAAGCATAGCTGCCGTTCCCATATCAGGTAGCTGACCCTTCCCATCCTTGCCCTCCTGCAGGAGCATGTCAGCATTAGAAAAACAGTCTTGCTAATGAAAATATAAGCCAAAGAGGAGTTGTCACAAAGGAGTCCAGTTGGCCCCCTCTGGTCATCAGTCAACGTCCAGGCCACACAAGAGTATTGCAAGACCAGGAGGACCAAGGATCGAAAGATGCCAACTTTCATTCACATGCTTTGATACCAGGAATGTCACACCATCTTGTTTAGTGAACCCATTGCCCAATCCATGAGTCCCAGTCTGAGGTCGATCTCAGCCTCACAGTCAGTGGATTGATGGATTACACTGCCAAGGTAGATGAACTGCTCCACAAACTCCATGCTCTCACCATTCACAGACACAGAATTAATGGCAGCATCCAGGATATCCCCAAATTCCTGGGACTTTGTTATGGCCCAGGAGATGTGTATTCCCAATGCTTCAGCCTCCTCACTCAGTAAGAAGAGCCCCCATAAGGACATCTACAGTCCCCGCAAGGATCACAGCACTGTCACACACAAAATGCTAGAGCAGCCATGTGCTGAAGTAATAACATCTGAGCAGATTCCAGTGAGATTTTAGGTAAGTGGAAACTCCTGCAGAGAGAATATACAGTCAGTTAGATAACTTTAGAGAGAAGATTAGACCCCTGTACTGTCATAAATAATCACTGCCCCCTCAGCTTTCAGCAAATTACAACTATGGGTTTATCGACAACAACAATTTTAGAGAAAAGGATTTGGCATTATACACAATCCCTCTTGCATACCTCAGTTGTGTTACACTCACGCTCCTGTCCTCCCCCGTATACATCTAATGCTGCTCTTCAAAAACCATGCCTGTGGGCTCTTTAAGGTTGACTTCAGACTAAGTAGTGCTCAAAACTGATTAAAATAAACTTCCACTGAAGTGCAGCCTACCTTCAATATGAGCAGTGCAAGACAGGATGCAGCCTCTCCTCATCTCTGCAGCTGCAATTAAATGTGGGTGCAGCTCATCTGTTTCCAGCTGTTCTGGTGAAGGAAGAGCAAGTGCCAAAACAATGTTCAATAACATGTTTAACATTATTTTACAGAGAATATGTGCAATGTTTAAATCCTAGTAAACATAGATTTAGTACTTTTGGGAACCAAATTAATCAAGTGTGTGTGCTGGATCCACATATAGATAGTTTAAGCCATTGATGGAGCTTCAAGAAAACTACAGCTTGCCATGTATGATTTAATTTGTAAATAATGGCTACACACTGCTTTTTTTTGTTTAATATATGCTGGTCAGTTTTTCCTAGGTAAAGTAAGACGAAGGGTAAACCAGCTGTTTGAATCCCAAACATGAAAAAGGTGGGCATAAAGAAACAGCATAGCCAGCTTAGTGACAGGCTATTAAGCAGCTGGTTTAAAGGCTAATGCAGAACATGATAAGCTATAAAAACAATACAGACACACCGTCAGCTTTGACGTTTTCTCTTACAGAGCATAATTAAATTCTATATAATTTTCCTCTCCATGCAGTGACTAATGAAGATATTCACACTTCATACTGGCAAACAATCCATGATTTTTTAACTCTTTGATTCCAGCATTAACTGTTTACCGGATATTACTGTGAAGATGGTATTCAGATGTGTCTTTACTGAACCATCTGCCTGTATTATGACAAGCTTGGAGGAGATTTTGGGTATAAGGAAATAGTTTTCTGTCGGCATGATGATATGTTCCTTCAAAGTTAGATAGTAGGTGTGATACATCACATGATGTAGGTGGAAAAGGAAAGGGAATATGGGTCTTCAATTGTCATTTAAAAGATGTTTTTCTCTTTCTGAGGAATCAGGGTGGTTATATATTGTTCTATTTTTTCTAGAAGATTCATAGGGAGTCTCAGGGATGTAAAATGTTGTTTTATCAGTTTTTGACAGGGGTGACTTAAGATTTTTCAAAGATTTTAGAGTTGCCTTGACAGAAAAAAGTTAAGAAAAGGCTGCTTTAAAGTATGAGTTCAGCTGGTATGGCTCAGCTGGTAGGGGGCGCCCATATATTAAAGCTACAATTCTCAACACACTGTTCACAGGGTCTATGTCCTGTCTCAGTGTATGTTTGGTACATTTCATCCCTCACTATCTCTCCATATTTCCTGTTACTATTTTGCTGTCTTATTCAATTAAGGCAAAAAGCCCCAGAAATAATCTTGGGGAAAAAAATGTTATTGTTTTAAAGACTTAGGTTGTTTTATTTTTTCCAATCCTTACGTTTTAATGTGTGTTTTAAGGACTTAAATTTTGGGTCCTAATCTGCATTTAAATATCAGTATCCATAGTGGTCCAATATCCTACACCCCTAGTTTATTTTTTTTAACTGTTTTTCTGATGCAAACAAAAGCATATATTTTTTGCTCTGTCTTCTAACTGCTTTGTCTTAAGCAGTTAAGAGCACTATTGGTCTCGTTTCTTTAAAACAAACCCTTCTTCTTTTCATAAGTAAATGTTTATGCTTAATATTTTGATCAATAAAAATATGAAGCAGCAGTCCTTAATGGTGTAGCTTGGTGCCTGTGGTGGGGTGGTGGAGAGAAAGCTCATCCCCATCAATCAATTCCCCCCTCACAATTTTAAAAAGCACATCTCATGCGGGATCTGGATCTTACCGTTCACATTTAGAGTCGGCGCTTTGAATTGCCTCGTTCACCAACTACACATCAATACTTTAAGGCTTTCTCGGTGTCTATGGGTGTAGAGGTGAGTACTTACAAAGGAATGCTTATTCTGGTCCTAAATCCAGCACTAGTCCAGTCATATTCCTCCTTTTTGAATCTCTATGTCATTTTAATTAGCTTAACACACTTGTTAGCAGCGTTAGCTTGGCCTGCTAGTATCCGTAACGGTTTCGGGCTACCCACCACGTTCAGTTAAGATTTTCTTTCTAGTACCTTCCTTCACACGGCCTCGACTTCTCTCCGTCGATGCCTTTCCCACAGGCTAACAAGTCTAACAAGGAGACCAAATCGTGTTCCACAGAGTAAAAGAGGTGTGGTACTTGATTAAGTTGTGTCGCCATCTAGTGCGAACTGCCTGGTCCAGGTGGCAGGTGTTGCTGCAAGACGTTTAGCAGGCGAGTGTTGATGAGTTCTTATGCACGGCGTAGGCACATCAAAAAGATGGAAATAAGGACTATAAGGTTAAACTTTTTGTAATTTCAGTCAAACTCCGAAGAAATCTCCATCCTCGTCAGGATAACTTTTTTTGTAATCAATGTACGGTGAGTATTTTCTATCTCATTCAGGAGGAGTGTGCTCGTCTGTCGGCGAGGTTGGTGGTGGGGTTGTGGCAGGTTTACATGTAAGCAGAGTTGATCACTGATTTTAAAATGCACATTTTTGAGTACATGTTGAAATTAGTAGTTTCACTTCTTCTTAAATAAGATATACCCAGAGTAACTGTAATTTTACTTGAGTACTTCAGTATATTCCTGTAGTATTTCTGTCTCTATTGCACTATGCAGGTAGTGAGAGAATCATTCCACATCGCATCCTAAAACAGCTGTCGTACACAGCAAAAACTTAAGTGTGTGACAGTCTGTAACTCAGTCTTTTACCAAACTTCAGTATCCTGCAGTCCAGTTTGAGACCTGAAAATCCTCTGGGGGCCACCAAAACCCCTCTACAACTATAACATGTAACAATACTCAAATATTTACCTTTTTTGTTTAATGTATTTTCATTCCATAACCAGGGAATTTTGATTCAAATGCTTTGCTTATAGAGACATTAATATTAATCAGACAGTGTTTCAATCAATTAGACAGTTCAATTAATTTTGTTTGGATGAGGCACCTGCAAAGACACTTGAAATCTTCTTTTGTACTGTTTATCCCTGTAAACATACGTTGTGGCCCAACAAACTCTGTCCTAGTAGCATTAATATCTCTAGACACTGATAAATTTGTAGAATACTTAAGTGTGTCACCAGTTAATCCATCACCAATTAAACTGTGACACCAGTTATATCTGACAAAATAATTGTAAAAAGGTGATATGAGTTAAAACCTCTCTCTTCATTCTGAGTTAAACGATCTTCAGTGATTTATTAAAAGTATGGCTTCTTCTAATGTTGATTAAAGTCAACCAATATAGCATCAAATCTTCCCCTTTGCATCACTGTGGCCTTAGTTATTTTTCTTCCTCTGAGACAGTGATTTAAGTGTATTGATCTTTTTTAAGGCAAAGGTCCATGAAAAACCCTTTCGAAAGCATCAAGGCCTGGAAAGGGATTGTTTCATTATCAAAGGATTGCACATTGATTATACCGTCTTTAGTCTTCTCAACCAAGCAGATTAAGAGTGTGAGTGACAGGTGAGGGAGAAATGCCTGAGCAGTTGGTTTTCCCTCGACCCCATTCGTTTGTCATTTAGCTCAGCAGTTTGATGGATGTGGACATATTTGGGACTTGCAGCTGTGCTCTCTGCTGACCTCTTGTGTCGGGGCTAAAACACATCCAAGTCATGTAAAGAAGCTTCTAAGTCACTGAATGGATTGTGTTTAGATTACAATCCTACATAAGAAAATATTCTTCCCTGTTGTGTCCTTGGAAGAAGTTTAAACATATGGGCGCTTACAGGAAATGTGTAAGTTTTGAAGTCATCACATCATTCCTACACCAGTGTGAGTCAGCTTTTTTCCGAGAAACAAGCTTGAATATGGTGATGTGCTCTTCAGCTGTGACAGTGACAAAAATTTAATGAATTGAATGTTCTTCTGGTCACTCTCTACTTCCTCTCTCACACTTCCCATCATTTCAGGGTGAGTCACTAAACCTTCCTCTGAGGTCATCACTGACGGTTTAAGGAGAAGCTAAGGATGGTTGCAAGCACCTCAGTTATGATTTCATGGGTTGCATTAATGCCTTTACTAAGAGGATGTGCAGGTTGAGTGATCTATCATCAGGGCTAATACTGACAAACCATTAATCAACCAGCTTTACACAAGCATTCACCTGCTCTGAAAGACATGTAATAGCTCACTATTGCATGGGATAAAATAGAGAAGATTGTCTGTAAAGAAATATATGGATATATGACCCCTAACAGTAAAAGAGGAAGGTGCACGCCAATTTTATACATCATCTTGATGTTAAACATGCCCCATTAGATTGACCTGAAGGGAAAAAGGTTGGACACCGGTGCTGTAGAGTTGGCTGCTGCAGAGACAAGCAATAAATCTGTGTTAGAGGAAAGATTGAGCACTTAAGACTTCACAACCCTGTCATTGAAGGGTCGTAGCAGTTAATAGAGGACTTTGAGTGGTAATTTAACCTTTGTGCACCTATGTCGCAATAATATTCCTGAAGAATATATCTTGTATGATGTCCACTGCTTGCTTTCTTGGAAAATTAACAGAAGAAAGGCAAGGGCCTGTTAGTATGGTACAGCCTGTAATGGCTTTTTCAAAGGCTAATACTTATGTATTTATTTTGATTTCTAGCCTTGAATTCACAAAAAAGGTCTTTTTATGAAGCAAAGTCATCTCTGGTTTGATTTCTGTTCTTTTCATGGTGCACAGACCAACCGCTTTAAAGAAACCAGTGACCTTCTGAGAGCTGCATAGCTGGGTTAAAGTTCAGTTTAATCCTTTTACATCACAGCTTTGCTGTTGAATATGTAGACCGTGCAATTATATTTGACCATTGCTAATCCAACTCAGGATAAGCATTAAGGATAGCATTACATTTAATGTAAGGGCTCATCCTGTACGCATCGACTCTCTTCTCCTTGATGATGTTGTTTGTTATTTTTCATCTTAAGGTATTCCTTAACTACTCTGATGATTTACTCTTAGCTTTATGAGTGGTTTTATTGTATGCCAGAGCCGGGTAAAAGTCCCGATGTTTTGGATTCAAACAAACATTTCCTCTGCTCCAAGATCCTACATATCGCTTCTTTAAAAGTGTCATAAATCAGTTTATTTTGACAGACAACAAGCTAATATGTTCTCTGTATATTTTTTCTATCCTATTAAGCCAAAGCCCACTGCCCCAACTCAACATTTACAACAGTGCATGCCTCTAAGAGTTTTCCCTCGGACTCTTCTCCTGAATTTTTTTGACAAGTAGGAGAAAATATTAACCTGTGTCTTTCCCCTTTGTCTATCAAGCCTCCAGTTCTGTCCCTAACCAGATGAGGGCAGCCAAGGTCTGCAGATGTGAGTGTCGATGCCTTACCCAGTGGGAGAGGGCTGTAGAAGGAACTGTGGATGGTGGTTTCGACCCTGGCACTGTAGCTCTACGCTTACCATCAAGCGCATAACAGGGACAAGTCAACCTGCAGGTTCAGTCTGCTGATAATGTTAAGACCAGATCTGTACTGCAGTGGACAGAAGGGGTAGGTTAGCTAGTCCTGCTGTTGCAGTGGTGGAGCAAAGACACATATGCAGCATTGTATATGAGGACCACAGGGATCAATACATGATACAACAGCCAATGAAAATGCACTTATGCTTAAAAAGGTCTATGACCCCAGACTTCATGAAACAGCTTACAAATATAAACACATTTGTTATAATGAGTATTGGAAGGCATTTTTTTCTGGCAAACAATACTGAGCCCCTGATTGACTCTCATGTGAATTACATACAATGTCAACATTGAATGCTAAGCATTCATTGGCCCTCGGGACAAATGTTTTTTTTAGATTTGAAATCCAAGATCTTAGTATCCTTCAAATACATCTGTGCAAACGAAACAACCAAAAATACTGCTCTCACATGAGTTTCACTTCATCTCTGATAGAAACTCAGCTACCACTAATAGGAGAAGAGCCAGTTTAGCTGAAGGAATAGGAGTATTCACACACAATCACCATTCATAGTCATACAGCTCAAGACTTAATCAGTCTCATATTCAAAAAAATGCACACAGGTGTTACTGGACATGTTGCATTGTGGGTATTGTAGGATTGTGCAATGAGTAAAACTTAATCACATTAAACAATCATGACTCTGATTCTTCTTCCTTTTTAAAGATTAATTAGGGGGTTTTGCCTTTACTAGATAGGATAACTGAAATGACAGGAAACACTGGGATAGAGAGTAAAGGAAGACAGTGAAATAAACAGCACCAGGATTGAAACTTGAGCCAATGAGCCAAAGTATAGTGAAGGGGGCATCTGGGGGGATACCTGGAGAGATGGTGCAAGGGCCTGGTGCAGGCCTGGGGATGGCCACTAGGGGCCACACCAAGGCTGACATGACCAAGGGTCGAACTGGCAAATTCTCCCATACCTGAGCTGACCTGACCTAATCCTGCCAGCTGCTTGGTAAATTTGTTTTTTAAATGTTTAACAAAAAAATATTTCAAAAAAACAAACAAACAGTGAGAGTCTGGCACTGCTCTGACTCTACAGCTGGAATTCACATTGTTTTTTGGAAGCAATCAAAGAGTTGATCAAATTAGAGCTCAATGATGCCTGTTTATATGGCTTGAACGACTGTAAGACTAGTGCTGTCAGCATTTAAAGAGAAAGCTACAGCAACAATTGAAGTTCAGTTCCGACGCATTTTGGCTCATAACTTTCATCAGGGTCATCCTGATGACCCTAAAGCCAGTCAGGATGACCCTGATGAAGGCTATGAGCCGAAACGCCTTCATTTTAACAAAGGTGTTCTCTGAACTACAAGTGTTGCTGGAGCTTTCTGTTTTCTGAAAATTTCAGGAGAATGATAGCCCTCTTGTGCTTTAGCTACAGATAGCCTTTATTTGTATAATTTGACTGTTTTACATTTTCTGCATGAAAAACAGCATCAGTGATGTAGAGACTGAGCACCATAAATGCATTTTAAACCCTGGCAGGGTTCCTGCAGGTCCTTGAAAAATCTTACATAGCCTTAAATTCCACATTTGAAATTTAAGGCTTTAAAAAGTATTAAAAGGCCTTTTTTTTTTTTTTTTTTTTTTAAACCAGTGAGAGGTCTTTAATTTTAGAAGGCACTCTGACCTGGATGTGTTCTTATCCAATCTTTGTTTTCTAGCCAACCTCATATGATTTAAAAAATCTTTCACCACAAGTTGCTGCAGAATTATTCTCCAGAATTAAGGGAATTTATTATTGGATGTACTAAATTTCCTGGGGGAGGACCCCCAAACCCCTGTCTGATTTTGTCTGGTTTACTGTACTGTTGTAAAACACTAGTCCAGTTCTCTAACATCTGAAAGAGGATGTGGCTGCAGATCTCAGTGGTGGGCGTTTGGGCTCATCTGTTGCAGACCTTGACAATCGGGCAACCTTGACCACAGGGCAGGAAGTGACGTACATTACCTAAGCGTATATTTTCCGCTCACTGTCAGAGCTTTTAAGTGGCTATTTTTCACAACAACAGAATTTTATGAATAAAAATTTAAAAATTACTGAGGAGGATAAATTCAAATTTAACACACTACAAACTAAGGAAAACAACAGAGGGTTAGGGTTAGGCACCCAAACCCTAAAGGTTAGGGTTACGGTAAAAGGGGCAAGGGGAATAAAATTAAAGATAGCACACCACAAACTGAAGAAAAACCCAACAAGGGTTAATACGTCACGTCCTGCCACAAGGTTGAGGTTGCCCCACTGTAGAGGTCTGCAACAGATGAGTCCAAGTAAATACAGATCTGAGTTTCTCAGTTCAGGTCTTAAAATGTCTGTAAAAGTCTTATATCTGATTTTTGAAGTGTGTAGGAGCACTGCATGTAACGAGCTGGTTTTGGTTGTAACGAATTAAACAAATTTAATGCGAGAAAGCAAATTTGTTCTCTGGGGAAATAAAACAGTTGCTTTTCCTCTTTCCGTTTTGCAATCACTTAACGCTGAATAAAATTATCTGTCAACCAATCAACACCAAAATAACTTACAGATGCGGCCCGTAGTGGCTATGCTCAGCAAAGTCTGAGACAATTGGAAACAATTAGATATAACTCTAATACACCCAGAGATCCTATCAGAGTAATTGAGGATAAATATATTAGTAAACAACAATTAAAGCTGTCTAAATTCACCCTTTTCCTGATACACATCCAGGCACACATTCAGACACTCACACCTCTTTCTCCACTTTGCATTGGCAAACACTTCTTCCCTCACTTCCCTCTCTCTGCCACCCACACTGGGATAAGTCATCACTGTTTCAGTGTGGAAAGCCTGGTCTTATCTGAACAGATGCAATGCTTTTGAGGTCTTTTTCTTGATCTCTCCACTGTCTGCTGTGGAGCTATAACAAAACTTACCAAGTGTCTCCATCAGAGCCAGAGGAAACGAGGTGACACATGCACACACACACACAAAAAAAAAAACAGACTCGACACAATAAACACAATATATTCCTTTTCTTTTTATTCTTCTCTCTGTTTGGAAATTGCAGGGTCAATATTTTCATTACTCACATTACTTGACATGATGCACCAAAATTTACTCTATCTGTTTACAGGAATACACTGAATAGAACACAAGGTTTCACAATGGATACACGACTGACGTTTTGCCCATTGCACTTACAACAGTGAATGACATTTTCCAGATTTTTTGATTCATTTTTTTCCCGCTGCTTCCCTTTACCCTCATCACATTGCAGATCACATCCATCCAATCAATGACCTCCTGATAGTCTGACAAAGACTTTCTACACTGCAGTTGCTGTGGAGGTTTTTTCTTCTTGTTTTACAGACACAATATGTATAGAAACTATACACTGACTGGATATGTTTCTGAATACGAGTTTTGATCCACTGTTGTAAACAGTCAATACAAGTCAGCCACATACACTATGCTTATGCAATAATTAGAATAATCATCATCATCAGTTTCTTCATCATCATCATCATCATCATCATTGTGGTAATAAATATTCTTTTTATACACAAAAAGTTGGCAGCAAATACGGCATGGGATGCACATGACAGCCGTACTCAAAACTCAAGAGCTGTACAGAAAAATGAACTTGTATTTACAGTAAGAATGTGTGTCTGTCTGCTTTTCTGTCAATCGGATGGCTGCACTGAAGGCTGTTTTGTCTCATGCACCTCATATAGACCCATCTCCACCTCTTGTTTTGATACACATCCTACACTGTTCAGTTGGAGGCACTGTTACACAACCCCCATGTTTCTGCGCTTCATCAAGCAGCAGGTGCTACCAGTCAGGCTTGTGCTTTCAGAATGACATGCCCTGATTTGTGAATGACTGGCTAAACATTTTAAACTAATCAAGATTCTCTACATTGGCCAGTGAAAGTCAAGGTTTGTTACGTAAACCTTGTGAAATCATGCCTTCCCTTTTTTTAAATCCAGGTACAGCTTCAAAGAATATAAGATCTAGTCATGCACCTTTCAATGGCTTGGCTGCTGAGTGGTTTAATCAACAATGAAATATCCGATAGAAGCATTCCATTCAACCTACAGGTTATACTGACACCCAATATGTACACTGACAAGTATTAATGAGAAGTGCTGACCATCTGTATCACAGGTTTATAGCAGCACGGACAGTCACTGCAAGCCAAACACTGAGGAGCCCAGGTCAGCCAAAATGCACAAAAACTGAATGAGGGCTTACAAACAGCCAGACAAAGCCAAGCAAACCCATGCTTCAAAGCAACATGATGGTGGACATTCAAAACCGACAGTCTACACAGTTTACCCTTTGGCAACAAGTCCCCCGTGTGGGGATTGAGGGGTCAAAACATGCCACAAAAAAATAAAAACAATTCTAGTTCAATATTCAATATTCAAATTCATACAGACGAGTTGCTAAGTAAAAACATTTCATTACCTTTTTTTATATTTTAATTTATAATTTTGTTTTCTTGTGAATAGAACGATGATAATAAACTGTTTTAGGCTGAATCATTTCCAGGTTCAAAATGAGTCATTGCATAGAACATTTGAATTGAGAATTGCTTTCATCCTCTCCTGTATGTGCATGTGTGTAAGTGTTTGAGTTTGCAAGTGCTCGTGTGTGTCAAATAGAGACGATGGGCCCAGCTTGTTAGTGAGATAATCGGGTGAACTGGTTACCTCATTCATGAGCAGCAGGCTAACAGGTCTATTAAATGGAGAACAAAATTAACCTTGGCTCAGACATGACATAACTGGGATGCAAGTAAGGAACTCAAATCATGTGCGTGGTGTGAATACGTGAGATATAGTGTGTGTCTGTGAGTGTGTTCGTACCTGTCTGCATGCTCATTATGCATCTGCACATAACATGCACATTTGGACATGGTACTGTGGTTGTAAACCCGCTGACAAATTGTATTACGGCTATTTATCGACACAAGTGTTTGATATTTTCCATCACTAATTCAACAATATTTATACTATTGTGCTATATACCATTTTCTGCATGCTATTGCTTTTAAAAATTAACAAGCAAATTATTCAATGCAAGAAAACAGATTCAGACAAATAAAAAGTGAAAAATATAAAGTTTTTTTTTCCAAAGAAAGACACGACCAACAAAAGAAGAGTCACTGGAGAGTGATTTGATGAATACACAAATGACAAATTTACATAAGTAGATCTCTGTTTGGTTATGTACATAAAATAGTATACAATAGTGTAAAAAGAAATGCATGATGACATGGACAATTTCAAACATGTGAGGTATACAAGTAAAAACATGTACTGAATAAGGCTCTTCCATTCAGTGAATATCAGGCAAAAAATGAAAAGAAACTAAAAGATGAGACAAATCAATAAAAAGGATAAAGTCCCAGAGGGGACTCTATCCTTTTATAGTCGGACCCAGAGTGGTTCCATCAGCTCTGGAGCTGACTATAAGGATGGCTTTGCAATGGCTAACAAAGAGCCGTGGCCACTCTCTCATTTGGTCCTCTCATCTGTGTGAATCTCACACTTGTGGGCACACTGGTAGTATTTTCCTTCCCTAGAACCTAGACGTGTTAATTAGTGGCATCTCATAGGTGGTGAAAAAGTACTGATATGGGTTTCTTCTTCTTTTTTTTGACTTTTTTTTTTAAATATTTGTGCGTGCATTCTCATGTCCACATTTACACAATGCATTCTGTAGACATCAAACAAAAAGAGGAGAAATTAAAACACATTCAGAGAAAGGTTCATTTCCCTATACTGGAATGTACTGCAGAGATCAGTGAAACCAAGCATTCAAGGGTTGTGGTGGAGTCGTCAGGTTGGTTGTCATTGCCGTGATACATCTTGTCTATTCAAGGTATGTCGTCTCATTTTGGACAAAAATGGGTATCTTTGGTACAAGGAAAACCTATGAAAATCCTTTTTTTCACAGTTTTGCATGGAAAGGCTTCAAAAGACATCAATGTAGAATCAAATATCCTTGCCAGATGTGCACTCCTCAGACATAAGAGGTGTTCCATTAATTCCCCTTAGAAGGCGCTGTGTGGCTCCCTTTATTGAGCTGAAAGAAGAGACATGCATGACCAACATGCTGAATTCCTCCTATGATATCCAGGTGCTTCATTTAGCATGCCATTTACTGTCACACAAATCCCAGAAGGCTTGCTGTAGTAGGGGATGGTAAGCAGCAAACGAGTCTCCCTTCCCCCTCTCTCCTCTGCCTCCCTACATCTTCATTATTTGCTGCTGTTATCCTCCTGGGGAAGAGATGTACGAGATGTGAATGTTAGCAGAAAGTAGCTTAATAGTGTTTCAGAATATCAAACTATTAACCAACTATTATGAAAAAAAAAAAGACCAATATAAATCAAATTATTTGTAAAAATAAGTATTTCAATCACTGGACAGCACACTTATGGTACAAAAACCCTCCACCTACTCCCATTCTCCTGATACTCCAGTCAGTCACGGCTGTGGCTGTATGGGGAGAAATCCAGAGGGTTTAGGGAGCTGCTCAGAGAAACACTGAGTCAGGTTTAACCCCACATTCCCCCTCTTAATCCTGAGACTGGCTTCTGACATAGAGATGTCTGACATGGCTGCTAACAATAATCCAAATGTCAACACAAACACCATAAAATCATGAACTGTCATTCAGATGAGCCACTCCATCCTGATGCATCATGCTTTTGACAGATGCTGAATTACCCTTTGAATTCTGCTTTATTGGTACTTCTGTATTTCTGCTGCATTGAGCAAAATTAGCTGATAAGCTCATTCTTCCATGTAATGAGTGATTCTAACCATGAGTCATCGTTCTGTGTCCCTGCATGTGCTCATGTCCCTGCACGTCTTTGCGTGTGTGACATTAAGGCAAAGCCACAGTTAGCCTTCTCAGGCTAATTATAGCAGCGTGTGGCCCAGATTACTGGAGATGTGTGAAGTCAGAAGTAAACCATAGTAGCGCTGACCTCACATGTTCTTTCCTTTGGCCTCTCACCTCTGCAGCCAAAGGTTCAAGGGCACCATGACTGTCCCAGTCAAAACAACAGCCAAACCAATCAAGAGCAAAACAACAAATTTAAATTAAGTAGCCCCAAATCCAGCAACAGGAGATTACATTTAAAGTGCCTATAAAGAGTATTCAAAGTCTTGGATATTTTTACCCATTTATTAATTTTATAAAGCAATCATGGTCAATATAATATGGCGTTTTTGACATAAAAACTCTCAAAGTGACAACAGACTTCTACAAAATACTGTCAATTAAACAAAAATATGTAATGTAAAATAAGTGACTCGATAAAAATTCCCCCTTTTAAGTTACTGGCCTAATTCATTAGGGGTCTATCCAATTGGCGCTAGTAGTCTCACAATTAGTGTAGTGGGTATCACCTGATCTAAAGGGATTGTAGTATAAAGACACCTGTGTCTGGAAGGTCCAGTCACTTTTTTAACCAGTATTCCTGGCTATCATTACACCTTAAAGACAAAAGAACACTCCCAGCAACTCAGCAAAAACGTTATTGAAAAGTTTAAGTCAGAAGATGGAAACAAAAAAATTCCAATGCACTGAACATCTCAGAGTTCAGTTAAATCCATCGTCAAGAAATGTAAGGAATATGGTACATGTATAAATCTGCCGAGATCAGGTCATCCTCACAAACTGAGTTTGTGAGACTAGTGAAGGAAGCCACCAAGAAACCTATGACTACTTTGAAGGAGTTACAAGCTTCAGCAGCTGAGATGAGAGAGATCCTGCATACAACAACTGTTACCCAGGTTCTTCACCAGTCAAAGCATTATGGGAAAGTGGCAAAGAGAGAGCCACTGTTGACAAATATATATTAAATCTTGACTAGAGTTCACCAAAAGGCAAGTGGGAGAAAGTTCTTTGGGCTAATGTGACCAAAATAGTAGTTTTTGGCCATCGGACAAGATACTATGTTTGGTGGAATCCAAACACTGCACATCATCTTAAACACACTATCTCTATTGTGAAGCATGGTGGTGGAAGCATCATACTGTGGGGATGCTTTTCAGCAGTCGGCTTGGGAGAAGATTTATTTACCTGCAAGACATTGACCCAGACAGTAAAAGATACACATAATTGTTTTGAATTGTTTTGTTTTTGCAGTTTTGCAAAGAAGAATGGAGTAAAATTGCAGTGTCCAGATGTGAAGGCCTGATTGGAACCTGTCCACACAGACTCAGTGTTGTGATTGCAGCTAAAGGTGCATCTACTAAATACTGACTTGAAGGGGATGAATATTTTTGCAGTCACTTTTTTCACATTACATATTTTATTTAGTTATGATTACTTTTTAAAAAAATCTGTTTTCACTTTGACATTAAAGAGATAAAACAAAAAAAAAAGCCAAATAATATCGACCATGACTGATCTATATATAAAATGGTAAAACATCCAAAGGGGTGAATACTTTTTACTAGGGGTGGGAGAAAAAATCAGTACAGCGTAGTATCACGATGTTTTGTCTGGTGATATTTCGTATCGTCTCATCCACCAATTATCAATTTTTTCAAAGTTGCTAATATGAACTGAAGTCTATGATAATGGAAAAATAAAATCAATAGTTTGTACAACTGTTTGTCCAGTGAGGTTGGCAGAGGTGACGGTCATAAAGCAGGAGAAAGTTAGTACAACAAATATGACAGCACCGGGTAAAGGACATTAGGAATGCAAGCAGGGCACGAAATAGATGGACATGACTCATAAGGTTTGCAAGAAGTGCTACATGAAAATAAAATACTGCGGAAATACGACAAACATGAGGGTAAGATGTCGCAATAATATCAAATCATGACC
The DNA here is from genome assembly GCF_018320785.1 of Cheilinus undulatus. Lineage (NCBI taxonomy): Eukaryota > Metazoa > Chordata > Actinopteri > Labriformes > Labridae > Cheilinus > Cheilinus undulatus. The sequence continues at coordinate 31,358,050 of NC_054867.1, read as the reverse complement.
CAAGTATCATGATAATATCGTATTGTTGGGCCACTGGTGATTTCCACCCCTACTTTTTATAGGCACTGTATTACCCAACATACATGAGTATGCTATAGAGTTTAAAAAGATGGGTGATGTTAAATGCTCCAAAAAAAGACACCATCTGTCTGGTTTCAATAGAGTTCATAAGTCCCCTTTCCTCTATGTCAACAAATGGTACATGGGTCAAGCTATGAAATCAAAATACAGTGAAAAAAAATGTTCAAAATTTAGTTAGGTCTTTTCAAGTCGTTTTCCCTAATAATACTAATCAAATCAATCTTACAAAGAGCAGAGAGAAAGAAAGTAATCATCTGTAAATGGACAGAAGTTTTAAATTATAACAGAAATAGGAAATTTGATCTTAAAGCATCTTATTGCTCTATGTAACTCTCAAGTCTCTCTGTGTGGTGTATGAAATACAATCCTGTCTAGAGTCTCTGTTTGCAGGGACAAACAGTGACAGCTCTCTCAAGCAAACTATCCCTCCACAGGCTGAACATAAGTGCTGGGCAATAAATCGAGTTTCAATTTCAAGAACAATTTTAGCTTGCAACGGTCATGAAAACAAGAGAATTGATTTGAAATAATAACTGTGCCACATACTGTCCACTGTCACATAGACTCACTTTGTTTTGTTAGTGGTGAACCTGGAATAATGCAATGCAGAATTTGATGACAAATTTATTTAATCATTTGAAATACATGTACAGATGCAGATTTAATAAATTTGATGAGTAATCATGTTCAATGCAGCTCAGGGCTTCACTTCTAAATCATATTAAGAGCTTGAGATCCTTCGTTCATCTTTGTTCACAGTCAATGATGTGCCTAAATGATGTGTGAAAAAGAGGTTTGTTCACAGTCATGCAAGTAGTCACTTACTTTTCAGTGTCCCTAGTCCCCCCTGTTCCATGCTGACAAAGCGTTCACCCTTATTTAATTCACTTCTGTTGTGTGCCCATGTCTGGGAAATTCAGTGCTGACAAGGCATCCTTTGATTCCAGCTCTGTTCAGTGATTTGGGGTAAAAGAAAGATACAATAGATCAGACCCAACATACACTTGCTTTTTGTACAAAAGCAGTTGAGCTGGTGACATAATATGTATGATAAAATAACACCTTTAAAAAGTTTCTCAAGGATAAGGATGAGTAAATGAGATACTCACTGATGCACCCAGAATCTCTTCCTTTATTTCCTCAGTTGTGTGAAAAGGTATTTAATGAAGTTTCATAGGTTTTTCAAGTACAAAGGTACCAGACCATCTCAAATCAACGCTGCATAACCTAAAATAAAGAAAACCTTTGGTTTACTATAACTAGTAAAGAGATATGCACACATATTAATAATTCAAAACCATTCATGATTTAAGTGGAGCAATTCATCATTTCTGCTGCCTGCCATCTGTTGCCTCTCATTATAACATCAGCCAATGTCTCTAAATTAAAACATCAAAACTGTGTACACTTAAGTGATTAAAACATGTAACTTCTATACACTGCAAAGCTCACTTACTCTCCTCTATTCAGTTCACCAAAATGATGTGAACTTCTTCCCAAGGCCCGATAATGCTATAGGGAGAAGAAAGTAAAATGAGAATGACGTGAAACAAGCATTTCTGGCATTTCTGTATCTCAACTTTTGTGGAATTATTAATATATCCTGCAAACAAAAGCTTCAAGTCATCATCGAACAGCTGCTACATCCAAAGTTATGCTGTATTTCCATATTTAAGCTTTCTTTTTTGTTATGACATTACCATCTCCCAGTTTTCCTGCTTGCTCAGCTGCCCCTCCTTGCAGGATTTTGGTGAGAACATTTTCCCCTTCAGCAGGTGCCTGTCCTGCTGCAGCACTGCCTATTCCTGCAGGTTTACTACCAATCCCAACAGGGGCCGCCTTGGAGCCTTTAAAAAACAAAAACAAACAACGTAACTATAATATCTTCAATTTCCCTTTGAGGTACTGGAAGTTGTATGGCATAAGAGCACCTAAAACTTACCAATGCCAGATAGAGGGGGTGTTGATATTTTTGTAGCCTGAGGTGCTATTGGCACTCCTGTTGTGGGTTTCATTCCTGGGGCTGCTGCTGCAGGTGTAGCATCCATTTTGGTCTGGCATTAAATGAACACAGAGACATATCCTACCATTTAGAGCATATGATTTTCTTTCGTATTCAGTTAAATTTAGAATATAGTCAAGGAAAAAAATGTATGTATGAAGCTTTAAAAGTAAAACCAGGCAAAGATCTACTCACCGTCGCGGTAGTTGCCTGTCCTGCTGCAGCTGCCTGTCCTGCTGCAGCCCCAACTCCCGGCTGGCGGCCTTGTGGCTGGGCTTGGCTGGGTTTGGGTTGTTGCTGTGCTGTTCCTGCTCCTGCAGTGGCTGTTGGTGGCTGGCTGCCCTGAGATGGCTGGCTGTGCTGCAGTGGTTGCTGCTGCTGCTGTTGTGCACTTTGCTGCTGCTGCTGGGCTTGCTGGTTACTATCGTACTGCTCAGAGCCTGAGGGTCTCCCAGTTTGGCCCTGGCCACCTGACCGCTGCTGCCCGGCATGGCCCTGTGGGGGCTGCTGCTGCTGCTGTGCTTTTTGCCCTGATGCAGATGGATCCTGCCTTCTGGAGGTTGTGCGATCTCCCTGTGGCCTCTGGCTCCGTCCCCCAGTCCCATGGTGATGACCGGAGGCTGAGTCCCGAGAGAAGTCGCCTGAGTTCCTAGGGCTTGCTGTGGCAGAACGGGAATCTGGACCACCTCTCCTTTGTGCAGAAGTGGAGCTTCTGCCATCAGAGCGGCCAGATAGATCTTTGGGGTGTGTCCTGGAAGAACGGGAGGACCTGGGATCATCTGAGCTGTGTCTGGAAGAGCTGTGTCTGCCTGAACCGCTGCCATGGTGACGGTGGTCTCGAGACGTGGAGGAGTGCCGTTGTTGGCCGTACTCATCCTGGTATTCCTCTGGAGGCTCGTCATAATCATGGTAGGTGTGTTTGCTACGCCTACCTGTGGATGAGTGACTTCCACTTCCATGATGTCTTGAGCGGTCAGAACGAGCCTCCCGTGGCTTCTCAAACCAATCTGTCTCCTCTTGTCCCAAATGATATGCTTTTTGAACCAAAAAAAAAATCATCTGTCAATTCTGTTACATAGAGAGAGGAGTAGCATGCAGATTGAAGCCATGCAAAAAAAAGGGGAAATGTGCTCTACAGCAAAGAGCCATGCAATTTTTCAAAGGGTCCAACAGAAAAAAGTGTAAAAACTCACTTAAAAATGATGTGTGCAAAGCATAGGTATAAAACAGGCAATGTTGGCTTAATATATCACTGTAAAAATTCCACAAGCAACACAAAAAAATGCCGTGTGCCCTTCTTAAATATCCCCACTTGGCATGCAGTCTCTTTCCAGCATAAACTAAAGCAACGAATGTCAGGCAGCACAAATTGTTCAGCACCAGTTACCTTCACTGTCAGAAACAGCACAGTGCATGTCATCTACGAGGTAAGGGTCATCTGGTTTATAAACATGACTCCTGGGCAGGTCTTTCTTGTGATGGTCCTGCACATCTGGCAATGAATGGCTGGATCCGTACTGGTTCCTCACATCATGGGCATCTGCTATGCCAGTGCCTCTTCCCATGCCGACAGGCTTCCCAACAGGACTAAGTGGGCTCTCCTCTTCTGAATTCTGGCGCATGGGAGGCCTTCCACTACGACTGCTTCTCTGAGATCGCTCCATGGCATCCCTCTCATAGGACTTACTTCTATGGCCTGTGGCATCTCTGGAAGAAATTTTGTCCATACCATAGCCAGTAGATCTGGATCTACCAGAGCTGTACATGCGATCTTCCTCCTCAAGGCCCTCACGACTAGTGCCGTAATATTTCTGCTGGTCATAGGCATTTTTCTTCAGCCCATAAGTGCCATCATCCTGGTGCTTCTTTGATCTGGTCACAACTGTACAGCTGCCCCCTGTTGATGTTGTCATTGTGTAAGAGGCAAGGTCAGATTCCACATCTCGAGCTTCTTCAATAGGGGAGAACTTAGAAATCTTCTGTTCCATTCCCTGCTTCCTGTGCTTACTACGCTTAGATGAGACTACTGCAGGTGCGAGATTCTTTGGACTAAGTTTGTGGCTACTGGAGCTGCTTCGGGACGAGTGTTTATAATCATCATAGTAATAGGAAGAGCCTCCTCCTGCGGTGCCTGTGCGATTGTCCACCGCATTCTGGTAACCTGTTGTGCCAGTAGGTCTGCCATAAGCATCAACTGGCTCATCCTCTGGCCTCCCATAGGCACTTCCACGTGCAGGGCCATTCTCACTGCGATACCGTCCTCCGACAGGATGCCCAGAAGCATCAGTGGGTTGGCCGGTGTTGTCTTTTGTCAACTCACTGATGTCATCAATCATGACGTAGTTTCTAGGAATATTCTGCTCCAGGTTGGAGGTGTAGAGTCCATCTGAAGCGTAAGCAGAGGTTGGGCTGTCAACCGAATGAGTCAGACCTGGCTCTGGGGGGCGATATTGTCCATATGCATTGCTGTACACAGGGCCAAAGTTGGTATCTGGAGCTGATGTTGCTACTGACACAGCTGGATTGCTGATAACCTCATAGTTGGTTGGGAGTTTTTGCTCAAGGTCAGCCAAGGATGTCTGTCGTGGTCTTTGATGAACCGTAAGTATCTCTGCTTGGGGCTGATAAGAGAGACCAGGTTGATACGAGCTGTGGCTGGGGTAAGGAAGGCTCTGGCCTGGCATAGGCTGGCCAGGTGTGTGGAAGCCCTGGTGACCATGCTGCTGCATGCCAAGATCTGTCTGATAAGAAGACTGGGCATACATGCGAGAGGAGTAGCTTCCCTGGTTCTGGTAGCCAGGGCCTGGTGGAGGGTGTGGCTGGAACGTTCCCGGCTGGGGTGCAGAGGATGAAGGATACTGAGGAGGTTGGAAACCTATCTGTTGGTAGGCTGAGCTTGGCTGCTGCATCGATTGTTGAGTTTGAGGATATGGATAAGACATATAAGATGAGGTTGGGGGATACTGGGAGGTTGAACTGAGGTCATTCGTGAATTGGCTCATTGGGGCAGTGCTAGGCCTTGTCAGCAGACCATTTGCATCAAAGGTTCCTGTCGCAGCTGCCATCCTAAGGTTATTGAGTTCACTGTCTGACATGTAGTCCCGAGCGTCACCCATACATCTCAGATAGGCCAGCTCTCTCCTCTCCCTCTCTTTCACCATGGTCTCCTTTCGTTGTGTGATGCCTAACTCCAAGTGCCGAAGCTTGGCATCAATCTCTTTCTCTTCTTCCTCCAGTTCAGCCTGCTGTTTACGAAGCTTCGATGACTCTTGTTCCACCGCTTTCAATTCACTCAGCAAACCTGCCTTTGTGACTCCCTGGGCAGGTCTGGGTAGAACCCTCTGTGGCATACCAGGAGAGCTGTACATTTGTGCTGGAGTAACAATGGGGAGTGGACTTTCCTCTGGAGGTGGGCTGGGGAGAGTCCTCTTTACTTTTCTCATCAGAGCGTTCTGGTGCTGTAGGGAGGCCATCTGCAAAGAGAAATAATAGACACATTAGGAAACACTCAGCTATAAATACATTCTTTTTATTGAAATAGGTTCTGTTGTTGAACACTGGTTACCCACAGAGGGTCTGTCAGTTTTTTATTTTTAGAAATACTGTAAGTGACGAGCTACGCAGCCATTTGAGTCAGAAAAACCAATGGTAATAAACTTGTTTACTACAGGCGTGATGGCTTCATTAGTTGTTTAATATGTTTTGTTATACTGATTTTTTGAATGCTCTTGAATAAAATCACAGGCATTGACTAACAGGTCATTGTACTCAACTCTATTTCATGTTGATGCTGCTTAGTGCATGACTTAGTAAAAAATTAATTAATGTGACTTGTTCTATTGAACAATTTGCATTCATAAAATGGTGACCATTGTGAATGAAAAAATATATCAAGCATGTCTTAAGCATAGGTCCAATTGATGCCCCACTTCATACAGATGAGGACAAACTCCGGACTCTGTTAAACAGAACGAGGAATTTTAAACACAGCCTTTCCAAATACTGTAGTTTTAATTACGATGCTTACATTATTTTACTTTGCAAACAGTGGTAAAATTATTTCACAAAAAACAAAAAATACCAGGGTGAAAATTATTAGCCCCCTTTAGAAATGACCTTTTTAACTTTAGCACAAACCACTGTTGGGCAATGATTTGCTTAATTCTGTAATGCACAAAGCTTGTAAAATCAAGTTAAAAGTGAGGGTTATCTTCTTATTTATACACAATATAAAAACTTCAGTAGGTTTTGAGCATCATGGCAAAAACAAAATAAATCAATTTAGACTTGAGAAAGATAATTGTTGTCCTCACAAAGCAGTAGAGGGACATAAAAGTTACTGCAGCATTTCCAAGTGTTAAGAAGTGTAGTGAGAAATATAATCAGGATATTCGAAAAGAGCCACAGAGTACAGAACAAGCCTGGCAGAGGTAGGAAGAGAACAATTTCAAAGACTCTGGAAAGAAAACTAGTGAGAAATGTGTCTAAAGACCCCAGAACAACAGCCAAGACACTAGTGAATGACTTCGCCAAGTCAGAAATTGCAGTCTCAAAGAAGACAGTCACTAGAGGCCTTCACAGGAATGGACTGTGAGGTTGACCAAAAAAACCCCACCTTTGCAGAAGAGACCGCTTCAAGCAAGACTGAAGCATGCTAAAGACAACCCAGAGAAAGACTCTGCATCTGGAAGTGTGTCCTTTGGTCAGATGAGACCAAACTGGAGCTCTTTGGTCATAGAGATGTTGCTTATGTTTGAAGAAAGAAGGGAGAGGTGTAACACCGTGCCCACAGTGAGCCACATTAGTGGGAGTATTTGGCTGTGGGGATGCTTCCATGCATCTTGGACTTGGAATCTCAAAAAGGTGGAAGGAATCAAGAAGAAAGATAACCTTCTCTATGGAGTCTACTGCTTGGCAGTGGTGCAAACCAGTAACGGCTACGTTACGTGTTTTGTTGCCCGTAAAAAGTGAAAAGTATGAAAGAAAATTTCAAGCAGTCACCAGTAAAACTGGGTCTGGGTTGTCGTTTTGTCTTCAAGACGACAGTGACCCAAAACATATGTGGCACCTGGTGAAGAACTACCTCCAGAAGACTAAAGTGAAGGTTATTGACTGCCCTGCACAAACCCTGACTTAAATACCATTGAAAATCTGTGGGGTGAACTTAAGACAAAGGTCCATGCCAGAAGATGATCAGATCTGGAGGAGTTTGAGAGATTGGCCAAAGAAGAATGGGCTGGTATACCTCAGGAGATGTGTCTGAGACTTGATGAAAGCTACAACAAATACCTGCAGGCTGTTATCCAACAAAAAGGATTAAAAACTGTCGATTAGCATCAGGGCTAATCATTTAGACTCTGGTAGTTTTTGTTTCTTGTGAAATAATTTTGTTTGTTTGCAAAGTAAATTAATGTAAGCATCAAGTCTTTTAAACTTAAACATGTGATAGGGAACTGGGATCTAAAATAACATGATAACATGTATGCAGTTTACATCTAATTTACATTTGCTTGAAAAAATTAATTATATCTGATTTTTATGTAAGAGCAGACAGATTTATTACCCTTTTACCAGATGCTAACAGACAGTAAAGCACACCAGGATTTCACACAACACTCTAGCAACCCCAAAGGGTTTGACAGACATAGAAGATATAGCAGAGTGAGAGGGAGGGGCAGAGAGAGAAAAACAGACCAAAATAGTAAAAAGGGGAAAAATAAGGGTGGAGATACAGCAGAAAAGGATGATGGGAAAAGCTTTCCTAGCAAGACCAGCTGCTCTCAAAAGAACATTCTGTTGCCCTCTCTGTGCCAGATCCTGTGTGATCATCTTTGTCAACATAAAGCATGTCCTTGACATGAACTGTAGACTAAAATTATTTAAAGGCTTGTATTTATATTCAAGACAGTAATTATTCATTTAAAATGTGCCAAATTTTTACAAGGTTTGGCACTAGAAACACAACAAAAGAAACACTACTTTGTCTGCTTAAGATGTACACATTTTATGGCATCCTTCATAATAATTTATCTGTAATAGACCCAAAATTTGTTATGAACTGATAAAACAATGAACTTAACTATGATCCTTATGCAGTGTTATTATTGGTTTGAAGATTATTATTCCTTCATATATTCAGCTTTTGTTTGCTCATGATGCAGATGTCATTTAAAGGAACTACTAAATTTTTGTCAAAATGTTTGTCAGATAAAGAAAATAAATCTTGGCACGTAGCCCTGAAATAGTGTCATTTCTGTAATACTTTATAGACAAAGAGAGCAGATATGTTGTTAAAGGGAAAAGTGATGGCATCATACCTGGCTATTGGACACAGCTTGCTGATGATACGGGGAGAACCTGTTCTTCGCTGGGTCTTCTGATGTTGGGCTGAGAGGCTTTGGATCTGACATGGAGCGTTGCACACTTTTGATGGGTCTAGGTAGGGTCTGGTGCCTTTGGGGTGATTCAGCAGTAAAAGCCTTCTGCTGGGGTGTAACATGGGCTTTATTAAGTTTCTCCTGGGAGGCAAATGTGGTCTCAAGCATCCGATGAGGAGACAATGGAGACACAGGGGAATATAACACCTGGGGAGATTTAGGGGGCTGACGAGATGGAGACTCATTTTGTTGCTGATAGCCAATTTCCAGGGGGTCTGGTTTTCTCCTCTCAAATTTTGCAACTCCTTGAAGTCTAGGAGAGGTTGGGTCTGACGTGTTTGCTCCTACTATATGCAGACTTGTCGAGTATGGACTAATAGTTGTGGGAACGCTGAGCTGAGGTGCAACAACACCCTGAGACTGAGACTCTGGTTCTGTCTGACAGGCAAGGCTCTCTCCTTTGTGAGTCCTTTCAGGAGCTGCTATATAATGTAACAGGTCTACCTTTGAGGTCTCTGCCATGGTAATGTGGATTGCAGGGGAAATCCTGCCTAGTTGGTCTGACTCTGTTTGGCATGACGAATCATTTGTGGTTTGGATAGCTATACTTGAAGAAGCCACTTTGGATGACCCGTCTGATTTAGCCTCCCCACTGGATTCAGAGTGCTTTGACACACGAGAGCGCCTGCGTCTTACAGGCTGCTGGTCCCACTCTCCCTGGTCTTCCTCATCAGTCTGCACACTGCAGTCTGCAATACGTCTGGTTCTTCTTCTCCTGTTCATGAATTTATCCTCTCCATCCTCATCATCAGTTTGCACACAGCTGTCTGTAATCCTCTTCAAGGAGTCATCCTCTGAGCCATCCCTCAGCCGAGGCATGGAATTCTGTTTTTTGATCATCTTTGAATCTGCCTGTTTTTCGGTGCTTCTCAAAGACATTTCAGAGGCAGAACTATGAATGGGTCGAGCAGCCATCACAGCTTGGACCAACTGACCATCCTGCCAGAATTGGACACTCTGTCCCTCTTGTTGAATAACTCTACCACTCTGATCACAGATAATGAATCCTTGTGGTTGCCCTCCACCAACAACAACACCTTGAATGGCACCCTGGGCAGATGTTGCTGCTGCTGCAGCTGCTGCTGATGCCGCAGCTGCCTCTGCTGCTGCAGCAGCAGCGGCAGCCTCCACCGCTGCAGTCTTTTGCCTTTTCTGTTCCTCTAACTGTTGCTGGAGCTGCTGCTGCAGGGACTGAATTTGTTCAAGGTGCATTCTCTGCTGAGCTAGTTGCTCCCTTTGCATTATGAGTTGTGTTTCCCGCTCTGCTTGCTGTTGTTGAAGGACTTGCTGTTTGATTGTCTGCAGTTCTTGAATCTCTCGTTGAACAATTAGTTGTTCTTTCTCTCTGTGTCTCTGTAGTTCCATCCGATCTCTTTCAAGCTCTTCATGTAGGCGAAGCTGCCTTAATTTCTCCAGTTCAACACGCTCTCGTTCAAGCTGCAGCATGTGCTCTTGTTGCTGACTGAGTTTCTCATCCTCCTTACCTTTTTGCACATCTACAGGAGGAGAGAGTTTGGACGTTTGTGCTAGGGGTGTTGCTTGTTGCTGGCTCTGAGGCAAAACTAATGATTGAGGTTGACTGACGGGTTGACCTTGAGATTGTGTTTGTGTCAAAGATAAAGGTTCAGTTTGGGCAGGTAATTGCTGTGGCTGTATTTGGGCCTGCACTGACTGCACAGTTGGAGTCTGGCCTTGGACTTGAGTAAGTTGAGTGCCTGTCTGTTGATCTGGCATGCTTTGCATACCAGTTATCGGCACATTTTGGGGTCCTAAGTGCACTGCAGCTTGGGTTGGTTGAATTGTGGCAGCTGTTTGTGGAGCAACTGTTGTTAGAGGCTTTCCAAGATATACAGGAGTTTCCTGGTGTGAACTGCTTGCATCAGGCATAGTTCCTGAGAGTGTGGCTGAAGTAGAGTATTGATTTGGAGGAGGGAAGGAATACGGTCCTTGCGTGGACAGTGGCATTCTGGGAGTCACTTGAGGTAACCTAGTAAGGCTAGCCAAAGGTACAGCAGTTACACCTGTAGGGTATGTTCTGTAAATTCCTCTAGGCATTGGTCGCAGGACAGAGCCAGGCTGGGTGGTTATTGGCAAGGTTGAGGCTATTGGAGTATTTATTGTGGAATAAATCATGCCATCACCCCCTCTTACAGCAGCAGGGTACAAAGCACGTAAACTTGCTTGTCTAGCATTGATTAGATTTGTCAGGGTTTGACCATTTGCTGTTGCTCGTCCGTCTGGGCCATACAGTAAATTTGCTCGTATTGATGCTAAGCTTTGCTGGAGATTTAGTCTAGCTAAGGTTCCGCCCCGTCCAGCTCCATATTGAATTAATTCAGGTTTATTTCCATAACGATTTCCATACTGGTCTACTGTATTAAGAGCTGCACACATGCGGCTTATCTCCCTGGCAGTGGTTGCACTATACTGAGCTAGATTGGAGTCCTGTGACCCTGATAGCTCCCGTGAACTATAGGCATAGTCAGAATTGATATTTGACAAGGAGCCATATCGGCGAAGAGGTAATGAAGGACCAGCAAAATCTCCCTGATGACGCAAATCTGTATAAGATCCATACTGTGCTCCTAAACCAAGGTATCCACCATCATAAGCCTGATTCATGTTGCTAAGATCCACTGCCAGGCCCCCCTGGACATTACTCTGATATTGACCAGCGTCAGTCAAGGAAGGCAAGTTAGTATCAGACATGGAGGGCTGAATTCTTCCTGAGGGAGCTACTGGTGGTTGATAGGGTTTATGTTCCTCAATCCCTCCCTGTGTAGATTGCGGCTGGTGTTGTTGTTGGCTGACATTGTACTGTGGAAGGTGGGGAGGCTGCACTGCTTGAGAGGTTTCTGTGGTAGGGTTTTTGTCCGAGGATACTGTAGTAGGCTTCTGAGTGAATGACCCTGAACAGGAACCAGCAAAGGGCAATTTGTAAACAACATCACAACAAGCCACTTGGTTTTCTGGTTTGATCTGTCCTGTGAGATCCAAGACCTGAGGAGCAGGAGGAGGTTCCTCTCGCTTTACCAGTTGAGTCACTGTGCTCCCTTGTGATGTGCTACTCTCATCGAGTTGCACCATCATAACATGGGGCTTACCCGTGGATAAGTTCATTACTGTTGGCTTGTTTTTTAGCTCTAAGGCAGTTCCACCATAGATTTCATGGAGAGCATTTGAAGTAGGAGCACCAGACCCTACAGGTGGGGCGAGGGGAGAAACTCTAGGAATGGCACTAGCAGTCACAATAGACTGGGCACTGCTAGTCTGACTGACCACTAGATCTTTTTTCATCAGCAGCGGCTGAACCTGGTTGGCTAAATTGTAGCGAGCAAAAGAGGACTGCTGTTGGTGCTGTTGGAGCTGTTGCTCAAGAAGTTGCTGTTGCTGCAAAAGCTTCTGCTGCTGTAACTGGAGTTGTTGCTGTTGTATACCTAGGTTCTCAAGGCAGGCATCAATTTTGGGAATAGTAGGGTCACTAACTGGTGTTTTACTTTGGGATAAACAAACAGCTGATCCAACACCCTGCCCCAAATCCACACGGTTTTGTAAAGGATCTCCATACACAACCTGTTGTTTGGGTTGGGACATAAACATTGAACCTGCAACTGTTATGCTAACTGTGGTGGGTGTTGATAAAGCTATATGAGTTTGCTCTTGCGCATTCAGATTCATAATAAGAGGTTGGACTGCTGTGTGTCGAACAGATGGCTGCTCTGTTCCTACAGAGTATCGCCTTGTGTCAGAAGCAAGGGAAGTGAGGTCCATTCCCTGGTCTGTCATTATAATTGGAGTTGGCCTCATTGGGGCTCTAAGATCTACCACATTAGTGCCCTGATGTGTTTGACTTTGACCAACAATTTTTGAAGAGCCTGAGATTTTACACAGACTTTGTGCAGTTGTGGTCACAGTGCTAATACCAACACTTACTTTGTCAACATTTTGGGACATATGTGAATAATGTTTTGGAGACTGCTGTGATGGATGCATTTGTGGTGATGTTGGGGAACTTGCCCCAGGGGGTTTTGTGCTGTACAAGGTTTTACAGCTGGCCTGTGTTGGTGATGACAAAGGGGAAGTTGATGAATTTACAGTAATTGGCTTGGCAGAAGTAGTTGTATCAGAGGCAAGTGTTATCACCATCACTGGTGAATCTTGTGAGGACTGTTGTCGTGAAAGACGTGGTGAATTTGCCCTTTGAGGTGCTTGAGCACCATGAGATGCAGGTGCAGAGGTAGGACCACCAGGCAAAGAGGGCAGCTGTCTGCCACTACCGCCAGTGGGCCTTACAGATGGTGTATGTGTTGGACTTTGTGCTGGAGAGGTGGTGGGAGAGACTGGGGGGCTGGGACCTTTGAAAAGGGAAAAGACTTTGGAGGTAAGGGAAGAGGCTCCAGGGTCAGGAGATGCCTGTGCTGACCTCTGAGGGCTCCCTCTGTTGCCAGCTGATACTGGGCCACCTGTCTGTCTTGTAGTGGTGGTCTGACCCACTTGGGCTTTGGTCGTAGCAACTCCAACAACACCTTCAATTTTGGCACTCTGTGTCATCATTCTATTTTGTGTTTCTTTAGATAGATGCTGAGCTGCATGAATTCCGGGTATTCTTGGATCACTACCAGTTGTGGAGAAAGACATCGGTGCTGTAATTTGTGTTGGACTTGAGCCAGGGGTAAGGGTCGTTCCAGCATCAAGATGATGTTTACTGTCCGGCTGGGAAGCATTAACATTTTGTCCTTGCCTCTGCATGAGCTGTGCTTTCTTCATCATCTCCTCATAGACCTCCTCTGCACTTTTTAATGTTTTATCAGGAGGTGACGTTGCTGATGTTTTCTCTGTGGGGGAGTAGAGTGATGTGAAAGTTGGAAGGTTATATTCATTTCCTGATTTGTACAGTTTTCCACCAATCATCTCAAAGCCCTCTGCTTCTGAGTCCATAGATGGTGAGTATTCAGAACATGAAGATCTGTGAAGCTCCTCCATTTCTGCAGCCTGTCTCAGCTCTTCAGTTGGCGATGCGTCCTCAATAGGGGAGAGATTGCTTGGGGGAGTTTTGGATCTTTCCCTGCGTCTCTGCGCCCTTAACTCTTCTTTGTCCCGCTTTGTTTTTCGTGCAGTGCTTCGAATTCTCTGTTGCTCTAGATCTCTCATCTGTTCCTGCTCTCTAAGTAGTTCTTCTTCCTCTCTGAGCTCATCCTCTTCTGATGAATCCTCAATAGTAGGCAGCAGTGGCCCATGAGACCGATGCCGAGCTTTCCTCTGCTGCTTTGCCTCTTCCAATCTTGCCCTACGACTAGGGCTGCTGTCACTGTCATCCTCCATGGACGACACAGATGTGGGGGATGTCCCAGAGGTGTAACTGGGAGTGGTGGCAGGTAGAGTAGATGAGTATTCCCCCTTGGACCGCTCCTCAGGAGAACCAGTGAGACTCTCCATCTCTAGCTCAGGTTCTCTCAAGTCATGCTCAGTACTGAGCTCCATTTCTCGGTTGTAGCTGTTGGTGTTATTCAGCTCAATAGTCTTAAATCGCCGGAGTCCCCCAGCTATTACAACATCTTCCTCTTCGTTTGCCTTATAAGCACCATCTGATGTCTTAGTTTCCTCCTCAAAACTATTTGAATGGTGAGAGAGTCGTCTTCTTTCTTTGAGATCCCCACTGGTTTTATGTCCCCTTTTACTCTTCTGGCTTCCATGTTCCTCAAGCTCCTCTTCATCGGCGCTCATCTCCATGATTTGTCTCCTCATAAATTCCTCATCTGTCAAATCTTTATGTGACTTCTTCTGTCTTACTGGCAATGGCGAGAGACCACTTTCGCTGCTGTCTTCCACATAATCATGGCGTAGCTTACAACTGAGGTCATCTTCTGATTCATCCCGTGCTGCGTCATCATCTGGATTGTAATCTCTTTCCTGTCCCACAGACAGCGAATGCGGCCTGTGCTTCTGGTCTGCCGCTGTCTTTGATTCTAGCAGAGGCTTCATGGAGCTCTCCAGCTTGGTGATTTCTGAGGGTATGGAAGCCCCCCTTTCACTGAGCTTAATTCCCTCTTCCTGAATCTGACCGGTAATCTCTCCATGAGAGCTGGAGATTCCATCTGAGGAGTAGCCAGTGTCACTTAAACTCTGTGTACTTGATTTGTTGTAATCCTAAAGACAGAGAGAGAAAAACAAGAGGTCAGGAGCAAATACAAAAGGAAAGAAACAAAGAAAAATTCTAAATAAAGCCATCTGAAACAATTTCAGTGCACACCTTTTCTTCAGCTATTTCATTAAACTCATCAGCAGTGACAGTTCAAAAGCAGGTTTTGACATGGGGAGGTTTCAGTAAATGCATTGGACTTAGAGCAACAGAAATATTCCAATACTAACGCCTCGTTTCCACAGACGCATGGTTAAGGAGGTAGTTCAACAGGAAGTCCATTCATGCCTATAGGAGTCTTTATGATGTCTGACATGCCTGCCTTCTCTCCGTAATATTTTTGCCCAGAATGTGCCAGGAGTACATTGAAAAAATTGAACTTCTGTGGTAGCTTTGGGAGAGACCGCATAGCAGTATGCTAGCTGACCAAGCTGCTAACAAGATAACACGCTGGTCAAGTTAGGAAGGGGCGATTAGATAAAATACAGGTTATGTAATGTTTAAACAAACATTTTAATGGCTAGACAAATTAGTTCAGCCTCGCCTGTTCAGCTGTTCATATGTCTGTATATGAAGCAGATGCTGCTTTCCTGATTGGCTGACTTCAACTATTTCTTACATGCAATATTAGTCCTGTTTTCTCAGTGATTCCAGTAAACACATGCCAAGCTGTTTGATGGCAAAAAAAACAGACAATATCACCATCTCCCCAGTGGCTACAGGGAGTTATCAGCTTATAAAAAGGACAATTCCCTGCATTAGACACTAGGAGGGATCATCTGTATATTTACGAATACAAGGACATCAGTCACATACGTATGTGGAAGCAAGACGTAAGATATCAGAGTATCAGAACTTTCTGCAAATAACAAATCATTAAACAACCAGATGTAATACAAATCACTGGCTAAAATCAACCCAAATATGTATCTTTAATGTAAACAGTCTGGGAAATTTGGAAAATTTTAGTCTTAACAATACTGATTGAAATATATTGATATACTGGTGTTTCTCAAAGGGACATCCTCGTTGTCTTTTTTTCTTTTTAAACAGGATTGTATGAGATACAGTCTGTACAGTCCCTGTTTGAAGAAGCCATCCAGAGCATCTACATAGAAGCTTGGCAATGTAGCTCTGCAGATGAGGCCACGAGAAACCTTTAAGCCACTTAATGTACACTCTTTGTGTGGCTATTTTATTCTCTTTGCCTTGACATGAACAGTCCTTTATTTACCGTTTTTTTTTTTTTTGCAAGCGCTTTGTCATTTTTAGGCATGCAGCACATTAGATCAGTGGTTCAGATCAGTAGCATTTTAAAAAAACAGTACATTGTAGTGATAACAGTCAACTAATAGCGGGACTCTCAGACTCAAACCACCAACAAATGCCATAATACATTGAAGAGCTTGAGTTAGAATTCAGAGCAGACGTATGGATACAAACATATTGCTCAAGGTAAAAGCTGTTTATGTCAAAGCTGAGCAATACAAATAAATATAAAGATAGGTACACTTGTACTAAAATGTTGTTTGGGCTTAATTATGTGTTTGTTGTGTCCTCTTTCTGCATTGCCTAGCTTTAGTGTAGGAACTCTGGTTGGGTTTTCCACTGACTGCTATTTTCTGTACATAGTATATCAGTTAGTGAAAAAACATAAAACAACCCTACTTAAAAACAAAACAAGTTTTTTAATCACTTAAAACATATATGACAAAAAAACGGGATAAAACCTGCCTCCTAATTAAAGTTTTCATGATTAGTTTGAGGGTATAGTATGATTTAGTAGTTTATCATGGTTTTATTTGGGTTGGGTTTGCCTTTCAAAGTAATGTACACATAGATGGATTAATACACTGACACAAAGAGTGAATTTAACAGACAATTGAACATACAAACATCTACAGACAAATGTCTTTAGTCACATGCTTGATTTCCATCTTTGTTGCATTCTCCACAGCATTCTTCGAACCATTGAAGAATTATGAACATGCTTAGAATGCTTAAATATTGTAACAAAGGGTCACATTAAACAAAAGGCTTGCTTTCATTACAACAAAATAAAAGTGTTCAAAACCAGTCATAGAAATTGGCTGAAGACAAAGAATGTCCACTAAGATGATGTTGAAGTAATGAAGATGATGTAAAGGATTACATGAAGATGGCAAGTATGAATATGACCATGAGAACTTCATTATTATGAGAAATAAAACTACCATAATGTGGAAAAAATAGGAAATAATCTTATACAGAGAAAACACATGCATAATTACTAGTATTACAGTAGTGATGATAGTAAAGTCTGGAAACAACCAGAATAAAACTTGAAAATAATGAACAATTAATAAAAAATTATAACAGATGGAGAAAAACTAACATGATTATAAAGGAGTAGAACAAAAACATTTTGGTTAACAGTCATAAAAATAAAAGACAAGCATATCAACTACAATAACAAAAATGATGAAAAGAAGGGTTAAATCAAGACTCAGATAAGGATATGATGATGACACCAAAAAGGATGTTTTATGACTGATAGAAAATAAATGGGGTTTGTTGATGGTGGTGGCAATGACACTGAACACAGAACATTTACTCAAATGGAGCCAAAGAAAAAAAAGGGTGGGAGAAACAGGTGAAGACGAAGAAGTTGCAGGTAGCTCACTTCATGGTGTCTTGACTTCTGTGCATCCTCAGTTATCTTCACGTCTTTAGGTGAGGTGTCAGTCTCTGACACTGCTTTCTTCGATGAGGTCTTGACATCTTCTTTTAGAGCTTTAGACGAGCCTTTAGTCTTCTCTTGGCTCTGCGGCTGTTTGCGGGCCTGGACGTTACCTGTGGGTTTAGACTGTGAGGGAGCTGCTTTTGATGGGGTAGGAGAGGCCTTAGCTTGGCTGGGTGCAGCTTTACCCGTTGAGGTTGAAGCCTTGGCACCAGGGGGGCCCTTAGCTGAGGGCTGGGCAGATCCTTTGGTCTGAGTCGGCCCTTTGGCCTGGCTTGGACCCTTTGTTTGGTTAGACTGAACAGGACCCTTACTTTGAGTCACAGGTTGGCTAGGACCTTTCACTTGTGGTCCCTTAGTCTGACCTGAGGGTTGTGTTGGACCCTTGACTTGGGGAGATTGCTGAGTGGAAGCCTTTGGTTGGGGAGGGGATTGGGTAGAGCTCTTGGTCTGAGCTGGACTGGGCCCCTTAGCAGTAGGGGTGGGCCCAGCCTGTTTCACAGGAGAGTGAGGGCCACTTACTTGGGGACCCGGTGTTTTCTGTTGTTGTTGAGGACCTGTGGGCCTAGGCCCAGAAAGTTGATTTGGCCCTTTTTGCTGAGGTGGTTGTTGACTGGCTGGAGCAGGGTGCCGGGGGGATCCAGGCTGTGGACCAGGAGCTGGAATATCTCCCAAGCTTCCTGACAGAGCCCTCTGCGTCTGGCAGTTTAAGCAGAGCCATTCTTTCTTCTGAAACACAAGCACAAAGAGACAGCAATCAGCAATGTAAAAAATCACTCCAAAGCAGTGGTTCTCAACTGGTAGGTGGAGACCCAAGAGCTCCAATGTGTGCCTGGAAAGAAATAGTGGCAAAAGTCAAGGATGTATGGACGCCCTACGGCCAAAGAAATATTTGCTGTATACTACATGTACACACACATCATGGCTGCCATGCATGTCCTGCATCTGTTTGATGTACGGCTGTGCATGGCCTTAAAAAGATTCACACAACAGTGGCTAAAAGTTTTGAATACAAACAGATCAACAAAGTTCACAACTCTGAACATGTGTATGAAGCACCATTGTAACTGCATAGAGACAAACACATCTGTCAAACCAGCTGCTGTCAGATCACTTCTGTTTTAGAAATCCATTTCCAAACCTGTAAAAACAACAAAAAGAAGATCTCTGTTTCAGTTTAACCACTGACCACAAAAACTGATGATTTTCAACTGAGTACATTTTTGACTGTTTGTATTTCTTTAGTTTTTCTATAAATTTGTATCTGCTGAGGAAATTTTGGCATAATGATGAAGATTTAACAAAGAAACACTCTCAGGACCTACTGTTCTCATCAGCTGCAGTAACGATCACATCTATGAACACAGTGGGATGAAAGTTACCATTTACCACAGCCACTAATTACACTAACACATCAAGAGGCAGCATCATGCTGTGGGGATACTTCTCAGCATCATGCCCTGAGAAGCTTTTAAAGGTAGAGAGTAAAATGAACCCAGAAAAATTGGAAAAATCCTGGAGGACAATCTTATTCAGTTACAAGAGAACTACAGCTTGGGAGAAGATTTATTTTCACGCAGGACAATGACCTGAAGCATACAGCGAAAGCTTCACAGAAGTGTTTTAAAGACAACAAGGCAAATGTTCCTGAGAGGCCGAGTCAAAGCCCAGACCTCAATCCAGTAGAGAATTTGTGGCTGGACTTAAAAGGGCTGTTCACGCTTGATCCCCGTGCAACTTGTCAGAACTTACATAGTTTTGCTAAGAAGAGTGGAGTAAAACTGCAGTGTCCAGATGTGCAAGTCTAATTGGGACATATCCACACAGACTCAGTGTTGTGATTGCAGCTAAATTCTGACTTGAAGGGGGTTAATTTTTATTTTTATATCTTTGTTGAAATCTTTTTTTTTTTTTTTTTTCATTTTGAGGTCTTGACTTACTTTTCTTGTTATTTTGGGATAACAAAAGATGGTGAGTTAATTTCCCAAGATTTCTAGAAAACAATCAGAATAGAAAGGTTATCACAGAAATCTGAGTATAATAAAATACATGGGTGTTTGTCCTCTTTGGCTAACTTATATGATGATGAGCTTTTTAAACGTGTGTTTGTCCTCTCTCAGATGCATTTTTGGCCATCTACAGTCCAAATTTTCCAAGTGTTTGGGTTGAGATTCCTCATTAAGGATGTAGAGGTGGGTCCTAAGGCCAGACTGTTTGAGATCTGCTGGTCTAAAAGCATCTAATAACAAAGCAGTATGGTTTGTGCAGAGATTGTCCTTTACATGCATAATAGAGTCTGCTGACAAAAAGCACAAAGGCTCTTACAATGTGAAGCTACTCATCTCATCAGACACTGACTCAGTGGCAGGGCAAACTAGCATAGAAAATGCCTATATAGATAAGTCAAACCTGGATTCTCTCAAGTACCAACACTAAGATGAACAATCAAAAAAAAACTATGTATATGGGCAGCGAATTTTTTAACAACACAAAGTTTGGATTCACATTGATGTTGACTTTGTTTTTAGCTCTATGAGACATATCATTTAGTTAATATTCACAGTGAATGATAAGCACAGAGATCTAAATGTATGTGTCTGTTGCTTTTAATTAAAGCAGAAGTTGTTTGGTTGTTAGCAAAGTGCCAAGAACTCAGTTAAGCATGTCTGAACAACTGAATATTTGAAAGCCTGTGCAAACAAGGCCTTTCATCTCTTTGTGAAGACTAAATCATTGACAACATTAAGCACTCTCAAAAAGGGCGCACAGCAAAAGAGTGCTAGCTGAATACAAATGAACACATCTGGTATTAGACTGATGGGGTGCAAGTGGTGCCAAACCTTTTACTCAGCCCACAGCAAACCTTCTATCTGTGAGATTATTTGTCCTTCACAGCCATCCTCCCTGTGCTCCATGCTTAGCGGCAGTTATAGATTGTGACACTGCTGAAACTAAGAAACAAAACCCATCAGAGGCAGGATATTAACATTAAAAGATTCAGTTTCAGGTCAATGCACCTGATCGATGAAACTGCTCAATGGAATGAAATGGTGATATTACGGATTATAAAGCTGGAAAGAGAGAAGGCAGCACCATGTTGGTAACACAGCCCTCTTTCTATGATAATCATCAGTGCCTTAGGCTGGGAAAAGGAGACTTCTTGTGCCACGGACTTGTACAATGAAAACAAACAACCTCTTAAATGGTCTGTTCAAGACAACCACCAGCCAAGTAAATCAGTTTTATATCATTTAAGGAGTCATACTGTCTGAATATAAATAACTTTAGCACTTTCCATTACAAAAAACACAAATGAGAGACAGAGAGATCATTTAGACAATGAGGAAACTGTATCTTAATTTAAAAACCAGATTGATGTTTGACAGACAAGCTCCCTATGACATGGATGAGCCTGTCTTCTTATTATTCACTTCAAACTAGCCTGTAAAAATAAATTCATCAGTGACTGTGAGAGTGGGAAATAGCTTTTGTGTACTTGTGTCTTCTCTGGAATCTCATAGAGGAGCTGTGGATACAGATCACAAGGGCTGTAGAAATTACTTCTTTCTGCAAAGCAATACAACATGGCATAGGTGCTTCTCAATTATTGTGACAAAACAGTCATTTGTTGTGTATTGATGTCACTGGTGTTGCACAGAATACTTAAATTTTAGTACTTCTTCTGTACTTTTTATTCAAAGTGGTCTAGTACTAGAATTTCCTGACATTCAGTAACAATTGTATGTCAAATACAATTACACTGAAAAATATATGTCAACTTCCAACAAGGCTGAATCTCCCATGGAGCTACTTTCCCATTAGAGCCGATGCTGATGGCAAACCAATGATGGACTTATTGGACCTGTTTGCTAGAGGTGCTACCAAACAGTGTTTAAGCAGAAACAAATCACTTTAAAAAGGATATTACGGGTTTTTTTTAGGTTGGGTTGTATGAGATACTTGGCAATAGTAGCGGCATTAGCCTCCAGAGATTTCAGTGTGACTAAAAATTGACCCATGTTGTGAATGTGAGTATGCCTAGTTGTCTGTCTCTATATGAAAAGTTAGCCAAAATTGTTTTTTAGCCCAATTTTACTTAAAACACAGAGAAACTGCACCTATCTGTTAAGCTGTATAGCCTAGCTTCCCCCAGCCCATCCTGTTTGAAGGTGAAACACTCACTGAAATCACCAGAGGCTAAAGCTACTGCTATTGCCAAGTACCTTATACAACCAAACTTCAAAAATACGGAAATATCTCTTTAAAGCTCACTAACCACCTCAGTTAAAAACACACAGACAACTCTAAGAAGTAAAAAGCATGGTAGGTTAGCAAATGAGCTAGCTGGCTGGATTGCTAGTAGGTTGATGCTGAGCTGCTAAATGATGTTAAACATAGCGTTAGCGCATCAGTCAATGGTCA
This sequence comes from Cheilinus undulatus, assembly GCF_018320785.1. NCBI lineage: Eukaryota > Metazoa > Chordata > Actinopteri > Labriformes > Labridae > Cheilinus > Cheilinus undulatus. The sequence goes on along the minus strand of NC_054867.1, from coordinate 31,336,250 downwards.
GTAAAAAAAGGCACACTCATCAGAAGGCTGATAAAGATGCAGAAGAGGAGGATAAAAAATAGAGAGGGTGTGGGGTGATGGAGACAATAACAGAGGAGAATATTGATGGTTCTGCTTTAAGACTGGAAATTAAAGAATGTTTTTCCTAGTCTGCTACTGTTGCAAACCACAGACACCATGATGAGATACTTAATGTTTTAGTCTACCACCTCTGAGGTCTGCATAAAATTCCGATGCAGACATTTTTATTCACCCCAGAAGAGCACTTCAGTTTACAGCCTATCAAAGCACACAAATAGAGATAAAACAAACCGTCAAACAGACTTAGTCAGCAGCAGCACTGATCTGTTGTAAGGAGCCTGGTCATAATAATATCTCAACGATTTAAAATAACAACTCCAAATACATGTGAAACAAGTATGAAGCATTAGTAATAAAACACTGAGGTTTAGCAGGCTGCTGACAGTAGTGGCAGCCCCATTTCAGATGGAATAAAAGGGTGAATATCTGTTCTGTTGATGCTGAAGGAGAGAGCAGAGAGCTCAGCTCTTTACCTCTTTCCAACGATCCTGGAGCAGACTTTGATGACTTAATCAAGACTGCTGTTAGGACTTTCATTGATTTAGAAGTCTAGCACAGGGCGTAACTTAGAATCAAGACTATCAGGGCATGGATAGGTCATGCCCAATGTCCACGGGCAGCCTGTGGCTCCTTTCCTGCATGTATCTCCCCCTCTCTCTCATCCCTGTTTCCGACTCTAACCGCTGTCCTCCTCTCTAAACAAAAGCATAAAAAGCCAAAAGATAAAAGATAATTTTTTTTTAAAAAGTTATCCTTTTGTTTTTCTATTTGTTTTTTTCATACCAAGTGTTTAAAATGATGCAGTCTCTGCAATTTTAATAAGAGTGTGAGGAACAAAATGGGGAAAGGAGCCACAAATTTGGTTAGTTGACTCATTATACTTGGTATATTGGTAGTACTTATAATAAGACTTTTCCTGTGTCACTATGAATCACTTGTTGCTGAAATGTGCTATACAAATAAGCTTGTCTCGCCTTGCCTAGACTAGATTGTGTACATGGGACATGACCTAGCCAACCCCGTTATTCTTGCCTGACAAACAATGAAGGCAATAACAAGCACTTGCCTATTAAAGAATATGGCGATAGAGAAGTACTGGATAAGGAGTATAAAAGAGGTGGGTATACTTTGTATGCCTGTATAAACCCTGTCCTACACTCCTGCTAGTATCAAGGGATGCACAATATTGTTATTGGCAGATATTAGCTAACAAAGTATATTGTGTTGACATACATGAACATTTCTGCTGATATTTACTGTCATAAATATAAATCATGTATATCCACCTTAAATGTTGTCAGAATGTACATATGTACCACCTGGTATTGGTGGTTACCCTAGGGTGCCCTGAAAACTTCAGCTGCTTTTCCATCTGGTGGTTCAGATGATTGAGTACGTGTGGTATAGTTTGGTATGTTAAACTCCAGACTAGTTTTCATTTTCAGCGACACCTGTACCCTCACTTGTTGGGTAGACTGCTGATGTCATGTGAGATCACAGGAAGCGCGAGTCTCTGCTGTTCCAGCAAAGTTTGTAATGGTGACAGAAGTCAGTAGGGAGTAAGCATTAAACAGCTTTATTTCAGCTGAAAACTGCTGTGTTTCAATAACTGCATGTAGACCGCAGTCAGTACAGACCCTCAGCTGATGGAGTATGTTTGCAGAACGTTTTGAGTCAAAGTACATTAATAAAGCCACAAGATGAAGCTGGGCTATAACAGTAGATACATCAAGCATTTACTTAGTGATGAATTTGAGCTAAACCCCATTGTCCTTCCTCTTACCTTAAAGGAAAATAAAGATCTGAAACTTTGGCGAACAACAACACAGTAAAACAATATTGGTGAGAAGGGATGTAAGACAATGGATTAAGTTTTATAGCTTTATAAAGAGTCTCACAATTTCTGATTAACACAGCTGGTTTTATAAGGTAAAAGAAATCTTAAATCCTCTGCTAACAGATTGAATAAAGAAGCCTATGTAAAATAACCTGATTTTTATTTGGTTAAATACTTACCTTATTTTTGTGAACGTTTCATGAAGTGAACGTATCCATCGTTTCTGTTTATATGGTCTTATTTAAAAGTTGAAAGTTGTACCGTGAGAATTTGTCACATTAAAAATAAACTAAAGGTTTATCTGGTATTAAAATCAAACAAACAAGATTAAGTAAGGAATCCTGGATACGTTGATCTCATTTTAAAATAGGCTACAGCCCAGAGTGTTGCAAACAGATTTAACAACCAGAGAGCAATCTTATCCTGTTGTAAAAACAAGTAGATGAATCAATACAGAGAATCAACTGAAACAAAACTTCATCATTTCCATGGTCCAGGAAAAAGTATGGTCCTCTGTTGAGTCCAAATAGCCTGAATAGAAGCTTAATTAGTCTGTTTTTCTCCCGTTTTCACCTGCGTCAGAGCAGTCGTGTTGTGCACTGAAGGTAATGTCAGTGCAGACCTCTATTTTGTGTGTAGCTCCACCTTTTTGGGGCGGATAGGTAAGCTTGGTACCTCTACGGAAGGGTGCCAAAAAAGTGCTAACTTTTGATAATGGAAACACAAATAAATGTATACTGTGCCGTACCAAACTGAACCACTCAGTGGGAACGACCTACTTGAAGGAAGTGAACAACTACTGCCCTCTTCCCCACTCCTCTCTCAGCTCTACTTGGCTTAGACATTTGCTGGTCCTTACAATAAAAAGGTTTATACTTCTGGATTGGCATCAGCTGAAATGAGTTTGGAAATGGGGAAATTGAATATTGGCAAAAATCAAATATTGTACTTCCCTATTAGCATCATGAAGAAGTTTAAAATTCTTGTACTCTGCCAATCCTCCTTCATAATGGAAGAATGTTACCTAACCTGTCATGTCACCTCTACCTCGTGTTTGTTTTAAGTTCATGTGGCTTATTTTAAATATTAATACAAGACAAAATCTATCTGATCAATGAGAACCCTTATGCAACACAAGCGTTTCATTATGCAGCTCCCTTTTGTTTAAAAATGATGTGTTTTAATTTCATGACTAGTATGAACATGTATAGGAACTCTGGACAGTTACATAAAACGTTAGTATAATGAATAAGAGCCAGGCAGACAGTTTAGATGTTTCAAGTAAGTTGAGACCAGAGTGAATAATTATACCACTTTTACCGAACCAATTACTTTGAATGATATTCTTAAACACATAAACTGTCAAAACCTGACTGGATATAAAGACGTGCAGCCCACTGTGGCTATATTTGAATTCTAAATGCAATATTTAATGATGCTTTTCTCCTGTTCCAGATAAAACCATTCTCAATGTACCTAAATCCTAAAGGAATGGTTTTTTAATCTGAGATCACCAAGCATGGATGGTGCCATTGGCATGCCAAACAGACAGACTTGCTTTGTTTTCATCTCTCTCAAGTGCTCTACTGAGAAGCTATATATAAACAGGTACTGTTCTGTCAGAGCTAACCATCTGTGCCGACTCTATCACAAGGAAAATCATACAATACAACGCTGCGTAGAAATGTCAGAGACAAGGGTATATGCACAGAGAAAAGCACTGATGTGTGAACACAGTATATCACAGAAAAAACCCTCATTATCTATAAATAGACCATTAGTTCTTACTCACTTTAACTTAAAGCTGCATCAAACATGCTTATTTTAGTATCCAGGCTAGTTCATATAGCAGTATTTAATCAGAGAGCTAAATTAGACACTGATAAACATTTTTCCTGTTTGGATGGTGACTCTTACATCCTGCCATTTTGGCACATGCCAAACTTTCCTCTTTGCTCCTGAATCAGCATAACATCTCTGCGTGGGTGAGAGGGAGAGAGGAGCAAGTCCAAAACAGAACTGGGAGTAGCAAATTATTCATGTAGAGTGCTTTAGCTTGTAGAGCAATAAGCGATGTGGGCTGTGCTTCCCACCTTTATACCAACTCTGTGTGGAGAAAACCAAGTCTGGATTAACGACTGAGGCGCTGCTTTTCTGAGACAGTCCTTTAATGCAGCCTGAAAACAGAGCGTCCAATCGCTACTGTTTAACTGCCCTCTGAAGAACAGCAGCTCAACAGCTCAATACAGAGACAGTACCGCTACTGCAAAGACTACAGATGAGACAGATAATGAAACCTCTCTTCCTACTGAAAATCATTAGTTTTGAAACATTATTTTGCACTTATGAAACTGACTTTGCTCTGCTTTGTAGCTATGTTGGTTTTTAATCATTCCCTGGACGTGTGTTTGGCACATTTGTTTGGCTGCAGCACGCTTGCTTTGTTAGTGAGATCATCTTGTTAGAGAGCTGGTAACCTCATTAAATGGCAGGAGGTTAGCTTGTCTGCTCAGTGGAGATTGTTTTTATCCTTGGCTGTGAACTGTGACTCAGATTCAGCTGACAGGACTACACACTGGTTGTAATCTATCAATTACATTTGAACCATTGGCTGCTCTTTAAGCAAGGTGACATGGAGCGAGTCAGTAAAAGGTGGGTTTCAGTTCGGAGTTGTTATTTCTTGCAGAAAATAGTCCAAACACTGGGACTGAACCATCATACTCCCCTCATTATTTGCTGTCATTGTTGCAACAGGGTTTTTATTACTGCTCATACTTTCACAAACCAATTTTATCACCTCACTTTTGAATCAAACCATTTTGAACCGACTGATCCCTTCAATAAAACTAGAACCACACTGTCTATACTAATTTCAGCAGTTTTACCTTCATAAGAGTTACAGCTTTTGTTTGTGTGTCATCTGTCTGAAAGAATGAATATCTCTGAGAGCTTACTGTGCTGCAGCCTGATGATACACAGGAAGAATGAGAAAACACCAAAATTAAGACTCTTGGAGAGAAACAGTTCAACGTGAGTATGCCAAAATGTTCTGATTTTTGGATGCATTTTTAAACCTTTAGAATCTGTGTTAAAGTTAAAAAAAAAAAAAAAAAAAAAAACAAAGTATGTGAACCCTTTGGGATTTCTTGGATTTCTGCATAAATTGGTCATAAAATGTGTTCTGATCTTCATCTAAGTCACAACAATAGACAAACATAGTCTGCCTAAACTAATACCGCACAAAAAATGATAAGTTTTCATGTTTTTATTGAACAAAACATGTAAACATTCACAGTGCAGGGTGGAAAAAGTATGTGAAACCCTTGGCTAATGACTTCTCCAAGAGCTAATTGGAGCCAAGAGTCAGCCAACCTGGAGTCCAATCAATGTGATGAGATTGGATGTGTTGGTTAAAGCTGCCCTGCCCTATAAAAACACACACCAGTTTTGAGTTTGCTGTTCTCAAGAAGCATTGCCTGATGTGAATCATGCCTCTCACAAAAGAGCTCTCAGAAGACCTACGATCAAGAATTGTTGACTTGCATGAAGCTGGAAAGGGTTACAAAAGTATCTCTAAAAGCCTTGATGTTCATGTGTCCATGGTAAGACAGACTGTCTACAAATGGAGAAAGTCCAGCATTGTTGCTACTCTCCCTAGGCGTGGTCGTCCTGTAAAGTTAACTGCAAGAGCACAGCACAGAATGCTCAATGAGGTGATGAAGAATCCTAGAGTGTCAGCTAAAGACTTACAGAAATCTCTGGCCCATGCTAACATTTGTGTTGACAAATCTACAATAAGTAAAACATTAAACAAGAATGGAGTTCATGGGAGCACACCACAGAGGAAGCCACTGCTGTCCAAAACAAACATTGCTGTACGTTTGAAGTTTGCAAAAGAGCACCTGGATGTTCCACAGCACTACTGGCAAAATAGTGGACAGATGAAACCAAAATTGAGTTGTTTGGAAGGAACACACATCACTATGTGTGGAGGAAAAAAAGGCACAGCACAACAACATCAAAACCTCATCCCAACTGTGAAATATGGTGGAGGGGACAGCATGGTTTGGGGCTGCTTTGCTGCCTCAGTGCCTGGATGGATTGCTGTCATTGACGGAAAAAGGAATTCCCAAGTTTATCAAGACATTTTGCAGGAAAACTTAAGACCATCTGTCCACCAAGTGAAGCTCAACAGAGGATGGGTGATGCAACAGGACAATGACTCAAAGCATAGAAGTAAATCAACAACAGAATGGCTTCAACAGAAGAAAATACGCCTTCAGGAGTGGCCCAGTCAGAGTCCTGACCTCAACCCGATTGAGATGCTGTGGCATGACCTCAAGAGAGCGATTCACACCAGACATCCGAAAAATATTGCTGAACTGAAACAGTTTTGTAAAGAGGAATGGTCCAAAATTCCTCCTGACTGTTGTGCAGGTCTGATCTGCAACTACAGGAAACATTTGGTTGAGGTTATTGCTGCCAAAGGAGGGTCAACCAGTTATTAAATCCAAAGGTTCACATACTTTTTCCACCCTGCACTGTGAATGTTTACATGTTTTGTTCAATAAAAACATGAAAACATATCATGTTTTGTGCGGTATTAGTTTAAGAAGACTGTGTTTGTCTATTGTTGTGACTTAGATGAAAGTCAGAACACATTTTATGACCAATTTATGCAGAAATCCAAGAAATCCCAAAGGGTTCACATACTTTTTCTTGCAACTGTAGCTACTGTAGTTTGTTAGCTGTATTTTTTGCTACATTAGCTGCATTAGAGTGTTTACATAGAGGAGATTTTTTCTTTACTTATGGTATGTTAACCCTCACCATTACATTTATCCTAACCCTAACAGGAAGTTTAATCCAATTTAATTTTCAAGTTTAGCATTTTTTCTGTCTTGACAGAGGCAGCATTTCACAGAAGTCGTCTGTAAGAGGCTGAGATCTGTGGTCGGCAGCCAGACTGTCTTGGATACATCAGCTGTAAAATTTGGCAGGAATTTTCATATCTATAAATATGGGTATTTACAGTTTTAGGCTAATATCTACTGATAACAATACCTAAAGCATGCAGATTTTATTGATACTAACAAGTATATTGATAGCAGCCTGCCATATCGAGACTACTTCATTTAAACGTTTTGGATTTTTCTGAACATGGTGGTATATTTTTCAACTTTATTAAATGTTCTCATATGAATTGGTGCAGGCCAGATAAATGGCTCTAGTGGCTGTATTGTAGACATACATTATTTGAAGAGCTAATTTTTGTTGTGTGCCAGAGGATTACCATTACCATTAGTAATAGTAAATAATAAATAAACAAATATATATGTAAATAGTATTTTTTGTATTAAAAGAAGAAATGTTAGCACATAGGATAAACTTAAATCACGCAGTAGGTGGAAAAATTCAGGCATTTGGCCCTTGGCTTGGATTTCTTGGCATATTTTGGCCCTTTACAACCCTGTTGTATAGGGCAGGCAATTTATTTCTGTTTAAAGATGAGTTCTGCAAATTCAAAATCAGGAGATACATCCCTCGTGAAATGGTGCAATGGTGCAAAAACTGCTTTCCTTTAAATTCTGCAGTAAATATTACAGCATAAACCCAGCTCAGCCATACAGTCAGTGTTTGGTATGTGACGCAACAGCAGACCTTGTTTTTTCCCCCTCTTCAGTTGACAGGGTACTATGAGGAGAGCAGAGCAGAGCTGTAAGTGAGTGAACCTGAGTGTGCCACAGGAGACAAATGTAGAAAGTGTGAACACTGACAGTGAAGTGAGCTCAGTGCCGGAAAAGCTGCCCTTTCACTGTCAAAATAATGAGATTGAACACTGCAGGTTACCAGGAGGAAAAGGTCAGAGAGATTGATCCCTTTCTCATAGATTGATCCCAGTCTCAGAGGAACCTGCTGAGACATTACAGCCCTGATCACTCACACACTATTGGAGAGTGTATCTACACGACTGCACATGTAGCTGACCATGTGATTGCAAGTGTGTTCAGGTGGACTTATGTAAAGCTTAAACTATGTATATCAATCACAGCCTGCGAAACTATTGAAGCTGAAACAAGTCTGTGAATAACAAATCAAAAACACCTGGGGCTGGAAATTTGATTAAGAAATGTAGTTTCCTGAATTAAAACACGACCATGTTTGCTTTCCCTGAATTTAAAGTGGCCTGAAATTGCCAAATGGAGCAGGACAACCAAACACTCAAAGCAGCAGATTGACACCAGGCTATAAAAGGTGCTTTTGAAGCACAACAACCATGAAGTATAAGAAACTTACAGGCATGCATTCACAGAGACGGAGAAACAAACTGTAAAAGCCCTGCAGAATGGCCTCTCATTTAAAACTGTTTTCTTTCCTGTTGCTGCCATTCATCAATGCATTACACACATCCACAAGTACAAGACTCCCCATGAGATATCATCCATAGAAAACTGTGGAAAAGAGTGAATTATTAAACCTGTTTACAGCCTCAAACTTTTACTCAATTAAAGTGATTTTTCAGCACTCTCTTGTGGGCTACAACTGTTGATTTTTAGTCATTTTGAGTTGTGAAATTCCCTCTCTGTATAACCTTAGAATGTACAGATACACTGCTTTAACATCACTAGCAGGCATATCAGCCCTGTTCACACACACCGGCTGATGGCAAACAATTTGGGCTTGAACTGCCCAGTGGCCAGTGTTTGTCTGTTGTGGTGTATCAGTTTAATGCTGCTAGTACATCTACTGCTGATTTAGAGAAGAGAGAAGAACTGTTTTTTTTTTTTTTTAACATGGGTATCAGCATCAGTCCTGATTTCAACAACGTGTGCATTTCTACTTTTATTGCTTTTAGACTTCTAGAGAGTTTAACTGTGCCGCAGATAAGCTAGACACAACCTACCGTCATGTACTACAAAGTTATGATCTGTTGGACAACCTTATAGTTTGAAAGTATTTTTTCAAGGTGATTTAGTAATGCCTGCTTTTTTATATCTAATTCTTAAAAAAAAAGACTAGGGAAGCACAGAAAATAGCTATAGCACTTTATGTTAGTGTGTCCCAATTATCGTATTTTACAGTTTAAAGGGTTATTAGCTAGTAATTTCTCAAGAATAAGGTGGTAATTACCTACTAATAAGTCGGCATTTTACTAGGTATTAACCCCCTAACCCTAACCTAACCCTGACCCTACTAATTTTGCAATGATTCTCTGGTAATTAGATGGTATTTTACCAAGTAATTTCTTATATATATGATGAAAAGTAGCTTGACAACTACCAGGTAACTTCCTTATTTTGGCCTGCTAAATTTGAGTGAGTTCTTCCTTAATAATGCTTTAAGTAATTTTTAGGGTTAGGGTTAGGGTTAGGGTAAAATGCCCCCTTGTTACCAGAGAATTGCCAGAATATTACAAGGAATTACTTGATAATTAATGCATAACTACTGAGTAAACACTTTCTTGAAATTACCACCTTTCTGAGCTATTACTTCTAAAAATGCCAACTTATCAATGGATAATTACAGCCCTATTCTTAAGAAATTACTAGATAATAACTTATAAAATTACTAGGTAATTAGGACTCATTAAAATTTAGTGTTAACAAAAGCAATTTTATAGTAATCACAAGGGATGCACGATAGTTAATTGTCATATGGGCTGATATAAACATTTCTGTAGATATTTATAACCAGTCAGCTGAACACACTGCCCATGTAATGGAAACCACTAGCACCAATTGGATGGACCCCTGCTTAATTAGGTCAGTCAGTCTAAGTGGGTGAAATTATATTGACCATTATTAATTTATAAATCAATAAAAGGGTAAAACATCAAAGGAATTGAAGATTTTTTATATGAATATGAACAATTATTCTATACAAACAAGCATACATTTTACACCATCCCACACAATTTTCATGCAGGGAGATGGAACTCAATTTTTTTGTCTGCAACCAACAAAGTTACATTTGTAGATTTAGTATTCTTTTTTTTTTTTTTATTTACTTTGGATACAATTGATTAAAGCTAAAACAACTGTGTAAGTAGGGTTTTTTTAAATCACATTTCAAATCAGTATTATATCCAAAAAAAAAGTTCAGCACAAGACTTGAATGTAGGCTGAAAGACAAAAATCATTCATGATTGTTGAAGCCTATAGAAACTAAAAGCATTTATTTAGAAAAAAAAAATCCCATGTTTTCTCATGTTAAAAAGATGGTCTCTGAGTAGCTACAGATGCTTCAGTCTCTATTTCCAACAACTACAGTGGATTTCCTCTCAACCAAACTTGAACAAATAAAAGTCACATTGTGCTACACTTTTTCTCTCACTTCCTAAATAAATCCCAGTCCTCTGCTTTACTTATATGATTAAATACAGCCAAACTGCACAGAGGCAGGAGACAAACTGCAAAAATATACCAGGGAGCTTTAACACCTCCTACCCATGGAGGGAGCCAGAGAGTGCAGAATTTCATAGATCTGAAACCCTGTGGGAGCAAACACACCCACACAACAACATGAATGTGCAGAACAAAAAACAAACACTCACACAGTCAGATCCTGCTAAATACTGCACTCTGAGTAGGCTGCATGTTTAACACCAACGTCTTTAATATAATCTTAGCTCTTCTCCCCTACACTAGTGATGGTGACAAGCACAAATCTCACACACAGACATGCATACCAGAATAATTGAATATGCAGATCAGCAAAGCGTATGAAGACATGTGTATGGAGACCTACTGTGCATAACCTAAACAACCTCACTGTTGTCCTCTCTGTGTCAGCATGAGTCTGTTCCTCCTCCTGCTTTTTCTGCCGGGAACCAGAACACAAGCTGAGAGCAAGAAATGTCAGCTGTCATTAAACGTTGTCACATACCTCACAGTGATATAATAGTTTAGGTGCGCATTACCAGAGGGGGCGATGAAATCCTGCTAAGTTCATGCAACATAAAAAAGAAAACAAAAGGATGACAACTTCAAATTTTCTACAGGGAAATAAAAGTTAATAGTGCATGAGAGTTGCACAACTATCTTCAATATTTATGTTTACACTGTCACACTTATTCTAAAGTTTCAGCCTTAAATGCAGCATTACAGTATACAAAACTTCTTTCTTACTCAAGCACCCTCAAATATTTCAACCAAAGCATTTACATCTTCCTAGGCCAGCCCACAGAATTGGCTGGGCCCCTGACAAACCCAGAGAATGGGCCCTCCTCAGGAGTGATTTACTGATGATATCTATGCATGTGTGTTGGATCAGTAGAACTCATGCTAGCGTCCAAACAATTAACTCATTTCGGAGCTAAAAAGTGCATCAAACTATTATTGGCCTCTGATGTTCCAATGACTTATTCATGCCACTTGTAAACCCCTTTTCATAATTGTTTAAAACTATTTTTACAACAGTTTTTCTAAACTTTTAACCCATTTTGACCTCTTTTAACCAATTCTTGCCTGTTTTAACCTATTTTTGTGTCTTTTAACCCCTTTTCACTACATCAGATACCTACTTCTGCAATTTTTTTGAAGCTTTGAACCTATTTTGCCAGTTTTTGCATACTTTAGCCTCTGTGGCCCATTATTGCTACTTTTTAACTGCTTTTCAACATTTTTTCCACCAATATATGGCACTTTCAACCAAATTTCAACATTCTGTAATTACTTTCCACCACTTTTTCACTATTTGTTAAATTATTTTTTAAAATCGAATTCCACTTAAAAATATTTCAGTTTCTTCTCCTTAATTCTTTGGCATCCTGACGTTTGTGCACATCAGTTTAGCCATAAAGTCTGGCGTTTCCTAATGGATTATATTAGTGGGCCCATCCATATTTGTTAACATTACCAAAAAAAAAGGGCAATTTTGTTTTAAGAAAAGGGGGTTTACATTTTGAAAAAAAAAACTGTATTGTACTACAGCATAAATGAATAGAACAATAATTGTCTTTTTTATTGCTTTGATAAAACTGGTTATTATTTAGGTGAAAAATAATTCATGGTTGGGGCATGCAGATGGCCTAGCTGTCTAAGGCACAACCCATGTACACAGCCCAGGTTCGAATCTGACCTATGGCCCTTTGCCACATGTCTGTCCCTACTCTTGTCCCATTTCCGACTCTATCAACTGTCCTCCTCTGTGAAATAAAGGCACTAAAATGCCCAAAAATAAATCTTCAAAAATAATAATAATAATTCATGGTTATCACAGATTAATTTTTTAATGGACTATGATTTTCTGATCTCCATGGACCCCCATTTGGCTGGGCCCCAGAAAGCTCTTCCCCTTTATCCCCTCTTATGGGCAGCCTTGCATCTTCCCTATTAAAACAGCCTTGTTTTTTTTCAATCCACAAAAAATGCAACCACATCAGCCTTCAAAGTAAAATTAAAGCACCAAATTATGAAGAATACCCATGTAACAATATACTGGCATAAATGATCCCTCATGTTCTGTGTCCCTCAGAGATTAATGAGGTGTACATGATGGAGGAGATCATAATTAATTTGTAACAACTGAAGGTCAGGGGAGCAGAGGGTCAGTGTGAATTATTAAAGACCACGTGGGAAGGGGTACACAGCTGAGCAGGTGTGAACGGGGTGAGTTTGAGGTGACTGGAGGAATACGTCACATGTAGTTCAGTATCAAGACACAATGACACAGCTATTATTATCTAACAAGCATAAGAGCACCTGAACAGTAAAAATACACTGATGCCTGTAAAAATGCACATAAAAAACAGATGTAAGTAAATATCAACAAAAATGCAGCTGTAGAAGTCTAATTTCATGAAGTCAAGTTAGCTATACTCACTGTCTTCCATCCTGTTTCAGAGCAGTAACCTTCACACTAAAATAGCAGCAGTGCAGGTTACTCCATTAAATCCCCATCAGAGCCACTAAAACCATCGTATCCGTTTCTATTGTGCACAGTCAGACTGAACAGAGGTTTAAGACGATAAAATGCACAATGCGAAGCGAGAGCGAGCACATGTCGCAGCACTGTGCCAGGCTGTGCCACGCCACACCACGGCTGTGACAGGTCAGTAAGAGTCAGCAGGTATATAGGTCAATCCCCTCGGACTCCTTCAATGGGGACACGTGGTCAGGCCTGTGGATTAGAGAGGAAATGAAGGATCATCCACCGGCAAGCAGGACTCAGCTATAGTCAGAGGCACAGGTCCCCACCCTGGGACTCTAAAATTAGAATGAAAAATAAAAAATGCACAATGTAAAAATATTTCAGCCTGGCAACTGATATTAACTGCTGTCACCTCGATAAGTAGTGGAAATGTCATTACAGCTCAGTGTGTGATGTTCATCTCAGTTATTGTGATGCTTGGAAAAATGATTCAATTTCAGTTAAGAAAATAAAAGATATACCTTACAATACGGTTTACCCATGTATGATTTATGATTAAGTTGGAAGGATTATGAATTGGTTATATACTAGTACGTTGATTAACACTGTCATCTCAACTAAGTAACTAAGTTTTGCATCCTAGTATGGCCATGAATGCAACAAGCAGAAACCTCTGTGGATGAAAAATAAAGTCAATGCAGCAGTGTAAAAAACTGCAGGTCCAGTGTCCTCAAGTGTCCACTGAGGCTGTCTGCAGAAGCACCACAATCACATTCACACCCTACTGTTTGTTAAAATGCTGGTTTTATATCAGAAATAAACCTTTTTACAGCCCGGTTCAAAAATGGTTTTGGTCGGAATAGTTCACGTCTTTATGGGCACGTACTGTACAAGGATATATTTCTCTTCTTCTCTTCCCAGCGAACACAATGAATTTAATTTATTTTTTTAATATCATATTTTTTTATTTATTTTTATTTCTATTATTTTTTTGTCTTATTTTTTTTATCTAATTAATCAGATTTATTTCATTATACATAGATTTTTTGTGGAATTGTTTGATATGCAAATTTATATAATGTGTAAATACCACACTCTTTAAAAGTGTGAAATATGAAGCAAACTTGATCAAGTTATAGACTGTTAGAAAGAGGAGAATCTAAAGAATCTCACCAAGTCCAGCTCACAGCAACAAAAAGTCCCCTTTAAGTAGCAAAACTAGCAACTTCATTCAGTCCCCAAAACATGCGAACTTGAAAACTCATTGATTAAAAAACATATGTAACATATTTTGTGTGTGGGTGGGTGTGTGCATGTGTGTCTGTGTGTATGCATGTTAAACAATCTACGAGTAAACAGGTGAATAAATCATCAATCAGCTCAACTCCATTAAAAATACAACTGAATCTGTGCTGAGAAAGCCTCAGTCAGAGCATGCAGATGAATCTGAGTGATAAACTATTCAGTTTGAAAGTTATTGACTGAAATTTAAAACGACAGGAATCTCTGAACTCTAAAAGCAGCAACTCAACTAAATATAAGAGTGAGATGACTGGAAATAAGTGTGGGCTGCTCTGCAAGCACATCCTCAGCAGCTTCTAAATGCAGAACTGTGAAGTTTCAGTTAAAGTTACTAAAAAGCAAAATGTGTTTTAAGTCAACAACACTTTGTAACAAATCTCAGTAAACATGCCTGTGCAGAGCATAGATCTACCACTTTTTCCTTTAGAAAGAAATCTATAAACATACTTAACCTCTTACTGAGCAACCTGAATAACAACCAAAAACAGCTGATTTATATTTCATCAGTCACACTAGCAGCTATGTCATCATGTACTTAGGAAAGTATTTCTTTTTAAAGTTTTGAAATGCTTCCTTTCCACTCAGAGTTCTGAGGAGTAGTGGTGAAATCTCCCTCTATGAAATAAGACAACCCTTCATGTTCCTGATATGCCATCAGCAGTCATTATCAGTCAAGAAAGGTCACCTCAGAAAAATAGAATATCATGAAAAGGTCAATTTTTCCTGTTCTTCAAGTTAAAACATACATACATACTCTAGATTTATCAGATACAAGGTAAAATATTTTAAATGTTTTTTTTTGTTTGTTTGTTTGTTTTAATCCTTGTGATTACTTCTGTCAAATGAAAAAAAATCAACAACCCATTAACTCAACATATTACAAAATTGTGGAAAAGTCAAATTTATAGTCAATCAGCTAATTAACTCAAACCACCTGCAAAAGTTAAGTCTTTATTCTCACACTCTGGTTCAGTATACACAACCATAGTCCTAGAGATGATTTGACAGTTGTCTAGAACAGTGGTTCTCAACTGGTGGGCCGGGACCCAAAAGCAGGTCATGAAGCTCTTTCCAGTGGGTCACATATTTGCAAAAAAGTCCAAGTTAACAGTTGATAAACATTAAATTAATACATGAAGCCTAGCAGCCAGCTGATCCTAATTATCACCTTGGGACTCCTACAGCCAATCACAACTCTGTCTCTCAGCACAGCGATGTATTTAAACATGAAATACTGCGGCTGCTGGCAACCTTCTCCACCCCAGCCTCCTCCTTTATAGCATAAAGCTTGCTGCACCATCACATTCAGATTTATGTGATTAATTGCTTTTGAACAAATCTTATTGTATTCAATACAAATTATCATAAATGTATCTATACACATGGGGGTTTCTAGCCGTGTGATCCCTGGAAAGTTAAAGCATTCTGCTTGTCTAACCCAGGGAGCTTCTTTTAAACAGAGCCTTCTCCGCCAAGTAAAATGGTCAAATGTATGACAAGGGTGTGGAAAATCTAGTTTTAGTTGTTCTTGAGATCAAAAGTAAAAATTTCTGTTTTTAACTCACAATTTCTACTCATGTATCTCCTTTTCTTGGAAAAAAAAAAAGCTGTTTCTTTTCAAAGATAAGAGGAAAATCCTCAAGAAATTACTAAATTTCAACCAAACCTCTTTGGAAAATGGACTAAATTGAGATACATGCATGCTTGTCCTTTCGCAATGATTTGGTCTTTAAACATGTTTTATGTTTTTTAATTTGTTCAGCTATGTTTTGTTTCGTTCGGGGGACAAACTCCAACATTTTTCGGGAAATAAATTTGAGTGTTTGGATATTTTCACTCCACAGAAGGTTATTCCTGAAGGGTAGGCTGTTCTCAGAGTATTGTATCAAAGAATATTCATGGAAAGTTGATTGGAAGGGAAAAGGGTGGTAAGAAAAGGTGGACAAGGAACAGGGATGAGTGCAGATGCTTTGCTTTTGCAGCTCATAAAGACCCATCTTGCAGCTATAATTGGCAGCTTGTCTGTCTGTGTCAATTTGCATGCCATTCTGTTGCTCCAACTGTCCCTGGTGCCTCTCAGAAGACTTCTTGGGTGTACTGGTTTGAAACTGGTGCCATAAAAAATCATAAATATGTACAGGTTTTCTAAAAAATCAAACTTGTTGTGCCTTTCACTTCAGTTTCCTTCCTCCCTCATTACATGCCCTGATGCCTTGCACCATCATTTGTCACCTCCCCTGTAAAATACATACACTCACTCCGCTACAATGCCAAAGAGGAGACAGCCTTTGCTCTCTAACACACATGCTTAAAGACGGTCTTCTATTCATTTATTTATTGCTATTAATAGTCCGTTCATTGTCAGCTCAAACTTCTCAGCAGAGCTTCAAATCCTTCTGTCTGATGCTGCTGTTTAACACTTGACCCTTTCCTATTACAAGCTGGCGGCCCTTGTGACAGGGGTTGCCAGGCTGCCAGCCACTGTCAGGAGATACTTGCCACCAGGCCTGAGGGAAACCCCAGTATATGTGTTCATTTTTACACCAAATTTTAGATCATTACAGCTCACACTACAGGCAAGTCCAAAAACATTAGCAAAGTGTTTAAAGATCATTATTTCATTTCCCCATAACAGCAGCACAGTAAACCCCGCCTTCTCTCAGGGGGTTGTGCTGCTGCAGGACAACAGGGTGTCATCTGCCATTAAGTGTGTGTGTATGTGCTGTCCCTCTGAGGTCTTGATAGAACAGGGTCAGGTCATGTTTTCTGCTCTTTATTTACTTCTTCTGTCACAATCTGTTTGTTTCAACAGTGGAAAACAGGTGTCCCCTTTTGTCCCTCACATGAACTGATCACCTTGCGGAGTCTGTCCTGTCTCATCAGGAGTCTATCAATACATGAGCACACTGTGAGACCAGCCAACACACTATAGTTATGTCACAGGATGCTTTGGTGTGTTGTTTCTAGCTCCAAATCCAGCAATCTTCTTTTTATAGTTAGTCTGAAACTGGCATAGATGAGTGATTGAAGTCCCTAATGCAACATAAGATGACCTTGAAACACAGCACTACAACTGAGAGCTGAGAAAAAAAATCAGCAACCTTCGTGGCTATTCAAAAGAAACTAAAAAAATCTCGTAGTACACGTGGAATAAAATGAACATTTCAATGTCCTTGTAAACCTTTCTTTGAAAGCCTTTTCAAACATTACAATAGGGAGTGCTCTTATAAAACCTTTATCTCAAAGTTTTCATCTGAGAAAACTTAAATGGCACAGCAAAATATAGTTATCTTAATCTTTAAAAAAAATTACAACAACCACACTGCCATTACACCCAAGGTTAAGCTGTCAGAATTAAGGGTGCACAATGTTGAATTTTTGACATTTGCCAATATTTAAATATTTATTTTAGCCGATACTGATATATGATATATGAATGTAGTTCAGATTTTAATCCCAAGAACACATAAAACTTTAAGGATAAAGAAAGAAACTAACTCCAGTCTTTAGATCATACTTTAAAGTTTAAGGATTGATGATAAAACTACAGCTGATGTAGCAAATGTATCTGTTACAAATATTGTTAAAAATGTCATACCTGCTGATATGGATAGATGACTTATTATATTGTTCATCTCTGGTCAGAATGTTTGAAACTGTGATAACTCAAACACTGTTTAAGATGCTTCAACTACCACTACTCAGAGAGGGCTTTGGCAGCAGACCGTACACTCGCCAGCCACTCTCACAGACCGTTTGTCTGAGACTCTGTATATCTCAGAGAGGAAGCGGCATGATTTGCTGGTACAGTGTATTTCCAGTTTTAGATTTTTTTTTTTGAATACAACTTTATTCATACTCACAAAGTCTGGCTGTCACATTTGAAATAAGACACATTTTAGAAGCAGTTACACAAATGGTGGCTTGATTAAGCTTTGTTAGCTTGAGCTAAAGCTAACAGCTAGGCTAGCTACATAATTAACTTTACTGCATAAGCCAATGTAGCAAGGTTAGCTTAAGCAACGTGAGCTTTAGCAAAATATTTAGAAAATGTAGCTAAAACTCATGTTGCACACTAAGCAAATTACACCTACGTAGCCTACACAGCTGCTTTGTGAGCTTAGCTGGTTAGCTATGTTAGCAATGTAGATCCATTAGCTAAGTAGTAACTACGTAGCTTATGCAGCTAATGGAGCTACGTGAGCCATGCTAGCTTTTGTAAACATTCTCAGAGTATTGTATCAGCTAAAGCTAACATAGTCATGCATATGACAACCTACATAGGTTACGTTGCTGCTTTGTGAGCTTAGCTTTAGCTCCTTTCTGCTATGTAGGTACATTACCTACCTTGCTTAGGCACTTAATGGGGCTACGTGAGCAATGTTAGAATGTTTTCATGGAGGACAAGCTTTTCCTGTAAGAAGACTGTTAACTCAGCTTTATTTAATGTTTTGTAATCAGTTTTTTAGTTTAGGTTTAAACTTTTGACTTTCGGTGTTCTAATCCTTATCTTAACCCTTGAAGGAAGCCTTAATCTGAATTTATTTTCAAAGTTTTATCGTGTGTTTCTGTTCTGAGATATATATTGCATCTCAAATGACATTCTGTGAGAGTGGCCGTCAGAAATGAACAGGCTGCAGCCAGACTCTCATGGATTATTTCAGCAATCAGCAGTAATGATAAGTATCATATAGGTATCGTCCTGTGGATAGGTCTGATAGGAGAGGAATGAGTCTATCCAAAATTTAGACCAAATTTCAAAAAGTCAAACATGATATTTACAAATACTGGGTGCCTGGGACTTCCATTTTTGATCATGATACTGTAAGAGGAATTGATATTGCTATATATTTTCTAGAATCAAAGTTTTATTAATCAATCAATCAAACAAACAATCAGTATTTGTATAGTTCCAATTCATAACATGCTGTCTCATAACACTTTACAAAGAGGGCAGGTCTAGACTGTAGTATTTAAAAAGGCCCAACATTAATCCACCCTGAGCACAGAGAGAGATAGGCAGAGACAACTGAGCAGGGCAAAAACAATGAAAAAGATAATTTCATGACTGTCCAGGCCAAAAATGTATCTTAAGACTCTACAGTCTTTCTTCAATAAGATTACAATGTTAGATATAAAGGTAACATTCTGTGTAGAATTTGCAATAATAGCATGTTTGACAACAGATTAGGCCGCCTAATATTAGCACTAGCAGCTAAGATGATAAAGAGATGAAGAGGACTGATATTGGTAATTATAGCTGTTGAAGCTGAGCAGCTCTTAGATTCACTCTAACACTTACAGTAATGATAATAGATATGAGGCTGATAATGATGGTTGAAGTAGTTATAGTCAGACTGATCCACAGCAGCAGGCTGTCCAGCAATTAAAGATTCTGGTATCATGGCAACCCTGATTTAAGGTTCTTAACTATGAAACAAGACATTTAATTAATGCGCTTAATCCATTGCCCCCACAATATCTAATAATAACTCAATCTTCATGGACATTTAGAGGATCTACCTCCTCCATCCTTCAAAAAAGTGAAGTTTTTTCTAGAGGAAGAGAGCAATCCAGTACCTCTCTCCAAACACTTCAGGACTCGTGTGGTAGCATTCAAAGGATGGCGGTAGCCGCCCTGGCAGCTGTTCTGCTTTTTTACTGTTTTCAGATTTTTTTTAAGCCTTTTAGCGCAGTTCTGCTAATTTGCCCTGAGAATATTCAGATGAATTGCAGTGTTTTTATCCCTCTGCAATTCTGCTGAAAAATTCCCCCAGAGCAATACATACATCTCAGCCTAGTTTAGTAAAGGCACCTCTATGTGTGGTCAAACCACCTCATTCAGGCAGTCTAAAAAGGAGACTTTGATGTGACTTATTCCCACCTTCATACTCTATCTACCTCTTTGACTGTGCAGAGAAATTCCCTGATATTTTTCACTCTTGTTTGGAGGTTTAATCAGCAGACAGACTTAATGTCAGACAGATAATAAGATTCAGTATTCCAGTGTGGCTGAGTAAGATTATGTCAGTCATGTATGCTCTCATCGATAACAGTATAGGTTATCAGCATGCATCATACAGACGATAGCCAATTTACTCCAGAGGACACACAGGAAGATTAAACAGTCAGTTGTGCTTTTAGAGAAATTCCTCCAAGGAAAAAAGGAAGTAAAAAAGTCAAACCTCTAAACAAACATCTGCTTTCTATAAATGTTAATCAAGCTGCAGCCTGACAAACGTATTTTACACTGCATTTGGCAGCAGAGCTGAAACAAGTCATGTGTCTTGTCGCATATGTATGTCCTCAGGACAAGTTAATCAGGCTGTCTCTGCCACCCTCTTTATATTAGATGAGTTTCTCATTCTCTTGTCAGGCAAATCTAAAGCTTTCAGCTGAGCAAATACACTTTATGTTTCCAACATTTATCTTTTAGACAAGTTATTCAAGCTGTAACCGACTGACAGCAGCTGGTTTTATGACTTCATCACTGGAACGGAGAGTTTGGTATGGTTTTCAGGATACTAAATGTAATTTTAAAACCACAGCAGTTAAAGGGGACATATTTTACCCTTTTAAGACAAGTTTATATCGGTCTCAGAGGTCCCAATAAACATGCCTGTGAAGTTTGTTGCTGAAAAAACACTGTAGTATTGGATTTTTGCATGTCTTATAACCCTCTGTTTTGGCCCTTCTCAGAACAAGCTGTTTCTGTGTCTGTGGCTTTAAATCCTAATGAGCTGTCCGACTCCACCCCTGACCACACCCCTCTCAGGAGGGGGATGTGGCTCTCCTGCTGTTACAATATCACAGACACTATTATTCAGTTAAGGACCTGACTGGGATTTGAACCATCAATCTCCCAGAACAAAGTCAGCAAGGTAACCCACTGAGCTATCCAGCATCCCAGCTGGTAGCTGAGAGGAGAATCAGGTGAGGGGGGGGGACTTTCTTTCAAGCAGGGAGGGTCAACCAAACCTGGGGGCGGTACATTTTATGAAAGGTGGAGAAAGAGAGGGTGGAAGGGAATGGATTTTTCTGGTATTTGAGGGGATTGTGGACAGGCCAGGGGCACATATTTTTGTTAGAAAAGCATGAAAAAGTGCATAATATGTCCCCTTTAAAGGACCCATAAAACCCAAACAATAACAAAGAAATTAACATATAGACAAGCAAGTTTTCATCACACTTTAACCAAAGTGATTTAACTTGTTTTGTTGTAGAAAATTATATCCCTCTTAAGCTCTAAAGGTAAGCTCTATTGGCAACCACTTTGGTCAATGCACAACATTGTGTGCCCCTTTTGTTAAATCATGAACTAAATGGGATTGAACACATTTTGTGGAAAGCTGAGCTCAGTTCCACAAGCCTCATCCAGGCCTGATTACTGCCAGACCAGTTGAGTTAAGAAATCTTTTAAATAGAACCTGTCTAACAAAGTGCAATTGACAAAAAGATTAAAAAAATAAATAAATAACACGTCGCAATCTAAAGAAATTCCAAAACAGATAAGAAATTAAGTCATTGACATCTATGTTTGTGAAAAGGGTTACAAAATTATTTTGAAGGCTTTGGGACTCCAACGAACCATGCTGAGAGCCATTATCCACAAATAGAGAAAACTTGGAACAGTGGTGAACCTTCCCAGGAGGGGCCGACCAACCAAATTTACTCCAGTAGTTCATCAATGACACATCCAGGAGGTCACAAAAGAACCCAGAGCGACATCTAGAGACCTGCAGGCCTCACTTGACTCAGTTAAGGTCAGTGTTCATGACTCACCAGCAAGTGGGGAAAAAATGGTATCCATGGGACAGACCCAGGGCCAAAATCACTGCTGCCAAAAAGAGTAAAAAGCCCCGTCCCCCAAAGAGGAAAACATGGTGGGGGTAGTGTGACGGTTTAGGACCTGGGCGACTTGCCCTTATAGATTGAACTATGAATTCTGCTTTTTACTGAAAAAAAACTGAAGGAAAAGGTCTGTTCACCAGTTCATCACCTCAAGTTCAGGTGCACTTGGTTTATGTAGCAGAACAATGGGCCTAAACAAACAAGCAAGTCTACATCTAGAGTAAATAAGAGTACAATTTGGTTTGTGAAGCGATACTTTAGTCAGATTTCAGGTCATCGATGTTGACCAAGTGAACCCATTTAGACTCTTGCTGCTCATTGTTTGACTGTGTCCCGCCCTCAGCAGTAAACTACTCGGCTGTGGAGCTCTGATGTCTTAACTAATGGAGGCAGTGGAAGGAACTTCTTACTGGTTAAGTGTATTGCTTCTCATGCAGTTCCTACTGTCATTGCTCACGCAGCTCAGGGCAGCAGCCCACGGCCTAACCAACAGATCTGGTCATCTCTGCGGCTGCCCGACAGCTGCACCACTGAGAAGATTAGCAAGGGGTTAAATGTAATATCTGAGCGATCAGTGAGCTTTATCTCTTTCATTTTGTCTCTCAATCTCTTGCTCCCTTTTATTATAGCTCCCTCTGTCTGCCTGTGTTATTTTTTTTTGTTCTCCTGACATACAACTGCACGTCTCTCTTCTATAATCTCACATTTGTGTCGCCAGCCTTTTAGTATTTGCAGCCTCTGAGCACAGCACACACTCAGCTAACCCCTCCTCTTTCTCTCCTAATGCCAGCATTAGGGAGTAGTCGCATGCCTGAGGTGCTGCAAGGAGGAGAGAGCGGGAGCAGCGATGAGGCTGGTGAAGTAATGTGTTGAGACAGGAGGGCCCAGTAGCAGGGGTGGGAGGACTGCTCCACCCCACCTCTGTGCCTCTGACAGCGCGGATAGACACAGCACCGCCAGCCGCCCCCGGAGCATTGCTAAAGCTCGTTAGCATAGCCACCAGGCCTTGAAGATGATGAGTTCTGAAGAGGTGATTAAGCCAATGCAGAGCAAATTCGCTCACAAGGTACAAGAGGAGGGGCATCTGAAGAGAGAAGCAGAGAAAAAGACTGGAGGGGTAATTCAAGTTCAATATGGTCACTGTGCTCCTAGATAGTCATTCATCAAAAGAGCTGATAGCGTTGCTGGTGCAGGCCGGGCTGAGAGCAGGTCGAGGTTGACCTCAAAGACATCACTTGAAAAATGAACACTTGTGGTACAATGACGCTAAGCAGAGGAATGCAGACAATGTCATTTCTGTGTCAAAGGTGCAAAATTGTAGCTTTTTTCACCACCCTTTTCTATTTCCTGTCAATTGGAAGAATTAGAACAAGCAAGGGTTGTCATGCAACCAGAATTATAATATTTGATACATTTCAAGTACATATTCAACCATAATAAATAATAAATGCAATAGCATCAGAAGAGTAAGTCATATGCACACGATTTTGGGTAATTTCTTGATGATCATTACCAAAAATAGTGAGCAAACTCCTGCATACTGTCTTATTTGCACAAATAAAAAGAAATGTTGCCTCCTCTGCTCTCTGTTAACATCACATTTGTGTCTTTAAAAGGCCGCAAAGGACTTGAGACACTCCACGTAATTTGGTAAATTGGGCAAAAGACACAATATCTGTTACTTTTGTCTCTGTTGAAGCCTGCAGACCCAAACAGCTGAGATGACAATACACTGAGGCGGAAGAATACGTAGCCAAAAGCTGCATCACAAAATAGTGCCAAACACAAAAGTTTTCTGGCGGGAAAATAAAATACTTAAAAATGTTTGAATAGCCACAGTGTTTTTTCTGCATTTTTACCTAAAACTGGCAAAACTACGCAGAGCAACTGTACCAATCTGTAGCCCTGTAGAGCTTTGCTTCCTTGCCTAATGCCCTCTCCTTAAAGGGACAATGCACAGTGAAACTTATTGAAGCAAATGCAGTTACTGCTGCCCAGCACCTTAAACAACCCCAATTCCAAAAAAGTTGGGGCACTGTGTAAAAAATGTAATAAAGACAGACTCCAATGATTTGCTAATCTCATAAAGTCTTATTTATTCATAATAAGAATTTTAAAAAAATATCAGATTTTGAAACTGAGACATTTTATCATTTCATGGAAAATATTGGCTCATTTTGAATTTGATGGCAGGAACACATCTTTGGGAAAAAGGAGGGGCTGGGGAACAAAAGGCTTGAAAAGTGACACCAATGAAAAACAGCTGGAGGGGCATTTAAAACAATTGTGTTAATTGGCAATGGGCCAGTAACACGACTGGGCATACAAGAAAAAAGTAAAGATGGGCAAAGGTTCCTTAATCTGCGAAAAATTGTCTTTAAAAAAAAAAAAAAAAAAAAGACTTTGAATATCCCACTATCTACAGTAAGATATATCCTCAAAAGATTCTGAGAAGCTGGAGAAATCTCTAAGCACAAGAGAGAAGACCAAAGGTCAAAATTGGATACTTGTGATCTTCAGACCCTCGGGCGGCTGGACATGAAGAGGAGGCATGATTCTGTACTGGACATCACTGCATGGGCTCAGGAACACTTCCAGAAACCATTGTCCATCAACACAGTTCACCGTGCCATCCACAAATTCAAGTTAAATTCAAATAAGTCATATGTGAATGTGATCCATCTTCTCTGGGCCAAAGCTAATTTAAAACAGACTGAGGCAAAATGGAAAACTGTTCTGTGGTCAGATTAATCCAAATTTGAAATTCTTTTTGGAAACCACTGATGCTGTGTCCTGTGGACAAAGAGGAGAGGGACCATCCAGATTGTTATCAGAGCTCAGTTCAAGTCTACATCTCTGATTGTGTAGGGTTGCATTAGTGCCTACAGCATGGGTAACTTACACATCTGGAAAGGTACTATCAATGCTGAAATGTGTATAGAGGTTTCAGCGCAACATTTTCTCCCATTCAGCCCTGTCCCTACTTTTTTGAGATGTGTTGCTACAATCAAATTCAAAATGAGCTAATATTATTTATGTAATGGTAAATGTCTCGGTTTCAACATCAGATATGTTGTTTATGCTCTATTGTGAATAAAAATGGGTTTATTAAATTTACAAATCACTGCATTCTGTTTTTAACATTTTACACAGGAACTTTTTTGGAATTGGGGTTGTGCAACCCCACCTCAAAAATACTGAAATATCTTTTTAAAGTAAACGGAAATAGTACAATTTGATAATATCTGGTGTTAAAAAAATTATTGTTGCATCAAACACTTCGACAACTTAAGTATGGGCAGCTACATTTCCAAGGTCTTTAAATTCCCATACATCAAAATAGTAGTGACTTTATGAACAGTTGTGAGAGCTTATAGCCCGAGTTCCCTCAGCAGGTCTGAGATATACACAGGAGTTTAGTTAAACTGTGTGTAACTGTCTGAGCTCAGAGTCTGCTGCCAAACACAAAAGGCCCAGAGATGAGAGTGAGTGGCATTTAAGCCTCCAAACCAGCGAGCCATCTGTGCTGGGCGCCACATAATCTCAACAGGAAGCAGTCATTTCTGTACATCACATCATCTTCCTGTCTCTTCCTGTATCCACCACACGCTGACTTTTTATCAGTGAGTGTGCTGCAAGAATAAAAGGATTTGGGGCAAACATGCCTCATGTTATTTAGACTGAACAAGCTCAGTCTGAGTCTGGATTTAGTTGGAGAACCTTTGTTTTACCACTTCTATCTGTCCGCTGCTAACACTTTTATCAGGCTAACCCTAAATGGCATTGTCTCACTTTAATCAGCCAACAAAGCTTAGTATTCTCCCATGGCTTTTGTTTGTGTGGGTGGATCTTTACAGTGGTGTGCTGGGGTTAAGCAGGGTACTCAAGGGAATCTCTACACACCCTCAACACAGATTAGAAACACTCCTAACTATTAGCTCCCTCTAGAACACACACACATAGAGAAATCCCCCTCTCCCTGTCTCCTTTTGTTTGCTTTGAATCACCTCTTAAAAACACTCTGACTTTTTACGGCAGGGGTTTTTTAAGATTCTCGCCCTGCTGTTGCTGCTAAATCAACAGAGCGTAGACTGAAACAAGAGGGGCTGAGTATCCGTGTTGCAATGTCAACTGTGAGCGTCTCAACCTGAAGTAATTGCCAATTCAATCAATGTGTCAACAGCAAAGCTGACTTCAACTAAAGCATGCAGACAGGAGGAAGAGGAGGAATGCAAACAGAGGGAGAGAAGTGACTAAAACGTGCAGAGAGGAGGAGGGCACATGAGTCCATCCACCCTGATGATGAGTGAAATAAAAGAGACGAACGGACAAACATCAGCAGCATCATGTTAAAGAAAGTCACTGTTAGTATCTGCCTCATCAGCTATGTGTGTGTTATGTCAGAGGGAGAAAACTTATTTGATAAAGAGCCGAGACAGAATGTGCTGGCAGCCGATGATTAAATATTTCATTTGATTCTATTCTGCTTTTTGAATCCTGTCAGTTTTACAGAGTTGAGTCGGGATCACACAGATCAGCTATCTAATACATCTGAACCAGAGAACAGGAGGGTCCAGTGTATGTTATCTGTGGGCGTCCAAACTGTATGTAAGTGAGTGTGTGGGTGTTTGCAGAGCTGCAAAATATCTTTCTTTACACAGTGCCAGATGCTACCATTAGCATTTTAAAATGGTTGTTGGTAGCAAGGTTCAATTACTCAACCATATAAAAAATGTGATTATAGTTGCAAGATGAAGCAGCAAACTGACAAATGTGGATTTTTTTTAAAACACTACTCTTCCTTTGTGGTTTGTAGGATCCCAGAATGTGTGACAACATGCATCCTAAGAGAAGCTCATGTGTGAGAGCATGTAAATTCTTGATATGCTGAAATAAGTGATAAATTCTTAAATTAGCTCCAAATAAGGATGTAATGAAATCTCTTACTCTTAATAAAAATCAATAACATGTCTAATTTCAATCAATACAACAAAAGCATTTATATTGCCATATTTTATTGACCAGCAGAGTGTGCTATTTGCATTTAGCCTCTTGTTCGATATCAGTAACCCAGGGGTGCCCAAATGTCCCGGGGGCCAAATTCGTCCCACAGTACGTTTTTGATTGGCCCACAGCAAATTTTAAAAGTAAAGTGAAATAAAGCCTGCATTAGAATATATAGGCTGTGGTTGAATATATTTTACTTATTATTGTTAGCGTAAGGAATCACTACAATGCTAACTCTGTAAACCAGTGGTTCCCAAAAAGGGCCATGGGCCCCCCCAGGGGGGCGCGGGGTCATGACAGGGGGGCAAGTCAAGGCAAGGCTAAGCAACACCAGCTGATGACTTCAGCACTGCAGAAGAAGAGCAGTTCATTAATGTTACCTCAGAGTCAACAACGTTATTGCAGTTCAAGTCTGAGATATTTTATGCATTTTGGATTGGAGTGGAAAAGTAGTACAGTATCCACTGCTAGGCTCGAAAGCCTTGACCACACTCTTTCCTTTTGCAACATCCTTCCAGTGTGAGATCTGTTTCTGGACCGTTACCCCAATTAAGACCAAAAAAAAAAAAAAGCTTGATATTGAAAATGAACTGACATTGGCAGTCTCAGAGCTGCACCCAGGTCTCAAGAAGATCTGTAACATCAAATAAGCCCACAGTCATCACTGAAATTATTGCGGTTTTTATTTTAAGGGGACTTGTTCACCTTCAGATAGTAAGATTTTTAAAATTCTTTTTTTTATGCTAAAATTCTAGACAAAAAGGAATTTTTTTGCAAAAATTGCTAATAACAAGTGTGTTTGTTGTACATTAGCATGTTTTTACATGCCAGGGTCAACTCCAATTGGTACAAATAAAACCCCTAAAGTGACAGGCTGTTTGCCTTTTTCAGCCATCAACTAGCCATTTAATAAAGCCCAGTAACTGAGCTCATCTTAATCTACATCAGATTAGTTTTATTAGCTTTAATATCATCAGGTTGGGATAATCTTATCTGGCAAATCATCTATGCAAGTGGTTCCTTCATCCTTATATTTTCCTGTATGTGGCCCTCGGTAAAAAAAAGTTTGGACACCACTGCAGTAACCAAAGAAGGGAGATGTGTAGATATGAAGGAAGCAAATGAAGATTTAAGGTTTAAAACAAGTCTTGTTTCAAAGCAGAGAACAGTAAAGTGAAGAACAGTGTACAAATACTGCAAGAGACTAAAAAATTATTTTTATCTTTAAAACAAGTTTCAAAAAAGTGTTTTGTAAGATATTACCTAGAGGCTGACCGATTATCGGCCGGATGGGTCATCAGCAGTAGCCATTTGGCATCACTTCCTGTTTTCTTGCCATTACTACACTTGAAACCAGAAGTTTACACACACTTTATAAAAAATTAAAAAAAAACAACAACAACAACTTTTTTTTCTCACTGCCTGACAGTAATTTAGACTAAACTTTTCCTGTTTTAGGTCAGTGAGAATTACCAAAATTATTTATATTTGCTAAATACCGGAGTAGTGAGAGAGAGAATTTTCAGAGAAGTTTACATTTCCTCAGTATTTGGTAGCATTTCTACTGGATGACATGGGTCGAATGTTTTGGGAATCCTTCCACAAGCTTCTCACAAGAGCTTGCTGGAATTTCGTCCCATTCCTCCTGACAGAACTGATGCAACTGTCAGGTTTGTGGACCATCTTGCCTGCACACGCCTCTTAAGCTCTGCCCACAAATTTTGTATAGGACTGACATCAGGGCTTTGTGAAGGCCACTCCAAAACATTGACTTTTTTTGTCCCTAAGCGTTGAAACTAATTTAGTGTATGCTTAGGGTAATGGTCCATTTGGGTGACCTATTTGTGCCCAAGCTTTGTCTTCCTGGCTGATGTCTTGAGATGTTGCTTCAATATTTCTACATAGTGTTCTTTCCTCATGATGCCATCTATTTTTTGAAGTGTACCAGTCTCCCCTCCATCAAAACACCCCCACGACATGATGCTGCCACCCCCTTATGTCACAGTTGGGATGGTGTTCTCAGGCTTGCATGCTTCCTCCTTTGACTTCCTAATATAACAATGGTCATTATGGCCAAACAGTTCGATTTTAGTTTCATCAGACCATAGGACATATCTTCAAAAATTAAGCTCTTTGTGCAATTGCAAACTGTAATCTGGCTTTTTATGTTGCTTTTGGAGTAATGGCTTCTTCCTTGCTAAGTGGCCTTTCAGCCCATGTCGGTACAGGCCTTGTTCCACCATGGATAGTGACACTCTCTTATTCAGCCAGCATCTTCCCAAAGTCTTTAGCTTTTGTTCTAGGGTTGATATACACACATTTAGCACCAAAGCATGTTCATCTCTGGGACACAGAATCCATCTCCTTCTCTTCTACCCTCTTCCTGAGTGGTATGATGGCTGGACATTCCCATGGTGCTTATCCATGCAGTTCAAAACATACTCCATTCTAAAATCACATATCATTAAAAATATTTAATCCCTGATGGTATATGAGGTGGTATAAAAATGAATATGAAATTGGCTTGATTTTCTATCTGATATAAACAATTAGAGGAAGGTTTCAGTGCTTTGGCTGATCTCAGCAGTAAGTGATATCTAAAGATTTAACAATATCTTTAATGGTCATTCGCTCTAAATGTACATGACCTCTCCTTCCTCACCTCTCATGATCAGCACAGAGACTTCTGTATCAAGATATCTGATTGGTCAGTGGGCAGACTTTCACACCCTTACCCTGAACATAAACTGCTTCAGAGCAGTTTATGTTCAGTTTTTTGTGAGAAGTGAACCACCTTCACAGTAATGAATGCCCAGAGTTAACCCTTAAGTTACCTAAGTAATCAGGATTCCTCCTCCATACAGCCCCCCAGGGCTCACCTATTAGATTGAATGTTTGTGGACATTAGCTGAAGATTATGAATATAAAACAGTGTTTCTTATTCATTGTGATTAAGACAGTCTAATGTGGTGTGTTTATTGCATCTCAATAAAAACATCATGTTGCGATGACAACAGATTATCATTTTATCTTGCTGTCCTTTTTCTTGTACCAAAAAATTATAAAATAGAGCATACAGTACAAAAGAAAATAGAAGTATTAAAAGGCATGGAGCAGCTGATTGAGGCTGGGTGGGTGTTTGAAGCTGAGATGGTGTACCATCATCACTTTAGGAGCAGCCAGGCTGAGCGCGGCAGGCTTGGATGCATGATGCCAGCAGCCATCTGGCTTTGGATAGGACTCCTGAGGGAAAAATCGCCTGGTGCCAACCTTCAGAAAACGCTTCCAGTGTGTTTGAGAATGAGGGTGACATGTTCATCTATATTGTGTCTCTGTGTGAGAGCGGCGAGTGCAGAGCGGCAACACATCAACAAATACTACATGTTCTACATATGTTTACTGTATACCTGCTGCGTCTTCAAGGACACTGCAGTCACAGGAGATGTGGCCTGAATATAAAAATATCAATCAAAAGGATTTTCATCAAGAATCACTGAAAATAAAGATATGGTATGAATCAGTGCATTGCTCTAAGAAGCTGTAGTATATATGCAGGAGTTTAGCTGTGTGCTTGTATGTTTCAAATCAGAGGCAGCTTTTAAAGGGCAAGTTTTGCTCTACACAAAGTCTTATCTGGGATTTCTCATTATCAACAGTTCATCAGTTTGCTGCACCCTGTGTTCAAGGCACTAAAAAGTGAGTCAAGGTAGTGCAGACAGTGTTTCAGACTGTTTAAAGGTCTCTCTTTGCACAGTCTCTGCCTATAATTGCTTTGTCACAGCTGAGCATATTACAGAATGAGACTGTGTGCCGATGTGTGTCTCCCATAGTAATCCATGTTTTTTTTGTATACCGTGTCTATCCATCCATTATCTATTCCTCTTATTCTGTTCAGGGTTGCAGAGGGCTGGAGCCTATCCCAGTCTCTAGGTGAGAGGCAGGGTACACACTGGGCTGGCCGACAGACAATCACATGGGTTAACACGGAGAGAAACAACCAGCCATGTGAACACCTTGTAGAGCTGCTCTGTTACGGCAAAAGTCATGATCAAGACTATTTTGATAAGTATTGAGATCACGATCATGAAACTCAACAACATCAGTATCACATGCAATCATCAAACCTAAACACTCTTAACTAGGGCTGGGCAATTAATCGAAAATTAGATGAAATCGCAATATGGCCTGCCGCAATTTTACAATCACAGGGTGCAATATTTCTTTGATCTGAAATTTTTGTCAAAATAGCAGTTTTAAACTTTTCTTTTGCAGCAGAGATGCTATGCATGACATATAATGCAATCATTTAAGTACAATTTTTTCTTAGAATAGTCTATAAAAAATCCTACCTTCATTTTTGTACTTTTTTCTTATTAAATATGCAAATGATAAAACCCCTTCAATGCAACAATCCATATTCAATTTTCAATACAAGTCAAAATCTTCAGAATTAGATATTTTTAAAGAATAGTTCAGCCCTTTTAAAGAAATATAAGAGAGTTAAGGAATAATGGCATATCAAATCGCAATATTGGAGAAAAAAAAATTGCAATTAGATTATTTTCCAAAATTATTCAGCCCTACTCTTAACACATTTAAAAAGAAGCAATAAAGGGGAAAAAAGTAGAAAAACATAAATATATAAAAATAAAGCTACATCCAGTGCCTATAAAAAGTATGCACTGACTTGGATGTTTTATCCTTTTATTGATTTTATAAATCAGTCATAGTCAACATAATTTGGCTTTTTCAACCCAAAAATGACAACAAAAATTTTTTTAGTCTCAAAGTGAAAACATATATCTACAAAGTAATGTTAATTAAAGCAAAAAAACAAAAAAAAAAACGTGAAATAAGTGACTGTATAAAAATTCATCCCCTTTAAAATGATGGGTCTAATTCAACAGAGGACCTAACTGGTGCTTGTAGTCTCACAATTAGTGAAATTGGGATTACCTGAGTGCAGTGAATGCGTCTCAAGTGATTGTAGTCACTAGTCAGACTAATGAGCATGTCTTTGGTCTGTGAGTGGAAGCTGAATGACCTGGAGGGAATCCACATACAGGGAAAACATGAACACCCTGTCCAACTGGGACTACACCCAGGAACCTTCCCGTTGTAAGGCAAGAGTGCAACCCATTATATACTCTCTATATAACACATAATTACTTTCATAATACAAAAATAAGAAGGAGAAAACAGACATAATGTGAAATAATGAGTCATTTGTAGGTAAATATGAGGAGATAAAGAGGTTGTTCAAAGCCTGGCCTTATTTCAGCTCTCTATTGTTTCTGGCAGACTAAATCTTTGTGACCAAGGACCTGAGCCAGCACAGACCACAGCTGCTGACACTAGCAGCATATGCTAATCCTAAACTAGGTTTGTCTGATCCACCTAATGTCTCATTTTGAGGTTAAAACTCATACCTGAGCTGAAAAGGCAATGTAAAGTACAATTACAACTTTTTTGGTTCCAGTAGATTCAAAGAATGTTTGATGACGGAACAAATATATGCTCTGAGAGAACAAGCAGACTTCCAGTGTTTGATTTAAATCTTTAGATACAGCTGCAGTGTATCTAACATGCAGCATGTGTTTCTCATTCACATGCATGCACAGAAATACACACCGACATGGACACACACCGACCTTATGTGACATGAGGAATCAAACACAGCTCTCTCACTGCTGCACACTGCATGAACTATTTATAATGTTCTCCCTCATTGAATTATTGATGAGCTATGTTTTCTTTTTCTCTACATTTTTTCTACACTTCTGTGAGAAATTCAGTCGTTTCACTAATGATCCACTCGGGGCCTTGCCTCGTTACAAACAGGCCACACTTCAGTATCAAAATAATAGACACACAAACAGTAACACTGGGTGCACCGGCACAACGGTGAGAATGATCTACGAGGCATGTGGGGGAAACGGGTAATGGAACCATAATGTTATACTGAGACTGCAGGAAGTGAAATGTATTGCACTGTGTCAGACACACCTCCACCTGTATTTACAGAGACAAATCTAAAACGTGGCTACTTCACTTGATGGAAAGACAGAGCCATTCAGGAACGAAGGCTGACAGTAGTATACTGTAAATCAAACTGAGCAGCACAGACATCTAAAGTTTTATTTACAACAGGACTGCAGGGAGTCAACAATGACACAAGGTTGCTTTTTAATCTCCTTGAAAAATGTAATGGGGGAGAAAACCACCCGAAAAACAAGGACAGCTTATTTACTCAGAGCCACACGACTTTCAGCAATAATTGACGGGAAATATTGTGCGACATCACAAACAGTTGGCGTCCTCTCACTCATTATCTCGGATTCTCACTCCCTCTCTCCTCTACCGATCTATCACCTCTTTTCTTCCCTTCTTCTCCTCTGATATGGCGCTCGTGGTCTCATCACAGATTTAAGAGGGGCTGACTGATTTTTCTTCCTACGATACAGCACAGCTTAATTTGTTCTAAATGAATTATGCATTGTGTCAGTCATGAAGGCTGCGAAATATGTTTTCACAAACATTTTCTGCATGTTTCTGATTTCTTCAAGACAAATCATTTTTAGCAAAAGCACTGCTGCAGGGAGTAAAGACAGTAAACACTTGTTATATTTAATAATTAAATATCTGAGATCAATGTTAATTACGCTGCAAAGAGTCTTCCTTCACTTCTTCCTTTACCTTAGTAATCTATTTGTTTTCTTTTCTGGTTCATGGTGCATTTCCTACTGCTGTCAGAGAAAGAAAAATACTTAGTGAGATTCAAACAAAGTTGGAAAAACTTTTTCTCCTTTTTTAATCTGTTTAATGCCAAAATCAAGCCATAATGACATCACACATTAACGGTCTGCTGGAGGGGGCATCTGAGATCTGTGGTCTGCAGCCAGACTGTCTTGAATGCAGTCTCAAGGAAACTTTTGGTCAGCCTAATAACAGGTAATAAGCTGGAGCTTGGCAAGGTCTTAATGCTTCAGACAGTCAGACACCCCTAATTATGCATAACTCTTATCTTTCTTGGGTAAAAACAGATCATTCTTAGGGGATATTCACCCCCACGACAGTGTTAGTTTTGGCAGCTATTTTAAATTAAGGCTGGCCACACATATGACGATTTTCAAATCTTATACGATTTCAAAAACATGGAAGACAACAGGCATAAGGTCAGCCCTACACATGGGTCTGTATGTCACTGAGTGACTGCCTGACTGGGTAACTGAGTGAGTGACTACACTTTCAGAGTTGCGTCAGCAGAGGGGTAGCGACATCTAATGGCAGTTCATTGAGCATAGTGGCCCTCTGCTGACACCATGCTCTGTTATCCTTGAAAAGCAGATGGATTTGTCAGACTTCATGTCTGTCATAAGGCAAATCCATCTTGAAAAGCTGCAATCCACAACAGTTAAGAACAAGTTGCTTTGGCATGGGTCAGCGATCATATCGATCTAACTCCCAATAGTGAAGAATCCTTTAAAAAATTCCTGGATCCGTCCCCATGTGCCCCCCACCACAGCATTCGCCAATTACTCCCTTCCCGGTGGGGTGAAAACACAGTGAGGCAAAGCATTGGCTTCGCTATGGGTGGACTGTCATAGCGGAAGCATTGCCTGCCGGTGCCAACAGATGCACTGACAGTCTCACCCATGGTCTCACTGGATGACTGGAGGTCATGGAAGAGGGTGAATATTCCTCTATTCCTCCCAGCATTGTGAGTATTCTCGCCACAATTCGCTGTCTTTCTCTCTGTTACGCTCCGACTCGTCTCCTTGACTGGGCATGCATCTTTCAGACTCTATAAACTCCAAAACTTTGAATAGAAACACACCCAAAAATGCTGCTGGGATTGAAGTTACTTATGCTTGCCATCTCCTGGTGTAAGTGGTAACAGCGCAGACCTCCACCATTAGCCCTATCTCCCAATAGTAAAGAATCATTTAAAAAATTCCTGCATCCAGACGGTGATCTGGATCACTCCCAAAATCAAATCAGTTCTTCCTTATGCCATTTCTGACATTTCCTGAAAATTTCATCAAAATCCGTCCACAACTTTTTGAGTTATGTTGCTAACAAACAAACAAACCCACCCTTTCACATAACCTCCTTGGTGGAGGTAATAAACAACTAGGGTAATGTGAATGGACCAGTACTGAGTAAACAAATTCTAATCAGAAGTTCAACATGTTTTATTTTTGCTGTTAAAATTGGCCTTTTAAAATATATGTTTATGTGCTAGGATATTTTGCAGACAGCGTCAAATGGCCATTTAAGGAACTGCAGTTATTTCTTGAACACTGGCTTATTTTTTTAGAGCAGAGGTTACCCACAGTTACATCACTCAGACTCCATCCTCAGTTTAAAAACGTCTACTGTATACTCTTGCAAGCACAAACTCTGCAATTCATGCACCGTTTTGTTTGAGAAACATCACAGTTGTTTTGGGAAATAATTCATCATTGTTGAAAATGTTTGAATATCCTATAAACTATTCAAAATGATTATTTCCAGGCTGAGAGCCACAGAGATGGCAGGGAAATGATTTGAAATGAACTTATGCATTGCTATTTTTTTGCTCTTTTCATAAGATTTGTGAGTTTGATCCAAAAATGTTATCCTTTGTTTTTCTATTAATTTCATCGATGATTATTAGTTTGTTTTAAATCAGTTCTCCTGAAAGCAGATCTAGCAGGGCTTAAATCATACTTGACAAATTCAATCTGTCCAGACAAGTGTTACATGAGGCACTGAATCACCTACAGGCTTTCTAACCACACCCTCATTATAACAATGATTACATTTGTGCCTACAGCAGAGAAGAGTGTGACAAAGCAGAAACAGAAAAGTTTGGAGAGATTAGGAGGGGATGATGAGGAATAGAGTGCCAAACAAGCTGTGGAAACCAAGCTGAGGCACCTAGATTCAAAGTACAAAGCCTTACACCATGTCCAAATGGTTCTCACCCACTCTGAAAACAAACAACCTGCCGGCAGCTCACATGGACTGACAACAAAAACTGTTCACAGGTTTAAAAAGAATCTACCTTTTGCTGGATTGAGTCTAAAAACGCAGGCAGCCGAGCAGAAATGCAGCGCATCTAATGATGGAGTCTCTGTCATGAAAACGGAGCAACAGCCGTCTGCAAACTTTTTCTAGACTCTGAGCAGCAGGGACGCCTGACAAACAAATTATCTCTCTGTTTCCATAGCGATCTGTGAATGGCCTGTGCTAGTGACTGTGACAACCAGATGCCTAGGAAGACAAGGCTAGCCCATAAAAAGCCAGAGCTCTGCAGAAAGCCTGTTATTACTGCTATCATTCAATTGGACTTGATTTGCATAATTAAACCTTGTCATTGCCTTGCTCTGGGAGCCACTGAAAGTCTCTGCTCTCCTACCAAGCAGATGACGAAGAACAAGAGGGGCTCTTTAGGGAGGAATACCCTCAGTTGACTCCTGAGTAAGACTAATAAATACTCATATTAGGTATTAATTGGACTTGATAAGACTTTGTTTCCTGTGTGTTGGTCATATATTTCCACGCAGCTCCAGGCTCGAATGTTCATTGATGGTTTCTGTCACTGCCCGGGCTTCACTCTGCTAACTACATGAAAGATGGAGCTGAAAAAGAGCCGGTCCACACTGAGAAACAGAAAGAGAGAAAACAAGCTGGGAGAAAGAGCCGAAGCTTACAGGCTTACGTAAAGCATTGTGTCTAAATGCTGCACACAGAACCTGCAGCAGAAATCAAAATATCAAGTGGACACTGGCAGAAATGTTGTTTTTGTGTGTGCCCTTTCCTTTCATCTCCTGAAATACTATGTTGTACCCTCTTTGAGATAATGAGACATTTTAAAATCAATCATTCCTCAAAACATCAAGAAACAATACAACAAATGCTGGCAAAGACGGCACTGTGAATAATCTCAGATAAAACAAACAAGGCATTGTTTGCTATTTTAAAGCACCTGAAGCCAAATACATGAGTCATGCCAACAGGAATCCTCTGTAAAATGTCCACTGAGCCACACATTTATAAAAGTACAGGCAACCCATTTAGCTGCACTATGACACAGCATTTTTCACTGAACCAAACACATCAATAAATAATTTCCTTTTGAGTTTGTTCGTGGTCCTGAAGCCTTTTCACGACCTCGAACAAGCATAAGCAGGAAAAACAGTCTTACCTCGACTAGGTGTGGCGTGGGATTGAATCCACACAGGTTGCACACCTGTTGGTGGCACTGTGTGCACGTGTTGTAGTTGGGTTGCTCGGCTGTGTTGCCGATGTTGAGGTTGGTCTTGCAGAGAGGACAGCAGGCTTTGGGTTTAGAGGACTCCGGGGGAGCGTGCAGGTTTTGCTGCTGAGTAAGGGTTCGAGGCCCTTGCTGCTGTGCAGGCTGAGGTCCTGAGGGTTTACCCACCCCAGGCCCCGGACCAGGAGCTCCTCCTGGCTTTGGGGCTGGCTTGGGGGTCTGTTGTTGGGGTTGTGTAGTCTCAGATATTAAGGTGCTAGCTTGGTTAAGGAGAGAGGCACCAAAGCCAAACAGCTTCCCAAAAGTCTGCTCTGGAGGTGGGGGCTGTCGTGAAGGGGAGCTCCCCGCACTGCGAGTCTGGTCCTGGCGAGGGTGCTGGGGTTGATGGGCAGGGGAGCCACGGGACAGATCGGGCTGGGACGGGGCTTTGGCCATGCCAGGTAGAGGGACTGACCCTGGAGGGGGCTTAGTTTGTTGCTGACCTGGGCCAGCTGGACCAGTCTGTTTTGGAGTGGGAGCTGGATGGGCCTGTGCCTGGGGCTGTTTCTGGGGAGGGGGCTGAGTCTGAGGGGCAGGCTGTGTCTCAGGTTTAAGTTCAGGTTTGGCTGCTTGAGAAGGAGAGTGTATCTGTTGCTGACTCTTGGAGCGCGGTGTGTTCATGTCCATCCCCATCGCTCGCTGCATCTGACAGTTCAGACAGAGCCACTCCTGAACCTGCAGACAGAAGCACAGAGACAAAACAATGTTTCTAGTCGTTCAGCTTGAACACAACTGTTGGAGACAAAGAAACTCTTTGTTCACCTGCTTTTATGCCAAGTCTTAGATGTGGAGCTTGATAATTCTCACTTCTGTCAAATTTCAGCCAAGAAACAGTCCAGCACTGAATAAACATGCTTTTGAAATGTTCAAGAAATCAGTCTTATTGTTTACTTGTCAAGAGGGATCTAACTACATCTTGCAGTACAATAAAAAACATGATATTTTAAATTGATTTGACAAAAACTATATTAATTATTTCTTTTTTTTACCAGCAGAGGTCACTATCTGTCTGCTATTTTTATCAGTGTGACTTTACCCTTTCCATCTTTCTAGTTTTTGGTCTTTCTTCCTTTTACTTATTATGTTAGTATAAGTTGTTGCTCCTTCAAATTGGGGACAGAAGAAAGAAAGGTTGGGAGGACTGGAATGTATATCATGCATATCAAAGTCACAAACAGGTAACCTATGCAGTAAATATGGCTGCAGAGTGTACCTTTCCAGCAGCCCCTCTCACAGTCTGTTCATGGGAGACAGTCTATCAGAACAGAACTGCTGTAATTTGCTGGTATAACGTATTTCCAGTTTAAGATATTTTTTTCCCTTCAGTCAACTTTATTAACAAAGTGTCGTTTCACATTCATGAAATAACTACAACGCAAACATTACAGACTAAACGTTTCCTAAATAAAACAGAGAAAAGGTCAGAGGTCTGATCCAGGGTTAAATTATGTTTAGTCAGTTTGTTACACAAACAGCTAAAACTGACAATGCTACGCTAGCTATAAAATTAACATAACTTCATAAGCCAATGTAGCTAAGTTAGCTTTAGCAATGCGAGTTTTAGCAAAGACAGCTCAAGCTAAATTTAGCTAGGTATCTAGTTGCTTTGTAAGCTTAGTTTTAACTACATTAACTAAGTGGCTATGTTAGCTATCTAGATAAGTTATCTAGGTAGCTAATGCAGCTAACTGAGTTACGTAAGCTACATTTGCTGCATATTTCCTCATGGGGGATGAGCTTTTCCAACTGTTTACTGCCATATTAAACTTTGTGTAAAAAGGTTTTGCAGGTCAGGTTTTTAACTTTTTATTCTTGGTATCCGAACCCTTAACCCTATAACCCTTAACCCAGGGGTATCCAAACTAAGGCCCGGGGGACAAATGTAGTCTGTGGCCCAATTTTGATTGGCCCACAGCAAATTCTAGAAACATCCCAATAAGAAGAATTTATTAAAGTGATTTTTGTGACTAAACTGGTACAATTCTTTACATGGTAAAACTATTGGCAATCAAAATAATATCTTGTTTTCTAACTCCCTGATGAGTTTCAGCAGCAAATAGTACCAAAAATTTTCTGGGGACTGAGCCAGTGGTAGCTCAGGCCAAACAAGACCCCCTGAAATCTAACTGGCATCCCAAAAACCTGAAACTGATTGTCCGTTTTCCTTGTCGGCCATTAAATCGAGCATGTAGCATTAGTTCAGTTAGGTCATGGAGTTAAGGTCTCCCTCATATGTACAATCTGTAGCTAGACCCCTCTCAAAAATTCAAAATGAAACCAAAATATATATATATATATATATATATTCAAAAGCAAAATAGAAGGATTTCAAAATGTAACGAAAAAGGAAGACTATGAGTAATCAGCCAAATAAATTCAAGAATGATTTGTGATTCAGAATTGTAACTGTTTGACAGCCAAATATATTGTTTTTTTTTATCAAAGTAGTCTTAAAATTAAAAAAAAAGTATCACTAATTTACCAAGATAAATGAGGAAAGGGCACATCAGAGGTTTTCATTGTCAGAGTTTAAAAAAAAAGATTTTTTTCATAACTGATTTTAATTACCTCTCTGAATAATGTGTGAAATCATAGAAATTTGTGGTTATACTGTAATGTTCAGTGATGATTATTGTACCGTGAGTAGAGTGCATCAATATCTCCTACATCCGTCCTTGTAAATGGTCAGAATACTACAATAAAACGTTTATGTTTTGATTGTTTTCTGGATGCTCTACTTTCTGTCCTCTGTCCAAAAATATTCAATAGCATGAACCACAAAAAGTCTAAAAAGCCGCTGGGTGTTATTGTGAACATGGGTGTGTTTGTCTGCTTATGTGACAGACTGGCTGTCTTCTCTTTCCCTCATCCGGTGCATGCTGGGATTGCCTCCAGCTTGCTCTGAATAGAAAAAGAAAAGTGTATTGAAATTGAGTGAATGAAAGAATAATTGCAAATGATGTAGAATGCCTCATTGATGGCAGATTTAAACATCCCATGCCTCCACAGGGGCAGTTATTGGTAAACATCATTTACCTAGGAACAAATATGAGGGAGTAAATGTGACAGATGGGGTTAACTCATCAATATATGATGGCTGTCCCTGATTTTCTATCTTCCCTCACGCCTTTTCTGTGTCCTTCATTTTTGTTCTCCTTACATTCTCTCTCATCAAAATAACATTCCTTTGTCAGTAAATCCCTCCTTTTGTCTCCTGGTTTCTTTGCTTTTATCCTCATTCGGCGCTGTTTGGGCACATAAGAAGGTGAAAGTCAGGAAGAGGCCCTTGTGGTGGCACATGGCCATACCCGGTAATTGGTATCATGGTGCTCTGGCGGCTGCCACACTATTGTAGCTGTCTTGGAATCGTGGTCATTACATAATGCCCTAATGCATGATAGATGCAGTCAGAGAAAGGTTGTTGGAGGGTTGGAGGTCTCGGGCACAAAGAGCGAGGTTGGAGGCCAGGCTACCAACTGTTTTCCTTCACACCTTTGGTTAAAAATTCCCCTGGAGCCAGTTGTTATGGATATATGGATAGATTTCCCCACAAAACTAGGTCACAGTTCACCCTGCTTGTCAGGAAAATCTGGTGCACCTGTGATGTTTGCTCCCAGCTGATAGCTGCTGGTAATCAGCTGGGCTAAGAGGACATACAAAGAGAGAGGGGTTGGTGCTGCTCTGATCAGTCAGCTCTGTATAACAGGAAGGTCGACACCTTCAGATGACTTTCTTTGTTTTGTTTTTAGATGATGACTTGAATGTGAGCAGGAAAACAAATATCTTTAGACCACTTGATCAACCCCTTGTCCAGTGACTCCCGCTTTTTCTTGTTTTGGGTCATATTTAACGTTTGTCTGTCATTGTGAATGATTTAGAGGGTGGCAGTATGGAATAATAATCCCATAACACATTCCAGAAAGTCACAAAATATTCATAGTTAGAGTTCATTTTATTTACTGTGAAGTCTTTTCTGGAGAAGTGAATCTTTTAATATCTCAAAATTTGATTGTTTGATCCTTAACATAATTATGTTGATTATGTTAAGGATCATGATTCAATTCACAGTTAAAGTTTGATTCAAACTGTTTCCCTGTTCACAACACATCCATATTCTTTTGTTAAAAGGTGCTTTTTTTAGCATCTATTTAATCTGCTGTGCACTAAGGAGCTGTATTGCCTCATTAAATGTCATTATGTTTAAGATAATACATTTTTTAACCTATATTTGTTTGATTTTTATTAGCAGATAACAATAATTTAAAAAGACAGGAAATAAAAGCAAAAAGAACATTAATTTGTTCTTAATCATCAAAATACCTCTATATATAAAAGAATTGTCACCTTATGCAAAATAATATCTATCAGAAACATGTCACAGATGATGTGATTAAAATACAAAACCTTCACTTTTGACGATTCTGTAGGAGAGCAGATGTTACCGTCTAACAGTTGACCGTGTTAACCTGTGACTTTCAGCTGAATATTTTGGTGGTTATCCTATTTATAACTTACACTATATGGACAAAAGTATTTGGCCACACCAGTTAATTATTGAATTCAGGTGTATAAAATCAAGCACCTAGCCATGAAGTCTCCATTTGCAAACATTTGTGAAACAAAATGGGTCATCCTGAAGAGCTCAGTGACTGGATATTCCA
This sequence comes from Cheilinus undulatus, assembly GCF_018320785.1. Lineage (NCBI taxonomy): Eukaryota > Metazoa > Chordata > Actinopteri > Labriformes > Labridae > Cheilinus > Cheilinus undulatus. The sequence continues at coordinate 31,294,339 of NC_054867.1, read as the reverse complement.
CTGTCAATTGTGAGTGATATTACGAGAAAGTGGAAGCGTCTAGGAACAACAGCAACTTTGCCATGAAGTGGAAGACCATGTAAAATAAATCAGAGCGGGGTCAAAAACTGCTAAAACACAAAACAAAGTTTAATTTTTCGATGTCCATTATTTTGACAACCAAAGATGCATGCTTCATAAAGTCACCAGTTAACATAGGTACACTCGTTTGACCATAGTACCTGGTCTTAGACGTGACACAAATAATAGATGCTTTAATGTTTATTATGTCAGTTAGCAGCTGTTGGCTACTCTTATGCTTTTCTCGACTCTGGGTTGTGGTGTTGTATGATGTGAACTTGGGCTTTGACTTGTTCTTGGCATGGGTCACATTCATTTGATTTAGCAGAATTCAAGATTGTCTGAGTACAGACTGTAGCTCTCAAGTGAACCCTCTCCCAGACCAGTACTGGGAGACACCATCTCTGTCAGAACAAAAGTGCTGTAATTTGCCAGTACAATGTATTTACAGTTATGGATTTTTTTAAATTTAACTTTATTCATAAACAAAGTCTAGAAGTTACATTCATGATATACCACATTGTAAACATTACAGACAAAGAACTATTTCATAAATAAAACAGAAACAGGTCAGAGGTCTAATCAGGGATTAAGTGATGTATTGAACCGTTACATGAACGGTGGCTCATTTAAGTTTCATTAGCTTTAACATAGCAACATTAGCTACGCATTTTACATAACTACTTAAGCGGATGTAGCTACATTGGCCTTAGCAAACCTAGCTGAAGTTAAAGTAAGTCACATGGATAATGTTAGCTTCATAGCTTGGCTCAAATAGATATCCACAAGCTTTGTGAGCGTTAACTACATTAGCTATGTAGCTACATTATCTATGTACTTAATGCAGCTAACAGGACTGAGGAAGCCATGTTTGCTACGTTAAATTGATTTCATAAAGGACTTTTTCCTGTTAGCAGACTGTTACTCAGCTTTATTAAAGATTTTATAATCAGGTTTTGCAAGACAGGTTTTCATCCTAACTTTTGGTATCCTAACCCTTACCTTAACCCTTACCATAACCTAAATGCAAGTTTAAACCAATTTTATTTTGAAAGTTTTAGCGTGTATTTCCATTCTGACAGAGGCGGCATCTTACAGCAACAGTCTAGTCTGAGAGATTAGCATTCACATTGGGTCTTCCTCCTACCAGGGATTATAGAAGCCACAGCACATTTGATCACTTTTCTTTGAGAGAAAATGGGACAAGCTGACACTGAGAGCTAGTGCTGCTAATACAAAGAGCGCAGCTAACTATCCACACACCTCCTGCCGCATCTGTTTACCAGAGAAGATGTAGAAGGTGCAGTGAAGTCTGCATTTGATAATACATTCAGGATAAAAAAAAGTGTGTTTAAAAATTAGATTTTTGTATTTTGCATCAATTCAGAATTGTGAAAAAGAATATTTACGATTCTGAATCTTTTTAATTATATTTTTTCCCCAAACTGCAACACCTGTGATTTAGTTTTTTGTTTCTGAGGAAATATAACACAGTAAAGATGGATTTATAAAGTTGTCAAGTGAGTGAGTGCACTTAGAGGCGCCAAAGTGAGGACTGAAAATGCAGAAAGATCTCTTTACTTCTGCCTGTTACTACCATAAACCTAATGTTAATGTGCATTAAAAACCCTAATAAGAGTGTGGTTACGTTTGTAAGTAACAGTTGTTCTAAATGAACAACACGATATTTTCCTTTAAAGGTTAACATCCCCAAAACTCACTTAGGAAAACTGCGTAGACGCCCATTCATTATTACAATTCTCTCTCTCTCTCTCTTCAGGCGTCTTCAGGCATTTCACTCTCTCACTTAAATCAATCATGTGTTGTCACAAACTCTGTGAGCCAATCATCCCCTCGGTGTAAAAGTTTAAAACGCTCCCTCTCTGCTGCTGTCAGTTGTCATTTCAGTCAAAAAAAGAAAAAAAAAAACTCCCACACAACATTCACCTAATCACATTCAGAGCCCAAGGGTCCTTCCTCTGTGCTTATTAGATGTCCTACAACACAACACATCCATCCACGTGTCCAACATTTGTCTTCATCCCTTTAATGCCACCACAAACAGCGTCTAGACTCTATCAGGGAAGTACTTTTTTACATCCTCCAGCCTCAATCCTCTCTAAAGTAGTGACATCAAGATGGTTCACCCAAACTCCACATCCTTCTACCACACTATATCACAGATTGTTCTTAATAATTTCTTAATAGATGTAAAATAGTATAAAACTAGGACCAATTTCCTTAAAGGGTGGGACATTGTTGAAAATGTGTATTTAGAGCAGACCATGATGGTTCTCAAAAATGTTTGGTTGACAACAGCACTAAAGACAAAATGTCAAGTGCTGAAAGTTAGAATTCTCTTTGTTTTTTAAAAGCAAATGCCCATTTTGAGTTTTATGCCAAAAGTTGGCCACAGGGGCCTGAAAAAGTTGTGAAATGTTTAAAGGAAACACTTGATAGCACATTAACAAGGTTTACTGGCAGCAACTCAGTAAGTTGATTGAAAATGAAATGAGCATCCTTGAGAGGCTGAGTCCATTTGAGGTAAGGATGGGGAGGGGAGACTACGCTGTGAAAGTCTGCTCTGGCAAATAGAAAGTCCTTGATTTTTTTTCAGCAGCAATATGCCAAACCACATCCTGCAATCATTGCAGACGCATGGTGACATAGTAAGAGAGTTCATGTGCCTGCCTGCAGTCCCAACCTGTCACCCACTGAAAGTATTTGGAGCAATATGGAGCGTAAAATATGACACAAGAGACCATGAACAGCTGAAATCCTGCATCAAGCAAAAATGGGAAAACATTTGACATTTAAAAATTACATAAGCTGGTCTCGTCCACTCACATAACGCTTACACAGTCGTGTTAAAAGGAAAGGTGGTGCTACAGAGTGGTAAACGTGACCCTGGCCTGTGACTACCTTTTTGGCTGACTGCTGAGGTCAGCCCTACACATGGCAATGTCTGTGTCTGAGTAAGTAAGTCAGTCAGTCAATCAGTAAGTAACTGACTGAGTGAGTGAGCCTATGCTAACTTATAAGCCTTATAATATAGAAATGAATTTGCTTGTACTGAATGCTGGCAATGATGGCTGCCTCCACTGTGTTAACTAGAGCCATACATACAGAGTTGCGCTATGGGCGCTTGTGCTGAAAGCCCTCAAAAGGCTGCCTCCACTGCTTTAAATACTCAGATATAGCTTTAGCATGGCCTCTGTTTAACCAGAACTGGGCTACATTTCTGTATGACAAAGAATAAAAACACTCCTATAAGCTTTTCATGTTGGGAAAGATGTTTTACTCCTCCGCTGACCTGCTTTGGCATGACTATGTGATACGTAGTTGAGGGGAAAGGGTAACTTGTTGTGCTTGTATACAACGGCTGCTAGCCGAACATTAGCTTGGCCTTAACCAGACCAACACATTTCTTCATCACAGTTAACGCTGAGAGCAACATGGAAAGGTTTCTGCATTATAAACGATGTTGTCGGTCTTCTGCCGCCCCACTTTGGCATGACTATATGATAGTTACAGGGAAAGGGTTAGCTAGTTGCTGTATACAGCTAATGAGTTGTTGTGTCCCAGAGCAAAAATGCTGCTTCTGTCTACTCTGTTAACGAGTTAATTTATTCTAACAGGAAAACCGCTTCTTCTTCTTCTGTGGTTTCTGACAGATTAGACCAGCTATGTCTAAATGATTTTACACTGATTAAGTCCTTGATGCATGTATACACACTTATAGCTGGATCGCATTCATGTAAACAGTACGTTTGAAATCCCTCATCAGAATAATTGAAATTAGATTGAAGAAATATTGCAAATGTAAACAAGGCTAATTTTAGCTCTACTAAGTGTTGAAATGCTTAATTCCACCCTTTCATTATTTTCCTTTTGTTTTAATGCAAAACAATGTGGTTCCATTTTGAGAGGTGACAGCAAGTCTGGTAGCTTACACATTTTCAGATATACTATTATCAGGCTAGCTGTCACCTCACAGTTTAGCTTTAGTATGAATCACTGAACTCAAAGTATTGTGTTGCTCCACATAGGGCAAAGTGCTGACTCACTGCCAAGGTCTGACTTTAAGATTTAAAACCCCCTATTTAAACAGTTACTGAAACCCTATCATCAGATCTGAACATCTTGTTTTTGCTAGTTTGACAATCAGACTGAACAGCTGTTCTGTTTCACTTCATTAATCATGACATTTTATCAGCATTTCAAGTATAGAGAAAATAGAGATGTGGTTATAACTGACAGGTCTGAAACAGGCTCGTTTTGCTAGACACGGTGATTAAAATAATCACTTGTTTTGCTAGTAATTCCAAACACCAGGTGAGCCAGACAACATTGGTATTGTCAAAAGTCCAGTGAACTGGTTCCAGGCCTCTGAATGTCTGCCTGCCTCACTTTTTCTGTTTCCTTTATCAAACAGATTGTGCTCATTAAATCCTGCCTCCTTTGGTTTGAGAAACATTTGACCAATCAGGTAAAAACTCAGATTTCTTCTGTTATCTTTCTCTTAAATAATGATAATTATATCTGTCCATGTAAAAAAGTATTATGCTGAGAGAAGAAATGTAATTGACTTGATTTTTCTTGCGTGCCAGTGAAGTACTTCTGCTCAGGTTTGTGTTGACTTACTGCATTGCAGGATCTTCATAGAACTGAACAACCTTTCATCAAAGACGGCGGCGCGCACTGACACAGCGGCCCGGAGCTCCTTTATTTGCACTTTATATCAAAACTGTACAATGTTTGGATGCTCTAAACGATATTTCGTTGTCTAAATGACAATAAATTACTGAATCCTTGAATCCAAAGACTAAGTCATAAATCAACGACAAAATCTCCTAAAACAGAGCAGCTTGATGGACAGGTGTACATCTGTACATTTGTGCTTGGTAGAGTATTTCTTTGTTGTAACAATGCTTCTTGGCAATAAAACTTATACCGTTGGAAAGCCTGTTTATTACCTCGCCAAGGAGGTTATGAGGTTGGCAGGGTTTGTTAGTTTGTTTTTTAGTTAGTTCATTAGCAACATAACTCAAAAAGTTGTGGACGAATTTTGATGAAATTTTCAGGAAATGTCAGAAATGGCATAAGGAAGAACTGATTAGATTTTGGGAGTGATCTGGATCACCGTCTGGATCCAGGAATTTTTAAAAGGATTCTGTACTATTGGGAGATAGGGCTAATGACGGAGGTCTGTGCTCTCCAAGTACTCTTCTAGTTATCCTTTTAAATGGTGCCACATTTGTAAGGAACATGCATTTGTGGGATGAGCAGCAGAGCTGAGTATATGGGTTGTGCCCATGAAAAATATGCCAGATTGTCTCTGCCAATGCCAAACAGCTTATTCTGCCATTGACTCTTGTTTGATGGATTGGATGATTGAAGTTTGAAGAAATAAGACATATTGGCAATTTTACAGTTAACTAATTTAACAAACAGGAGCCTCAGTAGCGTGTGGAAGAACCATACACCGCCACAACAGCCTGGCACCTCCTCCTCCTCAGCTGGCCTTTAGCTTGGTCACCCACTGCTGTGGGATGGCATCCCGTTCTTCAACCAGCATTTGTCACAACGTGGTTTTGATGGTCACTCTGGCAGGAACAGCACCCTCAAGCTGATCCCACATGTGTTCAATGGGGTTGAGGTCAGAACTGCTGGGAGGCCTTCCCAATCCTCTCCGGTTGACCACATGCCCCAAACCACTAGACCACCTGCGCCCTACAAATGTACCATTCAAAAGGGAAATAAACAGACTTTGCGATGACGTAAGATTTATTGCCGAGAAGCATTGTTACAGCAAAGAAATAATCTACCAAACATAAATGCCCTTACTTTTTGTGCAAAGTTAATAATCGTGCGACACAACAAATCAATTAAAAACAGTTGCAAACTTGTATTTACAGATAAACATCTATGTAATCTTTTCATTGGGTGACCACAACTAGCTGTTAGCCAGAAGGCTTAACGATTTAATCAGATCCAACTGTACACGTCCCACAAAAAAGTAAAATAACTGATTTCAAAATGGATTTAAAAAGTACAAGTACACAAAACAGCAAGTAGTTTGAGTAAAAGTAATTAGTTACTTTTCACCCCTTTCGGGCAGATTTAAAAGTACAATCAGACAATTAGATATGGGGATAACACTTTTCTTTTCAGCGTGGTGTGAAGTAATTCTTTGTGCCAAAGTAGCAATATGTTCCTCTGTCCTTGTAATTTCATTCAAAATGTTCTGTTCACTCAAGGTGTTCGGTTACCGCTCCACCTGCCTTCCAGTGTTTCTCAGTGGGTTTCTAAGTCAGTCATTCAGTCGGTCAGTCATTCAGTAAGTCAGTATAGACGGAGTAAGTCACAGGCTCAGCAGTATCTAAGCCTTGTGTTTGGCCCCCTGCCAGCCCTCAGCAGCAGCGGCAATGGGCAGCGGTTTTCACTGTCAATCAGGGAGACCAAAGAGCTGAGGGGACAGTTGGATGAAGGGAAAGGCCAACACCGAAGCAACAAAACAAATCCAGCACGGGATTCTTCATCCAATCAGAGATGCACAAGTGGGAACACCTCTTTCCATCATTGTTATTGTCCTTGATTCTTTTTTTACTCCAAATTACCGCCAGTATAATCATATAAAGCCCATTGGGGGGAAAACCAAACTGGAAAAACAAAGAAAGCAGCTGTGGGGAGGGCAAGCAGCTATTTATCAATTTCACCGTGTCTCTGCCTGCCTCCGCCTCATCTCTCCTTCTCATTCCTCTCTGCGTCCCCCTTGTTATGAGGCAATCATGTGGATCTTTATGAAACCTGATCTGTATCAGCAGAAAACAAGCACGCTGCACACTCTGTCTCCTGTCTTTCTCCTTCTCTCCCAGCTCTCACTGATGCAACCCTCCATCTTGTTCTCCTTCACTCATCTTTATTTCTCCTTCTTATCTGCATCTCTCAGATTGCATCTCTCCTCCTCCATCTCCATCTGATGCCTCCTATCCGGCCTTTATTTCAAACATGGATCCAATTCCCACTTTTGCTTGTTTGTGCGTGCATGTTTGTGTGAGTGCAGTGGTATGATACACGTCAAAAGGTCATAAGCCGGGACCGCAGCCCATAGCTCTGGGAGAGCTCAGCATCTGCCAACAGGATGCTCGAGCAACGTGGCTTCATGAGGAACGACGACTCGGTGCCAGAAATAGAACCTTTTAGCAGCAGGGGCCCGCAGAGAGTTGGATATGGATCAAATAATGAGAGCGAAGCTTACTTGGCAACACAGACGCTCATGTTTACATTCTGAATTCTATGAATTTCTTAAGATCTAATCAGAATTGATAACATTATAGATTTATTTCTGGGTTTTTTTCTTAATTGGTTGAACTTAATTGGTGGTTGGTTCACGCTTTTTTGAGTCTACTTGCCATGAAAAAGACATTTAAATTACTTTAAAGGAGAGTTTAAAAACCTTGGAGTTTTCCTTCATTTTTTGTTTATTGTACATGTACCCTAACCCAAAGAGAGCTGAAAACCAAACCCAAATTTTAAATATTGGCAGCTGAATTATTTCTTACTCAGTGACTCTGTATGAAAAATAGCCATAGTCCCAGTGACTTCACCCATTGATTTCTGAGGCGCTGTTTGAAAATGTTGGAAACATTGGAAATGCTGTCCCAACTTAACTTTCGGTCAGTCGTGGCAATGAGGCAAAAGTCGAACTAAAGCGGGTCTTTAGACCCCTGATGAACAGCTACAAAGCCCTGCCTGTCTGTCAACTCAGTCATAACTCACCTTATCATCATCAAAACAGATCAGTTGTGCACATCCTGTATAGCTTGTGCCGACTGACATAAGCTATTTAGACCATTTTGGAAAAAAAACTTTGAATATAAATACAATAAAAGTGAGCAAATTAATATAGGTGTTAATGGGACTTCTGGGAGTTTTTTTTACACATCTGCATGAGCTTTATTTTTCAACATCTGGGGTGTTAAATTGAACTAGAACTTACATAAAGTAGATGCTGGATCCATCTGCCTAGATTTCCTGCTATGGCTGAGGGAAATGGCCTAAAATTCATATCACTGTATATTTTTTCCCCTTTATGGTAACATTTATATTATATAAGACAAGCCTAGGACAAGCACACTCAACTCATGTCTGAGCATAAGGTTACAGAAAAATGACTTCAAAAGTTTCTCTGTGTTCACTTTTTTGTGAACGATCATAGTTTTAAGTTTCATTTCTCTCCTGCTGAGGTGTCACGATGCTACTAACAACATGCTTCCTGATGTGGCTGTTCACAATGAAAGCAGATATCTAATCAGCCAGTGCAACATTTACAAATCGGTTAAACTAATTAACAATGTTTTTTAAACAAAGACCTGAAATCCTAGAAAAATTCCCTTTAACACTGTAATGTATTTCCTGCCGCTAGTAGCCATTGTAGCTTTAGTCAATGCCGCTGCCTTCCTGCCAGAGCTTTACCCATGAGATGCTCAGCCTTTAGAAAGTTGTAGGAACGGTGTAGTAGCGCAGTATTTTGAACTAGAAAATAAACTTAGGTTGTATGTAAGCTGTTCAGGGTTATAATCATATATAGCTTCTCAACTAAAGTGATGAATAACCACTAAAGCACGGTATTAATCTGCAAAGGGGAACAAAGGCTAGCAGTGCAAGCTGCTAACTTTAGCCACGCTCTGATCAGCACAGCAGCCTCACATCATTATATACCCACTGACACAGTAACCCTGTGATGAATCTCACTGTTTTGGAATATTTTCTTTACTTTAAACTACTTGGTTAAACTTAAATTCATTTTTAGCTAAATAGGGAAAAGGCAGCCTGGGAACGTCCTTACTTGTCTGAAATAGCATGTTTGTCATCGATTTAGCTTGGCTTTAGCAGTGGTGCTGGCTACCAATATACCGCTGCATCTCCAACCTCAATTTAATGAATCATCATGGACTTAAAACAAGCAAACCATGATTCAAAAATACACCTTTAAACATACATTTGGCATTTTACCTGGCTGCTTTTTAGTGCCACACTGAAACATACTATGATGGAGCTCTGCGGGAGCTGCGGTCTGTCATATATTATTCTGCTATGCTAACTGTGGCATCGGTTATGCCTCATGTGTGCTCTACAACAGTGGTTCCCAAAGTAGGGGTTGAGGCCCCTGGAGGGGTCATGAGACACTCGGAAGGGTCATCAAATTGATCATCAATCATTGAAATTTAGAATGATTTAAAGTAGTATATTTTATCCAATATGGTAAAAAAAATCCCTAAAATGAATTCAAATCAAAATGAAACCATAGTTAAATGTAGGTAATATTTACAAAACTCCTTAATATGTAAATTTGTACTTTTAATACGGTGTGCTTTCACCAGCTCCTGGGATGGTGGGGGCCCTCAGTCGCTGTTATTTTGGGGGCCATGGGCTGAAAAGTTTTGGTACTTACACCAGTTTATCACACAGCACCTATAGCCACCTACTGCAACGTTGTTTTCTGTTGTTGTGATTGGTCCTGACATTGTCAAGGCTTGCCCTTTCATGCATGTACTACACAATGGGAATTTGTCCTTTCTGAATCAATTCTCACCACTGAAAATAGTCTGGAGGAGGAATCCTCTGTATGATATCCCACGTCATGTGTGAGGACATTTTCTCATATAAGTCAACAAAAAGGCTGGGTCAACACATCTGGCAGATTTCTGCTCTCACATGCTGCTAAACCAGCTAACACTAGAAATTAACAGCAGTGCAATACATATGTGAAAGGGGCTTCACAATCAGGATTTGACCTAACAAGTGAATATCACTATGTCAGTAGATGAGAATTACCCTATACAAGTAACAACAAATGCCGATGGGAGGGGTAGAATACAAAACTCAAATGTTTCTGAGGATACAACTCTGCAAACATCCCACAGCTGCAAAAACGTTCCCACTTTTTATTCTCCGGTTTATGTTTGTTGACAGGTTCGAGACATTCCGCACTCCATCATTTCCCTCAGAAAGCTGGGTAAGGAACACACTCAGAGAGGGAATCAAACTTCCTCCAAACAAGATTGCAGACAAAAGAAGCTCTGTCTCGGAGATCAAAATGTGGTATCACCATGCAACGCGTACAGCAGCTGAGCTCTGCAGTTTGGGGATCAGGATGCTTGGGATGCAGCGGTTTATCAATTCCTTGCAAATTGGGCCACGAGACATTGAAATTCCTCCCGATGTCTCTCTCTTTCTTTTTTTCCCCTCCATCCCTCTCGCCTCTCACTGTCAATCTGACTCCCTCTGCCTCTGCTCAGCTCACAGCAGTCAGTCAGCCCTACAAACAGCCACACAAGTACCATCTCAATAAAGGACTGCTGTTTTATTCCTAAAGTTCAATTTTAAAAAGGATTAATTCTGAGTGCTGTGTGGAGATAACAGTTATATTTCTTTTCTTGCTGTTTATTTTGTATCTCTCACCAGGTGTGCTGATGTGCAGTCACAGCATGGAGCCGGGGTTTAACTAAGGATTCTGGAAAGGAATGCAGATTGGAGGAACACGCTGTTTCTTGACATACAATATGATGAACATCTGCTAAGGAAAATTCTAAAGGGTGTATCTCTGCATAACATAAAATGACATCTCTATGAAGTTTCTTACTAGAAGTGTCTTATATTGTGATATAAATGTGCTGATATTGGACAACAGACAGCCTATTATCAACATGCAACCCCACAAATCATAAACACATGCAGTATCATATCTATCTGACAAAGTCTAAACAGAAAATTAAATTCATACCTTTTAAAAGGTGTAATATAAACCTTTTAATCCAGTAGATATGGCACTAAAGCATTCATCTCTCATATCAAAACAAAGCTTTTCCTCAGCCATCTCTCCACAGTCCCTCAGCACACTGCTCTCCCTCCTCCCCCACCCTTCTCTCAGTGTCCCAGCTGAGTGCGGACTGATCTCCATTCAGATATGCTGCTCACTGATTCATTTTTTTATTTCTTTGAGGTGTTTTAGACCAGACAACGTCTTTTCTTCTATTCGAAGAGCTTTTTGTTTCTCTTTGATTTGTACTCTGGCAATGACACTGACAATGACACAACATACAGCATTCATGAATGGGTGTGTCTGAAACTTGTTTGAGCTTCTGAATTTTTAAAATATTGCACACTATACCTTTGAGGTCAATAAACGTACTTTTAAATGATTTGCATTGGATTCCATTAAACTGTGAATGGTGCTTTTGCTTACACAATCAAAAGGATTTATTTTTTAAATAAATATACACAGTTTAGTGACAGAATTCTCCAAAGCAAAAGCCCTAATGTTGGTCAACTGTTAAAATAAGATAAAATAAAATAATAAATAATTAACTCTAATTAACTTGTATGTCTATTGCAAAAAAAGAATACCAACTTGAAGCAAAAAGACACAGTGCCTATAAAAAGTGTTCACCCCCTTGGATGTTTTACCCTTTTATTGATTTTGTAAATCAATCACGGCCCAAAAAATGTGACTTTTTAAATAAAAAATGAACACTGCAATTTTACTCCATTCTTATTTGTGAAACTGCTCAAGCTCCTTCAGGTTAAATGGGGATCAGGTGTGATCAGCACTTTTCCAGTCCAGCCACAAATTTTCTATTGGATTGAGGTCTGGGCTTTGACTCAGCCACTCCAAAACATTCACTTTGTTGTCTCTAAACCATTTCTATGTAGCTTTTGATGTATTCTTCAGGTTATCATCTTGCCAGAAAAAAACCTTCTCTCAAGCTGTAGCTTTCCTGCAGACTGTCCTCCAGTATTTTCTTATATTTTACTACATTCATTTTACCCTCCACCTTTTTCAAGCCTTCCAGGACTGGCTGCCTACAAGCATCTCCTCAGCATGATGCTGCCACCAACATGCCTCACAGTCTTGTCTGATGGCCAGAAAGCACCATTTTGGTCTCATCAGTCCAGAGAACTTTCTTCCATTTGACCAGAGTCTCCCACATGTCTTTTGGCAAACTCAAGCTTTCATCTGTTTTCTCCAACCGTGACACTCAACAAAGCTTTGACCTGTGAAGACCCTGAAGCTTGTAACTCCTTCAGACTAGATTTCTTGGTGGTCTCTCTGTGGTCTCTTACACAGTGACTCAGCTTGTGAGGACGGCCTGATCTAGGCAGATTTACACATGTGCCATATTCCTTCCATTTATTGATTATGGTTTAACTGAACTCTGGGTGATGTTCAGTGCCTTGGAAATGCTTTTGTATCCATCCCTGGACTTAAACTTTCCCATAACCTTTTCTGTGAGTTGATTGGATTGTTCTGTTGTCTTCATGGTGTAATGGTTGCCAGGAATATTGATTAAACAGTGACTGGACCTCCCAGACACAGGTGTCTTTATACTACAATCACTTGAGACACATTCACTGCACTCAGTTGATCCTTATTTCATTTATTGTGAGACTACTAGCAACAATTAGGTGGACCTCTGTTGAATTATGTCGGTCACTTAAAAGGGGATGAGTATTTAGACAATCACTTATTTTATGATACATATTTTTATTTTATTGATATTACTTTGTAGAAAACTGTTTCACTTTGAGATTAAAGATATTTTTTCGTCTTTTGCCAAATATGAATCTAAAGAATTAGTAAAAGGGAAAAAACATCCAAGGGTGCAAATACTTTTTATAGGCACTGCACATATTAAATAACAGAAACAACACCGTGTGGTCCCTCCGTACAGCATAATAGAACTTTCATTGTGTCTGCACCATCTTACTGTATAAATGAAGCTACAGTGAGGAGAATGAGTATTAATAAAAACATGATGGTGAGTGCTCTCTGAATTCAAACAGATTGACAGACTGTGATGATCCCTAATAATCCTCGCTGCAGGTAGTACTGCTGACTGGAGCGAGTTTGGACTCTTAGAAGTGAGCTTCGGTGTAATAATTAAACCAGTGTCCCAGTTTTATTCCCTGGTAGTTCTCGCTGCGAAAATATTTTGAAATATGCAAAATTCAGCATGCAGTGTCTCAGATGAATTCTTGACCCACTTCAGACTGTTTGTCCACTTGAAGCAGCAGAGTTAGCGCAGGCCTGGTGCACAGTATGAACAAAAACACTCAGATTGTCCATGTGCTACATCAGTACAGTGGTGAATGTCATGGTGCATTTATCCTTGTTCAGATTACATGAAAGGATCTGTAGAAAAAAATCTTGGAATACTTAACATTTTCAATTAATGCATTGTTTTGATGCTCATTCAATTTAAATATTTCATTTCAAGATGATGACGCTTTACCTTTAAGGTCAGACTGTACAGGTATCTATATCAAATACATGCTCTAACCCTTTAAAATGTTTCACATATGTGTTGTATCTACTGTTATATGACAGTGAACAAATAATTATTTGGATATTAGTGGTGCACTGGGATCTAACTCTCCATGTTGATCTGATTACAGAGTCCTGTCATGGCTATGATTTTACATGAAAATAATACACAGCAGTGGTTCATGGGCTACTCATTAATGTCCTGACACAAGTACATTTGAATGTGTATGACTGGTGCAATCTAACTTGTAGTGGTTGGATTTAGGCTGAATTTATGTATGAAACATTACTTGGGCTGAACTGTTTGTGTGGAAATGTGAAATTCTCAGGGTTTTAAAAATTATAATCTCTACTGCCCTCATAAAGGAGGAATCTGAGGCTTTGATGCCCACTGTCGACACCGCAGATGTGGATACTGAACTTTGGAAACGACTGAATAGCCTACACATATAACTGCTAATAATGGAACCTGTCAGGTTTAGAGGTGTTCACTGTGCTAAAGGTTCTTTAGACGATGCCCATGTCCAGTACTGAGCACTCTTCCACTGCTTATGTCAGTTAAAAACATCTAAAAGAGTACGATGACAGACAAATGTGTGAGTGGGCTGGCACTGATGGGCATTCAAGAGGATATTTAAATAGATAAGGAGGCTGTTCTGAAAGTTTGGCGCAGCAGTTGGCAACAAAATAACTTCTTTTAGGGAGGAATACAGTTTAATCTTATCACTACATCTTCTCACCTTGCTCATTATTCTTAGTAGTGGCAGGTAAATTTTGTCTAGCTGATGCAATTTTCTTTCTTGCTCTATTTTCTCCTTTCTTAGCTTTTTCTAGTTATGCTGCAAAATGTTGAATCAATGGCCTGCTTGGTTCTGAGTTTTACTTCAAAATCCTCTAGAATAGCTTTATAACAGGCTCAGTCCAGTGCATTCAATACATAACAGCTGTCTGTTGTCCTCCTGCATGGTTCGTCTGAGTTTTGGTGGTACATGCAGCATTACTCTCACTCCCGCATTTAAGTGTAATAGTTGTCATTTACGCGCTGGAGTGGTTATTGTGCTGTGTGTACACTGGATTGGATTAAAACTCTACTGATCAAATTGAATCTTCATAAATCTAATACCGCACCACATCCTCAATTTTCTTCACAATTAGAAAATTGAGAACATAATACATACATTAAATGCATGAATTTTGATTAGAAGTTCTGTTTAAATGCAGAGTTTGAGACATGAATAGACAACAAAAACAATATGTAAGCAGCGATATTCAATACAAGATGATTGCTATTTAAAATGTTTAATATGGACATACATTGTTTTCCATTTTTGTGACTTCCAGTTAAATAAAGACTAAGGCTGAGCGATTAATTCGTGATATAGCCAACTGCAGAAGATGAAATATTTCTTTAACCTGAAATGAATGTCAATTTTTTTCTACAGCAGAGGTGTTATGCCCTTAAAACCATGCAAACATTCTAGTGTATTTTGTTCAAGAAAAAACATATACTTTCCTCCTTTTTGTATTTGTAAAATGTGAAAGACTTAAAAATGATCATTTCCTTCAATATGAGTCAAAACAATCAGAATTACGCATTTTTGAAAATTGTTCAGCCTTAGATGCTACTGAGTGGGAATCAGTAATCTTCATTTTTTACCATTTTAACTTGCTCTTTTATAAAGAATGTCTAGTTAATTTCACAGTGTTTTAATAGTGCTATCCACATGTTTAAATATCATACTTCTTACAGTTACTTAGTTTGATTTATCAAAATACAGAGTGATAGGCTAAAGATGAGTTTTTATTGTTTCAGCAAACTGCCCTTTAGTTTGTGTGATTTGTTACTGACTTTCATAACGATGTTTACAATACACTAGTTTGGCAGAGCGTTGTTATGTTGTCATGATGATTGCTTACAAGGCTGTAAGTTAAACATATCAGTCATTTACTACTGTGTTGAAGAATACGAATAAAAATATGTAATTTATATTGATTTAGACATCATCTAATTTCATTCTAACATACAGGCCTGACCAATAGGAAAGAACATGTTATGTTTAATCCATCTGTTGATATGTTGGCTTTAATACAGAATGATGTGTTTGTCAAAAAATACATAAGAGGAACTTCGCAATCGCAAAATAGGGTAAAAATTGCAATCGATTATTTTCCCAAATTGTTCAGTCTTATAATAAAATATTTTTTCTGTCATATATTTTGCTACCAAAATGTTCTTTAAAAAGTGTACTAATATTGCAGTAATAACAATATAAGCAGTAAGATAGCCCTGAACTCCCTTAAATTTAAAAGTGCCCTTACAAAAATCTAAGTAC
This sequence comes from Cheilinus undulatus, assembly GCF_018320785.1. Taxonomy (NCBI): domain Eukaryota; kingdom Metazoa; phylum Chordata; class Actinopteri; order Labriformes; family Labridae; genus Cheilinus; species Cheilinus undulatus. The sequence continues at coordinate 31,278,616 of NC_054867.1, read as the reverse complement.
AACAGACTTTAATACACTCATGGTCCGAAGGGGGGCGACTGGACTTGACCGAGGCTCTTGAAGATACTTTGCCTCTCCTCCAAAGGCTTCTTCAGTTCTGACTGAACAGCTTTCAAGAGCCTCCGCCAAGTCCAGTCGTCTTTTAGTGTCTGTGGATTGGTCGCACCTGCAGTACGTGCTCTGTGCATGAGACAGAAAGAGGGCACACATGTTATGGGACTATATCTTCAAACCCAACACAGTAATCTGTAACAGCGTTTGCTCGGCTAAGTTTAAAGCTAAATTACAGCACGCTGCAGAAATAAGTTACCAATGTTCAGATCCTGACTACAGTCACAGGTGGATACCTGAATCACAAATGTAGAAACAGCGAGATGAAAAAGAAGAAAGCTAAAGCACCATTTTAAAAAAGAGAATTCATACGCCCTGAAATTTTAGCATTTACAGCCTGTTTCTGTGGGACAGTTTGCAAAAATGTGTATTTTTTACAAGACTGAAATATCTTCCTATTTGTATGGCAGATACATGAATATATTGAAAAGCAGCCTTTTTTCACTGAGACTTTGTACAGGGATTTGTAGGCAGTATCCTGATCTGCAGCTGTCATGCAGCCCTAACACATCACAGATCAGCTGTGATCTATTAAAATGAATTGTGGCACTTTTCTCTGAGGGTAGAACTGCATGAATCAATTCTGAAAATAAGCACCAGCTGTAAAATCAGTAAATAACACGCTGACATTACTGTACTTTTTAATTAGTAGAAAATTTAAATATTTTACCTGCCCATTATACTTCGGAACATTTAATGATAAGCAGTTATAAGGAAAAATGATTAAACTCTGTACTTGGTTGATAGAAGACAGAAAGTCAGAAAAATTTTATAGTTCTCCTTTAGGTCATGAACAATTTCAAAAACATCAAAAGCAAAAAGAAAAAGAAAGCATTACAGCTATCAGGGTCATCCAATCAGAACCTATCAGAGAAAAAATAAACAACATTTCATTCTAACCTCCCCGCAAGGACAAGAAATGAAATAGTATTTGCATGAAGAAAATGTTTAACTTTTCACATTCACTGAACGTCAGGAAAACTCAGATTCTCTGACATAATTTCACCATCACAATGCCATCCTCAAATGACATTAACTCTTACCCAGGCGAAGCTAAAACCATTATTATTAAGGGTTTAATATAAAAAACCTCATTGTCTTCTTCTTTGACAGAACAGAATGCCATTGAATCTCTAGTGCCTTATAATGCAACGTTAGAGAGGGATTAGAGATGTCTGATGCGAAATATTTGAATTAATTTGAGGGGATTAGGAGCCAGGCTCTGGCTCCCTCGAGGTATAATGGACTTATCCTTCACTGATATGACCACATCATTTCAGTTCATATTTACTTTTGATCCGTGGTCATGAAATCCGATTCTGGTTGCTTATTTCAACTATAAAACAACTCACGTTAAAAAACAAAAAAAAAACAAAAAAAAAAAGAATAAACTCTGGAGGAGTTTAGCAGTAATCATGAGCTGGAGTTCAAATGCAGAACAACGCTCTACCAGAGGCACACAAAACCTACAACTCTGCCTTCAAGTACCCTCAGAAAAAAACTGAATGTTTACTGAAACTATGGACAGCTTGTTCCCTCAGGTTTGAGGTTACTGTAGCAGCTTGAGAAAATCAATTTTAGGCCTTGGGATGAGAACATGGGCAACATTTAAAGTCCCAATTGCTGACTCTGACAAACTGAGAGAGGTATCTAACAAAGAGTGTGTATCCCACAGCTGAACATGTGCAGCTGGAGGAGGGAGATGAAACATCTGATGGACTGACCAGCAGAGTGACTCATACAAGCTGCTGTAGTCACAGTTAAAAACCTATTTACAAAAAGAGAGCTGCTGGGAAAGTTCTTATGGACTTCACTCAAACTTCTAAATTTACCTGTATGGGACAACAAAAATAACTTTTCAAACTTAAGGGGTTGCAGAGGAAGACGTTTATACAAAGCTGCTGTAGTGAGTGTATTATTAAACTGTTGAAAACCAAAGCCTTTAGCAGACACAGTGGGACAGAATCATCAATGAGTAAATGCACTTGATACATCTAAGTCAGATTTGGAGTTTTTTTCCCATCTTTCCATATATTCCTGAAAGAAAAATCAGGCATTTAGCTGCTCATGCTAAGCTATGCTTACAACGAGCTGTGTTCTGCACAACAGGCCCAATACTGTTGGACAGTAAGGGTCCATATAGGCAGGATATGAGGTGACAGGACAGCCCACCAACAATATGGTGACCTTTTGTCCTTATATCATGTAACTGGAGGTATTTACAGTACGAAAATGAGTGGCAAATACACCCTGGACAGCAGAAAAGGGTATGAAACAGCTTTATCATGTACAGTGCTGTTAAAAATTATTCATCCCTGTGGATGTTCCACCCTTTTACTGATTTCATAAATCAATCATGGTCGATATAATTTGGCTTTTTTGACTAAAAAAAAGGGGGGGGGGAAACTCCTTAATGTCAAAGAGAAAAAAGATCTTTACAAAGTGATGTCAATTCAAAAAAACATGTAAGTTAAAAAAAAGTGACTGCATGAGTATTCACCCCCCTTAAGTGATGAGCCTAATTCAACAGAGGTCAGGCTAATTGTTGCTAGAAGTCTCACAACAAATGAAATAGAGATCACCTGAGTGCAGCGAATGTGTCTCAAGTGATTGTAGTATAAAGACACCTGTATCTGGAAGGTCCAGTCACTGGTTAAACAGTATGCATGCTACCATTACACCATGAAGACAAAAGAACACTCATGGCAACTCAGAGAAAAGGAAATGGAAAATTTTAAGTCAAGAGTGGCCACAAATACTGCACATCAACCCAAACACACCATCCCCACTGTAAAGGATAGTGGTGGCAGCATCATGTGGTGGGGATGCTTCTCAGCAGCCGACACTTGAAGGTTTGTAAAGGTAGAGGGCAAAATTAATGCTGAAAAACAAAGGCAAATCCTGGAGTACAATTTTATTCAGTTTGCAAGAAAACTACGGCTTGAGAGAAGGTTTATCTTCAATGACCTGGAGAATACAGTGAAAGCTACACAGAAAGGATTTAAAGACAACAAGGTGAATGTTCTGGAGTGGCCGAGTCAAAGCCCAGACCTCAATCCAACAGAAAATTTGTGGCTGGACTTGAAAAGGGCTGTTCCAGTGTCCAGATGAGCAAACCTTACTGAGATCTATCCACACAGACTCAGTGCTGTGACTGCAACCAAAGGAGCATCTACTGAATACTAATTTAAGGGGGTGAATATTTATGCAATCCCTTATTTTACAGTACTTTTATTTAATTAATATTAGTTTGTAGAGATGTATTTTCACTTTGATAATAAAGAGTTTATTTTTGTATTTTTTTAAAAAAAAGCCAAATTATATTGACCATGATTGATTAAAAAAAATAAAATAAAATAAAATACAAGATAAAACATCCAAGGGGAGTATACTTTTTACAGGCTCTGTGTATGATGATCCAGCTGTTGTCCTCACTTCCTGTTCACAAGCAGAAACCTTTCCTGATTATTTCCCACTCCCGACACATTTTAAAGTTTTGTTCTTGTCATGTTTGGTGTGCAACAAGATGACCAACATGGCAACCACACACCAACAGATTCCATTCACCAACAACCAGTCTTGTGGTTAAACATGACTTTAGAGTAAACAAACATGGTGGATGACAAGCAGGAAAGAGTGATGATGGTGGTTTTTGGACTTCTTACTGAACATCTACTCTTTCCATTTGACAATCCACAGAGCGCATGCTCAGCTGTCCTTGGTATTTGCCCTACAAATCAGGATTTCTGATCATATTTACACCATGTTTTGTATTTAAATTTCAAACCTGGGCTGCCTGATCGCCTTCTGGGCAGACTGGGGAGGTTAAAATCACCCTTAACAACCTCACCCCACAGGGGAATGTGACAGGATAATCTTACGAGCCGTCAGATAATCAGACCTTTGTTGACTTTGGCCGGAAGGAGGAATCAGGCCTAAAATCTGCATTATCTTGTAGTGTGTGCCCCATCTTCAACTTGGGCTGGCAGGGAAAAAGTCCCAGTGAAAAATCCAGCTGTATGAATTCACATGTGGAAATTTTTGGAACCTTTCAGGAGCTTTGTGCACCTGTGAAAACACAGCCTAATGTTCTCTGTGCTCTTTCTACTAGGCAAGGAAAGTACTAGGATTTGTCAGGCGTCCTCTGATGAAAAGGCCGACCTACCATCGTTCTTAATTTACTGACTGAATGCAGACTTTAAAGCTGTAGGTCACTGAACCAAATCAAGGAGGAAAAAGGCCAAAATAAACCTCTGGAGATACATTTGGGTTATAGTTCTCTGATATTTCTGCAGAAGCAAGTCCTTTTAGATACAAGTAGTCATGTAATCCACTCTTAGACCACTTATAGTCATTAATATTGATAAGTGCAACTTAAAGGTTTGAATATTTCTACCTGCTTTGGTAAAAAATTACCAAGGAAATATATATAGAGAGAGAGCATTGCTATTAATAGCCACCATGTCCATTTTCTCTATAGTTCAATGGCATGAAATAATGCCTTCTCTTAGTCACAACAGATGCCATTTTTATATTAGAGCTATAGAAAAGGTCTAGTGCAATCTTGTCAGCCTCCCACCTGACTTATTTTGATCGGGGAGGAGGAGATATATAGAGTGCCTCTGCAGCATTTCATGTGTGGGAGCATTTGTTAAAACTGTTACTCAGCTTTGTGGGATTGTTGGTTAAAAGACAAAGAAGTTCGAAGGCATTGTTCTAACAAAAAGCATTAAAAAGACATCATGTAAAGCCTGCTTGCTCTCCAGAGTATTCTGTCAATGCTGATGCCGTCAACATAAAGAAGAACACAAATGCATAAAGAAAATGTTTCCTTTTTTGTTTCCACTGGGCTCCAGAATTATATTTCAATCCATTTCTACATTTTCTGTTTTTGTACTGCGGTGCTCGGAGCTCTAGTGTAGCATAGCGTTAGTATGAACGCTCTTTTATGGTTAATTTATGATGATGCTTCTCTCCTGCTCTGTCTCCTCACACTGCTCTCTCTCCCTTTTATTTTCAGCTGTGGCTTCTCAGGACCAGGCCATCGCTGCAGACAGAAGGAGGGTACAACTATAAATAGAAATTGGACCAATTATAAAGCAGATGTTCCCCCGTATGATGGTGGGAGAACACTGTCGGGTGTGTCTGTGGTTCTTTCACTACCTCTCTGCGCTCTTTCTCTTTGTACTTTTTGTCTCTGAGAGTGTCTCATTGCTCTCTGTCTGGCTTTCTTCTCTCCCTCTTTCATCCCTAAGTTTCTAATTAAAAGCATTTCATTAATAATTTTCAGAACACCAAGATATATTTTTCTATTGGGCTATAATCTGTCATTACAAGCTCACATGTACAAGAGCTTGTAAATTTCACAGACAGTTTTTCGGACTGACTGATGCATGTAACATCTCTTAGTTGCTGTTTACCTCTCTTTAAATTGCATTCTTATCACCACACAGACTACAGCTTCAACTCTGACTGAATCCTCAACTTGACACAAACAAAGATTGGCTTTATCAGCAATAGGACATTTTTTTTGCTAAATGTTAAGAAAGTACTCTTGTTTAGATGGACTTCTTGCTGAATAAGTGTAATTTAAAATTTCCAAATATGGAATCGCCCTGGACTATTAACATTTTAATCAGCACAGCTATCTCTTTGTAATTTGAGGGAAAATCTGCTTCTACAGCAGATTTTTTTCCATATTATCCCCATAATCTGGGACAGTTCAATCAGCATCTGTAACATATTTGTAAACAGAAATGCAGCTCATAGCAAGCAGACTGTGACAAGGACAGAGATGACATTGCTTGCATTTTTCATTAGAGATGCATTCGGGGAATTAATATACCTGACTGGACGGCCCATTACAATTATTTGTATCAATATTGAGATAACAATAATTAATCACAGTTCTTCTCATTTAAGGTTTTTTTTTCATCATTGCTTATTTTCTTATTGTGAAAAATATATAAAAAATATCCTGCCTCTTACCTTTTGGCAGAGCTAGACTGTGACAAAAATTGCACTGGGGTATTTTAGCCCCTGACATCCACCCTAACATTAGGTCAGATATGGCACAGCAGCAGCCCCTAAATGCACCAACTGCTCCACTGTTGGGCTACATGTTTAATTCACTGAACAATAGATGAAATAAGAGGTGAATAACTAAGAATTAGACCCAGTGTTCATCTAAAAATGTATTTCATCAAATAGTACTTAATAATTTAGCTTACTTTGACTGCTTTTGGAAGTAGCTCAGTCAATTATAATGATAAAACTGAGCAATTTTCTCAGAAAACTGTTCTTTGTACGTCTATTTGTCTTACATACATTATATATGTGGTTTGCACTGTCTTATGTCTGGTCTACTGTAATTCTGGTTTGGGAAAATCTCTTATTTTGAAAGAGAAACAAACGTCTGTTTTACAAGTATTTATAACTATAGCTTAACTGCGGCAAAAGAATCAAAACAAGATAATTTGTTCAATATCATTCGAATCATATGTGACTGTGTGATGACAAGTGAAGCTGTTTAAACGTGATTTTTTTTTATTTGACTGTCTTTACCAATGAAATTCTGCCAAAAAGCAGTTTCCAACAGAGGCAAAGCAGGAGAAGCTAATGTATGAGAAGCAGACTGGTGTGTGTATCTGTATCTGTGTGTCCACAAAGTACAAGGGAAGAGCCATTTCTATGGGCTGGCTCCTTTGGTCAAGACAGTCTGGCTGTAGTCTGCTGATCTCTGATGACCACTCTCACAGAGCATTCCTCTGAAACTCTGTCTCCGTCAGAACAGACGGGCCATAAAAATCTAGAACCACAGTAAAGATTTAGCTACACTTGCTGTTTAATTAGGTTAATAAATGAGCCAATGTAGCTACGTTAGCTTTAGCAACTGAGCTAAAGCTAACATAGCAACATAAATAATGTAACTGTGTAGCTTAGATGTCTGCTTTGTGAGCTTAGCTTTAGTTACATTTGCTGCATAATTAACATTACTACATCAGCCAATGTAGTGTGGTTAGCTTTGACCGTGTGAGTTCAGCAAATGTAGCTAAAGTTAACATAGCTACATAGATAATGTAACTGCGTAGCTTACATAGCTGCCTTGTGAGCTTAGCTTTAGTTACGTTTGCTGCATAATTAACGTTGCTACATAAGCCAATGTAGTCTGGTTAGCTTTGACTATGTGAGTTCAGCAAATGTAGCTAAAGTTTACGTAGCTACATAGATAATGTAACTGCGTAGCTTACATAGCTGCTTTGTTAGCTTAGCTTTAGTTATGTCTGCTGCATAATTAACGTTACTACATAAGCCAATGTAGTCTGGTTAGCTCTGACTATGTGGGTTTAGCAAATGTAGCTTCAGCTAATATAGCTATGTAGAGAGCGTACCTACGTAGTTGTTTTGTTAGCTTAGCATTAGCTATGTTAGCTACATAGCTTTCACAGCTAACAGAGCTACTTAAGCTACGCTTGCTGAATTGGAATGCTTTCATGAAGGATGAGCTTTTTCCTGAGATTAGACTGTTTTCTAGTCTTTTTAAAAACATTTTGTTTTTATATTTTGCAGGTCAGGGTTTTTACTTTTAACTTTTTGTATCCTAACCCTAACCTAAAATGGAAGTTTAATATGATTTGATATCAAAAGTTGTAGTGTGTATTTCCATTCTGAGATAGACAGCATGTCAGATGAACTGTGAGAGTGAGAGATGAAGAGCTCCAACCCTCTTTTTTTTTCTTTTTTTCTGTTGTTGTATACAGATATAAAAAGGCGAAATGGTACTAAATGAAGAGCCATATAAAAGCTGATGAAACAGTTATTATCACTAAGCTGGGCCAAGAAGTCTGATCACTAACACGAGTAACAATTCCCATCCTTCTAAGCAACAATGAATTGACATAATAATGAATAGACAGGCTATTTGCTTTCTAGCAGAACACAGCAAATCACGTCAGTTGATGGGGTGGCCTTTTGCATCCCAGTACTCCTTTTGACTACACAACCAATCCAGTCTGGATGAAGGCATCCCAGACCACCTACATATGCAGTCTAATCTTTTGGATATCAAACCATTTCAGTACAAGTTATGGTACATCCACACAAAGCATTAAGGACACTAAATATACATGGTGTTTGTTCACAGTGATGGGATAAAGCGTCCTTCAGTTTTAAGACTTTGTTTGGTCTAAAATACTTAAAATAAGTCCTACAAACAGCTGAAGTCATTCAGAACAACTGGATTTGTTTCAGTCTGAGAAACTGCTGCTAAAATCTAATGTCAACTGGACATCTAGTTTCATATTCAACCTTAAAATCAATGAAAAAACTCTTAGTGTGTCTTCTTTTTACCAAAATATCTGAAGAGGAAAACCTGTCCTCACCATCACTGCAGTCTTCCTCATTATCAACATCTTCAGCATTATCATTACCTTGCTTCCAACAACGCAGCCATCATCAATTTAACTGATGAACGATAAGGTTTCTGTTTGATCTGCCGCAGTGAGGCTAAAGCCCAATCCATGCTAAGTAGGTTAGGGGGGTAAATCTTTGGGTCTCCAGAGGCTGAGTGCTATCCCTCCTTGTCACTCTCTCCCTCCCTGTCAGCATCTGACAAGCTCACCAAGGTTGAGCTGAAAAATACCCATAACATCCACCTCCACAGATCTCTTTACTGCCATGCTCTCCTTCACTCGCTGCCATCATCTATTCTTCACTGTCTGTCTCCACTTTGCTCCACGCATTCCTTTTCTAGTCCTTCCATCTCCCACCACTTCCGACTTCTGCAGAATCTCTCTCCTCAACACACAAACATGCACTCATGCAATCACACATCCACATGAACACAACAAAAGTTCAAAAAACAAAGTGTTTACTTCCCCAAATCCTAGTATTTATTCATCCTACAGTTGCTCTGATAGCCTGTAGGCCAGCTTAACTGACATTGCATCTTGGCTGCAATTTTGCAACATGACTCACTGGAGTTGATGTGAAACTTTGTGACAGATGACACAGCCACACTTGACTCACAGTAACAGTGAAGCATGGCCTAATTCAAATTAGGCAAGTGATTTATTTTTGGATGAAGGCAATAGGCTTTCTCAGCTACCTGTTAACACTGATGACTGTTTAGATGCATATGAATGAATGTGAAAGAGGGGGGATATGTGTGCTGCCGCGGTCAGTAGTGGTGTTGGTAAAGGCTTTGTTTGGGAGAGGCTCTGGGCACGGTTTGGATGCTCACTCGGGCCTGTCAGAAACGATGGATGCAGCTTTGTTCAACGGTTATGTGCTTTTAGTTTGTTGTATTAGCTGCAAAAGAACAAAGAACTCGCTTAAGATGAGAGACCCAGGATTCATTACAGCAAACAGGAAGTGGCCAATGTGTTACTGGAAAGAGTAATGGGGTAACCAGCTCTTTGGGGATGAAAAATCATGAGGCCAAAAGAACATTAAATACTTAACAAATCAAGATGAACAATGGCTACGCTCAGGATGCTCGCAGCTCTGAACCAGCATGAATCTGATTCATAACCTCGCTTCAGTCGGTGCACTCCAGCCCAGTTGGTGCACTCCAGTGATGACTATTGTTTCTCAGCCAAATGAGAAACAATAGTCATTGGTGGCATTACTCACAAATGTCACAGAGAATTAATGACAATTATTTCAACCACCTGAGTCACCTACCTCTACACAATGTTAAAATGTAGCCTCACTGTAAGAGACTCATGTTATCATACTTTACAATGCACTGCAGTAATGTATACACTGTGATCTATTAGAGACACAATAACCTTAAGATACATACCTATTATGAATGCTATGACTACTTATGACAGAGCTGTTTTCAGTCAAGAGAAAATGAACAAAAAAAATTATATAAGACATTGTGTTCCTATATATAAGCCAGATATAAAGTGCCTATGAAAAGTGTTCAAATTGTGTCTCAAGTGATTGTAGTATAAATACACCTGTGTGTGGAAGGTCCACTCACTGATTGATAAGTAGTCTTGGCTACCATTACACCATAAGGACAAAAGAATACTCCAAGCAATTCAGAGACAAGGTATCAGGGATGGATATAAAACACATTACCAAGGCACTGAACATCCCCCAGAGTTCAGTTAAATCTATCGTGAAAAAATGGAAGGAATATGGCATAACTGCCTAGATCAGGCCATACTCATAAATTGAGCGACCCTGCAAGAAAGGAGACTAGTGAGAGAGGCCATCAAGACACCTATGAAAGAGTTACAAGCTTCAGCAGCTGAGATGATAGAGACTCTGCATACAACAACTGTTGTCCAGTTCATCACTAGTTAAAGCTTTGTAGGAGAGTGGCAAAGAGAAAAACACTATTGAAGAAAACTCAGATTACATCTCAACTGGAGTTCACGACGCCATGTGGGAGATTTGAAGGCCAAGTGACCTCATGAGACCAAAATGGTGCTTTATGGCCATCAGACGCTATGTTTGGTGGGTGCCAAACACTGCACAACACTGCAAACAAACCATTCCCACTGTGAAGCACATTGGTGGCAGCATCATGCTGTGGGGATGCTTCTTAGCAGCCAGCACTAAGGCTTGTAAAGGTGGAGGTTGAAACAAATACAGAAAAATATAGAAAATCCTGGAGGACAATCTTATTCAGTCTGCAGAAGAACTATCTAACATGCAATGACCTGAAGCATGCAGTGAAAGCTACACAGAAATTGTTTAAAGACAACAAGGTGAATGTTCTGGAGTGACCAAGTCAAAGCCCTGATCTCAATCCAATAGAAAACCTGTGGCTCAACTTGTACAGGGCTGTTCACGCCTAATCCCCATGCAACCTGACAGAGCTTGAGCAGTTTTGTGAAGAAGAAAGGAGTAAAATTTCAGTGTCCAGATGTGCAAACCTGATTGAGACCTTTTAACACAGATTCAGTGCTGTGATAGCAGAAAGCCGCATCTACTAAATAAAAGTGGGTAAATGTTATGCAGTCACTTATTTTGCATTATAGATTTTATCTAATTGACATCACTTTGTTGAAATTTGTTTTCACTTTGACATTAAAGAGCCATTTGTCAAAAAAGCTTAATTATATTGACCAAGTTTGACTTATAAAATCAGTATCATAGACTGTAAAGAATATTCTCTCTTTCTGTTAACAGATTTTCTATTATTTAGATTTTTTTCTCCCCATATTTCATTCATGGAACACTGTGTGGGTTAAGCCAATTTCAGGCCAAGCTAAACCATTTTAATTTTTCCTCTGATGCAACACTCAATGTGGAAGCTCAGAAACATCCAAACTTCTTATTTCTTTGTGTACAAGGATGCAACATGTGTAAAACTGTGATTACTCAGTAATTTTGAAGAGAATGGAAACTTGGAGGTAAAATGTTGTTTCAACCCTATTGGCTAAACTCAGACAACAGCTGATGTTAGCATCCAGCCACTTTTACCTCACACGAAAGGCCTTAAGCCAGGAAGTGGGTGAATCTAATGTCATGGTTGTCTTTAAAGCTATTGTATCTTGATGACTATGGACACTGAAAGGACAACTGTAACAGTGTGATAACACCAAAAAATCTCAGTTTTAACATTTAATATGGGTTTTACACTATTTTCATTTAAATACAGGGTTGTAGTGTTTTTCAAATAGCTACATAGAGTTTTATTGACATTTCAGTTAATGTCCCAACTTTTAAGGAAATTGGGTTGTAAAAAATATGGCTTTTTTAATTCACTCAGATCTTAAATATCCATTTTCTACAGCTGCCAATCCATCATGGATCTGTGAAATAAGTGTTGTCCTACATCCTACATTTATTAAACTTTTATCCTTAAATACTCAATATTATACTTGAGTATAATATTGTAACTGCACTAACTCCTGGGTAGTTGTACAGTATGCCTGTATGTATACTCTTTGTTTTCTTTCATTTTCAGTGGTGTTTTTATCATGTGAATGCACCAAAGCAGATGCTAACCTAACCTACCCTGTGTAGAATGACAGCAGTAACAGCTCTGCTACATGTCTATGGTGGTTTGTTAGATAAACTACTATTAAACTAGGATGAAAGGAGGAAAAATGTGCATGGGACACATTTGTATTATTGGTCCAGCTAAGCAGCAGGGCTTACCTCTGTGAGGTGAGGATTGGGGTTGAAGCCACACTGGTTGCACACCATGGAGCGGCACTGTGTGCAGGTGTTCACATTGGGCTTGTCATCCCCAGTGCCCATCAGGTCAGTGGTTTTGCAGACAGGGCAGAGTTTGCTGCTGGGCATGGGCGCAATTTGTGGCACAGAATAAGGGGAGGTGGGAACACTGCCGCGGTCGGGGGACACAGAGGGAGACCTCCCAGTCCTGCTGCTCCCCAAATCCACCTGTAGACTCTTCCTCGCCACATGACCCTGGCCCTGCTCCCCCTGCGATGCAGCATGCTGAGGGGTGTCATGAGAGGCCAACCTGTCCCCTGGCCCGTGACTGCTCTGGACTCCTGCTTTAGGTCCGGGGTCTGATGGCGAAGGTCTAATAGAGAGATGACAGAGAGCACACAAAATGGTTAGTAGTCCTTCTTCAACTTGATATTATCAACTTAACATCAGTACAAGTACTATTTTACTCTCTTATAGTATATGATGTAAAATTATATTTTGTGATACACTTTTCTCTGTTTAGTGAGTTTCCTTACACAGTATTTTTTTCTGCAGCAAAACACAGCAGTGAAACTAATGTTGAAGATGCACTTATGAAACAAAAACCCTTCACACTTGTGTACAAGAACACCAACATTTGTCTTCCACAAGAATCACTTAACCAGCCTTAACACCATGACCCAAAACAACACCAGCAAGAACTGGTTTCCAAATATGCATCACTGCAGCATAGAGGAAATATCTTTCTCTACTTCGTGAGCATAAAGCAAGGGTCCAACAAAGCAAAGGGCACTTCTTTGCTGCAGTGCAACCTTAAAGTGGTTGTTATAGAATTTAATCAAAATAAACATTTAAATCAGAATTCATTAAAACGGATAAATGAATAAAGTCATTAATTGTGGATAAAGAGGCTGATTTGCATTTTTGCTTTGATTCAAAATGTACTAATTAAAATAAAAGTGATTGCATTAATGGAATACAGAATCGTTCTTATTCAGGATAGAAAGTTGTATGGGATAGAGCCACATATTGAAACGCAACAGTGCTCATCAACCTCAAGGTCTCATCCACATCACACCTTACATCCTCTTATGCAACAGCAGGGAGAGAATATTTCAGCCAGCTGCATCAATCCCACGGTCATAAACTTCCCATCCCAGACCAACAAAAAAAAATTCTCTATGATGCAACCAAACACCATCCTGTTCAATGACAAACTGAGTTTTTATGCCTCTCATGCTACATTTCTTAAACCTGACAGAACTATTTCATTAAGGTCATCAGAGAGTGATGACCACCTGGTCATGTGTAGTCATAAAGGAGCATAGGATTGTTAGTTTGTTTTAAAATGAAGAAAAAAGAAGAAACACTAGAAGACTCAGAGGGGCGCTAATTTCCCCTCCGGTGCCCTAACCTCTAATTTCCACATACACCGGCTGTGCCGTGATCCACTCATGAAGGGCACTGCAGGGCAAACCGCTTACTTTCTAGTCAGTCTTTGCAATTCAACTGCTCATGCTCTAGTCTGTCTCCAGCGTCCCAGAAGTGCCACTATGCTCCGCTTGAAATATGCACCAGATTTATTTGCAGAGCTGCTACCAAACCGCATCAATCCACGTAGAGCAGATTGATCCAAACAGCCGGAAACATGTGCAAAGGATCCGGTCAACTCCAAAATATAACACAATGCACAATCCTGATCGTAAATCATCACTTTATTAATATTATGTCTCATCCTGTGGTACAAGAAAAAGGTCATCGGGAGGTCAGTGGATCACAGAAGAGTACTCTCCAAATGGATTTAACCAGGCTTTTCTAATTATGTAACTTTAAATGTATGACGAGTTTTCTATTTTGTTTTCCTACCGCATATAACAAGTTCCCCTTTTTAATTCTTATTTATTTACTTTTATTTAACCAGGAAAACCTCATTGAGATTAAGAATCTCATTTACAAAAGTGTCCTGGTCATTTTCATCCGTACCCCTAAAAAAACCTGAGTCTGCCACCGAGAAGAAAACTGCTTTGTGTTACGCCTTAACGTAGCATAATAACTCTGAAATGGGAAAAAAAATCATCCAAAATATGTGAAATAAATCCTTAATAAATTGGTGGTAAAAATTAGGATAGAAAGCAATGCTTGAGTGCCACAAAGTCAGCTGAACATAAAGAAAATATGTATGACCAATTCGAAAAAACAGTAAAAAAAATTTGATAAGCCTTATTAATGGAATATTATTGTCTTTGCTCAGTGAATTCAGTGTTTCTCACAGTGAGATGCATCCAAAACCTCCATAGGACTGAATAAATGGGTGTTGAATTCGGATTAACCATGACAGGATTAACACAGTATCAGATTTTGCACTACAATAAGATTATAGTAAACATTACATGATATTCATACCTGTTTTGTGATCATTGGAAACAATAAACAAATATCAGGCACTCAAATAATTTCTTCAAAAAATTTAGGCAAACACCAGGCCACTGTCTAAATTGCCACAAATGTTGGCTATGTTTGGTTTTAAATTTTTTCAAACATAATAGGGCTACTTAGGCTTTTCTAACTCTTCCTGTTTAAGGCAGTTTTGGATTAGAAATAAGACCAAAGATCTTTCTTTTTTTTTAAAGGCACCCGTATTTTTGAGTACCATTAATAATATAATCAACAGAGATTGTACTGTTTTTCAACACATGGTTTTGAGAAGTATCAAAGTATCATAATTCTGACAGCCATATGCCATATTATAGGTTAACAATATAACAAAATAAATCTTGTATGAAAGAAAAACTAAATCATAAATGAATCCAATATAAAGCTTGATTCTTCATTTGTCACATCGAAAGAAACCAATGCAGCTGTTTTTGTAAACTAAAGGAAAGAGCTGGTTATTCTTGGAAAAGGGGAAATATGAGAACAGGAACCTTAGAAGCCTGAAGGCCTTTAATTTGCTTTGTTTTATTACTTCATCTACCTAGTTTGTGCATCTAACAACATTTTCTCCCTGTGCTGTAAATATGAAGCTTATACATATTAATCTAACTACATTTTCTAAATGAGCTGCGTCTAATGATTTCTCGAGTGGGTTTCATTCCAGTGAACTCTACTTAATTTCAGAAGGAAGAGCACTTCTCTCTGAGAGCTATATTTTGGAGGCCTTCATCTGTGAGATGCACTCAGTCCACATGCCATTAAAAGATTTTATTGTTGCTCAAAGTGTGATATCAGACTACTCAAAACACTGGCCAACAGAGAGGCATATGTTGAATATTTTATATGGCCTCTATCAGTTTCTGAGAAGTGCTCCTTGTGGCTGGTTTTTACTCTTAAAGCAGTTCTCTTATTCCCTCTGTAACGTTTTTTAGATGAATTAAAGTTGGTGTATCAGACAACTACATTACAAACTTTTGGTTTTCTTGCTTATGCCCTCAGGCGTTCACACCAATAGTTAAATAGAAATGGAGGATTTCCGCTGTCATAACAACTTAGGCCTTGTTTTGTCATGGCCGTCATCTTCAAAGACAGTCTCAGCAGCAGCTCTGCATCCACAGAGAGAGACTGGTGCTAATAAAAGGACGAATAAAAGGATTCAAATGGAGCATGTTAGCAATTATGAGTCACAGCTGATCACTTGAGCTTCTGCACAACTCGAACCTTGTTCCGCTCTCAGCAGGGGTTCTGTCTTTCACTGTCAGTCGTGAAGCAGAATCTTCACTTTTCAAACCATTACTGCTCCGTTGGATTAAAATTTCAGCCCTGATAGCGTGCTGACCACCACTCTGTCTCGGTTTCAGACTCAAAAGGAAAATGCTCGACTAACCAACAGCGACTGATGGGGCATTGTTCTCAGAGAGAGGGTAGTTTCACATAAAACATCACTGATTTAAGTCACAGGCACTTCAATAGCACCACAAAAAGATGGAAGACACCTTTTCAAAAGACTTTAGATATTCTCTTACATCAGTAAATGGGAGTCCACCGAGAGCTACTTGTGACTTTGCATCTAAAGCACTATAAATTGCCTGTTTTATCACCAAGTGGATAGTGAAAGGTTTAAGGGTTTGTAAGCTGACAATCTTCTGTAATGGGAGCTCCCCATGAAACTTCCGTCGTAAGGAGGCGGAAAGAGGGTAAGATTTTCAGCGCAGCCTAAGTAATACATGCAGCAAGGTACTATTCAACATTTCAGGTGATATGATTAGTCTCTGTCCTCTGATAGAAGTGAAGATTCATACAGTGATGAAAATAGGAAGCTGATTTGATACAGGAAGTAGATGGTAGTGCATAAAACCTTTCACACCACAGTTTTTGGATGAGTTAAGAGCTGCTGGTACAAACACTAAAGGGAATTATTTTTCTCAGCCTACTCTTGCACTATCATTGACTATCATTGAAGTTCCTATGAGGAGGTTTTATCAGGTTATGAAACAGATTGATTCATTTTTAGAACCAACAAAAGCAAGCCAGACAGTTAGCAACAAAAATTGAAATTTTAAAAGGTAACTTCTTGGGCTTATAAACACTGCTGCAGGGAAGGAATGAGATGAAGCCTTTTCATAGCATTTAAAAAATCATCACAATATTCAACACACAGCTGGCTGATTAAAAAGATGGACATGTTGAGGTTTAAATGAATGAGCTTACATGTTTACAGAACAAGATCAGTAAGATTTTAGAATTGCATTGTTTTGTCTGCAGGGGGCGCCAAAATCCAAGTGAAGAGAAAGTTCCTCACAGGAGCTTTAATGGTGTTTCATTAAACACATGATGTAGCTATTCAGGGATGTCAACAACAAGCCAACCTACAGTTAAACATGTCAGCCCCAAATTTAGTTCAGGCCTAAAACTACAGTCCTGAAATCACAGTTTAAAGTTTTAGAATAAATTTCAGTTCATAAATCACACTTTAAAGTGTAGGTAATGATGATAATAAAGAAAAAGACTTCAGCTAAAGTAGATATGTTGGCCCAGCCTAAAACTCAACCTAATTATTTGTTTGTACTGGTAGTTACAGCTAATACAGGCAGATTTTTACAGACAAAATATTGGTGTTAAATATTGGCAGAAATACTGCTATTCCCTTTTTAAGCTAATATCTGCCGATACTGATATGCCAGTAAGGGCCACATCTGGACAAAGTGAGGCCCTAAGCAGACTCTAATATGAGCTAAAAACATTCTTAATTCATCTGGTTATAAATATAGTAACAAGAGTTAACCTGCAACTTAACTCTGAGTGTTCACTCATCAACAAAATCCAAGTAGCCCCACCCTGACAAAAAAAAACAGTACAGCCCTGAAACAGTTAAAAGCAGCAGGTGCATAATTTCATCCTGAAAGAGTATATGTGTATCATCATCTCTATAATGGAGATTCTATATGTCTCTTATCGATTTCCCTATCGTCCCCTGTAAACGAACCAGAGTGACTCGGGCTCCTGAAACATATCCTATGCTGTCAGTTTAGTCATATCTAAAGGTCAAACCAGAAAGGTACAGGATACTTCAGACCTGGAGGCATGTCCAAATACATTGTTTGATTGTAAATGGATGTTAAAGACATCATGTGGAGGATTATCCACTGTGAAATGTCTGATAATATTCATGACTTAGTGAAGTCAAAGGAAGGTAAAAAAAAAAAGGTATGCTTACTCAGCAAATACTTCCATTATGTGTCAGGTGAACCCCAAGACTGTAAAAGGTGTGAGCTTTATATCAGCTATTACTGGTGTTATATTGAACGAATGGGATCTTACATAAATTCACTATTTCTATAAAAAATATGACCAATACACATTTTCTTATTTTGGTGACCATTATGAAAATGACAGAAGCTGTGATAAAATCCAGGCTGAGGCAGTTACAATATTCCCTTAGCAAATTACTGGACGACTGCTGTGTCTAAGACCAGGGCACTTCTCATTTTCAATGTTTGCAGACATTTCATCATTTATTTTAAGACAAGTTTGGCAAACCCTGGAGAAAATATACAATATTAATGAGCAGCCGAGACATGGTTGAGGGAAAGCTAACTGTAGAGACAATGTATTCTCCAACATGCTGCTCCAAGGCAGAAGATTTGATGATGAAACTTTGCAGAATGTCACAGAGGACGAGACTTAGCACATGATGCAGAACCCAAGATAACACTAGATCCTAATGGGGGCATACAAAGTGTGTTACAGCAGCGCTTTGTTGTCAGATAATGTGCACATATAGTAAGAGGCACAGTTCTGATCGCTTGTAGCTTAAGTTGACTCATATTCCTGAACAAAACAAAGATGGCAGCCAGAATCTCATTTGTTCTTGATTAATTATGAATTAATGCAGAGAATAGTATATTGTTGTTTGTTCCCACCACTTTTTCAAAAACACAGAAAAAACATTTTTCTTGTGTGTTACGAATAGATCAAGGTCATGTGTCATCCATGTTTGCCCGAATGGGAAGACCTGCAGAAATAGAGATAGATTCAAAATGTTCATCATCTCACTCGCAACATTTTTCCACCTTAATTGTTAAAAGAGTCTTTCAGGATGACAGAAATTAATTCTTTTATGTTGAGCATTGTTAAACAGCCTTCTGGTTTCATGCATGAAACAAAGGAGGCTAACTGTAAAAGAAAACAAACTAGACTTCAGCTTTAGCCGAAGTCTAGTCTAAGTATGGTTGAGACAAATATGAAAAAGCCAATTTATTGTCGCCCTCACTCATGTTACACAATTATCTAGGGATGTGCAGATGCTTCAGTTTCACATCAGTATTAGATGACAGCGGTAACAGCAATTAATGTTGCATTCAGTTTTTAGTAGCCAGTTTTTTTCTGTTGTGTCCAATCAGTTTGATTCTGGCATCTAGTAAAGCTGAAACTGAATCAAATAAGAGCTTTTCTACGGGGAAGAACAAGTCCCCTGTTAGACAAACCATTTTCTGATTCATTGTGAAATACGACAAAAAAGCTGGCACAGAGGGAGTGTTTCACCCAAAGAAGTAATAAAAAACATGGTTATTGGCAAACTGCCACTGGCTAAATTGTTCTTTTAGACATCCCTAATTTTCCCAATTTTGCATCTGAACAATTTTTGTATCCCTGGCGCCAAATACTGCCTTTTTTTATAAACTAAAATATGGCACTGGATACATTTCCTTACATGGACATAGATGAGTGTTATTGTGAACAGAAGATATTTGCCAAAAACGTAGTAGACAGTAGGATAATGTCAGACAAAATATTAAGAGATAAAGCAGAATAAGAGGCAAATCTGACACAAAATTACAGTGAATAAATATGTTTATCCTTCATTTAATCAAATTTACAAAGTATTATTTTTTTGTAATAACCAGTATTATTAGACTTGTTGTATAGTAATATTATTGTCAGGTTACAATGCTTTCTGTTATGTTACTTTATGTAACATTACATTATATCACTTTACATAACAACTTAATATCACGTTACTGTACGTAACATTACTTTGCATTACTTCACTTTATGGTACTTAACATTACGCTGTTTTGCTATGCTGTGTCATGATATGGTATGATGTGTTACATTATTTTGTGTTTTGTTGTGGTATATTGTGATATGTTATGTTTTGTTGTGCGTGGGTTATGTTATGATGTGGTATGTTGATGTCATGGTAAATTTGTGTTATGTTGTATCTTGTGTTATGATACGTTGTGTTGTGCTAAGTTCTGTTTTGTTGTTACGTGGTGTCATGTTGGGTTGTGTTATGTTGTGTAGTCTTATGTCACGATGTGGTATGTTTATGTTATGGTAAACGTGTGTTATGTTGTTTTATGTGTTGTTCCATGTTCTACTGTGTTACGCTATGTTGTGGTTTTCTGTGTTATGTTGTGTTACACTGTGGAATACTATGCTATGATGTGTTGTGTTGTACCAAGTTCTGTTGTGTTGTGTGGTGTCAGGTTGTGTAGTGTTATGTTATGTTGTTATGTTATGTTATGTTATGTTATGTTATGTTATGTTATGTTGTGTTATGTGGTATGTTATGTTGTGTTGTGTTGTGTTATGTTATGCTATGTTGTTGAGTTGTGTTATTTGGTTCTATGTTATGTTATGTTATGTTGTTATGTTATGTTGTTATGTTTATGTTATGTTTTGTTTGTTTTGTTGTTATGTTATGTTGTGTTTACGTTATGTTATGTTTGTTTTGTTGTTATGTCATGTTATGTTATGTTATGTTATGTTGTGTTTATGTTATGTTTGTTTTGTTTTTATGTTATGTTATGTTGTGTTTATGTTATGTTTGTTTTGTTGTTATGTTATGTTATGTTGTGTTTATGTTATGTTTGTTTTGTTATGTTATGTTATGTTTGTTTTGTTATGTTATGTTGTGTTGTGTTGTGTTAATGTTATGTTTGTTTTGTTGTTATGTCATCTTATGTTATGTTACGTTATGTTATGTTATGTTATGTTATGTTATGTTATGTTACGTTATGTTATGTTGTGCCATGTATGTTATGGTTTGTTGTGTTGTGCTATGTTCTGTTGAGTTGTGTTGTGTTTTGTTGTTATTTTGTTTTGTTTTTGTGGCCCCATCCTTAGTCCCTGAGTCCTTTGAGACAGACTTTTTATAGTCTTAGGTAACGAACACACAGAGGGAAGGTATGTTGTTCTGAATATAAAATACATCCCTTAAATATGAAGGATAACGTAAGTGTTCATAATAAGCCTTTATATGCTTTGCTGTTCGCCTTCTTCTAAATTTGAGCACTGTATCTATCTGGACAAACCAGCCATTTTTTCTCAGTATGTCATACTGTCATTAATATTAACCTCTGCTTTTGCATTATTTGTTTGAGTTGTGATAACCATTTTCTATGTTTAGGCTGCATGGTGAGCAGTGCTTTGCTGAAGCTAAATTAATTATGAGGGCATCCTGTTTGTGCCTCTGAACATGCCTGTATCCATTATTTTCATGGCTTTTACAAACTGAAGCTGCGTCTGGATTCATGATCGAATTTTGATTTAAACTAATTTACAAGGCTCAATTATTTGAAATGAAACTGAATCATGTACTGTATCATCCATCTTTACAATGATGGAGAAAGCACAGCTCCCCACTGCTTCAGATGAAAAGATAAAAGAAAAAGCAGCACATTTTTTTTAGTGAATAAGAAATATCAAGAGCATGTGTTCAACACATACATTTCTGAAAGCTTGTCAGTTCTGGTTATCAGGTCAGGATGACTGTGCACTTAGTCAAATCTGTCGTGATCAGAGAACAAAACAACCACATTGTGCAGAAGAGTAGGATGACTCCCATAGCTGCACGCCCTCCTATATGAGCTCAGATTCACCACTCTGACTGCACTGAATAAATAATAATAGTCTGTTGTGGAGCAAAATGCCTGTGGAACTCACTTCTGAAGCATATTATGTCACTATTTGCATTAATGGACAAACTCAGAAAATGCTGTTAAGATGAAAGTCTACTGTCTACAGTCTTACACACACAGCTACTGTCTAAATGTTTCAAAAACTCTAAAAAGTAATCTGGTGAAGAGTGTTTACATGCACAGATTCACACTGAGTGAAGGCCTATGATCTGAAGAAAACCATCTTAATCAGCCAGATGATATACTCCCTTTCTCAGCACTTCCCATAGCCTTATGAGACACCTCAGGGTGGGTCTCAGAGAGAAATCAAGGCATAAAAGAATCATGTTGTTACATGGGAGCTCTGAGCTTTTAAACCCAGCCTGCAGTATGAAGAATGAGGGCTTTTTCCCCATATAGACACACAGACGGGCCTCAACAATGCCATCTGTGTATGATTTTCTAGTTCCAGCAGCAGAACATGTGTACGAGTCACCTTTAAACCTTACAATCATCTCTGTAATGAATCAAGTCAAGTAACACTTTGAGGACAAAAGACTAATTTTTCCGAAGAATTTCACCTGACACTAAGGTTCGCTGTAGCATAAAGAAATCTAAACTGGTGGAGCAAATATAAGATGCAGCTGTGCCTCTCGTTCATATTCAGGTCCACAACTGTTGAACTGTGTAATTAAAGCAATATCAGATCTGGTTTGAAGGGTAATTCCTCCTACACACCCACACAGAAAATACAGACCTACAGGCAACAACATGTTATTAAACACTAATGATCTGGGCTGCATTTTGGATGTGGGGCTAATATTTCTGATGCTTATATAATGAAAACAATTTGTTTTTTTCATATGTAGCTGCCACAATAATGGAAATATTGTCCTCTGAGGCTACCATAGCACTGTTAATGTGTCTGGGTTCAGTGTCTGGATTTCTTCTGTAGGGATGCAATCTCACTCTCCATGAAGAAATTACCTTTTTTTCTGTGCATGATGGTAGTGAAAAGCAATTACTGGGCCACTAGCTGCTTATTGATTTGAACTGAGGTCTGATAAGTGAGACAGCTATGGCATCGTATGCGTTATGGTTCTGTGCTCACAATGACGCCGGTGATATCTGATGGTAGCTTTGTCATCGCACATACGCTGTCATCAGGATACAGACGCCTTTCCATCGGGAGGAATGACTTTGTATTTACTGGCATTCATGTCGAAGCATGTTCAGGAAACAGCCTGGATTGGAAACGGACGAGCCCCTCCAACGTGAGAGCGACTGCACTTTGCATCATTGACATGTCTTATTTATTAGCCAGCTATCTTAGCACTATAAGAAAATAGCCATGCCTAAATATTCAGATTTTCTTGGCACTTCCTCACTATGAGGAGAAAAATGTCGCTCATTCATTCATGATACCGACCCTCTGATGCCTCAGGACAAACACCGTGAAAACGGGCGTATAAATTCCTATTGAAGGCTATATTTACGTTATTATTGATTCTTCATCGAAAGCGTTGCATATTAGATTTGACTTGGACCCATATTGACGTTGAGTAGCAGGGTGGTGCTGCCAAAAAGCAGAAACGGCTCTCAAAAGAGGTGGTGAATTGTGTTGACAAGGATATTGAAATAAATAATTAAGCACCCATTCAAGTCTATCCACACGCAGTCTGTTGATCCTATATCTACGCTGCATCGTGAACAGATGTACGATAGGAAGGTACACGCCACGCTGCCGCGTAGACACCCTCATTTCTCAACACACTTCGGCGGAAAAGCGTCCTAGCTATCGCAGCTACCTGTTAATCCCCGGCCCGGGTGCAGCCCCGCTTCCTCCGACAGGCGCTCCATTGCTCGGCTTGATGAGCTGTCCAGAGTCCGGTGGTGCTGAAATGGAAGCCGGAGCCCCTGCTGCAGGGACGGCGGGGCCGGGCTGTCCCGCCTGTCCCTCCCCTTCCATGCTGGCCTCGTTCCCCATCGTCTCGAGCTAGTTCTCGACGGAGAGAAACGATGTTGTAGGTGTTTCTACAGCTGTGATATGAACTCAGATGAAACTCAGCGCTGCTCCCCTTCCGCCATCATCACCTACAATCCAGCATCCCGCACGGAGCACGCGCGCTGACGGAGAGGGTGAGGGAGCGCGCTGACGCAATGGGTGGGAACTCGGAGGCTCGTACGTGCGCGTTCACGTCTCTCTATTATCTCAAGTCACCACGCAAGTAGGCTACAGCTGAGCCCACTGGGACCTCCCTTATTCACTTCACATCTTTCCCTCATAGACCCCATGTTTTAACCCGTATGGTGGATTGTCGCTATATACCGACTTAATATTTCTGATGCAAATTGCCTCTGTCATATTTATCAACATTTTACATTTTGTCTTTTGGCCATAGAGGCAATTTATCTTGAAATTACAAAACTCATCATTAGTCGATTTATTGAACAGCCAAACAACAGATGATGAATCAACTTCCATTTTTGCAAATATTAGGGAATCAAAACGAATGTTAAATTCAAGAAAAGTGGCAATGACATTAGCAATTAAAAACTGAGATTTTTGAGACTGTACTAGAAAGAAACCAACACTTTTCATTGTGATGACATTTATTTCTTCATGCTTGAATAGAAATGGACAAAAATATAACAATTCAGCCAACTGGTTATGTAAACAGAACTCAATTATGTAATGTCATGTAAATTATCTATGGTATGTGTTGGTGGGCTGTATGATGAAGCCAGCTGAGGATCTCGGTCTGTGACTTGAACAGTGGTGACATAACACTACAGCATGTTTTTATTTGAATCAAACATCTGCTCCATCTGTGTGGAGTGTTACACCCACACAACATAGGCTAGTGTCATTTCATTAAGATCATCGTACCATGGAGCATGTCATTCACTTCCCAACTACCACACATGAAAAAAACAGAACAAATCTGCAAAACAAACTATATCGTAAATATGACAAAACTGTTACATAAACAAAACTGGATACCAATTGCAAAAACACCTGTCAAAAAAGCACAAATATTACATTTTTTATTTAAATTCACATGTACATAACAGCCAGTTATCTACAGCAGTTCATTTTATTGTGAATGGCTCTCCCTACAGCATAGTAAAGTAGCCTATAATGAGATGCTCCCACACCATATCTGAATGATTGCTCTCCCTAGTGTACACCAACTGTCACTACAATGAAACAATCAGGTTGATTTAACACACCTAGAAACACAATATAACAAGTCTTCCTATATTTGCAACACATGTTTTGTGATTTAGACTTTCAGCAATGTTATAACATAGTTTTCATCCCACCAAATCCATTCACGTTCATACTGAAAAGCTGTTAACTGGCACAAATCTTCCCCCTAAAAAAGGTAAGGTAAAGCAAAATATTTTTTCTGACTTTATTGTAGGTTGGATTTGCAGGCACAAAGAAAAACAACTCAATGTACAGGTAAGCCATTTAACAGATACATATATACAAAACCACACAAATGAACCATCAGACTCATTAATCACTCACTCTAAAAGCCATTCTTGTATAGAAAAATAACAGAATATTGTTTTTCTATTGGTGACCTTGAGGAATACAAACATACATACCTAGCACGCTTTAGCTGACAAGACATTCCTATGAAAAGAGAAAGCCTAGATGCACTGTGACTTCCTCGCAAGTTTAAAAATTTCCATGAAGACTGTGTTTAAAAGATGCTTGTTCTGCATGAACAGTGTAGCAGCCAGAGAACAGATAGACTAGAGGAAATCAACAATGTGGAAACATTCAATACCAAATTGGCACAATAAAAGCACGAGTAAGACTTACTGATTCCAAATTTAGTATTCAGTGACATTCTGAACTGAGAACTCAGCAAGATGAAAAAGCTTCAGCTGCACTGTGGGAACATGCCTTATTTTCATATTTACAATCTGCCAATAGCAGTAGCACAAGAAAGAGATAAATGTACATGTAGACTAAATTGGTAGCGCATATATACAGGAAGTTTTAAAAAACTAGCCAATCACACAGTTGATTTCATGAGTAGGAGGAGCCTCTGACTAAAATACAATACTAAACTGCCATCATGAGACAGCCTGAGGAGTGCATGAGTTTCTTGTATTTTGTGGTGATTGCTCGCTGCTCGCTGGAGGAAGTTTTTCACACAAGTTATGATTGTTTGTATTTACTGGCGCTTTGCTTTGTAAGGTCGGGAGCGTTTCCTGCGGTCGGGCTTCCTCTGTTTGTGCAGGCGACCGATGCTTACTCCCTGTCGACGACGCACAGAGATGTTCTGCTCCACTAGGCTGGCCAGCATGCCTGCAGGAGAAAATGGTAGAGTCAGTGAAGAAGAAAAAATAAGAAAAAATCGGCAAGGCAAGGTTTTAGCAGCAAAGCATGTTTTTAAATGTGTCTATTTTTTGGCATCTTACAGTGGTATAAATGTTAATGTTTTGGTCTTTTCATTCCTCTTTTGGAGGAAAATGTCAGTTTTTGTACAGCCTGTATCCCTATGGTATTGTTTTCTGTTAATCAGTTAAGATAGAAAGAAGTTGCTCTAAAAGTCTAAGTCAAAAAAGTTGGGGCATTTAAAAAAATCCAAACACTAAAACCCCACACAATTGTGAAATAAGAAAACATAAAATGGTCAGACTAAGAAAATTCAATGTTTTTTTTTTTTTAGTATATGCTCACATGTAATTCAATTCTGACAGCATTTAATAAAACAATTCAATATAACCATACAGTGCATCTGAAAGCATTCAGACCCCCTACAATTTCTCATGTTTTTATGTTACAGCCTGATGCTACAGTCAGGAAAAATATAAACATATACATATATATATATTCTTATTAACCTACACTCAGTACACCCTCATGACAAAGTGGAAACAAAATTTTAGATTTTTTTATTTTTATTTTTATTTTTTTCAAATTTACCAAAAATAAAAAACTTAAATCTCATATTGCCATAAGTTTTCAGACACTTCACACAAAAAACAAGTAAAATTTAGCTCAGGTTTCTCTTATTCTTTGCTGAGATGTTTCTACACCTTGATTGGCGTCCACCTTTGTAAAATTAAATTGATTGGACACAAATACTTGAATACTTTCTGAATGCAATGTACATATGCAAGAGCAATCTATTACACAGGGCATTTTGTCTCTGCTAAAAAAAACTGCAGGGCATAAATGAGGTATATACCCACTTCTGCAACCACTACATAATTAGATAACACCATCACATAAAATTTAACATCATGTATGTTATCTGCCTCCTTGATATTTAAAGATAAACAAATTGTGACATTTTCCAATAAGGGACTACAAGGATTTATCGTTTTGAGGATGCACACACATAGGCATTTATGTCATTTAAATTTTTCTGTTCTCTTATGCAATGATTCCTGTAGTTTGACTCAGGTATTTAGTTGAAAAATATCCATAAATATGATGGGATGTGTGTGAAGGGAAATGTTTTGACACTAATTATCCCCCACAGAAAGACTTGGGGGTTTGAGAAGAACTTCAGACAAAAAAAAGTGCAATGTGGATCTTTACCAAAGCATAAAGGGTAACAGAAAAATGGTGATAAATAAATGAATTTGTCTTTAAGATTTGTAAATTACCTTCTTGCGCCAGCATGGATATGAAGGTGCAGATGAACTCGTCGTAATTATGAGTCCTTCTCTGGTCATCAATCTGATCAAATAATAAAAAAAAAAAAACCTTTTGGATCAAAATCAAACAGACACTCCCTCATCAAAATACTGACTTGGTTTAAAATAAAACCTACTTTGTATTTCTTTCTCTTTTCTACCTCCTCCTTCAGATACACCTCGTAATTGGCGATGTCTGCTTCAACACACTTGAGTAGTGCAAGCAGCTCCTGCAAGAAACACAAGATTAACTGCTCTGTGTGTTTGCTTATTATAATATATAGTACACAGCTTGAGAAACCGCTTACTAATTGGCAACACAAGCAAAGAAAGTGAGAGTGCTCTGCTGGCAGGCTGATAAGCATAGCAGGCACTATATAAGAAATATTCAGACTTACTTTAGGGGAGTATTTATCCCCAGCAGGCTTGCTGTCTGCTTCTACAGCGCTGAGCTTCTCCTTGCAGGGTTTTGCCACGGCTCTGTCTTTGCTCTCCTCTTCTTTCACCTCCACAGATGGTCCCTCCTCTTCCACTTTGACTCCCTCCTTCACTTCTGCAACGCCTGCCACCAGGCCTGCTTGTTCTTTGTTTTTTATCTTCTCCGGCGTAGACGTCTGCTTTGTGCCATCAGCAACCAAATCTACAGCACAGATGACAGATAAAGTAACAAATCTATCAAAAGTAGCAACATGAAAACAAGCTTATATTACACATAACGCATGGCATTTGCATTAACATCAACCTCCACAGTTAACTTCCCCTGTCTGAAATGATAAATATGCTCTGACTGCGCTCTAAATACCAAGCGACAGACTGAAAGGCTTTTAAACCACCTTTGTAAATAGCATCCTGTGTACTCACCAGATGGAGGGAGAGCACAGATGACTCCATCCTCCTGCAGGTGTAACAAGGCGACGCTGACAGAGGGACCCAGCTCTCTCACAGCACGGTTATGTCTGGAGTCTAGCCTCAGCATCTCATCTTCTCCAAACAGTACTCGAGACAGATGGGATGCAACAGGGCTGGATGGCCGCGTGGCAGCCTGGGAGCGCGCTGGTGAGCGCAGCGGGGAATTGAAGGCGCTGCCGATCTCAGAGGCGGTGTCGGTGCTCTCATTGCTGGGTGTGGGGGAAGGCTGGGAAGCAGATGTGATGCAAATGCCCCCCGTGCGACCTTCTGTGCGCACAGACAGGGGAGTGTTTGAGGTGTCTTTCCTTTGGACCTCTTTCTTCAGTTTCTCTGCCAATACAGTGAGGGCTATCTGGCTTTCCATTCCAGTCGCCACTCGACCTGTTTGTGACCGCAGCCCCACCTTCCGTTTAACCCTTAAAAATGACATGCAACACATGAATCAAATCTAAAAAAACACAAACTTTATATAGCTCAATCTTCTGTTATTCAGGTCAGAACCAGAAAAATGTTTTTTTAAAGTACCCATCCACACTTACTTGTTAGATGTGCCTGCAGAACCAGTAACTTCTTCCTCCTCATCCTCATAGTCATCTTCATCATCTGAGTATGAGGTTTGTGGAGGGATTCTAGGGCGATTAACACCAGCAGCCAGATCCTCCTCTTCCTGTTGATCAGAGAATGATTAATAAACATAAAAACAATTTTTCTGCAAACACCAGAGATATGTTAAAGAACTAATGATCAAAAATGCACTGCATTAAATTTATAATCATGCATCTGCATTACCAAAGGACTCGTGGCTCTCTGAAAATCACAGCTGGTAACCATTAGAGAAAATAACTTATCACCTGAGGAATCACACTGGAGAAAAATATTTTACCAAATATGGCAAACTGCTCTTGATGACATGGACAACATATTTAACCCATATGACAGACTGCACCACTGTAATGAAGGTGTTTTTTCTAAATCACCTTGCAGGTGAGAAGACAACCTATGTCTCTTAGTGTTTTGTTTTTTATTCTATTGTCTTTGTAACTCATACAGTCATGTGCATAAGTCTGAAGCATGTAGAATGCTACGGATTTATTACGGAGCCAGTTTGCCACAGCCTGAGGCTAGGATGGTGGAGAGGCTGCCAGAGTCAAGTTCTACACATGTTGACACGCATGTCAAGGTCAAGCTCAATGGTGAATCTCTTTTGTCTGGGCCTTTTGTCCCCTGGTAATGTGCCGGGAGACTGACCATTTTCAGGATCTTAAGAAATCCATAACATGAACAGGGATTCCTAACAACCCTACTACCCACCCAGATGATACCCTACACTATGTTTACTCACCATCTCCACCCCATAACCCCCTTATCTTTTTAATGAGCTGGAGCTGGCCATAGAATCACGTCATTACATTATTGTAAATGCCAGTGTACATCTCTGTTCTCCCAGCAAAACTAGTGTTTGTAGCTCCCTCCAGCTTTATTTGTATTTAATCCAAGGCCCACACAGTTTGTCTCCAACTTGGATCACCACCCCCAGGGCCCACTTAAAAAAAAAAAAAAAAATCAAGCTCAATTTGAACTTTTTACATAACAAAACCGCAACATAAAAGGCCTACATAAACTTGCTTTCAGGATTAAAACTCGTGAATTTATGGGGCAAAAAAAATCTAAATTTTCAGCCAGGGATAAAAAGGTCCGGACAAATGAGATGCCATTGAGCTAGACCTTGAGTGTTGACATGTGTCAAGCTCGACTCTGGCTGCCGACCCCCCTCTTCCCAGCTCCCACGCACATTGGGCCCTGTGATAAATCCCTTGCGCCCTGCATGTCTAAATCATATACACATGACTGTATGTGCAAGCCCTATGATTAAATGACCACTCCTGGGTGTGCCCCGCCTCTCAACCAATGACAACTGGGATCAGGAATCAACAGTACAGATAATGGATGGATGTATAGATTAACATTAGTGTCTTTAAAATGTATGTTTTACAAGAAAATACACTAGATTTCCACACTTTGACAATTAAAAAAAAAAATCACACAAGCTGCCACTATTGTGAAATGCACTCTGGGTATGGATGCCACATGGCAGCACTGTCCTACCACATCTTTCTGAATGTTCTCACCCCAATCTATATTTCGGTCACTTGTTCCTTATTGTCCTCATCACTAAAACTGCATACAGGTTAAACTGAAAAGGCTGTAAGGACACCACACCATTAGAAAGGACCCTTTAATATGCAGAGTTCCTTTGAAACTTCAAAAAGCAGAATCATACATCCAGAAAAATAGTGTAGACATGGACTTGTCTGTGTAAAAAAGTAAGAATGAAGCATTGCATGGCTCCATTCGGCTTAAATAAGATACGATTACTTAAAAATGACGAGTGTTTTTCACTGATAAAAGAGGATCTAAGACAGAAAATGAAGTGTGAGAACTGACACAAACTGAGGCATCGTATACTCTAAGATGACTTGAAAATACTCTTCTTTGCCACGTAACCTTGACTGTAACACCTGCCTCTGTACCCACAGAAATACGTCGGATTGAAAGGTGTCATAACAGTGCTAAAGAAATGTGCTGTTTTGATGACAAATCAAATATGTTGCCATGGAAACTGAAGCTAAGGTGTAAAAAATGCGAATAGCCTATAATACAGTATGCATACAATACTCTTTGGTTGTAACTTTTACTTACAGGCTATGCAAAATACAAAAACATAGTCTGGTGTTAGGTTTGATTGTCTTTAATGTTAAAAGTAAGAATAATCTGAAATTTTATTTAGTCATATATTCATTTTATCTTGTCTTATTTTTTTTTTAAAGCAAATGATTAAAATGCCATATTACTATTACGAAACACTAATCTAACACTTCCTTCACACATACATTTGTATGAATTTATGATGGTGACACACATGGACACAACAGTCAAGTTTGCTTGATACATTTCTGCTTGTTTTTGACTTTAATATCAAGGCAGTGGTTTTCAAAGTTCACACACACTTTTATATTCTAGAAAATACTTAAACGAGACTGTGTTTAGGCTGAAACATATTTTCACTTTAAATTGTAAACAGGTCAATTTGCATTCTTCTGCAAAGGTTTTTAATTTCTCAATTTTGAATTTCTATTTAACTTTTGGTTATAATACAATTTTTAATTTCAGGTTTAAGTACAGTTTATACGTGGTAAGGTTTTTCACTGCTGTGTAGAAGTTTGTGTAAATTTGGTCCTGAATTTCCCTCAGGATTACAAGTGTCTGTCTGTCTAAATCTTTTATTGTGGGGCACATTAGTACAATCAATGACAATAAAGCTTTGTGTTCTTAATTTACAAAAACACCAAAATTGCTACAGTTGGACAGACTGCTGCTTGGTGAGAACTTTGACAGTTAACGCATCGAGTGCCATTGACGTATAAATACGTATAGGGCTGGCACTCAATGAGTTAATGAATCATTAACCTGTTATAGGCAAACACACTTAATCTTTTTATTCATTTTCAACTGATGCATTTTCTGTGTAAACAGAGCCAATATTTAGTGTAAGGATTATTACTCAGGCAAAACAGGCTATTTAAACAAGCAAGCTTCAACCCTGAGATCAACTTAAGGTTAGAAGTAAGGGTGGGAAAAAAAGACAATAATATAGCAAGTCTAAATACATGCAGGGAAAAAAATACAGTTAAACTTACTGATTGTAAAATAGGAAAATATCATTAAAAGGCACTTTTTCAGTGACATCTCTGTTTTGGCAGATGTACTGAATATTTGAAAAAATATCTACGTTTTGAAAATGACCCTGTGACGCAGGTTGAGATGCTTTGATGATTTTCTGCTCCATGACTCAGGACTGGAGCAGAACAACAGCTTCTGAGGCCTCACCCTGCACTGAAGCATGGGGGATAAAGCTGGTCCTCTGCTGGGCTGCTTATTTACCACCTCACCCTGAATGGAGCATGGCGGATCTTAAAAGCTGCCCCTCTGCTGGGCTGCTTATTTACCACCTCAACCCCCTGCACTGAAACCCGGACCAGAGTTTCAGCAGGTGGGCTTCTAAGGTGCTGATTGAGTTTGTACCACAGCAGAGGCTGGTAAAGGCTTTTCTGTTTTAGCCTAAATGACAGCAGAGGTTTCATCAACATCATTTACACCAGGTGGCAGAGAAGACAAAATGAAGACTTCTCATGTTTAACATTTATGTTAATTTAACAATATGGCAAATACATTTAAATCAAAGACTCTGTATGCAAAGGCCTTGTCAACATGGCAACACAACATGGAAAATTGACAGCAGCTGGACAGTAACACCTGTTTGAGGGTTTTAAACCCTCCCTATAATAACATCTGAAACAGAGCCACACACAACAATGGGGCAGTTTCTGAGGGAATATTTCCCACAGTAAGTGCACAACATAGGTGACTGAAGATCCTTTGTAGGTGCGCTAAAGCACCCCTCGAAGCACCAGTTTTTTAAAATCAGACAGCTATTTTGTGAAAATCTTCTTATTCCTTTAGCTATTTTATAATAAATAATTGTAATAAAAACTCACACGCCACATATCATGTCAAAGCGCTTATTGACAGGTAAACAGACACACACATAAACTACAAGGAGCAGTGAGTTGCTTAAGTTGTTATTTTAACACTGGCTAATTAAAAGTGTTACCATGAACTATTATAAGCTCAACACCAGCTAAAGATATTAGCCTTTCCTCATTCAGGTGGTTTAGCATTCTGACGAGTAAACTGACCTTAGAAAGCTTTTCCTAGCGTATCATCCAGTGAAATATTGATAAGGAGAGCTCAGAGTTGTGTCAATCTTATGGCAGTGGGGTAAAAAAATTCATCACTACACTCTAAATGATATTACATGTCAAGGTGCAGAGGAATCACTCTCTTCTTTGATAAATAGAAAAAAAACAGAGGTATGACAAGTCTAAAAAAAACCAACAATTTTTGTAATGCTGAATGGCTGATCACAGAAAACTATTCTATATAACTGTAGTATAGTTTGGCCTACTGATGCATCAATGTGTTCATCACTTTAGTATTAGCTGGTAAGGATAAGGCTGACTTTATTTATGCAAAACTGTTGAATAGTCTGTTCTGAAAATAGCCCAAAACATTCTTTTCTGGATTTAATATTCATTAATGGTTATGATATTTAGAGCTAACAACATGAAAGTGGAAACAAAGTAGCCTGACGTTATCAGATTAATGTTGACTAAAAATGTAAACAGATCGGCATTAGAAATAGTTGAGCACGATGATAAAAGTGGCAGAAAAACAGGGACTAAAATGTTGCAAAAAATCATATTTATCTCAAAATTGTCTGCAATAACGTTAGCATTAGCCTACTTATTCCCTTTCATGACAAGAAGGCCTTTAAAAATGGCGTGATGTGATCAGTAAAGGTGCTGACCTGTGGGAGGCAGGTAAACATGCTAAACAATGGTGTCAATGACATGAAAATCATGACAAACCACAGCATATTATGTTAAAAATATCCTAATTTTGAGGGGTGAAACCCATCTTGTTAACTTAGTAAATGATACACGCAGTAAAACATCACATGTGTAGTAACATTGGTGTTTTGGAGAGTGTAGTGAACACTTGCTAAATTTCTACAGGTCACAGTTTCTTAAGGAGCTGAGCACCTCTTAAGTTTTGATTTTGAAATCGCCCCTGCTTACTGCATCACCACTTTAAGTCTCTGCACAGTGACAGTTATGACATGAATGAGGCTACCTTAAATGGAAGTTGGATTACCAAAGAAGAGAACAGCAAAATCAAAGAAGACAACGAGCAAGACGATAAAAACAATGGTGAACGAGTGTGAAGCATTATAGGGGGCAAAACTGACACCAAAGTGCAGTGAATAAATACATAAATTGATTTCACCTTGAAAGAAGAATTCTGTTTTCTTGATGTATGTTTTATCATGTGACTGTCTTGAATTGCAACAGTTATTACAGAATCCCTGTATTATGATCAGTGTTGGGGTAACACATAACAAAGTAATCTCTTAGAGTACTCAGATTACTTTTCTGTTGTAAGTAGTAATATAACACAGTTTTACAATTCAAGAAGTCTGTTATTAGTTACCTTTATCATAAAAGTAATCCATTACTGAAAGGGAAATCCCCATTGTCCTCTCTCTTCTGCTGCCACAAAAGAGAAAGAGAAAAAGAAGCTCCACAATGCATCTGCAGTGTTTGTCCTTCTTTCTCTCCTGTATGCACATTGGCGTGCAGCGGCATGCCAGCGGAAGGTTAACACAGCTGCCAGTACCCACACATTGCTAGCTTATTGAGGTAGTGATATGGCAGAGAGAACAGCATTAAACTGTGGAATTATCCTCATTATGAATTTTTTTATGAAAGTGACAGGAACAGCATCATTGTGAAATGTAAGTCTAAAAGCTCCTGTTTTGTTTTCATTTGGTTCATCAGTTAGCTATGCAGCCATTACAATTACACACAGAGTTTGTGTATTTCTATTTGTCTCTACCCAGTGTGTTGTCAACAGACAAGTGGAACAAGTGGTTAAAGGGCTATAACGTAAAAAGGTACTTTTCTCAGTAAGTAGAGCAGAAATCTACCAAGTTAGTTTCAAAAATAACGCTATCCAACACTGATTATGATGCCATGGTTATGGTGGGCCACATATTGCTGTGAATTAGCCTGTATTTGCCCTAGACTGGACCACAGCAAGAATATCCTGAAAACTCTGGTCATACTAGAGACAAAAATGTGGTAAAGAGGGTGCTGGATGCACACAAACACACAGCCTTCTAAACTTGGTTGTGATCCTCCTCTCACCTGCATTGGAGACTTGGCATAGTTGTGGTTGTCCAGGAAGGCAGGCAGTCGTTGAACAACGGGGTTTGGACTGGTGACCTGCTGAGCTCCAGTTCCCACAGGGGCCGGAGGTTTGCACATGACTTTAGTGTTTCCTGCAGCGCTAGCTGCATCCTTAGTCTTACCTCCAGACTCATCAGTCGCATCTACAATGAGAGAAGAGTGAATTTCAAACAAATATTTATGATAAACAGCTAAAGTTTCATGATGTATTTGAACATAAAGTGCAGTATCACTGCTATATAGTGTACCAGAAGGAGCCTGATCAGTCCCCTGAGATGTGACTGACTCCACATCTGCCTCTTTCTTGATAGCAGCAGTGTTCTCATCAGGAGCGGAAGAATCTTGCTGTTTCTTGTCATGGACAAGCTCAGTCTGGGTGAGCCGGATCATCTGAGGACAAGACCACACACGCCCATGTGTTCGCCAATGCACTGTCCTTATTGGCAACATTCTGTTACCTTAATGTATCCATGCAATTTAAACAGTATCACCTCCTCTGCTCTACATCTTTCTGTTAGAGGCATCAAAGTAACTTCTGCATTTTAATGAGACACCAAAGGACTTAGAAAAAAACAGAATTTGATTTTTGTGAACTTAAATGGACTGCTGCTCCTCTCTCTCTTGTGGCCTGCAACCTTGGGTTAGAATATAACAAAAGATGTGTTGTACAATACTTTTTGATAACACTGAATTTTAAGAAAATTGAAAATTTTGTCAACCTTAACAAAGACTCCAGGAAATTTCACACAGAAATACCATAAGTGAAAGTATAGGTGAATAAAATCTTGCCAACCTTTCGGACACTGGGGGAGCTGAGGAGTTCTAATTAATGATGTAATTAAACTGACCTTCTGCAAGCCCTCCAGGACAGTCTGTCGATTTCTTTTCAGAATTTCCAGTTTGGACTCGTATTTCATCCTGCGGTCAGGCACCACCGCCATCAGGTTGAAGCGAATGTCGTGATACGGCTCACTGGAAAGGAGTAGAGCAGCAGCAGCAACAGCATTAGAAAGAAGCCCTGAGGGCGCATGTAGAAGGTGAAGCAGCATGGACTGAGCTAGCTGGCTCATGACTCACCCAGCAGTGGCCAGTCCTATCCTCTCCATGATTACCCGCCGAGCTTTATCAGTCCATTCCTCCTCCTCTCCCCAGGGCCCTGAGATAGAGGGAAATATAACTACTTTAGGCAGCAATATCCAAAACAACTACCGACAACATTCACAGAGCAATACAAAATCTGTTGATGCAATACACAAAAATATGCAGTATCAATGTTTGGCCTAAATAAATGCCTTTAGGTGCATTTAGAAAAGAATAGTCAACCCATTGGTCAGCTCAGGAGAAGCATTACTAATTTTAGGTCAAAAGTTCATCTTTTGGTCCCCATATCTGATTTAGGTATAGATAAATCACACAGCATTACATTATCAAAAAAGGTTTCTTAGTTCTCTAAAGAAGAAGAAAAAAACTGATTTTAAGAAGATTTCAGTGTCTCTAAGGCAAGCAAAAATGCAACAAATCAGCATGACAGGAGCAGAATCTGTGGTTTCACCATGGTCAATGGGGTAAGCCTTGAGTCCGTCGAGCTCAAAGAGGCGGTCTTTGATGGGCACGTAGCTCACAAAGTGGAAAGCCTCCATGGTCCGCACAGCGCTGATCCCATTCTGTTTCTCCGGCAGGTGCCTGGGCTCCGGTCTCCATAGAAACACAGAAAGAGAGCTTGTGAAACTGATGAAAGCACAAAGCCTGACATCTCTTGCAGTACAACAGACCAAGCACAGAGGATTTTCTTTTTTTACACAGAGTCAGACACCTGGAAACTTTAAAAGGAATCAGTGACTGTGACCTACCTCGCATGGCTGTTATGTGCTCTGGCAAGCTCTGGGGCATTTCCTATTGCATAACCTTTACTCTGAAAATTCAAGAAAAGAAAAAGTTTAACATCACAGCAAAGGAGAAGGAAGGGAAGGGGAGAGAGACTGTCAGGGAAACAGAAGGCTAACACTTCACTGTTTGTAACAACTTTGGTATGCTTCGCTTAATGTGTTACATTTACAGTTTTAAGCCATTTATCATGTTTTTAATAAAAGATTCTTTTGACTCTGTCTTTTTCAACCAGAAACTGTACAGCCTCTCCCACCTTTCTGACTTCTTACAATGTGACAACCAAAGGACTAATCCGACAGATCATTTTCAAATGGAAACTGTAAATAACAAGGTCAAATCCAAATGACACTTAATAAAAGACACATATAAATAAGTTTGATACATATCTCACCTCTGGACTGAAGCCTTTTGTGAAAGCTTTAATGCGACTGAGAGTGATGCCGAGCTCAACTCCACTGCAGTTCAGCAGCACACTCAATAAAGCATGGGTCGCACATGAGTTTGGTATCAGCTAGATGAAAAAGAAAACAAAATAACTGCAAAACCAAGGTCAAAACATGCATCTCACTACTCAGGTTGCTCTCTTATATTTTTTGTAAGTAGACTAGTTTTAAAGACTGAAGGCATGGTTTTCTCTCTTCAGTTTTTTCAAGTTTCATATTTCAGGGTGCTCCTTTTTTAATCAATTAAAATTAGGGATGTCAGAGTTGATCGCACTGAATTAAGGTCTGTATTAGGGCATTGAATTAATTTTTAATAGCAGCTATGGTTTAACCACTGCAACATCTCCCTGCAGTCACAGTGATGTAAACAAGTGTGTCACTGCTTCTTCATGTCTCATTTCTCTTTATAAAACTCACAGACAGCTCAGTGGACCAGACAAAAATCATCTGCACCTTGTGCTCTCAAACATTTACCTTTTGACAGGTCCCTCATTTATCATGTCATAATCTTTGTCTACTAATCTACCCAAAGTTCCTTATTTTCTTTCAAATTAAAGCAGTTCTGTATCCAAACATGGAGAAAATACCTTGTAGTTTAAGACCATACAAACTCCAAAATGAAACAAAAATGGTTTACAAACAGTAAAATTTTAAACATGAGAGACTACTCACAATTAAAAACAGAAATACAGAGAATAATCCTGCTGATATAAAATGTACTGTTTGACAGCCCTACTTAAATTATTCAACTGATATACTTTTGTGGGGGTTTTTTTTTGCTGTATGTTATCCAGATTATTTTTGCTAGTGCAGCCTGTGCACTTTTATATTTAGTTGTTTAACAGTAGAAACTGAAAGATTTTTTAATGTTTTTTTTTGGGGGTGCCTTTATTCAGATAGGACAGCTTAAGAGTGGCAGGAAATACAGGGAGAATCAATCCCAGGACCAGTGCACTGAAGACTCCGGCCTCTTTTACTTATATGGGGTCTACTCTCGCAGCTGAACTGAACCAATGCCCAATTTCAAGAATTTTAAAGGTTTTTTCCAGGTATAATTGTATAATGTTAGCATGGATTTGCTCTTGGTTCAGAAAGAATGTATAAATGGAAAGTTACAGGATGGAAAAATTTAAACATGTATAAATTACCCGTCTATCTGTCCATCTTTAACTGCCACTATGTCAATACTTTTTATAGAACTGACTCACAGTCAACACAATTAGAAATTTTAATTTGAAGGCCTTGTAAGTTACAACTGCCATTGTTTTGTAATTTTGATCGTAAAATTTGAAAAATGTATTAAAATCAACACCCTACTGTTTATTTGGGCTTTATGCCTTTAGTTAGATGAGACAGCCGAAGAGAAATGGGAAATATGGGAAAGAGTGGAGGAGGGCATGCAGCAAATAGCGCAGGATCAATCCTGTGACCAGTGTATTGACTATAGCCTGTGTACATGGATGCCTGCTCTACCTACTGAGCAAAACTGGTGCACAGAAATTTCTGGAATGAAGCTGAACACCCATTTGTGTAGACTTATCTCAACTATGTCTATGTCTGCTTTCAAGTAAATGCCTGTTCATCATCTCCCTCTAATTATCGTTTTTTCCTGTTACTGAATTTTGTGATGCCAGTTTTTGACAACTGCTGTTTAAATAAACTCTGCTAATCCATTCATTTGGCAGTGTAACTGTTTTATGCAATCATATCTAAACTTTGACTGTGAATGAAATGTAATAAGAATGTTACATTGTCAATATCAACTCAAATTATTAAATGTACAACAGCTTACAACCTATTATTCAAGTACAGATGGGAAAATCACTATTCAAAACACTTCAAATTGGAGCACCACAATAAAAACTACAATAATACATGCCAGCACCTATTACCAAATAAACACTGACCTGATGAGCAAAAAACATATCATTAACAATTTCCTCATCGATGACAGACGTCTCATCCACCAAAGTGTTAACTTTTCTCCTGGATCGACGTTCCTCAATCCACTTGAACAGGAAGATAAAGCCATAGACAGGACTGGAAAATGGAAAAAATACAAATCTCACGAGGTTGCTTCAGTCAAACAAGGACAAAGAAATATTCTTGTTCTAATTCACACATAAGTTTGATTTCACAGCCTCATATACTTGATCGTTTGTAAATAAGGCTGGACAGACAGTCTTGGCTGGACATGAATGGTAAGAAATTACAAACCTTTGACACTTGCTCTGGAGATCATAGATTTCCTCGACTTGGACCCCTTTGACACCTTAAGAACATATTACAGAAACATGTTGACTTGAGTTCATTACCCCAGAACTTACATTTAAAGATGTATGAATGGGTTATTCAGTTTATAACTTTGTCAGGGGGAGCAGACCCATTACTCACCAAAATCTTCCACCAACAAAGTGAACAGTCCTGAAATTGTAAAACAACGTTAGCGCTACAATAACTAGCGCCGAAAAACAGCGTAAGACCAGAGAAGAGTGTCTGCTGAAAGCTTAGTCCTTTATAGGTAATACAAAGATACAATAGAACCACATGTACTTTATTTATTGCATTAAAGCTGTGCTCCAATCGAGCTAAATCTAGCTGCTGGGGAAGCTAACCTGTCCGTCTGGCTCTGTGTGAAAGCTAACGTTACCGACAGTTAGCTCTCCCCTATGTCGACATTTCTCACCTGGATCACTCTCCAGCTCCAGCCAGCCTTTGTTCATTTTTGCATATGTGCACAGATGTGTAACATTTAAGACGTGTTCCAGTCCATGCTTAAATGGGGGTAATGAATCTTTAGCGAGAACGCCGTATCCATTCACGAAACAACTGTATGAAGCTCAAGATAAACACAATAGAGATTTAGCCGCCTACAAATTACGTCATCAAAAATCGACCGGGGGGGGTTTCAGAAAACAGTCCTGCCAGCGCCTTCCTGTTGTCAGAACCGAGAAAGTGAAACAACGAATGAATCATTATAGATCATTAGTGCATATAGTTTCATTAAAAAGCTGTAAAACAATAATTATCCAAAATGTTGATAAAGTCAAGGCAAATCAAGCAATGTCTATGAGAATTGGAATACAACGAGATATATAAGGCGTCATACATATTATTTATGATAGTTATAACCTTCTAATTTTATCCTTTATCCCACTATCATTGGTGGATCGCTCCCCTCGAAGTCCTAATGCTGGGAAAAACTGCAGCGATTGTGCAGTTTTGGATGCCTTAATGGTAGATAATCGCGATGAAGTGCCCTCTTTGGTGCCCTGTTGACAAAACTTGACAAAATGCTCTCGGTGGACAAAAGGAGAAAGTTTCTTTCCAACAAGGTTAAAGTATTGCATGTCAAAATATTGGACAACATATATTCCACCAATATCTGTCTTGCCAAATTTTCAGATATAGAAAATAAATGTACTTTTTTGTAGTGTCTTGTAGTGTTTTGTAGTATCATAATGTATTGCAAACATGACAAATGTTACATAGAACTTATTGTCCGCTTAATGACTGTACTGTTTGGAAAACTCCATATTCACATATGCAGAATAAGACAATATATTCCATAATGAACTACAATAATACATTAAGACTCTAAAACATATAGGCAGTTAAAAAAAAATAACAGAACAGTTGATATAGTTTGAGACTCATGGAATTGAACCATGTGACCGGATCTGATGAATTTCTGTAATCTCTTTTAAATTACTGTCAGGAATATCCCAACATTTTCTTTCTTTTTTTATACTTAATTATTCATATGTTTTCATAATTGTATTTGAGCACTTGTCTGTCTTTTTGTTCTTAATTGTTCAAAAAGCTTTTAAATGGGGGGAAAAAGTGCAGAAAGTGCAGTTAAGTACAATAAAGTGTTTCTCAGTATTAAGTTTATTCTTAGTGACATTCTTCCTTTGGTGTCTGTGTAAAATCATAAAGTAGCCCATTAATCCTTGATTATTTTATTACAGAGGTGTTAAGGGTTTAATGACATTTCATTTTAATCTGTTTATTTTTCTTTAAAAATATTTTTTACTATGGATTTATAACATTTGCACGCTGATGCCCCACCACATACATTAGGTAGAAGCAGAGATAGCCCAGTAGTAGTAGAAGTAAAAGTTGCCTAGATATAAAAGAAGCAGAAGTAGTACGTAAAAGTGAAGGTAGAGGTAGCCTTGTCATACAACTAGTCCATAAGTGGCAGTAAAGTGGCCTAGTAATAGGAGTAGAAGTAGAGGTAGCCTAGTAATAGTAGAAGTAGGCATACAAGTAGCAATAGCCTAGTAGTGGAGGTAGAAGAAGCCTAAAGGTAGAAGTAACAGTAAAAGTAGCCTAGTAATAGTAATAGAAGTAGAGGTAACCTAGTAATACACCACTTTCCACATTATTAAGCAAATGACATTTTTCTCGTATTTTCTGAAATATTAATGCAAATGACAGAGTATTTTTCAAGTCATCAGCCGTTAAAGGTACAGTGTGTAAAATTGGGACTATCTAACAGTCAATTCTGGAGTGTGATGCTCATTTCTCTGGTGATAACTATGGGAACCAGTGAAGTTTAAAAATCAATACATGCTTAACTGTTATTTGGTTCCTTCTATGGTGCCATAGAAACAGGCAAAATGCAAAAATCCAAGATGGCAGCGTCCTTGGGGGGGACCCTCCCTATGTATGAATAAAAGGCTTATTCTGAGTTAATTTAAAACATAAATTTAAAAAATGTGTTATCAGATGTCAATACTAATTTAGATCAATCTACTTATAAATGTTATGTTTCATTTTAACCAAGCTTGTTTTGCTAAATGCTAATAGGCTAAATATTACACACTGCACCTTTAAAGCATAACTCAGATGATTTTGAACAAACTTCATAATGATAACCATTATTTCTTTTTAAATAAAAACCTCAAAATACACTTTTCCACATTATTAAGCAGGCCACAGGTTTCAGCAATATAGGAAAGAAAAAGGATCTCTCTGCTGCTGAAAAGTGTCAAATAGTGTAATGCCTTGGACAAGGAATGAAAACATTAGATATTTCACAAAAATTAATAATGATCAACGTACTGTGAAGAAATTTGTGGCTGATTCAGAGCACAGATTGGTTTGTGCAGATAAAGGCATAATGAGGAAGGTTTCTGACAGACAAGTTCATCAGATTAAGAGAGCAGATGCTAAAATGTCATTACAAAGCAGCAAACAGGTATTTGAAGCTGCTGGTGCCTCTGGAGTCCCACCAACCTCAAGGTGTAGGATCCTCCAGAGGCTTGCAGTCGTGCATAAACCTACTATTCAGCCACCCCTAACCAATGCTCACAAGTAGGAACGTTTGCAGTGGGCCCAGAAATACATGAAGACTCATTTTCAAACAGTTATGTTTACTGATGAGTGCTGTGCAACCCTGGATGGTCCAAATGGAGGAGTAGTGGATGGTTGGTGGATGGCCACCATGTCCCAATAAGGTTGTGACGTCAGCAAAAAGGTGGCGGAGTCATGTTTTGGGCCGGATTCATGAGGAGAGAGCTGGTAGGCCCCTTAGGATCCCTGAAGGTGTGAAAATGACCTCAGCAAAGCATATAGAGTTTCTGACAGACCACTTTCTTCCATGGTAAAAAAGGACAGTGCCTTCTGTAGCAAAATTTTCATCATGCATGACAATGCACCATCTCATGCTGCAAAGAATCCCTCTGTGTCATTGGCTGCTATGGGCATAAAAGGAGAGAAACTCATGGTGTGGCCCCCATCCTCCCCTGACCTCAACCCTACTGAGAACCTTTGGAGCATCCTCAAGCGAAAGATCTATGAGGGTGGGAGGCAGTTCACATAAAAACAGCAGCTCTGGGAGGATATTCTGACATCCTGCAAAGAAATTCAAGCAGAAAATCTCTCAAAAAACTCACAAGTTCAATGAATGCTAGAATTGTGAGGTGATATCAAAGAAGTGGTCTTTATGTTAACATGTAACTTTGCCTGTAAAGATGTTTTAGATTGAAATAGATTTTGATTTCAGTAAATATGACCTCCTAATGCTGCAAATTCAACAAATGACCATTTTCAGTTCTTTACAACTAAAAAAATGTTTAAAACTCTGTTGTGCTTAATGATGTGGGAAAGTGCATTTTGGGGGTTTTGTTTAAAAAACAAATAATGGTTATCATTATGAAGTTTGTTAAAAAAAAAACGTTTGAATTATGCTCTAATGGCTGATGACTTGAAAAATGCTCTGTCATTTGCATTAATATTTCAGAAAATAAGAGAAAAATG
The DNA here is from genome assembly GCF_018320785.1 of Cheilinus undulatus. Taxonomy (NCBI): domain Eukaryota; kingdom Metazoa; phylum Chordata; class Actinopteri; order Labriformes; family Labridae; genus Cheilinus; species Cheilinus undulatus. Next base: position 31,234,978 of record NC_054867.1, on the reverse strand, counting down.
TCATTTGCTTAATAATGTGGAAAGTGGTGTAGTAGAAGTAGAAGTACAAGTAGCAGTAGCCTAATCATAGAGGTAGAAGAAGCCTAAAAATAGAAGTAGACGTAGCCTAGAAGTGGCAGTAAAAGTAGCCTAGTAGTAGTAGAAGAAGTAGAGGTTGTCTAGTAATAGTGGAAGTAAAAGTGGTAGAAGTAGACATACAAGTAGCAGTAGCCTAGTCTTGCAGGTAAAAGAAGCCTAAAGGTAGAAGCAGAGTAAAAGTAGTAGAGGTTGTAGTAGTCCTACGAGTAGTAGCTGAAGCTGAAGTAGAAGTAGCCTAGTCGTAGGAGTAGAGTTAGAAGTAGGTTAGTAGTAGTAGTAGACAAGGTATAAGTAGAGAAGTAGGAGTAGCCTAGCAGTAGAATTAGTACAAGTTGTAGATTCTGAATAAGCACAATATAGTCTACTTGTGCCCTGCAAAAGGGATCAGTGCTCAGTAAAGCAATCCCTAACTCATTAGTAGCAGTAGCGGTAGAAGAAGCCTAGTAGTAGAAGTAGGCTAGTATAAGTAGTAGTGCAGAATAAGCCTAGTAGGCTAGTAGTAGTAGAATTAGAAGTAGTAGTGTAGAAGTGGGCTAGTAGATGTAGTTGTAGTAGAAGTAGTAACAGTACAAGAAGACATAGTAGCAGTAGTAGTAGAAGTACTATCGATAGTAGTAGTAGTAGAGATAATACAAAGAGTGGTGATAGAATTATAGTTAGTATTGTTAGAAGTTGAAGCATTATTTTTAATAGTGGTGTAGTACAGGTAGAGTAGTAGTAGTAGTTGCAGTGGTAGTGGTAGTAGTATAGAAGAAGTAGAAGTAGTGGTAGCAGTAGAAGCGTTAGTAGTATTAGTAATAGTAATAATAGTAAGGGTAGTAGTATAGCAGTAGAAGTAAAAGTAATAGTAATAGAAGTTGTACTTGTAGAAATTGAAGTAGTAGTATAAATGCGAGTACTACTGAAGTAGCAGAAGCAGCAGCAGTGGTAGTAGCAGTACTAGAATTAGTAGTGGTATTAAATAGTAGTAATTATAGTAGCAGTAGTAGTTACAGTAGTAGTAGTGGTTATAATAGTAGCACTAGAAGGAGCAGTAGAAGTAGTTGTAGTTGCGGTAATAGTAGTAGCAGAGGTAGCAGATGTAGTAGTAGGAGTCATACGATTTTTGCATCGCTTTCGGGCTTTTTACACCCGGAACCTTCGTCGGAGAATCCTTTACGGGGACGGTATTTATGGTAACACTGGAAAATTGGAAATTACCAACGTTTATCTGTTCATTTTCACAGTTATTGTTGAATTAATTAATCGATTATTGTTTGCACGGGGAAGTTTCTCGAGGACTACAGTCTAACCGCTTTTGAGGTAAGCAGCAAACACCGAGTGTGAGTTGAAGTGTAGCGTCTGAGCTTACCGACACTGTTAGCCTTGTTGTAATACAGGCTAGCATTAGCTACGTGAACGTAACACCTACACAATGTAAGATTGTTATCTCGCTATGACAGCCAACTTCACTCTCAGTTTGGCAGAAAAAGCTGCTCTTCTTCTGTCACAAGTTACAGCCAGCTATCCTGCTTTGCCACCATCAATGGATAATGAAAAAGTCAATGAAATTCGTGGTTTTAGCGGCTGTATTTGCGTTTATTGTTGTGTAATTGGCTAGCACGTTTTGTCTTCTGAATGAGTCTTGGAAGAAATATTATTGATATGCGTTCGGTATGGTACGATCCGAGATGCTTTAAACAGATGTTTAATATTTATGTTTAATAACAATTACAAGAAAATGAGAACAGAGGCTGCAGAAATAGCTTCATGCTATTTGCTAGCTGCCTCCATCCTGATCTCCAAAGCCATTGGATAAAATCCCTGTGATGGGTACGTCATGTACAAAGTAAACTTTAAAATTAAAAGTCGAGATAATGATCTGGTAGTTAAAACATTTTTAACACATTTCACATTGTGTTCCCAGATACCTACTATCTATGTAATGTTACTGCTTTAAACATACTGTTTGAAGATTATAGGATAATAGTATTAATCTAATTTTAAAAGACTGTAAATGTACTTTCCCCATACAACATGTAAGCACAATGTTTTTATATAGAAAGCGCTTGATCCAAAAAAAAACACAAATTAATTTATTACAAAACCATGAACAACATAAAAATGAAATCCTCTAAGGGAAGGATTAAGATTATGCTTAATTTAGTTTAAAAAACTTGCTGTATGTAAAATGTTGTCAGGTAACAATGCATGTCACTGTAATATTGATATGTGATGTGTTTCATTACCTCAGGGCTCTGATGAAGGTGTGCAGGTAATACTGTGAAAGCCTTTGTAAGACGCCATGTCTGACGAGGCGATGTCAGAGAGCGACCTGGAGCCCAGCTTTAGCAGTGAAGATGAGGATCTGGACAATGAAGAAGAGGAGGACAAAGAGGACATGGACGACGATGAGGATGAGAATGATGGAGACGATGAAGGTGATAGCGTTGGTGAGTTAAAAATTGAGTTCCGTCCCGCACCTGTACACAACACCTGAAAAGGGGAAGAAGCTACTGTTGTTTTGTTAAAGATCAATTTAGATTAAATACAGAATTTAATCAGCAATCTGTAATTACAGGAGATGTAAGATGTTATTGTACTATGTGGCAAAAGTAAAACCTTGTCAACTCATACTTTGAGTATCACACTGAAATACTTTCTATTCTTTGTCAAGAACGGCCTGCAAGTGCTCAGAGCAAGGCAGACGAAGCCCAGGATGGCCAGGATTCCACTTCAGCTACCTCCGGAGAGCCATCCTCAGAGCCTCCATCGCAGCCTGCGTCTCGTCCGTCCTCCAGGCCACCCTCTAGACCCCCTTCCAGACCAGCCTCCAGACCTGCCTCTTGCTCTCAACCTCCAGGAAGCCCGGAGAAGTTGAGCCAGAGCAAGAAACTCTCAAGCAAAACAAAGAAGCAAAAAGCCTCTAAATCAACCAAATCCTCAAAGTCTACAAAAGGCTCTAAACCCCCCAAGCCTTCTAAACCTGCACACATGAGGAAGAACATCAGGTATGTGTTCTGTTGGACATGCTCTGTTGGGCTTTTCGTAATTTGAAATAATTAGTCAGAAAAATATGTCATAATACACACTTAAATGTCTGTATTTAAATTTATTTTTATTCTTACGCTAACAGAAAACTGTTGAAAGAGGATCAGCTTGAGGCTGGGACCAAAGCAGCTCAAAAGGAGGAGATGGAGAGACGGAAGCGTCTGGAGCAGCAAAGGAAGGACTTCCCAACACCTGCCCCAGCTGCTCCAGACTCTCAGCTAGGTGACTGGCCCTCTATCTGTGAAGCTAAATCTTTGCGGTCAAAATTTATTCCAATATTTCTGAGTATTTAATATATTTTATATCCACTAATCTTCCCATGTCTCCAACAGTGGACCCAGCATCATTTCTAGGGGAAGTTTCTCACTTGGTCCCGGCCTTTCTGAACAAGCAAGATGTGATCTGTCTGGACAGCAGCGGTGATGAAGATGACAAAGAGGAAGCCAAGCTGCCTGTACTCTCCCATAGAGATGGTAAGTTGTATCGTAGTCTGAAAATATGTATATTCCTATCAGTCTGAGAAACAAGCTGTCTCTCTCTTATATAACCTGCTGATACTGATGCTCTAAATTTACCGTGAGGTTTCTGTACTACAGATGTTCACTCATTTAATTAAGGCTACCTAAGTGGGTTGGTGAGTTGCTGTTTTTGGACTTTGAGTTATGTTTTTCTTTGACATTCTTGTTATTTACATTTTTGGACTTTATTTTCTGTTTTTGCAAGTTCTGTTGGATCTGAAAGGAAAAAAACCATGAACTTGTAGTCTTGTATTCTACAGTGTAAACTTCCAGCACCAAACATGGAAAAGTAAAGGAAATTATTATGCTCTCATACAGTGTTTTCTTCTCTTTTGATGGCACAGATGTGATTGAGCTCAGCTCTGGTGATGAAGATGCATTGCAAATAAGCAGTGAGTCTGCCGATGAGGATGCTGAAGGCACAGCGGGCTCAGAGGAAAGCAGTGGTGCACACATCAATGACGCCCTGAATCTGCCTGACGCCCAGGGTCGTGTACTGGTTAATATCAATCACCCTGCAGAGGAGAAGGACATTTTCCTTGCACCACAGTTAGCCAAGGCTGTCAAACCTCACCAGGTATTCACAAAATCACATCATTTCTTAAACTCTCTAAAATATTGGAGAACATTTGTTAACATTTAATGACTTGGCACACAAGAAAATATTCACTTCAAATGGATAGGTATTAATGAAGCAGGGCCGTATGAGGCACTTGTCTAAAGCAAGTATATTAACTAAAAGAGATGCTAGTCAGTTTGGCCAGTCAGTCACAAGCTAGGCTATACAGTGATGCAACCAGGGTTGTTTGCACCATGTAATTTTGCTAATTTTAAGAAAAACAAAGCCTAAAACAATGTCAGAGTAAATATATGTTTTATTGAAAAAAATCAGTCCTTCACCTTTTGGCTATCAAGCTATTTTGTTTTGTGTTTCTCTGCCTGGAGGGCAGTGGTCAGCTGTCTAAGTCTGTAGGTATAAAAAAACTAATTCATCTTTTACTATAAATGTGAGAGAATACTTTAATGGACCCAAGTACAGAGAGGAAAACTGTGAGATGAAGGCTCATCATGTTTGAAAGAAAGATGGGGGGAATCGTACCTGATGAATCACAAGTTTCCTGATGATACTTGTGTGTTGAAGATGGGAGTCCATAAATCCACAAAAAACAGATAGCAATGAGAAAGACCTGATAAAAACAGTACTCCAGGTCTGGTGTTAATTTATCAGTTTAAACTTTTAAAGTGTTAGTCGACTACCTTTTACCATGAGGAAGACAAGACCAAGACTAGCTGAAAATAGATCTTTGATAATAAAAACTCTAACAACATGTAAGTTTAATTTTTATAAAGGAGACTAAAACAAGACTAAAATTCAAGTGCTGCACTGCTGGGCATTCAAAATCCATGAGTACTGATTGTGCATTAATATGAGTGTTTTACAGTTATATTGATTTAAAAATTTGGCTAATTAAATAAGCTCAAAGAGAATAAATGATTTTACTATCAGGAAAAGCAAAAATGTAAGGAATTTTTATTGAGTAAAATTGTACTAAAATGTTTGAGTTTCATCGACTATATCTAGACCAAAACTATAAATATTAAAAATGACAGAATATTTTTACTTGATCAAAACACTCTCTCTTTGATTGATCTTTAACTGGTATGTAGTAATATAAAAACTCAGCACATATTATCAGTCTTCTCAACAAAAAGAGTTAGGTTGTTACACTATAGATTCAAACAGCTGATCTTTAAGCTGCAGGTGGAGAGACATACATTTTATGTGGTTTGTGGAAGTATAGCTAAGACAAAGAAAACGAGTGAGCAATAAGACAAAAAAGAATGGGGTGAAAAATTAAAGAAATAAAATTAATAGAGAAAAGACACTCAAACATTAAAAAGCCATTAAAATAATTAAAATTGGTTAAAGTAAAACAAAATTAAAACCAAAGGTGTTAAGAAATGTTAAAAGTCATTCTAAAAAAGATGTGTCCTCGTTTTTTTTGTGCCTAAAATAAGGAGATAGGCTGTGAATAATTTTAATATATATGTAAATATATACACTTAATTTGATACTCACTACCAGAATTTATTATATTTTTAAATCAAAAGGCCTTAATTTAATACAAATGCTTACAGAAATGACGTTGCATTAAACAAGTAAATTTACTGTAATAGTGCAGGTAAAAACAAATTTGATTTTGAATACTTAAGGAAAAGCTACTCTGCTTAAAATAATATTTGATGGTTCTGTATATTTCTACTCCAAACATCTCATTAGTCAGTGCTGTACTATTCAGCAGTTATATTAGCCATTTTTCTAAACCCATGAAAACAGAAAATATAAGAAATTAGAAATGAAAATATGCTAAATAGGCTAACATATAAATGTAACTCTGATCTCAGCATAACAGCAAATCAATCACATGTAATATTTTATTCTACAATCAAAAATAACAGTGCTCAATATTAATGAAAATACTGAGACAGGTTGACTTGTATGTGTCTGGGATAAAGTCTGAATTCAGGGCTTTTATTTATTTTATTTTTTTTATGGAGCAATTTCACAGTATGGTGAGAGGATTTAACCATCTCTTCATTCTTCAAATCACAGAAAAGCTCCAGACCTAATCACAAACTCTTTTAATTTTCTTTATAAAGTGTACCCAGAGTCTAATTATTTTTATAAGCCTTTTATTATGATACTCTGCAGAGCTCGCTCACCCACTGCTTCGCTCTCCTAATGCTCATGATGCACCTGTCACACACCTGCCTCTCCTCTGTGCCTCTTCCCCTCCTCCTGCTCCTCCTCCTCATGTAGCTGCATGCAGCATCAGACTGTCTGTTGCATGGACTGCAGGATCTTTACAAATTCTGCGCATCTTGACCGGCAGTTTTTTTTTTTTTTTGGTTCTCATTTTACATTTATTTTCATATCCAATTGATCGCTTTGGCGCTTAGGTTCGTTTTGTCCGCTTTAGTTTCACTTTCTAAGCTGGAGCAGAGAGGGTAGGGGTGTGAAGGGACCTTTAGGAGACGTGATTGAGCCAGTAAACTGTCATTAAAAGAAAACAACCGATGGGCCGCCCCTGCTCTATGGGCTGGTGCTTAGCAAAAAAGAAATAAATAAATGATACCAGCCCCAAAGTACGTCAGCCCAGTGGGAAAATGCCCAGTATGCCAGATAACCAGTCCACCCCTGGCGGGCCATCATATACAGAAGCTATATTCTTCCACACCCTGGTTGCAGGATCCATTCCCAGTCTCAGTACTGTTTGGTGCATGTCTTTCTCCATTTTCTCTCCCCATGTTTCCTGTTTCTCTGAAGCTGTCCCAATGGAATGAAGGCTAAATATCAAAAAAACAACCTTTAGAATATTTATCATTATCAAACGCACATTCATTTTACTGAATAGGCACATAACTTAGCATTTCTTAGGTAGTACATGTCCTAGAGTGTTTTTAGTTTTATCATTCACATTTTCCCCCAGCGAATGTAATTAAGGTAGTTTAGGTAATTTAGGCATTATGTTAGTTTTCCCCACTAAGCTTTTGTCTCCTTATTTTAAGATTGGGGGAATCCGGTTTCTCTATGATAACCTCATCGAGTCTCTAGACCGGTACAAGACCAGCAGTGGTTTTGGCTGCATCCTGGCTCACAGCATGGGGTTAGGGAAGACTCTGCAGGTGATTTCCTTCATCGACATCCTGCTGAGGAATACGGAGGCTCACACTGTGCTGGCTATTGTCCCTGTGAGTGATCAAAGTGTATACTGTGAACACATAGATGTTTTTAAAGCCTTTATTGTATTTGGATTGAGTGACATCTTTGTTTCCTCATGAAAGGTGAACACACTTCAGAACTGGCTGACAGAGTTTAACCTCTGGCTCCCACCACAAGAAGCACTTTCCCCTGACACTGATCCTGCACTGGTCATAGGCCGCACGTTCAAAGTTCACATCCTCAACGATGAGCACAAGTATGTATTTAATGATGAAAATGTTAATGTAATCTTTCAGCGGCTTCTTCCTACACCTGCCCCCGCTGCAGTATTATTTCATTTATCAAAAGAACTACACTGAAATATTCACTCTGCTTAATTACTGTTAAATTATCTCTTTTCAAAACTAGCTAAAAACTTCTCACATGAGCTTTCAATGATAATTGTCAAACATTTAAACTGATAATGCTTACTGTGTGACCCGCAGGACGACCTTAGCCAGGGCCAAGGTGGTAGAGGATTGGTCCAGAGACGGTGGGGTGCTGCTAATGGGTTACGAGATGTACCGCCTGCTCTCCATGAAGAAGAGCTTTGTGATGGGCAAGAAGAGGAAATCAAAGAAGCCTGCAGGACCAATCATCATTGACCTGGATGAAGAAGATAGACAGCAGGAACTCATGAAAGGTCAGCAAAACAAAACACTAGAGAATATAAGAGAAACAAATGCAAACATTTTTTTTTTCAATTTCTGACAGTTCATTCAACTTTCTCTGCCTTAATTTAATCTTCACAGGTATAGAAAAGGCTATAGCACGGCCCGGCCCGGATGTAGTGATATGTGATGAGGGACATCGCATCAAGAACTACCATGCCAGCACGTCGCAGGCTCTAAAGAACATCCGCTCTCGGCGCAGAGTGGTGCTGACGGGTTACCCACTGCAGAACAACCTCATTGAATATTGGTGCATGGTGGACTTTGTCAGACCTGACTTTTTAGGCACACGGCAGGAGTTCAGCAACATGTTTGAACGTCCCATTCTGAACGGGCAGTGCATGGACAGTACGCCACAAGACGTGCGTTTGATGCGCTACCGCAGCCATGTGCTGCACAGCCTGCTGGAGGGGTTTGTCCAGAGGTACAGCTTTTTGTCACTGCAGAACTCAGAAACTGGACTCCCCTTCTCAATGGTGCTTACCTGTCTTTGTGTTTTCTTGATTATAGGCGAGGTCATGATGTGCTACGAGACCAGCTCCCTACTAAAGAGGAGTATGTAATCTTGGTGCGGCTTTCTCCCATTCAGAGGGCTCTTTATACTGAGTTTATGAAACGCTTTCGGGAAGCTGGGAATAGTGGCTGGCTCGGTCTAAACCCACTCAAAGCTTTCTGTGTATGCTGCAAGGTAAGACTGTTTTCCCTGCTGTTCGGCTGAAACTGCAACTCAACCCCTCTCATTTTTCTACAGATTACTTTTAAATACTTCTAATGATTTTGCTTATCAGAAAGCCTCTTGTTTTTCTGATCCCTGCAGATCTGGAATCACCCAGATGTCCTCTTTGAGGCCCTGCAGAAGGAAAACCAGGCCAACGAGCAGGACCTGGATTTGGATGACATCACTTCAGCTAGTAACCCACGCTGTCCAGCACCAGGTGCTGGCCTCAAAGCCAAAGTAGCCGACTCCAGTAACAGCAAAGTCAACAACGTGCCACCGCTCAATCCCTCCCAGGATAGAGCCAATCAAGTCATTACGTATGAGTGGGTACGTCACAACAACAGTTGATTCAGATTTGTTTACTCTGCGGAAATCGTCTATTAACCAACACCTTAGATTTTGTAATAATCTACTTTTTAAGATGAAAATGTTAGATCAGTCAATAATCTTTATTTCCATTACATTGAGCAACTTGGCTCTACTTGGTTTGACTCTGCACTGCGGCCCACCATGGCAGGAGATTTGCTTTTCCACCACAGTCGAGCTACCCATTTGACAGTGTGTCTAGAGCTGATGACGCTGCATTTTGAGTCGATAACCTTAAATAGCTGCTCTTCAGTAAGCATTGTTTTGTTCTGCCAGAAGCAGAAGAAGTGTCCACTGTTTCTACTTAAAAGTTTCTTCTTTTATTAGTAATTTGGCAGATATTTCGAAGTTTGGTGCAGCAGTTGCTGTGATGACAAACTGCTGTGATGTCACCACAGCAGGCTTTGACGCCAGGAAGGTGCACTGCGCCCCTGCTCAAGTGCAGGACCATTTTGTGCTGCTGGACTGCAATGATCCCTAACTGGGAAACTATGGCATTACAGCAGCAGGCTATCAAAGCAAATTATGCAAAATAAGAAAAATTGCAATGTAAATATGTAGATGTAATGATTCACTCAACTATTTGATGTGTGTGGCAGTTCTGGGTTTAAAAACAGCCAATACTGCCAAAATTTGTTGATTTTCATTAAAGAAATTTTCTTGGCGTATATATATGAAATACTTTGTCATTTATAGTTTTTTTGTTATAAAATCATCCATGTATCCCTCCTCTGCAGTATTTGGTACCTAGAAAGAAAAGCCAGAAGCATATAGTTCCCTCTGCTGGTTAAGTAGAGAATCTCAATTGATTTTATTGGTTCAGAATTATATAGATCTGACAAATCTGCTTTCAGAAATCTAGTTAAAAATTCACAAGTGTGTGCTGCACAAGTAAAGTGCGGCACACACTTGTTAAATTTCAAATACAGTGTGCAGAGATCTTTTCCTCTTACTATTCCCTGTCTCAGGCAAAGGACACCATGGTAAACTACCAAATTGGAGTCCTGGAGAACTCAGCCAAGATGGTTCTGCTTTTCCATTTGATTGATGAAAGTGTGAGAAGAAGAGACAAGATTTTGGTCTTTAGGTGAGTCCTCTGCCCCACCATGCACCATATTAAACACAAATTCAGTCTAAAACAGCTTAGAGCAGATGTAGAGCAAGCTTCAGCCAATTAATCAGAATTATTTGGAGCTTTATGAGCTTTTAACAGTTGTTGGAAATTCAGATTTTAATCCTTCTGCATTTCTCTGAGATTTTTCTTCTCCTTTTGAGTTAACCTTTGTTAAGCTTGTGAGTTTGCATGTCAGAGTGAAAACTTACAGGAAAACACCACTACCGGTTGTTTAAATCCTTACAAATAATGTGTAGACAGAAAGAGAGGCAGAGAGGGAGTAAGTTAATAATTCCTGCAGGGAAACTGGATTGTTGTAGCACTTTACATTATGACATTTAAAAGGACACAGTAGTGCCTAGCGGGTAGAACTGAGTAGTGTATGAGCATAAACAGTATCAGTATGGGCCTATGCTCTGAATGTGCAATATTAATATAAATAATGCATTATAAACATATATGATGCCAAGCTGATGTAAAGTTATTAGAACACTTATAATTATAGCATGAATATGACATGATGCAATAGGATATGGTGTTATAATATAGAAAGTGTGGCACATAACAATCCCTTATCCTGCTGAATCCTATTTATTTTATACTGAAGCACACTCACTTTCCTCTCTCTTTATTCCCTGTTTGTCCTGTTTACCCTCCAGTCAAAGCTTGTCCACCTTGTCAGTCATTGAAGACTTCTTATCAAAGAGAGCCATGCCGCCAGGCATCGCCTCCTCCGATGCCCAGAGCCAAAACTGGGTTCGCAACCTCAATTACTACAGTGAGTCATCCAATCTGTGCTCTCCTCCCAACTTCAGCTACAGAAAGAGTGGTTATCACGCTGAAAACTCAAAGCTGTGATGGTCTCTATTGATTTTTTTCTCAACTGTAATTTCTCAAGGTTTCCCATTTCATCCTTTTCACAGCAAGTTCACACTCAGGAGAAATCTATTTGGGAGAAATCTATTTGCAATTTGTCAAAGATGTTTGAAACTTTAGTTTTTATACAAAGTACGCACTGTATCTGCCCAAGGGATAGTTAGAGATTCAACATTGTACTGATCTCCAAAGAGAGTGACTTCAGTCAATCACTGATAATGATCTCTTGTATTATTCATATGCTTTTCTCAAGTTAAGTGTTAAACATGATGTCTTTCTTTCTGTTTAAAGGACTGGATGGGAGTACATCTGCATCAGAAAGAGAGCGACTTATCAACCAGTTTAATGACCCAGAGAATACGGCGACATGGGTCTTCCTGCTCTCTACAAGGTAGTGTTCACCGTCCCACATTCTTAAAACTTTGATTTACACTCCAAGGACAGAGATGGAAGTTGCTAAGTGATTTTGCTGTCTTTCTTTCAGAGCTGGGTGCTTGGGGGTGAATCTTATAGGGGCTAACCGCGTTGTTGTGTTTGATGCCTCCTGGAACCCGTGTCATGATGCCCAGGCGGTGTGCAGGGTGTACCGCTATGGTCAGAGGAAACCCTGCTACATTTACCGGCTGGTCTGCGATTTCACCCTGGAGAAAAAGATCTATGACAGACAAGTCTCCAAACAGGGGATGTCTGGTAGGACTGTTGTTCATACAGGCCATTTGTTTGTCAAAAATTTCATCTGTATTGTGTGTTTTATACATTTCTTATCCCTCCTGTTCAGCTGTTACAGCAACTAACAAAACCAGATATAATGTGGGCAGTTATTAATGTGTATCTGAACCATTACCAGCCTTACGATTCTTTGTGTGTGTTTGAAGACCGTGTGGTTGACGATTTGAACCCGGTGCTGAATTTCACTCGTAAAGAAGTGGAGTCACTGCTTCATTTTGTGGAGGAGGAACCTGAGCAAATCTCTCGAGCATCCAGAGCAGACTTTGAAACAGTGATGCAACAAGCTTGTCAGCTTTACCCACATCTCGTCACCAAGGTACAGCGTGCTCAGTGTTACGTTTGAGCCTTGACACATTTTGCAGATTTAATGTTTGAAAGTTTTTTTTTAACTTACTTAAAACTGATCCATTGCCACTTTTTGGAAATAAATTCCCCTTCCATTAGCAACCTTTCCAACATGAGTCCCTGCTGGTGGACCGTAAGGAGTCTAAACTGACTAAGGCAGAGAAGAGAGCAGCCAAGAAGAGCTATGAGGATGAAAAACGAGCGTCTGTGCCCTACACCCGAACATCCTATGCTCCTTATTACCCTACCAGTGACCAGGCACTGACAAACATACCAGCGTTCAACCAGCGTGGATGGTGAGTGTCACTCTGCATGTTGGATGTTTGATTGCTTACATAAAGGCTAACAAATGCTATGGGTTTGTTCCCGTTTTGCTTAATTCTAAAGCTACAACCACAAATAGTCAGCTTTCTTGACAGCACAGTTCTGTCCTCCAAAATACAGGGAGATCTATTAGGATATAAACCCTTTAAGTGATTGTCTCACAAGCTAACTGGAAAAATGACAACCCCAAAAAAAGGAAATCAAGTTTATTAGTTTGTTTGTATTGTAGTTCCACAGTTTCTTTTCTGTTTATTTGAAATCTCCAAAAGTGGAGACAGGCTGTCATGACTATGCTAGTTCTGAGCTCAGCTCTTGTTTTCTCAGGCGTCCCATGGTGCGGCCTGATGACAAGCCTGTGGCAAGTGTCAGGCCCATCCAGTCAACTCCAATCCCCATGATGCCTCGGCAGGTTGGCATGGGCATTGGTGTCTCCAGCTCTACAGGCAGCCTGCCCGTCAACTTTCTGCAGAAAGCCGGCGTTTATGTGCAGAGGATCGTCACCACAACTGGTAATGAGGATGTATACAGTCATGTACATACATTTAGGCATGTAGGGCACTAAGGATTTATTTATAGAGCCCTACATGCCACAACTCAGGCTTTGAGACATAGGATAGGGCATCCAAAATCTACTAGGGTTGGGCAATTGCTTGAAATCAGGGAATTTGCAATGAGTCAGAATAATCAAAATTTTATATATTTTTTTAATTCTTTAGCCTTAGTTCAGTCTACCAGATACTGTGTTTGTGTCAACATGCGTTTGTCACTTGGCAGCCAAGGTAAACGTCAACAGTATTTCATTTGTCTTGACCTTTTCACCACTAGTAATACACCCAGAGTCCACTGGCATTTTTCAGCCCCCTGGAACAGCACAATCAGGGGTTCATGGCAACCTTATTAGCAGCCCAGATAGTTCCCTAGGCCATGCTTACTCACCCCCTCCACGCCCTACTCTGACATAAAGGTGTGGACTCTGTTGTTTTTTTTAACAGTTTATTTTCTCATGCCCCTAGTAAGATGCAAGGACATCCAGAGCACTACCTGGGTTGTGTTAATCCTCCTTTATACCCGATTGTTCCCTTAAGCAGCTTACTCGCCACATCTGCGCCCTACTGTGGCCTCAGTTTTTTTCCCAAACATGCCTAAAAATTATGCACAGTACTGTATGTAACATTTGTAAAGCTTGAATGAATAAAGTAGAAACCAACCAAAATATTGTGTATAGATATTTAGGATAGATCTTATAATAGAATTGAAGAAAGTTATTCCTATATTAACCTGAACCAACTTGTCTGTGCCTACAGATATTGTAATCCCAGGTGCTAACAGCACAACAGACGTTCAAGCTCGAATCAGTGCAGGAGAGAGCATCCATGTGATAAGAGGATCGAAAGGTAGTAACAGCAACACAATATTTGCTCTCTGCATGAAATACAATTGCATCAATTGTTGTTTTCTCTTACCCAGGTACATACATACGGACCAATGATGGAAGAATATTTGCTATTCGATCAGGAAAGATCAGCAGACCGACAATGGGGGGCTCAGCAGCTTTAAGAGGTACAAGTTTATATTTATTTATTGCTGTGCAACATTTTATTGCATCTATAGCATACATAGTGTTGGCACTGGAGTTCCGATTTATAACACAAGAGTGTTTAAGTGTGCTTAATGAAAGAGGCCATGTTTTCTATCAGGTTTAAAGTTCCTGTAAAGTGAAATCCAAAATGTTGTCTTAACCAACTACGGTATGTTGGAATAAGGTTGCTGTAAACATGTGAAAACACTGAGATCTATGTGTGACTGAATTTTGGATTTAGACCGTTAGAAAGTTGTTCACCTCTTTCCTTGGTTTAATTTGGGGAGGGCAAATAAAGCAGCCTACAACATCATCAGTCACTATGGGAAATTACCTTGTTGTTTTGTCAGTATTTGTTCTGTATTGCAGAACATTTTGAGTATTGCAGACCTGTCAACCTTTCCACATTTTGCACAGCAGGTATGCAATTTGACATATAAAAACGCTGGTACGACTTGCCTCTCTAAGCTTTACAAAAAGCTGTGGACATGTGAGTTCTGTGGGAAATGTGCACCGTCGTACTCATGTCTGACAGCACGATGCAGCAGCGTGGTTAACCAGTTTCAACCAATTATGCAGAGTAGCGGAGAATAACGGGTCTGCCGAACCTATAGCGTTATATCCCCGCTCCCCCTCCTTCCTGCGCTACGAGGTTGACACTCCTCATAGCACAGGTGCGATGACAAGGTGAGAGGTGTGTGCATGCCATGCACGCAGCTTTACTTGTTGCCACAAAAACACAGGCAGTGCAGGTGGTTGTTATGTTTAAGAGGAGCGCTGCTTTAATCCCAAGTTTTTGATTAAGAAAGGTAGGCTGGACAATGTTAAAAACGAGTATCTGCTAGGTTAATTCACCGTTTTACTCATCCTCCAATTACGCACGTGGCTGTCAGTGAGAGGACAGAGTCCTCAGTCTGCGCAAACTTCTGATTAAAGGTTAATGTATAAAACGATGAATTTTCCCTTCACTAATATCGTAGCTGCTGCTGTTTGGTTAACAAGCTAATACGCACTGATATGGTCTGATATGATATGGACAGACAGCAGTGTATAAGGGAGAGACGAGGGAGAGAGAGTGACAGGAGCACGAAGAAGTAGATCAGTACATTCAACACTGCATAAACTTTGTGTGTATTGTCAGGGTAAAGACACGATTTGGTGATAGATTTTTGATTTAATTACCATTTAACTCCTGTAGTACTGATGTTATCATTACACTGTGTTAGAGAGAAAAGAGGGATTTATTCATTTACATCAGCTCGATATACATCAGACTCCAGTGTGATAGTACAATATGGACCAAACTCTAACAGTGTTTAATGAATTTCTAATAATGTAACAAATATTTTCCCTTTTAATTTGAGTATCAGTTAATATAGAAGGGGTGTCCAAACTATGGCCTGTGGGCCAACTGTGGCCCGTGGTTCTTTTGAATTGGCCTGCAAGAAATCCATTAGAAAGGCCCACATAAGAACAAAAAACTTTTACTTTACTCTTTTTCTTAGTTTTACTAGGATTAACAATATTGGGGTTTATATAATACGGTGATATTTACCAATTAAATTTAGCCAATATCAATATCAATATAAAAATGCATTGACCGAACACGCCAGTCCTTGAAACACAGTTAAAAGATGAACAAAGAAACATACTTGAGTCTCTAGAACACATTCTAAAGTTTAAGTAAATAGGATGAACACAGAAAAAGACTTCAGTTGTCTGTTGGTCCTGCCTAAAGTTCAAAAAAATGAACAATAAAAGGATGACAGCAGCAAATAGCAGCATAAATGGAGCTCATCTGCTTCTCTGTCTGATCTATCTCAAGGTCTGATTTCCAAATCATATTGCTCTAATCACCTTCAAGCACCAACACTTCTATAAAGTTAGTCAGCTTCCAGCAGTTTGCATGTTTTGTGTCTGAATGTGGAGATGAACAGTCAGCCTCTCTCTTCTCTGCTGCACCCCAAAATTCTTAACAATGATTGGCTGTTTGCTTTGTTAGACATTAACTCAGAGCTGTGTTTTAGTCTGTTTTGGTTTTGTTTTTCAAGTACTTTCACTTTCTGAGCATATATTTTGGTAGAATGTTGGTTTTAGAGATGTAAACAAACATTTTATATATTGTGCTACTGGTTTTTGTTCAGTGCTACAAGATAGTCAACCTCTGTAGCACCACCTGGTATACAGTGCTTAACAAATTTATTAGACCACCTGTCTCAGAGACCACCCAGCATCATGAAGTGCTTTAATGCAGACTCTTGCATTTTCAGTGAGCTCGCCACATTTTACCATTTTGAACAGGAATGAGGGATTTCAAACTGAATTCAACCAAATTTGAGCTGGCTCACTGGGCTTCTCTGAGAAGTCAGAAATTAATCAAGCATAACATTCAACCACTCAAACTAATTTTTCTGTTCAGGAATGCAAGTAAACACCTATAATTTGACATATTAATCAATAAATAATAATGTGCTTTACCATTTTTTCTGTTTTTTTGTAAATCAGTAAATTTGAAAATTCATGGATAACAATGCTAATTATATTTTAGCATTAAAAATATCATTTCGGTTAAAGAGCTTCTACATCAACCCTTTTACAGTAAATGATATTCCAAGGAAAATAAATTACACCATGTTTCCTTCTCCATAGACACTCCAGGCTCCCTGATCCATCCCATCAGTAATGGCTGCTCTTCTCCTGTGGATCAACGTCGGCTTTCACCCAATGGCGAGCAGCGGTCCTCCTCTCCCCTGAGCTCTGAGATCCTCAGAGAGATCAGCCGCTACACTTCATCTACCGGTGAGGCAAATGCTGGATTGCCATCACCCTCAGACATGTCAGCAGCATCAGCAGGCAACGGGGGAAGCTCACAAAACAGTCAGACTGGTGATATCAGCAGGCAGCTCGGCGACGACCTCCTGAGCTCGGCTTTAGAGATGCGCGGCAGCAAACGCAGAAGTACTGACAGCCAAGGGATCGCACAGACAGGAGGCAAACGCAACACTGCGGCACGTTTCCCCGGACTGTCACTGGGTTCCAGCAGTCTCAGTTTCCCTCCTGTGGGTTTGAACTCCCCCCCTTTAATGGGAAACCTTGGGCACATGGGTCACCCTCTCCTGATGGGTGGATCATCATTCCTTCAGACACCAGGACAAGCACTGGCTGACTTACAGACCATGTTCCCCTCTGCAGGTTCAGACCTGCTTAGACAGTCGTCCACAGGAAACGGACACCTCCCAAGCCCCTCCTCTTCCTCTCTGCCTGCTGTTTTCTCATCTGCCTCCACCACTGTCTCCATGTCATCATCACCATCAACAGCAACTTCCTCCTCCCTGGTGTCCAGTTCTCTGCCTCCATACTTGATGAACCCCAACATGGCGGGCCTGCTTTCATCAGGCTTCCCTCTCAACTACAGTCAGTCTCTGCTCTCAGAGCCCAGGATGTTCTCCACCCCCTTACTCTCAGGGTCAGGGGGATTCCAGACACCAAACTCCAGCTCTAGCACATCAAGCTTCCTCTCCCATTTCAACAATCCAACCTCCAGCCTGTTGGGGGCGGCTCTGACGCAGCCGGACAGACATCCGAGCACAGATAATGGCAGCAGTAGTTCTGACGATGACGTGATAGAGGTGACAGGACAGTAGGGGCTCAAAAAAGGTAGTTTGACATAATTTCATCAGTCATTGTTAAAAAGGGACATTAGGGATGGGAATGACAAATATTTACATATGAAGATACAGTCCGTTTCTAAGTCTACAAGAGTCATTACAATACCAGATTTTAAAATTTTAATAACATCCTAGATAAATCAGAAGATATTGATTTTTGATTCTGTACCATTTAAAAAAAAATATCACAGTTACCTAATATGGAGTCACTTTTATTTGGAGTTGCCAAAAAATGCAGGCGAACTACTGCACACTGCCAAAATTGCACATATACATGGGCAGCATTTTAGTAGCTAATGTATTTGTGCTTTTAAGACAGTGCTCTCTCTGTCTGTCTTTTTCTCACTGCAGCTTATAGTTAGAAATATTACTGAAGATCTAAACTTATCTAATAATATCAGACTTTTCAATGCCACCAATCGGTAAAATTAGAAAAGTTTGCTATTTTCAAAGGTTTTGAAAAGTCCTGACACGCTAAACATCTGGCCAAAGTTAGAACCTATTACGAGATAAACTGATGACTGATCATCAGATGTGTTGTGATGTTTAGAAAGATCAAAATAAATACATGAAAATGTAACAATAGATTTATGAATTTATTAATTTTTTAATTAATTTTCAAATCAACTTCAATTATGATGTGAATTTGAGTTGGTAAAAATATTGATGCATTTGATCTGGTTGTTTAAAGCTGTAGTTCTTTTATTCAAAGTGCAGTTGTATGAGGTACTCTGCGGCCAATCAGTCTTGCCTCTGTAGTGGGAACCCATCGGAGTGCTAGCAGGGAAGTCAGGCTATAAAACGTGGCTATTGGTGCCATGTAATTTAGCTCATTTGAGAAAAAAATTACTCTGTCAAATCTGATGGATTGGCCAGACTCCTGGCCTTGTTATCAGGCAGATCCATGCTGCAAAGCTTCACGCTACACTTGTTCCCTGTCAGAGAACCAATCAGCATCGTTTGAACAGGTCCATTTTAGTTGTACTGCAAGCCTGTAAACAATGGCAACTGACGAAGAGATGAATGTGGATGCAGTTAGAGTAATGGTTTTCTCAAAACTGGAAAACATTTCTGTATTTAAAGAAGAGCAAAGAACTGCGCTGTAGGCTTTTCTAGGTGGAAGAGATTTTATGCTTCAGAGCAGTAGGGGCCTGCAAGACAATCAAAGAGGGTCATGGGATGCTTTCCAATAAACAAAAAGAAATTTAAAATGATTTATAGCAGTACCGTTTTTCCCATTACTGTAAAAAATATTGTGATATGAGTTCAGTTTGATATAAAACAGTTAATAAGTGTGATATTTACTTAAAGATAAGTCAAACGACAAAGCCCCCTAAGATGTGAATTTGCACATATTGCCTTGTGCAACATCGTACACTTTAAACACATCCAGGGAAGCTGGGGGTCCACAGTCTCTAGCACTGTTGTTTTGATGGTTACGGGCTGAAGATTTTGGGAACCCCTGCTGCTAGAGAAGAGCCTCAGCAAGCTTTTGATTTAGCGACTGACTCCACTGATGGTAAATAATGATAACGGCTGCCTGTTGACTTTCTGTTATGTGGTTTGTTACCAGGGGCGGCGCATGCCCACTAAGTCATACGTTTTGTTGCTGATTGGCCTGTTATGAATGACAGATAGAACCTTCTTCCAATCCCTCCCCAAAAACTGTGTATGGGCTGTTGCATTTGACATGTGATATAGTCTGTCTGGTCTGTCAAGTAAAAAAAATTTAACCATTAAAAGGAATTGGAACGAATGCTTTTAGTGAAGATTCCTAGCTTTACTTTTACTTAAGAAAGCCTCATTGTTTGGCACTATTCTGCACTGCAACACATAGATGTTCCTCCATCTGAAGCACACTGATCTGCTCATTGAGTCTTTGGCCTTATGTTTACCCAAGTTACATGCTGTTTATGGATCTGCAGGTTTCTTTTCAAAGGGGCAGAGTTGAAGGCCACATCTCCTGTGACTGATTTTACGTACTATTGACAAGTACCTCATACTGCTGCTCTGAAAAAAAGAACTATTACTCTAACAAGAAAATAGTTTCTATTGTTTACCTAAAAATGAGTGAAACAAACTGAATTCCCATTCCTAATGATCTCATTAAAGGTCATACACACTCTCTCTCACACACACATAGGCATCAGTTTGAACTGTACAAAGTCTGAGCAACAAAAATCCTTGTGGTGAATATCTGAGAGTTATTCACCAGGAGATTCCGCATAGTGGGAACACACCCTTGACATAAAGGGGACCAGAGTTTTGCATTTTTTTCTGTGCATGGTCTCTCCTACACTTTCAACCCAGACCTCTCTGTGCTGTTAGTTTAATTTCTTCTGATTTTAGGTCAAAGAGGATGTTTGATTATTTCTTGGCAAATTGCTGTGAAACAGCTGCGTGCAAACCAAAATTGAGGTTACTTTTACACCTTCTGAATGCTAAATTACTGGTTCTTTTCTTAAGCACAGTCTCCTTTTCTGTCAGACTAAACTGGACAGCTACATACCACAACAACGAGTAACAGCAGCTTCAGAATGTGGTGTTGATATTTGTAAAAAATATTAAGAGAAAATCTTTCAAAGCTTACCTTTAACGACAGAAGTTTTAGGCTTTCGGGGGATATTTTAGTCTTTAGAGATTTGATAGACATTGTAGCATCCCCTGTTGAAAGAATATTATGCGTCATACTATGAAGTGAACATGTTGATACTTTGTAAATAGCTGTCATTATCATTGTTTATATTACAAGTCAATACTGTGCAGTGTGTAGACTTTGGTTGTAGAGAGATGGATCATTATTTCAGTGACTATCATGATGATGAATACACCCCTGCATTAATGCTGGGGGACACAAATTTATGTTGAACTTCCTGATTTCCTTTTTTGTTTAGTTTTAACTAAATGAATGTACTTTCATGTTAGCCTTGGATAACACAGGGGCTGGGACATGGATTCGGACTGTGTTCTTTGATTTTTAGCCTTAAATATAAAACACGACGGGGTCTTGAGTCTTAGCATTTATCTTTCTTTTTTTCTTTCTTTCTTTTTTTTTTTACAAATCTGTTAGAAGAACTACTGAGCATTTAGACATTCAGTGTCAAACTCAAAACACAAGTGACAGGCAGAATCAGCATTGTCACTAAAAGCACCAGGTGTGAAAGCAAAAGGAGCTCAAAACTGAAGGTTTTCTGTCGCTAGCTCATTAGAAATAACTTTTCACTTTAGTTCTGTTGCAGTTTTCACAGTTATGTTTCCACCACCTTTTTTATATATCAGCACTTAGTCACACTTCAAATAGGTTCTGGTGGATTCTTTTACAGCAAATAAACTAGGGATGTTATAATTCTTAATCCATGATACGATGTGTAGGTCCGCTCGTTCATAGCAGAAATCACCATTACTGTTAATTTGATTGATATTAAGATTATTGTGTTTACCACTTTGTGTGTCAATTCAAATGGTTAATGATAAAGTCAGTGGGTTGCCTTTTCAACAAATTCTGCCAAGTTATTTTGTCCTTTTCCGACTCCCAATAACCAGAGTGGTTCCATATTACTGAAGCTGTTCAGCCATCTTTGGCTGACTTTCTCCCATCTTCTCCCATCTAAACACTCGACCAGTGGTCGGGGCTCTTCAGCCACATGTGGCTCTTTTGTGACAACTTGTGTTTCTTTTAAGTCTTATTTGGAAAAAAAAACTCTCCCCAGAAACCATGAAAAGGGGAATTTTTGACCTTAGAAATGATCTATTGCAAGTCACATGAATCAGTTTGTTTCCCACACTTATACAGTTGGCTTTCATTGTCAAATTTAACTGTCAGCCTTTATTATTTGTATATTTCCATCAGATGTGCACAAGAAAGAAATACAATTTGAATATCACTGATTTGTGGGAAAAGGGACAAAACAGGTTCCAAACTTGATTTTGTACTATTGTTTTACTACAAAAAATGAAGTGGGGAGTTTTCAGGTTGAGGTCTCAACTAAAAGTTGTGCGTCAGAACAGATTTTTAATTCCAAGGTTTTTTCCCCCAAAAATCTGACTCCCCTCCCATCGTAACTTGATTGTTGTCATTTCTGCCAGACACACTTAAATGTATCTATTTTTTCAAGCTGAATGTCAAGTTTTCAGTTATCTAACACTGGTAGTCAGTAATGATATTTTATTATAAAATGAATTACTTTCACTTTTTTTTCCACGTATCTGAAGTACTTAAACTCAGTTTTTTTAATTTTCTAAATTTATTTTTAATATGGCCATAATAAACCAATCTTTTGAAATAAATAAGTTATTTTTTCATATAGATTAGTTTGTATTTAAAGAATCAGCAGAATTAAAGGAACAGAGGATGATATTTTTTGTGAAGTGAACCATACAATCAGCTGACAGTTGATGAGTATCTAAAGGAGTTTAAGATTGGGATGAAAAGTGATGGCTTGAACTAGCTTATTAATCCAAATAACTTTCTTAATTGACTAAAGATAAAGAAAAATGATGAAAATGAAAGATGTAACCAAGCTCTCTGCATGTTCTGATTAATATTTGTTAGTATTTATTGGATTCTAACCCCCAGGTGGGGACTGGGACTCTTCCAAAGGTATGTTTTCAACTGTTTGGCTCTTTGGTTGAGCAGAGTTGAGTAACATTGCACTAAGTGATTTTAAAATCTTAACTAATAAGGAGAGTTTCAACATTATGATCCTGCAAGTGCACATGTTAGATAATTCAGCCTAGCCACAAGACCCCACTCTGCTAAAGAAGTGTAAGGAGTCCACACACACACCAGATCTTCAGGTTCAGAATCATCTAGAGCTGTGATACTCTATCTGTGGCTCCTGAGCTGCATGTGGCTTTTCTCTGATTAGCTGTTGTTCTTTTTAGTCTCCTTGATCAAAAACAATCCCAAAAAATCAAAAAGAGACATTCACAGCAGAAATTATTAGTTACTTGTATCAATAAAGTATCAAAATTTATCCCCAATATCAAAACCTGAAAACAACAACAACAAACTTCAGTTCTTGCAAGGAGGAAGTCAAGCTCATAACTCGCCACCAAGTCCGTCTCCATTGTGAATCACATCAAACTAATCTGCAGGGCCCTCTGACTGTCTTTGGGTTAAAATAATCTTTAACTCCAGCTGCTGCAGCTGCAGGACAGTTATCCTCCTCTCAAAGCACCCATGTGAAGCACTCCTAAACTATTCTCGAATACAAATTGGTTTCTGGAACGAAGCTGCTGTTTTTAGACTGTAGCTCTTGTGAAAGTATTTTTTGTCACTGTCACACCTGAGTAGGCGAGGTTGAGTACCACTGATCTGGTGTGTAGCCATGGCTTCTGAGATGTTTTACTGGAGGGAAAGAGCACACGCTGTCCTGTAGAGGAAGGGATGCTGCACTCCCTTTACCACTTATGAGAAAACCTTTGGACAAAACAAGCACATGTGGTGCGACACAGTCATCGTCTGCTCTAGACTATTTTGTTTTCATTATCACAAGAGGCTGAAATCGTAATTGAAACTTGATTAATCACACAGCCCTGGCATTTATATCATAATTTTCTTTTTCAATTTTCATTTAAAAAATTAAACACCCCTTTTCTTCAGCTGCTGATGTCAAACAAGAGAATCCAAAAGCAGGTAGCCCTTTCTGCTGGTTAAAATAGATTATGTCAGTGTATTTTTTGTGTTCGGTTTAATTTTGCCTTCATTTATATCTGCTTTTAACTTTAATATCATCAGGTACTGTTGCATCTCTAGAACAAACATGACCTACACTGTTGAAAACATTACACTTCCACAGCCTGACAAAACCTTCAGTTGATGTAGCCACAAACTTTACAACACTTAACAACAAGCTGTGACTGCAGCAGAGCCAGTCAAGAAGCGTGGTGGCCTTACAGAACTGACGGTGGTTACTTCTCACAGAGGCGTGTCCTTTCAAAGCAGTGCATGTGTTAGTATCTTCAGTCAGTAGTCTCAGTCAGTCGATGTAGGTCTGCCTTTTGCTGTTCTCTGTAGCCTTGTGTTGATGTGCTGTGATGACACCTCGGGGTATGTAGATCTTAGGAGAGTCCCCTTCTTCAGATAGGCTTGTCACAGTGCTTATTAGCCTCTAGAAAACACTGGATAACCTGAGACAACATGCCACTCCCTCTGTAGTTAGTTTTCTTATGGGGACCTTTTTCCTCCCACTATTCTGAGTACTGTCCACTTTTTGTCTGGTTTGCTACTGGCTCCTTCTCTGTTGATCTGGATGCTTCATTTCTGTCTTTAAGGTAACTCAGCATGTCTTGGTGAATTGTGATCACATCCAGACTTGAGTTTGAGTTGTTACTTTAAAAAGAATCATATCTGCTTTCAAACTGTACAAGGTACATCATAATGACGCCATGTCTTTATTCTCAGTCTTCTCAATCCTTTGGAAACATTTTGCATATGAACCATCAGTTTGTAAGACAAATCCTGTCTGCCCTTTCCTGTCAATTATATGCATTTTTATGTTTCATGGAATTTTTTAAAGTTTTTTTTATAACTTGTTATTGGTGTTAAATCACCTGGCAATTGTTTCCCTTACAAGTGTCTGAAATTTATTTATTTATGATGGAAAATATATTGTTTTTTGTAATGACATTTTTTAACCTTTTTGTTCACTTTGACCCATTGACGGCTGATCCAGTAAGACTTTCGTACATGCAGCCTAGATTGGAGCAGAATAAGACTGTGTTATCAATGTTATTTTAACAATAAAACACTCTACTATTGCAGTGTCAATCATTCGCAAATGTTTTTAATTTACAGCACAAAAGCGTAATCGACATCTTACTCATGTAAACACGAATAAATAAGGAAACAAAGGTGGCATAAATAATCAAAGGCAACCTGAGATACAACAACTCAACATGATCAAAACTAATGGGCACATTAATATCAGCAAAGGTTTGATTGATTGATATCTTTATTTTGATCATGTAAATGACAACTTAAAAACAGTTCAAAATACAAATAAGTGAATATCAAAAAATGAAAACAAAATAAGGCAGTAACTTGCATCAGTAAATTCTGAAACATCTCAGTTTACATGAGCGAAAAGGAGGTCAATTTAAGCTGCAGCAGGCAGTTTTGAAAATCATACAACCTTTCCGACTCCACCCCATCCTGCATCACTCTTTCAAGCCACTTGCACCAAATGATAAACAGAACATTTAGCTGAGGAGGCGTGAAGCTCATCAGCTGTGCTACCACTCCTGAACTAGCTTGTAAACTTGAATCTGAGAGACCTAACGTACTTGGAAATGATCCTTATAGTTCAGCCGGGATTGGCTTGTTACATTAAGCTGATTTATAATTTCACTCTAAACCTTTGCATTTTTAACCCATTTAGACATGAGGGTAAGTATTGTTTGAAAAGAACCTCCAAAAACTTCAGTCGTTTCCAAAAACTGCACAGAATTTTATTGAAATCTTAAATTTCTCAACCTCTGTAGAAGATAGTGTTTATGAATCTAAAAACACTTGGAAGCTTAAACCCTTGACTTTAATTATGAATTGTTCTATTTTTTCATGAACATTCTAAAAATCGTCAATAAAAGAGGAAACTGAATAATGAATTGACTGCCTATGTAGCAGATACAAATATGAATTACCAACCATTTGATAGCCTTGATCTGATAACCTTGGCTTTAACTTTGAATCAATGCCTTTATCTTAAAGTTTATGCTCTGGTTGCTCAACCCTAAAAACAACCACTTCCTTCATCAACCTTTCTATGTGGAAGCTGAAGAGGCTAAAAGCAAGATATTTCTGTTAGCCTGTACCCTTTCCACATTTATCCCCTGAACATTTTGTTGCAATTTATCGATTATGTGTCATTAAAATGGTGGGACCATCCAAAAGACACAGACATTGCATCCAGTCTAAGAGTTAGAGGCATGCCAGCGTCTCACCGAGTCTCATGCTGCATACAGTCTGAATAAAAACTATTACCAGTTGCTTTAAATCCTTACATTTCTTTGCAGTTTAATTGTATTGTTTGGATTATTTTGCCTAAAGTAATTCATTTTTTTTTACTTATTAGGTCTAGAACTTGATTGCAGGCATGCTTGCTTTAATTTTATATGCAGGAATAGAAGTTGCTGGCTGAATGCTAAGGTTAACATGCTGATGTCTTGCAGGTAAAGTATTTACCATGTTCCAAAACAGTGGTTATCAACTGGTCTAGCCTCAGGACCCAATACCAACTCCTTTATGGGTCATTGCGACCCAAATTCCCTGCTAATTTTCCAACCAGTTTATTTAATAAATTACACTGTTGTTTGGAGCTCCAGTACATAAAAAAATAAACACCCCACAGCTTCTGGGAAAAGCATTATAGAAGATTCCTGAAAACTTCTGAGATGTTCCAGATAATTCCAAAAGTCTCCAAGAAGGTTCCCAAAAATTCACTAATTTTTTTAAGTGAAAATTCCTGAAATATTTCTGGAAACATCCTAGAGAAGACTGCTGAAAGGTTCTTTGAAAAGTCCTTGTAAGTCATGATGGAAGTTCCAAAATGGTTCACGTTCCTCTGGAATTTCTTTACATTTACGAGACAAGTACGGTGGCCTGGAAGTGCAATAAAAAATGACAGTCTGAAACACTTTAACAAAACTTTACATTAACAAGAAGTTACATTAACAAAACATTGTGACCAAAAAAAAAACAAAAAACAACATTTTAACATTTCATAAATCAAACACTTTTACAAAAGATAAAACCAATTTACATTTAACCAAACATTTTAAGAGATAAAACAAATTCATATTAAAACCCTTTTATAAAATGACAAAATTTTCAGCATTTTGTTAATTTGTCTCAGCTCATGTAAAAGGTTTTTTTTTTTCATTTAAGTGTTTTGATAAATGTAAATTTGTTTCAGCTTTTGTATGTTTTCTCTTAAATGTTATTCTTTCAATGAAATGTAAACATGTTTTTGTTCATTTAAATTTGACTCAAGTTTTGTAAAAGTGTTTCAGACTTTGTGTTTTGTATTACATTTCCAGGCTACCGTAGTAAACAAGTCCAAAAAATTCTGGTAAAATGCTGACAGAAAACTCCCAAAAACTGAGGGAATATTCTTAGAATATTTCCAAAAGGTTTCAGGATATCCACAATAAAAAAAACAAACCTAAATAATAAAAAATTCTGTCAAGCACTTTTTGATTATTTTCTGCTATTAAAAATTTAAATTGCAGAAAACAAATTAAAGCAGTTCATAGACTCTGACAACCCACTTTTGGGTCCTGACCCACCAGTTGAGAAGCACTGTTCTAGATGATTAGGATCCTAATGTGCTTTTAACCCTTAAACACAAAGTAGTGTCAAGGCCGATGGGAATATGATTAAAGCTCCTGTGATGAGGTTAATCTGGTTATTAAATAGTCTACAAATTGATGTACAGTACTCTTCATGACCTTCAAAAGTCAGTAAGACCATTAGCATAATGCCTGAAAAATCAGCATAAATTTAAAGCTCCTCCTTATTGGCAAGTTTTTGGTCATAAAATAAATATAATTCAGAAACCACAAAAGACAATATAGGCATTATGCCTGTAAAATGAAATTTCAAAAAATAGCCTAAGGAAGAAAAATATTTTATTGTTTTAGAGTTGGGTGATGTTTCTTGAAATGCTGACTTTCAAAGTGGCATACTGGCCTGGAAGCAGTGCCTTCTTCATATTCTTGCAAACATAAAAATGTAATGTTGTTGGCAATCAATGAATTTAATGATTGTTTTGGTTCATGTTTGATAGCATGTCTTCTGTCAGGACTGGAACCGTTTCTTGGCCACATAGGAGCTGGTGACCTGGTTCATCATAACGAGTGCACTGAGGACAGGGCACAGTGCTGGCAGGTACCACATGTATCCATCCACAGATTTAGTGAACCAGGCCGAGCAGAGACCCAGGAGTAGGCTGGCACTCCCCAGCAGGTACGTGACGAGTCCAGATGCTGCGTGGTAGCGTTTGAGTTTGGCCAGGGACCAGCCTTTGGCCAGGGAGTGGTAGATGAGAGGCACAGCAGCCACAGACTGAAGCCCCACCACACACACTGTAAGCAGCCCCAGAAAACCATGCCACGAGGTGAAGTGGGGTTTATCATTCAAGTGTTTGTTGTAGGAGATGGCTGCCAGGCCCAGGACTGCACAAGACACACAGAGGACCTGCAGGATCCAGTGAACGCGGCCTTTGGTTTTGTGTGGTAACCTTTTGATGGGGGAGCCATGAGGCGAGAACAGGAGTATGGCTTCTGTCATGAATAAGGAGAACTAGAAAGAAAGGAGAGAAAGCCCATAAGGCCATCAATTTTCTTTATGCATTGATTAATCATATGTGTCATGCATGCATGCCATGGCCTTATGGTTTTAAGTTTAGAACAAAACAAAATAAGTTTTTACTTCTTTAACAGTTAATCAAAGGCACAGCAGCTGCTTATGTCTCTGCTGACAGACCACTTACTTAATCCATTAGCCTATATCTTTTAGCTTTAAAAATCTCATTCCAAGGGTTAAATTGAGCTCATTTAATTGCGCAGCTAAAAGATTTATTAAAGGATGATACTCACTGCAAGTGTCATTAAGAAAGGATGCCAGGAGAACAAACCTAAAATGAAACAAATACATGAAGTGAGATTTAAACAGTACAACTTAAGAAAAGCCAGTGACATGAGGATCTGTGAACTTTGGTAAGACTCACTTGAACCTGGACGAGACAGAGCTGTGATGAAAACAGTGAATACGAAGCAGATCAGGTGGGTGACGACAAGAGAGGCTGCTCTGCTAAAACTGTAGATCCAAGGCTCATCTTTAGTCTCTTCACCGTGAACCATGTTAGTGTAAATCAACAGGAAACCAGCCAGGTAGCCTGCAACAGACCCACGCCAGCCTGTCACCTGAAGTGAACCCGCAGTATCACGCAAAAAGACCCGGAAGCGTTGAACGTAACCGTTATCCGCTCGAGCCTCAAATTGTTGAAAGGTTTAAATGACTTTACACTGAAGCATACTTTAAAAATCGTTCAGTTACGTATCATTCAGATAGGAAAACAGCCTGCATTAAAGTTTTAACAAACGCTGGGTAGTTGCGAAAAGAAGTATAACTTCCTTTTTTGATTTTCAAAATAAAGCGTCACTTCCCCAGTCAGACCAGGGGTTCTCAGCTGATGAGTAGGTCCCGAAAGTGGGTCAGAAAGCTGTTTTTAGTGGGTCGTTAACGTCTACCAGGACAGGAAAAAATTTGCGGAATTTAAATTTCTATACAGCTTTTTTAACACAGCTATATGGACAAAAGTCTTTGGCCGCCTGTCCATTACACCAACATGGACTATAATGATATTCAAACACATGTGGAGTTGCCACCCCTTTTGCTGCTATAACAGCTTCCGCTCGTCTTGAAAGGCTTCTACAAGATTTTGGAGTGTTTCTGTGGGAATTTGTGCCCATTTTTTTCTGTAAAGCATTTATGAGGTCAGGCACTGATGTTGAATGAGAAGGCCTGGCTCGCACTCTTTGTTCCAGTTTATCCCAAGGTTGATCAGTATGTTTGTTGAGGGTTGATGTCAGGGCTTTGCGTGGGCCAGCTCAGTGCGTTTTTTGCCAATGAGACAGACTTGATGTAATTTTCTTAGTTCAGCAAGCAAAATTCCCCCGTTTGCGTGTCCAGGCTCATATTATTCCTTGGGGTTTGACTGAATGGTCTTCCTACATAAACAAATGTACACTAAAAACTCGGTTGGCATTGAATTACCACACACACTGTTTGTGATTTATCGGATGAGTTGCCTACATAAGGGTCCATATGTCTTGGAAAATGCACAATTTAGTAATAAAATTAAGACATAATAATGCCTCATGCTTTATTGCAATTTTATCCTGGCCGATCTACATTTCAGTCACTCTCCAAGCTTTTACTTTGAAACCGGATACGGTCTCTGCTTGATTTTGTACCCTTACTCTACTTTTCGATGACGTGGACTCCTAGAAATATTTCCCAGTTGTAGCCTACTTGAAAGAGAGGGGCCCTCATTCGACTGAATGAACTCTGTACCTTCAGGCTGTATTGGAAGCTAAAGCACTCATTCAAGTTACATCATCCAAGTAACACAAGAGAAAAGACATGGGTGCTGTTAGTGAGTGTGAAATCTGTTTGGTGCACATTGTTGGTTAAGCGAGTGATATCCCAGACTAATACCACCCATTCCGTATTCAAGAACTAAATGGACACTCACTGGTCAGCTGATTTGGTTATTGTGCTCCAATTACTCTCTAATAAGCTTGTGACTGTGCAGGGCCAATACACACTGAGCGCACAGGCAGCATGCACTGTCTGAGAAAACAACATGTTCATTCAGGAATCTCTCTATCCCCGTCTATGAGTGTCTATCTCTGTTTCTGTTTATCCGCAGTTTCATTGTTTATTTAGGTCATTTTTTAGGATCAGGCTTGCAGGGATCCTTTCCCCCAATGCTGGGACTAAATAAGGTTTCCGATTAATTATTTATGCACCTGCAATACTTTTACTTTTTCATATTTTGCCTTCAAAATATGAACATTTGAAATATTGTTTCCAATGTTTCTAGCAAGGTAACACTCAGTAGTGTTATTCAAAATGGGCTATAAAAGTAAATAGATAGTCTTTCCCTGCTAATGGGAGATTTGGTCTCAGTAAAGCAAAAGAAAAGCAGCACTGATGAGTCCTCATGATATTACTGTGTCTTACCAAGTGGGAGGTTTCTTCATCTGCCCTCCATATTTAAGCCTGGAGGCGTTTTCCTGAATGAGAGGTTTCCAAATGGTATTGAAACATTAAACAGGCTGTTCATTCAGACACAGCCACTATTTGAGAAAAGGGACTCGCTCCGTCAGATTCATTAGCTTGACGCTGTCATTTATCTTTGAATAGCCTATTTAAAAATAAACATCACTAAATGTAATCCTCTTTGAACCAAGTTCTGAAAAAGTCATTTGATATCTGGTTTCAACTTTGGTGGGCCTTAAAATGTTGAAATGCAATAATTTTGAACTGATGAAAATAAGCACTCTGAAGCCCAGGTTTTTGTTATAGGCTAATTACACATAAATAACTAACTTGTAACGTTAATGAAAAAAAAAATCCATGGTAGCCATTTAGGCTCACCTACATCTGACATCAAACTAACTAAAGAAACTTGAATCCATTATAACCAAGTGGTAAATGTGAAATTATTATAATGCCATAGCTCCTTGACTGATCAGAAACTTAGGTAATAAAGAGGGAAACTACAGTGCCTACATAAAAAAATACAAATAAACCTCTTTAATTTCAATGTGACAACAGATTTCTACAAATTTATGTCAATTAAATAAAAAATGTAATGTGAAAGAAGTGATTGCATAAATATTCACTGCTCAAACTGCTCAAGTTCTGTCAGATTGCATGGCCATTGGTCATGACCAGCCCTTTTCTGCCGAGAAGCAGCCCTACAGCATGATGCTGCCACCACCATGCTTCACAGTGGGGATGATGTAATTGTGACGATGTGCAGTGTTTTTGATGGCCAAAAAGGTCCATGTTGATCTCATCAGATCAAAGAAGTGTCTTCCTCCTGACCATGGAGTCTCACAAATGCCTTTTGGCAAACTCTTGATGAGATTTAATAGGACTTTTCTTCAACAGTGGCTTTCTCTTTGCCACTGTATCCATACCCTGACTTATGGGCAACTTTAATAACATTTTCTCTGAGTTGCTTGGAGTGTTCTTTGGTTTTTGTGGTGTAATGGTAGCCAGGAATACTGATTAACCAGGGATTGGACCTTCCAGACACAGGTGTCTTTATACTACAGTCTCTTCAGACACATTCACTACACTCAGCTGATCCCCATTTCACTAATTGTGAGATTACTGGCACTAGTTGGCTGAACCTCTGTTGAATTAAGTCAATCACTTTAAAAGGGGTGAATATTTATGTAATCACTTATTTTACCTTACATTTTTTTGTTTGACCTGTAGAAATCTGTTTTCATGTTGACATTTAAGAAGGGTATTTTTGGTATTTTTTATTTTTCAACAAAGACAATTTATATTAACCTTGACTGATTTAGAAAATGGATAAAATGGTAAAACACCCAAGGGGTGAATACTTTTTGTTGGCACTGTAAATATTAGAAGCCATTTATTAATAGCCAGCTTTTCTTTTTATCAGCAGAGCAATATACCGGCAAAATGGACAACTACTAGTTGTTAAGAGCAACAATTATTAATTCTATCATGGTTTTTACTTATTTTGTTTGGTAATAAGTATCTAGGCTAAATATAGTTTCTAGACTATGTTAAATAAACCCTTAAATCTACTGTTATAAATATTAATCGTTTTTGTTAATTAATTCAGTACCAACGTGTTGTTTTCTCGTTTTATATTTTCAAACAAAGGGGTTTTTGAAATCTTGGCTACCGGAAATAGTTTTTAATAATGGCTGATGTTTGATGACTGATTTAATAATTCAGTATGCTAACTGCAATTACAACAGCCTACATTCTTAACGATAAGTGCATTGTTTATAAGTATTTCTATCGCTGACAGTAGTAGCAGACCTACATTTTCATTTTTGGTAGAGGGGATTCCTCCTGTGGTGCCTCCCCCAGGATGCTCCAATGCACACACGGGATTAAACGGTAATCCCACACTCCCAATGTGCATGCGCAAACTAAAGTGTGTGCGTGCTTCAAGTGACACTTCTCTGTTCATGCAAGCTATATACTGTGTTTCACTCTCTAAGCCTCTTCTTCCAGTGCCGGTGAGGATTTGTACGAGGTAAGATTATTTATGATACCACTTTGTCGCTAGCGAGTTCAGTTTGGGGTGTCACGTTTAACTAAATTTGTCGTTCCGTTTCAGACAGGATTAGACCGGGCTGTCCCGTTACAGACTTGCCTTCATTTACAACAAATTAGACAATTAAAGAATCACCCAAACTTCTCGAGATTCAGAGAAATGAAACGTCTGGTATTTACATGAGAATAGATAACGATGAATCCTGCCAAACACGCATGGATGTTCCCTGTTACAATGTGTTCTTGTTGCCCTGTGTGGATAATTGCGCCGTGTGGTGACCCAGTTGGCAGATAGAGCTCCGGGTTGTTCATATTCAAGTCACTCAATGCAGCTTCATGGGAAAACTAATGAGACCAAGTTTCTGATGCACCTGTGGACATCTAAACTCATTTCCTTCCAAGTGTTGGACAGTTGAAAAATTGTGTTTCTTTTAATTGCGTGTTGATGCCACTCCAGCCACTGTCACAGTGGTTCTAGATACTTAAAGCTCCTGTGGGGAGTTTGTATCCAGCCATGAAACAAAGACATTAAAACTGATTATCAAAATCACCAACAAAAGTAAAGGACACCATCTTTGAGAAGACTGGTTATTTATTTCTTCTATATCCTATGCCTGTCATAAACTACTGCCTGGTATAAGTCAGAAAAGGATATAGACAGCATGCTCATAAAACAGCTCTTATAAAAAAATTTCCCCTGTTAAAATGAACAGTGACCTGTACATCAGTCTTTTTAAACAAAAATAATGTTATTTTTTTATACCATCATAAACCAAGTAATTGCCTTACTGTTTGGAATCAGACCTGCTTTTATTGAAGATTTCAACTTTAACCACACAAAAGGAATTTGTCATGGATCCTAAAGGCATTAATGGAATAGTAAAAGGGTAGATGTTTGATAACACAAGGTGCAGATGACACTGGCACCCATCTGTGATTTTTCAAACTGAAATCCAATATTGAGGAGCAGTGATGACTTATTTTACATCGTTGTGACTGCAGGGAGATGCTGCAGTGTCTTAACCAAAGTGTGTTGATAGTGACAGTAAAGCATGACACTGCTCAGTGAGAAGAGCAACAACGATTCATGCTTTCACGTCAAAGTCTCCAAAACTCTCCAGTAACACCAGAAAAAGTTGCTAGATTTTTCGCTAGTCGCTTTTTTTAAAAAGAAGGGTCTGAAAACTCACTAAATACAGCGACAAAGTTGCTAAGTTAGCAACAGTGAGTGAGGGAGAGCTGCTGCTGCACTCTGTGTTTAAGGGGGAGGGGACAGGCACTCAGAGCGACAGGAGCAGAGACAATCACCGCGCAGCAAAAAAGTTTATATATCGGCTACATATTGGCCGATGTCGATTAATCTGTGAAACGCTATAATCGGCCCGATTAATCGGCCCGCCGATAAATCGGTTGGGCTCTAGTTCCCAGCCTTTTTTTCCTTTGTGCCCCACTTCTTTTATCTAAGAAAAATTTTTGCCCTCCTCTCCTGGGACACACAAGAAAAAAAGTAATACTGTACATAACTGAAAAATCAACAACAATTTTGATAGTTGCACTGAAAAAAAACTTTAAAATATATTTCTACACAGGTATTCTTTTTTTCACCATCATGCTTGTAAACACTAGTTGCTAAGTGTTTTATAATGATTTTAGTTAAAGGTAACATGTGCAAAATACACTTTTTCAGGCTTTTCTAGCAAAACATGTGCCTGTTGCCTGTCCATAATACTCACAAGAATCAGAAAAATTCATTCCCACCCCACCCTTTTTCTCAGCCTTTCAGAAAATGTGTGCTGAAACACACACAACACACACACACAAACACTGATAGTTTGTAAATATCATGGTTGTTTTTCCTATATAAAAATTGGGTTATATGTATTAAATGAAATGCAAATACTCATCTATAGTAACAAACAGGCTGACATTAGTACCAGTAGCTGTTATAAACGCTTCCACAGTAATATACATGTGAGAGTTTTGAGGTTGTGGATTTTTACATCCGTCTTGTAGTGAGTAGTTTCTTAGTAGACATGTACATGTTTCTGAATGAATTTGTATCAGCCCACTCCTATGTCCTTGTTTTTGGGGAGGGATTTCTGAAGTGTTCAGTGTGCAGTTTCTCACACAGCGTAACAGTTGAAGTTGTCACTCAGGATTGCACAGGATTAAAGGGAAGCATTTTGACCTACATTTGATCATAATCTTATGATTTCTGTCATCAGATATCAAAGGTTAATCTTTTGTTTTCCTGTTTGTAATGCTCATACCACTCAGAAGCATGGACATTGATTCTGTACTATGTTAGGAAAATCTGTGCCGGTCACTGATTTTTTTTTTCAAATGCCTTTCAGATCCTAAAGACGTGGACTACAAACCAACCTGAAGAGAGACTGAATCAAAGCTCTGACCAAAACTCTGCGTATTTCTTCAGAGACCGATCTCATCAAGGATATGTAGGTGATCATAACATTTCCAGCTTGATGCACATAGATACCAGCGCATGGACAGCCAAAGCTCACGCGACATGTCAGCGTGTGTTTGACAGGATGTCTAAATGTGAGCTGATTGAGCTGAAGGACCTCAGTGTCAATGATTCCATCGAGCTGGCTGCTCCTGCAGCCCGCAAGGCCCCAACTCCTGCAAACCCGGCTCAGATGACTCACTTCCACGTCGTCCGCCTGGTC
The DNA here is from genome assembly GCF_018320785.1 of Cheilinus undulatus. Lineage (NCBI taxonomy): Eukaryota > Metazoa > Chordata > Actinopteri > Labriformes > Labridae > Cheilinus > Cheilinus undulatus. The sequence continues at coordinate 31,199,670 of NC_054867.1, read as the reverse complement.
GGAGACAGTGTCAGCATCGAGGCACCAACAGGGGAGGTTGGGGCGGGTCACGACTTCCAGCCGAACAGTTACACCCATCTCACCTGGTGTGACCTGTGTGGAGAATTCATCTGGGGGCTTTATAAGCAAAGCGTACGCTGCACAAGTGAGTTTCTCCTCCATGTAAACATCTATTCATTTGTTTACAGAATACATTTGGTATGATTCTATAATTTCTTGGACTGGGCAATACATAGCTTTATTCTGAAATTAGATTAGGTTTAGACAATTTCATGTAAATCGATATAGTTATGCAAATGTTTATTTGAAAAAAGGGGTTTTATTTTGTTTATGAGCATTTCTTTTATTTGTACAATCAAATTATACTTGTCTAAAACACAAACAAAAGTCTCAATACTTTAAATTTTAACAATAAGTTGGCAAACCTCACTCCTGTTCCACCAACCTTCCCTACGATTACAACCTTTTTTTAATTTTTTTTTTATTTTGCAGTTTAGGCAGTGCCCTCTCTCTTTAAAAATGACTGATATCAGTAAGTTTCTGTGCTTTCTGATATCATCAATCAATAAAATAACAGATCTTAATTTAAAGCGCATTGTATTTAACAGTTAAATTTTGACAATCTCAATATAAGGAAATGTGGTGTAAATGTTTTTGTTTACTTTAGACAATACGTAGGAGTTTTTCAGAAATGATTAAGAAAAATAGTCCAATATAAGTAAAAAAATTTAATTTGCTCTGTAGCTGAGGCATCACACAGGTTTCAAGATTGTTTTATTTTTCCTTGAATTATATCAAAGTTTATAATTTTCATAGTGTAGTTTGTTATTAGTTGTTTATTTACACCAACCAGCTAGTTGGTAGCTGATATGATGATATGATCATGTTATGATTTTAGGTCCATATTGCCCAATAAAATGAAACGGGATATGCCATGTTTATCAGATACAGACAGAATTTAAAGAAGCTGTGTTTTTGAAAGGTATGCTCTACAGTTACCTAAAGTTTAAGTAAGAAGGTATGGGTCTGAAGCAGATTGCCACAGGCAGGTTGGGAAAGTGGTTCAGACCTGACACATTTACACAGAATTTATCTCATCTGGAGCTCATGTGAGGAGTTTTTGTCTGGTCAGCACACCCATGCCAAAAGTTCCTCACTGGAGCTTTAAGTGTATCTATGGCGAGAGTGTTTCCCCTTAATGTAACCTGAAAAGTAAATACACATAACCATCTACTAAAGCTAAATTGAATGTGACACTATGACAGTCATTTTTCAAGAAATTATTCAAAGTGCCCTCATTTTTTAGGCTCAAGTCCCTGTAAATTCTAGAAGAACACAAATTGCAATATACAACCCATAGATATAAAACTGTTAAACTACAAACCTATAACAAAATACATGACAGATTTGGTCATGCAAATCATATATTATGCAATAAAAACTTAAACAATACTTGAATTGCCGAAAAACCTTTATTATTACAATAAATCGACAGTAATAGAACAACCCCTTTAGTGCTGTTAGGTCTTATGAGGTCTTATCTGGATAAATAAAGGTTAAATAAAAAATACAATGAATACAATTACTGCGTAAACATTTTTTTTTTACAGAAACATCAATAATAACGAAACTACTATCCCTTTAATGAACTGGGTGAAGTTTCTTGGAGTATGGATGTAAAATGCTGTAGTACCCTTAACTTGCACGCAAGTATTCTGCTTTCCAGAAACTTGTTTGACAAGCCCTCGTGCAACGAGCATAAGCAACTATCATTTGTTTTTCAACACAGACACATACAGACAGGGTAGTCTGCACCATTAACCCCCCTCACTCATGGTTTGACACTTTAAAAGAACACCCTCCCCCAAAAACATGAACCAACAAACAAAACATGCACAGTAACAACCCTGCAATGAAACATGAACATTAAAGAACATCAGAAGAGTGAATACCCTTGCACAAAGTAATACCCAGAAGTCCCTGCTCCAGTCGACTGCTTCTTGAATCGCCACAATACTATTTTAAAAAGTAAAGCAAAACAGACAATGTGAATTAGATATGCAGTGTGCACAAACCTGTTATTATTGACTTGGCTCTCCAAGAGGATGGCCAGTCAGGTTTTCGTGGTGGATGGCAAGAGAAGTCAACGTGTTGACGCGATGACGTCATGACATTCAAAGTACAAACAACCCAGGTACTGAGTCAGCCGATGTATGTTGGGTTGATGGATTTTGACTCAGCGCATGAGTTGCACAAAAATAACCCAAATCCCATATAAATAACCCATAATAACCCAATAATGGATTAAACATTTCATAGCCCCACGGTTGGGTAGATAAAATAACCCAGCTGTTTTTAGTTTGTAAACATGTAAAAACACTCAGATCCATGTATGACTGAATTTTGATTTAGACTGTTAGAAAGTAGTTCACCTCTTTCCTGGCTTGGTTTTATTTGTGAGGGGCAAAAATTTGAGCCTATGACATTACCGGTCTGGGAAATGACCCCCCCCCCCCCCCCCCCCAGCACCACAATAATATAAAATCACAGAGCAAGAGTTCATCTCAGTACAGTTTGTTGTTAGTTGATGTTACTGTCTTCATTAAAAGTTAACAGCCAGCTACATACTGTGTTTTTGTTCATTGTGAGGTAAATTTCCCAAATGCCAGCCACAGTGGCCTACAGGTCATTAAAACCATCATAATGGAGAGATTTGTACCAGAAAACAGTAAATTTAATCCCCAACTCCTGCCTCTGCTGTGGCACAGAGCCAGACAGCTGTGCTTTGATCAAAAGAATTTTTTAAAACTTGAGAAAAATCATCTCTCGTGGTTGGGCGTGGCTTCAGCTCATTCAACCAACATGCCCACACTAGATTATTTACTGCCTGATTTTTCACGATTTGAAACTTAATTTTATAAACTTAGAGATGTTTTTCATGACAGAAATTTGGCCTGCTGGTTCATTACACATGATTGGTCATTACAGTGACCAATCATACAACTAACCTAAAATTCAAGGGAGGGGGGGTTATAACTTTACAGGGACTTTAAATCAGTTCTCTGACCAGATAAATAATTATCATAAAGGCAGAGCTGTGCTATACAGTAGGGTTTTACTTTCCATTCTCACGTGGACACAGGATGCTCTTGTTATTTCACCATTCATGAGTGCATTTTATCAGAGATTGTTTTAATCTGTAGGAAGCTCTGGTAAGCTTCATGTAAGGACAAGGAGTTCCTGGAATATATTTGTTTAACAATAAATTGAACTGCTGTTTCACTTCAAAACTAAAAGGGCTAAAGAATGGTTATTAACAACTAGTGAAAGCAAAAAGAATATTGTTTTAATCTTGTACCTAAAAGCATTTTTCAAAATAAAATCCAAACCCAGAGGAGTCTACACAACAATCCCTCACTTTCTAATGTTGATTGCTCTCTGTTCTTCTCAGACTGCAGTTATACTTGTCACTATCGCTGCCGGCCATTCATCCAGCTGGACTGCAGCACACATGGACGTTCACTAACAGGCCAGGAAGACTATTCTGTGGACTCTATCGAGACTGACACAAATGTGGTGAGAAACAAAGCTGCATAGTGCATTGTTGTTAAAACTTTCATCACTGGATCACTTTTTTACTGTATATTTGAGTAGTTTATCTTTTTAAAAGGAAAACAAATTATGCTGAATAGACACCATGCACTCTGTTTGTATTGACTTGGAGGTCAGGTCAGAGCAGAAGGAGGCTGCCAGATTGTCCACTGGTGTCCAAAGAGTATGAGTGTGCCATATGTCCTCAGAGACACTGCTTTTACCACCTCCTCACTGTCAAGGCATCAATACAGAAAGTAATTTAGGAGAGAGCTGAGGGGAGGGGACAACTTAACAATTTCACAATAAAACAGCTGTCTTTATTTCAGAACCACAAAATCTGCAACAACAGACGTCTGTAGACCAATCAAGTTAACTGATATTTAAGGATTTCTTCGATATTTCTGCTAAGATGACATCAATTTAAAGTCTACAAACAGATCCCACTGGAAATTGCTTTCAGGGATAAAGTAATAACTAAATCTAATCAGAGATGTCCTGATTGTTAAAATTAGGACCAATACTGAGAGAAATGGTCAGACAGGGGAATTATTCTGCCTAATGAATAAACTAATAGATAAACTTTGGCTAAGTGTCTGTTTACACCACTTTATTTGCTAAGGAGCAATGTTTGTCATGAGGGCTGACATCAGCTGATTCTGATATTAAACTGATACATTTGTCCATCACTAAATTACATTAACCTTCTTGATACTATAAGTTGATCAGTGGCAAAGTATAAGGTTGTCAAAATATTGAATACTTTGAGGATGGAATTCCTCAAAAATTGCACAAAAATGACAAATAATACAATGATTTGTCAAAATAAACTGACAGTTGGTTTCCTATTTCTTTGTGTAGTTGAGACAGTATGCAGGAGTTTGCCAGCAATTTTTTGTTGTTGAAAATGAGGAAGAACCCAGCACTGAAGTTTTGGTGCTGTGGTTTCACAACAGGCATTTATATTGTTTCATTAAAATGTTGTATCAGGGTTTTAAATTTTGCAATCATGACAAACTTGCTTAGAAAAACAATTTTGAGGAAACTATGGTAGCATTTCAGACAAAGCCTGCTTTTGGTTTTACATAACATCTGTTTCCATCTTTGATATGTTGTGATTTTATAGCCATTTTACAAAATGGGATCCAATTTAATCTTATATGTCAAAAAATAACAGCATTGGGTTAAAGTTTTGCTGTCATGCTAATTTGAGCCATTTATCCGACGAGTGGGACACCCTCTTCTCATCTTTGAAAGGTTTTATGGTCAGGGAGGAGCAGATGCAAATGTTGAGGTTAAGAGATCCCTGAGTATGCAGAGCTCAGATTTCTTCAGTCAGATAAGTGAGGGGAATGAAATCTGGATATTTTCTGACAAACAACTTCAAAGAAACCTGGAAGAAAATTGCCAAATTTAGTTATTCTTGGGGATTTAAACCTGAGGATGACAAGAGGAAGCACTGCAAGGGACACATTCTGCAGTCAGCAGAACAGCATCTCAGATGAAGAACCATATTTTACAGCATATACGTCTTTCTTTCAGAAAGACAGCAAATATGTGGTAAAGCTAGGTTAATTAAATTAGATCTGTATATACGTTTGTTATTGTCATAATTCTGCTTGTCTGATTTACTGTTTTGGCTCTTGTCTCTTTCAGGATGAGCAGATCGATTGGGCGAAGCAGGAGTTGTCTGTTAGTGAGATTCAGCACAAGGTTAAAGAGTACAACGCACAGATCAACAGCAATCTCTACATGGTGGTTGTAAGTCACTTATTTTTAATGCCATTATATGAGACTATTTGAATATTTGGTTCCTATTTTTTTTAATCATCTGCCTATCTTGCAGAATCAAGACGGGTCTTACACTGGATTTATCAAGGTCCACTTTCAGTTGGTCCGCCCCATCTCCCTCCCTCCCCCTCAGAGCCTGGGCTCCACACAAGATGAAGGTCAGCGGTGCGGACGGATGAAAAGGCGGACTTCTTTCTACCTCCCCAAAGACACTGCCAAGCACCTGCATATAAGCTCCCAGACACGTGTGAGAGAAGTGATCGAGGCGCTGCTCAACAAGTTCACCGTGGTGGACAACCCGGCCAAGTTTGCCCTGTTTGAACGCACTGAGAGACAAAGCCAAGGTAGAATCCTCAAACATACACAATTACTGTAAAACAAAATGTTTTTTTCAATTCTGATGTGGCTCATTCTTTCTGTTCCTCCAGTGTACATGCGTAAACTGTCAGATGAAGAGTGCCCACTCTACCTGCGCTTGTGTTCTGGTCCCAGTGAGAAAGTCTTGAGTCTGGTTTTGAAAGAAAATGAGACAGGAGAAGTAAATGTACGTTTTTTATGTATGATGAATTTGTCAATATGTAAATAATTGCACAACACGTTTGACTGTTTTTTTTAATGTAAAAGTAATCTCCTCCACAGTGGGATGCTTTCAGTTTTCCTGAGTTGTGCAACTTTCTGCGAATCCTGCAGCGAGAGGAAGAGGAGCATGTGCGGCAGATTGTGAGGCGCTACGCTCTTGCAAGAGACGGGATAAGACAGGCGATGGCAAAGATTACTACTCCTGGTTGACTGATCTACATTTATATGTATTAAGAAAAACATTCCATATAGTGTCACTGATAGGAATGTAAAAGGGAAGGAAAGAGCTGTGACGATGAAATGTTGTATGTGAATCTGGGTTACGGCTATTACAATTACAGGAAAGCATCTCACAGCTTAGGTCTGTTCAAGTCATGTACAAGAACTAAAAGGAGGTATTTTTTTTAAAGTTTGGAAGCAAATGAATGCATCTCCCTGTTGAAACTCATGCTGCTTGGTAAAGATATTTATAGTTGTTACAAACACTCATTTTTTGTAGTGCAAGTCATGTTAGGGAATATCTGGCATCATTTATATTGTGTTTTTTAACACTGGCACTTTATTGAACCTGTGAAATTGGTTTTAAAACAGTGTATTTTCATCTTATGACCTAATAAACTCATGTCAGTGATTCATTTTTGCATTTTGATTTATTTTTATTGAGATTTTTATTTTTATACCCAGCATGTGATCACCAGAAATACTGGGCCCCATGAAAAAATTTCATCACAGAGGCCAAGACAACCCTGCACAATTGGTATCACTGCACCTTCATCAGCTTTTACCAATTAAGTAATCTATCTACTGTAATTCAAACACTGTAAAAAATGCAGTAAATGCCTCACCTCATATGCACATACTTTTTTTTAAGTTATAATTATTTTTGCATTTAATGTTTATGGCCTGCACAATGAAAGCAAAGCTAACTAGAGTTCCTTTTTGCATTAAGCATACAGGCCAATAAACTCTGAGTAACTTACTGTAAAACAGGCTCAATATTCACAAGGAAAATGTGTGTGCATGTATGTAGAAAGAAACGGTGATTCAAAATCATTGTTCTTGTTTACAGACGATGTTTTATGCCCACTACAAAGCTGGTGATTTACACTGTGCTTCCATAAGCCAAATCCAAAGTGTATCACATGAATACAATTTGTGTGCGCCTATAAAGTCTACATTTACAAAATAGTTCAACCATTTCTCATTTACATGGGAATTTATATACTTTCAATAAAAGTCCAAAATTTTCTTATCTGGAGTCGTGGGTTTGTTGAAAATAAATGTTAAGGAGTTAGCACACAGCAGTGTTCAAATTAATAGATCAGCGGTTTTCAACCTTTTCGTTTTTTCCCAAGGCACACCTGAGTTCAAACCAAGATTTCAAGGCACACCATATTCATTTCCATACAAAATACCCTCTTTAAATATTTTGGTTACTTATGGTTGTTATAATAACATGTTACACAAATTCCCACAGCTCACCCATAAGCCATTTTATTTGGCAAAGGTAGGATATAGCCTGGGCCCTCATGCTCAAAGGGGCCTCTAGATATTATAATAATAGCATGAAATAATTAGATATAGAGTTTGTCTAAGACTAATTTTGATGATTAAGATGTGTTTTTTGATGATAAATAATGGGTCAATAGATGCAAAATAATATTAAACTAAAGTTTGATTATCAAAAATGTCAAAAAGACAATCTCTGGGGAGAACCCCTTGCCTCAACAGCAAGGCCCAAAGCCCCTCTAAAAGCCCCTTATCAAGCAAATTATAGTTAAGTAAATCCCTCTAGACATATCGAAACAATTAACTTGTGGATCACTGTGTGGTAAAATGGCACGTGCTTAATAAAAAATGCAATGATTTGTGGCTGAAGAACTGATATTACACCATAGTATGCATATTTTGTTTGATTTTTACAAATGACACTTGACTTGGGGACATGTTAACATATCAATATATGGGGATTTTGAGTAGGATGCTCTTTTAAGAGAAGATAAACATGAAATTGTGGGTATTTGCTGAGCCCTGTAATTCTCTAGCTTTGTTCCCTGACAAAGATGTTTCATAAATATCATAATTGATTTTAGCTAACAGGGGAAAGGCCTCACATCCCTCTTGACCTGGGGCCTAAATTACCAAAACCACTCCTGAGCATACAAAGACTTGCCTCAAGGCTCACCAGTGTGCGTCAGCACACAATTTAAGAACCACAGATACTTGATGAAAACAGATTGGGTTCTTTATTAAAACTGTTTTGTACATTTGAGATTTTTTTAATGCCGTATTAGGTTTCAACATAACCCATTTTGGCACAAATGGTCACGAAAAACTGTGGAAATTCCAACCAGTTCATATACTGTTTGCTGCAATGTGTATTAGAGTCTATTACCATTTTCTTTCAAAGTACATTCAAAAGCAATTGAGTTAGTTTTTACATGTGGTTGGGCATTTTCAACAGCAATGTCCTTGCATTAATTTTGTAGCTTCACTTCCTGTCCATGCGGCGGTATCAGCTCACCAAACCGCTTCACGAGCCACCTGAGAAAAACGACGAAGAAGAACGCTGGTTAGCATAAACAGCTATCGTGGCTGTATGTTTTCTGAGGTCTCTGCGTGTTGTTTGGAGATTAAACAAACTAACCCAACCACTTCATCGAATAAATTATCAGATCTGTGGAGACAGCGGGCTACACTTAAGGTATGTCATAACGAGTGTTGTTAAAGCGACAAATGACAGCCGAGCTAATGTTAGCGATGGACAGGGTCGTTAAACGGTGGAAACATGTTGACCTGGCTAATGCTAGTAAACGAATGCTAACAGTGTGTAGCTTATGATAATGCCAAGAGTAGGACATAAAGTGACCGAACAGCCGCCAGCAAAAGTAATTTCTCAGTATTAGAAGCTAGTTACCTCACTTAGTAGTATCTCACTTGCTCAACATACTGCTACTGAAAAATTCAGACCTAAATCAACGCTGCCTGACGTTATTCAGCAGTTTCTCAATTACTAACACCAATTTATTCTGGTGTCATTAAAGGGTTGTCACAGTTTAGTCTCTAGTAGGTTTTGAATCATTTTAACTTTGAATTGTCTGACTGGTGTCATGTAGCTGGCCTGATATATTCTGTAATGGTATTAATGACTTAGATTGTTTTCTTATAGAACTGGGCCTTGGTCTGGACATTAGTCCCTAATAAAGGGGGGTGTAAAGAAACACTTCACTCACAATACCAAGCATAGGAGGTTTAGGGGGTTCGTGATAGGATTTTACAACAAGGTGATCATATTCTACAAAACGCGTTCAGAGTCAATAATGAACATATGTTACTGTATTTTCAACCTATCTGGCTACAAAGAACAATTTCCCAGTTTTCTGTATACATAAAAGCACTGTTTCCAATTTTGAGGTTGCATACGGTCAATAATAAAGCAATATTTCCATGATGTAAAATGACACTGGTAAGCTCTACCACTACAGAAAGATGAACATGAAACACCAAAACGCATAAATAGTTGCATAACAAATGACATTTTGCGAGATCGATTGATGATGCCTGTTAGCAATTAGTGTAAGTTGTTTGTATTATATTACATCTCTAAATGCCAATGGGCTAAAGATATAGTACTTAGTAGCACTGTTCCTTTTGACACTGGCACCACTTTTCTTGTCCAGTCGCAGGAAAAAAAATGGTGTTAGGATTAGCCAAACAATTGAAACTCAATCTGCCCCTTTCTGAATACGTAACAGTATGATGGTAGTGAAGAAAAGGTTTAAAGTGTGTCATAATGTCCTGACTAAAATGACTTACCTCCTCCCTTTAATGTGCCATTTTTCATAGGTTTAATACCCTGGTTGTTTCACTTCAGTCTGGCACAGTAACACTGTAGCACTACTGGCAGTCCTAAGACCCAAGAAAATAATGTGCTGCAGCTGAAGATGGGTGGCAGTGGCTCCAAATCCAAAGGATTTTGGCCTTTCTCTGGCTCAGGAAGTACAGACGATCCCACCAAAGATGGAAATGAGCAGTCACTGGCAAGAGTTCGAAGTTTTGTTGGTGCAACACCATTTGTGTTTACTAGACGAAGGTAAGTAGTATAGCATCGGCATCATTTAATGCCCAGCTGACTTTTGACCATAGACTGGTGAACTTGGGGATTTGAAATGATAAGATTTCGATAAAATATCGATTCTTCCTATCGATTCAGTTCGTGATTGATTCCTTCCTGTGAATTTTATTTTTTGGAAAAGGTAGGCTATATAGGTTTTCACAGCTATGATAAATAGTTTTGATAACGAAAGATGTTAAACATTACATGTTTGTGAGGAGAACATGCAAAAAAAAAAAAAAAAAAAAGAAAAACCTTTTTGTTGGAAATGTCTCGGCAAAAACAAACTCTCTGGATCTTCAATCTCTTAATTGTAATTGGAATATAACACTACTGCTCATTTTCTTTAAAGGATAAAACTTTAAAATAAATATAAATCTAGTCTCTGGATACTAGATCTCTGGACATATAAAAAATAAAATATTGTACAAAATTAACAGTCTTTGTGCAAAAAGATGCATGCCTTGTATGAAATCACTGTTCAACAGATGTTCCATCATGCTGTTTGTGTGATTTTCTGAGAAATGAAGCCACACTTTCACCATATTTTTTTTAAGACCATATTTTTCAAGACATGTAGAAATAAGGCATTGATAAGGAAATTATTGAGATTAAATGTGAATTATGTTGATGGATTGAACCAATTGAAACCAGTTCTAAACTGGAACTGATTTTCAATTCCCATCCCTAGGTGAATCAGAGTAATGAACTGCCTTACAACATGAATACTTACTTTTATTAAAATTAGTAACTGCTGAAAGCTGTTGTGGCATTTTGATTATTGATAAAACATTTAGATGGATAGATTGAAAAAAATAAATGAAGTAAGTAATGTTATTACTATTGTTACAAAAATGGAGTGATAAAAATAAAATTATCCCTGTCATTTACATTGCTGAACAAAAACTATTTTAGTTGAATGTCAATAGCAGCTGTACTGGTGTGTCCAGTTCATGGATATGTCTTTTGAACGTAAACTGCACTCACAAATTTTTCTATAAAATTTTAGATTAGTTTGAGGTTCATATTCCCTTTGCATGGTTAAAAAAAAGTTTCCGTGTAACTGTGTGACCAGTGTTTTATAAAACATTGTATTATCTGTGTTTGAACAGAGAACTCTTACACTTTCACCACGTGATATTGACTCTGGGCAAGAAGGGCCAATAAATTCACACTGTTTGCACAACAGTTACGACCTTTTCCCAGCCAATTTCCCGCTATAATGCTTCCTTTTTCCCATGTTCCTAAGGAATAATTAGTGGAGGTTGAATGTTTTATATTCCCTACACTCTTTGAGATAAACTGTGGATTGTAATTTTACAAAAGTCCCTTTCATAGTAAGCTCAAACTAAATAGAAAAACCCATACTGCATTCTTTAATGCTCTCATGCATGTTTGTTGTGTCTTGTCTTCACTAGGTAGCAGAAATGAATCGCTAAAATTTTTGTAATATATGTTGCATAGCTTATTTATGGTAAACAGCCTGTACTTTAGTATTTTCCGAAGGATATACATTGGTTTATCATTTATGAACTGGTAGTTAATCTAATGTCTCTGCTGCAGCTCCATGTTTTTTGATGAAGACGGCGACCTGGCCCATGAATTCTATGAAGAGACAATTGTGACAAAAAATGGCCGTAAAAGAGCCAAGCTGAAGAGGATTCAGAAAAACCTCACACCTCAGGTGGGGCGCCTCAGGGCTTTGTTGCTTCTTTTGTTAAATCTCTCTGTATTCTGAATCCACATTTGAATATTTTTTTCCTGTCTTCCAGGGAATTATAAAGCTGGACCACCCTTGCATCCATGTAGATTTCCCAGTTGTTCTCTGTGAAGCCTGATGATGTCTGAGCAATGTCTTGGACTCATCACAATGTCAACTCCGTCCAGTGGTTTTCCCCACAGCTGGAAGCCTGAACCACCTTTTAAAATAACACGATCTCTTGATGTATTTGATGCCCTTATTTGGACAGGCTGATGCAATGTGTGCTGAGCCTCTGCATGTGATCTGTTTTTGGCTTGTGTTGCATTAGACACAGAATAGGTCACCAATGGAGATCTAGAGGGGTGCCAAGTTGGCAAAACCAACCCAGTTTACAGTTCATGGTTCGTATGCATGTTAAGTGTGAGCGTGCGTGCAGATATGGGATGAAATGTGACAGAGTCCTGATTATTTTGCTGCAGAATGTTTTATGGCTTGACTTGAGAGGTTTCAGAAGAATGTGACCATTTTCCTATGACATGGTCATAGCAAGAGCTGGAAAGTTTAAGTGCACACTTTAGTTTTTGACACCATGATGACCTGCTTTATTATGCATGAGACGGGATCTGCTTATCAGTAATAGTCCAAGGAGTCGACAATCAGTAGGAGACAAATTCTGATGTGGATTTATGTCACATTGTCAGTGTGATGGACTGGCTTCAATGACCTCAGAGCCACACATGTACACAGCAGCAGTGAGTCTAGTAAGAGATCCTGTTGTTTCCTTTGCTGCTTCAGCATACTGTCTCACTTTTAATTTATTATAACTGTTTTTTAATTACAATTTTAAAATGCTGAACTGTGTCATTCTGCTCTTTTTTGTCAGTACATTACAGGCAAATAGCATATTTAACTCATATACATTACTAGCTGGAAAGATGGAAGACAAAAAAATCAGCATGAAATCTATCATATTGCAAATGAAGGTGCTTAACAAAACAATGCGACAGGCCCACAGTTGTGTCTATTTTACTTGTGTTTTGAATTCTGGAGTAAGGGTATATGTACACGTGAAAAGACCGAGAACTCTATGTTAATAGTGATTAACTGACACCATCTTTGGGTATTTTTCTTGGGGCAAATTTGGGGCTTAATACTAATAAGATTCCAGTGATTTCTAAAGCACTGAGTGCTTAAGTAGCGTCTCTTTTCTGATTACTGGTTGCAACATGACAGTCTGCAGTTTTTCTAGCTAGCTATGCCTACATACTACCTCCTTTGTGGATGCCATGAACTGAAGAACAAATCATCTATTTTTTTAAAGTCCCTATGAATGAGGGGATCAATGTTCTCTTTTCTGAATATGATTCTTGCTTTGATGGTTCAAATGTAGGCTGGACAGGTCCAACACAGCCCCCAGACCAATCTTTCATCATTGGGTCCCGGCAGTTTTTGACAGTGGAGAAAGCACATTTTCCATGAGTGGCTGTGATTTTTGGTACATACAACAGGCACTGCTGCATCATCCTAGAGCAGAGATTACTTCTTATTTTTCCTGTTTTTGATAACCAGTTTTATGTACAAAGTGACATTTTTCATCTCTGCAATTTGGCCTAGTAGTTAAGAAAACAGGATTCTGTTGTCTAGTGGACAAAGATACATATTTTTGATTGCATTACACTCAATTTAAGGAGTTTAAGCAACTTTTATAAGTGGAACAGCGAAATGACCATTGTGAAAATGTAAGTATCTTTTATCAGTTTAAAGTAAAAAAAAAAAAAAAAAACAACAGCAAAAAAACAAAAACAGTTATTTTATGGTCAAACCATTCTAAACATATGTTGGTGCATCTAAAAATAATATCATGTAAAGGTTCCTTTTTCCCTTTGATTTAATTCAAGAAGTGAAACCTCCTTAAATTCTAGATTTGTCATTACAAAGTAACAAAGCGATTACAAAACATCATGCCACAAAAGGATTTATAAAACAGAAATGTTGACCTTCTGGAAAATGATGTTCATTTATGCTCAGTACTTGGTCGGAGCTCCTTTTTCACAAATTACTGCGTCTATATGATGTGGCATGGAGCCAATCAGTCTGTGGCACTGCTGGGATGTTATGAAGCCTAGGTTGCTGTGATAGCAGCCTTCAGCTCATCTGTATTGTTGAGTCTGGTGTCTCTCATCTTCCTCTTGGCAATTCATCAGAGATTTTCTACAGAGTTCAAGTCAGGCTAGTTGGCTGGCCAATCAAACAGTAATATTATGGTTAGCAAACAAGTTTGTGATAGTTTTAGCTGCACCGTGGGCAGATACCAAGTCCAGCTGGAAAAGGAAATCAGTATTTCAAAGTTTCCCACTAAATGGAGGCATGAAGTGCTCTAAAATCTCCTGGTAGATGGGTGACCATGGATAACAAACAGGAAGAAAACTCCAAGGCACTCTCTTTAAGCATTAAAATGCCGTTATTTTCATGGCATGGTCATGTGTAGACCTTAAAAACACACTTCAATGCGTTTCAGCATCAAGCCTTCATCAGGAGGTCAAACATCAGGAAGTCCAGCTGGAAAAGGAAATCAGCATTTCAAAGTTTCCCACTAGATCGAAGCATGAAGTGCTCTAAAATCTGGTAGATGGGTGACAGGGTTGACTCTGGACTTGATAAAGCACATCAGATAACATGGCATCCCAATCCATCACTGAGTATTCTCTGATACAGCCTCTGAGAACAGCCTGCCCTTTCAGCAGTGACCTTCAGTGCCTTACCCACCACAAAGGTCAATGACTGTCCTCTGGACAAGAGTCAAGTCAGCAATCTTCTCTATGATTGTGGTTGTGTGTACTCAATTACAGCATGGGAATAAAGGCACAGGAAACCTTTGTAAATTTGACTTTTCCAAACTATTCTAGTATTGTAACATGGAATATAGATTTCCCTGTGATGTAAACTGTAATCATAAACACTTCACTTCGTAAGACATGAATCTAGAATATATGGAAATGTAACTTTCTAAAGTGAATCATGGGGGAAAAATGAACTATTACATGATATTCTGGTTTTTTTAGATGCACCTGTATGTTATGTCTGCATGTACCATAAAAACATGAACAAAAACCTATCTAAAGTGTTTATTGAAAAAATACACAGAAACCATACCAGAGGCTTTAAGGGACTGAGTTTTCTGTTATTACAAATAATATGTATACAGACATAAAATGATGTTAGCCCAGAGAAATGTAATGTAAATCTTGTTGAATAGTGATAGACAGTGGTTGAAATTGATGAAGTGTGCAAATATGAATATTATGGGCATTTTAAAGTTAACAACTGAGAGGAAAATATTTTTAAAAATCTAATTAAAACCATGTGTACTTAATGTTGAGTTTTGTTTGTGAATCAGAAAATAATATGCTGTCAAAACTGAGACAAAGGAATTTCTCTTTTTCCTCTTCATGTCAAAAGTGGCCTGTCTGAAGACAAATTGGCAAACCCATGAGAGCTATTTATCAAATACCTGATGAAGACAAATTCAGCTTTTTTTTAATCTATGGCTGTGAACACTAAGATAAACTGACAGATCTGCTCACCCATGTAATGGAAGTGTCTGACCTCCACCTGCGATCAAGTGGAAAGCCTGAGCAGGAAATTACATTGTTTAGAACTGATGCACGTGTATGTGTATTTGCTAATGAGGGAGTGAAGAAGTCGATGTCATCAGTGCAGTTTCCATGGGAAAGGCTTTGTGCAAAGCTATCTGATATTGTTCTCCTTAGAGGATAAAGAGGGCTATGCAAAAATCCACCCCACTTTATTGCTTCCATGAAATGATTTTGCTCACCACATGTTTTCTTGCTGTTTTATCTCAAGCACCTGTTTTCAGCTGAGTCAGTGGGAGACATGGTGCTACACTTATTTTGGTTGTTTACTTTTACAAAGCTGTGATAATATGCAAAGCCATCGTGTTTTATGTACTATAGGAGTGAAAGGAAAAAAAGACTCAGAAAACCACCAGTCAGCCCTTTGGCTCTGCTGACCACAGTCTGGGAACATTTTAGGACATGAAATCATAGATTGAGGTATTTTTCACAGGAAATATTATTACATAGTGCCCTGTCATCAAAATTAATTTAAGAATTCTTCTGCATTGGATAATGCTGCATTAAGTGGCTGCTTTTAATGTGGGAAACAGCATCAAGGAAATCACGAGAAAATCCTTTTTAATGTGTTTTCCCTGCTTCAAGCGCAAACTGAGATCTTACTAAACAGTTATAAAGCAACTCCACAAATGCTACTGAGCAGCTTTAGCTCCTGTATATCTTCTCATGCTTTTGAGATATATATTTTTATTAATTAATTATGTGTGGCCTGGCAGTGCAAATGGATGCATGGATATATCGACTTCTTCAGTTATTGTTGCATAACAAAAAAATCAGATGATGACTGCAGTTTATTATGGCAGCTTTTACATCCACAGTGAAAAGTTGTCTCTATTTTTTTTTTAAAACTACATAACAAAGTAGCAGATGGTGAGTCTATAACAGTGACAGTTATTGTCTTATTGCCCTTTCTGATCACAATGTGTCTTTCCTTATCTGCCTTATCATAGAGTTAAAATCACAACCTTCACTCTGTTGTTGATTAGAAAAGTAGGTTTATTCACATCTACTGAATGACATTATCTTCCAGCCTGATCTAGAACTATAACATTTCATAACCTGTAAAAATTTTAATACTTTGCCAGATTCCATATAACACAAGTTGTCTTTCACAAACAGTTTAGTGGATCAATTAAATCTTTAAACTTCACATGTGCTTGTTAAATCATTGTTGTAAGCCAGAGCTGCTACTATGTTTCTCGCTCTTGTCTCCTTAATAGAAGAGACATGGGATAAAGATGATAAAAGCTGGCTGAAAAGGCAGTTTTAAGGACTGCTGTCATGATTAGAGTTTTTTTAATAACCAAAATGTGACCTTTTTAAACAGCCACTTTACATGACATGTGCTGCATCCCTCAGTGCTAAAATCATGTTAGCACAGTGATTTACCCAAGCAAATTTTAAACTATGCAAATCATATTCAAATTGTCTTGTGACAGAAATTAGTTTTTTCTCGTTATCTGGTGTTAATTTTACATTTATGCTGTTATGCTTTGTTGTAATCTTGTCCTGATCTGACCATATAGATTAAAAAGATGAATGCTTTTTGCTTTTGCACCCAGTCAGTGACATTCAACCATAATATTTCAGTTGCTATAGATTTGAATGTTGCTCAAATAGAGTTGTCAAAGCAGCACAGAGAGAGAAGGTTCCTCAGACAGTGCTGTTGAAAAGAGGGAAAGGGAAAATCCTATGCTGAGGCACTGTGCCAGTGTGTGTAAGCTAGATCTCAGACAGAGGAGGAGCCTGCAAGATATTTAAATAGCAGTCACTTTTACACTTCAACACAATGAGCCTGTGTTTTTTTCTTTCAAATACGATAATAGAGCAGAAAAAAAAGCATGACCTGTTTGCATGTGGATCAGCTTGATATCATCCAGAACGAAGAGGCAAAACAATTACTGGTAAGTCACATTACTTGCATGCACTATTCAGAGATTTCAAGATGACTTAGTCTTTTGCTAGAATTGGCTTGAATAAAAAACAAATACAAAAGCCAAAACATCAGCACATACGTGTGGGTGAGAGCAATGATACTGTGCATTTCAGTGCAATGATCCATTGGTAATTTGATTTCATTAGTCAGGGAATTATTCTTCCATCTTTATCTTAAAATTTGATACATGTTATGTTCCAGTTACTTTATTGTATCTGAATGTAAAACTGTTTAGCAGCCAGCAAGAGATGGAGATATATTAGGATATTCATAAAACAAATGTTATATGAACCATCACATTAGAGAGAAATAACGCTATTAAAACATGATAAAAACGATGAAGTGCTCAAAGTCCCACCAATAAGGGCATATGAGAGACAAAATATGCATCAATAAAAACAAAGGTATCTCTCAATGAGAAATCCACCTTACTTAAGCCAGGGTAAAAGCAAGTAAGAGTATAATTTCTGCTCAGGATAGAAAAGATAGATAAAATTAAAGAATCAGTCAAAGTGGAACTTTTTGTCCATAAAAGTACTTTTACTTTCATGTTTCTGTGCAGTATTTTTTAAGTCTATAGGCCCAGTAGGCTATGCATCCAGGTACTCATGGAGTTGTTTCAACGTGAAGAATTTCTAAATGTCAAAAATCCAAATAAAATTAATTTATCTAGATCATTTTAACGTTTCCAATGCAGGTAACGTCCCGATAACGCTTCCCTACTAATGAGTATAAAAACATCTAAAACACCAAAATAAACATTAATTTCGATTAACAAGATTATTCATTTAAATTTTGATCAAACTTCGACAAACAGAATAACCTTTTTTATCTTTAATTTTGCTTGGTTTTTATCCGGAAGTGCCTGTTGTTGTTGGCGCTACGTCACAGCAGAGCTTGAAGAACATACCACTGTAGCACAAAGTCAAGGAGTTATTAACACAAGATTTAGAGATTATTTTTCAGTTGTGCAGAGTTAGATCGAAACTATGGTTTATTATTTAATAAAAAAATATTTTCTGATTGGAAACACGGCATAGTATTTTTTAAAAACTGCAGTAAAAGATTAATGATATAGTTCTTATATTCGTAATCCCCCTGCTCCGGGGGTCAATACACCGAGCTGATGTTGCCCAACGTTTCCCCGTCATAACTTCGCGTGTCGTAGTTACTGGTAGCCTTTAGCATACTAACTTTCTTAATCATTAACATGGACTGAACGGACTATGGTCGTTACTTTTCACATGGCAGGGCGGTGGAAAAGTTATTTAAATGACGGTTGCATGTGTGGAATTAGACCGTGTCGTCAGCTTCATCGGAACAGGTCAGTTAAAAGAAGAAACAAAACGTTAGGTAACACCGCACGCCTGTTTAGTTTCAATGAAACAAATGTAGCTAAGTTATGTCCACTCCCGTTGACGGAAGAGCGGTAAAGTAGTCTAAGTACACAGTAATAAAATGTTAAATTGAGGTCATTTCATTGTTTTAATAGCGTATTTTACCTTTGTAGATAATATTGTACCAATACTACGACATTAATAGATTATATACATTCTTGTACACAGTCTACCAAATACGTTTCATACTGATGGTCTTCGCTCGTGTAGCGTTATTACAGCTGTTTATTCGATTTCAGTCCTATGAGATTAAACGATCAGAAAAGCTGGTATACTTTATAGTCTTGTAAATAAAATTTTCATGAAAGTGCCAAAGTGCAGTCTTTAAAACAGAATATGCTCACATAAACTCAATGTGTGACATATACGGGAACTCCACAAACATGCAAACTTGACATAAAGTGCTTATTGCTGACTGTGTTAAAACAAATTTAACTCCAAAGTCCCCTATTTCCATAAATGTAATTTTTGCCGCATATATCAAATACTATTACTATTTAAAAAAAAAAAAACTTTTTTATCTTTTCCAGTGAAAGGGGAGAGACTGTGAGCAGTGACCATGAAGGCTGTTTCTCAGTCTGTTTTCACCAAGGCGAACAAACTGTCTTGGTTGCTCCTGACTCTGTTGATATCTTGGACAGTCTTATGTTCAGCAGACTTAAAGCAGACAAGATGGCCATTATACTCCCAGAAGCCAGTTCTTCTTGTCTGGAATGCCCCAACGCAGGATTGTACCCCAAGATATGGTGTAAGTTTGTCACTGGACCAGTTTGACGTTGTGGCATCCCCCAATGAGGGCTTTGTCCGGCAGAACCTAACTATCTTCTATAAAGAGCGTCTTGGGTTGTATCCCTATTATGAGCGTGGTGGCACCGCAGTTAATGGAGGTCTTCCACAGCTTGCCAGCCTCGCACAGCACTATGAGAAGATGCCTGAAGGTGTGCAGAAATATATCCGGGAACCAGAGGCAAAAGGTTTGGCTGTGATTGACTGGGAGGAGTGGAGACCATTATGGATACGAAATTGGGAAACTAAAGATATCTATCGAAAAAAATCTCGTGAACTGGTGGCAGCAAAGAACCCACATTGGACCCCAGAACAAGTGGGTAAAGTTGCACAGCAGGAATTTGAGCTGTCGGCTCGCAAATTCATGCTGGAAACCCTGAGACTTGCCAAAAATTTGAGGCCAAATCAACTGTGGGGGTTCTACCTGTTTCCAGATTGTTACAACCATGACTACAGAGGTGGTCTGAAGAACTACACAGGGCGCTGTCCTGCTGTAGAAATTGCTCGCAATGATCAATTGAACTGGTTATGGATGGAATGTACGGCATTCTTCCCATCCATATACATTGGCTCTGTGCTCAGCTCTACACATTATGGGCGCCTCTTTGTCCGAAATAGGGTAAAGGAGGCGATGCGCCTGGCATCTGTTGGAGATGGATTGGCACGTCCTGTTTTTGTTTACACCCGGCCTACTTACATCAGTCAGATGATTGTCCTAACTGAGGTAAGATTGCTCGAGCATCAATTCATGACATGAAGGGAGCATGAACGTGTGATAACTAGGTTGTCAGTTATATATGGAACCATTGGATAGGAGTATGCAGCACTAAGAGACCACATGTTGGTCCCATTAAACATATTTATATCATCTGCGTGGTATGTTTATTAAGGGGCTACAAGATAGTGAAGTCAACAATACTTAATAATGCTTCAGCTTGGATTTAGTTTGACACTGATAGCATCACTGTTGCTGCCATGAGGAAGAAGGAAGGATTAAAATGCAATTGAAAAAATGATATGCTTTTCTTTTTGATAATTTTTTTTGCATTATTCCGTATGGCAGACTACTGATCACTTTATGTGAATGTTATTAGATGGATCTGGTCTCCACCATTGGTGAGAGTGTAGCACTTGGAGCTGCAGGTGTTGTATTCTGGGGGGATACCTCCTATGCAAGCAGCCGTGTAAGTGCCATTTCTTACTCTAAATTCTGTGCTGAATAGCCTAGGTTTTTTTTAGAGGTCTGGAGTTAACATTCTTGTTTTATCTGCAGGCAAACTGTTTAAGCCTTGACAAATATCTTCAGGGAGCGCTGGGCCGGTACCTGCTCAATGTGTCTACAGCTGCTGAACGGTGCAGCCAGGAAGTGTGTAAATCCCACGGTCGCTGTCTACGCAAAGTACCGGACAGTGACGTGTACCTTCATCTCAGCCCTTTAACACACAGCATCACAAGCCAGGGCGGCCAGCTGAAGGTTACGGGCAGTCCTGGCCGAGCTGAGCTGGATGTTTTTCGCACACATTTCCAGTGCCAGTGCTACAGCGGGTACAGGGGTGAGGCCTGTGCAGAGAAAGAAAAAGGGCAGAATAGAGGCTCCTCTGTCTTAGGGACCTGGCCTCTGTGCCTTTTACTCCCACTAGTACTCTTCACCCTGCTACACTGAGGAAACTGAGAAGTGAAACTATTCAGTATGTCTACCAACCAAGAGAAGGGCAGTCCAGATTTTTCAGCATGAAGGTAATTAGTTTGTTTTCACTAATGATACTGATTCAGTAACAGCAGCAGTGGGCATATCTGCCAGTAAGACAAAGATTTTATCCCAGTCCAGTGACCAGCTGCACTGGCAGAGCTCCAACCTCAGGAACTCCTCATTGAACTAATGCCCATCCATTTATATTGTAGCTGTATATTTTATATAATTAACAGCATTTTGTTGTATTAAATAATATTAAAAATAATAGTTTCATCCAAAAGCCTGTTTCATGCTCCATACAGACCTTGACCTCCAGAAGGGGAGGTCTTTTTCACTCCACATTTTTGATTTATTTATATTCCTGGTGGGCAGTATGATAGGAAACCAAGATGTAATATCAGCAAAACTGGAAGATAACTTGATAACAAGCTTAAAATATACTTAACACAGAAAAATGAAGGTGTTCTACACATGCAGATTACTACAAAAGTTCGTGTTTGTCAGTAGATCAAGTATTTAACGCTTGTGAATTACACTAGTATTTCATTATTATTATTATTCCAGAAGATGGAGCAATATGGTCTTGAATATTTTTGTTGTCATTGGCTGATAGAAACATCATGGCTGGACCTGCCTGTTTCAGTTCATAACTGTGCCTTAACTAGACTACAAAGTGCATTTTATATATGGTGCTCTTGTTTACAGTTTTTTAAGGTGTTCATCTCAGCCCCCTCCTGAGAACAGTGTTTGGTTTTTTTTATGTTGTTTTAGTTCATAGTTCTACTATCTTGTACAGCAGTTTGTGTCAGCATTTATTCTGAGCTTATATGTATTTCCTAGACTGATGCCAGCTGATTGTTTTCATGTATGTACAGTACTTTCTGTATTTATTCTCTATGGCAAAGTATTTAGCTACCTGAAAGCTGTTCTGGTACCAGTGTGCGAGTGATCAGCTGTGCTGTTATAGACAAACTGAAAAATGGGAACTCACACAGATTGTATTGCAATAGATTATTTTATGTATGCTGCAAACTTTATCTATTTTTGCACTTTATCTGCTTAATTGTTTAGGTGGATCTGGCTTTAATTCATGTTTTTAAGAAGTGAACTGATGGGTTGCAATAATGGGGCCTTTGTGTTTTATTATTAGTACATGACAGTACGTTGCAGTGTTTTGATTTTCTTTTCAATTAATGTGTCATGTCAAAAACACGTTCCACTGTGAATCTTTCCTAGAAGAAATGAATACCTATCTCTTCCTTGCCTTTTATTCTAGTTAAACATTACAATAAGGTGTTATTTTTTGCTTTGTCTTAATATGTCGTTAGGTTTGTGTAAAGAATCAACGATGTATTATAATCTGATTTGGAAAAAACTGTCAGACTTGAAATATACAAAGACAAGATGTCTTCCATGTATAATCACATTTCATTGTTTCAACATATGATGCCAATGATCTTTAAAGAAATACCAAAATGGTTTTAACATTTCAATGTAATACTCTAATCAGCCGTGACTGCTTTTCATTGCTTACAGTGTGAATATCAACATAAGATTTTGAACTTGAGAGAAGTTTTGTAACTATTATAGGGATTTTATTGGAATCAAACATGATTTCTGCTGTGTTAAATAAACAATGCAGTGTCTGCCTGGGGAGTGAAATGATCAGAAACCTTAAAGTATGAATTTGTATTTTTAACTTATGTAATTACATAACTTTGCTTTTGTACCACTCCATGAATTGATTTTAGAAACAGCCTTGGCCTTCATAAGGAAATTACCTTATTTTACATACCTTATTCTGCCTTAATGTATGGATGCTTTGTTTGAAAACAGATCAGAACAAAAAGTTTTGTATTTCAAAACGTTTTCTTATCATCTTTCACACAAGATGTTTAATTAGGGGAATTTTGATTTATTTTTTTCTGAGTAGAATTATTGTTTTCTGGGTACTGTATCCTACAGGGATTCCATCCATGTAAGAACTGTTGTATTCTTTGTGGAAAAATATTAAAGAATTTGAAAATGTAATGTTTGAATCCACTGTTTTGCTTTTACATTTTCGAAATAAACTTATTAGAAACAATAGTTTTTGTTTTTTACTAGGGATGCACCAATAACATATTTTTCCCATCCAAAGTGCAGACATGGCTCCAACTTTAACCGAACCTCCTTATTACTGCATATTTAAAACAAATTTGTTTCACAGTAGTTTTGATCTTGATATGTTTTGCTTAGTATAACCCTGGTATGGTGGTTTTACCACATGAATAGTTCTCCTACCTTAATTACACTGAATATGTATGATTTATTCACATGAAGTAAGTCATAACATTTTTAGTCTTAGTAATGTCCAAATAACTCCTAGTTAAACTGTCATGGGGCATTGCAAATAGTCACAAGTGTTTATAGCTTTGGTTATACAACATTAAAGGTGCATTATAATACAACCATTTCACTTGCCAGGAACTGAAAAATGAGTTATTACTAAATTTCAGAAGAATATGCTCCATCAATTGCATTTGTTGTATGCTATACTGGATTATTAATTGTAAAAGGGACAATTTCAGAATATGGAAAAATTACTAGTTACTAAATGTGAAACATACCCTGAAGGTTAAATTAAGAGTTTTCTGGACATTGCTAAGAATAGAGATGTTATGCGTTGTTTCATTACAATAGACCATACTTATTCAAAGTAATAAAGAGAGAAAAACTATTCCTGTGGTAATACATCCTTATAAGGGCCATACTAAGCAAAGCATATCAAGATCATAGTTAATGTGAAACAACTTCCTAACTTAATGTTAATATGCAGTAATAAGGAGGTTATTAAGGGAAAATTATTAGTTAGCTGTTAGTTGTGCATTTTTCATCTTGTAGAATGTGGTACAAATAAGCTCTTAATAATGACTACTGGGCAGCTAGTTTGTTACAAATTAGCATGCTAATAAGTAGTTAATTAATAGTTAGATCTGTACCTTTATCTAAAGTGTTACCCATTTATAACATAACTTTAATCGTACAGACATATAGTCTTAAACAAATTACATGTGTTTTGGTTTTGTCAGCGCTTCCACAGGACGTGACGGTATGTGTTGCTGAGTGTTGTTGTGCAGCTTTTAATGTGGTCCGGCTAAAACAAATGCTGTACACTGCGGTGGTTGTATGATGCAGCAAACGAGTCATAACATTTCTAAGCCTTTCGGCTTAATCTTTTAACGCTTTACTCGCAGTTTAAATGATATTTTTTAAGTTTAACGAGGATGGAAGAGATACACAGATAGTTCACTGACCGTCAAAATGAACATATTAGCGAGCATTAGGCTAAGTTCACTATTTCTATCAGTTAAAAAAGCTAGCTACTACTAACGTGGACGCGAAGCCTTTTATCAACATTTAGCATCAGCAGCAGCCAGACATGTGGAAGACATAAAGATTACGCAGAAGGTCTCGTCTCTCTGTCTGTGATCGTGTCAGTATTTGTCTCATCTGTGTAGGTATGCCTCCCTCTGGAGCTACATCCTTGCTGCATCCAATCCCCTGTCATTTCCCATTGTATCCAACGCTAGCTATGAGATACCAGTGTAAAATCGAGCTAATGTTAGCTTTCTTGCATATTTTGGTTGAATTACATTGAACACTTAACCCCTATCCTACATAATGTTTCACCCCTCTTTAGGGGGATTAACTATGCTTTAACGGATTACATTTCGTGGGGTCTATTTTGTGTCTGTTTCTTTTTCTCACCACTCATTTCCAACTTCTCCCAGATCTTACATCAGGAAGAAATGAATTTCCTTCGTAATCGTCTCGTTGTCCTGGGCCTGGTGTTGTTGGCCACATTGCTACTGTACTTGCTGCTGCCCTCAATCCGCCAGGGCAGCATGGAGCCGTCTCTAGAGGCTCAGAGAATTGGGATGATGTCTACTCCAGCAATCCCAACCATCAACGTGTCAATCCGCACCGGACAGCTTCCTGGAGACCCTCCACTGTTCTTCAGGGAAGCTCTACCTATTGATGGTGCTGGACGACAGATATTACCAAGGTGACCCAATAATAGTTAATACATATTAATGCATATTTTCTGATTATGTGCTTTGTTCTTGTTATCTTTATTTTAAAACAATGTTACTAGACAAAGAAAGTCAGCTGTCTACACGCACCAGAGTTTTGTAGATACCACTGTAAATGCTTTTTTCTTGAAAACTTGTGAACAGGAAGTAATCAGAAAACAAATCTGTCTTGGCAGGCTGCAAGTGGTTCTTCTCCATGGCCAGGCATTTACGTCCAAAACCTGGGAAGAACTTGGCACAATGGCTCTTCTGGCAACTCATGGATATCAGGCCTTAGCAATGGACCTACCAGGTATGCCCATAACTAAATTACACACAAAACGTCTTCATATGTATGATTTTGGGCAGAATTATTACCACAACAAAAATACATATGGCGTTTAGGTTACTTACTGGTGTTAGATGACTGAAAGGGAATGTTGTATAGGTTCCTACAAAAACCAGAGCTTCACATTTTCATTTGCTGGGTTGCCAAGTGTGCCAAGACATTTATGAAGATGGCATTTTGTCTGCTCAATCCCAAGTTGTATATTTGCAGATAATTAAGTAAGACGGTACTGCAATTAAGTGTTCTCTAGCTAATGGTCTCTGCCAACTCTCATCACAAGTCCAACCAAAACTTATTAAAAAAGGGGTCAAGTGAGCTTGGAATTTTTCTTCTTTTTAGGGTATGGAAAGTCACCAGACTCAGAGGCTTTGAAAACAGATCAGAATCGTGTTGACCTAATTTCAAGGTTCATGGAGTCCCTGGGCATCAGGGCACCTGTGCTTTTAAGCCCTTCCATGAGTGGGCACTACTCCATCCCATTCCTCATCAAGAACAATGCTCAGCTACACGGCTTCATTCCCATAGCACCAGTCGGCACCCGAAGTTACACTCCACAGCAGTACCAAAGTATTCCAGTAAGTATCCTTGGATAAGTAATAATAATAATAATAATGTAATCGTTTTGGGATTTAGAGCAACCATTTTTATTACTACTGAAATTACTTTTGTGTGAATTGTTAAAAAAATACCTTTTACAGTTTCTAATAAAATCCAGTATAACACTGATGTTCTTTGGGTTTTTTGACTTACCGTCTTCAACCCACATCTTACAAGTAAGAAGTTGATATGCTTTGAAGTACAACTATGAAAACAAATACTTGAACCATAAAGCATTCGGTTCATTATTTTCCAGTCAAATTTCTGTTAATTGTCCAATGCTAGTAATTTTTTTTGTTTCCTGGTTAGCTTAGAAATATTTTCTAACAATTTACTAGTTGTAACATTAATGTTTTCTGTGGGGTCTTAAAGAGTATTTAACATTTAAAAAACTATTTAGCACAAATTTAGGCTTATAAAAGTATTCAAATGTCTTAAATGCAAGATTAAGGTGTTACATTTTAAGGTCCTTTAAAACGATTCACCAAACATGGCTGTTATTAGTTTTTGTGCTTTTGGTTTATATTTTATTTTAATCAAGTTATGCTGTTTTGAAACTCTGACTGATATTCAAAATTACTATAACTCAACTATAGTAGCTATATTTTATCAGCCGCAACAGTAAAGTGGTCATAGATATGCTAATGCTTCAAAATCTAATGCCATGTAATTTTTTTTCTCAAAATGTAAATGCATGCGGTTCTACTTTGTATTTTCAACTGAAGTGCAGAACTTGTTAAAAAAAAAAAAAAAAAAGTTTCTCAAAATGCTTCAAGAAAGCTAAAGGTGCATACTACAATAAGAAATAGTACTGGCCTTTTATATGTTGTTAAAGTTTTATCCTACAATCAGCACAAAACATTTACTAAATCATGTCGCTAATGTAACCAGTTAGAAATTATAATTGCGATAGTCTTAAAATTTTTAAAGAGGGTTTTGAGAAAAAGGTATTACGAAGTATTACATTTAATGTCAGATTTTCTGTCCATACCCTGATAAAGAGCATGCCTAATTGTGAAAATAAAACAAAGTATTTCTCTAAAGTCTTGTTATTATATAGTTTTATATAATAATCTTTGTTGTATGAACCTTTTTCATATTTCTGTCACTATCACTTTCTTTTTTTAATGATATGCAAGTTTTGACAATGTCCAGCCTGATGGTATTCTGCTCCTGTTTTCTTTTTAAGACCCCCACCCTGATTGTTTACGGAGCTCTGGACACAAATCTGGGTGCACAGTCCCACAAGAACCTCATACAGCTTCCACATCACTTTGTGCTTAGGTTAGAGGGAGCCCGCCACGCTTGCTACATGGACAAACCCAGAGAATTTCACCAAGGATTGATTGACTTTCTCAGTAAACTAAAGTGAGATGAATAACTGAGAATAAGAAGAAAGAAGAAGACAAAATAAGGAAGTGATAAAATGGTGATGAATGAATATGAAGACAAAGTGTTGATCTATCTTAAGGACTGAGCTCTCATATTACTTCCTGAAGCAAAGGACATTGTTGTGGGAGCAGAGTGTACTACATGACAATGGCATGTCAAATCTTGTTGTAACAGATAATAGTATTGTATTCCATATGTTTCCATATAAGCACTTTTTTAGTTTCCTGTACAGTCACTCAAAATATGGAACTTGCTCACATGATCTTATTTCAAAAATAACTTAAGGCTTGTACAGTATAGTGGGGACTTTTATGTGTTTTATGTTTGTCTTTGCATGTAAAACCACTGAATGTGTTTCCTTACTGTTTCCATTTTTGTAGGTGTGGTGTAGGTCTCTGCAAATATGCAAATGTAGCAGGTGTCTGTGTTTGAAAAGCTTCTGTTTGCTACTCATCTGACAGTTTTTATATTGAGAGCTATTTAACATCCTTGCTGTCAAGAAAGGTCTTGTTGTATTTTAACAGGAGTACTGAAAAAAAGTTTAAAAGAATATTGAACATACAAGTTGATTAAAAACACATGTATGTATATATTGGAGATAAAGTTAGATGTAATATATTTGCAATACGTTTGGACAATCATGCAAAGAACAAACTTAAAAAAGGACGAATATGCATAGCTTAAAATAATAATAAAAAAATTGTTTAAATTGTTTGTATTTCGGTTGATTGATATATATAGAATGAAGTCCAGAGATATTTTAAAAATATTTCAGAGATCTTATTTTAGGTGAAGCTAGTTGTCTTTGTTAAACTAGAAACGGGACAATTTCATGTTATATATTTTCTCATTTTACTTAATTTTATTCTGTTTTGTTGGGTTTTTTTTAACGTAACGGTAAACCTCCTGGGCCGGGTCTTTTATTTTGAAGGTCAATCAGCTGCTGTCAGCTTAGAGGAAAGCTGCTCACCTGACAAGCACGTTCACGGCACAGGGTGAGTACTGTTTGTCATAATATGTTAAAGAAAACTGTGATTCGTTAAATTTACGTTGTTCGCTGTCATGAAATCAGCGTTTGACGCCCCATACTTTAAGCTAGTTAGCTAACGGCTAAAAGGAAGCTGTAGCTTGTTCTGCGGCTCGCGAGAGAATAATAAGTTGACCACAAGGCGAGCTAGCAGTTTTAGCATCAGAACTGATCCTGCAGCAGCTGCTGTTTACAGCTTCGGCTAATGTTTATGTGATCAGCGAGCACCCGAAGGGTTTGAATAAACAACCATCGGTATAAAATGAGCTATTAATTATATTGACTCGTTCTTTCGGTTGAGGTGAACAACTCAGAAGGCATTTTTTTTCGACGAGACAATCTAAAATGTTTAAGTTGTGCTTGCTATGCTACTTCATGTTTTTTTTTTTAAATGAATCAACATTTCAATCTGTGTGTCCTCATAGGGGTAGATAAAGACCACCATGTTGCCTGACAAAGATGGTCCAGGTGTGGGAGGCGGACAGAGCTCACCTGAGGGAGAAGACCCCTCAGTGAGTCTTTTTAGAGAGTACCTCCGCCTCAAAACTGTCCACCCAGAGCCGGACTATGGTGAGAAATCTTCACTACTGTGTGCTTCGATCATGGCCATGTCCTTTTGGGAATATCACTGACAGATTTCCGTCTACCAACTGTTTACGTCTTAAGCTGTTTAAGGAGGGAAGAATTCAAGTTGTAAGAATATTGAAAGGAAACTACAAGGTGTTGATTCACTTACAATTTGTATAATTATCCCAACATTTCACTTTAGTTACCTATGTTTAAAAATCATCTTTGGAAAAGTGTAATATTAAACCATGTTAAAGTGTGACTTCTATGCTTCCGTTTCACTGGTGTCAGTTCAGGTGCTATGATATGTCAGAGTCCAGTTCTTATCCGTGCCTGTTAGACATTAAATACTTCCAGTTATGTAACAAGCTTTGTGTCTTGAAACAGCCAAAAATTGAGCTGTTCTGGTAAGATAAGACATATTTTTATTGATCATGAAGGAAATTCTCCCTGTGATTGACTGGCAACCAGTACAGGGTGTACCCCACCTCTCACCCCCTGCAACACCAAACCTGATAAGAGGTGTAGATAATGGATGGATAAAGAAAGTCTTGAAAGAGAACACTAGACAGCATCAAATATAAGTGAACTACAAAAATTTGTTCAATTAGATTTTGTAGCAGAGGCAAAAAATGACTCCCACTTTCCTCGGTAGAATCTGTAACATACAGTATAAAATTGCTCTACCTGTATTTCAAGGAAATTTTACACAGAAATGCAGGCAATATAAAGGAATTCTGTCCTGACACAAGCAGCAGCTGCACCCTGAAAATTAGAAGAAAGACGAGTTAGATCGGTTTCTTTTCTGCTATTGTGAGAAGTCCTGCCCCTTTTTTGATTTTGTTTGGCAAGTGAGGAAGAAGTGACAGTGACGAGTGCAATGCTGTTCCAAAATTTAAACGGTTTTCAACCGAAAGCATTTTAAGCGTGGCAACAAGAACAGCTGATGCTGAGGGCATTTTTTCTGGCCAGGGCGCAAATTGCTCATGACACTGGACTGCATTTGTTTTGAATTAGAAATGAACGCTGCCAGCGCTTAAAAAAGCTGGCCATGTACACAGGCCCTTACTGTTGGAAATCTGTGATAAGGTGGGTCTCCTCTGGCAGGAATAAAGCAGAGACTGAACCATATAGCAAGGTAATGGATACTGATGAAGAATATGTACTTTGCACCCTTTAGGACCACCTAAAGTCAAAGGTGAAAAGTCTAACTCACGGGATGACCTCACTTATTGTACAAATGTGTCTCACATCAAAAACTTTCAATACAGGCAGTGACATCAGCTAACAACAGACTGTACTGAGATTAACTGCTCTGCGAGAGGAGCGGGGTCATTTCCCACTGTGGGCTGGTGACATCACATATTTGCCCCACCCAAATTAAACCCAGCCAGGAAAGAGATGAAAAACTTTTTGACAATCGAAAACCAAAATTTAGTTACATGTAGATCTCGGTGTTTTCACATGTTTACTGCAACAGTATTCCAACATATCTAGTGTGTTAAGACACAAATTTTGGATTTCACTTTACTAAGTACAAGTACAGTTACTCTAGTTAAAACATACTTAAGTAGAAGTAAAAGCATTGATTTCAAAATGTACTCAACAAAAGTGCAAGTACCCAAAAAACTACTCAGTTACAGTAATTTCAGTAAATATCGTTAGTTACTTTTCAACCATGGTTCTGATTGAGTTTTTTGGGATGTTACAGGGTTACAACAGGGCTCAATTACCACAATGCCCACTTTATAATATTGAAGAGACTTTTCTGCTCTGTTTGTTAATTTACAGATGCTGCTCTAAAGTTCCTGGACAGGATTGCAGGGGAGCTTGGGCTACCCATGAAAAAGATTGAGGTGTGTGTCAGAGATTGTAGTAACTTTATGTACAAACAGAGTAGTGTGGAAGCAGATTAGGGTCATTTTTGATGGAGAAAATATTTTTGGGTAAGTCGAGATTAAATCAAATCAAATGACAAGAAAAAGTCAAAACTTGTTTTTACTAACAGCCGATCATAGACATTGTGTTTATGTGGCAAAGAGAGGATCTCTTTGTTGTTAAATCCAATAATGAGGTATAATTTCATATATTCATTGATATGAGGCACAAGGTGTATTGTAGAGACAGTCAGGTCCTCTGTTATTGTCTTACATACTTATGCATTAGCAGGAGACAGAACAGCTTTGTCTTCCTCTGTCTGATCACCTGTAGAGACGCACAGGTGACAGACTCAGCCTCGGTAATGGGAGAGCGAAGGGAGATTCATCAGTTGTTTATTGATCATTGTTTGTTGTGGTGGGATAGACAACATCAATATAAACAAATCTACTGACATATCTGAAGGGAAGCATACATGAAAAAAAGCACTGCATGAAAGCAGCAATGAAAACATGGGGATTTTTATTTCTAAATTCCATACAAAAATGTAATGTACGTCGTGTATATGGCGTTTTGCAGGTAACATTTCCTTTATGTATCATACACAATAGCCTACTGTTAACTAGAGTTTCCATTTAACAACATGTGACAAAGTGTTCATTTTTTGCCTTTTTTAACATTTTGTCATTAGCAGCAACTTGTCTATGATCAATAAACGAGTGATCAATCTCCCTTCGCTCTCCCATTACGTAACGAGGCTGAGTCTGTCACCTGTCTGATCTACAGGTGATCAGACGGAAGAGGAAGAGAGACATGAGCACTGCTGTGCTCCTGCTAATGTATGAGTATTTAAGACAATAACAGAGAGTCATGACTGTCTCTACAAAATGCTTCATATCAATGAATATGTGAAATTATACCTCATTATTGGATTTAACAACAAAGAGATTCTCTCTTTGCCACATAAACACGCAGCGTCTATGATCCGCTAATAAAGTTTTGACTTTTTCTCGTTATTTCGACTGTAATCTCGAAATTGTGTTTCAACTTTATTCTCGAAATTTCGACTTTATTCTCGTCATTTTGACTTTATTCTCATCATTTCGACTTTAATCTCGACTTGCCCGAAATTATTTTCTCCATCAAAAATGGCCCCAATCCGCTTCCGTAAAAGTAGTAATACTTTTTTAGAAGGTAACCTTTTTCTTGATGTTCCCTCTGCCTCTAGGTTTGTCCAGGCAGAGTCGTTTCCATCATGACATGGGAAGGGACGAACCCTGCCCTGAAATCCATTTTACTGAATTCCCACACAGATGTTGTGCCTGTTTTCCAGGTATGACCTCCACCTCTGTTTATGGTTAGAATCCTGTTTTTATCTGTATCAGACATGAAAAAAAAATGGATTTGATATGAATCTCTTCTCCAGGAACACTGGAAATACGATGCTTTCAGTGCTTTCAAAGATGCAGAGGGCAACATTTATGCCCGGGGAACACAGGACATGAAATGTGTGACTATACAGTGGGTATAAACTGCATTGATGACTTGTTACTAAACAGGATTTGTGCTCTAGTGTTGTTGTGACCTTTACTTTTAAATCTGTTTTCACTAGCCCCTCTTAGCCTGTACTCTGTCAGCTCAGACTCTATTTCTTATAAATGTCATAACACTGTTGTGTCATCTTTTATTTGCAGGTACATCCAGGCTGTTCGAAGACTGAGGGCAGAGGGGCGGAAACTGATGCGCACTGTGCACTTAATGTTTGTTCCTGGTGAGATTTTTTTTTTCCCTCCTCATCTACCTACTTATTTTGTATTCAACTTATTTGACCCCATTAAACCTCTTCTCTAGTTAAGGTGTGTTTACTGATACCTGACTGAATTTTTGGTTTGATCAGACCTTCATAAGGATAACACTAATTTGTACTTTTGATGTCTTTTGACACGTCAATATTTGGCAGATATTATCATGCCAGTTTATCAGAAGTGTTTCCTTCGGCTCTACAAAGAAATAATGGCTTCTTTTCTTTTGTTTATGTTATTTGAATCTTCTGACAATAGTTTATAGCAGTTAGAACAGGAGGGAAGTGGGTTTTTAGTGACACTCACCTCTCAGTGTTAAGGTGAGCCTGGAAACAAGGGGTACATCGGATACAGAAGATAAGACCGTCTTACGTTACTGGTCTTAAACCTGGAGTCTGTCATTTTGCATTATGTCAGTTAAGTGACGGTTGATGCCGGTCCGTAGGCTCCTTAGGCTGGCAGCACTGTACTCCCTGCTCAGAAAATATGACTGTCTCAGGTTGCTATAGTTACTCCTAATGGAGTAACAGCTAACGGCTGCTGTGCATTAATTTGGATCAGTGTAATGATTTTTTGACCGGAACTACTTGTGAAGTTCAAACAGCATCCATATATATCAGATGTTAATGGACACCAGTGGAATTTCCAGACCCAATCAGAATCGAGTATTCACCAAGACCGTGGTAAAATAAGATTTCAAGCACAGCAAAACTTAAAGTTAAAAGTGAACAAAGTCTAATCGAGGTAAAATTATGCTTAAAACTGGTTCAAATGATACTTTTAGAACAGAGCGATCTGACGGCCTGGGACAATAGCGACACATGCGTAGCAAAACTTTTTTGATCAGAAAGAAAAGAAATGACTTGAGAACTTTGTTTCATTTTATTCCCTTTGTTTTCTAGATGAAGAAGTTGGGGGTCACAAGGGAATGGAAACATTTGTGAAGCATCCAGAGTTCCAAAACTTAAACATTGGCTTTGCACTGGATGAAGGTAAATAGATAACTGTTTGCACCATCTTTCAAAGTGTATAAGTCACTAAACTCTGAATGTCAATCAGTTACTTGAAGTGAAGTCAGTAATTGTTTTTTACTTATTTGTTTAGTTTGCAGATGTCTGATGAAATTGTATATCTAATATTCCCTCTAATCCTTTCTCTAAATTGGTTTTCCAAGAACACTATATATGACTGCTTGTTGCCATAGCAACAACACACTTAATTGTTACTACATCGCCTATTAAGCGGAATGAAGAAATCCATATAAAGGCATCATTTAAATTCATGTTGTGGATTTATCTGTATCAGAGGAGTTGTCATATTGATATATATCGACAAGTGTTGTTTTTCATGTCCATTAGAGGAGAATAAACCAATAAAAATCTATTTTCTGTCTAAAATTTGCTTGGTATTTGAGTATCTTCATAAAATGAGGAATTACTAATGAGAGTATTTGGGGGGGTCTTAAGTCTTTAAAATTCCCTGAGCTGGGGTAGAATTAAAAAATGCACAGCTCAGGGTGAATATCTTGGCCTGGGACATTATGTGATATCTTTTGTTAAAAATGATTGTTTATTATGTCCATTCATATGTACATTTAATTCTGTTGGGAATTTATTAAGTCATATTACTGTATCCTAATTTAACAAGATCCACAACCACATCTATAAAAGAATAATCTTCAAAAACACTGTGACATTCATGTATCTAAATTTAGTCTCTGGTTGTGGAGGTGTATATGGTGCAGTTGCTGAACTGTATGCTGCCAACTTCTGTCCATTTGCTCAGCAGTATGTCCTTTTTTCCTTTTTAGGTTTTCATGTGTTGAATGTGTTGTATTTTTCCTCCTGTGCTTTGTAGGTCTGGCCAACCCTAATGAGGCCTTCACCGTCTTCTATGGGGAGAGGAACCCCTGGTGTAAGTAAAAACACTAAAAGAAAACAACTTTTGTCAGCTTCTCAGATGTTTAAGGGTTATCAACTACATCTTAAATCAAGCAGAATAACTTTTTTTCTCTCAGGGATCACAGTCCACTGCCCAGGCAGCCCAGGTCATGGCTCCAGGTTTGTGGAAAACACAGCTGCTGAGAAACTGGTAAGTGTCAACGCTATGAAACCAGTAATACAGCTGGTCCAATTTAAAATGTCAGACAAAATGTCACAGACTGATCAGGGTCACTGATCATATTGTTTCCTCTCTCAGCGCCAAGTCATCAACTCCTTCCTGGACTTCAGAGAGAAGGAGAAACAAAGGTGAGGTTGACATAGAGAATGTGCAGTTATATTTTCATCTGTAGTAGGACGGGGCCCCTCATAAATACTGGTGTATATAAAACACAACACATGATCCACTTTGTTATTCACCAAATCTTTGCCTAAAGGCATGAATCCCAATTGGCAGTATCAGGGCAAAGTTCCCCTCTTTACTGCTTTTCATCCAGTTGTAAAAAAATGATACTATGATACCGTCTTTTAAAAATGTTCTTCTATGGTAGTTTTGACACTGCAATGGAATATACTAAAAGAAAACCCTAGCAGTTATCAAACATTTAATTCTAATCAAGAAGTAGGATTAGTAGAATATATAAAAGGACAAAACAAGCAAGCAAATGCAAGATGCCACACTTAAACTAAGCCTGTTTGGTTGATGAGGATTACATTGTATGTTATCATTTTCCTAAGCCTTTTGCAAAATATTCAATCTTTCTTTCTCTATTTCTCACCCAATAGGTTAGAGTCTCTATCATGAGAATATTGGCATTGATTGAAAGTCATTGGTTCTGGTTTAGTGTGTGTCTTTAGCTAGTTTGTTGAGCTGGCATTCTTGACAACTGCAAGGAGAATCCCTTTTTTAAACTGTTCTATATGTTTATATTCGGGTTTTATGCCTTTATTTAAGAGACAGGAAAGTGGATAGAGTAGAGGCCTGATCTGAGCTACCCACTTCTAGGACAACAGTCTCTATATGACATCTATATGAGTGCACCGCTACAAGGAGAATTTTGACCTAGTATTTGCCTCATGCAGGAGGCCAGTAGTAAAATTCCCAGGTATAAGCAAGACACAGTGAAGGGATTTCATAACATAATGTACACCATCCCAGAACACTGAATTTAATGCAATTCTAGAAAACGTGTGTGTGCTTTGGTTTAGTGTGGTTGGATCATCACCAGCATGGCTGTTGAACATCAATCTTTTAACTTTCTAATTAAGCGTGTAATGAAGTACCCCATTTGATCCCTCCAAATAAACTCTCTCCATCTCTGTGATTATGCCATTGTTCAAATTGCTCTCTACATATTAAATCATATCATTTCTGGGATCTTTTTATTTATCTGTCTTTTCTGTTTGGCCTTCCAGTACAGTGTGGACACATTAAACAACAGCATAGAGTTGGCACAGAAGAAGGCATTTTAAATATACATTTTAACTTCATCAAAGCAAGAGTTGCTCTAAAGGATCTGTTAGTGTGTTAATGGCTAGTTAATGATATGTGAAGCGAAGATGCAGAATTCTTGTTGAAAGCTTTGGAATTTGAAAAGTCCTGTTTCATTTGCTTCACCTGTTCAGCAATAATCTGGCACCTGTGTAAAGCCTGTTTAACAGAATAAAGACACTAACATGAAGTGAATGACTACTGCCTGAAAAAAGGCTGTTTTTACGTAAACATAATCGAGTCAGAAGCTTTCAATTGGGATTTTAATATGTGTAATATTAAAGTTTCAGAGTAGATGTTCAGTGGATGTCACACTTTTGCTCCAGTCCCTTTACCCAAAACAAATCTCAGCACTCCCCTTCCTACTCCACCCTTCCCTCAGTGCTACAACCAAGGATGGATCTCCATCAGCTCAGATGATTCAGCTCTAATTACTCTCTCACTCTCACTCTAATTTCTTTTAAGTGTTTCAGACCAAACAATGTATTTTCTGTAAGAAAAACAGGTCCAGGAGATGTGTGGGTCTCCTTAAATGGTACAAAATGCAACTATTATGCCTCTGTGTCGCATTGCTGTTTCTTTTCCCCCACATGCAGGGCTAACAGTTGGAGAGGGAAGGGTTCACACAAAAAAGTCATGTATGAAATGTAGTTAAGCCTCTGAGCAACACTAAGGCTAAAGGAAGCACAGTCCCGTTAGTGTAAACGCAGAGCTGGGAACAACAAACCCATAGGTAGTTTGACTTGACTCCTTTTTTCTTTCCTTTTTTAAAATGTTTACATGATGAATGGTTTGGTTAGAACATATTCAATATCTCCTGTATTCAGAATGTGAATTATTGTGCATTTAGATATACATTTTGAGAAATGTTTCTTGAATAGCACAACCTCAAGATGACTAAATTAAATCTAAACAAAGTTTTGGTTATGCAACAGCTCTCTGTACTCACTCTATCCAGAGCACAACAACATACTTAACAGGAAGATTTCAAGGGAATTAATAGGAAATATAATGAATTTGGCCCCTAGTCTTTAAAGGGAAATGCTAGGTCATCCCTTATTTGTGTTTGTGTCTCAGAGACAGGAATAAATATGAGAGGAAACAGTGACTTGCTAATTAGTTCTTTTGTAACAGGAGGAAGAGATGCTGTCAATTTCTTTGAAGTTTATTTTTGGTGTTCTATTTTAGGCTCTGTTAGTGTAAAGACAGTGATTTCATGACTGCTATTATTGTTCTCAGGCTAAATACCAGTGAGTGCTTCACACTAGGTGATGTCACCACAGTGAATATGACAATGGTCAAAGGAGGCGTGGCCTACAACGTCATCCCAGCCGAAATGGACGTGAGCTTTGACCTCAGAATACCACCTACAGTAAATTTACAGGTATGTGAACATACATGTCAGTAGAAATGAAATGTGTTTCTGTAGAGTGCTTTCATGAGTGTGACCTGAAGTCCTGCAGACATCTTATTCACATGAAGACGTCAGGTGTTGAATGACCACTGGCTCGATGTTTAACCTTCTAATTGTCATAATTTCTCCCAGGACTTTGAAAGGCAGATCAAAGAGTGGTGTAAAGAAGCAGGAGAGGATGTCACATACAAATTTGCTCAGGTCAGTCCATCAACATACTAAGATTAAAAAAGTGAAATTGGTTTGTCCTTGTTTTATTGAAGAGCTTAGATTCACTGTATTATCACGTCTCAGGGCGAAGTGATTCAGTGTTATATTATAATGAATACCTTGGATTCCTAATTGATTATTCATTGTCTTTTAAACTTCACACTTAGCAACTTGTATTGAAGTAAAAGTTGCAGCTGAATTTTATATTTCAGAAATAAGTCATTTTTATCTTGTTGCTGCCACTTTTGTGCCTCTGAGCCACTATGGGGGTGGTTTATTTATGCACATGTCTTTCAATACTGTATATAATGGAGCATTAGTAATCTAAAGACCCTAACGCGTCCTTTCCTGTTTGAGTTGGCTGGCCTTCATTTACCACATGTAGACAAAATCAGTGGCATATTCTTAACCAGAAGGGTATATTCAACTGCTTCCCTAATACTTGTGAAAAATGTTGAACGCCACAGTCTTCATTCTGACTCAGTTACAAGACTTACTTTTACTATCTGTTCCCAAAGAGCATCATGAAATGGGTTAAAGGAGTTTCAGGTACGCTGCTCCTGCAGCCTGGAATCTGCTGCAAGAAATTTTGTGTAGTTCTTACACAGCTTGTCTCTAAATATTTTCAATATTAGATTACAATTAAAGTGGATAACCTGAAAAAGTTTAGCATTAAATGATACAAGCTCTATAAAGATTTTACACCCTCTCTTTAAATTTTGTACAGTGAAGGAATACAATAGAGTTTCCAGAGCCCACTCTGGTTAAGATTCTGATAGACACACAAACAGTCAATAGGGGTCAAGATAATCATCTGCCAATTTTATCATACCAGCATGACTTTGAATAACACTGTTTTTATACAAAAGGGAAATGGAGAAACTGAAGTTACTAAGGATGTACCAGAAGAGAAATGTAAAGAAATATGAACTGAAGCACATCTTGTAACCAGCTCAAATACATGAAGGGAGTTTAAGCGAAAGTAATGATGGCATTCTTTCAGACACTGAATATTGTTGCTAAAATGGGCATGGTCAAATAAATGTTGGAGAAACTGCAGTACACAGTTTGGCAACCATACCCACATTTTATGTAGCCACCAGGTATTGATGGAAGGACACAAAAAATATCTTTTACAAACATGCCTGGTGCTCCTAAGCTTGAAGCATGTGCACATTTCTCCTTATTAGCCTAGAGACACGCCCCTTTCATGCCCATATAAGGGCATGACACTGCTATGATATGTGCAAACACAGAAAGCACACAGGAGTAGGAAGAGAAGGGCGCGCCGTGTCGCAGGCAACCCACGTTCGATTCCGGCCCGTGGCACTATTTCCTGCATGTATCTCCCCGCTCTCTTCCCTGTTTCCGACTCTATCCACTGTCCTATCTAATAAAGGCAAAAAGGCCAAAAATAAAAAAATAAAGGAGTAGGAAGAGAAAAAGTAAGAGATCAGTAATGTCAGAATAAAAAATAAACTGTAAAAAACAACCACAATACTGAAATATTCCGACGTTCTAAAATGGATATTGTGCCTCTCCAAAAGAGCAAAAGAGGAAGATTCAATTACATTTTCAGCACCAGTAGAGGGTATTTAATATATGCCACAAGCACATTGATTGGATGTAATCACAAGTTCAGATGGTGTTTTTATCAGAAATGATGGGCATAATACCATAATAAGAAAAGGATGCATTCCAGATGATTTAAAATGTTGTTAATCTTTTAAATTTAACTTAATTTCAACACATGGAAAAATAGGATATGCCCTAAGACTTCAAAAGAAATGTTTTTTACTAGATGGAAATTTACTGATCTCATACCAATGCAGTGGGATGATCTAAGTATGCTTGTGTACTTTAAACTAAAACTTCTAAAGCTGTACCCTTTTCCCCTTCCCAACTCAGCCATATGTCACAATTGAAACATATACAAATGAATACAAGTAACACCTCCCTTTTTCCTTCTTTTTCTGTATTTATGTTTGTCCAGACTTAAATTCATCTTTTTTAAGATGAAAAATTGTGAATAGAATTGTACCAGTTGCTGACACTGAATCAAAAACTGAGTTTAACAAAAGTAGACAAAGTTGGTTGGCATTTTTGACTGATGACTTCCTGCTCTGACACCCTGGATTAGTTGATCCATGTTTGCATTTCTTTTGTGTTTTATTTCTATAACTTTATCAAGCATGCTTCCTCTCTTGGCCAATATACTCTTGTAAATTAGGTCTTTAATCTCAGTGAGGTTTTCCTGGTTGAATTAATCTAAACTGAATAAGCTGCCATCCGTTGCAGAAACATATGAACCAGAACGTGACTTCAACTGAGGAAGATGATCCTTGGTGGAACGCTTTCAGCACAGCCTGCAAAGCAATGTGAGATAATCTACACACTTATACACAACCTGTGTCTCCTCAGCCTCCGTTCAAACACAAAAGCAGGAACAAAATTACAAGCAGTTAGGCGCCAGATATGTTAATAATTCAAAATATAATTTTCTGTTGAAGCTAATGTGTGAAGCCTACAATATATCTGGCCTCAAGTCTGTGTGTGTACTCCGTTAAGCTTTGCTGAGTCATTTTACTGTCTGCACAACAGGAACTTTTCTAAGAAAGGATAAGCAAAAATGTCTCATTTTCTTTTTTTTAGAGGATCATAAAACATTTTTGAACAGTTCTTGCTGAAACATTCTAATACATTCACTCATCAGTTTTCACACCTTAGCTGCAAATATTCACACAGCTCCCACAATCCTTTTTTCTCATGTGTATAAAGAACAGCATTGTCTGGCCTTCCTTATGTTACGTGTGTCAGAATTTCAGGAAAGGCTGAGTTTCTTTCTTCTGTTATGGAAACTAAGTCTCTGTGTGTTTTTCTCCACTACAGGAATATGACTCTGGAAAAGGAGATATTTCCAGCTGCAACTGACAGCCGTTTTATCCGAGCTGTGAGTGTGAGAACTGGATGTGAAATTTGGAAATGAAGGACTCCTTTTTTTTATGTTGTGACATCTGTCATTTCGTGAAAGGTACCCCGTTTTCTCAGTTCTGTTTGAGAACATAACTTTGTTCTGTTTTCATTCCAGGTTGGCATCCCTGCTATCGGCTTTTCCCCTATGAACCGCACGCCGATCTTGCTGCATGATCACAACGAGTTTCTGAATGAGCAAGTCTTCCTGAAAGGAATCAGCGTGTTCGAGAGGCTCATCCCAGCTCTCGCTAGTGTTCCTGCCTGTCCCAATGAGGCTTAGAGAAGTCTTCATCTTTAATCCTCTCCTACAATGCTTTTTATTGATGACATTATTTCACTTGAAATATTTGCAGAGATTACCAAAGAATAATGACATATATATCATAAGCCAAAACTGAGCACTAAGCCTTTGATAGGACTAATTTTCTCTCTTGATTCTCAGGATAAAGGCACAGTAAGGTTTTATTACCAAGTAGTACTTCAGCTTTTTTTTAACAACACACTTACTGTATGTAAGTATTGTTGGATGAGTGGGCGCGAGTGTGTGCAGTATTAAAGAGATATCTATTGTGAAAACAATATTTCTAATTTGTGTGGAAAAATCTACCTACTATAATGTGTGTAGGACTTTGATTGATAATCAATCAACTTTAACTGCATTGCTTTTTTAGATGTGCTTGATTTTAACTATGATTCCACAAATATAGCTTTAATTAATAAACTTTTCTTGAATAAAAGTTTGTTTTTTGCTTTTTGTTGGTTAAACTTTATCATCCAGATGTTTGTGATCTGTGTCAGATGGTTAATTAAAGGAGCAGCAGTGCTTAGCTAGGCTAGGTTATGGAGGAAGATTTCTGACCACCTCCAGCGATTAATTTAACCTTCAAAGAACCATCTGCTCCAAGGACATGCAATCAAATTTTTCATAACTGCACCAAAAATGTGAGAGTATTAGACACTATATGGACAAAAATATTCGGCTGCCTGACCATTACACCATGACCATTACAGGGAGTGTAATTACACAGTATTCAAATACAGGTACTTTGATATAGAGTTCGCCCACCACTCTTCTTGGAAGGCTTTCCAAAAGATTTTAAAGTGTTTCTGTTGGAGTTTATGCCCATTCATTCTGTAGACCATGTATGAAGTAAAGCGCTGATGTTGGACGATATCACTCACAGCTGACTGTGAAATATCCAGCAGGGATGATCAGTGTAGTCAACATTCAGAGACATAAATGTCCTCATCTGCCGTGTGCCCAAAACAAAGGCTCAATACAGCAATCTTAAATAAACTCTAAGCTTTACTGATGGCAAGACTGAACTCGGACATAACTTCAAGATACATAAATGTAACATTACAAGATGTTTTCTCCTTCAGTGGAAAATCATTTGTTTTTTCTGCTGCATTTCTTCTTTCTTTAGCAGTTTGACAATCTTATATGGAAGCCCTGGTGGGATATGTGGGAATCCATACATTTTATTTTACTCAGTTTGCTGTGATAGGGAGTAAACCCATTTTCTTGATCTCAGTGTTACTTGTGTTATCTTGAGATTATAGGCCTGCTTTAACTTTTAGGGGTCCACGATCACGCAGGAGTTCATCATGTGCTATTTTTGTCACATGACAGCATGAAAACCAAGCCACATTTGCATTGCAATCATTTCTTGTGAAAAGCATGATCTTCAAGCTTTCTTTCAGTTTTTGTTTGATGTCAATAGACCAAGTAAAACAGAAAATATGATCATTTTAATTTGATATAAAAACTAGAAAAGCACTCGGAGAGTGCAGACCTCCGCCATTAGCCCTATCTCCCAATAGTAAAGAATCCTTCAGAAAATTACTGGATCCAGTCGGTGATACGGATCACTCCCAAAATCTGATCAGTTCTTCCTTATGCCATCTCTGCCATTTCCTGAAAATGTCATCAAAATCCGTCCATAACTTTTTGAGTTGTGTTGCTAACAAACAAACTACAAACTAACAAACTCTGCCGATCACATAACCTTCTTGGTAGAGGTAATTAATGTTACACATAAGGGACAGTGGACCATGCTGTACAGGACAGGCATTGGTATTTTTTCATAATTTCAGCATGTTGTAACTTCTTTTTAAAAATGACAATATATTGTTTTAAATAAGTTTTAAAAATCAATTTTTGCGGGGAATTGTGTTTTTTGGGGGGCCTATATGTAATACAGTAAATTAAACTTAAATATATATATAGTTTTCATTTTATGAATTTGAGGTGGTGCCGAAAATGATTTTACTAAACATGAGCATGGTATACATTTTCTGAGTGGTTCATTTTGTCAAAAGAAAATTAACAAAATGGCAAAATAGCCAGTGGACCTCCAGGGTCATCTGCTCACTGTCATGGGAAAACTATGTAAAATAAATGTATGGAAGGTTTCATGTCTGTCATGGATTGTCTTTTCCCAGAAAACCTCTACATCCAAACACTGAGACTATTGTCTAAAAGGGGCAATAGAGAACTTATCATTCCTGTCATTATCAGTCTTTTATTGAGAGTCTTCTTTGTTTTTCTTTCATCTGCTGGTTTCACAGTCTATCGGTGAAGGACAGAAACAGTCTGAACAGTATTGTTAAAGTCTGTTCTAAAATCATTGGTGTTAAACAGAGAGATTTAAATTCCTTTTGTAACCAGCAGATCCTTAATAAGGCTGAGTGTATTCTGGTTTCTCCTGATCATGTACTTATCGGTGAATTTTCTTTATTGCCATCAGGACATCATTGTTTTACCTGTGTGTAGAACTACCCGCCATTTAAAATCATTTATTCCGTGTGCAATCAGATTATTGAATGCTCGTTAGGATCTTATGTATATCTCTTTCAGTCTTTTACCCTGCAAGTCCCTTTTAAGCCTAAGTTATATCAGTATTCACTTTTTTAGCTCTTATTGTGTATTTTAGCTTACACTTACTGTTGCAGTCTGTCACTGTGTTTTATCTATGTTTTTATGTGCAAGCTGCTCTGAACCAATTGCCCCTTGAGGGATTAATAAAGTTGTTGAATTGAACTGAATTCTAAAGGACTGGATAACCACTTTTTCAACTCAGATTGATCACAAATACTATTTACTCTGTCTACTTACTTAAGAGTAATCTTGGATTACACAGATCAGATTGAGTTGAAAAAGGAATATAAATAGGATGGATCAGGTAATCCAGCCCTTTTTATGTGGAAAAATCTAGTTAAAGCTGTCCAAAACTTTTGAGTAAGACTGGATTGACTTAACCCCACAAAAATCAAGATTACCTTGATCCTAGAAGAGGGACTTAATCAGGAATTCATGACAAAA
This sequence comes from Cheilinus undulatus, assembly GCF_018320785.1. Classification (NCBI taxonomy): domain Eukaryota; kingdom Metazoa; phylum Chordata; class Actinopteri; order Labriformes; family Labridae; genus Cheilinus; species Cheilinus undulatus. Next base: position 31,155,407 of record NC_054867.1, on the reverse strand, counting down.
AAAACTCTTGTACTGGCAGAAGTAACAGTGATGTTAAAACTTTCAACATCATCCGTATTTTGTTTGGATGGGTTTAAGCGTAGTGTGGCCTTGTAGTCAGACATCCTGGTTTCAAATCAAAATTATATTGTCATAAAACATGTCAGTGTGCACCATAATATATTTACTTGAATGCAGAAGTGCTGAACTTTTACTTTGTGTGGATTTTAGCACACTCTGTGGACAAGTACCTTAATGTCCCTACTGTTTACTGTTTGATACTGTTTGGTGTACCCTTCACCCGTTTTCTCCACATATTCCCTGTCTGTCTTTGGCTAGCTTTGATAATTCTAGATAAAGACATAAAGTCTACAAATAATCTTAAAAATAAACAACACAGATTAAATGGGGGTTTTATAAATGGCAGTGTTGAGTAGTTACAGATGTACATTAAAAGAGGAAATATGAAATAAACAGATTATTTTGCTTCATAACACTGTTTACAGGAGGTAAAGGTCAGTCTCATCTACAGTTCAGCTCCCTTCGGAAATGTAGTCCAATTAACAGTGCAGGGCTCTCCGAGGGGGACTGGCAGGAAGACTGTGCAGTCAGTAATTAGTCTTCTCTCTCCCCAGGACATGACAGCAGTATTAGCACATGAAGTCGCCAGGGAGACAACTAAAAAGCTGATCCCACATCCTTCCTCCCAGAAGAGCATGGAATAGGTGCAGTCATCCTATCGACTGAGCTGTCGAGGATGTGGGAGGAAAAAACCCAGTGTTGACCAGGTCATTCAAAGTCAGTGTCATATTTGTCTGTTTCTGCAGAACTTCTTCTGTAAACCTGCAGGCAGGCTTTTCTGTCATGAGGCCGAAGTGATTTACAGGTATGAAATTGGCCTTTTTGTCCTCATACTTGTTCAGTCAGAGGTCAGGATCAGGTTTAATAACAGACTTTGAGGCGAGGTTAGGTAGAGATGCAAGTCTTGGTCAAGGACACCTAAGCAGGGAGCTTACCAACATGTGGAGATTTAAACTAAGTCCTGCAGTCTCCACACACCCTGCTGGGGCCTTATCAGCATTAATGTTATGATACACAAACAGATCATGAGCACTGACTTTTACCCATGATTGCAGTGATTGTAGGGATAAGGTACATGGAATATGTGTAAAAGTGGACTAAATCAATATTGAGTCTCAGCTGTAATGTGTTCTTGCTTCTGGGGAGAGCTGTTAATATTCAGAGAAGCTGCACTGAATGAAGGAACATGCGTACAGTAAATCCTCCAGCTGGGCTGTGTTTCTCTCTGCCTCTCTCTCCTGGCATGCAACTACAACTGTCCTCTGGTTTTAATTACAGCTAAACCCTGCTGTGATGGCCATGAGATTCCCCCTTAAGTGGTAAATAATTATAGTACATCATATACGCTGTTTCACAATTACACTTTATTTTCCTGTCACTGTCACATTGCTCTCTTTGTTGTTTCTCACACAGTTTTGTTAAGTTTTGCAAATAACTTGCAGATCTAAAGAAATACTGATATTAGGAATATCAAAGAGGAATGATGCTGTTAGAGATGTTTGGTTTTAAAAATGAAATAAAAACACAAATTTATTTATTTAAAATGATTAAATATTTATCTTAATGCAGAGAGTACAGAGGAACAGATCAACCATTTATCTGTTGGATATTTTTATACAATTTAAAAATTAGTTCAACTGACTGTTCATTGGAGAGGCAAAAATCAAATTATTGTTCTTGCTTTGTTTTATTTTTTTGTCAAAGCATCAGAGCAGGAAACAGAGCTGGGAGAGGGAGACACTTGAGTGAGTGATTATTAATAAATAGAAGTGAAACCATCTTCCTGCTTGGACTTATTCTAAGCTTCATTTGAACTTATTCATCCAGGAAAAGAAATTTTGACTTCTAAAGTTTAGCAAATAAATCTCAAAAGGCATGTACAAAACCCCCAGAATCCTTTGGATTGGTAAAATGTATGTTGCTACACAGAGTTATGAAAAATAAATGCAAAACGAAATACATGAAAATAAGCAACCTGCTGACCAACGGAAATGTCAGTCTTGTAGTAAAACTTACAAAATCAAACTTTTTTATTTACTCTAAGGCTGAATACATTCACTGTTGTGAAAAAAATATGGAATTTTGCACTTACTGTTAACATTTTAAGCATTTCCATAGCCAAATCCAAAATTAGAGTACACAGTTTGCTTTTTATGTTCTTTTAAAAATTAACAGTTTATAAAAAGAAAAAAATAGATTAAATTCTAACCTAATCTAGTAGGTTAACAAAATCAGACAGTTTTTTAAAATTATTTTTCAGGAGGCTGAATGTGTGTTTAACAATTGCCTGAGAGGACTTTTGTCTCACTTCAGTAGGAGCGACTCTGAAGGATCCTTCCTACAGAGGAAGAATCCTGGACTTTGAGGAGGACCTATGGTGTGCAGATCACCATGTACAATCACTTCCTGGTTCAGAGTGCAGCTTTCAGCCACTGTTACTTAACCTCATTAAGATTAGCCAATACCTGACATGAATATTCAAAATGAGAAAGAAGTGAAAATTGCAGTAGGTGCAAAAAATGTAGCTTTAAGAAAAGCAAGTTGACATGTTGGTCTATCCATATGGGGGCTAGAATACACATATGGATAGATACATTTATGACAATTCATATTAAATGCAATAAAACAATAAACTTAAAATCAATTAATCCATAGTAGCACAAATCTGAATGGGGGTGCAACAAGTTTATGCTATAAAGGAGGAGGCTGGGGTGGAGGGGGTTAAGTTTTGTCGACAAGCAGCAGCAGAGGAAGGATGCTGGATTTTAAGAAGGACCTGTGGTGTGCAGATCACCATGTACAATCACTTCCTGGTTCAGAGTGCAGCTTTCAGTCATTACTTGAGCTCATTATGGTTAGCCTAACTTGAGTGACAGGAATATTCAAAATGAAATAAAAGTGAAAATTGCACTGGATGAAAAAAAAAAGTAGCTTAAAGGAAAGTATGTTAACATGTTGTAATGAGTTGGATTTAAACAGAATTTTGAAGTATAGGAACATTCCCACAGCTGAGTTAAATGTAAAAAGTTAAGTTAAACTAACATAAATGTGTGAAACTGAGTTGATCTATGGCTAAGTACCTGCTACTTAACAAACACTATTTTTCCTGAGTATCTCTTATTTTTTTAGGTAATCAGTTTCCTTTGATATTTACTGATCATGGTTTACAGTTTACAGCTGACTGTGAAAGAAAGCAAGGCAAGGTTTTCTTATTAAAATGTATGTGCCAGTGTGCTAATAGCCTAGTTATGTCTGTGCACCGCATGTACAGAGGTTGTTGTCCTCAAAAATAGGTTCAAATCTGGCCAGTAGCCCCTTCCTGCCTGTCATTCCCCACTATATTTCACCACAGTTTCTGACTCTAGCTACAATCCTATCTAAATAAAGGCATACAAGCCCAGAAATTAAATCTTCAAAAAGCACTCCTTACACATGCACAGGACAAAAAAAGGTAAGATGTGCTGCTTTGTCCAAGGGGGGTTCTAAAATTGATAGGGCCTATAAATAGGATGACTGTATGACTTTATGTAACACTTTTAAAAACAGATGTTTACAAAGCCATTGAAATAGATGGATACCTGGTATCCATCCAGTTTGGTTTTAGCTTAATTAATGTTGCTCTGATTCATGAAGTAGGACTGGTAATGACAGTTGTGCAAATTAGAGCTAATCTAATTATACTGTGGACTTGAGACGTCTGGTTTCCTTTGAACTGTGGAGCTCCAGGGCAGTTTCCTACTCCCCTTATTTAACTTTGAAAGTCTTCAGTGAGAGCCCCCATGTCTTTCACTTCATTCACACATTTTTGAGGCTTTCTAGACTTGTTTTGAACTAGGGAAATTTGTGACCCGGGGTCATTGCTCAGTCTGAACAGTTTTTCCATTGTGCAGAATTAAAAAAAAAAAAGTGCTTCTTGAGTTGCATTCATGAACGGTTGCATCATTTATAGTTTTGCTGCTTCTCAGTTATTCTGCAGGAGTGCTACTTCGGGTATTTTGTTCGCAGTGGAGATGAGGAAAGGGCGTCTGGCTCCTGTCCAAATCTTCCTACAACAGCAAAATGCACACTGACACTCTTCAGTGATGAGAAGAGGAGCAAAATACCACAGCAGCACACAATAGAAATTAAAACATGCTCAAGATATTTCCTAATGCAGTGCTTTTGTGCTGTGAAACTGTTGTAAATGCCATTTTCTTTAAATATCAAAAGTTACAACAACAGTAGCATTAAAAGAGAGAATGGGTATAAATAAAATGACGTACTGGATTGGAGCGCATTTGATTGGCAGGAACTCCTTTGAGCTCTGTGACGTTCAAGCAGAAGTCAAAGCAGAGACTTCAAACAGAGGCTCTGGCCCACATAAGGCCTTTAATGTCTGACTTCTGACATATGGCAAGGGTCCCTCACTATAAAAACCTTCTTTGTGTAAGGTTAAAAGGCTGTTTGAATTAGATCATGTATTATAATTAAGCCTATGGATTGATCAGAGTCAATCATATGCAGACGCATGACCACTTTATCTATTACACTGACAAAAGCAGGTGAATTCAACAGTCCCCATTGGCTGGAAGCCAGTGGCTGATTTAGCAATTTTGGGGCCCTCCACATCCATTGTTCTCCCCCCTTTTAAGTTTTTATTTATCAAAGAAAGTCCTAATTGTAACTTTATGTGAAACCAACTAAAAATAACCGTTTAACTATGTTTTAGAAAATCTGGTATCGAAATGACATCAGAGCAATGGATTACTAAGTTTGAATGTTCATTTCAATAACAAATGACAATTTACTTCAAGAAAAAAAAGACCTTTTTGCCATTTTGGATTTTTTTTTTTCTTTTTTGGGTCATGTTTTACAAACCAAAACCTCTCAAAATGTGTCCAAATAAATGTGTTTGACCAGAAATTTGTATATTTAATTTAAAATATTTGTTAAAATAACACAGCAAATCACAATTGATCTTATTTGGTGTTTTCCCAAATCTAAAAATAAAAGGTCCATAATTTACAGATATATTTACATTTTATTTAAATTTGATCTTTTAAAGTTGGCTTTTATGCCACTATAACATGACCAAAAAGCACTCATTTAAACGTTTTATTTCAAAATGGATGCACAGTTTTACTTGGAGGAGAAGGCTCTGTTCAAAAGAACAGAGTTGGGTTTGTGCTTTAAAGGAGGAGGCTGGAGTGGAGGAGGTTAAGTTTTACCAGGTGCAGCAGCAGCATGGTGCATGAGCATTAATGCAAGCAGGGATATTTAAGTGCACTGCTGTGTTGTAAGAAGAAGCTTTTATTGGCTGTGGGAGGCAATGATTCAGCTGATTAGCTGCTTTAACTAATAAAATTCCAAGAATACTGTCTGATGCAAGAGAAAGACTTAAAATTAAAGTCCCTGTAAAGTGAAATCAAAATTGTGTGTCTTATAGCACTTGATATGTTGGAATAGGGTTCCACATGTGTGAATACACTGAGATCTATGTTTGACAGTTTTTTTTTTTTAGACTGTTAGAAAACTTCACCTCTTTCTTGGCTTGTTTTTTTTTTACAGGGTAACTATATGAACCAATGACATCACCAATATTGATGTGGAATTACCCCGCCCCTAAAGCTGCAATATAAAGTCACCGACTAGTTCATCTCAGTTGCTGATGTCACTGTCTTCATTGAAAGTTAACAGCCAGCTACATGCTGTGTTTTTCTTTATTGTGAGGTTAATTTTCCAAATCTATCAGCCATGGTGACTTATGGGTCATTATGAGTATCATAACAGTGAGATTTGTTCTAGAAAACAGTAAATTTAACACCAAACTTCTGCCTCTCTGCTCTTGCGCAGAGCCAGGCAGCTGTGTTCTGATCAGGAATTTTTTTTCAATTGGAAAGGATTGTGTTTCTTGTGAGTGGGTGTGGCTTTAGCTATTCAACTGACATGCCCACACCATCCTCGAGCAGTTTTCCTGCCTCATTTTTCATGATTTTGAAGCTTACTCCTATAAACTTAGAGATGTTTCTCATGACTGAAATTTGTCCTAGTGGTTCCTAACATAGAAGTCTGTCATACAACAAACCTAAATTAAAGATTTTTGAATCACTTTACAGGTACTTTAAGTATGTGCTCCACTTTGCCTAAGGGGAAAGTCCGTCTCTACTGGAGGCCTGATAACTGTAATGCATCAGCTGCACTTTAATGTAATATTGGCTGCACCTTCCAGTAGTTAAGACGGTTTCCTCCTTAACGTTTGGAACACAAGATTTATGTGGATGGCTAATCCCACGTGGCCCTGCAGATAGAGATAAAGAACGAAAAACTAGATTCTAGATTCCCTCTGCTACTCTGTTGCCTGGTGAGCGTGAACGCGCCTTGCTCCACGCGCTGCTGATGAGAAAGAGAGAGAGTGCGCGCGCCGGGCTGTGTGGTGGTGGTGTCGGTGTTGGTGTTGTTGGTGGTGTATGTGGGAGCAGGAGGAGAGACTCTGCAGTGTCTTGGCAGCTGCATTAGTGCATCTCCCACCGTCCGCGATGCCTTCACGGCCAATGCCTGCCTCCTCCGCGTACACTTGACAGCAGATAACCGACATGAACTCGTCGGGGAACTGAGCCCGGACGTCTACTCTATCAGCTCGGTATCTGTTTATGCCCCGGAGATAGTCCGGAGCGCTTCATTCACGCACTGAAAAAAAGCCCGTGACGAGAATTGTTAATGGAAAATGGCGATAGGAAGAAGCTCTTGCAGCATCGTCTGCTTGGTATCTATCCAGATTATCTTGATTTTCAGCGCATCGTGGCCTGGAGCGGAGGGTCTCACGTTCCCGCAGCAATACACGTAAGTAAAGGCTGCTCTGATTGAAGGCTTAGCGGGGCTCTGATGGGAAATAAGTTTAGACTTGTCCAATCAGCCTTGCTTTCATAGATACTTTAATCATTCTGGTTGATTTGCTGCTCTTATGTAATTTCTGTGTTGGCGATCGTTTCAATGTAAAGGCTGGGTATTTAAAGCTCAGTGCTCTGTAAGGTGTAGTCCACAGTATGACTGGGCATGAATAAGAGAGCTGTGCATTTTATATACATCACATTTCACTAAAAAGAGCTCTTCATATTAAAGCTACCCTTTATATCAGATCAGATCTGTAGCTTTGAAAAACAATGTAGCCTCTTTATGAGTTTTTTTTACTTACTGAGCAATGCAAACCAAGTGTCTTCTTCTGTAGTGCCAATTTTATTTACATCAAGGAGGAATCAGCTTCAATAATTCTGCTCCAGTTTGGATGTCAAGTGTGCTGAGAGAGAAGTTTCACTGTGACACTTCTACTCCAAAGCACAGTTAGTGAAGTTGCAGGTGACAGGCAGCATCAAGTCTGTGCATTTGTAAAGCCTTGTGTTTGTGCTCTTCTTGCTCTAGATGTTTCCATGCAGGCTTCAGAAATATTCCTTTAGTCTTGCAACCTCTTGAAAAGATCCCTGCATGTTTAGTCACACTCAGAGAGAAGGGCTGTGCTGCATAGAAGAAGAAATGTGGGATTAAAGTCCTGCAAGGCAGAACAAAAAGAGAGGGCATTTTCTGTTCATTTATATCCTGTGCATAGTTGTTTAATTCCTGACCTTTAACCTGTGACTGTTAAGTACAGCTGGCACTTAACTGGAGACTCCAGTGGACTGGGCCCGTTTCTAGGCTCTGTGATCAGGCGGCTCTATAGGGAGGAACAGGCCAGATGGTCCACTCATCTTTGGGGCACACAGTGAGGGATTTCTGTCCAATCACAACTGGAGAGTCGAGGTGTATTTACCAATTAGGGAGAGGGTCTATAAATCAGGAGGGGGTGCAAGTGTGCATGTTTGTGTGTGTTTTATGATGAATTGGGTTATTTCAAGTAGGGTATAGCTGCTGCCTCCTCCTCCTCCTCCTTTATTTCCTCTTATTTTTCTGCTGAGTGCTCTGAAACACACAGCCCTCTGCCCTGGGTCTCTTCATGTAAGCTAAATGAAGCAGAATCGCTACACTGAAGAACAGCATCTCATTCCAATTAAGAATTAATACTGCAGCAGCCAGGATTTATTCTTCTCGCCCTTCTCCCTCCCGCCCCTACTGTACTGACTCTGTCTGCTTCTCTGCAGATAGATAGATAGATAGATAGATAGATAGATAGATAGATAGATAGATTCATTCATTCATGCATACCACTTCATACATACAACTGTAAACACAACATTTTGAACCTTGATGTGATACTAGTAAAAATGAACTGATACCTGTTTTGATACCATGACAATGAAATAGTAGTCAGGCTTCCCCATATTGGCAATTTTTTAGTTTTCATTCGTGAAATTTAGACCATGTTAGTGTATTTGTTTCTCGTGTAAGCACCTGTCTTCTTATATACTTTTGAAACATTGGTTCTTTTTATTAATCTTGCAAAGCAGATGGATATGCCGTTTACTTATTTTTCACTGGTGAATCCATCTTGCAAAGCTCTCATCTGAATCGTTTGGGCCTGGTTAGAAAGTGACAGGATCAATCAGTGACGAGGGGCAGTACTTTCAGGCGCGGCAGAGTCGTGACATATGCAAGCAGCAACAAGAGGCCAGTGCAATTATGGCGGAAGAGCTTAGCGTGGATGCTGCTAAAGTGCCAGTTTTATCAGAACTTGACGACATTTCTTCGTTAAAAGAGGAACAAAGAACAGCAGTGAGTTGTTTTCTTTTCAAAAATGACAAAAGTCGTGCACTGACATGTCTGTTGCCACGGTTCTTGTTATTCCTCTGTAGCTGGACAAGCGCACCTCGATAGCGGCTACGTCATGTATTTTGTTGCTCTAATTGGCCCGTAAAGATTTGACAGACAGAACGTTCATCCAATCACACTTCGAGTTTCTTTCAAATCCTCTGCCGTTTCCCAAACGCTTAGTATTGAAGGTTTTCCAGATGGATGTGTGAAACAAATCCATATGGTGTGTCAGGTTAACTTTTTATACTATCTTTTAATAAATTGATGGAGAATTTTATGATTTAAATTATGTGGTATTAAAAGTGTCCTAAGTTTTGCTGGCCTTAATAGGTGCATACATACAGTGCCTATGAAAATAAGTCACCCCTTGGATGTTTTATCCTTTTATCCATGTAATGTAGTTTGGCCTTTTTGACTACAAAAATACAATAAATTGGATTGAGGTCTGGCCTTTGACTCCATTCACCTTGTTGTCTTTAAACCATTTCTGTCTGTATGCCTTGGGTCATCCTCTTGCTGGAAAATAAATCTGATCCCAAGCTGGAGTTCTCTTGCAGACTGAATAAGGTTGTTCTCCATGATTTTCCTTTTTTTTGCCACATTCATTTTACCCTCTACCTTTACAAGCCTTCCAGGGCTGGCTGCTGAGAAGCATCCCCACAGCATGATACTGCCACCACCATGCTTCACAGTGGGGATGGTGTGTTTGTGGTGATATGCAGTGTTTGGTGTCCACCAAATATTAGCGTCTTGTCTGATGGCCAAAAAGCACCATTTTGGTCTCATAAGACCAAAGAGCTTTATTCCACTTAACCATGGAGTCTCCCAAATGCCTTTTGGTGAACTCTAGACCAGATTTAATCTGAGTTTTCTTCAACAGTGGCTTTCTCTTTACCCACCTTCCATAAAGCTTTGAATGGGAAGCCACAGTTGTTGTATGCAGAGTTTCTTCCATCTGTAGAAATCTATTTTAAATTTGTCATTTAAGATTAATTTAGTCAAAAAATTATTATTATGCTCATAACATTAAAATAATTACAAATTCGGCCATGCTTTTCTCTATCCTTTGTCCTCATGTCCTCAAATGGAGGGTTGAGTTTTTATTCCTCTGTTTTCATACTTTCAGGTTTAAACTCTTAAAACAGTCTGTTGACGCGGTGGATTCTTGACATTAAGGTTGTGAAAATATTCAATATCTTTTTGAACATGATTAAAAACTATATAAAGACTCCTAATTTATTACTCAGAGTAGTCAGAAAGTACAAAAGCTTTTGAATTTATGCCATGGGTGCATTGGAGAGGACTGAATTCATTAAAAATTGCAAGCTAACCTCTGTCTCAGTTGGACAGATATTGTTTTTTGACAGTGTGCAGGAGTTTGCTTGCAACTTTTGGTCATTAAAAACAAAAAATTGCCCAAATACTGGAGCTAGAAACTGACATTTTTGTCGCTGTGCTATAAAAACGTAACCTTGCAAAGCTGATAGATTGGCCAGAATCCATGTCTGTCATCAGGTAGATTGACCTTGCAAAGCTCTGATCCAAAACAACAGTGTCTGGTCTGAGAATGACTTAACCAATCAGTGTCATTTGAGGGGATTGAGGTGTAAGCTACGGGTGGGGCTAAGTTGTACTGCAAACCGATGAACAATGGCTGCCGGTGAGGTGATTAGCTCAGATGTAGCGAGAGTGGTAGTTTTTATCAGAGCTGGACATTTATTAAAAGGAGAGCAAAGAACCACACTGAAAGCTTGTCTTGGCTGAACAATGATTTTTTTCAAAGGTTCTGCCAAACACAGGCTATGGATGGTTGCCCTGATGGATGTGAAATATATCCTATGCAATGGATAGGGGCTATCTGGCTTGTCAGGTAAATCAACCCTAGTTTCCAGAAGCTGATTGTCTGCCCTGTATGGATTTTCTTTTAAATTAATGCAATAGTTTAAGTGGCAAATATTAAATGTCAGAAAACATGTGAAGCACAGAGTGTGGAGTTTTAACAGAGAAAGACAGACAGACTGGTGATACTGACCAAACATCAGCCAAATCTAAAATATGACAAAATGTGTCATGCTCTCCAGCTCTCTGCAGAGAAGTAGCACTGCCCTGTGTCGCACTGAACTTTGGGTAAACATTTTCAGTTGAATTGAAAGAATCTACATGAGAAATACCATATTCATATGCTGCTTAATGTGATAGCAAAATAGTAGAATAGTTTCCTTAAATATGCTGCCTTCAGCTTTCAAAGCATGGAAAACATTAACCAATGGATTTATTATTGAATAGAAAATGTTTTTTAAAAAGCAAATCTCAGGTTCTCAGTGTCCAAGTGAACTCTTTAAATATCTGGATTGCTCCACTAATGATCAATAGCCACAAGTAATTAATTTACTGCAATTCAAAATAGAGCAAATCATCACATGTTGGAATTTTTGCCTCATGTTTCAGTGTTACAGATTCAACTACTTGTTGACTTTTGATAGGCTTTCCTTGTTTGGATTATTGATAAATCCTGAGATTGTTTTAGCCTTCTTGTCATGGAAGAAATTAAACAAATCTCATTGTGCTCTAGATTGTTGTCTAGATTCCCTCTATGCAAAATTGTGAAACTGAAAGGCTGATAGTATTGTCCCTGAACCTCTCTGTTTTTTTTTCTTTTTTGTAAAACACCCAATGTGTACAGGACTATGCTACTTGCAAAACACATCTACTATCACTAGATACTTTTTTGGGCAGTATGTCAATGTCTGTTCTAATGTAAGAATCTAATGTCTGTTTTTTAATGACCCATTGTCTTGAAAAATACACACCATTGAGTAAGTTACATCTGTTGATGTAACGCAGACCATTTTAGTATAGGAATGGATTTAGCTGAGGTTGCTGTTAGTGATGAAGATAAAATTGGAGAGATGGGGGAGTAAGGGTTAGGGGAATGGGTAGAGAATAAGGGTCATGAGACAGAGGGCTGAAGGAATGAGGCTAGAGGTCGAGGGGATGACAGTAAAACTTGATGGAAAGATGATGGAAGATTGTAAAGTGCTGGTACGATGTAAAAAACTTGAGACTCAAGGTGGTGAAGTCTATTTAGGTTGAATGATTGTATGAGACGAATGACTGGCTGGTGTGAGCTGGTGATGACATGGAAACCAAAGGAGTTAAGACAGGGCCAGGTTTTGTAGATGTTGGAGACTGATGATTGACTGGTGATGCTGGTACAACGTGAGGGAACCAGAGGGGGTTTAGACTCTGTGTAGAGGAGCTGTCTCCTTGTCACTATTAGTAATGAGCTCTCAGTGGTTCCTGTATTTGGACAAAGATGGAAGTTTAAATAAGGAGGTATTGTGAGGAAGGCACAAGAAAGCTATTCCAATTGCTGCAGATTTTAATCAAGCAAAAGGCATTTGAGGCCAAATAAGTTTATCTTCTTTAAGGGAATAATGGTTATATTCAGTAATCTGATAGTGAGTAATAATAGTCGTTAAATTTCAACATTCTGTTTGCAATTTGCTGTTAAAAAAAAGAAAAAGAAGAAGAAAACCGTGGCAGTTACACTGGTGTTCTGTCATTTTTTGCTACCCATCAAAAATTGCTACTTTATGGTTCTGCACATGCGCCCTACGCCATCAGCGTGACGCCCATAAGGGTTAGGGTAGTCGATAGGAAGCAAAATCTGGCAGAACACTGGCGTTACTTCCTGTAAGTGCAAAACAGCAGTTTGCAATTTGGGACAACACTACCCTGCTGTGATTCAGTGCTGTGTACTTCATGAAAGTATACTGTAATAAAGTATACTAACAGAAGAATGCAATTTTGAACACCCAGTATGTTTCATAAGACAGGACAGAAAGAAAAAGCTAAAATTCCAGCATACTCTTGCACAGCAGTGTTTGGGCATTGATTGACAGTTTAAAAGTGAAATACTTTGCAAAAGGCATCTTTCTTTGTTTCTATGGTGTCCAAATTGGCCAATATTGATATTGTTTGGGTTTTAATAGAATATCAAAGTTTCTAGTTCCAGTATCATAATAACTGTAGATAACATCCTTAGAGCTTTAACCATCTGTTTTGTCCATGCTCCACCTCTCACTCTGCTGCTCCCCTCTCTCCACCTCTGTCTTTCTCTGTGCAGTAAAAGAATGTGGGTCACGTCACCGAGTCTTTCTCTCACTCTCGTCCCAGGAGAGTGTGAGTAAAGCAGGTAACTGAGAGGAGGCACAAGTGCAGCGTGCTGCTCAGCTGCCTCAATGCAGTGCTGTGATCCAGAGTTTAGTGACATCCCTCAGGGCTCTGGGGAGAGGAAATGGAGCACACACAGTAAAAAAGTTAGGACTGGGCCTCAGCTGCACTGATTCACACAGAGGAAGCAGATCTGCAGCTACACTAGTGTAATAAACCTTACTATTCACACAGTCACATTCATACACTTCACAAGGGAATCTTGAATATTCTGCCAAACTTTTCAAACTGATTCTTTTAAATGTGCAGGAATTCATGTGGATTTAGTGTGATTTGTCAGTTTTCTTATTAAGTCATGCTCCTAGAGGGGTACTCAGAGTGTACAGACCTCAATTTCCATCATAAAGATCTGGATATTTTTAGAAAAATCATAAATAATTCACATAATGAACATGCATATGTGAAAACAGATGGCACTTTTGTGTGCAAATATCAAAACAGCATTGCAGCTTTTTATGGACAAACGTGAAGGAAAGCTTACTATTTGGAAGCAACTTTTATTGTTTTCTTGGTTGTAATCTCCAAGTGATCTACTTAGAGAATCTGGTGAATCTGGTCTAGATTTTAAAGGTTATTCCTTGGTCTGTACTAGCCATGCTCGTAAAGGGACATGAAATTTAGCTAGTAGCTTTCTAGTAAACTTTTCTGATAAATGCACAATATACAAAAGAAAAATTCCAAAATTTATCAGATGATGCTTGATAGTCTTCCTGAAAACTTTAAAAAGTTTCTGTCAGTTTCCAGCAAACATGTCTGAGAGTTTATTATGAGAATGTCTCAAGGAGTTCCACAAATTCCTGAAAATTTTGAAGAAAAGTTACTGAAAAAAAGAATATCAGATGAAGATTTTTTTGGGGGGCATTTTTGTGCCTTTATTTGATAGAGGAGGATAGTGGATAGAGTCAGAAACAGGGACGAGAATGGGTGAGAGACATACGGTAAAGGGCCTCAGGCCGGTTTCGAACCTGGGCTGTCTGCGTACGTGGGGCGCGCCTTAAACCACTAGGCCCCCCTGTGCTCCATCAGATGAGGATATCTGAGAATTTCAGAAAAATGTTCTATAAAGTTTCCCAGACAAAGCCCCAAAAGTTAAAGAAAAAAATACTGAATTTGTACATGAAACTTGTGCAGTTGTTCTTTTGAATATCTCCCTTGCATATATCCACACTTTGATCTTGTCCAACATTTGGAGACGAATTACAACAACGGGGCCCTGCTACTATAAACCAGGATCTCAAAATAAGAAAGTAGAATAATAGAAAAATATGAGTGAATTAACAGGTCAATATGACAAAAGAAACACTTTGTAAGAATGTTTATGTGTATGATAAAATTGATTTGCTTTACAAGACAATATATTTACATCAAGAAAGTGCTGTGGATGGACGATTTAAGTCGTTGGTGTGTCTCTTCTCACATGCTATGAAAAATTCAAACGTTTCAACACTTAACATCTCAGCGATTCACGGGGCTTTAAAAGCATTTGAAATGCCTCAAACTTGGCACCATAAAAACTGGTGCAGAAAGTGACAAATATTTTATGAGCACCAGCTCATATGGCATGATGAAACATAAACTGACATGACATGAAAGTTGAGTTCACAGGCAAAGAACCAGTCTTATTTTAACTCTGAAGATGCTGCTTTAACACCCACTGGGAATCACGAAGGCTGAAATGACTCAATTATCAAGATTTTTGTGTAATTTATTGAGTTTGAGAACTCTGTGTACTTTTACATTACTCATCAAGAGTACAGAGCTGCTTCTTTTGTGAGAAGCAGCTCTGTAATGACTGCTGTTTCCTTTTATATTTCAGACAGTTATCAGCTGTATAAACCCAGGCTCATTTAGGTCTTCAGAAAATCTGATATACTTCTTATAAAATCATACTAAGTACATGACACACACTTGCCTAAAGCACACTTACTTTAGTCAAAGTAAGTTCATTTGGATTATTACTCAAGTTAGACTATTAGGGCACTTGCTTTTAAAAATACTGAGGTATTCAGAATACAGTAGTGTAAGTTCTAAAAATGATACAAATCCTTCTGTATTTAAAAAACCTCAAACATGGACTGAAGCTGCACTCAGATGTAGAATCCCTCTACCGTAACCATCATTACCACAACTTCACAAACTAGCTGAACTAAGTGATGATTGTTCTGCATTTGCGTTATGGGTGCCTTCAAACAGGGTTGTGTTTATCGTGTTCACAGGAAGAGATGCTATGAATGCATCCCTTTTTGGTTTCATGACATCATAAGTTGAACTTTTCTGAAAGCACCACTTAGACAAACCGAATTCAGAACTACATGAACACATCTTGTCTCTTTGCTCTGATTTAAAAAAAAAAAAGGAAAATAAAATTCATGAGCTGACATCAGAGCAGAAGTGACAAGTAACAAGGACATTCATAGAAATTTAGTGGAGCTGAAAGTCTGATAATTTCCCCATTAAGTGGAGAAAAATTAAAATGTTTCCCCAGTAGTTTAGTATACAGAGATTACAGTGTAAAGGCAGCATTCACAACCTCAGTTTCAGAGCAATTCTCACAACTCACGAGGGGTCGACTGATTTTTGGCCTGGGTGATTATAAAGGTTGATATTTGGCATTGGCCGATTAACGGTATTGCACTTAATTTTACTGATAATCGATAAAACGAATTCATCAAAAAGTGGGCTACCTTGGTTCCACTGCAAAGTGTGTCTTCCTCTCTGGCTTTATTTCAAATGTCCTCAGTACAACACAGTCTGATTGGCTGGACGTCACGAATGCAAGTCATTCAACACTGTAGCCTGGGTGCTACTGACACAGTAAACATATGTTATCACTTCCTGTTTTGCTGCTATGGTGTTGCGCTGTGCTGTTTGTCATTCTGATGGACCTTGGGCTAAATTGTTTATTATTCTTACCGTTTTGTACCCCATGATAAATGCAGGGCTGTTGGTCTCATGAATGACTAATAATATTGGTCCTGAGAAACCAATATTGGTTGACCCCTGCTTCTCACAAGCATTCATTGTTATGAAAGTTGACTTCAGCTTTCCTCGGTAGTATCCATAACAGTTTTTTTAAAATAGCTTCTAATACTAATACCATTAAATAGCACCTAACATTTCAATATTAAGGAAATATCACAAAGAAAACATGAAAACAACATGATTATATTTTGTCTTATTGAAACTGGACCTGGAAACTTTACCCTCAGCTTAATTTTGATTGATCAGTGAAGGAGGAGGGGCATTGATAAGCGCCGTGATGTTCCAAAAGTTAAACAGTTTTCAACTCAGTCTTCCCTGAGCTCAGTGACAAAAACAGCTGACATTGAGGGCATTTGTAGCGCTAAGGGTGCATAGTGCTAAAAATGCTGAACTACATTGATTTTGTATTGAAAATGAGTGCTGCCAGTGCTAAAGGCATCACCCAACCCACTATGACACTCACCATTCAGTAGCGTGCTGCATTTTTTTGCCGAGGATGGCGAAAGCATGACCTGCATCACTTTACCTGTAATTTGTAAGGACTCACTTATTGCCTTTGTTGGCTAAGAATGTAAAAATATCAGGGTATCAGGACAAGCTAATCAGAAGCAGAGTTGGGCAGGCTGCACTTAGTAGCTCGAGAACAGGGGTGCCCAAACTATGGCCTGGGGGCCAAATGTTTTTGATTGGCCCCCAAAAATTCTTTAGATTGCATTAAATTCATTAAAAATTAAATAGAGCATGAAGCTTGTGCTACACTGTATTATTCTTTTTAGTTTCAGCATAAGGCAGTGCTACCATGCTAATACTGTAAACAAACATTCTGACAAGGATCTATAGCTTTTTTGACAACACTATAAATAGTAAAAATACTGGCAACCAAAATAATAGATATCTTGATTTATAATGCCCTAATGGATCACAGCAGCAAATAGCGGCACCAATGCTGTTCAGCGGAGCCAGTGGTAGCCAGAGTTGAATAGGGCCCCCTGAAATCTGATTGGCCTCCCCAGAATCCTTAAAATGATTGGCCATCTACTAGCCATTAAAGCATACCCAATCACTGATTATCTTGACCAACATTAGATTAGTTTTACTAACTTTAATATCGAGGTGAGATGAGATATATAAAAGTGGCTCCACCATCCTTATTTTTTTCTGTATGTGGTCCTCAATGGAAAAAGTTTGGACACCCTTGCTCTAGACGCTAGCAGCGCTACTTTTAATCATTTTCCTTCCTTCATCACATTTTCACAACAGTCTTTACCTGGAGTCAGTTGGTGGTTAATGTGAGATTATAAAGGGTCTATTTGTGTGTGCTGGACGGGACTCAAAAAGAAAAGTGGGGCATAAATTAGATTACCCACTTCTACAGGCACCACTCCACTGAGTTTTACCTTATTACTGTACATCACTGTATATATTCTTATGTTATACATTTTTTTCTGCCATATAAGAACATAACATA
Source organism: Cheilinus undulatus (assembly GCF_018320785.1). Taxonomy (NCBI): domain Eukaryota; kingdom Metazoa; phylum Chordata; class Actinopteri; order Labriformes; family Labridae; genus Cheilinus; species Cheilinus undulatus. Next base: position 31,137,943 of record NC_054867.1, on the reverse strand, counting down.
TAAGAAAAGCATGACTCACAAGATGCTGACTCACCATGTGTAATGTTTTATATTTGGAAATCTCTCTGGCGAGAAGATAACTGCTTGATCAGCTAAGGTGCTGTTGGTCTCAGAGCTACAGTTATCCCACACCAGCCTGTGATACATTTCAGGCAGATTACACCTAATGATGATGGCATTATGTTTTTAAAAGGATTATTAAAATTACATTTCTATTAGACGGTTGCTACCTTCACGGTTGTCAAGATGTGCTGCTCTCTTTTTTTTTTTTCCCAGCACCACTTTCTTTTTTTTTTCCAGCAGCTGCCTCCACTGCCTCAAGCTGAAAATAATTTCACTTTTAAATCTTGCTGTGCTTGTCAGAGTGTCTTTGTGAAGCATTCAGTTGTATCTAAAATGGGCCTAAAAAACAGCCTGAAACCCTTACGTCTCAGTTTTCCACACCGGCTCTTTAATGTGGCACATTACTGTAACTCTCAGGTACATTTCTATGAGAAAACCTGCAATTTTGACAAACTAGATCTCGACTGAGGCATGTCTGTTCATTATCAGATCTTAAAGAAAGTCACATGTTCATCTCATGGTGTGTTAAAAAAAGAAAGAGAAGACCCACTATAGTATCTTCAGTGTGAATTATTTTATGTGGACACTAGAGTTGAGATTTGTGGCTTTTCAGACACAGGAAACAACCCAACAAGGCTTAAATCTGCCCGTTGTCTTGTAACGCTGCTGGGAGCTGTCTGACTGATAAAGAATCGACTCTCTGGGCACTTACAAGATTCAGGGTGATTTCCACGGTATCAAGATTTATTTCTTGGCCTCAACAAATTGAGTACAGACTCAAATAGATGTCTCTCCTGCACAAAGTCCTTGCTTATCCAGTTGTACTGACAGAACAGGACTATCACAAGTCTAGTCAGTGAATGAAGGTTGAGCCGCTGAGGTGAGATGGGGTGATTGAAGGGGGGAGATGTGAATTTTTATTGAGACTGTATTCATTCAGGGTTTTTGGATACAAGTGTGAATGGTTGTCTATGGCAGAAATAGTGTAGTATTCAAAACACCTTTAGTCCTGTAACGTGTTTTTCATCTCCCCTGTGGCTAATGGCATACCCTTCAACATGGCATTGATGCTTGAACATGAAAGGCAACCCTTCTTTTGCTGCAGGATGCTGCTTTTATTCTGACAGCCTGCGTAGGAATGTTTGTGCTGCTTTGAAATTGCAGTTAGGGATGGGATTAGGTTGTTTATCATAGAAAACACATTGAGAAGAATGCAGAGTGCAAACAGTACTTGTAGTGTGGCTTACAGTGTGTACTCAACATTACACTGACTGTTGTAGTATTTAACAAATGTGTGATGTGAAAGGCTTCCTAGATTTTGGGCTGACCCCAGAATAGAGATTTCTATTCCTGACAATAAGATAGCAAAACCAATTTTTATTTGTCTGTACTCTAGCACTAGTACTTTTTTAGTACTAGGGATTGACTGATTATTGGGGCCAGTATTTGGCATTTTGCTAACTATCAGTATCTGCATTTTATTTCAAAGATAATAAAGTTAAAAAATGAAAAAACTTGTGCTTTCTTGTTTCCACTGTAAATTGTGTCTTCCCCTTTATCTTACCCTCTACAGTCTAACTAAATAGCCTATGTACAACAAAATCTGATTGACTAGATGTCACATGAGTACTAGCCAATCAAAACTTGATCCTGGTTGCCACTGGCACTGTAGGTCAGGTAACCAGAGCAGTGAACTGTGGAGTGTCATTTTCTGATGTCCAGATCACTGATCTGGACTTTGCTGATGATGCTGGGGTCCTTGCAGAGACTGTAGATGTCCTAGTGGGGGCTCCTAACTTTTTGAGTGAGGAGGAGGCAGCACTGGGAATACAAGTCTCCAGGCACTTAGGGGTGCCTTGGATGCTGCCGTTAAATCTTTATTTGTGAATGGTGAGAGCGTTGAAGTTGTAGAGCACCTCTGGTATCGGAGCACAAAAACAAAAAGTCAGAGTCTTTCGGTCCTTGGTCATCCCTGTATTGCTATACTCTTGTGAGGCCTGGACTTTCACTGATGTTCAGAGGCACCAACTGGACTCCTTTGTTGCTACTTCTCTTCAGCACATCTTTGGGTGTTGTTGGGCAAGCATAGAAAGGGTCAGCTGCCTGATACAAGAATGGCAGCTGCTATTTACAGGCACCCAGCGCACTTTGACTCGAGGATGAAAGCTGAAAGAGAAAATAATGATGTACTGATATTTAGAGTCACAGTTATTCCTCTTGTGTAATACTTAAACTTACAGTATTTAAAAACACTAAGTACCAAACGATTTTTATGTTTTGCTATCTGAATAATTAATTTGGTTCTTGTTCTGGACCTTAACTAAGCTGGACTGTTGCCAAGCAACACATTTTCACAGTTTCCTGCACTGTTGCTGCTTAAAGTGTTTCTACACATTTAAGCAGAGCTATGTATTTTTTACATTTGCCTATCGGCCTATTGACTAACTATCTGTCTAATTGGATTACTCAGTCAACACTTCTGTTCTGTAAATTCATAGGTGAACGCCTTGAGAAAAAATGAACAAATACAGTTGATACATTAGAATTGATCTGCCTTTGGGTTAACAGAAATGCTGACAGGAGAAACAGCTATGATTTTCCATGGGTGACTTCCCAGATTTCATATTTTGCTCCTTTCTTTAATAGTATCATCCTTTAACAATATCATCGTAATTTGCACCAAATAGACCCTAGTGTTAATCTTTACTGAGATTTAGTCCACTGTTAAATTTCCCTTTCTCTTAAATGTAGGCCTTTGGTTGCTGCAAACAGTTGAGTAATATCCTCTGTGGCTCTGAAGGGATCTTTCCACAGTGTGAGAAAATAACCTTGATGATGCCATAGAGATATCATCAGGGTTAACTTGGATCAGGGTTCACTCTTTGATACAGCCAGTATTACAATTCTGGGGCTGTCAAGATTAAAAGAAGAGGGCAAAGGGAGGCTCTGATGAATGGGAAAGATCTCTTTTTAAATTTTCAGAATATAAAATGTGTTTGTTGTGATGTCCTGACATTTGTAAGGTAACATAAATCACACTATATAATCAGATATGCTGTGTACCTACATGTCCCTGCTATACTCATTTTTTCCTACAAGAAATCCTTAAAGTTCTGGTCTTCAGGGTTGGAGTTACTTGATAGTGTTGATCCATCAGTGTTGATCCAACTCTGTAGAGAGTCAACTGAGCTCAGCCCCAAGCCATTTGAAATCTGGAGGAACATGTGGGCAGTTTTCCCATCATACCCTTGGGCAGAGTGTTTAGATGTGCTTTAGATGTGTTTAGATGCATTTATATGTATTTAGATGTTGCCTGGTGAACAGTGATTGCTGCTGGAATTCCTTTGCTCATGTTTCTACAAGAGGATCTGGCTGCAGAGCTCCATGGTGGGGCATTTAGCTGCATACCTCTAAAATGGTCAAGCTTGACCATGGGTTGAAAAATGATGTACATTACCCAAGCCGGAACTGGAATGATGGTGTATATTTTCCTCTCGCTGTCAGACATTACACTAAGTGGCTATTTTTTTTTACTACAGCAGAATTTAACAAATAAAAACTGAACATTTCCTTAGGGAGATCCCTTTTAATCAAACACACCACAAACTAAAGAAAACCCAAAGAGGGTTAGGCACCCAAATCCTTTCTGCTGGATTGTTGTTGTTTTTGATGTGTGTTTTGATGTGTGTTTTGAATTGAGACACGTTTTCACCATGAGTGAATTATCCACTGAGTTAGTGACTTCCTGTCTGTAGCTGGAGTTTAGCTTATAAAAGGAGAGAGAATACAAATTTTTATGCATTGATAGCTTTAAATTATGACACCCTAGTTTGCCACAGGTGTTCAACTGAAGGTGGAGCTCTTGATTAAACATGAAAAGTACATTACAGGGTGTCAATAAATAAATTCTTTAAATTAACACAGAAAGGAAATTATACAATTCTGTGTTAAAAGTACAATTTTGTTTTGGAAAAAATTACCAGAGTCTTAAAAATTAATACTACATGAGAGTTAAAATATTAACACTTTTCAAAGTTTAAATTTAACTTTGAAACAGTGAGAATTATATGAACTCTGAGAAGATGTGAAGTGATGGTGGAGAAAGAAACAGCAGAACGTGACTAACAAATGTAAACCTCTTCTTTCCTGAATTGTCCTTCTACTGAAGCTCTTAACTCTCACAACACGGTGGATGTTTTGTTTCTCCCGCCTCATTAGTTGCTCTGTTTTTGGGGCTCTGCAACAAAATCCACCCGCATCCAGTGATCCTGGCAGCCACAGGAGGTTTAAAAGCTATTTACATACTTATAGAATTATACAGTAGCAATCTGTGTGTTTTTCTTTGCTTTGTAAATATCCTCTCGCAGAATTATGATGATGAGTCAACAAAGCTGATTACCTGGCTCTACACACATTCAGTGGCTCTCACTCAGGTGCTGTCTATTGCTCTGTTTTGATTCCTGTAGTCATTCAGTGAAAATGTTATGGTATTTAGACACGTTGATTCATTTAGTGGATTTTAGGAGGATAAATGGGGTTATTATTTTTAAAAGCTGCTGTTGATAAGGGAACTAGCAGACATAATCAGATTTTTGTTATCAAGCATGCTTTAGGTTTACTTTCTTATCAGAGTTCTTCATATGAGATGACTCAGTGACTTTAACATTATTATTCGTATTCATTTTAATCTGGAAGCTCCTTTCTATATATGTATCGTGTAAATATCATGTAAATAATTAGCCATTGAGAAGAAAACCTTGCCTTTTTAATATGGTTGTGTTCTTAAAGATAATGTAGTTTTTTGTTGTTGTTTTTACCTCTGTGCTGGTGACAGTTTAGGATGGGGACACATGATAAAATATGTATCATAGTACACATTGTAATGAATAAACATAACACTAAGAACACTTTTTAAATATTAAAAAAAACATTTCAGATCCTCAGAGATCTAACAACTTTTTTTTTACTTCAAATGGCCCTATCCATTATTCTCCTCCTGTTTTTAATACAATAGTAATATTCTGGTTTCACCTAACTACCCACTTGTATTTGCAGAAATGTCTTTTTGCTGATCACAGCACCACAGCATAAAATATGAGTGCTGAATGAGACAAAACGTACTATCAAGCCTAGCTGTTGTTGCTAACTGCTAATTAGCCTGGTGTCTTGTCATGTGTGGATGAACATTGGTGTTGCTACAGTGTTTTACCTTGTTTTGCATAGCTTGTATAATGTATGACGATTGATCTATGTGTGCTGCATCATGCAGTTGTTGTGTCTGCTGTCACCTGCTGGCTTCTTTTTTTGTAAACTGCACTTTGTATTTTAGATCTGTCATCACAATATTTTCATCCGTATCTGTATTGATTCTGCAACATCTGTATCAATAGATGTCAGTAAGGAGAAGACGTATTGCTGTATCATTTTTTTTTCAGTACAGGCCTGCTGTGAACACAAAATCTCAAGAACACTCAGAGATTTCTCCAAATTTTGCACAAATATAGATCACAGTTTAAGGATAAGTCACTTTATTTTGGATGAAATATACTATATGGACATAAGTATTTGGATGCATGCAAACTCCCACAGAAAGGCCCTGCTAGGGAAATGAACCAGGGTCCTTCTTGCTGTGAGGCAACAGCACTGTGGGGCTGTACAGTGGTGCTAACCTCTGCACCACTGTGCAGCCTCCCATGCTCACTAACTTAGCACAAATATCAACTGAAGGATGAACTGATAAGATGTTAGAGGTCAAACGTTAAGATAATTGAGCCTTTTCTTCTTCCCTTGCGATATGTGATATGTCAGGGATGCCTTGTGGGATTTTCTTAAAGCTTTACAATTTCCATTATAATTCAAGAATAAACTGATGAGGTTTTCAAGGACAGCAGTCAAGGTCATTTGGCCTCATGTCCATCCCTATCACTGTGACAAAAACCACCCTGGCCCCTCTTCTTTACCCACCACTGTACTGTCATTGTTCAACGATTGTATACCTCCCAGAAATGTTTAACAGCAGCTCTAGTTGTTAAATGAAGCACCTTTTGGGATTTATGTTTTAATCCATGCACAGGTACTACAGTAAATAGTGTTATTTTTGCATCATCCCTGCTTACTTTGAAACCCACACACATATATAAACATACACGTATCTTTTTCCCTTGTTTGAGCCGTGTGACAGTCAGCCTGTGATGTCTCTCCACAGGATAATGCACTGGGCCCGCCGCATCGAGCAGGAGATTGACAGAGTGTTTCAGCACATCACTGGAGTTCAGCAGTTGAAAGGGGTGAGTGTGCTGCTCTCTCTTTTAATACTATACATGTCTTACTCATTGGGTTGCTGCATTAATTCAATAAATACATTCAGCAGACAGAGAGCTCTGTAAAAAACAGAGAAGCTGTTAATCCATTAGATTTAGCATCTGGAGCTTAGTAGGGGCATCAAACAAGAAAAGACACTTTTTATGTTCTCCTGTGATATGATTCGTCTGTGTTTCCTGGACGCACATTAAAGTCCGTCCTGTAGCTCTTATTTTCATTTGTTTTAAAGGATTTTTTTAAGATGTCCTAGCTGAGTTTATTTCTGGAGCTTTGTGTATTGTGTGCTGTAATTATTGATCTTTGTAAGATTCCCACAAATGATAAGAGCAGCCTGACCACACGCCTACAGTGGTAACATTTAGAATATCTTGAATTATGTTCTCTGGACTTATAAGCTTGATAACACCTACTTTTTTGAATACTAATACAGATATTTCATAAGATGATCATGTAACATCATTATTTGGGAGACATTATTTCCATAATTTGGTGCATTTTTATGTGAATACTGGGGATATAATGGTATCAGTAACAATAACACCTTGGTAACAAGGCCATGGCTTGGTATTTATTATATATTAAACAACAAATGAAGACTTGAAAAAAGTTTATTAAACAACAATTGCATGCTAAATTTTACAATTTGCCATAGGTGTGCTTAAGGCTTAAAATATATACTTATACTTTGGCTCCAGTTTTTACTAACTTTATCAAACCTTTGCTGTCCACTGCTGAAAACAGCTGCAGGTCTTTAGTGATATATTCACTGGTACACCTTGTGAGCTGTTGAGCCCTCTCGCTGTTGTCAGGAAGGGAGATAGTGAACGCTTCCTGAAGAGTCTTTTGGCCTGGCTAGATTCTGCTCCTTGCGTTTCTGCCAAACTTCTCAGGGTGATGATTTGCCGAGTGACTCTTTTTAATCTCACTCTGTACACAATTTTTCCACTGTTAGATCAAGACAGCGAGTGCGAGAGCAAAAAGTGATGGGTACGCAAGGGCTGATGGGAACTGTAGCAGGGTTGGAATTTAACTTTATCAGCTACCTGCCATTTCAGCTGGATTTAAAAATCTACCAGCCAGAGACATGTTTTACCAGCCACTCTATTTCAATAAGCAGCACTATTTAATTAGGTATAATACAATAATCAAGGCTTTTAGTTTTCAATATATAGGCTATTTAAGAAGAGAGTTGGTGCATAAATCACTTAAAAGTTTGTTCATTTTAAACAGTGTTTTTAGACCAATTTGTGTTGTACTCAACCATGCAAGTATTTGCTGCGCTTCCTACGGAGACACTGTAAAATTCGTAGGCACTTTCCTACATCATGAGTGTCAGATACCCTGGCATTTAAAGGGCACATGTTATTCAAAAATCACTTTTTCAGGCTTTTCTAACAAAAATATGTGCCTCTGGCCTGTCCACAATCCCTTCAAGTACCAGAAAAATCCATTCCCTCCTCCCCTCTCTTTCTCCACCTTTCAGAAAATGTGTGCTGAAACAAGCTGTTCTCAGATTTTCCCCCTCATGACCTCATGTGGGCAGTTAGCACCACCCCCAGGTTCAGTTGGTCCTTCCAGCTTGGAAAAAAGTATCTGCCCTCCGCTCCTGATCTTTCTCTCAGCTGCCAGCTGAGATGGTGGATAACTCGGTGGGTTACTCTGCCAGACTTAAGTCTGGGAGATTGATGGTTCATATCCTGGTTTAGGTCAGTAACTTTGGACAAAAGCATCTGTAACATTGTAACATCTGGAGTACCACATCCATTTCCTGAGAGGGCTGTGGTCAGGGGTGGAGCCAGACAGGTCAGAAACATTTAAAGCCACAGACACTAAAACAGCTTGTTCTGAGGAGGGCTGATACAGAGGGTTTTTCAGACATGCAAAAATCCAATACTAGAGTGTTTTTTCAGCAACAGACTTCACTGGCATGTTTTGGGGACCTCTGAGAACAACATAAACGTGTCTTAAAAGGGTAAAATATGTCCCCTTTAAGATTTTGAGCACAGTTTCTGTAGTCTTACCCACAATTCAGGCTTTGTTTAAGTACCATGGACTTGAAACAAGCGAGAGTAATTTAAACACACCTTCAGCAGATACACCACTTGCATCGGAGAACTACTCTCATGAAATACTGGGTCAAACCATCCCAGTACACAGCTGCCTGTAAACATTTAACAGCAGCTCTGACACAAGGAGGAGGCGAGGTTCTTTGGTGAGTGAGCATGTAGGTCCACTCAGCTTTGCTGAGTTTAGGGGTTTGATAAATGCGGTTTTTCTGTATCAAAACCACTCAGTTAGGTTACCCACCCCAGTGGCCGATAAGTTGAACAAATTCACCTGACACTGCTCAAAAGTACCTGCATTTGGCTGGTGGCGGGGGCTAACTTTCCACCCTGAACTGTAGTTCCCACCTCCTTCACTCTGCATCCACTGAAAAACAAAACAATTTTTACCCTGAAGACAAATCGTTTGAAACTGTTACATCTCCACGACAGTACTGAGATGCTTCTGTCACCGTGAAACTGCAAAATTACATCTCTAATTAACACACATTTACATCACAAACTCTGAAAACACGTACGATGCCTGTTAAAGATAGTACCAGTAAAAATGGTAGCTGATTTGGCTATGATGTCAAAAACATTGTTAGAAGAGGCTTTATTTGGCCCTAGAAACAGTTCAAACAGAGTCTCAGTGTTGGTGGTGGTGTTGTGTGGAAAAAATGAGTTTTCAGATGAAAATTAATCCTTAAGTATTTTAAGTTACAGTTTCTTTTTTAAGAAATTCAGACATTTACCTGAAGCTTCTGGTGTGTGAAGATTTTTTTGCTTTTCTTTATATCATGTAAAAATCAACAGCAGAATTGGTATTATATTAGAATTTCAAATTTTGAAATGATACTATTAAAAATGTAACAACATTTAGACCTTTATTGATATGACAACCAAAAAAACTAGAGGTCTCAAGCATTGAAATGTGATTTTTTCTGGTTTTTAGATATTAAAACTGTTTTTTTTTTCAGTTTTGGGTGGATTTATTCCTATCAAATCAAATATCTCATGAAATAAATGTAATTTTTCTAAAGCTCTGTCACTTTCAGTACTGTCAATAATAAAGATAACAAAGCTTTTACTCTTCTTTAACTTAAATCATGTCTAGTATTGAAAATTTTGACAGCCTAAGATGACAAAATATCTGAGTTTTCAGCTCGAGAAGAAAACTTGACAGGAGCTGAAGATGACATATCCAGTAAAAAAAAAAAATTCTATTAAATATAACAATGAGTTATTGTTTTTTATCAATTTATCTATCAGCAACAAATGTATCTATTTATTTATTAAGAGACATTATTGGCATGGTTATTAACTATAAAACATAAATGTTATTTTTCACTAAATCTTGTTTATTATCAGGATTATTTGACATCCCAGCTGTAACAGGTGGCTCGTGATAAAGGGTTGTCCCTGAAAAGGCAAATGCCAGAAGCCAGGACCAGAGATCATCTATAGGGGGCAAGAGAGACCCGCTCAGCGAGGGTGTGTGGGGGCGTTCCTTCAGCAGAGAGCAGCCGCTCGTGTCCTCTCTGTTTGTGTCACAGCGGAGCAGATGGTCAGCCTGCAGCCCGCACAAATGCCTTCATGTGACACTCACATGTTCTTTCTCTCCATATTAATCCCTCCATCCTCCCCAAACACTCTGGATGGAGGTAGGAAATTGCTCTGCTCTAAAAGCTGAGAGCAATTTTACCTATTTAAGGACATTCGTAATTTAATGGATGCATCATTCTTAATCCACGGCCATTAAGAAAGCATGACTTTACATTTTTAGATGCTGCTCTTTTGTATAAATTTTTGTTCAGTTCCTTGGAAATTACATCCCCCTGACTTATACTTTTCATTAACGTATGTCTTACAAAGAAACTATGGTAACTTCTGTAACCATTGAGGGATTTCTTGCAAAAGTAAAACTGTACACCAGGAATTCTTAACACACATTCTTGTTGACAACATTCTTTAAATAAATGGTCTGAAAGTGTGCATTTTCAGACTCTTTGCAGATCTTTATGGTTATGCACTGATTGCAAGAGCTTGGTCTAGTTTGATTTGATGAGGCCCTAAACCTTGCCCTTTAAACAGTGATAGTTTGTCAAAGGTTTCATCTACTTTAAAAGGTCATTCTTCTTTTTCAGTTCATCTCAAAGCTGGATTATTATTTTTTTATGCAGAACTTCCTTCTCAGTCAGATCACTCTTTTCACAAAAATTCAGTTTTTTTATTAAATATAAAGTATACAGCGATAGCGCGACTTAAAAGATGTCATGAAGTTCATTTTCTGAAGTAAATGTATAGGGTTACGGCCTTCATATTCAGTCTATGTACAGGTTTGGATAATACATTCATCTGTCTCTGTTTTTATAAGAAGAGAGCATGATATCCTGAAAGAACACACCAGACAGTGAGCTCATATAAAACTTCTTTAGGTTTCTAGGCCTTCGCATAACTGATGATTATGAACCTCCTGAACTCCCCAGTCTCCATACCGTCTCTGTGCAATAATATAGAGCTGCTATGTTTGTGAAGTAAGAATACATCATATAGCAATAGGTTCCTGATGACAAGCAAGGCCTTAATAGTTCCTCTTTGTCCTTCAGCTTGTGAACAGATGTGATAGGAGCATGTGGAAACAGATGGGGTTTAATGCCAAAAGTGACCAAACCTCCTGTACACCACCTGATCTTTTTTATTCAGGGCAACTACTAAACAAAATGTGTCTCTTTGGAAACTTCTACTCTGCTGTACACTAAACACATGACTTCTCATAGAAATAGACCATTGGCTCTTCATTGTATGTGTACATTTCATCTCTGACTTTTATTTTGTTGAAGTAACTGCAGAGTCACCTGATATGTAATGTGCACAATATTAATTGTACAATAGCTCAAAATGGACAAACCTGACATTTAAGGTCCTTTTTCCTTTTCCTTTTCTTTGCTAACTTCAGGATATTGACTGATTATTATCTGATACCTCAATAGTAGATGCCACAATATATGACACAATTTCCTATCATACCACACCATACAAAACAGTTTAATACAATTCATATGATGCACTTAAATGTATGAGACACATTATACCATACATAACAATACAGTTTGATATTATTTAAAATTATATGAGTCAATATAATTTGTAACTATACAGTACAATACAATATGATGGGATGCTATACATTATATACATTACATTTCCATACATTGTAATGCAGTGTCAATTTTGTTGACCAAAACTATGACCAAAACTATTCGTTGACAGCCTTTTTTTTCCATAACAAAAAACTAGACTAAGACTAACAAAAATAGATCTGTGATGACTAAAACTAACAAAAACTAAGTTTAGTTTTCATCAAGATGATTAAAGCTAGACTAACATGTAAAGTAGTTTTCATTGGACATTCAAAATCCATGATATTTCTCTACTGGTGGTAAATCTGTCAAAAATAATGCAGCTGTATCTCTTCTGTCTCTCAGCTGTAGAAAGCAGGGACCCCAGGTTTGGCAGAGTGCAGAGAACACACTACCATTACTTAGTATCAGATTTAGGCAAGGGAATAATTGCTTGGACTAAAAGTAAAGACTAAAACATGAGGACTTTTTATGGACTAAACTAGACTAAAATGTTTTGAGTTTTCGCCGACTAAAACTACACTTGAACTAAAAAGGGTAGAAATGACTAAAATGGGACTAAAACTAAAAAACATTTCATCCAAAGACTAAAACTAAAATTAAATATAGCTGCCAAAATTGACACTGCTGTAATGATATCATACCATACCATTCATACAATACAAAAGAAACAAGATATATTACATGAAACAATGTGAAATAATATGAGAAGACTATATGATACACTATAACACGATACAATCTTTTACTATGCATAACAATATGAAATGATACCTTAAAATTAAAACAATGCAGCACAATGCGATAGGATTGGATACAAAACAATATGAGACAAAATATTAGTGAAACAAAACCCCATGATACATAGTTTACTTGCAATGCGATACAATATGATAACATACCATACCACAGCATAAAATATCATGAAATGGTATGATACAGTATGATATAATAGAATACAATGTGATGCAATTCAAAAGGATATGGTATGATACAATACAATAAGGTAAGACACATAATACAGGATAGGATATAGTGCAATATGATTGGATACAATAACATAAAACAGGATAGAATACAAAACCATACAATACAGTATGATACAGTAAAAAATAATACAATATAATGTTAAAAAACACAATATGATTTGATGCAATATGATAAAATATAATGATACAGACATATGATACAATAGGATACAGTACAACACACTATGATGTGATTCGAAACAATGTAAGACAATATTATATGATAAATTATGGTACAATATGATACAATATTATGTAATATGATGAGATTAGATATATAATGATACATTAGGATAGGATACAAAATTATATAATATTATATACCAGATACAATGCAATGTGATACAGTATGATGCCCTACTGTACTCTTTTGTCCCCTAAAAAACTGTCATGGAATCTGGTGCTTCACACATTCCTGTACCCAGCAATTAAGGAGGAAGCAAGGAAAATAAGTTCATCATTCTTACAGAATAGAAAGCTATAATGTTATGGCTTTGAAAGATAAATGCTGCATGGTCAAACACTTGAGACATGTCTTTCCAGTAGAATAAAACAAACTCCAAAAAAAGAACTACTGTCAAAACCACAGATGTGAATAGATTACATGACTGGATCCACACAAATGTCAAAGAAAGAGACATTCCCTCCCGTTTCTTCTTGTTTTTAAACAGAAAAGGGGTTTGCTTTTACAAATTCAAAAGCTTCAAAATAGTTGTTCTTAAAAGTCTTGTTAGAAATGATTTATAAATGTTGCTGATTAAACTCCAGCATTTCAATATCACAAACCTACACACAGTTGCTGTCCACTCTGATTACCCACTCTAATGATCACAGAGATTTGTGTGAAGTCAGCCCAGACGATATGTAAAAGGTTACAAGTTGTCAATAACAGGACATTAGCTCAGCAGAAACAGACAATAGAATGGAGGGGCAGCTGTTATAGCTCTTAAGTTTTTCACTTTGTGCATTAAAAATTTACAGATCTACAACGAGGAGAGACGACGGTTTAGTCTGGTGAAGAATCAGCCGAGGAAGATTGTGGAGAGGGTGGCCTCTGATATTGAGAAGCTCCTGGCTAAGAAACGCAAAGCACTTGATGTGAGTATAAGTAAATGAGCAACACTTAAGTGATAACGTAACTGTGCTGTGTCACTGCTCTCTTCATTTATTCTTTTGTTTTAACCAACAATTGGTTTTCTCCTTTCTCTAAGTACTGTCAGGACTAAACTGAGCATGCTTGAGTAATAAAGTGATGCTTAGGTTGGCATACATTTTCATTTTAAGCTATGACAATAAACAATGTGTTTTTTTAACTTTGATTTATTTCTTTTTTTAAAAGTCTTCCAAGCTGTTAGATCTGATTAAGATTCACTGGATGCCACTGCAGATCTGGTTTTGTTTCATCCTGTGGAAAAGAAATTCTGCTGACAAAGCAAACAGTTCCTGCAACACTCACATTGTAGATGGGGCCTGAGAATTTTAATATAACTTGCAAATATTCATTCATTAAGTATCCCGGATCATAGTTGTTCTTTGTGTCAACAGAGCAAAAGCTCAGCTGCGGGTAGAATATATAAAGTCAATATTTTGTGTGTTGCTTTAATGGCCAGTTTGAGACACATGGACTTCAAGACAACTGTAGTTAAAACTAAAAAAATAAGACAGAGATGTTTTTGACTGACAGCAGCTTTTAGTACAAAATACAGAGCTGCATTATTTACAGTTGAAAGTGGGTGTTCGTCAAAGGTGGTCAAAGAATTCTGACAACCACCCACTTCATCTGACAATATTTTCTTCATACTCGTATAATGTGGTTGTATGTGTGTTTTTATCTTTCAGAGGTTAGCGAGTGAAGCTGAGCGTCTGCAGCGAGAGCATCTATGGCAGGATGGAATAAAGGTAATGCTCAACTCTTTGACAATTACATGTTGTCTGCAAGATTTATACACAACTGAGAAGTCTGCTGAATTTATGATCATATTTAAAAACAGTTTCAGTGTCTTTAACTTATATGTAATAGGATAGTTATGGTGGCTAATGACCATTAATTTATTTTATGCTGGAGTACATGCTGAAGGAGAGAATAAAACATCTTAAATAAAAACAGAGAGATGATGAGCATGAATGTTTGTGGCAGTTCCTGGTTCTGCCCCTGCATTTCCTGCTTCTTTGTATGGGGCAGGGGTGTCCAAACTATGGCCTGGGGACCAAATGCAGCCCACAGTCCATTTTTTATTGGCCCTCAGCGAATTCTTAATGCAAAATGAGACATGGCCCACATTTTAACATGAACATTGTGCTTGACTGCATTGAACTTCGTAGTTTCAGCACATGCTGGTGCTACCATGTTAATTCTGTAAACAAACATTTTGACAAACATTTATTTATACTTTCTTTGTAACTTTGTAACACTTTAAATAGTGAACACATTTTCAACCAAAATAATAATATCTTGATTTATAACTCCCTGATGGATTACAGTAGCAAATAGAAGTACCAGAAACATTTTAGGGGCGGAGCCAGCGGTAGCCAAGGCTGAACAGGGCCCCCTAAGATCTGATTGGCCTCCCCAAAATCCTGAAAATGATTTTCCTTGTCAGCTGTCAACTAGCCATTTAAACATACTCAGTAACTTTGCATAGCTTAACCTACATTAGATTGGTTTTATTGGTTTTAAATAACCTCAGTGGGGGGACCATGACATTGGGCCATCCTTATACAGTATACTTCTGTATGTGGCCTTCAGTGAAAAAAGTTTGGACATCCCTGGTGTAGAGGAAACTAATGCATTTAAGATCATGCCTGATGTGTTTGATTTGGACCTTATATTTACTGTATAGAATAGCAGCTGAAGCAGTTTTCAAAACTGTTCAAAATCAGTGATGGAAGCTAAAATCACTTTTCATTAGAGTTTTTATCAGAGATTATTTATAGCTAGTCCTCATTCACAAAAGGTAGTTGACAAACATTTTTAGTCGTACTTTACTTGATAAGTTTAACACTGAGGTAGAGTGGAAAGGAGAGGAAACTTTGCAGGAGATGAAAAATGTTGCTGTTGAATCAGCTGAGGCAGAGGGCATAATTTTTGTGTACTGTTCAGCTACAGAGATGACATGGATGTGGTCTGATATTTTTGGTTACTTGCTGTCTGCTGCCATTTAGCTGTCCCTGAAGCGGGCAGCCAGGGTTAAAATCCAGCCTTTGGCTCCTTTCTCTTTTCCCACATGCCATTCCCTGCTCTCTCTCTCTCTCTCTCTCTCTCTCTCTCTCTCTCTCTCTCTCTCTCTCCTCTTTATGGCTCTATCCATTGTCCTGTCCAAATAAAGGCACAAAAGCCCCTGCAAAAATTTAAGAAAACAACAACAACAACAACAAAAAACAGAACAAATAAAGCAGTTCTCAGAGGCAAAAACATCCTGCAACTTCCAGTGGATTATTTTAGCTTCTCATTCCCATTCCCATTCCTCCAGCTCTGAACTGACTTCCTGGCATAGACACTCTGAGACAACTCTAAAAATACACAGAAAGTGTCCTTTTCTGTCTGCAGTGCATTGGTTCTCAGCAATACGACAACTTTATAGTTTTGTGTGGCAGACACTGAAAACTCATGAGAGTGAGAAATACATAAATATACACATATTTTTTACAAGTGCTTTTTATTTGGTAAATTTCTTTATACTGTTCATTTTAACAAATGAAAGAAAAAGAACATTTATGCCTATTTTACAGGTGCAGTTATTGTGCTAGGTTATCATGCTATTTAATAACTAAATTACATTTCCAACAAAAATATATTCAATAATGTAAATATTGTGTCATGTTTTACTACTAATGTAATCCTGAGCAGATGGATTTGTCTCTGAGCGCTGTGACTCCAAATAGGACGACTTGGGAAAAAGCAACATTTACACCAGTCAGCTGATCACATCCCTGAGCGCGCTCAGCTGGCTGAAACAGATGACTGAGCACGCTCAAA
Source organism: Cheilinus undulatus (assembly GCF_018320785.1). Lineage (NCBI taxonomy): Eukaryota > Metazoa > Chordata > Actinopteri > Labriformes > Labridae > Cheilinus > Cheilinus undulatus. The sequence continues at coordinate 31,121,370 of NC_054867.1, read as the reverse complement.
TGTGCTCTTCTGTCAAGTCCCACACACATTGGCATTCCACTTTTCTACTCGATGTGCTTCATTCACCCGTCAACGTGAGGCAGGCTTAACCTCATCCTCTCACAGCGACTCTCATACCCTTCTCTCAGCCTCTGAGTCCCTCTGTCGATTTAAGACAAGCAGGTGTTTGAGTCCATTCACAGGAAGTCATGTAGACTTTCCCTGGCTGTTAACAGTCCTCCAAATAATGCTTTAAGCCTTAAGATTTCTAACATTGAGTCAGTGTTTATGGTCTCTAAGGGATTTGATATGATTTGCAGTGATTTTTTTTTTCTGTACATAGCCAACATAACATCTAGTCACATAAAAATATAGAGTTCCCTTTCTAATAGTCAGGATGAGGAAGAGATGATTTTGCTCTGTCTGTCATCAGCCTTTTGTACATTGCAGTTCTGCAATAGCGTCCTCCATCATTACACCTTTACGTTTACATTGCATCTGCAACAGTGTAGTATTGCCCTAGTGTGTGATTTCACACCTCATTATGAATACATGAGGCATGACTTGTATAAACATAGTGGGCGCTTCATACTCATATAATCAGACATTTACACAAACACACTTGTTTCAACCCAGTCAGCTCCAGTATCATACATCCCACTGCCCCCCACATTACACCTCAGTATGTTTACATGCCTTGTAAAGTCGAGATGTGGTTCTCACTTGATTGCTTGTTAAGGTTAAAGTTGGGCTAGCCATTTCAAAAACCATGTTGTTTAATTGATCCAGAATCTAGTTGTTAAATTATCACAGATTTCCAATGGTAAAATGTCCCTTAGCCAATCAATTTCCATCACAAATAAGACCAGTGACACATTTTGTATAGTAATAAACTATACTGCTGGCAGAAATGGAGCTCTCAGTGGTCAGTGTAGAGGATGAAACTTTTCACTCCTCTGAACTGACAGATAAAGACCACTAGCTGATCGTGGAGGGATGTTTTCAGAGTGTAAAAGAAACAGGGACACTATGGTGCTACTGGTGCACTGAAACTGTTGCTAGGTTCTAATTTAATCTAGGTCAAATGAAGAGTGTCTGGTAAGAACAACGAAATGTCACTGTATTCCTCGTTTCCATACTTTGTGAACAGACTGGTTATGTTGGGTTCTGGAATGACATACAAATGTAATAAGAAAATAGACATTAGAAATATATCTTACACTTCTCTCTTTAGTAAATACAACATAATTGTAAATATAAAGTAACTTCTAATATAAACAACTTTGAGTTACAAATAGAATTGTCAGCAACCAGTATTTAAGTCTCCTAAACAATCATTGACATCAGAAAAGTCAGCAAACACAAAAAACCCATAGCAGTAACAGATAGTAGGGCCTTGTTCTCCAGACCTCAGTTTAGTCCATTCAAATTAATGGCCTTTTCTACAGTGTTTCTCCTCTAAGGACAGTTTCACTAACACCAAACAGTCAGCCAGCAGACTCAGACTTGTCATATTAGGTTGAATTGTAATATATTGTAGACTAACGCAGTCTTTGGAGATGTGATTTAGAAATCAGAACAGGCCAAAAATAGGCACATAGCAGCCCCCGAGTAGCAGTCATGCTTATTCTGAAGTATGTTAAGTCTCTACAAAAACTAAGTGGAACAGATGGCGATGCTCTACCAAAGCCTGACAGCCTGTCAGCTGATTCATAACGTGACAGTACAGAGCAGAAAACAATAGCAAACATTTGGTGGATTCAGACTCACAAATTCAAGGATTTGCTGAATTCCCCTCTCTTCTTTTCTCACTTTAGACTATGTTGCATTTTAAGAGTCAGACCAACCAATAAATCTGATAATAATTTCACAAAGGTGATTTATAATTAATTAAAGTTTGGTCCCTGTTATCGTCCATCTACACATTGACAGATATCAATCATTTGAGCGGATAAGCTCTGCTGCATTTGTTTTGCTTTTTAGGTGTTTGTTCCCAAGACTCTGGTAAAAAAAGAAGTCCTTTATCACAACTGTAAAAAGGTGCACTCTCTGACAGGTGTAAGAAGAATGAAAGGTTGATGTTTTTGTCTTTCAAAAAAACATGGCAGTTTAGATAATTTTTTTCATATTTTTTTCAGAACCGTTTTTAGTTGATTTTTGAAGCTGCAGATATCTCAGATATTTCTTTTTATTTGTGGAAAGGCACTGTTATCCTGAAGTATTGAGCACTGAGCAATGAGGCACAGATGCGTAAAAGGAGCAGATATGCAGTTCCAATAACTGTCAGTTAGTTTTTTGTCATATTAAGTAAAAAATTTATGTAGATATATTATAGATGTGAACCTTTCAGCATGTGAAACACTAAATTTGTTATAAAGATGTCAGTATTTCGGAACTTCTCTTGTATGGAGATGTAAAAGGAGATGTAAAATATTATTCCACATAAAAAAGAATACAAAATGTGTTCAAGATAATGCATTTCTTTTACCTATTTGTAGCGTTTTTATCAATAATGTAAATGCATAAAGTAAAACCTAAAACAAAGATAACACGCATTTATGCTTGAACTTCAAAATGATTCAATATGAATAAAGTATATGAGTGTACGTAAGAAAAGTGTTTATCATAAACATATCAGAGAAAAAAAATGACCAGAAATCTAACGCCTTCACTATTGATGGTTCTTGCAGAAGAGCAGGTGTTACGGTTTCACAAGGGGCAGTGTTAATTGGTCAGTTTTCTGCTGAGTGTGTCTGTGGTTGTAGTGTCAACATGGTAAAAAAAAATGACCATTTTCTATTATGTCTGAAATATCTCTAGAAGATATGAATTTAGTGAAAAACCTAAACAGGGCTCTATAAGGTTTAGACGCATTTGATGTGTAGTCACCAGTTAACACGGTAACTTGCTAAACCGAAACACCGAACTTGTGAAAATAGATGATAGATCCTCTTTTTTTCCGTTTCTTACATGGGCTACATTAATTTAGTACACTCAGCACAGGCTCAGGCTTCCTCTTAGCTGTAATTAAATAATCCACAGTGGGTCTTTAAACTTTTCTTTTGAAAGAACAGGATGGGCTGAGTTACTCATGGTTTCATAGACAGAGCAGGCCAGGCAGGTCGTCAGGCACAATAGTGTAAACATTACAGATAAAAGTTAGCACAAATGCTAACAGGGCAGCTAACGAGCCAAGTGCCTCCTGGGGAAGGTGGAGACAGTGTATGGAGAAAAACAGCTGCACCAGGTTTATGGTGCTCAAACCTGGTGCAGCTGTTCCGTTTGGAAGCAATAAAATACATTTGAAAATATTCTTGGACATTTCTAATGATTTGGAAATGTAGAAGCTAATATCTGCAATTCTGATGATGATCAATTTTTTCAGCACTCCATCTGCCGCACAATTATGGTAGTTATCATGGTAGTTTCATAGTTATCAAACCTTGTCATATCTTCTGTTTTTTTTATAGGAGCTGGACATGGCTTATTATGACTCAAAGGCAGAGCTGGATTATGTGAGTAATGGACAGATAAACTGATACGTCTGTTTCTGTTCACTGAAGTCATCTGAAAGAGGACGGGTGCTGCACTTGTAAATGAAGCATGTATGAATCACTGCAGCTCAAACACTAGTGCTATTTAAAGGTTTTTTTGAATGATGTTCTTGCCCTTTCTTGTTCTTAAAGTACTCCATGGATGGAGAAGGAGAGGTGGAGAATCCTTCTCACATAAAGCTGGAGTTTGTGTACGATCCAAACTTCAAAAATAATGTCAACTATTCGTACACAGCTGTTCAGATCCCCACAGACATCTATAAAGGAGGCAAGTCTATTCTTTATTGCACTGCAGCAGGACAGATGGAACATGTGTTTCATTATTTTATATTTGATAATGAAAGAATAATATATTTGCTGTATTACATTTCTCATCAGCTCCTGTCATTCTGAATGAACTGAACTGGACTCAGGCTCTGGAGAAAGTGTTCATGGAGAACAGTCAGGAGGATCCTTCACTGCTGTGGCAAGCATTTGGGAGTGCGACAGGTGTCACAAGATACTATCCAGGTAACTTTTAACATACTGGCCTTGTGCTTAGCATAAACAGTGTATTTTATTGTGGATTAGTATTATTAAGTGAGTGAAATGCCATTTTTTCAGCTACACCGTGGAAAGCTCCTGATAAAATTGACCTGTATGATGTCAGACGGAGGCCCTGGTACTGTATGCTTCTAGAAATATATTATATAAAATATAATATTCCTGTGTTAGCCTGTCATATTTCTGTAGATTTAAATAGCTGGAGTACTGAATGTTGTCTTACTTTTTGTCACAGGTACATTCAGGGAGCCTCATCCCCCAAAGATATGGTTATTCTTGTTGATGTGTAAGTTAAAATTTACAAACTTTATAATGATTTACTTGTGTTTTTATATCACATGTAAATGCTGCATGAAGTAGTTTTATACTTCAACCAGTGTCCCTGTGAATTAGAAAATATACATTTGCACTTTCCTCACAGTTTTTGATAATTAACTGGTGTTAAAATTCATCTGTGAAATCTCCCTTAACCTTTTTTCACTTCTTTCTCACTCAACAGTGAAGTGAACAGACCATCTTTGGTGTTATTTCACATTAGTGAGCTGTTTCTTCACTGTCTCAGCCTACAGGCCAGCAAAACTACAGAAAGAAGGATAAATTATATTTATAGTCTTGAGAAAAAAGTGCACCTGCCACTGACTCTGCACGAAAAGCGGCTGAATATGCAGCTTATATTGCTTATCATGTGTAATAGCCTAAAGCTCAGGACAGAGATGATTCAGACACAAGAGCAAAGACTTTTATTGTCTCTTAACAGCAGAAAATATGATCATATGAAAACTCAGTTTTACTGAAAAATGTAACAAACTACAAAAGTATTTTCTCATCAGTTATGGAAATGCACTTTTGCAAGGGATAAGGAGATCGATTTTGTGTGTCTGTTGAGGACAAGGCTAAAGCTAGCAGGGTTAGTTCGCTTAGCTAAGTATGCACTCTAAGAATTAGAGCATAAAAGTCACAACTTCTTATCAAAGGTGTCAAATAACTAGTTCCTGTATAACAGCATGTTGTCATCTTTACAGTTTAGATTTTAATAAAACAACAACAAAAAAAATCAAATTAGCTAACATGTGAATCAGGCTAGCTAGTTCCCATGAAAACCACCAGCGTGTTCCCATTAATATTCTCTATTGTGGATTTGATTATAATCCATAATGTCACAAGCATCCAAAGTAGACTTAAAACACACTTTCTGAGCATGAAATGATGGTATGTGCTCCTTTAGAAGACAAGTTTTTTTCATATCAGTGTTGTTTTAAGAAAACATAGTTTGTGATCTCAGGTAGAAGAACTATTACAGCCACAATCCCTGAGTGTCACAGCAGCATCTCTGATTGGTCCTTCCCGCTGTTATGGCGAAATTACTACTGCTCTCACAAACTTCAGCTGTCAGCTGTTGTTGATGACAATACACTCAATTCAGGTTTTATCTTGAGGGGCACTTTGGGGGCCAGACCTTCAAATGAACTAAAATAGAATAGATACTTTGGTCCAAATAACATGTTTTCTTATTGGTATTTGTGTGTTTTTTCAAAATGTAAGTAATTTATAACCATTAATGGTGAGATAAGCCCCTATCACCGATGGGAAATAAAAACATTTTAGATACACATTTGATGTTGTCCATCACTAGGTTTGATGCTGATGTGCTACATCCTGATTGGTAAAAAAAAAAAACAAATGAGAGAAATCATTTTGTTTGTTTGTTTGTTTGTTTGTTTGTTAGTTTGTCTCAAAAATAACACTCTTTAGAGCCTGAAGTAAAAAGTTGACACAGAAAACCGTAGATTTAATCAGGGCTGGACTAATAAGTATGTGTTTATCATGTGTCACATTGACTATAGCTGGCAGGTGGATTTATGGAAAAAAATTATCAAACATTAAGTAATTCCTGATAAAACTGTTGCAATCTTGATTGTTTTGGGGTTGATTTGATAGTTGTATGGATTTAAAGACAAGAGACACCCTTAAAATCAAAACATATTTTTTCCTTCTCACATTTTCTGAATCTTTTGTGGGCCAGGTGAAGAGCTTAAGGGGGACTGATACTGCCTGTGGACAGTTGATGTTAACAATATAAACACTACAATAGGGCCTTAATTGTGATTGATTAAGATCAATGGCTAATCACATACTTAAATGTCTCTTTAAGCATACTATGGTTAAGCCACTGCAACATGTCTCTGCAGCCAGTGATGTTAAATAAAAACACAGCTGCGCCTGTCTCATTTCACTTTTTAAAACTCACAGACAAGTCAAAAATCACCTGCACCTAGTGTTATCATACATTTACCTTTTTGTTATTCTATTCCCTTTCTCCATAACAAGTTCCTCTTTCTGTAGTTAAGCTCATGTCATAATTTTAGATCAACCCAAAGCTCCTTCCTTTTATTTTCAAAATAAAAAGCAGTTTTTTTTCCAAACCAGAAGCTGAACCAGAAGTTTTAAAGGAAAACAGTTGAACTTCAAAATGCAATAAAAATGGAAGATAAGGACAATTAACTCATAAGTTCAAACTTTGATTGCCTATACTACGGAAAGTCTCAAAGGGTATCATCTGCAATGAATTAAAATAATTACAGTGGATTTAGGAATGCATAGTTCCATACAGGGTTCATGTATTTTGGTAGCTGGTTGGCTTTGTTCCAGGATTAAAACAATTGATAAAAGATTTTCTGAAATGTCAGCGAAGGATCTGAATGCAGAAATTTAATTGGAGCCACTGAAAAAGTCTGTAGTCACTGCTGAGCTCCTGCACTCTATGATCTTGCAAGGCCAAGCTAAAAAGCTACGACTATGGTTCCAACTTTTATGTACAGAAACAATGGCGCTGACAGTCTTCTTATCTAACTCCATGTCTTGAAGCGTAAACATATTCTGAACAGTTTTTGTTGTGGTTAGTCAGAGAGCAGTGTGTTCGCTCTGCTGTGTGCTTTCAGTCTCATGGTCATGTACAGCAGTCTGTTGTTGCGACTGCACTCTCCAGAAATTTGCTGTTAAATGAGGTGATAATACACTTCATTGGCATGCTGCACAAGGTTAAACTTTTACTGTATTGAATGAGGTGGATAAGACTGTTGATAAATACTCTTTCGCTAACATAAAACATCACCATGATGGTCACTAACATTGCTTTTAAAGCATTCATAGTGAACAGTTAAGGATTAACATGAGGAATAATCATAGTAGTATCAATTGTCTAATGGTATATTTATGTTGGGATTTGTAATACTAGATTGTGGTTATTGATAATGAGGTATGATCCTCTGTTCCTGCATGGGCAAATGAGCAGGGAACAGTTGCATTAAACATGGAGGTGGTGGCGTCCAGTGGTGATGTGTCTGTGGCTGGCTTCCCTCTGCTGTGGGGGAAACTGCTACCAAATGTGCAGTAGGAGCAAAAGAAGCAAAATGTGGGGATAAAACAAAGAATAATGTGGATTAACTGGAGAGACTGCGAGGTTAGAGAGCTGATCACTCTGTACAGGAGAGGAGAGAGCAGACACATCTCTGCTCACAGCAGCATCTGAAAAGTTCCATGATGTGTTCAAGTGAGCTCGGTACTCTGAAGTTTCTAACCTCCAATGTTAATATGTGCGCTGTGACAGTACTTAAAGTCAGACCTCCAACTCAGAAACATGGAGGAAAAAAAGTCTAGTGGATCTAATTGATCAAAATGAATGTTCATGTTATTTTCCTCATATTTCATTTAGAAAATACAAAGTTTTGTACCGAGAAATCCAGTTTCGAGTTTCATTGAAAGCAGCAGCACGGGCAGCGGCTGCCATCTGATTATGGGACGCTGGTGTGTGTGTGTAAGCTCGTGCGTACACGGCTCTGTTACACCTTTGTGTGAATCCTCGTTACGGAACAGAGATGGGCATTCCTTTTTGCCTTTATTGCGGAATCTCAGTGTAACAACAGCTTCAGTTTAAGTGGTGCAGGGTCATCAGGGCTTTTGTAGCCTGTGCCATGTCATAAGGGCCCCTGTGGTTTCCCCTCTGTATTCTCGAAAGAGGGAGTGAGAAGTGTCCTTTTAACACCTCGGTGTGAAGTGCTGCAAGGGCTCCTGGGACGATGAGTCCTTCTGTTTTCATGGTTCTTTGTCTGAGAAATTTCCTCCGAAACTACATTACTGTGGGCTTCAACAGCACATGCAAGGCCTCAGTCTTTGTTTGTTGCGTTGGTCTCTAACATTTCTATGTTTCTTACTTCTGACTTAAGAGAGTGTTTAAAATGCTTTTTTTATATATCTTCTGGTAAATAGTTTTTTTGTGCTAGCATTTTTGCTGCATGACTCACACAAATTTACAACTACCCCAAAAAAAGATTGATCACTAATCATTTGTCACTGCAGAGGGGGGAGCATGTGTCTGAGATTAAACATCTGGAGGAAGCTTGTGTTAAGTCAAGTGTTTACAGGGAGAGAGAGGGCATTATAATTGGTATGATTAATCATGCTGTGTTTATTAAGAAGTGACAGTGTTGTTTTCATCATACAAATAATGCAAAGGTGTCAAATGAATTTATAAGTGTACCAAAAAATCTCTCATGGAGAGCCGATTGAAAATCATCTAGTGTGTAGCATTTCAGGCACTGAGCCTTTTTTTTTTTTAAATTATTTCCTGATTGTCCTTTGTTGTTATTTGCAAGGACACCAGCACAGCTCCACAGCTCATTTGCACAGACATGTCTAACGCAGCAAGTTATTTGTCCTATTTAGCATTACTATGTTTATTACAGATGCAGCCGTGCTAATATACACCTCAGTTTGAATTACTGATGCTACTGTATTTACCAGAGCTGAGAGGAAATCACTCTTGTGTGTTTTCTCAGGAGTGGCAGTGTCAGTGGACTAACACTAAAACTGATCAAAGCATCTGTGATGGAAATGCTCGACACTTTGTCTGATGATGACTACGTAAACGTGGCTAGGGTTAGTATTTAATTTTTTACTCTTTATCATTTCAATCTTTCTTGAGTTTATTGTGCATGTTTCCTCAATTTAAGTCTTCTCTTATCTCTGTCTAAACCACATCTCCTGCTGTGTTTCAGTTTAACGAGAAGGCAGAGGCTGTGGTTCCCTGTTTCAGACATCTGGTCCAGGCAAATGTGCGCAACAAAAAGATCTTCAAGGACGCCGTGCAGCAGATGCAGGCTAAAGGCACCACTGACTACAAGTCTGGATTTCATTTTGCCTTCAACCAGCTGTTAAATGTAAGTCACATATTGATTTACATCTACAGGGGATTACACACAGTTAAGCTGTATTGACCAGCCCTTTTCTTCATTCTTATTCATCTCACTTTGAATGTGTTTTACAGAAGACAAATGTCCCTCGGGCTAACTGTAATAAAATAATCATGTTGTTCACTGATGGAGGGGAGGACCGAGCTCAGGATGTCTTCATGCAATACAACTGGCCTAACAAAACGGTTGGTTTCTACTGATCTTCTCACAGTAGTGGATATCCTATGGTGTGTTTCCACTGGTTTGGGTTTAGTATAGTTTGGCATGGTTTGGTTTTGTAAACCCTTATCTTGCTTGTGTTTTCACAGCCAGTATCACTCCTTCCTCACTCACAGTGATAGGACTTCTGACCCTTTTTAGAGATCTTGATCATTTAGCTCAGCTTAGTAATAAATCCTGGTCTTTCAGTTCCCAAACATCTCTTCATTTGGTACAGTTTTAGCTTTTTATGTCTATTAAACAACAGAAAAAAATGAAAAAAAGGAGTCCAGTTCTCAAAATGGAGCTGGCTTCTGTAGTTCACGTGGCTCTTTTAACGGTCTTGTTCACTACTGCTAACTTGCTGTCTTGAGTTGAGTTGTTATTTCAGTCTAACCAGTGCCCCACAAGGTTTACTTGCTAAATAGCAGAAATGAGGGAGAAGGTTGTTAGGTTAGTAAAAACATGCTGTGTTTTGATTTTGTTCATTATTGTAATTGCAAAATAGAGTATATAGTGTTTGTTCAGGCAGGCAACGGATTCAAGCACTGCCATATAATTGAGATCAGCTGATCTCATGCAGCTGACAGTGAGCTGATTCACTCTAAGTGCTGCCACATTTAAACTGGTCTGCCCTAGCTCAACTTTGCTGCTCCCTCTGCAAGCTGCTTTGTAACCTTCCTCCACCCCAGCTCCTCCTTTATTCTGATCCTGGCTTAATCAGTGTCGTTCTGTCGTCATTGATCCCTGCTCTGCTCTTGGTTTTGTTTTTTTTTGCTGCTTCTCTCCCTGCTTCGGGGTTGCCTTGTAAGCACAAGACAGGCAGGAGCATGCGCTTTTTCTGCTTGATGCTGTCGATGTAGGCTTGGGGAAGAGCGGGGAATCCCAGAACAGCCACACCACAAAATACAAATTACAGCAATAGGTGTGACTAAAAACTTCTACTGAAGAGGAAAATTTATAGCCGCAAATCGTGTTTTTCTCGACAAAGTGGTCCTGACTGAAGTGAGGATTCTTTCAACAAATCAACAGACTGCAGTGAGTCTAGCTCTACTCTGTAGGGTCAGATAGATACACTTAGTATCCCAGCAGAAGGATGCAAAAGAGTAGAACAGTATGGGTTGGTTATTTTGAAACAGTGCAAACACAAATAATTTGTTTTGTATGGTGTCAATTTTGCTTTAGAGTTACATGAAATTGTCAGAAAGGTGCAATGTGTTGTCTTAACTTATGTTTATTTCTCCAAAGGTTCGAGTTTTTACCTTTTCTGTGGGTCAACACAACTATGATGTCACACCACTGCAGTGGATCGCATGTACGAATAAAGGTGAGCTGAACAACTGTGTGCTGATTGCACCTTTCATTGTTGCTATTTCAATTTTTATTGTGTTGCTGATAGTTTTTCTTCACACACACTTTCACAATAAATTATTTCATAGTGTTGTTTGACTGTTAATTCCTCTATCTTAATACAAATCTTGTAATCAAACTGAAACCTTTTATTTCATGCTGAATTGATGCAAATGATGATTTAGTTACCTGTGATGAATCATTGCCAAGTAGCAATGATCAACAAATGTAGTGCAAATATAACAATTCCCTTTTATTTCAAATTATTACAGTGCTTAACAAATTTATTGGACCACCACCCAAAATAAGGTTTATGCCACAGCTTCCCTAAATTAACAGCATTGGTAATTACCAAAAACATTTTTTATGTTTCTGCAATGGTTAATACACCAATATGTAGAAGCTCTTTAACCAAAATCATATTTTTTATGCTAAAATATAATTATTATTGTTATCCATGAATTTTCAAATTTACTGTTTACAAAAAAAATGAAAAAATAATAAAGCACGTTATTAGTATTTCTTGATTAATATGTCAAATTATAGTTATTTACTTGCATTCATGAACAGAAAAATTAGTTTTAGTGGTTGAATGTTATGCTTTAATAATTTTTGACTTCTCAGAGAAGCCCAGTGAGCCGGCTCAAATTTGGGCATTAAAAGGTGAATTCAGTTTGAAATTCCTCATTCCTGTTCAAAATGGTAAAATGTGGAGAGCTCACTGAAACTGAAAGAGTCCGCATTAAAGCACTTCATGATGGTGGATGATCTCTGAGACAAATATGACAGATGGTCTGATAAATTTGTAAAGCACTGTATATAAAAGATTTTGACAGGTTGACACAAAATTCTGCAATCTGAGCTCTTACTTTTTTGCCCTGTCAAAACAGGATCATTGTTATGACTTTGACTTAAAGCATTTTGATGAGAATGGCTGCTCTCCCCTGCCACGAACAAAGCACCTAAAGTGTACTGTGCGTGTTTATTTTTAGCTCAGCTGAAAGTCTTTTATAGCAATATTAGACGCACTCAGCCCATACTTTAGAGCGGTCATCTGCTGTGTATTTTTTTAATCAGTGCTTAGACAAAAGAGCGAATGAATAAATCACTGGGACTAATGTACAGCACAGTGCACTGATCCAGCTAATGGGGCTATGAGGAGACCGGTGCTGCTGCTCTGACAGCTCTGTTTATTCACACAGAGGTCAGTTTGGCTCGAGCTGATCAGATTGGAGCTCTGCAGGGAGATGACATTGATCTTTCCAAGAGAACTCTTCTTTGCAAAGAGGCTTTGTGTTTGAGCAGGACTCAAAGCGGTGACTCAGTGCCACTCAGAAAGGGTGTGCAAACGTTGCTGTTTTTCTCATCATTCTGAAAAGAAATGTTCAATCTAAACTAAAGAACGAGAGTTTTTTGGAATGAGAGAAGCCTTCAATGAGTTGACAAGAAAAATAAAATGTTGCCCTGATTACATGTGTTAAATGATGTGTCTGTATAAAATGCAGGTTGTCCCAAATGTGCCTCAAGTGAGTGAGCTTCACATCTTATGATGACACATACAGCCCATTGTGAATGATGTGATTTTATGAAATACATGAATCACACATTCTTTGGTACTGGCCATTGAAATCTGGGCCTGGTTAATAAAGTGCCTTATAAAACCATAACCCCTGGATTCCAGTGTACATAGAAAGTATTGCCTTTCAACAATAACAGCAGAAGTCATTCAAAAATCAGTTTATGTTCAGTCATTCTTATGATTTCAGATTTGTAAAATTCTTCTTCATCTTATTCCTCTTTAAATAAAAAATGCAGGTTCCACCTCTTCAATTTCTCGATTTCCTATTTATTAGTTACCTTGCAGGCAGATGGATACGCCTGTTTCCATGTTTCTCACTGGCGAATCCATCTTGCAAAGCTCCCATCTGAACCGTTAAGGCCCAGTTAGAAAGTGACAGGACCAATCAGCGATGAGGTACATGTGGGCACAGCGAAATCATGACGTAAGCAAGCAGCGAGAAGAGGCTGATGCAGATATGGCGGGAGACATTAGCGTGGATGCTGCTAAAGCACCAATTTTATCAGAAATTGACGACATTTCTTCGTTAAAATAAGAACAAAGAACAGCATTGAGTTGTTGTCTTTTCAAAAAACGACAAAAGTCATGCACTGACATGTCTACATTTGCCATGGTTTGCGTTATGCAGTTCTGTATGGAGTTTACTTCTTGGTAGTGGCTACGTCACATGTTTTGTTGCTCCGAGCTTTTTTTCAAAGGCTCTGCCCTTTCCCAAACGCTGTGTATGAGAGGATTTCCAAATGGATGTGTGAAACAAATCCATCTGGCATGTCAGGTTAATTTATTAGTGTTTAAAACAGTGATCTAATATCTTGAGGCTATTTTTTTTTTAGAAAACATGATAGTTGAGGCTCCTTAAGCAGACCTTTTCTTTGTCAAAAATCAAACCACATCATAAGAAGGTTGAATTGTAAATTTCTAAATAGTTAGATTAACAATGATTACTGTTATGGGTTGCATGTCAAAATGAATAATTTGTAAAGTCTATCTTACAATAAAAAAAAAAATAATAATGATAAACACTTTTCTATGATACTATTTCTGATATTAGGTTCCCCTTAGGTCTCAGGTGATCCTCAGATTTCCTCTTAAGCTTCCTTCTCTGTAGGAGTTACGTTGCTGACTCATCTGTCTACTAACATCGAGTAAAATCTGGAATATTTTTCAGCACCAGTTCTGTGTGTTTTTTCTTGAAGCATTTCTCACACATGCTCCCTTTCTCTCTCTCTTTGCCTTTTTCTCTGTCCCTTGCCAGGTTACTATTTTGAGATCCGTTCCCTCTGTGCTATAAGGATTAACACCCAGGTGGGTTTGTCTAGTGCCTCCGACACAGCTGATCCCCGTTTGCTGTTTCTAATTCTCCTTGTGGTGCTCATGTGCTCTGTGTAGAAATGTCTCCCTCCACGTGTTTGCCTACCCTCTCCCCCAGCTGCTGGACGTTTGGGGTTGTTTTGAAAGCTGCTGCCAGTAAAGTAACTCTCTTATTTTTTCAGGAGTATCTCGATGTGCTGGGACGCCCCATGGTTCTGGCAGGCAGTGATGCCAAGCAGGTTCAATGGACCAATGTGTATCAGGATGCTTTGGTGAGACTGCATGGCCCTGTTGGTTGGATATGAGAAAATAAAGTTGATGAACTGAACTTACAAAAAACACTAAGTTAATAACATTATCTATTAATTATAATTTATGTGGTTTGTCTTTGACTCTGTAGGGCCTTGGCATGGTAGTAACTGGAACTTTACCTGTATTCAATCTCACCATGGATGGAAACTCACAGGTAACAAATCTGGTAATTATATTTAAATTGTAATTATGTTTCCTGTCATGATCAATTTGAAACTGTCTTTTAAAGGTACAGTGTGTGACTTCCAGAGATGTAACATTAAAGGTCATGTTTAGCGCCTGTGTGTCAGACCAAAACAAAGAATTTCTTTTGCTATGACCCCACTGTCCCTCAGTGCACCACTTCCCTTCCTCCCCCACTCCTTCATTGTTCAAAATGAGTGGAGGCATTAGTAGGACCTGATTCATAAACGTTTGTAGGACTCTACTCTATTGTTCATTTAGATATTATTTCTTTGAAACCTTTTAGACTAAACAAAGTCTATTTCTGTTGATTCTCCTTGAATTTTATTCTTTTCTCCCTCCTGGTACTCAGCAAAGGGTCTTTTTTGTTGTCAGGACTGTCTTTCTTCCCCTACCTGATGACAGGGCTGACCATTAGAGAGAGAAGGCAGGGTCTGACATTAACGGTTGCCCGAATGCCAGGGGCAACTTCAAAAAGCCGACGGGCAAACAAAACTTGTAAGCACTTGCACGAAGCTGCAGCTGCACGAACTTTAACTAAAAACCTTTTTGAAGGTAAACACTGTCATCAGTAAAGATTCATGGAAGGTCACATCAATAAATCTGTTACCCACATAAAGAAGACAGGTTTTAACTTCCAAATTTAAACGTTTATTATTTTAAATCCTTATTTTATTACCGTTGGATCATGCGCTCGATGGAAGAGCGTGTGTAAGAGAAGAGAGCAGAGGAAGTCCACCAGTGGTGCGTCTCTTTTTTTGATCATTCACTGAGGTGTGCTGTCATGTTTAATCTGAAGCTTCCCATTTCCTCGTTTTAACTTTTTCTCCAGCCACATCTTGCCAATGCTCTCTCACACCTAGGTCTTATGACAATTGTGCCGATGCGCGTCATCAATAAGCATAACTCACACGGATTACATGTGGAGATAATGTAATATACGTGGGTGTTTTGTTTGATCTTTAATGCGCTAATGATCATAAATATTGTCAAAAGAGCAGAAAGATACAACCAAAGCTCCAAAATGAGGCAGAGTGAAACGATGTGTCTGGAGAGCTGCAGGTGTGAGTCAGGGCTGGTTTTAGTCATTTGGAGGCCCAGGGCAAAGACCAATATGAGGCCCCTCCCCCTTTTACTAAAGGATTAATAATGAGTGGAAAAAAAATGAGAAAGCATCTCTTTTATGTTAATAAAGCCACAGAACTCCAGTAAATGCCCCAGTGTGAGATATAAATGCCCAAATAGCCAACCATCATTCATCATTTTCTTTGAAAAGCATCTCAGAGCTCAAACTCAGCTCATTCTAATATCTTAAAAAATCTTTAGGCCAGGTGGAACTTTCATAATGCTGGTGTTGGGCCAAAGACTGGTATCTCCAAAATGACCACTTTTCAGGGAATGAAAAATTTATAATGTATAAAAACGATATATATAAATATGATTTATAAAAACAAATTAAAATCATGTAAAATTGAGATACAAGGTTTTAGTCTGATGTCAGTGATAAATAAAATAAATATATGCTCATTATCAGTGACAGATTGGTTCTTCTGACTCTATACAGACATTTGTTTAACCTCATAATTATCCACCAATCCACTGTTTTATTTAATTTCAATTACAGATGAACTGATCTATTATCTACCTTACATTCCTGGTTTGTATTATGGCTCTCGCTAAAGTATTTTTTAGACAATGTGGCTCTTTGGTAGAATAATGTTGAGTACCACTGGTCTAACTATTACAGTTACAGGGTGGAACTGTGAAATAGCACTTTAAAGGGGCACTATGTAGTTTTGGGGAAGACATTTTTAATAAAACAAGAAAAATCCTAATTGGTTGATTTTCATGTATCTGCAAAATTTCTTCAGTTTCATGATGAATAAACCAAATAAAAACAGAAGAAAAGCACCATTTTATACTTGGTGCATATGTAGCAGACCCCGGCACCTCTCTAGTGTCAGTGTTTTGCTGACCTCATTTTCCTCTGAGAATAGTTGGTGTCATCAGTTACAAAAAAATATTTCGAGT
Source organism: Cheilinus undulatus (assembly GCF_018320785.1). NCBI lineage: Eukaryota > Metazoa > Chordata > Actinopteri > Labriformes > Labridae > Cheilinus > Cheilinus undulatus. The sequence continues at coordinate 31,105,081 of NC_054867.1, read as the reverse complement.
TTGTGTTATTACCTTATTAGTATTGTAAATATGAAATTCTTGAGTTTGAATTTCTTCTGAAAACAACCTGGTGTGGTTTCACAGTTGACAGGCAATGGATTTTAGTTCTAAGTATGTTGTGAACAAAATGTATGCACTTGATAGCCAGAAAAAATACCTACTAGACAGGGCAAGTAGGAATTTAGATGTGCAAGTAGATTTGGGAAGCACTTGAAGGGCAAGTAGGCAAAAACCTTAAAATCAGACCCTGGAAGGGTTCACATGAAAATATAAGCATAAGCATATCTAAAACATGTTTGAGCATCTGAGCGAAACATTAATGAGCTGAAATTGCCAAAATGCCCAATGAAATCCACTTTTTTTTCTGCAATATATTCAGTTAGGATATATTTGTTATCTTCTATATTAATGCTTTAATTGGTGCTTATTGCTTGCGTCAGGCAAAAACTCTTCATTTACTTTCTTAAATCAGTATCATTGGTCATCTTTTACATCAGCCGGTGGGTTTTAAAATTTTTAAAATCAATAAAAAGTGACCAAACGATGCTGACTATTACCATTCAGTGTTAAAATTAATTGAAAAAACTTTTTTTTTTTTTTTTTTAAAAAGTGGCAATTTACGAGATAGGATGTTTTGGCTGGATGGCAGTAATGTTGCACTTACAAGGTCCGATTTTTTGCTCTTTTGCATTTTTATTCTATGGTGATGAACCTACTCTAAAAGAAGTAATTCAGCATATTGAAAATATTTTATATAGAACAGCAGAGAACAATACAGTAAATAGGAGACAAAACTCTTTTAGGGACATCTGCACCAAAACTGTCAAGAAAATCAAAGTGTTTTGGTGGGGTATGTTTTCTACGTGCTAAATAAGGGCACACTAAGACTAGGCCTAGTTACCTTGTATCATGTTGTGGCATGATTGTACCCCACCACCCCCACTCCCATGCTGGCTCTAGCCTGACCTGAGTACAGTTATTTCTTGTATCTACTTCATCATGTGGTAATAGGACAAACGCATGGCTTGTACAAGAAGTTCTATCTAATTGTCACGGTAGAGAATAACACAGAGATCATGACTGCAGTTTTTCTGGCTGTGGCTTATTTTGAGTCATTTTGGTCACTAATACTCTACCATTGTTTAAACTTATGATCATATTGAACAGTCATATCAATTACCCCACAAATCCATGTTGCACACTTGTGCTTGTCTGCGTGTGAGGACAACCATACCGTGCTAAAGCCCACCTCTTTAATCTACATTTTGCCTGAGAGCTATATGAAGCAATCACTAGTCAAACAAACTGGACTTGGGGGGCAAACCTGCCGGGCACGGTACGGATTGTCTGGTATGAGTGCGCCCTCAACCTGCTGCTGTATCCTTACACTGACCACAGAGCAATTATCTTCTTTCAGTGCTAAACAAAAACACAAATAACCTTATTTTTGCCTTTGTGGATCCAGAATCAGCTGATATTAGGTGTCATGGGAGTTGATGTGCATCTTGACGAGATAAAGCGACTAACACCTCGATACAATGTATGTACATCACATTAACATCATTATTAGTCATTTATTCTTCATTTATGCTGTTGATGGAGAGTTAAGACTCATTCATGACTTCTTTTCCAACAGCTTGGAGCCAATGGATACATATTTGCCATAGATCCAAATGGATATCTTCTTCTGCATCCAAATCTTCAGCCTAAGGTGATGTATCTATTTCATCTGAGAAAAAAAAACATATTTCTGTGTGGCGAGCAAAAAAGGCATATGGCTCAATACTTAGTTCCTTTGCCAGGCTCAATATCTCTGCATGTATTCTACCTGTCATTTAATGTGAATATGTATTCTTTTACACTGGACTTCTGTCAGCTGGTGAACCTCCCTGAGCCGGTGACGCTGGACTTCCTGGATGCAGAAGTGGAGGACAGTAATAAAGAGGAGGTGAGCATTAAGTACCAAATGGAACAGAAAAGTTTGAGGTTCCAGACATTTCCTCTTCTTGATGTTGCTTGTCACCATTTGGTTAAAAAAGAAAAAACTATTTAAAATAACATATTTTATATTTTTATCTTCAGATCCGGCGACAAATGATTGATGGAAGACCAGGTGAAATGCAGATCAAAACTCTTATTAAGTCCATTGATGAGGCAAGTATATAATCTTGATTAAAAGCTTCACATGTTTCACATCTTCACCTTTAGAGTCCACTAATGTGCACTCAACAAGTATGTCACAACTTTTAAATAACACTGGCAGCTATTTTTAATTTTCATCTTAGTTTTGGTCTTTAACTGAAACGCATTTTTTAGTTTTAGTCATTTCTACCCTTTTTAATTTTAGTCTGGTTTTAGTCAACGAAAACTCAAAACATTTTAGTCTAGTTTTAGTCCATAAAAAGTCCTCAAATTCTAATCTTCACTTTTAGTCCAATCATTTATTTTCTTGCCTAAATCTGGTACAAAGTCATGGTGGTGTGTTCTCTGCACCCTGTCTAATCCGGGGTCCCTGGTTTCTTCAGCTGAGAGACAGAATAGCTACAGCTGCACTGTTTTTGACAGATTTACCCACAGTGGAGAAATTTTCCTGGATTTTGAATGTCCGACAAAAACTACATTACATGTTAGTCTAGTTTTAGTCATCTTGATGAAAACTAAACTTAGTTTTTGTTAGTTTTAGTCATCAAAGATCTATTTTTGTTAGTCTTAGTCTAATTTTTGTCATGGAAAAAAAGGCTGTCAATGAACATTTTTTTGACATAGTTTTAGTCGACAAAATTATCACTTCTACAAGTTTCAAAATTAAAGTCCGCAGTTTTGCTAGCTAGCTATGCCTTCACTCCGAAAGGTGTGGGGTTGGGGATTGGCAAGAATCAAGCTCTGGTGGACACGTTTGCAGCCAAGGTCATGCTTGACGACATCTTTTATGTACTGGTCTTTTCAGCACTGGTCATATGCTGGGAGACCACCGGCAGTTTTCAGGCTCTGGAGAAAACCAAAAAGCATGATCAGGGGCTCGTTGCAACCCTACCAGCCTCCCAGACGATACCATTGGCCATGCTTGCTTGCTATAGCCACCCCTTAAGGTCTTTACACATTGGGTCCCTTATTTTTGGATGCTTTTTTTTTTTTCCTTGAAAAAAAAAATCCTTAATCCAAAAAAAACTTCACACATTCGGACCTTGCACACTGGGTCCAATGTGTTTTTATTGCCTTCACTGTGAAAATTCATAGAATGTGCCAAATTGTTTCGTACTGTGAGCCTGTGGCTCTGTCACTCCTTTAAAATCCTGCTGGATCCATCCTGAGAGAGAGCTTCATGCATCATAGCGCTGATCCAAGTTGGAAAAATGGAGAGCAACTTTATAATTCAGGCTCTGTTATGACCTGTGAGCAGGTTACAACTTATGCCTTTATCTGTTATATTTCCATGGCTGATATCCACATAATACACAGGCAAACTACGGTCTTTGAAGTGAGGTTTCGATGTGAGAGAGGGAGGAGTTGGGCGGGGGTGAGAGAGCGAGAGAGAATAAGCAACAGGCGCTGAACTGAACCATCTATCACCCATCTATCTGTTATATGTCCATGGTTGATGTCCACATAATAAATGAGCAAACTTTGGTGTTTGAAGTGAGGTTTCAGTATGAGAGAGAGAGAGAAAGAGGAGAGGGTACCGGCAGGTGTGAGCAAGCAAGGAGGACGCAGCGGGCACTGTTTTGAATCATCAGTCACCCATTTAAATGACTTGAACTGATGCGAAATTTCGCATAAAATCGAGCCTGTTCCGAAAAAAGATATGACGGACAAAAAATTTCAGCTTGAGTGTGCAGTTGTCATGAGAACAACATGAGCTCAATTTTTATTTTTTAACGTGCGAAAAATTCGGACGAAATAAACTGACCCAGTGTGCAATGGCCTTTACTCTGTAGACATTGTTGTTTCTCCCATGCTCTTGCTAATATGCAAGGACATCTAGTGCATGACCAGGTGTGTGTCAATTCTCCTTCCCGCCTCTATGAAGTCTCAGAGACCATGCAGTTGGTTCCCATAAACAATTGTATCAGAGGCATTTTACAGATGCTACACCTGATCTATCACACATGCTTTAAGTTCTACCTAAATACAATATTTAATGCACTTGCTCAGAAATGCACTTTTTAGCTCCCCATAGCCCAGGCAAAAATGAAGTGTGTGTTAATCTGCACTCTCAATTCCCAAATCTGTCTGCTCTTAAACTCATAATCTGCGTCCCCAGCCAGTATAAAATTGATGCAAAATCGTCACACTTTTATTAATATCTTTTCTGTGCCTCCTGGCTCTATTATCCTCAAGACAGCACACACCCCAGGTTGAATAAAGTGGATTTTTTTTTTTCCAAATCCCTGTAAAAAGCTGTCTGGCTAATTTGTCAGACTGACAGTAATGTGCAGCCTGAGAATCATAACCTGTATGAAGCAGAGACTTCCTGTCACATTACATTTATTTTTAAGTACATGTTTTATGGAATAGTCATATTATTGTTTCTCACTTTATTTGAGTTTATTTAAAATCTCTCTTCGGTCTGAGATCTCATCATATTTTTGAGAACACTCATACCCATGTCCCAGTCTTGCAAACAGATACTCTGTGTGTCTACTCGTGTGTATGTGACCACATGTGCAGCTGGTTGCATGTGGGTCAGTCATCCTTTATAGTTTTAATTACATATTGGTTAATGATTTTTTGTTTGATTGTTTAATTGCAAGGTGGTATGTTCAATGTCTGCGGGATACATGTTTTATTAATCTTATTTTTGGCTGACCGCTGAGGTCAGCCCTACACATGGCAATGTCTGTGTCTGAGTAAGTAACTAAGTAAGTAAGTAACTGAGTAAGTAACTGACTGAGTTAGTGACGCTAATGTATAAGCCTTATAATACAGAGTTGCGTTTGCTTGTACTGAATGCTGGTAACGATGGCTGCCTCCACTGTGTTAACTAGAGCCATACATACAGGGTTGCGCTATTGACGGGGTTTACTTGCACTGAAAGCCCTCTAATGGCTGCCTCCACCGCTGTAAATACTCAGATACAGCTTTAGCATGGCCTCTGTTTAACCAGAACTGGGCCACATTTCTGTATGACAAAGAAATGGATGGCGCTGCTCAGGTTTCATCTCCAAACATACAGAAGGAGACAGACAGAGAGAGAGAGCAACATGTAGTTTTTTACATTTCAGTAACCACTTACTATACCTTTGGCTAAAAATAATAAACTACTAACAATCATGACAAAATCACTGCCAGAACACACATTTCAGTCAGGCATTTCAACAGGCACTCCAGATAGTTGCGGTTAGCCATATACTAGGTTTTAACCTAGTCTTGTTGTTTATTTTTGATTGTCGAAATGTTTTAACTTCTTGTTTGAGTACTGTAACTCACCACATTAAAATATTTTAACACTCTTCTAGTTCAGTAATATAAAAATATAGAACATATGCTCACTATTGGGGCAGTTTTCTCATGGATTTTTATTTAATTCATGCAGTTTAGCATGCCGTAATCCTCCAGATCACTGTTTCAGTATGTCTATACAGATCTACCCAGGCCCACAGATGTGGCCATTTTTCTTCAATTTTGCACACTTTATATCCAATTTTGCACTGTAAACATATTTTTTCCACTTTTTAATCCTTTATCACCACTTTTTCTGCCGTTTTTGTCACTTTTGACCCATTTTTTCCTCTGTTGACTCATTTTTTCCCCCTTTAATCCTATTTCACCAGTTTTTAATGCATATTTTGCCAAGTTTAACCGTATTTATCTCTTTTTTATGCTTGTTTTTGCCTCTTGTAACCCCTTTTTACCTTTTTTCCTGCCTGTTTGAACAATTTCTGAGCTATTTTGCAACTTTTCACCAGATATTTTGCTTCTGTTGACTCTTTCTTCATGCGCCTTTTTCACCCATTTGTGCCACTTTAAACCATTTATGCTCCATTTTAAGAAAAGGGGTTTGCATTTTTGATGGGGTTTAGGGTTAACATTATTTTTTGCTTTGATAAGAATGGTTGTTATTAAAAAAAAAAAAAAACAATTAAATATGGTTTATCACAGCTTAACTTTACAATGGACCATGATCTCACTGACCTCCATGGGTCCTCCATTTGGCTGGGACCTGGAAAGCTCTTCCTTTTATCCCCCTTATGGGCGGCCTTGGATCTACCTAACTATAATTTGCTGGATTTGAAGATATTTTAGGATTTTTTTAGGGTCTTGGACCTCTGTTGAATGGGTCCTCACTAAGGACTTTTGGGGAAAAACTTTATTTGATGTTTTTTTACTCGCTCTTGATCCATCATTTACATTCAAAACACATATATTAATCATTGAAAATAATATTAGATGTATTCAGCTATATCTTGAGGCCCCTTGGAGCACGAGGCCCCAGACTGTTGCATATCTAATGCTGAAACTGCCTGTAATATTTTCTCTCTAAAAAATGCTATAGTTATCTCTAGTTTTTGTTGAAAGATTCTGATATTTGCATTTGAAAATGAACACTATTTTATGTTGTAGGTTTAAAAATGAACAAGTAAATTGATGTGTGCTCAAACTTCTCGTTTGCTGCAGCAATACATCGATGAGGTGTTTAGAGGTTACACCTGGACTCCAGTCAACGGTACAGATTACAGGTGAGCTGTTATAATGTCATAAATAAGAAATGTTAAACAGAGAGGGGTTAATGAGGACTGCACACACAGATGGATTCATTCTTTATTGACTTATGTCTCTGTTTGGATGCTGCCCCCTGTAGTCTGGGTCTGGTATTACCCCCCTACAATGAATATTTCATCCAGGCAGACTTGAGTGACGTGATGCTGCAGCTCCAGTGTGAGTACAAAGAGGCAGTGCATTAAAGATTCTCTTTGATCAGCATGCTACACAAAGATGAGATTCAAATACTAACTTCACCCTCTGTCTCTGGCACAGATATGCAGTCACTGCTACCCAGCTCCTTCGAGTCCTCAGGACATGTATTTCTGGCTCCAAGGTGACCACCACCTCTCTTTGCTCCCTCTGTTTTCACTTCATTTCCGTCTGTTTGTATTAATCCTGCCCTCTGTCTCTCCAGGGAATACTGCAAACGCCTGCAGATCTCTGATAACAACACTCAGTTTCTGCAGAACTTCCTCTCGCTCATGCTAGAGATTTCTCCAGAATCCGATGAGTGTGAGCATGAATACAGCATACTGAAGTTTACCTTATTTGCAACTGCTACAGATGTGCAAGATAAACTACTCTTGGTTTTATTTTTTAGGTGATCAAGGCCTCATCCACAACCTCATTTTGGATTCTCGGATTATTGGGCAGCTAGCATCTCGGGTTTGGAAGAACAAGGACCTGAATTCGTGAGTCAGCTTGTTATTGGTTAATACAATCCCATCAGACTTTTACATAAAAACACTGTGCATAATTGCAATACAATCTGTGTGCAGAGTAGCTCTGTGTTTTTCTACATACTTTGTGTTTTCTTTTTGCTTTATTTAATTGCATTCTGTGTATCTACAGTGCTTAACAAATTTATAAGAACACCACCTTAAGTAAGGTTTATGCCAAAGCTGCCCTAAATTAACAGCATTGGTAATTACCAAAAACTTTTTTATGTTTCTGCAATGGTTAATACACCAATATGTAGAAACTCTTTAACCAAAATCATATTTTTTATGCTAAAATATAATTATTATTGTTGTCCTTGAATTTTTAAATTTACTGAGTTACAAAAAACTGAAAAAATAGTAAAGCCCATTATTATTTCTTGATTAATATGTCAAATTATTATTTAGTTGCATTCATGAACAGAAAAATTAGTTTTAGTGGTTGAATGTTATGCTTGCTTAATTTCTGACTTCTCAGAGAAGCCCAGTGAGCCGGCTCAAATTTGGGTATAAAAAGGTGAATTCAGTTTGAAATTCCTCATTCCTGTTCAAAATGGTAAAACGTGGAGAGCTCACTGAAAATGAAAGAGTCCGCATTAAAGCCCTTCATGATGCTGGATGGTCTCTGAGACAAATAGGGACAGACATAAAGTGTTCTCACAGTGTGGTCAAGTATGCTTTGGAGTCAATTGCTGAGACTGATACTTAGAAAATGTGTCAAGGAAGAGGCAGGAAACCAAAGTTAACTGAAGCAGATGTCAGACACCTCAAGATTTGAAGTACTAGAGACAGAAGGAAGACAACTGCTGATCTTCAGGCAGAGATGAATGCTTCTAGATCAGAGTCTGAGAAAGTCTCCAGAATGACAATAAGCAGACGACTGACGGAACAAGGCTTAAAGGGAAGAATAGCTGCTAAGAGGCCATTATTGAGGCCTGCAAACATCCAGAAAGGCCTCAGATTTGCCAGGGAGCACAAACACTGGACTGTTGATGACTGGAAGAAGGTACTCTGGATGGACGAGTCCAAGTTTGAACTCTTCAGTCAGCATCGTCCTGTTTATGTCTGCAGAAAAGCTGGAGAACGTTTTGATGCCAGATGCATTGCACCCACAGTGAAACATGGTGGAGATTCCATTATGGTATGGGGTTCCATTTGTGGTTACGGCGTGGTCAAATTAGTGAAAATCGACAGTATCATGAACAAGACCACATCTTAGTGCATCATGGAATCCCTTCTGGACTGAATCTGATTGGTTGTGGGTTCATATACCAACAAGACAATGGCCCCAAGCATACCTCAAAGCTGTGCAGAGACTATTTGACCAAGAAAAAGGAATCTGGAGTACTGGAACTGATGGACTGGCCTAGTCAAAGTCCGGATTTGAATCCTATAGAACAAATTTGGGATTTAGTAGATTCAAAGATTGATGGCACAAAAGTTTCATCTAAAGCAAGTCTGTGGAAACAGCTAGAAACTATTTGGAACTCAATAACAAAAGAGACTGTGGAAAAGGACATAAAAACAATGGCAGCAAGAATGCAAGCTGTTATTAAGGCCAAAGGAGGCCATACAAAATGTTAAGTTCTTTGGTTATTATGCCTAAAAAAGGACTATTTAGTTGTTTCAGTTTGTTATTTGCCAAATAAACAACAGTAACATTTTTAGTTTTAAACAAGTTTTTGAAAGATTTCTAAAATATTTATGTTTTCTCATTTTTATGACAGGTGGTCTAATAAATTTGTTAAGCACCGTATGACATATATGATTCACCTTTTTGAATGGAGTCAACCCATATAAGATTTTTTGATCATTTGTGCTCACATTCAGAGTGACAATAACATCTTCAATTATGATCAAATGTGCAGTTATCTGTTCTGATGATATCAGAGCTAAAACAAACTAAATACAAATATACTTTACAGGTATGGCTTCCTGGCTGTGTTTGCATCTACCGATGGAGGAATAACACGAGTTTTTCCAAACATGTGAGTAGGATTGTTCAGTAGGATTCAAGCAAAGTAATTTCTGGTTTATTTTTCAGAAGGTAATGAATGATTTTTGTTATGTTTGTTCAGAGCTGCTGAGTTATGGGATGAGGATCCTGAACCCTTCAATTCAAATTATTACAGACGGAGCCTCGACAACAAAGGATACATGTTCAGAGCGCCGACCAGATCAGGTGGGTGACAGTGCACACTTAAAAGAGCTCTAGTCTAAAGATTATGTCAAGACTTTTCAGTTGTCAGCAAGTGGACAGCGTGAATTAAGAGTTATGTATAGGACCTACCATTATTAATATATCAGTGCCTCAAACCTTTGACTTAACATAAAGACTGTGTATAGATATGGACAGTTCTTCTCCTTCAACTTCTGCTATACAAGAGTGAAGCCAAAACAGCCTCATGATGGGCCTCAACATATTGTGTTGGCAATATACAGTCATGTGCGTAACTCCTAGATATGTAGGGTGCCAAGGATTCATCGCGGGGTCCAACGTGACACTACCAAGGGCTGCAGGGGTTGGAGGGTGGTGAGAGTCAAGCTCGACACGTGGACATATGTGTTACTCTGCAGCCAAGGTGAAGTTCAGTGGCATCTCTATTGTCTGGGCTTTTTCCCCTCTAGTAATAGGCCTGGAGACTATCAGCTTGAAACATTTTTCACTGGTGTCCCCCCTACATGCACCTAAGAAAAGTGGATCCTCACCAGGACCCAAGAGAGAAGAAAAAGTGACTAAAAGCCATCAGAAATCAACATAGATTTTAATTGTTTCACTGGTCCCGGACCCCAGGTTGGGAACCAATGCCCTGGACCATGCTTATATGCCACATTTACTCAATACTCCGTCCCAAAGGTGTGGACTTATTTTTCAACAGATTCCCATGCTGGTAATGTGCAGGGATATCTAGAGCACAACTGTTTTTTTTTCAATCCTCCTTCCCACCAGACAGGGCTCTCAGACAGCTTACTCACCACATCCATGCCTTACTTCAGCTTCAATTTCAACCATTCAATTAACTTACCAATAGAATCACAATGATCCCTCAGGTCGGTACAGTCCATGGCAGAACAGATTCTTGTGTTTTAATTTTGAGAAACATTCAAAAAAGTTCAGTGACTGTTTTTTAAATTTGTTTTCTTTTTCCACCTTCCCTAATCTAGTGCCAAGATTTAAACAGAGCTGTTAAATCCTGATGATGCATCTTACCTTTTTGCATCAAATAACCAAATATAATAAACCACTCAGAAAAAATTAACACATGGACAAAAACAAGCATGACAACAATGAACAACCATGACAAAATTGAGATTTAAGAAGGAATTATTTATCATGTATTCTAAATTTATAGTTTGATCATTAAATTTGTGGTTAGATGAATTATAATTATAACATCCTCCACAAGTGCAAGCTTTTGAGCTATGAAAAATTTCAAAAATGTAAAATTACCTGTCTGATGTTTAAAGTCCTACATGGCTAGCACCAATGAGTCTTCAATCAGACTGACCAGAGTGACTGTTAGAGCTGACTGCGAGATATCTTGTAGATGATCCACCTTTGGCAGAATGTTGTGTCTTTCAAAGGGAGTACAGTTTACCACTCTCAGTCAGGGAATACTCCAGCTTTTTAAGTTTCAAGGGTCAACTGAAAGCTCAGGACTAGCAAGAACTGTGACCTTATTTAACTATTTCATTATCTCTATGCATACATACATATAACAATGAATGCATCTTCTGTGCAATATTTTATACATAGATACACTAATGTATGCTATCCGTGTGCAATAATACATGCATAGACATGTCTGTATAAGCAAATTCTGTACAATATGGCTATGTGCAATCAAATCAGCACGTAAATAAACAGGCCAAGGGCGAATGTGCAATTTCCTTAAGCACATTTATGATCATGTACATCATATCAGCACTTTAGAACTATAGCACTTTACCATATACCTTATGCACTTTAACACCTTGTACACAGATATGTCTGACTTTATGTATATTTTTAATTTTACTATGTACATGCTTGATGTACGCTTTTATATGTATACCGTCAACCTGCTGGGGACTATGGATGGAAATTAGCCTATGGCTACAATCTGACACATTTACATGGGTATTGTCCCCTACAATAAATAAATTAAAAAACTTAAATCCACATGTTAAAGTCAGCATATATACATGCATGACAAAGAGATTTGATCTTCAGTTGTGTTTTTTTAATATAATATTCTGTTTTTGAACAGCTCTAGACGACCCTGTTGGTGCAGAAAATGGCACTGTTGGAATTCTGGTCACCTCAGCTGTTGAAGTTAATTTAGGAGGAAAACTTCTCAAACCCTCAGGTGAGAAAATTTTCATAAAATGTGACATTTCTGTTGGAAATTTAAAAAAAAATCTCAACACCCATCAACAGTAGTTGTCTGTACTCATCTAAAGTGGATATATGCATTGGGCTTCTTCGTATACTGGTATTCTTGCAATGTAAAATTGGTCTTTTCTTGGTTTATTACATCCCCAAAGAAGTATTCATTCATCTGTTTTGGTGAGTTTCAGTTTAACTGTAATTAGTAAGCTACACTGAGGCTTTGTTCTGCCTTTAATCAGCAGTGTAAGACAAAGAGAAGCACATTTCTTGTAATTTACTCACAACTAACAGCTTTCAGATTTACCAGCATAACAAATGAGCAAGTTTTGTCTAGTCTGTCTGGAGGAGAAACATTTGAAACTCGTGTCAGCTGAATTCAGATCCAACATTTTCATTCTAGGATGGGGTATGTGATAGGAGGATTGTAAAAATGAAAATTAAACTCAAGATTTAGGTCTTATGGAACTGCTTTGTTTTTTATAAACTGTCAGGATAGAAAAAATAGCAATATGCACATTCTGCACAAAGTTTGCAAACTTTTATTTTTTGAGAATTTGATTTCAAATTTGTGATGTAGAACAAAATCCATTTGCATTCAAATTGCATTCAGGTCATCACCAATGGGATCCAGGCTGTAGACTGTGTTTCTGTCTGCTTTGGCTGTCCTTATGGACTGTTTCTACTGCTTTCTCCAAATCCTGCAGATATGCAATTGATCAATAGTACTACTAATGTCCCATAAACAAAAACAGACCTGCATGAACGTATTCTACAATCTGTAATATTAAGATGTCTCTGTATTAGTCTATATCTACATAATGTGTCCTTATTTTCATGTCCTGACCGTGTGCTTTTATCACTCAGTGGTCGGAGTGAAGCTGGACTTGGAGGCATGGGTGGACAAGTTTAAAATTCTGGCCAGCAATGTGTCAGACAGTCGACAGGGCTCACACAAGGTAAAACACAGATCTGTTACTGAATACTCTGAATACTCACTCTTTAGTTGATCAGATTATCTCATTTTTAATGCTGTTGTCTCTTTACTTGTGTTGCTCAGTGTGGACCGTCCAGGAGCTGTGAGATGGACTGCGAAGTGAACACAGATGTAAGACATTAACACAACCTCCACAGGCAGATACTGTCATGAGCTCTGTGACCACAGTCTTCAGAGGTTAAATGTGTCTTTGATACTAATGTGATTATTAGATTAGTCTGTCATATAGAGGAGGCAACTCAACAAGCAGAGCAAAGCTGCTTAACCCCCAGATAAGAGGACATGTAAAAACAGACAGGACAGTGTAATGAGCAAAAAGTGAAAAGAAAAGGGCTGCCTGTTTTGTGTGATTAAGTATGAAAGGAGAGTTTAGAGGCTGTTAACTCAACTTTTATGATGACACCTGAACAAATCTAAATTTTAACCTGCACATTGGTTAGATGTTGCTCTAAAATCTACTTTTTTAGAAAGACAGAAAAAAGAAAATAGTTCCAGTATTTTTTGTTTGTTTTAGATTGTCTTTTGGATTTTTATGGTAAAATATGTAATATACTGTGTATTTTACATCATAAATATTCATATCATCTACGTTGGCATTGATAAATAAGGATTATACCTGTAATAATCCTCTCACCTGAACGTTTGTATGGCCTTGGCTCACTGGTAGAGTTGGTGGTCTCTCAACCAGAATGTCAGGGGTTTGATCCTCAGCTCTTAATCTCACATGTTGATGTGTCTTTTGGCAAAACACTTTATTCCATGTTGCTCCCACTGCTGTGTAAGTGTGTGTGGATGGAATTAGTTAACACTGATATCTACTTCACTTAGCAGCCTCCACTAACAGTGTGTGAATGAGTAAGAATGGCCTGTTCACGTTGAGCAGTCAGCTGACGAGAAAAATGCCATACAACTCAAGTCTATTTACCATTTAAAACTTATTTTGTGATGTTATAAGACCAAATCTGCCCGTATCAGCAGATTATCTGTGTGTAAATGCTGTTTAGAAGCTAAATTAAAGATCCTGTAAAGTGAAAATGAATCTGTATTTAGGTTTTTGTTTGACAGGCCGCTGTGTTATGAACCCCTAAATCAAATTTTTGTCAAATAAAAAATCTCTAAGTTTATAAAATTAAGCTTTAAAATCATTAAAAATGAGGGAGTAAAATCTGCTCCAGGATGGTGTGGGCGTGTCCTTTGAATGAGCGGAAGCCACACCCACTCAGGAGAAATATAAAACTGTCAGATTTAAAAAATGTTACAATCTGAATGTTGACCTTATGATCAGAGCGCAGCTGCCTGGCTCTGTCCCAGAGGAGAGACAAAGTCTGTTTTTGGGCCCAAATCTCTGTTATGCTGCTTTAAATGATCCATAGGACTCTGTGGCTGATAGATTTGGCAAATTTATCTCTTAATGAACAAAAAACAGCATTTAACCAACTGTTATCTTTCAATAAAGGCAGTGACATCAGCTTACAACAGTCTGTACTGAGATTAACTGCTCTGTGATTTTATATTGTAGTGTTAGAGGGGCGAATTTATTCCCTACTGTAGGCTCGTGACATCATGAGCCCACATATCGGCCCTGCCGACATGAAACCAAGCCAGGAAAGAGGTGAAAAACTTTCTAACAGTCCAAATCAAGTATTCAGTCACATGAAGATCCCAGTGTTTTCACATGTTTACAGCAACTATATTCCAACATTTCTAGTGTGTTAAGAGAAAAACTTTGAATTTCACTTTACAGGGTCTTTAAAGTCTGCTACTGTGCACATCGGTGCAATGCTGTGGAGTTTTCTGTGGCTCAGGAGCTATAGTAGGTCATCTACTGCAGGCCCCTCTAGGTGGGAGCTGGAGATCGCAGAGGAGGTTCCAGGTTTTGACTTATCTGAGGCTGAAAAAATAAGATTTGTACATATTCATTGAAATACTGATAACACAATGACTGGCTAGTTTATCCAGAGGTCTGCAGATAAAACTGTGCAAAAACTTTTCTCTTCATCAGTGTAAGAATAATAAGACTACCTTTTTGTTGCAGTGAGTAATGCTGCACAATATTTCTGCGATTCAAGTAATCCATTGCTAGTTACTTTTTATAAAAGTTATCTTTTACTGGAGAAAAATTACACTACTTCTCTGTCCCTTTCTTCACCATGGAAAAAGTCCCAGAGGTATCTGCACTGTTTCTGTTTCTCTCCTATTTGTTGGCATGTAGCTGCGTGTTTGTAGCTGATAGTGGGTTAGTGAGATGGCAGAGTGGGTGGCTTCAGAAGGATCCCTATTATTTTGCTGTTTTGGAGGGACAGGGAGAAGAACATTATTATGAAATTCAAAACCCAAGTTCATTTCTCATCTGTTATTCTGTAAGTAGACTGCAGAGTCACAGGTAGCACAGTAATTTAATGAGTTACATTTAGAAGAATCAAAATATCACACTACTTAGGCACTCTTGTAGTTCAGGTTAGAATGAAATGAATGAAAAGCACGTTAATTTAGACAGAAATGTCAGATTTTTTCTGTGGATCCTGGGGGACTCAGCTTGTTTTTTTGGTAGACAAGATTCGAAGATGTCTCCAAGGAAAAAAAGGCTCAGGAAGCACTGCTCTGTTTGATTGGTCCCAGAAGACCATACTGTATGCTGCAGCATGCTTTGGCTAGATACCCAACAAAAATTACCCTTGAAGGCTTTACTTTTCGAATCAGCAAACATTAGATCCCAATAAAGAGGTTTCGTGCAAATTTGGTGAATGACTTGCAGTGACTCATGCTTGGAGAGGTGGGGAGACTTGAAAGGCGCAGTGTAAATGCAGTCCATTCTCTCTGTTTGCAGGATCTCCTCTGTTATCTCATTGATGATGGCGGGTTCCTGGTCATGTCCAATCAGAGAGATCACTGGAAAAAGGTGAGTACTTGTGTGCAAAATTAACTTTTTGTTAATAAAATCAGCTCCTGTCTTTCATCATCATTTTTTATGGGATATCTGGTTTAGAATAGGCTTTTGTCAAAGAATTACATATTATTCAACTCCTTGACTATAGCTTGCTTTAGTGCAGTCTTCTCAGTTTATACTCTGTAACAGTGCACCACCTTTGGTTTAGTATTCTTCGTCATTGTGGTCTGAGCTATGTGGTCATTTATTTGCACATGCTATTTTTGTCCTCTGGTCTGTTGTGTTATATGTGTGCTGGGGTGGTTTTAGTAATTTAGAGACCCCAGACGAAGACAAACATGAGGCCCTTCTTCATTTAGTAAAAGGCAATCAAAGCTAGCCAATAAAATACTTTGAGGCATCTTTTTTAAGGTAACAAAGTGTGAGAACTACTGGACATACCCAAATCTGAAATATCAATACCCAAAAACCCAATGATAATTGATTAGCTCTTACAAGAGCATCATAACTCAGACTAACCACATCTAAATACTTCAACATGTCTATAAGCCAGGTGGAACATATAAAAACAACAAAAAATGCCTTCTTATGGTGCAATATCTGTTTAATTACCACAAATCATACATTTTGTACAGCAACCCATTTTTACTACGTAGTAATCCACCACTTCATCCTGTCAATATGGCTGTAGGGATCTATTTACTATAATTTATTTCATATGAAGAATTTTGAGGCTTTTTGAGGGGTTTGAACCTTACCTCCTGGACTTGATCATTAGTCTTATGATATAATGACTATATCTTGGCGGCCCTTTGGTGCATGTTTCTTACCTTTGCCCAATGGTAAAGGCGTCTATATACAGGTATGTGTAGGACTTTTTGAGCTTCTGTCTTGTAAAAGAACTTCTTATGACAGTGGGAATACTCCAGGTAAAACAAAGGTTAAATAGATAAATACCAGCTCAGTCTGACTGTTAAATCAGTGATACCAAACAACATTAAGATAAATGAAAAAAGTTTAAAACTTTTGATGAGTTCATGGTGAAACACTGAGAGGCGATGTTGAGTTGATCCACTCTTTCCTTCTCTGTGTTCCTGTTGTCTCCTTTCTTCCATCATTGCAGATTGGTCTTTTCTTTGGTGATGTGGACCCTTACCTGATGTACGCGCTCTACAACAACTCGATCTTTAATCGGCGCCAGTCTTTCCACTTCCAGTCTGCGTGTGAGCCCGTCACCAGCAGCCACACTGGAGCAGCACCCAGGGGAATCTATGTGGTAAGAAAACACTTGTCAATGATAGAAATGTACATGCTTTAATGTAATGAATTTCTCTCTCTCATGTAATCTGTGTGTGTTTCTGCAGCCGTCCGTCGCCGACATCCTCAGCCTGGCCTGGTGGACATCCTCAGTGGCATGGTGAGACTTTGTGGTCTGCAAATTAGATGACACCAGCAGCATGCGAGGCACCAGAACAATCTTAGATGTGAATGACCTCTCACACATGAACCAGGAGAAACTTTTATCTCTCTCATGCTGGACAGCTGCCACATTTACACTTCGTTATTTTGAGCTGTGTGTTGCTGTAAATGTGACATGTGTTTACGGTTATTTATTGATATGTACAGAATGACTGCTGTTCTTTAACAAAGTGTAACGTGAACTCTCTAACAGGTCCGTGACCCAGCAGCTACTGTATGGACTGGCCTACAACAGCTGGCTCTACCAAGGTGGATTTTATGCTTTGTAACACTATCTATGTCTTCACACATAGAGACATGCATGAGCACATGGATTTAGATATTCATGCATCTTATTAGTACCTGTTTTCATGTTAACATGCAGATAAAAATTATGTCAATAATATCCTGAAGCACCTGTCACTTCATTGTGGCTTCATTTTAAAGGGTTCTGTGAAATCATTGTTCGTTATTAAAGTTTTTAAGGCCATTTAAGTAGTTTTTTTGTGTTGCAGATGACGTCCTTGTCAACGGTTTTGAAACAAAAGAAAGCAGCTGTGTGACCATCCAGAGCCAATTTTACTTTACAAACACAACAAACTCCTACAATGTGCTGCAGGACTGTGGAAACTGCTCACGGTGGGACTTTTTTTTTAGGAGGATCAGCAAAACGATTTTGCAGCGTGTTTATGCTTCCGTACCTGGAATATACACACTGCATGAAGTTGCCCTAACATCCATCACTGTCTCCCACAGGCTGTTTCATGCCAAGCAGATAGAGAACACAAACCTGCTGTTCGTGGTCGCAGAGACGCTCCCCTGCAGCTCCTGTGAGATCGAGAGACTAACACAGATCAGGACAGAGTGTATCCTTTACATCCTTTGCTCAGGACTTTTGGTTATATTGAACCTAAAACCAATGTTTTGTTGTCATTCTTAAAATTTATCATAATGAGGGAGAAATGCACTGAAAGAGGCAGTGGTCTCAGAATGTGCATGTACTCCCTCCCCCTCTGCATTTCTTACTCATTATGATGAATTTATGAATAAAAACGAAAAGTTTTCTGTTTAGTAAATACACCTTATGAGGCGCTGTCTTCACTGATCAGAGTCCTCAGTTTAAAACAGGAAGTAAGCAATGGAGATGGGCAGCGCTGGTCTGTACTCATCATATTGTGTTATTGTTTTAAATGAGTGCCTCTTGGTGTTAGAAACTTCCACACTGTGAGTTTAACTTAACGATAACAGTCCAAGAGGAGAATCCATGCGAAGTACTGAGCAACGCACGATATCGTAAAGGCCCAACGTCCTGCTTTGACTACAGTGCCTTAGTGAGTACACATCCAACAGAACTGTGACTTATGTTTCTACCTCAGTGCCTCACATGTGACATCAAAGATTTAAAAAGTTTGAAAAGCTAAATTTATATAGAAGTTATGATCACAAAAAGATGAATTTTATTTTTACCACATAAGCTTTCACTGTGTTCTAACGATGCATGTTTTATCCACATTTGAGAATATTTATAGCTAACCCACTCTCGCTCGGTTTTGAACATGTTTAGTCTCTCTGTGTCCCTGCTAGTTAAATCCCAAGTCTTTTTAAAATTTTAATAGTGAGTAATGTGCTCTGTAGCTAGCTATCCATGCCAGGACTGAAACTAAGTACGATAGCTCCTCAGATGGTCTTTTCAAAGTAAAAGCTTGAGCTACCTGCGTTTTCACACAAAGCTTTTATTCTGGAGTTGTGTCCTGGACAGTAATTTGGAGAATAAAGTTACTTACATGATTGCTGAGCTCTTTCTTTCGGGAGTCATTGCTAAACCTTCTTAGTTGTTAGAAATAATCATAATCACCTCATAAAGAATCTGAATATTGTTTGAATAAGGTGAATACCATATCTTGAACATGATTTTCACATTTAATAGTTTAATAATTCACAGGGGTCCCTTTCCTCAAAGATTTAAAACTTTGCCATGTTTTCTGTTGTAGAGGTAGCCAAAACATCACAGATAAGATGCAGTGATCAGAAACTGAGATTCTAGTATTTCTCATGTGTACAGGGAAATGATTTTACCAGGTTTCTCTGTGCCCATGTAAACAAAGTATCCTGAATATGATCAAAACCGAGATATGACTCATAACAGAATACTCAAGTCCATGTGGACATACTCACGATTCACAGGGTCACTTCTTCATGTCAGTAAAGTTGAAATTCAGATTAATTTATTTAAGAATCACTTCCCTGAAACACTCAGACAGTGAACAGCATGTTTACAACACTACAGCTGTTAAAGACATATATTTAACTTTGTCTGATTATTAGTACAACCACAAAGAGCACAACATGTACCAGAAAATAACTCATGTGTTTTACAAATAGACTGTAGAAAGAATTGGACAAAGCCTGCGATGTCAGCCGTCTGCTTAAAATAGGCAGACTAAACTGGTCTTGAAGACAATCTATGGTGGGCTCCATAGTGAAATCGCTGTCTCAACCAAACTTTGGATCAACCCAAGCTTGACTTCCTGTCAGCTGGCTAGCTAGGATTCTGTTTGACAGAAATGTAGCTTCTGCCTGTCAATCTATCTGTCAATCAAATGAGACGCAACAATCAGTCCGCAGTGAGGTTTTTCCTAAATATAATCAAAATGATTGTGGTACAAAAAAATCGTACAGTGAGAGCACATGAGGACATTAGCTAATGAGACACGTTTGTTTTTTTAACCAGGCTGTAAACCATTTTTTTTCTAGAGTAAAAAACATTTTTTAACGTTCTGTGTGTGGGACTTCTAGTGTTCCTTCAGCCAGCCTCAAGTGGACACTTGCCATATTGCAATCTTTTGCACTTCCACATTGGCTTCATTTTTCAGGACCGGAGGTTGCTGCTTGGTTTTACAGTACAAATATATGTTGGTATGACTTATATGTAATCATTTTTTATTTGGATGTTTGCTTTGAAAAAAAAGAGCAGTAGCCTACTTGCTAAATTGAGAATACATTTCTTCCAAAACAGCTGTCATTGGTCATTTGGACCAAACATGTTTTTTCTAAGCCTGTTATACCTGTAATTATTTCTACTGTAGAGCCCAAAGAATAATGCGGATATGTTGCCTAAAAAAAGAAATAGGATTGAATTGCTAGCCAGCTAGCTTCCTTAGTGACTGCTAATCTCTGTGAAGCTAGCTAACTTCCATAAAAATAGCTGGTTTTAAAGCTAGTAAAGCATGTCTACTTAAAACTAGATTTTTTAAAAAGGTTTTAAAGGTGCAGGGTGTAATATTAAGCCTTGTTGCATTTAGCAGAAAAAACTTGGTAAAAATGGAAAAATTGTATTTAGAAGTAGGCCTCTAAATTAGTGTTTAATCTCCTGAACATATGAAATAGTTTTTAATCTTTATTAACATAGAATAGTTTTTAATACGTATTTCACATGTAAGATTCCAACATTGTCTCAGGAAAAGTTCTTACCGATAAAGCACATGACATGAACCCAAAAGTTACACCTGCTGGAGCAATTTGTGTTTCAGACTTATGTTGCCCCAAAATATGGCTACTACATACAGCAGATCATAAGATTTACACACCTAAACACTGCTGCTCTTTCTGTCTTTATATGATAACACTTTTCCCTAACAATTCCCCCTATGACAGCTAGCATCCCTGTGCCTTTGGAGCAGCTCTAACACTGTTCTACTTTAAACTTCATATTTTAGAGGAGAAAAGACACCCAGATAGGAGACAAAACAGCTGATGAAAAATTAGTCACTAAAATTTCCCTTGACTTTTAATTGACTTGGTGAACTAATAAATACTAAAGGCACTAAGCTGGGACACTCAGAGAGCAAACTAAGAAAACTGGTGACAGAGGTTAATGTATGTTTGTGTGAAAAACTGATAACTTTAAAAGACTTAACTTTAGTGCTTTTTAATATCTTTACACTATTTAGTTGTCTGGCTTGTAAAACATCAACTCTGCTGAAAATATCTCTTGCTACACTTAAAAATGAGGCATAAATTTCATGTTTAGAGCAAACACAGGCATTATAATGTATCTGATCTGATTTGAAGCGCTGAAATAAAACCTTGTCGATTCTCCTTGCAGGAAAATACGTCAGAGTGTGGACGGGGTCATGCTCTGCAGTCCTCCATAGGAGTCCTTCTCTTTATTCAGCTTATTCTGCCTCTTTTTCATCTCTGACACGTACAAACACTCCACTGACATCTTTCATCTCTTTGGGTTCAGGCTCGGATCTACCGAAGGTCATACTAAACAGCTACTGTTTAATTCTTTTGATCTGCAGACAGCCCTGAATCGCGTTTGTGCCGAAAAGAAAACATGGTTTAGCCGCAGTGTTTTTTGCCTTATTGTGTATGCATTTGTTGGTGTGTCAGGGCTTCAGTGCAGAATGCAGGCAGTGAATGTTTAGAGTGTGCATGCTACTTTAACTAGGAAAAGCATGTTTCAGATATTAGCACTCCAGCTCAACCATACAAACACAATCAACAACAATCACAAAAAGTCAGGGAGCTTCTGAAATGTACTTTTATTCTTGAGCTGTTTTAATAAGGTTTTTTGATGATAATCTGGATTTTCTTTGATCTAATACCTTTAAAGTTACATAGATGGCTCCTACGCCCTTTGAAAATACCCTTTATGATCAGTCATAACAAAGAATTGTGACCATTTTTATAATCTTTACGACATTTGGTGTCCCGGCAGGTCAAACATGGCAATGCTATGATCATAGCTATTGTCAAAATAATTCACAATGTCTGCTTAATTTGACTAAAACAAGGTGTCATTACATGTAAATCAGACATATTAACGTAAATTTACAAAACAAGGGTAACAAATGTATTAATAATGGAGTGAAGTTTGCTTTATAGCTATAACACAGAAATGAGTGATAAATTTAGCTCGCTATATAAAAATGCAGATGCTGAATATGATGAAACTAGACAGGGCTATAGCCAATAAATGATAACACAGGTGAGACAAAGTCTGTGAAAGTTTAAGGTTGGAATGTGATTGTAAAAGATCTTAAAACTCAGATTATTTTCCTTTTTGGTGAACATGATGGAAGGAAGCATTTGGATATTTAAGTAAAGTGTCAACTGTCAATAAAGAATTACAGCAATAAATTAATCAAACCTTCATTTAAAGCTCCTGTGAAAATTTTTTTCTATTTATGAAACAGACAAAAAAATTCAAACTTCTGCCTCTCTATGAGCTACAAAACCATCAGAGACAAGACTATTTCCAAAGTGTAGATTTCAATTACTGTAACCACTGCCAGGAGGAGCAGTTGTAAGTAGAGATGGCCAAGTCTGGCTACACACTACATGATTTTAAGCCAGATTTAAGGTTAGATTTGCCTCCCTGGAATATTGTTGGGGCGGATTTCAGTCAGTGGAGGGATACGTATCAGTGGAGGCTCATCACAGATGTTTCTGAATAATCCTGAAGTGTGTGGTGTCAATTGTTTTACTGCTCTATTTCATATCATAGCCTCCCAGACCTAGAACCATAAATATCAAACGTGTTTGATATTTACGATAAACAGAACTTTATCTGCATTCCAGTCAGGATTTCATTCATAGTCTTGTTCTTGTTTTATGATTTTTGGTGTAACTGTAAGACATGCCAGGACAGCCTGTGGTGAGGGGACAACAAGCCGAGGATATTGATAGTCCTCCATGTTTATTTTTATTCAAAAGTTACTTTTGATCACGAGAAATTCTGTGAAATCCCGTGTTCGGGGAATCTTCACAATGAGGCAGGTTGACAGGTGTGTGGTCTCAGTGGACTCTTAGTCTGACTGAGTGTGCGCTTAAAGGATTATAAGATGAAAAATCTTTTTAATTTGTCCTCATATTCTTTTTGTTTGATAAGTACTACTTACGTACAACAGGACAAAGTAGAGATAAAACCCACAGCTTTGATATGGGTTGCCAAAATCAACTCAAACAAGGAGCTTTAATTAGCATTAATAATTAATACTTATAATGCAGCAGGTTGTTCTTATCTTAGAATAATACTGCAGATACACAATTTTCACTTAAATATGTTAAACCTTTGTTTATTTCAGATGTTTTAGATATTGAAAGAAAAGTTTGTTTCACCTGCTATATGTTGGATTTAAAGTACAATATTTGCCATCACAGTTGAAGAACTAAAGGTGCCCTGTGTCCTTTTCTTGTAAGCAAACCTTTAAAGAAATGCTTTTTCTGTATTTAAAGAAATAGCATTGTACATTTTGATGTTCAAACTTCTCGTTTAGATCCATGCTTCCTTGCTAGCAGTTCTCCTCTCTGCTATGTTTTGGCTTCTTACAGAGCCCCTTCATATGCTTTAATGTGTGTGCTCTGTGATTGGTCAAATACATGAGAGACAGCTATGCAGGGATACTAGTCTGTGTTACGGATCTTTTAAAGTCACTGGCTTTACACCAACCTCAACATTTAACTGTCTATATGAAACTAAAGTTTGCATTTAACAGCTTTCTAGAGCCAACTAAGTCATCAGTGCATTTTTATATTGTGTGCATCAAACATTGAGCTCACAGTTTCTGCATGCCAGTGTTAATCAGAATCTACTGCAGGTAGAGCTTCATCGCTCTGACTCCATCCTCTTGAATGCTCAGGCTCAGCTGCTTCTGAAAACTCCTGCTTTCGTAAGCTTTGTGAAATGCAAAATGAATGATCTGCTCTAGCTCTAATTTGCATGCCTGATCCTTGTGTATGTCTCTGCACTCAGAGGAGCTCCTGCAACTTCAGCATTTCAATTTTTTTACATGAAAGTAGATCCGAGCCTTAGCCTTACATTCACTTTAGTGTCTTTGAATCCACCTCTAAACCTTTGCCAAGACAGTCTGTGGACTTAAAATCATATCATACATGACACAACGACCAAGATGGACTTCCCTCTGAAAGTACTCCTTGCCTCTTCAATCTAAAACTAGGATTGAGATGAACAAAGTGTTTTACCCCCAAATTTTTTCTTAGAGCACTTTGACTGATAAGAAGATAGAGTCTAAGAGCAAATATGATGAAAGTGTATCAGTGTTGAACTTCAGTAGGATTGCATTTGATTGCACGTATCGGTAGTGAAACATCAGTGTGGTTTCTTTTGTAAAGAGACTGTAAAAGTTGAGGTTTGATTTGCTGAAATGCTTCCTGAGGTTTTAGGTGTGATCCTGAAGTGCTTCCAGTAGATGGTTAAAGGTTGTGAAAACATCTAAAAACTGACCAAAATGATCAAATGTTTACACGGATTTTGCTGAAAAACACAGAAGTCAATCTGCCAAACCATTGCATGGTTTAGTGATGTACTGCTGTGATGATTGGAGTCTTTATTCTAGCACAAATAATGGTATATTTATAATAAAATTTACATAATGAATGATCTATCTATATCATAGCACATAATCTGTTTAGTGTCAGTATGGCTGGCAGGCTTTGGTTAAGGGGTAGCTCTTTTTCTATGTTGTATCTCCATTATTTGTCCAGCTTGAATTTATGCACTTAATGTATGCTTCTGTATGGGGAATGTAGTCACTGAACAGCTCTTAGTGTTTGATATATGTTATGAGTATGATGCGTTCAGATGCTCTGTTGAGATTTAATGTGTCTCATTGCAAATAACGAGTCACTGTGGATGGATATTCTTTGGTTATCAAGCAAACCTCAGAGTGAAAGTGACATCTGACTAAACATTTTAGATATGTATAATGGAATCATATGAAGTGATCTGGTCTGAGTGAAAGCTGCTCACTTCAGCGTTTATGTCATCATACACTTGAGACTAAATGTTTTAGCTTAATTTTGATTTTTGTGACTCGTCTCAGCTCTTTTACTCTGTGTAGTGTTTTTAAAACAGTCACAAAGGTTAAGTGTACTTCCAAAACAACAAAATAGTGCACATCAAGTACTAGAAGGTCAAGAAAATCGCGTAAAGGTGGTACATCAGCCCTTTTCTTCATCTGTTCCATGCTGTGGTCCGAATACGGCATGATTCAAGCACCTGATGAGGTTTTTGACTCTGTGTAAACCAGCTCTAAAAAGCCTTTCTCAAAATGCTCAGTGTTTCCTTTTTACTAGAAATGAGCTCCTTTTCACCCTGCCCCTCTCTTCCATGGAATATGTTGACACGAGTACAGCTGTGCAACTCTATGGCTATAGATTGAGATCAGTGGGTGAAGATATCAAGGACTATTTGCTGACGTTTATTCTGATGTCACAGGGAGAGCGGACTCTGAACTTACTATCAAATTTCACATTTTCAGACAAAGCCACACCACAAACAAAGGACCGGGCTAGCTTATTTTACAGTGGGTCAGTAGTTACTCCAGGGGCCCATTTCATAAGGCAGGTTTTTTTTGCAAATCTCGAGCCTGTTAACCACGAAATGAAGGAAAGTCAGAGATTTTCGTTTCAAAGAAGGAGGAAAGTTAAACCTAAGAATGAGGGGACAGTCAAGCCAGTTTCACAAAGAGACAAACCTCATGTTCAGTAAACCCCCAGTTTCTCTGAGTCTGGAGCCTGTAACATGGTCTAATTTCTGCATTCTTTCATTAATTCAGTTTGTATTAGGTGCATTTTTCACACTTATTCTAAATAAAAACCTGTTTTATACTAATATTAAGACACTAGACTACATTAAACATATATAATTATATCAAACATGTCTGAATTAATGGACTTAACAGGATGAAGGTGAGAATTATTTAAAGTATTTGTTTGATACTAAAATTATGCTGAGCATTAACTAGTGCACAAGTCTTCACAGTATGAAGAAAATCTTATTAGGTAAAGTTTTGAGACTAGATTCTAATTTTATGAGATTAAAGCTGTCACTTTACAATACTGAAGTTGTACATTTATTGTGTTGAAGTAGTAATTTCTGAGATTTGAAAATAATAATAAAGAAGGAAATATTTTTTTATGGATGCCTTTCATTAACATTATTCTGAATGTCTAATGTTTGTACACTTTACAGGTTGTTATCATAATCTAAATCAGCAAAAAGTCAAAGTGTTTTTAACTATTTAGATTCTAATAGAACATGTTCAAACTTGCACAGATTACATGATGATTTAACCCATTTTGAAAGTGATATAGCCAACAACCAATGCCACACTGCACACTTCCTATTTAAGTCTAATATAGACTAACTCACTTAAAAATAACCATCAACTTAAATTATATCTTTATTTATACATCCTTACAATCTTGTAAATTTAAAACTTTAAAAGTTTTAATATGTTTATAAATATTTAAGTAGGGCTGTCAAAAGATTCAAATATTTAATCGCAATTAACCTCAGAAATGTTGTAGTTAATTGGGCCTCATTTTTGCGTATTTCAAAATTCTGCTATTTTGCATTAAGAACTACTTTTGTCATTTTGTGTTTCTCTACTGTCTTAAACTAAGGGAAATTGACTTCCTGTTTGGAAACAGACCTACTTTTAGAGGTAGGTTGAAGTTTATCACTCAAACTTAATGATGGAAAAATGAACTTGTTATGGATCTTAAAGGAAATAAGGAAACATAAGAAATCAAATGCTTAATAATGCATGTAGCAGATGTTTGGTGACTTGTCTGCTGAGCTGTCTGTAGGTTTCTAAAGAGAATTGAGACATCGAGGAGTGCTGGTGGACTTATTTTACATCACTGTGGCTGCACAGAGACATTAGCCAGAGTGTGATAAAAGAGACAATAATGCATGAGATTAATCGTGGTTATAACAATCAATCATTGTGGACCTTGATTAATCTCAATTTACTTGATTAATCTTGACATCCCTAGTTTTTAGATTTTTAAATGTTCACATTGTCAATTCGTCTTTACTTCTGTGATAAATCTATTTACAACAATTTGATTGAAAGTGCTTGACAGATAAAGTTGTTTTTATTATTAATAAATCTTATAATTCAAACTTCATTTTCATTAATTGATGAGATAAAGCTTTTAATATTATAAATTTACCTAAAAGTCTTGCTTTTTCTTTTATGTTGCTCTAGTATGCTTTACATCATTCCCTCATAAGGCGGTGTAACTTTTTTCCATTTCCTATGAATAAAATATTAAGCACAGAAGATTTCTAGTTTGACACGGTAAAGCACAGGGACCTTTACTGATTCACAGTATCGTGGCTCCATAGATGATGGCCTTAGACTTATCCTACTCAGAATTGATTTACTTAACTCAAATTTGCTGTTCAGAAATTCAGTGTTTCTCATCCTAGAGTATATCAACTCAAAGCTCAGGATTAGACTCTGAGTTTGTTGAACTTTCTTCTTGAAATGGGCCCCAGATATCCAAATAAATATGTGCAAAAATACTAAAAACTGGGTTTTTCATGACATGTCCATCATGATTTCTTAGGGTTCAATCTTTATATATAATATAATATAATATAATATAATATTCAGATTTGGGTAAAGGAACTTTAGTCAAGCACAATCTGGAACAAGCACATGAAAGCACTTTCAGCTGCCATATCAACCAGTTAATGCCAGCTAAGAAGGTTCAAGTCACTTTTCTTTCATTCAGTAAATCCAAATGATCAGTAAAGTCGACTGTTTTTCACACTGTAATTTTCAAATTCACACTTTTAACACACTTGCGAATATTTTTACTAAACTCTCATCACTTGTTACATTTGACACAGCTACACCAGCTCATATTGTGTTTATTATTCTGATAGATACATTATCCTTGTGACTTGTTTTAAGATATAAAAATGCTTTAAAACTGGTTCTCAGCTGATCTAGCGTCAGGACCCACTACAATATCCTTAACGACAAATCAAGACCCAACATTCCTACGTTTTGCAACCATAACTAAGCGTTTCTAATGGGAAAAAACGCATCATGGATTTAAAAATGGAACAAGTGTGGTATGAAAAAAATGGGCTGAGACATATGTTTCAACATAAACACATTGGAGTTTTTTTGCCTCATACTTTTTTGCAGGCACGCTTTCGGGACCCCCTGAAAATGGCTTTGCAGCCCACTTTTGGGTCCCAACCCACCAGTTGAGAATCAGTGCTTTAAAAAGTACTTTTCTCACGTTGTCAGTTTCCAAAGATTCTGCTTCAGCTGACATGAAACTATTTGTCAAAGAACAACTTCTCAGTCAGATGTAAAGAAAGCGGTATTTGTGGGGTTTGCTTGATAAAGTCCTTAAAAATATTTATCCACAGTGATTCATCAGCCTGTCTTTTTGTGTTAACATTCGATGTGAACTAAGAGTTAATGGGGATATTTTTAAAAAGCTTTTTTGACAAAATATTTGTAAAATGTTGTTTCTCTCCGTCTGCCTGGTGTTCCACCCTGCAGTGCCTTGGTGCACTTGTTTTTGAAAGCAGGAATGTTTGGATGTCAGACGTGGACGTTCATCCTGTGGGCCATGTTAAAGACACGCTTGAATTTAAAGAGTTCTTCTCTAAATGGACTCCTCAGTCAGGGAACAAAGAAAAGACGCTCCTCTTGGACTTCTAAATATTTTAAAGGAGCACAGCTGTTGTATGTGTTGAACAGCTGGCCTCCCGTCCTGCCTTCTCTTGGACAGATATGTCAGAGTGTGGAGTTTGAACCCTGTTGCCCGTCTGCTACGTGCTTATTCCCTCTGGTTCAGCCTTGAATCGAAGCACAGACACAGGCCCTTCTCAGATTTTTTTCTTCATCCATCTGCACACTGTATATTCTGTATTTGAAGCTTGTCAGAAATGTGTACTTTTCCATTAGGACTGACTGAAATGAGAGAATGTTTGCGTACAGTTAACCTACTGTTGTGCATCTCTGCTGTCCCCAAGCATGCTGGGAACGCAGAGAGGCAGATTTAAATTTCAACACTGTTTGAAGACCTCAGCAGAAACAATGCTTTAAAAAGAGACAAAACTCAAGTCCTGCAGTTTTCACTTCAGGGCATGTTGCATTACTCAAACAACACTGTTGTACATTAGCAAAGAGACATTTTGTGTCCCTCTTTATAGCTGACGATATATTCCTGCTGTTGAGGTCAGTGTTGTAGTTTTGTTTTAAATTAACAGTATTTATTTGCATGATATTTTGAACAATTTACAGATTTGTGTACATAGTCTGATGGATATTTTACATTCCTGTCCACATTCAGCGCTCCACTGCTGTGGCGAGAAGTGAGGGCGCCCTCTGTGGATAGATTTAGGTATTGCAGCAAAGACCTCAGAGCACTTGTATGTAAACAGACAAAGCTGAAAGTTTGACTTCAGTGAAGCCTATTATAACTGTCAGTGTTTGCATTTTAAGTCTTTTTGCAGCAAGTAAAAGCACAGAGGAATCAGAATTAAGAGCAACAAACTGCCTGTTTAACTTCTGTCATTTATTTAGGCAAAAAAAAAAAGCTACATTGAAAATGCTGGAAATGATTTATGCATTTAAAGGCCGTGGAGCAAATGAACAAGGCAGTGGCATGTGTGGGGACAACCCTTTATCAGAAAACTTTGTTTATGGAATAGATTTATGTGTTGCTTATTTGGTTTAATTATGTATTATTTTAATTATTTGTCCTTTATTTGGGTATTGTGACTTAAATTTGTGTTGAACAGAAAGGAGCTGAATGTGTTTGAAGCACTTAGAAGTTTACTAGAGTAAGAGAAGAAGAAGTTAAAAACTTAACGTCCATGTCCTGTTTTTATTTACCGAGAATCAAAAGAGAAGAAAGTTAATGTTTTTTGCTGTAACTTTGCTTTACATTTTGCTGATGTTGTTTACAGTTTCCTCTCTTTGTGCCAGTCTCCAATGCCACCTCATTTTTGTACAGACGATGTGAAGCAGTCAGCAGACCATGAAGGCTAACTTTGTAAAGATTTTGTCAGTCACATTACAAAATGGATATCTAAATGTTTATATCTTTGGTGATTAAATGCTATTAATATTTTTCACTTCAGTATTGAATCGTCATTGTTCTTCACTGTGTCTTATCCAATCATTGTAATACTTCCTCTGACCTAACATTAGAGCCCTTTCTGCTCCATTGGATATGTTGAAGTCTACAGTGTCTATAAAAAGCATTCGCCCCCTATGATCTTTTACCCTTATAGTAATTCTATAAATCAATTATGGTTATTATAATTTGGCTTTTTTTTCACCCGAACCATTTGACAAACAGAAAGTCCACCATTTTGATTTCTGTTGTGAAAAGTTATTAGTGACTTTTTTGCCTCAGAGGGTGTGACCATGGGGATCTTTTTGTTCACCATGACACAGGAAGTGGAGTTCCCACAAGCTTAGAACACATGTAGAGCCATGAAACATGACACAGAAATACACAAAGGGAAGCTTAGATGATTGATACTGATTTTTTTTGGTGGGCATAGCTTAAAGGGGACATATTTGACCCAAAGACAAGTTTATATTGGTCTCAGAGGTCCCTAAAACATGCCTGTGAATCCTGTTGCTGAAAAAACACTCAAGTATTGGATTTTTGTATGTCCAAAAAACCCTCTGTTTCAGTTCTGCTCAGAATTAGCTGTTTCTGTGTCTCTAAAAAAATAGAATATCATGAAAAAGTTCAATTTTCCTGTGATTTATTTCAAGAAGTTGAAGTTCCATATATTATATTATATATTAGAAGTTCCATATATCTATGTTAATCTCATACAAAGTGGACTATTTATAAGACTTTCATTTTTTAATCTTGATGAATATGGCTTTCAGCTCACAAAGGTAATAATGGTATGTTTGTAAATGTTGCTTTGATTACTCAGTTTAGTCTTAAGATAAAACAACAGTACAAAGGGCTGTCGTCAGACTTGACCAGGTAGATTCTTTAGGCGTCATATATGCAGCTACAAAGAGACAACTTTGAAAAACTGTTAAAAGTGGAGTATGTTTCTGAGAGCAGTGGCAGTCTCTACAGTGCTTTATCTAATGCAGAGACTGTTTGTTTATGTCAGCTGCTGAGGGTCTAATCTTGAGGTTAGTGCGACTTGGCAAGAACCAGAAAAGAAATCCCGCATGATTCATTGTATGCATTTGCTTAATTTGTCACTCAGTTAAGATACCAAACAGTGAGCCAGGCTCTACAGGGGGAACCTGATAGGCTGCTGGCCACTTCCACTGACACTAAAAGTTGAGGATGGAGGTTTTAGGATGTTTTGGCTCCTCCGATACAGCACCAAAGCTGCAGGCCAGCTGCTCTCAGTAATCTTGCTTGGATAAAACCTCCTCACCAGCAGGCAGAGTGCCTTGTTACGAAGCTCAAAGAGAAATACATGGTCTGATATAGCGATGAAATCAGACTATCAGTGTCTGGAGAATCAGTTTGAACCTTTTTGAAATTTTAATCCATGTGAGGTATAAGCAGCAAACCTCTGAGACTGGTCTCATAAACTGAGCAGCACAGACACTGAACACATGAAGCTTAAAGCAGAGACGTGGGCTGATGTAGGTCTGCAGCAGAACTCGGCTTCATTGTAGGTAAAACTGTCTTTTATTCACAAATCTGTGCTAGAATAAGGGGTTTGAATCAGTGTTGTTTAGTTTGACTATGAATATAAGTTTATCTAAGCCTAAGGAGGCATGTTTTCTTTTTGAGGTGAGCAAATGTTGAATTTTAGAGTTATGGATATGTCATAAAACAAACCTATGAACAGCAGGTTTTGCATGTTTTAGGTAATGAATCATGACA
Organism: Cheilinus undulatus; assembly: GCF_018320785.1. Classification (NCBI taxonomy): domain Eukaryota; kingdom Metazoa; phylum Chordata; class Actinopteri; order Labriformes; family Labridae; genus Cheilinus; species Cheilinus undulatus. The sequence continues at coordinate 31,073,273 of NC_054867.1, read as the reverse complement.
ATAGGACTAATGAGAGAGGAGCAGTTATTTTCCATTCAGTCATTTATTCTTGTATGTTTCCTAAGAAAGAACCAAAGTTCCAGTTTGAACTACTTGTATACAAATATCTGGCTCTGGTTGGTGTGCAGTAGCCTCTAAGACGGACCTCTCTTACAATAACACTGGTCGTTAGGCTTGTCTGGTGCCACAGATTCACAGGCAGACAGGTGCAGTGGGATTAAAAAGGGGAGAAAAGCAGCTGTCATTTGGCACAGACTCAATCAAATGAATCCCCTAAGAGGAAGTTCATAGCAATGGATAGTCACAAAGGATTTGTGATTCTTAAAATTCTCTGCAAAGAAATAACAGATACATTTCTTCAGCAGAGTACTCCTGATTAAGACACAGTTTGGAGAAGTGATCTATAAATGCTTTGCATCTTAATCTATTGACTGTTTGACAATGATTAAAGCTGTGTGCTTACTTTCACCGCTATGCTGGGTAAAAAAAAAAAAAAGAAGACATTTCCAGTGATCAAGAAGAGAAAAACCTCCACAGGTATGTGAATGATGTGAGTGGTTGTGTTTAATATGTCACTATAAAACTATGCACAGCATTTTTCTCACTTATAAAAAGTTGCTGTCAGATATTAATTCATTTATCTTTCCTTCTGGGAGATTTGAGCCTGTGCTTGTTGCCTAGCAACCCCATTACGATGATTCGATCCTATGAACTCACTCGCCTGCCCAGAGTGTTATTTTTACTTGTATGTTTTTATAGCTACCAGTCAAAGTAGTAAAGACATAGGATATGAAGTGATAATTGGTGAGCTTGAGAGGTGCTGGTAGGAGGATTTTATTAGTTCTAGAGCTGATCGCTCTTAACAGAGACTCAACACAACCATTAACAAGGCCATGCAGATGAAACATTTGATGGTTGGGCAACTTGGTTATATGGACTTTAGGGAAGCCACTTATTCTGTTAGTGAGCAGTTAAAAGGTTTTAAACATTTATCATCATCAGCAACAAGTTGCCTAGAGATACTCCACCATATTATAAGTGTCCTACTTTTGTTACATAGACACAGGCTATGGCAGTGCCTCCCAAAGTGTGGGCCAGGACCCACTGGCAGGCCCCAGAGCTACTGTAGATGGACTGTGAGAAATAATTTACAATTACTGAAAATCATAGAAAAAAAAAAAATTAAATCACAGTTTAAATTATAAGTAAATACTTATTTATAATAATTTTAACACTCAGAAGTTAAGAAAAAAAACACCCGGGGGGTTCCATCTTTTTCACATTTCTTCATTTCTGTCAGCTGATGTTATGGTGTAACTGGTATTGGATTGACTTCCCAATCTGGAGAAGTCTCCACATAGAAAATGCTTCTCAAACTAACTTTAGACAGAGAACAAGATTAAGAGGTGAAGCTCTTTAGCCTCCAGACAAACAGCTACATAGTACTGGCTTGCAGTTATATCAGCCATAATTCATCATTTTAAATCAGTATCCTTATTTAGACTGGAACAGATCAATTCTGAAAAAATTAACATCCCATTCAGTGTGTGCCAATAAAGGCACTATATTCAGTGCAAAATAGTTTTTTTAACCAGACCATAATTATGTTTACATTGAATGTTTGAAGAGAAAGAAATCAAATTAAAGTACAAAATTCAAAAAAATTAAGGGATTTCTTTTTACAGAACAGAGGAGCAAAATGTAACATCAGACAGAGTCACATCAACAACTGGTTCAACTGGTTCAGCATCGTGAGGAAGGGGCCAGCTGGCTTGCAGAGGACAAAGTCTAGCATTCTTAAGTCGAGGCTAACTTTAAACTTTTCACCATAAGTCAACACAATGTTTTTTAGCCAGTTAGCACTCAACTCACTCATGTTTGATTACATGAGTAAAATATTATTTTTGAAAGTGAAAACTGAAAAAGGGTAAAAAAAAAAAAAAAAGAAAAAGAAAGAAAAAGGGGGGGGGGGGGGGGTCAAAATGTAACCACATTTGCCATAGACTAACAACAAAATAGCATGAAAAAGAAGATTTTGTTTTTGATAAATGCTGGCTTTAGGTGTGCCTTAGAGAGTTCGTGTAGTTGCATAGGAAGATAAACATGGGCTGAGTCTGAGTTAATTATTTAGATCCCACATTGAACAATGAAACATATCATAATTTCAAATTCTAAATTGTACATAAAATTTTTGAGCAGGAAGAAGTGTCTTTTATCACAAAAGTATGAAAGAGGAAAAACACCTTTTTATAACCAATTCATCTTTCTTGAGTCTTTGTGGTGCAAACAAAAGTTTCAGCAGACATTTGCTTTTCAACAGAATTTATTTAATATAGATCTACAGTATTTAGAGAGAGCTCTTCCATGAAAATTCATATTATATGACTTTCATTTCTGTCTCAGTGTGCACATTATTCCTCAGCTTCCTTCCCCTAAAATGAAGAGAAAATGGAAAGAAGAAATAATGAGTGACAGAAGAGTAGCTGTAATCTTTTCATGGTAAAATCCAAACCTTTTTTTTTTATATTTAAATTTTTATTTTCCACAACAAAACAAGACAATACAGACATCATCAGAGACAAGGAAAAAATATATGCATACATACATACAGATATATATATACACACACATACCTATACAAACATAAATACATACATACACATATATCCAAACCTGATAAAATGTCTAAACTCTTAGAGAAGCAGACACAAATCAGACAAAACATTATTACAGCATTTAATCAACCATGGGTTTATCAAGTCAGAGCATTGTTGACTATTTATTTGTTACTCACTTTTCCAATTTCTCGACTCTTTGCTCTCAGCTTGTTGACCTGAGTCTCAGCGATGTCAGCACGCTCCTGAGCCTCCTCCATCTCATGCTGCACCTTTCTGTACCTGGTCAGGTGAGTGTTGGCCTGCTCCTCCTGTGAGGGGATTCAACAGAGTGTCAGCATCCATGAAGACTTTAAGAATCTACTGATTCTGGTGGTTAAGTTTTTAAAGTCAAACATGTCACATAGAAGGACAATGCTGAGGTCATATGTAATCTGTTTTATGGAAGAGTGTAATACATGAAAAATACCTCTTATAAACACAGAGTTTTAACTAGTTTTCTACTCACAGCCTCCTCAGCCTGTCTCTTGTAAGCCTTCACTTTGAGCTGCAGCTTGTCCACCAGATCCTGAAGCCTGACGACGTTCTTCTTGTCCTCCTCAGTCTGCAGTCAACATAAATTTGGTGTATGCACATTTTTGGGACATGTGTGCCTAACAAACCAATTAGCGGTTAAAAAACATGACTGCTTACCTGATAGGTGAGCTCTTTCACTCTTCTCTCATATTTACGAACACCTTTGACTGCATCTGCTCCTCGTCTCTGCTCAGCTTCAACCTCTGCTTCAAGCTCACGCACCTTAGAAATATAGAAAAAATTGCTGTTCACATGAAAGACAAGATTAATTTAAAAACAACAACTGAGATTTGCTGTCTAATCCATCTTTACCCTGGACTCCAGTTTCTGGAGCTGCTTCTTGCCCCCCTTCATGGCCAGATTCTCAGCTTCATCAAGGCGGTGCTGCAGGTCCTTCACAGTCACCTCCAGGTTCTTCTTCATCCTCTCCAAGTGAGCGCTGGTGTCCTGCTCCTTCTTCAGCTCCTCTGCCATCATGGCAGCCTGAAATATTGTAGAACATTATTTTTTTTGTTGTTGCGCCAGAGATGGACTTGAAATAGCCTAAAGCATGTTGTGATGGTTCTACATTTTACTCACTAATCTTGTGTTATGTTGTGCATAAAAGTCTCAGAATGACTCACATCAGTGATGGCCTTCTTAGCCTTTTCTTCAGCGTTTCTTGCTTCCTGGACAGCATCTTCCACTTCACTCTGGATCTGTACTAGATCAGCTTCCAGCTTCTTCTTAGTGTTGATAAGGCTGGTGTTCTATTATTTAACAAAGGATGAATTAAATGCATGTCTTAAACTGTGGAAAAACATTATGAAGATCTAGTTGGTCATTCTTGTTGAGTATACCTGAGAGTGGAGCAGCCCCACACGCTCGCTGGCATCCACCAGCTCCTGTTCAGCCACTTTGCGGCTTCTCTCAGTCTGCTCCAGAGCAGCTCTCAGCTCCTCAATCTCAGCTATCATCAGGTTGTTCCTGCGCTCCACCATGGCGACCTGCTCCTTCATGTCATCTTGGCCTCTAAGGGCTTCATCAAGGTGCAGCTGGGCATCCTGAATGACAAAACATCAGTAAAGTATCACTACAAACTACATTTTGGACCAAAATTAATCTCCACTGATTCTTCACTGGATGTACCTTCAGCTGTCCCTGTACGTTCCTCAGCTGTTTCTGGGCTTCAGCTGCCTGCCTGTTGGCATGGCTCAGCTGAATCTCCATCTCATTGAGGTCTCCCTCCATCTTCTTTTTGATTCTCAGGGCATCATTTCTGCTCCTGACCTCAGAATCCAAGTTGCTCTGCATTGACTCAATCACTCTCTGGCTGTTCCTCTTGATCTGCTCAATCTCCTCATCTTTCTCAGCAAGTTTCCTGTCAATTTCACTCTTGACTTGGGTGAGTTCAAGTTGAACACGGAGGATCTTGGACTCTTCATGCTCTAGGGTAGCCTGTGAATAAGTATGACCTTTATCAAATAGTGCACTGAGTCTGCCATTACTCTCTAAATGTATAAAAATACACTGGAATTTTATTTTATTGAAATAAGGTCTATACTCCCCCGATTTGCAAAATTAGTATGTGCTTTGAAAATAAAAGTTGCCTCTGTTCCTGTAAATATGATGACTCTTGTTTACCTCAGCCTCCTCTAGAGCAGTCTGGATCTCCGTCTTTTCACTTTCCACTGTCTTCTTTCCCTTCTCAAGCTCATGAATGGCCTTACCTGACTCACCAAGTTGTTCAGTCAAGTCTGAGATCTCCTCTGTTGGGAAAAATTAATTGGGCTTGTTTTAGTGAGCCACATTAAAAATAATTTACATTAGTCCTCTGTGTAAAGAGTGTATAGGCAAAAGAATTCATTACGCTGCAGGTTCTTGTTCTCTCTCTTCATGGTCTCTAGCTGGTCCAGAGCTTCTTCATATGAATTTTTCATCTTGAACAGCTCTGTGCTCAAAGTGCGAGCCTCTTTCTGAGCTCCTTCCAGCTCGGCCTGGCTCTCCTCATACTTCTGCTTCCATTCTGCTAGAACCTTCAAGTACAAAAAGAAAACTGAGTTTTTTTCCAACTCTCATTACCAGCCAAAACACTACTGATCTGAAAATATCTAACCTTGTCAAAGTTTCTTTGCTTCTTATCCAGGTTTGCAGCCAGACTATTGGCTCTCTCCACATCAATCATCAGATCTTCCACCTCACTCTGCAGCCTCTGTTTGGTCTTTTCTAGAGAGGCACATTTGGCATTCACAGCTTCAATGGATTCCTCTGCATCCTGAAGACGCTGGGCAAGCTTCTTCCTGATAAAACAGGAAGTAAACAGGTTTAACAATGATGAAAAGAATTTGTTCAAATGATAAACCTAAGTGATTTCAGGACTGTTCATTACATATGAACGTAAATATGCTCATTACTTAGCCTCCTCCAGCTCCTCAGTACGTTGAATGGCATCAGTCTCGTATTTGGTTCTCCACTGAGCCACCTCACTGTTAGCCTTGGACATTCCACGCTGCAGCTCAGCTTTAGCCTCCTGCTCCTCTTCAAACTGCTCCCGGAGCAGATCGCAGTCATGGCGAGCTGACTGAACAGCATGAGCCAGGGCATTCTTGGCCTATAACACAAATGCTCAGGATGAATATTTGATAATAATCTTCTGGAGACCTTTGCCATTGTTATTGTCCTGCTGAGTTCCTTACCTTTACTTCTTCCTCTATGTGCCTCTTAAGCTCCTCAATCTGCTGAGTGTAAGCCTGCTTTCCTCTTGTCAGCTGAGAGACAAGAGCTTCTTTCTCCTCCAGTTGACGAACACATTCACCTAATCAAAGATTGTTACTGATTTACTATGCATCAGAAAATATAAAAGTTAACTTAATATGTATGAAAGATCAATGCATTCAACAGCTGTCAGCTTGTGTCCTGTGCTGATGAGAGAATCTCAAGACAGTCTCTCACAGACTGTTCATCTGAGATGCCATAGGCCAGGAGTCATCAAGTACATTTGCACAAGGGCCAGATTTAGTCTTGATAGAGACTCTGGGGGCCGGACTTTCAAATAAACAAAAATTAAAGAAATATTTGGGTCTGACTGACATATTATTATATTTGTATTTTTCTTCAAAATGCAGAAAGTGTTCAGGCATTAACACTGAGATTTATTCCTATTATCTATAATTTAGGAGGCCACAAGAAGACAGGCCTGCCCACAGAATTGGCTGAGCCCCTGAAAATCCCAGATAGTGTAACTAAAGTAAATAAAGGCATAAAATTCCCCATATATATGTATATATATATACACACACACACATATGTTTGCCTACGTTTAAAAAATGACTGGTGTGCAGCCTCTCTCAAAATCAGAAATAAACATGCAAAGAGTAAAGGCTTTAAACAAGGTGTTAAATATCGACAATAGTAAAGATTGAAAAGTTTTTTTAGTACAATGATGAAAATACAGAATCATTATAACCAGTGTAGTGTAATCTTATGATGCTTCTCAGTATAATAGGTTAAGCTGTAGTAAAAATGGGTTTAATTCTCCATCTAAATAAAAAGCAGATGAAACATGATTTTATACCATTCTCAGTTTGAAGTCTTGCTTTCTGGGCACTTGTATCATTCAGCTGACGCACATTTTCATCATTCTTAGATTTCAGCTCACTCAGTTGATCTTCTAATGTCCTGCACATTTTTTCAAGGTTTGACTGGTAAAACAAAAAATACATGTATTAGTCAGCAGATGTGAGTTGATTCTTTTTTTTTCACTATATAAATGTCATCATTGATTTTCACCTTTGCTTTGGCCATAGACTCCATATTGCTGCTGAGGTCATCAATCTCCATCTTGTATTCGCTCTTCTCTTTCTCCAGCTTCTGTTTGACTCTCTGGAGATTATCAATCTGTTCTCCCAGCTCTGCCACGCTGTCGGCTTGTTTCTTGCGGAGGGCTGCGGCGGTGGCTTCATGCTGCAGGGTGGACTCTTCGAGGTCACGTCGCAGCTTCTGAAACTCGGCCTCGCGCTTCTTGTTCATCTCAATCTGAGCTGCTGTTGCTCCTCCAGCTTCCTCGAGCCTCTCGCTGATCTCTTCAAGTTCCCTGGAGAGATCAGATCTCTGCTTCTCTACCTTGGCCCGAGCAGCACGCTCAGCCTCAATCTCTTCCTCCAGCTCCTCGATACGAGCCTGAAACCGAAACGGTTTAACTGAAAATTGTTCTTGACATTTTTATGTGGCAACTGTTTGTCTGATGCTTCAAATAGTACCTGAAGCTCCTTAATCTTTTTCTGAAGTTGGATTCCAAGACTTTGCTCATCCTCAATCTTACTGAGGAGCTGGCTTATCTCAAAGTCCTTCCTGAAGGGGAAAGCATCAGTTCAATTAGTTGAAGTTACACTGAGTCAGTATTACAAGCAGGAATAAAAAAGATACATTCATTTTCTGCTCTTACTTCTTTATTTTCTCTTCAGACTGCTGCTTGTCGTTCTCCAGATCCATTATAGATTCCTGAGCCAGTTTCAGATCTCCTTCCAGCTTCCTTTTTGCTCTCTCAAGGTCCATACGAAGCTTCTTTTCTTGCTCTAGAGAACCTTCAAGCTATCAAGGAAATCATTTTAAAAATTTAAGTTTTAACACTTTCCTTTTGGTGTATATAGTCTTATTGCCATTTTTGTTTGAAATAAGTAATTTCAGCACAACAGACCTGGTTTTTCCTGACCCTATGCTTGACTGAAGTCACTTTCATGCAGAAGGGATTTGCAGGAAACACGGCATGCATGATGTGCAGTGAAGTTTCTAACTAGTTAGTTTGAAGTGTGTCATCATGCTGAAGTTAGCTCCTCCAAAAAAAGCCTTGGGCAACAAACTTAGGGATTTGGTTTCTACTGTTTAGAAATAAGACAATGTTGCTCTAGGTATAATTATAAAAATCTTAACTGGCTTTCATATCAAAACAAATGGCAGGATTGAAACCATGACCAATGAGTGCAAGTTTAACTTTCAAATTTCAATGTAGACCACTCACGTCATCCACTTGTTGCTCCAACTTGGTTTTGGCCTTTGTAAGAGTGTTGACTTTGTCTTCCTCGGCCTGGAGATCATCCAGGGTCTGCTGATGAGCCTCTTGAAGGGCTTTCTTCTCCTTGGTCAACTTGGCAATGGTCTCATCTTGAGAGGCCATTTCCTCTGTAAGGTTTTTGACCTGAAAAAGTTTTCATTAACTTCTAATAAAAGCCTGTTATTCAACAACAAAAAATAGTATATGATCACAAAAAAAAACTTTTATATTACTTTGTTCTCAGTGGCATGTTTCTCCTTTTCCACTTTTGCCAGGGTGAGCTCCAAGTCATCGATGTCTTTCTTCAACTCAGAGCACTCGTCCTCCAGCTTCCTCTTCTTTGCTGTCAGCTCAGCGTTCATTTCCTCCTCATCTTCCAGCCTCTCAGATGTCTCTTTGAGTTTGGCCTCGAGCTGGATTTTTGCTTTGATGAGCCCCTCACACCTTTCCTCTGCATCACTGAGGTTTTCACTTTCCTAAAAGTCCATGCCAACAGGTTCACATTGTTGCCAAATCAGGAAATTATGGTGAAGTTCACTAAACAAGAAAATACAGTGTAATGGTAACTTACAGATTGCACTTGCAGCAACAGATCATTTTTCTCCTGTAGCAGAGAAACCATCTTCTCCTCCAGTTCTTTCTTCTTAGACAGAGCCTTTGTTAGCTCTGTTTTTGTCTTTTCAAAGTCTTCTTTCATCTGTGCCATCTCCTTTTCAGTCTCTGCGCTCTTCAGCAGAGGCTTAATCTTGAAGTAGAGCTTCATCCATGGCCAATGTTTGACATTCATGAATGAGCGGACATTGTACTGGATGGTAAAAATGGCGTCTCTGAATAAGAAAAGAAAAATGCATTCGTTGCATGAATTTACACAGAAAAAGGGTTATTAGAGGTTAAAATTTAGACTTTTACATGCATCTATGTATACTAGGGGTGTAACAGTACAGAAAAATTTCGGTTCGATATGTTTCTGGTACGGTAATTGAAGCAATTTTCCCAGCCAACTTGAACGCATCATCATACAACCGTGCATTAGCTTGCTAAGTATGCTAATTAGCGTCTTTCCTGATGATTTCAATACGGACTTCAGCACTGGGTTCCTTTTTTAACCTGTAGGACCTACTACAAAGTTTGGGAGAACTTTTCACGGCCCATCTTTGCGGATAAAGAGATTGGAGCCATGTGAAACCTGAGGACAACTTTACCTATGATGCAGCTGCAGACATGATGGAGTCCCCTCTACCCCTCCTCCAAGGATGATAGTTGAAGGTAAAACTAATCTGATTCACAGAGCCAGAGCACCAATGTTATGATAAAAACGATCTCAAAGAATAGGAAATTCATAACTGGCTGGTGAGATTTTTTGTTGCTCCTCCTCTTTACAGTGACGTTCTTGTTTGAGTGGAGCTTTTTCAAATGCTTTGCTTGGTCCGCTGGATGGCATGCTATCAGTGACACAGCTGCTGAATAATGCCAGCGCTATTGTTGTTGTCTTTGTCCACTGTTGTATTTTACTGGGAAACAAAGTGTTCCTAAACAGGACACTTTTAACCAGGAATATTCAGGCTGTTGCTGTCGTTTGCTGTGGTTTCCAGAACAGCGTGACAGTGAGTTGTTCTCTGGTTTTCTGTCTGTATGTGAGCTTCGTCCACACGTATTCGTTTGGTACACGTCTGGACCATACCGAGAGGCCCGTACCGAATCGGTATGGTACAAATACATGTACCTTTGCACCCCTAATGTATACACAACATTATTACATTACCTCCTCTCCATCATCTTGACAAACTCTGTCCTCATGAGGAAACCTCTGCAAAGAGCCTGAGTCATTGTGACCAGCTCAGCCAGTTTCTCATCTCTCATCTCCTCCAGTGTGCCCAGCAGTCCAGCTTTAAAGAACACCTGAAAGAAACAATTACAATTATTAAGCAACAATTACATTTTACCTTCTTTTACCTTTATAAAGCACTAATAGCCCTGACAAGGGAGACAATTCTTTCTCTACCTTGGTGTGACCAAACTTGTACTGAGTGTGGTCCACATCGATGGATCCCAGGAGTTTCTCGGAGGCCTTTTTGTTGTCAATGAACTGTCCCTCTGGGATGACACTAGCATTCAATACTTTGTATCTAAAGATTAAAACAAATAAATGTAGGTACAGAAGAAAGGGAAGTAAAGGATTTTCAATTACTTTATGTTTTATTGGTCACCTCTGCTTGAAGTCACCGTAGAGGATTCTGCTGGGGAAACCTTTCCTGCAGATCCTGATTCCTTCTAGCACACCGTTACACCTCAGCTGGTGGATGACCAGAAAGTTCTCCATGAGACCTATGGTACAATGTTGAGGAACATGAGTTTTATTTTTTTTTTACAAGAATTGCTTGAATTAAGTTGATTTATTTGTCTCTTAAATAGCATTATCAACGATGATGGGGTCAGAGAGCACATACCTGGTGTCTTTGATTCATTTGGAATCAGGCAGCGCACAAAATGAGGATGTGTGCTCCTCAAATTTGTCATCAGCTTCCCCAAATTCTCCTGAAGGATCCAATCAAATGTATTAATGGTGTCAAATTAGAGTCACATTAAACATTAGAGGCCATTCTTTGTACATCTTACTCTGAACAATGCAGACACAGTCTGAAAGGAACCACCCTTCTTCTTGCCACCTTTCTTGCCACCAGCATCAGCCGCTGTAAGCAGAATCAAATTAATTCAACAAATGCACCCAATCAAAATTTTAATATTTCATACCACAAAGAAAGGTTACTACATTTACCATCTGCTGAGGCGTGAGATGCATAAAGGAAAGCCAAAAGTTTAACTGATGACTTCTGGTAGAGCTGAACCACTGAGTCGTTCAGAGGGTCTTTGTTCTTATCGAGCCATCCAATTATGTTGTAATCAACAGTACCAGCATAGTGCACCAGGGCAAAGTGAGCCTCAGCCTTGCCTTTGGCTGGTTTGGGCTTCTCAAAAGACTTGGTTTTACCAAGATGCTGGTCATACAGTTTGTTCTTGAAGGTCATGTCTGTTGCTTTGGGGAACATACACTCCTCTTCAAGGATGGAGAAGATGCCCATTGGCTGTCATGAGGAAATGATTGTTACAACAAAAACCTTCAAGTCATCAGATAGTTCTTGCAGTTTGAGAAAATACAGAATGCTCACCTTCTCAATCAGCTCAATGCAGGCAGCCAGATCCATACCAAAGTCAATGAACTCCCATTCAATTCCCTCCTTCTTGTACTCCTCTTGCTCCAGCACAAACATGTGATGGTTGAAAAACTGTTGCAGTTTTTCATTGGTGAAGTTGATGCACAGCTGCTCCAAGCTGTTGAACTGTAAAGATTGAGAAGTCAAAGGTCAATACAGGCTATCTAACCTAGAATTGACATCATTCATGATCTTAGCTTTTTTTTATCAGTGAAGCTCACTCACATCAAAGATTTCAAACCCAGCAATATCCAGGACACCGATGAAAAAGCTTCTGGGCTGCTTGGTGTCCAACATCTCATTGATTCTGACCACCATCCACAAGAACATTTTCTCATAGACAGACTTGCAGAGTGCCATGACAGCGTTGTTGACCTGATTGTACACATCAGTGAAACGGTATTAACAAGGATGTTGCAAAGAATTGAAACATGTCAGGGGAAGAATAGGTTCAGGGGCATTTGAAACTTATCTAATGTTCTATTATATAGATATGATTCTGTTGACCTCCCATACCTGAGGGACGGTTTGACCTTTGGTCACAAACTCATTTCCGACCTTCACTCTGGGGTAGCACAGAGCTTTCAGCAAATCAGCAGAGTTCAGTCCCATCAGGTAGGCGATTTTATCAGCCACTTAAAGACCAACACAAAGAGTTAACTTCAAAACCTACCTATGGAGAACATCATTAATGTTCTTCCTAATCAGAAGTTCTTTTAGGTGTCAAATTCTGTACAAATGCATTCAAGCTCTTGGTGGCACTATACCCTCAGTGCCATCAGGCTCAGCCTGCTCTTCACGCTGCTTCTGCTTGAACTTCATGTTCCCATGATGCATCACAGCTCCAGTCAGTTTATACATGCTGGCCTTCTCTTCTGAATTGAAGCCCAGAATGTCAATAGCAGTCTGTGAAGGAAAGAGCCTGATTAAAACAAAAATACAATTTTTTAACATGCACTTGTAACACAACCTACTTTGGCTTAAAGCAGAGATTAGAGGGTACTGATATAACCAATAACACAGGATGTGTAGTGAAACACTACTGTTAACAAGGTCCCCAAAAATAAACCCCTCACTTAAAAAGTAAGAACTATGAAATGACAAGCATCTTTTATAGATTTCATTGAGATCTGTGATCACTTTATAGCTCAGTATTCAATCTAAAAATATAAACATGAACTGTGATTTGCTATGGATGAAAATCTAACCCAATAAGAAAATTACATCAGTTGCGATGAATTCTTCAACGTCATTGATACTCTTGACAGTGATTTCTCCCTGACTGACCATGGGGAAGTCATATGGATTAGTGGTGATCAGAAGAGCCTCTGAGGAAAAAGAAAAAAAAAAAAAAAAACGTCACATACAACAACACAATTTTACTTTAGAGGAACCATTGTTGTTTACTCTTGTAGTATAACTGAAAATACAAATCTAAGCCTTAAACTGTACCTATGAGCTCAGGTTTGTGTCCTGTTGTGAGCTGATAGAAGATATGGTAGCTTCTCTCAGCAGATAGCTGAAAGGTAACTCTGGACTTCTCCAGCAGATCTGTTTGAAATAAAATTAGGAAATAATCACTTATGAAACAAGGCAGACAATCATTTTTATGATGCATTAGAATCAACCAAAAGTTTTTTGAATTTTATTTTTTTCTTGTAAATTATTTTATCTTTTGTAGAGTGATGCCAAAACAGAAGGTTTTGTGGGGGTACAAAAAAGGTTGCTGTAAGGCTTTGACTCGAATCAAAGATTTGAGCACATCCATTCTTGATGACCTTTACTGATTCTCAGTTCTTTTTAGGATTGATTTTAAAATATCATTGTTTGTGTTTAAAATCCTTCATGGCCATACCAGATCAGACCAGAGTTATAGATATTCTCATAGGAACTTTCTTATTGTTCTTGAATATATACTGATGACTTGAGGGGGTTGGGCATTGGCTGTTTGTCAAATGTTTGTTTGTTCATCTATTCATTCATCTTATTTTTTTCTTCTTCTTATATTATTAGGGCCCGAGCATCACAAATGGCCCTCAGGAACTGACTCAGAAGCACTCCCTATCATGCTTCTACACCTAGAGTTGTGAAATTTGGTGGACAGATTCAGATACCTTCAAAGAGGTATACAAAAAAGTCTCAGGAGTAAAAACCCTATCTCCAACAGGAAATCCACCATTTTGAAAAGATTAGCAAAAATGGAGGTGTTTTGGGCCTGATCCAGGGGTCATAACTGATGGTATAAGTCAGAGGGATTTGATCTGATCGATTTGTTCTTTGGCAAAGAGCTAGATGAGACATGAATGATGAAAAGTAATGATGGATTTTTTCATAACTCGAAAGGCATAGCTGTGGCGAACCCCTTAAATTATCATATTTCTTTGACAAACAGGAAGTTGTTTATAACTCAGCTGTGCATTGTCACATCAGACTAAAACTTTCTGTGTTTATGGTGTGTCCACGTCTGCACACAGTCATATGGTTTTATTTATTTAGCGTTATTATTATAAGTAGTAGTAGTAATGGTAGTAGTAGTAAGTAAGTAAGTTAGATAAGGTTTAGATGAGACTTAAATAATGGATTGTCATGCATCACTGAGGGGCTTTGTATGACTTAAGAATAATAAATAAATATATAATGTTTGATAAGTTTCAGGTCTTACATGTTTCAATATCAGCTGAAGCCAGCTTTCCAGTTGACCCAAAGTGGATTCTGATAAATTTACCCTGTAGGATACAGATTTACATTCAGTTTTTTTTTTACACTTATTGATTAATTCACTGCTACAAAAAAGAAAACAGAAATTTAAAATTAAAGTAAAATAAAAAAAAATACTTACAAAGCGGGAAGAGTTGTCATTCCTCACAGTCTTGGCATTACCATAAGCTTCCAGCAGTGGGTTAGCTGCAATGATTTGATCCTCCAGTGACCCCTAAGAATAACATTTGATACAATGATATAAAAAAAAACCCAGCTACTTTTCAAATTAGTTTTATACCTGTGTAGGGTGACCTCAAATATTCAACTGTTTGTTCAAACATGACTCATTTGACTGCCAGTCTTACAGTTGAGCGCCTTCTTATGAAACAAGGATTCTTCTCTTCCATCTACGTGGGAGTGTTTTTTAATTTACCTTGATTATACTTAAAACCAATCTTGGTATAAATAATAAATTAATAATAATACTTTGAATGTGATTATTTAATTAACTCATGCACTTTAATCTCCTTTGTATGCATTTGAAGAAATTTAAGGTGGACTACCCCATTTTGGGGGCTATTGGGGCAGCAGTGTCACAGCAAGCCTTTAAATCTTTTAGTTTAGATTACAAAGAAAAAAACAATATCTTAATAATAATCAAGAGCAAGAGCATTTTGAACTAGTTCAAGAGAATCCCAAAAAAGTAAAATGGAGGCTGTGTCAACAGCTTCTTTTGCCCCAATATGGCTTATTAGAATTAAAATTAAATAAGGGGTTCATCTCTTATTTTGCATGAGAGAATGGGTCCTTGAGCAAAATAAAATATACAGCTAACTATAAGTTGATTATAGGTACAATTTGTCCAATTAGATATGACTATGGGCACACATCTACTTATATCTTTCAACTCCTCTAACCTGCATTTTCCCAGGTGTTGGTTCTTGTTTCTTTGTCCCTGGCACTGCAATTGTTGCAAAATACTGGATGACACGTTTGGTGTTGACGGTCTTCCCTGCACCAGATTCTCCACTAGTTTGAGGATTGTATTCACAGATATAAAATAAATGATGAAAAAACTTTACTATGAAAACTGAAAATCTGTAAAATTAAAAAAAAAAAATCTCACTTACGTGATGAGGATGGACTGGTTTTCTCTATCTGTAAGACATCAGATGGGTGTACACAAGTTAGGATTCAATAGAATCTTTTTATATTTGTGTACAATTTCTGCTTAAAAACTAAGTGATACCTTGGAGCATGAACTGATAGGCATTGTCAGAGATAGAGAAGATGTGGGGTGGAGCCTCAATCCTCTTTTTGCCTCTGTATCCTGCTACGACCACAGAGTCGTACACTGGGAGCCACTTATAGGGGTTCACAGTCACGCAGAAAAGCCCAGAGTACGTCTGTGGAGAGACAGAGAGGATCTAATTGACATACTTCTTCATGTTGTTAGGTTTTATCTGCTGATGTGATGATCAGGCCAAACTCACATAGATCATCCATGCTGCATAACGCTCTTTGAGGTTATACAGCACAGCAGGCTCATTGAGGTGGGTCATCATGGCCATGTCTTCGATTTTATCGAACTTTGGAGGGTTCATGGGAAAGATCTCGGTGTCTTTTACAGTTAATGTCTGTTACAAGAAAAGAGATCATAGAGAACTGATTAGAGCCACAAACTGAACTGTACAACCATTTAAGATAAGTTGAAACATATCTGAAGTTTAATACAGTGCTGCATCACCAGACCAATTTCGGTTCCCATAGATCAAACCAAGAAAAACATGCAGAACTTGTCCCATTAGCTTAATACTTAGAGCAGTTTGATATGAATTATAAAATCACTGAAAGGTGCAAGATTTTGGAAAACTTTTGCAAAAAATAAAAAAATAAACAAAAAAATTTACCTTTCCACAGAGAGTGTCCACTGTGGCTTTGCCGCCCTCTTTCTTTGTAAGTTTTCCTTTGAGATACATCTCACTAGGCTCACTTACAAAGTACGCTGTTTTAGCATCAAAAGGCATGTTTTGAGCTTCAATCCTTTCCTTTTCTGGCTTCCGGAGGTATATGGCCGCCGGGCCAAAACACTCCATTTCTGCGTCCCCACTCATGATGACGCTTTACTGAAAGTAAGCAGAAGTATTTCATTATTAGATTTCAGCTTTGATCATTTCAGTCATGATGATAGCTCAGATTCACATTTTAGAAACAGGTTGTGATACATTTAAAACTCATATAAAGACAAGCACAATTCAATGATTCAGATGTCCACCATTTTTCAAAAGCAAAATCTGAGTGTGTTAATTACTTTGTAAATTACATTTGCTGTGTATTTTCATTGTTGCTGCTACAAATGCTAATTGTAGACATACTCATTATAGAATCATAGAAGAATCCCTTCACTCACCTAATGATGCAGAAATCATCAGGTGAGTCAGTAATTTGACCAAATTTCAATATTTATCATCTTGTTATTAGCATTACCCAATGTTTAAGTAAAGAGGCTTTTGTACAACCAATCAGATGATTTATCACTTGGAGTGTTAATTTCATTTACTTAAACTTTGCTACCTTTTTCCATGAGAAAGACAAGATTAAGACTAGCTAATAACTGAACTTTGTAGACTAAAACTGATGAAAAGTGAGTTTAGTTTTCGTCATGCATTCAAAATCTATGATATTTCTTCTCAGTGGGTAAATCCATCAAAACAAAATGGATCTGAAGCTCTTTCACATTTCAGCTGTAGAAAGCAGATATGTGAGGTTTTGTAAGATGCAAGGAACACAAGTATGACTTGGCAACAGATTTAGGCAAAGAGAAAAGGTTTCAGTGAAAATTTAAGAGTAAAATGCAAGGTATTTTTATGGACTAAAACTGGACTAGTATATTTTTGAGTTTTCGTTGACTAAAACTAGACTCAGACTGTAAAGGTTAGAAATGAATAACGTGACAAAAACTGGTGAATATTTTAATCTTAGGACTAAGGCTTAAATTAAAGTAGATGCCAGCAATCACTGATCACTTGATGATTAATTATATCCACTCTGCATATTCCACTCTACTCTACTATATTCCAGAAACCAAATTCAAATGTGGGTTAAGTCAATTACCTTCTTCCCTTCTCTTTGAAGAACAGCTGTTGATGGTCTAATGAGGATCCTGGGGCAAGACACAAATAGTTTTCAGTATTAACTGTTATTAAAGCTTTAGTTATTAAAAAAATGCTACAGTCTGAAATCCTGAGCAGTTCTGAATGTACATGTGGTGTCTGGCAGTAAGCGTTCATGCTCGGCATTGTTTATTAAGCTGCTGGTTTTCCTCCTGCTAATAAAAGACTCTTTCTCACTCACCTTGACTGGTCGCCTGTCAGTCCTTGGGAGCGTCCAGCCTCCCCTCTTATATAGAGAGATCAGTATTCAGGCAGAACATATGACTTTCTTTATTTGGTCATGTACTTTTAAGCTTTCTCGCTTGAGTATTTCAAATAGGTGGCATCTTTTGTCACAGACTATCACAGATGAAACACTTTCCAGGAGGGGAGTTAGGAAAATGATGAGAGCCTAAATGGGAAAAAAACACAGACGGTTGATTATAATACTTAATTAGTGTTGTCATCACAGTATTAAGTCCAACACAAATATTAATGAACAGAATGTTAATGTGAACTTTCTCTCTGATCATGCTAAGAATATTAATCAGCAGGAATTGTTTTAAATAGATGTGCCTCAGAGCTACAGTCCATAGCAAAGACAGCTCTTGAAAAATGTGTCTCATTGTAAACTATGTCACTAGGAGTATTGGTGCCAAACAATGGACACTTTAAACTGCACATTAGAGAGTAAACATAAAACTAGACTCTTACAATACAGTTTTTTCACCTTGTGTAAATATTGTTGTGGGCGATGTAGTGCTTTCTGAAGTTCAGACATTGTTTCGGTCTTTACAATAATCCTCTTAATGCACCTTGGCACTACAGAGGATCCGACTTTAGCTGTGGAGAAGCTCTCATATGTCACTGGTATTCTGTTGCAGAAGCCTTGCAAGTCTTCCCCGTGACAAAGGAGCAGGACTGAGCCTAACAGTTGCTAATCTAAGAACTTGTGGAAATGATGATACCTCAAGATAACAGAAACACTCCCAGAGGTCTGTCTTTTATGGAATCCAAAAGTTAATTAGATTTGTTCTGTAGGGGGGAAAGGATAATAGAAAGAAGAACAATACCAGTATTTATAGCGCTCTAATTTCCTCTGTTGTTTCATTCATGTATCCAGGAAGCATGACATACATCCTGTGAAAATAACATGTGAACAAATGGTCATGACATGTGCTTCTAAGTTCCCATGATGCAACTGTCAATCACTAAATTATACCAACTTGAGATCCTCTCCTTTTTGCACACACTAATATGAAAGACTATGCCATATCAATAGATGGAAAACTTTATTTACAACAACTGAAGTGAGAAATCCTTCCACCACAGGGTCAAGTCATGAAAACCTCTTAATGAGAGATCAACACACCACTTTTAATGACAAAAATACCTGCCAACATGTCTCACTATCTCATTACAACAACTTAAGTTGGCAATCTGAGAGCAGGAACCTGTGTATGAGTTGATGGGATATTATTACTGACACACACAATATCATATGTAGAAGATTATTACTAATGTCTGCAACCCTTAAACAGATATCCAACTACAAAATAAACCAGTTAGATATAATGCAAATGTGTCATGTTGTTCTTTGCACAGTTGAATCGTTTGGCCTTTTGTTGGCCATCTAGTTGGTCCACTGACCCACCAATCAGAGCCTTCTCTCATCCACTGTTACTAGGTCTTTATTAGACAAACTTTGGCCCAGGCCAAAGTCTATTCAGTGCTTTACAGTTAAATTGCAACATCAATTTTGTTACTTCACATTGTGATCTGGGAGTGTTGTTTCTGTTTCCTGATTTAATTCTGTGGACGACCTCACAGGCAATCCAACTTATCGACTGCTGCAAAAAATACATATTCTCACAGGTAAGAGAGAATATTTTTTATACTGACAGAAAAAAAAACGCATTCTGGAAAAATGCTTAAAATTTATCCCGGGTTCCTCCCATTTCTCCTGATCTTTGCTAAACAGGACTCTTCTAAGAGCTGGATGCCTCGCCAAACTAAATAATCGGCTGCTTGGAGTTTGCAAAAAAAAAAAAAACTCCATGAGAAAGTGAGTGGGCTTTGATGTGTTTTACACTGAGAAGAGGCTTCCATCTAGCCACTCTGCCATAAAGCCCAGATCAGTGGAGGGCTGCAAAAAGGTTATCCTTCTGGAACTTTGTCCCATCTCCACGCAGGATCCCTGGAGCTCAGAGTGACCATCAGATTCTTGGTCACCTCTCTTACTAAGGTCCTTCTGCCCTGATTGCTCAGTTTGGCCTCCAATCACAGGTGAACTCCAATCAAGGTGGAGAAACATCTCAGCAAAGATCAGGAAGGATGGGAAGAACCTGAGCTAAATTTCAAGTGCTTTTTTTTAAGGGTATGAATATGTCAATGTGATATTTCAGTTTCATATTTTTGATAAATTTGAAAATCATAAAGCAAAATAAAATTCAGTTTTCACTTCTCCATGATGACTTACTGAGTGTAGATTAATGAAAATAAAAATTATTTTGGTTTTTTGACAGTAGCCATCAGGCTGCAACAAAACAAAACTGAAAAAAGTGAAGGGGGTCTGAATACTTTGTGATTAGCTTACATGAAGACATACACATTTAAATGCCTTCTCTAAATCCCAAACACTTTTCTTTTATGGGACAGAATTGACTCTTGACTATGTCAAAGAAAGCTAGTCCTATGTAGAGACATCAGTGATATATTATCCCAAAGAATTTTTGCAATTACTGCTGTATAATTTTGGTCTGATTATACAGACAAGTAATGATTCCAAGGATCCCTGCTCTATTTCTGTACATATTTGTGTCTAGCAAGTCTGCATTCTTCTAATTCTGGGTCATTCATTCTAGTTGTTTAATCTTTGACCTGTCCTTTAGGTCCTGTAATGAAATGAGATTTGCCCATTTATATTCCAGGTGCCACACAGTTATTTTTGGATATATCTCAACTGTTTCACTTTAATGGTATTTGCCGGCAAAAATGTCCATGAAGTGTACTGTTATTGGGTTCCTTTAAAAGAAAAAAACAAAATAAGCAAAGTCCCAAGCTGAAAAACGATCAGTCATTTGCACTTCATTAGATTAAAAGTGAGAGGATCTGCTGCTAAGTCGCCTCCTCTGGTATTAGACTGTATGACTTTAATAGAGCTGTGTGGAGTGGTAACAGTGTCAGGTTTCTATTAATCTTACTGTCAGTGCTCTAACACAGTATAGAGCTTGGTTTTCACTTTTTCTGACCTTTAATTGGTTGTCACAACCCACAACTCTCCCATGAATGACAAATATTTAGCGGTCGACAAGAACATGTCTGACTTTTGCTGTGGTTGACGAGGGTGTGATAATCCTCGAGCTCAGACTGATGACAGACGTGTGCATCCTAAAAGGGGTCGTCTGACTTGGTCCAGTAGAGGTCAAAAGGCTCCAGCTTTCTGAGGAATGACTGTGTAATCTGATATTATGAGCATCTTCACACCAGAGGGGCCTCTGGAGGGACAGAGAATATTTTAAAAAGGGCAATAATAAAGGTTCACGTTGATCCTTTTTGATCAAATTCATGTCCAAAGACTTGGTTACTCATGCAACACAAGTCACACTTCTCAGCTTATTATGTTTCAGAATACGTCAACAGTGTATACACACAGAGAGGATGTAAACAAATCTATCAGAGGACACCATCTGTTTCATTCACACCATAGGGAGAATGAGTGGACTGTTTATGTTCTGCTGTCAGTATGATTTTGAGGAGTTTTTGAATGGCTATGAAACATGCTGATATAAATGATGATACCTCTAATGATCTACAAAATCTAATGAGACAACAAGAACATGATTGGTTATTTCTATATAGAATTTTTCACTGGCTGCAAACACTTGCAGGTGTAGGTGCAGGTAGGTGTCTGACTTTGCGACCCTGAGGAGAGTATATATTCACAAAGAGTGATTTTTTGACTGCAAGAAGACGGCAAGATAATTTTTTTCCCAAAACACAACTTAGACATGTACTAGACAGGATCAACAGAAGAAAGAAGATACTGCTTTGTAGACAAAACCTATTCAGAACTAAAGTTCCTTACAGGATCTTATAATAATAGTTTAGGATTGTATGAACATGCACGTGCGTTGCAGGGATGTTTCGTATGAGCAGCAAATGTGGGCCTGAAAAAAAGCATCAACTCTAAGATGTACAGAAGCCCAAAGTGGACATATATTCATTTATCTTTAACCATGAAAATGAGTGCCTTTTGGTTGCAATATTATTAACAAATGTTCATGTAATTAATAGGTATAGGATTAATGCATTTATGTAAGTGGAATAATTTACATCATAGTATCAAGATTGACACATTTTCTCTTGGTCAATTCAGGATGAACCTAACCACAACTCTGTATAACTGTATAACTGTGCAACTAGGCGTTATCAATATCAGCCGTTTATGGTTTGTTTAAAATGTGCATTTTTGTGTCTCTGCCTAATTGTACATGATGGAAAACTTTTCAAGAGTTTAATAAAGGTTTAAAAAAAAATCAATAAATTATGTTGGTTTTGTCCTGTCTCTTAGCTCAGTCACACATTTTGTCCATCATTGGTCCAAACTGCAACATTTTTCATGGAATGAATTTGAGGGGTTGAAATTTTTCAGATTTTTAAAAATTTTTTCTTATTAAGGAGGCAGTGGGGGTGGTCCTGAGGCTAGACCAGTTGAGAACTATTAGTGTGAATGGCTTATTAATTGTGTTGTCTCATAATAGTTTGTAATTTATACTTCAGTCATTAACATAAAGAATTTAAAGGTCACGTATCATGCAAAATAAACTTTTTCAGGCTTTTCTTGCAAAAATATGTGCCCTTGGCCTGTCCACAATCCCCCCAAGAATCAAAAAATCCATTCCCTCACTGCCTCTCTTTCTCCACCTTTCAGAAAATGTGTGCTGAAACAAGCCATTCTCAGATTTTCCCCTCATGATGTCATATAGGGAGTTAGTCCCGCCCCCACGTTCAGTTGGCCCTACCCACTTGGAAGAAAGTTACACCCTGCTCTCCTGATCCTCCTCTCAGGAGAGCCACATCCATTAAGCCAAATCCAGGGGTGTAGTCAAGGGCGGAGTAAGACTACTCATTAACATTTTAAGTCACAGAAATGGCTTGTTCTGAACAGGGCTGAGGGGTTTTTAGACATGCAAAATCCAATACTGGAGTGTTTTTTCAGCAACAAACTTCACAGGCATATTTTGGGGACCTCTAAGACCAATATAAACTTTTCTTAAAGGGGTCAAATATGTGACCTTTAAGGTAAAAAGACAATTTACCACTGTAGCTGAGTGCTTTCTCATTGTGGATAAAGTTTGGTCTCTGTAAATAATATAGGAAGAATATTTCAAGGGTCAGTGTTCTTATTTGCTCTATATGTAAAGTGTACTTAGTCAACTTCTTTTGTGACTTTGCTTAATTTTAATAATTTATTAGAATTACAAAGCATGCTGAGTTGAACCAGGTGTCACGCAAACGTTTGTGATTAAAAATGTAAAAACTTTCATAGTTACTAACTTACTTTTGAGTCCCAGTTGGAGGAAGCACATCAATGTATGCACTTAAGAAAACTGGGGAATTTAATGTTGATAATACATTTATGAAGATGGTTTGTTCTTGTTTTATTGTGTTGGTTTTTGACATTTCCCTTTATCATTTGATACCAGTATTAAAAACTGGAACAGACTGCAAGGCACTGTAAGAGTGTAAGGAAAAATCTCAGGTTTGATCCTTAATTAGCTTTGTACTAAGTTAGAACTCTCAAGAAGGCCCAGTCGATCGTCTTGACAAAGATTTAGCCTGCCAGCATGCAGAAATAAAACTGTAAAAAAAACTATATTTTCCCCTCCTGCCATTGGCTTTTTAAACCATTAATTAGTGTTACTTCTTACAATATTTTTATTGTTTTATTTTACCTGATAGCACACTGTCTCACTGAACTTCTATTTTCTTGCATTTTTATGTTGTATTTATGATTGGTCTGGATGTGCAGTAACTATATAAAGTCTTCATCGCTTCAATGTTTAACCCTTCTATTGATTTATAAATCAATCAGGTCAATATAATTTGGCATTTTAGACAAAAAAGTAAAACTAGTGAAATAGGGATCACCTGAGTGCAGTAAATGTATCTCAAGCAATTGTAGTGCACTTGTAAAGACACGTGTTTCTGAAGGGTCCAGTTACTGGTTAATTAGCATTCCTGGCTACCATTACACCATGAGGACGAAAGAACACTCCAAGCAACTCAGAGAAAAGGTTATTGAAAAGTATAAGTCAGGGGCTGGAAACAAAAAAATTTCCAAGGCACTGAACACCCCCCAGGGTTCAGTTAAATCCATTATCAGGAAATAGAGGGAATATGGCACACATTTAAATCTGCCTAGATCAGGCCGTACTCACAAACTGAGTGATGTGCAAGAAGGAGATTAGTCAGAGAGGCAAACAAGACACCCATGACTACTCTGAAGGAGTTACAAGCTTCAGTATCTGAGATGAGAGAGACTCTGGATACAACAACTGTTGCCCAGGTTTTCATGAGTCAAAGCTTTATGGGAGAGTGGCAAAGAGAAAACTTCTTTTGAAGAAAACTCAGATTAAATTTGGACTAGAGTTTGCATTCGGCAGATTTCATGGTGAAGAGGAAGAAAGCTCTTTGGTCTTAAGAGACCAAAATGGTGCCTTTTGGCCATCAAACAAGACAGCATGTCTGGTGGACACCAAACACTGCACATTGCCACAAACACACCATCCCCACTGTGAGGCACAGTGGTGGCAGCATCATGCTGTGGAGATGCTTCTTGGCAGCCAGACCTAGAAGGCTTGTAAAGGTAGAGAGTAAAATGAATGGGAAAAATATAGGCAACTATAGCTTGTAAGAAGATTTATTTCCAACAAGACAATGACCCGAAGCATCTAGTTAAAGCTACAAAGAAATGGTTTGGAGACAACAAGGTGAGTGTTCTGAAGTGGCCGAGTCAAAGCCCAGACTTCAATCCAACAGAGAATTTGTGGTCATGACAATTATGTGACCATGACTGATTTATTAGATTAATAAAAAGGTAAACCATCCAAGGGGGTAGATATATTCTAAGCACTGTATGTTTGACTGCTGACTGCAAAGCAAATTGTCCTTCACAGGGATAACAAGGTGCACCTTGAACCTTGAGTTATCAGCATGTGGGATGTCTATTATTCATAAAAAATGCAATATTATTATAATATTAGCAATATCATTTTAAAAAAGGGAGGGGGAGAGGGGTGGATACCAACAATCAGACCTATAGGTCTGATTATTAAGATCCCTGTGTAGTCTATATCAACCCTGAGTACCTGGACTGGGAGGTGGGTATTTAATTGTTTTATGTTTCTTATGTTGTGCTTTTTTCATTAGTCTGTTCTGTTTTGTGGTTGGATTTCTAAAACGATGCATTATATTTTGTTACACAAAAATCTGTACTACTGTTACTGCTCTACAGATATTTAAAATAAAGATATATAAATAAAAAAGGGTATTCTAAAGACTTTTTCTCCCTATAATTCACTTCAAACTACTAAACTTTCTTATCTGTTCTGAATTCAAACAAGTTTTGAGATATTTTGGCATCACTTTCACCTCTCTAACATGCTGTATAAGATTACAGCTCTACATTTCTGACAGTGCCACCAGTCAGTGAGAGGGCTCAGACCATGACCCTCTAATTTCCCTCTCTGTGCTGTTAAAAGTCAAAGGTTTAAACATGACAGACAGCTTTATCCAAAGGTCTGAACGCTCATGTTTGATGTTTGTGACCTTTCTTTATCACCTGCATTGAGGGCTCTCGTGACTCTGCTGGTAGACTTTATGGCAATGTATGTGTCTTCTCTCATAATGTGACTTGTTTTATCTGTCACAGTAAATTCTATTACTGACATTCATTGCACTATTGTCCAATGAGGAATCTTTGGTGAACAGGTGACTAGATTTGTGTCTCCAGGTTTTTCTAGACAGGCACTGGTGTTGTCTCGAGGGTGCAGATGTATTTTTAAACCCTTTCTTTAAATGGTCCTGTTGTACTGCACACCCTGACAGATGATGTGAAGACAAGGCCGGGCATGTAGCTTGACCTTCCCTTAAGTCAAGGGTTTGTTCCCCATACGGAACAAGGAGGGGATCATGTTATATGAAGTGTAGTAGTTTGCATTCTTTCCTTGTTGAAAGATGACACTGAACTGGCAAAGATGGGTGAGGGCATTAGAAGATAAATACTGAGGACTTCACACCAGACAAAATAGGACTATATATTCAATAAAAATGTGAAACTTGATCTCTTGTGCTTCTGGCTGTGCTTATTTGGTAGAAATACAAATATAGCTGTCTCCTCAGCAATGCTCTCAGGGCTCAGCCATTTGTCACGACCACAAGTCTTACTGTGAATAACCTTTGATATGAAACACTTGCTCCTTGGCTGTCTCCTGCTTGACAAAAGGACAACTGTGACTCACATCCTTCAAATACTAGGAGTCTTGGATACAGTTTAGACATAACTAATTGATCAAGTCATGCTTAGAATAAACGAATGCATTAATTTAGACTAAAGCACAAATCGGTCAAACAGAATATATAGTATTATAGCCATAATACATAGAGAGAGATATAATATTATAATAAAAAATTAAAGTGTTCAAATCAGTACGTCCTAAATAGTGTTTCTGAAGATGTACAAGGCAATTAATTCCAACATTTTATCCATTAGAGAGCACCATGAACACCATTCAGGATAGAATAATAGAGATTAAAGATTGATATATGATATGAATTACTTTTACAAGGGGAAGAATGAAATAAATTATAATGTGAATTTTAGGAATAAGCATTTAGAAATAGGGTAATGCATCAGGTCTATCTGTAGTGCAATCTTCACATTATCAATACAATCAATCAAGAATAAGTTATCACAAGCCTGCAATTAATCCCACTAAGTATTTTTCATTGACTGGCAGCATTAACACTAAGACTAAACCTGTAAATTGACTACAATTTTCTTGGAAATAACAACACATAAATAGAGTGATTCTTGCCAATTTGAGCTGCACCGATTTCACATTTGACATGCATCATTATCCAATCACCTTGGATGCATTCTTTCGATCTATTTAAGCTGCATGACCTTAGGTTTTTCGCTCTGCTCTGTCTTTGTGCCTTGAAACAGTACTGTGCTCTTGATTTCAACCCCACCAGCATCCACCTGTAGGCTTGACAGGGGGCGTTAAGATACTACCCCATCATTCCTCAAACTGTGCATGTAAAATAAGCCTGCACCGAGAAATGAGATGGGAGCCTATAAGCCAAACACAAACATGTTCTGCTGGTGCAATAAATGTTTTGAGCAATTATAAACACATGCTGTCTGACTGAGCTGGGTGTGTCCAAACATTGGCCCCAGGGCCAAATGTAGCCCTTGGCCCATTTTATTTGGCCCTAGAACATAAATGAAAAACGCCCACTATTAGAACATGAAGCTTGTGCTTGACTGTAATTATTGACAGAGAAGTATGGTTTAGTGTTACCTGGGGGGGGGGGTGTCATTTGGGAAGGTAACACAAAACTATACTTGACTGTAAATAAAAACACACAGAAAATTACAGTTTGTGAAGATGGTATTTATTTGGATTAGTGTTACATGTCAGTTTCAGCACCAGGCAGTGCTACGACTTAAGCTGAGACAATACTGTAAATTCTCTGGCACATGGAGCGTCATTCTCATTCTGACCACGGCAGAGCCAGTGATAGCCAGGGCCAACAAGGGCTACCCTGAAATCTGATTGCCCTCTTTAAAATCCCTGCAATGACTGACTATTTGCCAGCCATTTACAAGCCATACAAGCATATCCAAATACTAGGCAAATCTTTACCTGTATAGGACTGCATTTACTAACTAAATAAAGGTGAGGTACATGAAAGTAGCCCCATCATCCTTATGATTATCTGTATGTGGCCCTAAGTGGAAAAAAAGTTTGGGCCAACCCTGGACTGACCTGTACAAAAAGAGTTTTTTTCTTTTTTAGCTGATGAATTATTTCTAAAAACTGAAAAATCTGAAATGCATCAGTGCAAAAACACAAAAAGTTAATTTTTCAAATTGGCAACCATCCCCCAGTACAACCAGATGAGATTATCATGTGGCTACCACTGCAAAAATAATACAGAGAAATTCTATAAGAAAATTGAATTGCCTTTTACAAAAAAGGCTAATCTATAAACCTACTTGGCAATAAACCCAACTCCCTGAAACCCAGACTGCTCGCACTGAGAACAACAGCCTCTGCACATGGAGCGTGGGAACATAACTGATGGGCTATGAACACCCCACAGGGACAAATTTGACAAAACTATAAGAAGTAGGTTTTGGAAGAACTACATACTGTATTTGATGACAAGCTGCCATGTTGATGATATTATTGCAGTCAACATGTGCTTGATAAAATGTTTCCTGATGTACAAATGTATTTCAAGAGTAGGAAATATTTAAACCTTAGCATAACTACATGACTGAGATGATCAGCCTGCTGTGAACCTTGATGTGAAATCAATCTTTGAAAATATATTATGAACATTCAGTGGTAACTCTGGTAGCCTGCAGGTATGGTAATATCTTGATCATGCTTCCCCTTTCTGTCTAAAAGCATTTGTATTTTCTCTTCCTGATTACTACTTATTTTATGTTAATATATTTGTGTCTTAATAATGAATGTTATGAATGTAACTTTATTCTGATTAAAGTTTGTGTATTCAGGGAATGGGAGTCAGAAAAATTGCATTTGAGTCTTAAAGAAAGCAATGTTTGACTGTTGATTAATTCCAAACATTTCACTCAAAACACCAGCACTTGATGAAAACTTGCATCATCCTGGGGCAGTATTTTTTTTAATAAATTCTATGGTTTTATTTTCATATCGATGAGTGCTTTGAGAACATTGTTCCCTTTAAAGTTTGTTGTCCATGCTGCCTACGAAGTTCAGTACCATTAGTTACCTGCAGAGGAATTACTGCTCACTGTTTTTGGGGGAGTGAGTGTTGTCGTGTGTAACAGTTCTCTAATGGGGTCTATTTTCATCACAGGACCACTACTTGACAGGGTGAGACATATGTTGAAGCACATAAAAAAACTGTAAGGTCAGAAGACTGTCAGTAACATTATCACCACAAGGTGAAGATTTGCAGTTATCATAACCTAAAGAACTTCAATGTGATTACAGGCAGCAGTTGGAGACCAGATTTTTTTAAAGTGATGAAGCTATAGCGTTAAGCCTCAGACACGATATACATAGCTTAGACTCAGTGGGCTTCATTCACCAACCACTCTCATAAGATATCTGTTCTTTAAACCCCCTTATGTTTCCAACATTCACCAAAGTTTTCTTACCTAGGATTGGCTCATAGCTAAGAAAAAGATCTAAGAACAATTGGGAGTGCATATGGATACTGAAATATCTGGACAAAATGACATGTAATTTTGTTTTTCCTAATAAAGCACGTTTATATTATTAAAAAAATAAACTTTAAACTCATTTTTTTTAATATGCAATGTTTGATTTGCGTGTATAATCACCTTCCTCTACCAGTTTAATTAGATAATTTGGAAAATTAAGGGGAAAAGACTGGGATTTGATTTCTTGCAGATTTATTACTAGTTACACACTAGACACATCAGACAAAAACATCATATTGTATGATTTCTTGCACTGTGTCTTCTGATGACTGATGCTCATTCACTTGTCTCTTTCACCTTTGAATCAGACAAAAATGACAGAGAGAAGTTAAAAGACAAGTTGTTAGATCAAGATACTAACATTTTGTGCAGAAAGATGATTTTGATCATGGAAAAAAACTGAATCAAAATAGTCATACCCTGATGATTTCACGGCTTTTGGCCCTCAGTTTGTTGACCTGAGACTCAGCAATGTCAGCACGCTCCTGAGCTTCCTCCATCTCGTGAGTCACCTTCCTGTACCTGGTCAGGTGAGTGTTGGCCTGCTCCTCCTGGGAATAGCACATTTATATTCACAGTTAGATACTTTTATTCATCTCATTGATTGTATATGATGAGCAGTCAATAAATCATGCAGCATCAAGCTGTCAGTCCTCCTGTTTAAAAAGGTGCTACTGCTGTGACGCATATTTGCACTGCATGTGTTGAATACTTCACACTCACAGCGTCCTCAGCCTGCCTCTTGTAGGATTTCACTTTCAGCTGCAGCTTGTCCACCAGATCCTGAAGGCGGTTGATATTCTTCTTGTCCTCCTCGGTCTAGAGGCGGTACAGTATACAGTATAGTTTGTTTGAGACCCACACTAAATCGAACATCGCCACTCCATTGTGTTTGATGTGCTTCAAAATCCACTCGATAGCACCCACAACAGCCACACATACATTAAAAGCAAAGTGAAGCTGCCACAGGAATACTGAGAAGGACAATTACAATCAGACAAGGCAGCAAGTTTATAAGACATGAAATAAGGTGCCATAGCAGGACTATTTTCATTTTTTTTTTCTTGAGGAGACTCCTCAGTTAGCGCAATGAAAACTCTGCCATCTTTCTAAAATAAGCTGCCCATGAGACCAGAGTGTGTATGAGTGAGTTCCCCCTCTCTACAGTTTTTCATAGTGAAAACCTGTGAATCATATCTATGAATTTCACACATGCAGTCACACTAATATAAGCACATAACTGTATGTATTTGTAGCTGCATCTATACAGTTACATGTCTATTCTTAGCTCCTGTCGACTCTCTATCACTTCAGGATTCCAAGCACTGCTGGAGCTTCAGACAAATGATGGAGATTCATGCCATCTAGGGGTCTGAAATATATTCTACATGCAGTTTGTTTCACAGCTGAGCTTATCAAAAGGCTCCACAAATGTAAAATGTAATTTAAGGCAGTAGTTTTACTGCTTGATAAAAATCAAGCATAGACAGTTCATGACGTGAGTTGCAGTTTTCTGTACCTGGTAGGTCAGCTCCTTCACTTTACGTTCATATTTGCGGACACCTTTCATGGCTTCAGCTCCACGTCTCTGCTCAGCATCAAACTCAGCCTCAAGCTCACGGACCTTTAACAGTAAGCAGTGGAGATTTTATTTTGACACCAATGGATATGTTTGGAAAGATAAATAATGAAAAAAAGATAATAATAATAATGATAATAATATATTAATAAAAGATTTTTTGTTGAAAATTTACCCTAGCCTCCAGTTTCTGGATCTGCTTCTTGCCCCCCTTCATGGCCAGATTCTCAGCTTCATCAAGGCGGTGCTGCAGGTCCTTCACAGTCAGCTCCATGTTCTTCTTCATCCTCTCCAAATGAGCGCTGGTGTCCTGCTCCTTCTTCAGCTCCTCTGCCATCATGGCAGCCTAAACATTGAGCAGTTGTAAGGAGGCCAAAAGCGTGATTCATTTGAGACTTTCAAAATTGTGTGTGTTCAAAAAAGGTGGCTAAATCAAAGTTCAGAAGTTGGGCTCCGGTTTGGCTCAGTGGGTAGTCCTCAACAAACTGGATGTAGGCTCAATTCCTAGTCATATTTAAATGCATGTTTGGTGCATACCCCCCCACCACCCCCACTCTCTTTCCCCATACTTCCTGTCTCTCTTCAGCTGTCCTATCTAAAATAAAGGCAAAAAAGTCCCAAAAATAAACTTGAAAAAAATAAATAAATAAAGATCAAAAGTTGTCTGGGATATTTAGTGGCATTACACAGAAGACGGGAATGCTGGAAGCTTTGTGGAGAAGAAATAATCTCTGATCAACTCAATTTAAAGTTCTGGAATCAAGAAAGGAAAATATATAAAAACAGTACTATATTATTGATTATTTATAATTGCCTTCTTTTTATAATAAGGAGACATCAGTTACCTGATGTCAGTGTATGATATGTTAGCTCCACCTTGACTCTGTGATCATGAGAACACTGATAAGTAGCTGTTAAATGCGGAGTGTTTCTTTAGCATGGGTGAGATATCAGAAAAACAAGAACAGTGTGCAACTCCTCATCTAACGTAAGGTATACCTTCAATAAGCAGTTCTGCTTAACCATTTATGTCTTTGTTTGCTATTAATTTTATTCCATAATTATACAAATTCAAATAAGTAACTGCTGCTCCAAAGCTAGCACTGACATGTCATAAACAGGTGACCACGAACTCCAGTTATCATCTTTCTTGGTTTAAATCAGGATCTTTTCGCAGCATATATAAAAATACTAAACCAGGGCTCACATCTGTGATGGCCTTTTTAGCCTTTTCTTCAGCATTTCTTGCTTCCTGGACAGCATCTTCCACTTCACCCTGGATCTGGATGAGATCGGATTCCAGCTTCTTCTTGGTGTTGATGAGGCTGGTGTTCTAAACCAAGAAGACCATGAATTACTCACTGTTGTTTTCAGTTGTTTTGTTGTTTTTTAAATCATTTGAATCTGGCATTACCTGAGAGTGCAGCAGCGTCACACGCTCGCTGGCATCCACCAGCTCCTGTTCAGCTATTTTGCGGCTCCTGTCAGTCTGCTCCAGAGCAGCTCTCAGCTCCTCGATCTCAGCCAGCATCAGGGTGTTCCTGCGCTCCACCATGGCGACCTGCTCCTTCAAGTCTGCCTGGCCTCTGATAGCTTCATCAAGATGCAGTTGGGCATCCTGAATTGAAGGCAAACCACATTCCACTGAGCATTTTGAGTCTATTTGACTGTTTTAGTACATAATTGTGGTGCATTCTGACCTTCAGCTGTGCCTGCACATTCCTCAGCTGTTTCTGGGCTTCAGCTGCCTGCCGGTTGGCGTGGCTCAGCTGAATCTCCATCTCATTGAGGTCTCCCTCCATCTTCTTCTTGATTCTCAGGGCTTCATTTCTGCTCCTGATCTCAGCATCCAAAGTGCTTTGCATGGTGTCAATCACTCTCTGGCTGTTCCTCTTGATCTGATCAATCTCCTCATCCTTCTCAGCGATTTTCCTGTCAATCTCATTTTTCACCTGGGTGAGCTCCAGTTGAAGACGGATTATCTTAGTTTCTTCATGCTCCAGTGTAGCCTGTCGAGTGAAACATTGGACATCTTTGGCAAAAAGTATATGAATGATGGTAAGTTAGCGATTAAGATCCTAAATCTCAGGTTCAGTGTTTCTTGCAAGATTTTTCTCTGCATTAGTCACACTTATTACCTCTGCCTCCTCTAAAGCTGTCTGGATTTCTGCTTTCTCAATCTCAGCTGCCTTCTTCCCCTTTTCCAGTTCATGAATTATTTTTCCAGTTTCACCAATTTGCTCAGTCAAATCAGTGACTTCCTCTGTTCAGAAAAAAAATAAATTAAACAATAAATTCAAATTTGTTGTGCCTAGAGTACTTCATCAATTTATGTTTCTGGTAAAATGTGAGCCAATAAGGCCTTAACCTTGGTATTTTATGTTCAATATTTACAAATTGAATATTAATGTTACATTTCTAAATAAATATACTTAAGCAAAATTTAGTCCATAACACATTTTTAAATGACTTATCACAAACTTAATTTCTTTTCTTACGTTGCAGGTTCTTGTTCTCTCTCTTCAGATTTTCCAGGTGGTCCAGAGTTTCCTCATAAGAGTTTTTCAGTTTAAACATTTCTGTGCTTAAAGCACGAGCCTCTTTTTGAGCTCCCTCCAGCTCTGCCTGGCTCTCCTCATACTTCTGTTTCCACTCTGCAAGAACCTGAATATTTTAAAAACGAATCAGTGTTTTCTGTCAACTCACACAACAACTGTTGTCTGTGGCATGGACATCTAACCTTGTCAAAGTTTCTTTGCTTTCTGTCGAGACTAGCAGCCAGAGCATTGGCTCTCTCCACATCGATCATCATGTCCTCCACCTCACCCTGCAATCTCTGTTTGGTCTTTTCCAGAGAGGCACATTTTGCATTCACAGCTTCAGTAGATTCCTCTGCATCCTGAAGACGCTGGGCAAGCTTTTTCCTGATAGAAAATGTAGTAAATATGAAATAAACAGGTTTAATAATGACTGTAATGATCCATAAGGAAAAAACAGAGCAATTTCAATTTTTTACTACTTCTAAGTGGTAAAGAGTAGTCTTAAAGTTCATTACTTTGCTTCTTCCAGCTCCTCAGTGCGCTGAATAGCATCAGTCTCATATTTGGTTCTCCACTGGGCCACCTCGCTGTTAGCCTTAGACATTGCACGTTGCAGCTCAGCTTTAGCCTCTTGCTCCTCCTCATACTGCTCTCTTAGTAGATCGCAGTCATGACGAGCCGACTGAACAGCATGGGCCAGGGCATTCTTGGCCTGTCCATGATATCATACATAATGTGGTGAAATAGTCTTCTCTGTTTTATTATAAATCATAGATTTATAATAACTGCTGTACCTTAACCTCCTCCTCTAGCTGCCTTTTGAGTTCCTCAATTTGGTGGACAAAAGCCAGTTTTCCTCTTGATAGCTGTGTAACAACTGACTCCTTTTCCTCTAGCTGACGACTGTATTCACCTGATTGGAAACATAGAGGAATTACACGATGTCTGGAATTAGGATCTGTACTGACACACCTCTTTAAGTTTTTTTACATAGATCTTTATGATGTTTTGTTAATGTTTTTAACATTCTCATCTCAGGTTTTTACACATACCACTTTCAGTGGACAGCCTTGATTTTTGAAGATTAAGGTCATTTAACTGACGCACATGCTCGTCATTCTTAGTCTTAAGTTCACTAAGTTGATCCTCAAGAGCACGGCATGTTTTCTCCATGTTAGCCTATGGAAAAACCAACAGCATGTTTCCAATGTAAAAACATTATTTGTGATAGCTACTATTTTTCAAAACTAAAGTAAATTAAAAAATTACTTTTGATTTAGCTATGGCCTCCATATTGCTTGTGAGGTCATCAATCTCCATCTTGTATTCGCTCTTCTCTTTCTCCAGCTTCTGTTTGACTCTCTGAAGACTATCAATCTGTTCTCCCAGCTCTGCCACGCTGTCGGCCTGCTTCTTGCGGAGGGCTGCTGCAGTGGCTTCATGCTGCAGGGTGGACTCTTCGAGGTCACGTCGCAGCTTCTGAAACTCGGCCTCGCGCTTCTTGTTCATCTCAATCTGAACAGATGTTGCCCCGCCAGCTTCTTCAAGCCTCTCGCTGATCTCTTCAAGTTCCCTGGAGAGATCAGATCTCTGCTTCTCTACTTTGGCTCGAGCAGCACGCTCAGCCTCAATCTCTTCCTCCAGCTCCTCAATACGAGCCTGTGATGCAAATATAAAATACAGCCAAGCTCAAATAAACATGCTAAGCTTTATCTAAGACTTTTTCACTTTCAGAAATCATTTTTTTCCTTTTCACATCATACATGTTTTAAATAGGTGATTCATAATAATCTAAATGAATCTTGTCATTTCCAAGATCAAGATAAAAGTCACCTTCTATACATCCCCACAAAATGCCTTCACACATTTTTACACTTTACCTGTAGTTCCTTGATTTTCTTTTGAAGTTGAGCATCAACTGCCTGTTCATCTTCAATCCTGTTGAGAAGCTGACTTATCTCAAAGTCCCTCCTTTGGTAACAAAATAGTTAAAAATGTTAGATTTACAGTGACATTTTGGAATTGTTTAAGACACAAATTAAGTTTTTATTATTACATACTTCTTTATTTTCTCCTCAGATTGCTGTTTGTCATTCTCCAGGTCCATTATGGTTTCATGGGCCAGTTTCAGATCTCCCTCAAGCTTTCTTTTAGAACGCTCAAGGTCCATTCGGAGTTTCCTCTCTTGCTCCAAGGAACCCTCAATCTATTACATTCACATACATTTTCATAAGTACCAAAAAGTAAAGGTAAACACTGAAGGAGTTAGTTAAAAAAGCAGCAGCTCACATCATCCACTTGTTGCTCCAGCTTGACTTTAGCCTTTGTCAGAGTGTTGACTTTGTCTTCCTCTGCCTGGAGATCATCAAGGATCTGCTGATGGGATTCTTGGAGGGCTTTTTTCTCCTTGGTCAACTTAGCAATGGTCTCATCTTGAGATGTCATTTCTTCCAACAGGTTTTTAACCTGGATAGTTTAAATAATATAACTGTTTAATTTCAATCACGACTATTTCCTTACTAGTGCAGATTAAGAATGCAAAAACAGAGAGATGTGAACCTTGTTCTCAGTGGCATGTTTCTCCTTTTCCACTTTTGCCAAGGTGAGCTCCAAGTCATCGATGTCTCTCTTCAACTCAGAGCACTCGTCCTCCAGCTTCCTCTTCTTTGCTGTCAGCTCAGCATTTATTTCCTCCTCATCCTCCAGTCTTTCAGCTGTCTCTTTGACTTTGGCCTCAAGCTGGATTTTTGCTTTGATGAGCCCCTCACACCTTTCCTCTGCATCACTGAGAGTTTCAGCCTCCTAAATTTGATAGAAAATTACACTTAAGAAT
The DNA here is from genome assembly GCF_018320785.1 of Cheilinus undulatus. Lineage (NCBI taxonomy): Eukaryota > Metazoa > Chordata > Actinopteri > Labriformes > Labridae > Cheilinus > Cheilinus undulatus. The sequence continues at coordinate 31,037,525 of NC_054867.1, read as the reverse complement.
ATTTACAACCATTTAAACACCATGATCTCGGAAAAAAAGACAACCCCAAAGGCTTTTCACATACAGACTGAATTTGAAGCTGCAGGTCATTCTTTTCTTGAATCAGAGTGACCATCTTCTCTTCCAGTTCCTTTCTCTTTGCCAGAGCCTTGGCTAGCTCCTCTTTTGTCTTTTCAAAGTCTTCTTTCATCTGTGCCATCTCTTTCTCAGCCTCTGCGCTCTTCAGCAGAGGCTTAATCTTGAAGTAGAGCTTCATCCATGGCCATGTTTTGACATTCATGAATGAGCGGATGTTGTATTGGATGGAGTAAATGGCCTCTCTGGAGAAACAAAACATTAAAAGTTACTTTTTTCTTCAAAAAGATGATTCATCAGTTGGCATATCTAGACACCCATACATTTGACCAACTTGTCTAGCCAGCTCTTCTCTGTTATGGGGGACTATGGGCTCTATCCGATCCAGACTTACAGCTGAGTATCATATCAGCCGACTTTGGTGTACAATAATATATGTTTTCGTGTTTACAAAAACAAACAGGCAGAACTTTGTCCAAGCTGATGATAAACCAGCTCCTATCTATGGCATTCTTATGATTAATTTGTCTCCATAAACAGATATCTGCATCAAAGGGCAAGTAACAATTCAGTTCAGATCAAACATTTACATTTGAGCCCAAAAAATATGTCGCGCTGTGTATCTCTCTGCATCTCTGAATTGTTTTTTTAGTACAATGTGTTGATGCTAAAAACATTAATTTTTAAGATTGTTTAGACCAACAAAGGGGTGCACTAAATAACCTGTCATGGATTAAACTGATCCTCAGATCAAGTAAAGGGTTGTTTCTTTTTGTTTGTTTGTGGGGTTTTTTAACCTAAACAACCAGTTGACTGGTTGGTGCCTGGTCGTTATTTCAGTCAACCAAGTTTTACTTTGGTTGACTACAGGCCTACAAAATACCAAACCCACCTTCTTTGCATCATTTTGACAAATTCTCTCCTCATGAGGTAACCTCTAAAGAGAGCCTGAGTCTTCACCACCAATTCAACCAGTTTCTCATCTCTCATCTCCTCCAGTAAGCCCAAGAGTCCAGCCTTGAAGAACACCTGATAACAGATATGAAGACACTATTATAACACACATTATTATACAGTAACAGTTTGTTTGTTTTTTATTTTTTATCCAGGAACAGTCATACTACTCAATGATTCAACTGAGTATGTTTTATTTACCTTTGTGTGTCCAAATTTATACTGAGAGTGATCAATACTAATGGATCCCAGGAGTTTCTCGGAGGCCTTCTTGTTGTCAATGAATTGTCCCTCAGGGATTACACTAGCATTCAACACTTTGTATCTGAAATGGATTAATTAATCAGATAAAAACTGGACCGAAGAAAGAAATGCTAACTAACAGGTGTTACAACAGCTCTTGTACCTCTGCTTGAAGTCCCCATAGAGGATCCTGCTGGGGAAACCTTTCCTGCAGATCCTGATTCCTTCCAGAACACCATTACACCTCAGCTGGTGGATGACCAGGGAGTTCTCCATGAGACCTTAAACAATTACAAAAACATCCTTTGTGACCAAAATGACAAAGAACTGTAAAGGTTTATCAGGATACAACAGATCTGGAGAAGACAAGCCAGTAACACAGTAATTCAGTGCCAATGCCCTCATGAAGTGAAAACACAAGAAAAACTTTTAAAATCTAAATTTCTTTTAAGATTTTTTTTTGTGTTTTGGCCTTCCTTTGATAGGACAGACATAGAAAGACAGAAAATGTGATGGGGGTGAGTGGGGGATGATGTGTATTAAACAGCAGCAGGATCAGGAGTCAACCTTTGACCAGTTTAACAAGGACTATTTCCTCTGTACACAGAATGCCAGCTCAACCCACTGAGCAAAATCAGAACACATAATCAGATCTTTTTTTAAAGGAATAAGAGAATATGGCAAGTCAGATTCCTATTTTTGTGACTCACCTGGTGTTTTAGTTTCATTAGGAATCAGACAGCGCACAAAGTGTGGGTGAGTGCTTCTCAAGTTAGTCATCAGCTTTCCCAAGTTTTCCTGTTGAAAGTCAGAAAATGTATTGTTTAAATTTTTTATCAAAATTTTCCCTCTGATAAAAAAATTGAATGCATCTTTTATGTCTTTTAAATTATATAGCATAAAAAACAAAACAGAAATTTTAGACAATTAATTAAATCAGTACTGGGTTTTCACTTCTAAAAGCAATAGTTTATTTTACAGTACGAATTATTTGAAACTTATCAGGGAAATGTATTAATTTCTTTTACTTCTCCCAAGAAACTAAACCTTGACCCTCCATGTTGCCTGACGCTTACTCTACGCTTGGTCACTCGCGTAACAAACCAGATCTGCTACATGAACTAATCTATTACTTATTCAACTAAATTAATTCCTCTGTTTTAAGAAATATTATCTGAAACAGCAACTTATAGCCATATCATTATTTAAAACATGATCAAATCTCAGTGGAAAAAGTATTTACCCTGAAAAGAGCTGATACTGTCTGGAAGGATCCACCCTTCTTTTTGCCACCTTTCTTGCCACCTTTACTGTCTGTGAAAACAAATTTACCATTAACTTTCAATCACCTTTAAACCAATAATTATTACAAAGATTGTTAAAAAAAAAAAAAAAAAAAACTACCGTCTCCTGAAGAATGAGTTGCGTAAAGGGTACTCAGCAGTTTCACTGATGACTTCTGGTAGAGCTGGACCACTGAATCATTCAGAGGGTCTTTGTTCTTATCAAGCCAGCCAATGACGTTGTAATCAACAGTACCAGCATAGTGTATCAGGGCAAAGTGAGCCTCAGCCTTGCCTTTAGCAGGCTTGGGCTTCTGGAAGGTGGCACTTTTACCAAGATGCTGGTCATACAGTTTGTTCTTGAAGGTCATGTCTGTTGCCTTGGGGAACATACACTCCTCTTCAAGGATGGAGAAGATGCCCATTGGCTGTCATGATGAAACGATTGTTACAACAAAAACCTTCAAGTCATCAGATAGTTCTTGGAGTTTGAAAAAAAAGAAAAAAAAAAAACAGAATGCTCACCTTCTCAATCAGCTCAATGCAGGCAGCCAAATCCATACCAAAGTCAATGAACTCCCATTCAATTCCCTCCTTCTTGTACTCCTCTTGCTCCAGCACAAACATGTGATGGTTGAAAAACTGTTGCAGTTTTTCATTGGTGAAGTTGATGCACAGCTGCTCCAAGCTGTTGAACTTAAGACGTGAAAGACCACACAGTTTAAAACTTTTCATTTTGTTGATGTTACTCACTAAAATTTTTAACTGTGCGATGTAATGTTAACTTACATCAAAGATTTCAAACCCAGCAATGTCCAAGACACCAATGAAAAAGCTCCGGGGCTGCTTGGTGTCCAACATCTCGTTGATTCTAAACACCATCCACAAGAACATTTTGTCATAGACGGACTTGCCGAGAGCCATCACTGCGTTTTGCACCTAAGGAAGAAAATTATTTTGGTTGCACAAAACAAGCTATACTTTTTTTATTAACTGTTAAATCAATGGTCATAAACCAGTCTATTTTTGTAGATTACCTGTTGCACTGTTTGGCCTTTAACCACCATTTCGTTGCCGACCTTGACTCTTGGGTAACATAAAGCCTTGAGCATATCAGCAGAATTGAGGCCCATGAGGTAGGCAATTTTATCAGCCTCTGGTTAAGAAAAAACAAAAACAAAAACAAACATCACTAATTATTTACATAGCTGAATGATATAGATTTAAAGGAGACATATTTTACCCTTTTAAGACAATTTTATATTGTTCTTAGAGATCCCCAAAACATGCCTGTGAAGTTTATTGCTGAAAAAACATTCCAGTATTGGATTTTTGCATGTCTAAAACCCCCTCTATTTCAGCCCTGCTCAGAACAAACTGTTTCTGTGTCTGTGGGTTTAAATGGTAATTAGCTGTCTGACTCCGCACCTGACCACACCCCTCTCAGGAAATGGATGCAGCACTCCTGATGTTACAGACAATTTTATCCAAAGTTTAAGACCTGACTGGGATTCGACCCATCAATCTCCCAGACCGCAGTCAGCAGGGTAACCCACTGAGATATCCAGCATCTCAGCTGGTAGCTGAGAGGACAATCAGGAGAGGAGGGCCGAACTTTCCTCCAAGTGGGGGAGGACCAACCAAACCTAGGGGCGGGTGCTTATGCCCCTGTGAGGTCACTTGGTGTAAAATCTGAGAACGGCTTGTTTCAGCACCCATTTTCTGAAACGGGGTGGGGGTGGGGGGATTTTTCTGGTATTTGAGGGGATTGTGGACAGGCCAGCTACACTAATTTGTGTTAGAGAAGCCTGAAAAAGTGAGTTTTGCATAATATGTCCCCTTTAAACCAATCCATAGATCCATGCATTCATTCTAAGCTGTGCATTTAGACCCAGAAAAGCATGTCAGCAAGCTGGCAGATAAGCCCATATTGTCCTATTCAGACAACATTTTCATGCAACATTTACTGAACTGTTCCAAGTTTTCTTCCCAAGGGTATTTGCCCAGACAACATTCACACATTCATATTAAAAGTCTAACAGCTAGAACCAGAGGCTTATACTTTTATGTCCTTAAAGTTACCTTAATTAGGTAAAGGATAGACTGAAAAAAGGAAAATTTAACACCACAATCATTCTCAGTTATGTAAGAATGGTTGAATAAACAAGTATTGTTGGTATGCTCTGAATCAATGTATTCAAATATTAAAGTATCTAAGTTCTTATAAACTGGTTGCACAATAGCATGATATGAAGATATTTCGCTCCAGCAGTTACCCTCAGTGCCATCAGGCTCAGCCTGCTCTTCACGCTGTTTCTGCTTGAACTTCATGTTCCCATGATGCATCACAGCTCCAGTCAGCTTGTAAATGGACATTTTCTCCTCGGCAGTGAAACCTAGGATGTCAATAGCAGTCTGCAGAGGGAAATATCAGAAACAGATTTGTTGTTCTTTCCTCTTCTTATATTTGTCTTTCAGTACAACCACAAGCTTGTTTGCTCACTGCTGGTTAACAACAGATTTAATATCACCACAGGAACAGAGTGTATATTTAACTGGTTGAAATTTTCAGCTCACATCAGTTGCGATGAATTCTTCAACGTCATTGATACTCTTGACACTGATTTCACCCTGACTGATCATTGGGAAGTCGTATGGGTTTTTGGTGATGAGGAGACCATCTGAAAATGATTTGGAGTATTTTATTGCTGTTGTATTTCATGTGAGGCATGCAAAGATTCTGAAAAAGTTATATATGACTAATGCTCACCTATCAGCTCAGGTTTGTGGCCTGTTGTTAGCTGATAGAAGATGTGGTAACTCCTCTCTGCAGACAGCTGGAACGTCACCCGAGACTTCTCCAGCAGATCTGTAAAACAAAGAAGTTAAATGATTCGCAGTTGTCGTTGCTTAAACCTTCTAGATTAAGAAAAGGGCAGACGCTTACATGTTTCAATATCAGCTGAAGCCAACTTTCCAGTTGATCCAAAATGGATACGAATGAATTTACCCTGTGGGACAATGCAGGTATAAGCATGGTCGTTAATATTTTTCACTTACTATCACAGTTAGGTATCATTTTTGAACTGAAACTTACAAAGCGGGATGAGTTGTCATTCCTCACAGTTTTGGCGTTACCATAAGCCTCTAGCAGGGGATTGGCTGCAATGATTTGATCTTCCAGAGACCCCTTAACACAAAGTCCCATGACATCTGTTGGAATTTGATTTTGTAGAAATCTTATAAATTTTACAGTATATAACTATCTACCTGCAGTTTTCCTGGAACAGGCTCTGCTTTCTTTCCTCCAGCCACTGCGATTGTCGCAAAGTACTGGATGACACGTTTGGTGTTGACAGTCTTTCCTGCACCAGATTCTCCGCTAAAATGCAGATAAACATGTGACACTCAAGCTAATGCAAGTAAGACATAATGCGCTGACAAAAGGTGGGTTTGGGTTATATCAGTCCAAGTAAAACCCTTTCAGCACAAACTTACGTAATCAGGATTGACTGGTTCTCACGATCTGTTGTGGGGAGTAAATCAAAGACATATTGTTGTTTTAGTAATGGATCTTTAATAGTATAATGCATTACTTTAAATGTTTAATCTAATAATAAAGCTCATTAAAATGCATTTTTACCAGTGGCAACATCATGAAAGATATCAAAACAGGATGAAATGTGTTGAAAGTCTGGCTCTTCTTATGGTACCTTGGAGCATGAACTGATAGGCATTGTCAGAGATAGAGAAGATGTGGGGAGGGGCCTCAATCCTCTTTTTGCCTCTGTATCCTGCCACAACCATTGCATCATACACGGGGAGCCACTTGTAAGGATTCACAGTCACGCAGAACAGCCCAGAGTAGGTCTGTTTTAAAAGGAATATTTGGTATTATCTTCATTCTTGCCATATATGCTTAATATTAAAAGAAGGTTTAAATCAGTCTTACATAGATCATCCATGCTGCATAGCGCTCTTTGAGGTTGTACAGCACAGCAGGCTCACTGAGGTGGGTCATCATGGCCATGTCTTCTATTTTATCAAACTTTGGAGGGTTCATAGGGAAAATTTCATCCTCCTTTACAGTGAGGCTCTGAATCAAAACAGTTAAGAAGTAGTTATCAGACTTTGCAGCACAATCCTATAAAAGTACTGTAGTCTGTTCTTTTGTGTGTTTCTGTTGTAGTAAATTATTCTCAAAAACAGACATCCACATACCTTCCCAGTTTGGATTTCAACAGTGGCTTTGCCACCTTCCTTCTTCACTAGTTTCCCCTTTACATACATCTCTTTGGGCTCTGCCACAAAGTACGCTGTTTTTGCATCAAAGGGGATGTTTTGAGCCTCTATTCGCTCCCTTTCAGGTTTCCGGAGGTATACGGCAGCTTTGCCAAAACACTCCATTTCCGCGTCCCCACTCATGGCTGCCCCTGTAAAATTTGTTCACGTATGAATTGAAATTAAGAATGTAAAACATTTTTTCCAAAGTAACGGTTTTAAATTTAGGAACCACTGCTTTAACTGAATTTTTTTTGTCTGATTTCAGTTACTGCTTGCAGGAATGTCATTACCTTTTTTGTGTCAGTGATGCAGTTGTTTTGTGGATACTACAAAAAAATGACAGTCAAATCAGAAAGCTCAAGGACATACAACTACAAACAACTACGACTAGAACTAAAATCAGCAACTTATTTGGAATCTTGCAAAAATGACAAATGATGCATGTACACCGCTTTCCACATTATTAATAATTTATATATTAATTAATATTCTGACTGTCATTTGCATTAATATTTAGAAAAATAGAGAAATAGAGAAAAATGTAATTTGCATGATAATGTGGAGAGCGGTATAAAGAACTAATCAATGCAAAAGGACAGCACTCACCTTCGTAGGCAGCCTGTCAGTCCAAAACTACTGACAGGCCTGTGAGTGCTTCTTTTATAGTGAAATGTCTGGACACCATGCAGCACAGCTCCTGTTAAGGCCACTGAGCTGTTGCCTGAAGAATGATGTCAGCCTCTTAACCCCATCGCCTTAACTGGTGTCATCCTACCCTGAAAAATAAAATTAATCAAACAACAGAATACTCCCAAATCTCAGCTTACTGGCTATGACGTTTTATTTCAATGCTTAAATATCTGATACTTTGGTAAAAGGGGTTTAATCAATCATTGGTATCATTCATATTGTTTGGCTGCTTTAGGATGCTTTAGTATAAATCAAAATGAGGAATGAAGCCATAATGAAAAATTTAGATTTAATTTAACAATTTAAATTGTTTTGTGTATAACTTTTGTCCTTTAGCAAGCACTCACTTGTTTCACTATCAAACTATTCTTGGCAGTGACATTGTTTCCAACATCCCTTGAGAACAGGGCTGTGTTGAGGCTAAATAAAGATTTCATTATCATCCATTATACTTCAGTGTTTTCTCTCCAAAGAAAGATGACACTGAGGCACTGTCAAAGTATTCTCTTGTGGTGTAACTGAAGTGCAATAAAAGGTGATATTCAATATGTCTGGTCTTTCCAAATAGTCTTATTATGACTAAAAGCAAATATAGCCTTTAGCTCACAAGTACCTAAGCTCTTACTTTTACAATTGTTGACAAATGCATTGAACACTTCTGTTAATTGCATGTCAGATTTATTTCAGCATCCTGTTACTGGGCACCTCAGGAAAAAAATCCACACAGTGAAGCTCCTTATCTCTGCATCAGTAATGTGACTGGGTCATAGACTCCTCAAGGTCAGGTACGTTAGGTTGTGTTTTGGGGTAAGTAAAGATCTGTAGACATTTGTTGTTGCTTCTGCTAGTTTGATGGGCTCATGGTGAATGGCAATGACATCGCTTATTGTTTAGGTCCTGCAGGGCCTCTGGTGCTTCAATTGCTCAACCCTGTCTCATAGAAATAATTTTGCTTAACTGTTTTCCTAATTAGATTGTGGTGACAACATAATTGCTGCCTGGATTAAGCTCAGAGCAATTCTTAGTCTTCATTTAAACACTACATTAATGTACTCAGCTGAAGCAGCAACAGATTGGCTGGATTGGATAAACAAACTTACATAGTGAAGTCATCATTACACCAGAGTACAGGGTTGGTGCCCTGCTCTGGTACAAAGATAGCTAGGCAACTACAGCTCTTTAGCAAAGGCTAAGGAAAGATCATGATTTTTGTCAATTTTGATATAACATTGCTGGCGTTTTTAAACATAGCCACAAAAAAATCCTCATGACTTTGTAATCACTTTGATTAGATAGAGTATTTCAGTTTTCCTATGCTGGCAATACTTTAATTAATTCACTTGAAAATTCAATGTCAGCATTTTGCTGCAAGGATAAATCAGTTATCATTGTGTCAAACTGTAGATAAAAAAGTCATTTGGTACATGATGCATTTCTATTCCTGTTTGTTTTGACAAGTAGAAATGTCTTGTATCTAACAGTCATTTCTACACAAAAAGGGCTTAAAAGCTTGTACTTATTGTATTTGGAAAAAAGTGCTACCCACACTTGGTATTTGCAGCTGTCTGGTTCATGATACTTGGAGTACATATAAATATAGAAAATGAAAAAGCAATTCATCTTTCTTAAATGTAAGTAAAGTAAGTGCAGTGCGTTAGTTGCCAGTGGTGACAGATTATGGTTCATAATGACCAGATGAGCTAATGCGTGAGCACATATCCATCACTACTTTGCTGTTGCAGAGTTCATGTCCCTAAGTTGCTGAAGTTAACTTCAAAGATTAAATGCAAGCCTATAATAGGTCTTTTTTGGTTCTTTACAACTTTATTTGTAAGGGATTGTTTGCACTTTATATTTTGTTCTGTGTAAGGAAACAACATAAAGGAAAGTGTGTGTTTCTCTTATTTAATCTGCAGGTTAGATGGAGACAGGACAAGGTCTCTCCAAACATCACTGTTATCTGCATTAGAAAAAGGAGACAGTGCTATAAACAGGTAAAGGTCTCCAAAAAGGGGTTTTCTTATAAATAAATTAACCTGGGAGAACAATTATTAACTGATAATAAAACTTTTTTGACATAATTTACTGTTACATTTCCCGTCTACTGTCTGCATTTTCAGGTTTTAGGCATTTATTGTGAATGCTGTTTTGATTTATAAAAGCTGAGAATAAGGGTTGCTAAATAAAACAAGCCAATTAAAAGACCACCTGTTGGTATTTCTTCAAACACTGTCTACTTTTCAGGGAGGCCAAGATATTTTTAAATTCCAAAACAGTCATTATTCCCTGGTGTGTAATAAACTGGACATCTTCGCACAAGTGTTAGCAACACATCGCAATTTTTGGGGTGTGTGTGTCACTATACTCATGTGGTAGAGGGAAATTTAAAAGTCACAAAGGGACAAGGCTTAGTGTGGGGTGACAGTTTTCTTTCTTGTTGTAATCATTTATATAACTCGGCAGGTAGGTTAATGCTAAGAATAATGCTAGACATTAAAAATACATGATTGATTGACATGATTGATTTTGACACAAGATGCTTTACTTAAAATACGGATGCATAAACATAAGGTGTTGACTGGGGTTTGTTTAATTTCCTTCACAGAACCATGAGAAATCTACGATCAGACTGTGCCTCATTTCAGCCAGGGTGACACTGGTATGATTATATTTTCCTTAATTCTAGTTCATTTTAGGTTTTGCGAGATCATGTAACATTTTTTGTAGAAGTACTCAACACATTTGCAGTTTGACATTATGTGATGCATCATTTATTTGGTGCATGCAAACACTGATCTTTCCTGCCAGTGAATCGCTGTCACACCTAATTTTAGAATGATGTGAGCTCCTTCTTAACTTTTTGGTTTGTTCATTTTATTCACCAGAAACATCAGATTTGAATGCTAAATTTTTATGTACTCATACAGAACAATTGCAAATGAATGCCACCAAATAACTAATGTTACTTTGTTTTCTTTTCATTAAGTTGTTTGCTGAGAATGATCAGCACTCTAGAAAAGAAAATATGCATGTGCATCTGTCAGCACTTATTAACAAATATACCTAAGGACTCCTGTAGTGAAAAGAAGAAAATACGGTAGTTTACAGCAAAATTGATATGATGCTGAGCTCACAGAAGACTAATCAACATAGATCATGTCTGATCCTGCCACTCTGGTGATTTTAATGAGATTAATGAGGCTGCACTTTGTGCATAATACAGAAGCGTTCACGTGTCTTTTTTTTTTTTTTTTAAGATTTATTTTTGGGCCTTTTCATGCCTTTAGGCCAGATTCGAACCCGGGCCGCCCGCGTACATGGGTGGCACCTTAAACCACTCAACCATCTGCGCTCCCCCACCGTGTCTTTTCTGATGCTTCCAACAGGGATGCACAAATGCATTGTCTTAACATTGATATCGGCCAACATCGGCCATCGAATAATGTTGGCATAAACTGATGCCAGTCAAAGATGTTTTTCTGCTGTGTTTCATCAATTTTATGCTGGCATCTAGTGCACCTAACTGCTGATTTAGAGAAGAAATTTATTAGTGGGTAGAAGATGTGACCAGTAGGAAAACTCTGATGTGATGTTTTTTCATGGTCAGACATGACAGAAATCAACAGCATGGTGGAAGTGTTAGACCAAAAGAAGTAATGGGGAAAAAAACAAAACAAAAAACCCTATCAGAATCTATTGTCGACTAAATTATTACTATAAAGACGAGTATCGGCACTGGCCTGATTTATATAATCTTTGAATCTCTCGTTTCTAATGCTGCTTCATTGCTTGTAAGATATAACTTTATTGAACAATATATTTCACTCTACAATGTCAAAATAGGGCACTTATTTTCAGTGCATACTGCCATTTCAACCTCAACACTTTTAAAGGCACACAGCTTATATTGTGACAAAAATATTTCTCATTTGCTGAATATTGCACATTTCTGGATGTATGAACTTTAAAGAAAGCACACTTGGTGAAGCTTGATGAAGAAGCTGTATGTGATGATATGCATGAGATGAATTCAAACTTCATTATCCACATTTTGGATAATAAAATTTTCATTTTTGTTTTGGTAAATGTGAGAACGGAGACTGCCAGGTGACGACTTGCAAATTTCCAGCTCATCTTAGATTTGACTAAACAGATACGTGAATGCATGTCGACATAAGTGGATTACTGTCCTTTGGTAAGTGTGCCTAATCTGAGTTCTCTCTTAAAGTGAGTAGTAGGTTTTGATAAAAACGACAATTTGTTACTGATTAAGCTATTCTTCATCTTCATGTAGTTAGGATCTTGAGATCTGTTAAAGCTAAACAAGAAATAAGTCACAGTGAAGTTAAGTGTTGGGCTTTAATAACCATTTCCCAGATTTCTAAAGCTTCTATTTGAGATAGTCATTTAGCTGTGTCTATAAGTTACCAGATGCCTGTTTACAACCTTTTCTAATTAAAGGAATTATGTTATTCAAAGGACAAGTTGTCACGTCATATGACCTAATAACAGAATATCAAACTAAATGATTCTTTATGGATACAATTAAATGAAATGTACATGTTAATATTTGATGTTACTATAATTTGAAAACACTGTGCAATAGTGAATTTCATTTTGTTTTATAAATGTGTGAATTCATGTACTGACAAAGTGTAAGGCTAATTTTTCTGTCCCTTACAGGAAAATGGTTCTCTACACTGGGATCATGGAGCTACTGTGCATAAAAATACTTTTTTTATCAAACAACCAAAGAGCTTGATTATTTGATATTTCGAAAATCTGGGTAAGTAGAGGTCACATAAATTGGTAATTTAGATGGGTGGTGTTGTTTTTTTTTAATTATTCAGGGTCCCTACACATTTTTAACGACCAAATTTAAGACCTTTTCGAACCCTAATTTGAAAATTTCTGGCACATTAAATGCCTCTTTACTATCTATATATGGCAAAGTGATATTTATCATTACACACCCAACAAGGATATGCTCAAAAAAGAATAATTCAACCTTCTGAGACCCTGTCTGTACATATGAGGACACTGTCCGATTTTGGCCTATCTAGAGTTTTTGCGAGAATTGTCCATCATTTCCACAAAAGTCTAAGTAATCTGTCAGGATGGGGAAGTGGGACACAATTGCGGACCCGGGTTTCTTAAAGTTATCCCAGAAGGATAACCACTAAAATCGCAAGCGATATTTGGGAAAGGGAAGGGAGAGAACCCAAATTGGTAGCAACCAGAACTAAGAATCTCCCCAACTAAATAAATACTGAGAAAAGAGAACAAAACCACCGCTGCCTAGCAGCTGACTAGAAACAAAGCTCTTAGGGGAAAGAAAAGCCTCCTCCAATGAAACACTAAGGTCACCAGACTAGTCTTAAATTAAACAAAAGGACTGGGCAAAGGCCTCCAGCACTAAACCACTTCAGCTGGTAAATCCCAGATAATATACTCAGGTAAGTTGTCAGTTATGTTTGTGCAAACTCTCACTAAACACAGGAAGACACAAGGAGATGCGCTCACTAGCTCTGAAGGTGAGGTAATGAGTCAGCACTGAGAGCTGAAAACCAGGAGTATAAGTAGGCTTTCCACACCTGGCCACAATCAGGAGCCATCAGCTCACGCAGACACCTGGCACTGCCACACCTGGCCACAATCAGGAGCCATCAGCTCACACGCACCTGGCACTGCACTGATTGATCAAACTCAGTAAGGCCCCTTTGTGATCTCCCTCACAGGGCCCCCCCCCCTAAGGAACGATCCCTGACGTTCCTGCCACGTCCTTAGACTGCTGGCGGCGGAACTCTCTGATAAGCTCTGGATCAAGAATATCCCTAGCCGGCACCCAAGCCCGCTCCTCTGGGCCATAACCCTCCCAGTCCACAAGGTACTGCACACTACGCCCTACCCGACGGCTGTTTAAGATTCGGCGAACAGTGTAGACTGGTTGGCCCCCAACCATCCGGGGAGGAGGTGGTGGTCTCTCCACCGGAGCCAATGGACTGGAGTAGACTGGTTTGAGACGGGAAACATGGAATGTGGGGTGGATTCTCATGGACCGGGGAAGCAGGAGACGGACGGCGACAGGATTGATACGCCGAATAATCTTGAAGGGTCCAATAAAACGTTGTGCCAGCTTACGGGACTCTACCCGCAGGGGAAGGTCCTTAGTTGAGAGCCACACTCTTTGGCCAACCCTATACATGGGTGCTTGGCGCCGATGCTGGTCAGCAAACTTCTTTTGTTGACTTGCTGATTGCTGAAGTGAGGCACGGACCCGCCTCCACGTAGCCCGACAGCGTTGGATAAATTGTTCTGCTGATGGTACACTCACCTCCCTCTCCTGCTCTGGGAACAGCGGGGGCTGATATCCAAACTGACACTCGAAAGGAGAACGACCAGTGGATGCATTTACCAGGGTATTGTAGGAGTATTCAGCCCAGGGGAGTTGATCACTCCAAGTAGTGGGGTTAGAGGAAACCAAACAACGTAGTGTCCTTTCTAGTGACTGGTTCGTACGCTCCGTCTGGCCATTGGTCTCCGGGTGGAACCCTGATGAGAGGCTTGCAGAGGCACCTATAAGGGAACAGAATGCCTACCAAAAGCGAGAAGCGAACTGAGGGCCTCTATCCGACACAATGTCATGAGGTAGGCCATGGTGGCAAAAAACATGCCGGACTACTAACCTGGCTGTCTCAAGGGCTGAAAGGAATTTAGGGAGGGGGATAAAGTGGGCAGCTTTAGAAAATCTATCCACAATCACCAAGATTGCTGTAAATCCCTTGGATTGGGGTAAACCAGTAACAAAATCGAGGGCTACATGTGACCAAGGACGATGAGGGATTGGTAGAGGTCGGAGAAGGCCTGCTGGAGGATGCTGTGACATCTTGTTCTGTGCACAAACCGTGCAAGCAGCCACAAAGTCACGCACATCAGTCGCCATTCGAGGCCACCAGAATCTTCTCTTCACAAAGTCCAGGGTGCGACGGCCTCCAGGATGATTTGTGAGTCGAGAGGAGTGGCCCCACTGGAGTACCTGGGAGCGTACCCCAGTAGGAACAAATTGCCAATCTGGCGGACCCCCTCCTGGGTCTGGCTCTTGCTGCTGAGCACCCTTAACCACTGCATCAATCTCCCAAGTCAGTGGTGCCAAAATGCGAGAGAGAGGAATGATTGGCTCTAGAGAGTTGTCTCTGTCTGAACCATCAAAGCGGCGAGAGAGTGCATCAGGCTTAGAATTCTTTGAGCCTGGGCGGTAGGATAACACAAAGTCAAACCTGTTAAAAAACAGGGCCCATCGAGCCTGGCGTGGGTTCAGGCGTCTGGCCTGCTGGATGTAAGTCAGATTTTTATGATCTGTCCAGACCTGAAATGGATGCACTGAACCCTCCAGCCAATGGCGCCACTCCTCCAAGGCCAACTTCACCGCCAAAAGCTCCTTGTTGCCAACGTCATAATTTTGTTCCGCTGGTAGGAGACGCCGAGAAAAGAATGCGCACGGGTGAAGTTTTTTGTCTATAGGAGAACGTTGGGACAACACAGCTCCAACCCCTACATTGGAGGCATCTACCTCAACTACAAAAGGTAGAGATGGGTCTGGATGAGTAAGAACAGGTGCAGTTGTAAATCTCCTCTTAAGTTCAACAAAGGCTTCCTGAGCCTCTGGGGGCCAACTGAACTTGGATGAGGTAGTCTTGGCTAAAGCTGAAATTGGGGCAGCAATCGAGCTGAACCCCCTGATGAACCGCCGATAGAAATTTGTGAAACCCAAGAAGCGCTGAACCTGTTTGGCAGAGTCTGGTTGTGGCCACTCTAAGACTGCCTTGATCTTGTTTGGGTCCATTCTAACACAGCCTTGGGACACAATATACCCCAGAAATTGGACAGTAGAGGCATGGAAAACACATTTCTCAGCCTTGACGTAGAGATGATGCTCTAACAACCTCTGTAGCACCTGTGTCACATGAAGCACATGCTCTTGGTAGGTCTTCGAAAAAATGAGGATGTCGTCCAAGTACACATAAACAAATTGCTCCAGCATATCTCTGAGGACATCGTTGACTAATGCCTGGAAGACTGCAGGGGCATTGGACAGACCAAAGGGCATGACTAGATATTCATAATGCCCCCTGGGGGTGTTGAAAGCTGTCTTCCACTCATCCCCTTCTCTTATGCGCACCAAGTTGTATGCATTTCTAAGGTCCAATTTGGTAAAAATGGACGCACCCTGGAGACGCTCAAATGCTGTGGACATAAGAGGAAGGGGGTAGCGGTTCTTAACAGTGATCTTATTTAGACCCCGATAGTCAATGCAGGGTCTCAGCCCCCCATCTTTCTTCCCAACGAAGAAAAACCCAGCCCCTGCCGGTGAGGTTGAGGGGCGAATGAAACCTGCAGCCAGAGCCTCCTCAATATAGTCTGTCATAGCAGCAGTTTCAGGACCTGACAAGGAATACAGGCGACCCCTCGGGGGTGTGGTTCCTGATAGAAGATTGATGGCACAATCATAAGACCTGTGGGGAGGGAGAACAGAGGCCTTCTGTTTGTTAAAGACTTCAGAAAGTTCAGCATACTCCGCGGGGACCCCACTAGGAAGAGGAGGGGACATAGACACAGGTGAAGGGGCTGAGGGCTCAAGGGCACCAGGAGTCACGGAATCAGAAGTAGAGGACGAGAGGTCTAGAGGAGATAAGGAAATAGACAAGCCTTCCTTCAATGGACTAGGAAGGTCAGACGGGGAAGAGCTCATTACAATAGGTGATTCAATGGACAATGGGCTGAGCTGAAAGGTGCTAGATCCAACAGAGTGAGATGTACATTCAGGACCCCAACTTAACACCTCCCCAGTTCTCCAGTTGATGTGAGGATTATGTTGTTCAAGCCAGGGGTGCCCCAAAATGAATGGACACTTAGGTGCATCGATAACAAAAAAACGTAAACTCTCAGTGTGACTGCCAATACTAATCCAAATCGGGTTGGTAATTCTATCAACTTTCCCAATACCCAGGGGTTGCCCATCAACTGCTGTGATTTTGAGAGGACAAGGAACCCGAGCAATAGGTAGTTTCAGTCTTGTGGCAAGGGTGGAGTCAATAAAATTACCCGCTGCCCCTGAATCAACAAAGGCTGGAAGATTGAATCTGTTCTTACCACAGGATAATTCAAGACACAGAGAGGTGTGGTTATTTACAACCCGTGGGGAGTTACTGATACTCGCCAGGATCTCCCCCTGTTCTGACGAGTCTACCCGTTTCCCTGAACATTTTCTTTCTTTAAGGGACATGCTCGAATGAAGTGACCTGTTTTACCACAGTAAAGACAGGCCCCACTTTTCATACGCCTCTCTCTCTCTGCCACAGTGAGCCGTGTGTGCCCTAATTGCATAGGTTCATCCTCCTTAGTATTTCCTCGGAACTGCCTTGGCTCTTCCCGAGTAATCTCGTGTTGTCCCACCCCCACTGGGTAGACATGATAAAGTTTTTTTTCTCTTTTGCGTTCCCGTATTCGGTTGTCAATACGGATAGCCAACGAGATCAAATCCTCCAGGGAATCGGGAATATCCCGAGAAGCCAACTCATCTTTAACTTTTTCTGATAAGGCATTGATAAAGGTGGTTGTGAGTGCTTCTCTATTCCACCCAGATTCTACGGCTAAGGTACGAAACTCAACTGAAAATTCTGCCGCACTGTTAGGACCCTGACGTAGGCCAGTGAGACGTTTCCCTGCTTCCATGCCACTAACATCATGATCGAACACCCTCCGCATTTCAGCCATAAAGAGGTTTGCATCAAAACACATGGGAGTCTGCCTCTCCCACACTGCTGTAGCCCAAGAGAGGGCTTTATCTGAAAGCAGGGATATAATATATGCTATCCGAGCTCTTTCTGTGGTGAACATAGTGGGTTGCAATTCAAACACAAGACTACACTGGGTGATGAATCCCTTACATCTGCCTGGGTTTCCGTCGTAGCGAGCTGGGGTAGCCAGCTTGATTTCCTGAACTACTATAGGGTTATGACTTTGAACTGGGGGTGTTTGTGCTTGTGTTGAAACTGGCCTTGCTGATGGTATACGTGCAAGTATTTCTTTAAGCAGGTCTTCGTGGGCAGCCTGTTGCTCTGCAATCGTACTAAGCATTTGCTCGTGAGAGCCCAAAAGAGCTCCTTGTGCAGTGATAGCCTGTCCCTGTAAGACCAGTCTCTTTGTGAGTTCAGAAAGACTGGAATCACTAGCCAATTGGTCCGCTGTGTCCGCCATTGGATGACTCATTCTGTCAGGATGGGGAAGTGGGACACAATTGCGGACCCGGGTTTCTTAAAGTTATCCCAGAAGGATAACCACTAAAATCGCAAGCGATATTTGGGAAAGGGAAGGGAGAGAACCCAAATTGGTAGCAACCAGAACTAAGAATCTCCCCAACTAAATAAATACTGAGAAAAGAGAACAAAACCACCGCTGCCTAGCAGCTGACTAGAAACAAAGCTCTTAGGGGAAAGAAAAGCCTCCTCCAATGAAACACTAAGGTCACCAGACTAGTCTTAAATTAAACAAAAGGACTGGGCAAAGGCCTCCAGCACTAAACCACTTCAGCTGGTAAATCCCAGATAATATACTCAGGTAAGTTGTCAGTTATGTTTGT
This sequence comes from Cheilinus undulatus, assembly GCF_018320785.1. Classification (NCBI taxonomy): domain Eukaryota; kingdom Metazoa; phylum Chordata; class Actinopteri; order Labriformes; family Labridae; genus Cheilinus; species Cheilinus undulatus. Next base: position 31,019,357 of record NC_054867.1, on the reverse strand, counting down.
GCAAACTCTCACTAAACACAGGAAGACACAAGGAGATGCGCTCACTAGCTCTGAAGGTGAGGTAATGAGTCAGCACTGAGAGCTGAAAACCAGGAGTATAAGTAGGCTTTCCACACCTGGCCACAATCAGGAGCCATCAGCTCACGCAGACACCTGGCACTGCCACACCTGGCCACAATCAGGAGCCATCAGCTCACATGCACCTGGCACTGCACTGACTGATCAAACTCAGTAAAGACCCTGTGTGATCTCCCTCACATAATCTGCGTTGAAATTTTGGGGATTTTGCCTGAAAACTTTTAGGATTTTTCATTGAATTGTGGGTGAAAATTATACATCTTTAGGCGTTTTCAGAAAAGTTTACTAAAACATTTGGGTAAACATTTGAGGACATTTTAAAGGATTTTTTAAAGGGGGTTTTTGAAATTTATTTGGGAATTTGGGGGGGATTTTGTTTAGTTTAGAAGTCTCATTTTAAAGGGAATTTTCCAAGACCTCCAGAACTTTTTGTGGAAATTAAGTTAATACCTGGCCTTACTGACGGAACAAATCCCTACCAACAGGCCAAAACACACTCAAAATGATAAGATGTCCTCATATGCAGACATCACTTTGAGTGAAAACCACGTCCTGTTCAATGTTAGGGCTTAGGTTTTAGAATCATCAAGTCCCACTTATTAGATAGGACAAACAAAAATGCACTCCAAAGAAAAGCTCACATCTCAGGAGGCTGAATTAAATCAATACAGGTTTTATATTTTTATGGCCTTAAATTTGAAAACTCAAAGGATCTCCAGGAACCCTGGTCATGACTAATTTCTTTAAACTAAAGACTTAAAGTGTATCTTTGAAATAAATTACATTGAACTGATATGAAACACTTTCATTTAGTGCTTTCCTTTAAATATCTGATTTTGGTTGACATGTACTAATGGCTGCTCTTACTCAGGTCTCCTCTCTTCTTCTACTTCTTCTCTGCCTCTTCTTCTTCTTCTTGTACCCTGTAGATGAGAAACAATAAGACATCATTCTGATGTTGAGTTCTCTCTTTGTTTGTTTGTTTTCTTGATTGGTGACAAAAAGTGATTTAGCAAATTTGAAATAGATACAAAATGTTGACTGTGTATTTAAAGGGTTAACCTTTCTTTAATTGCTTATTATGAGAAGGTTCAAAAGGACACAATCTATTTATGTGTGCCATCTGGGTATGATGATGTAAAACAAACAGTACAAACAGTTTTCTGTAGCTTTGGATAAGAAGTGGGCTCCAGTGTGTTTTAAATCTATACCACATTTCAAGTAAATGTGCAACAGAAGAAAGATTAAAGCTGTGATGTGAAAATGTTTAAAGGGGCACTATTTTAATACAGATGTTTTCAAGCTTTAAAACAGCAATGCTAATGCAATGCTGGCTAGGGTGCCTTTCTATTAGAAACATCACTGCTATAGTTATTATGCCACCCTTGGGTCAGACAGGCCACTGATGCATGAGTTAATTCATTAATGGCATTTAATATGTCTGTGCTGCTTGCATTACTTGAGGTAACTATTATACAGTAGTTGGTGACACCCAACTGACTTGTAACATGATGCTGGGGCTGGTGGTACAGGTTTTATTTTAGTTTTAAAAATCAAAACATACTTTGGAAAACAATACAACAGGTATTAAGTAAAGTCTTGATTTAGCATTTATCTCAGCTCACAGTAAGTTGCTATTAATCAGTTATTTTGAGTTCAGCAAAGCGCTGACATTTTGGTACCTCAGAGTATAAATACAATTTTCCTTGTAAATATGTGGATGTGTAATTAACTCATACCATGTTTGTAAAGAATTCAGATGGACTCTCCGGGGTGTTGCCCTGCCATCTGTCCAAGGCATGGTGGGATAGATTCAGACTTGCCCTCATGAACTGTAGGAGACAAAACATACTTGAAGACAATTCATCTAAACATGTTTTATAATTTCTTATAATAATTCATGTCAGAACATACAACTTCCAGTTAAATCATGCATTGAGTATGAGTAGGGGATTTTGCTCTGTTACAGCACCAGAAGGTGGTGATGATAGAGAAGATGGTAACATAAGCAGCATGTTTGCACCTTTGCAACTTGAGGCTCCCTTTGGTGTTTATAAGATGGCAGTGACCCTCCGAACCAACACTGGTGCACACACATCCTTGTGACTTGTGACAGTCATTAGCACCACAAGAAACTGACAGCAACCCGTGCAGTCCTGACGCCCACACACACACTCTATACCCCACACGCTTCTCGCCTCCTCACGCCCTAATCCCAGAAGAGCTACTAAGATGGGCAAGAGGCAGCAGTCAAAATCTGAAGCTGGGACCTTTTTTTGACCATAAACCTTATTGCAAAAACAAATCTTTGACAGTATTCATTAGTTTTTATGTTCAGCTTTAACTGAAAATGCTTTAATAGGCTGATGGACAATAATAAAGGAAGTCTTTAGACATGAATATAAAACTGCCAACGTTTTTTAGAGCAAATCCTACAGCAAATTAGATAAGAGGACCTCAAGACTGTAGAGTCACAGATAGCAAGCTTAGTATCCTTTTTTAATGAAAATAGTTACATGTGCAAAAAGCTTCAAAATATTTACCAAATGAGAAAAACCACAAGTGCAATTCCAAATAGTCTGACTGACTGCCCAACCACAGCATATAGTTGCCACAAAATGAGAGCATAGATCATTACTAATTTACACAACAAGTCTAAAACACAACTAAATCAACACCTTTCTGTAGAATCAATAAAATAATTATACATTAATAATACAAAATTACAAGTTCAACTTCAAGACATTCTTAACAGCCTTGAAATATTCTTAAAATATTTGTACTTACATGTTAAAAATGGATGCAACTGTTACTGTATATGTATATCCATTCTCTTTGTTGCCAGCTGGCAGACTGGAATGTTACTCAACTCTCACCTACGTTTGTTTTCCAGCATCCAGTTGTTTCTGCTTGACAAATGGCGAAACTGTCAGACGGAGATCAAAGGCCACACAAATACAATAAGCCACTTGAGAATTTGGCATTTGGTCAGAGCATCACCTCAAGCCTGATGCTATATTTGAGTTTTGCCCTAATAAGACAGAAGATTACGGAGCAGATATCATGTAACACTGAAGACAGAGGCCCATTATATCTCGCTGGTAACCACTTTAGAATTTCTTCTTCCTATTCACTGTGGTAAGAAGACACTGCCTGTTGGAAACAGTGCCTAATGGATGTCTACCCACATTTTCAAACTTTCTAAGCTCTGTGCCAAGTTCTTAATGAAACTGCCTGGTTACATGTGCATCTGTTAGTCTTTTATATAAATCTTCTTTTCCCATCATAAATTGCATACTTCCACACAAAACTCACATACACACACAAAAAATGTCATGGTGGGTGGTTTGTAAAACATGAGAGTTGGAATCCATCACTCAGTAAGCTCCACATTTAGGTACTGTCTCAGCCTCCCTTGTGGGTCCCTCAAGAGAGAGAATAAGAACAGCTGTTGGCACTGTTCTGAGAAATAATCCCTTGGCAATCCCTCCTTTTCTTTAAAGCTCACTGGCACTCTCTTCTTATTTTTTAATAATGTCTGACTTGTATGGACTCTGAAACAATATATCAGTGACTTTTCAAACCACCTCCAAAGCATAGCAAGGGTCTCCTGTTGTGCCAGGGAACATTAAAAAGGCACATTAGTCACTCTTTTGGACTGCTTGTAAACTAACTAAACCATGAGCAAGACCTGAACCGACCTCACATATCTTTTATATTTGCATCAGAATCATTTCCATCTCAAAACTGAGTTCACAACAGCATGCAATGAACTTTAAATACTCTTTAAAAACTGAGAAATAAATGTGCAGTTTCACTTGAGAATGATTGTCCCATCTCCAAAATATATGACAACAATTTCTCAAGTTTACTTTACAAGCAAATCAACTGCCTAAGTTATCTCACTGAGAGGAATATTTCTACAAAATTTCTCTTACAAATCAATTTTGAGTCTGTCAGTTATCAGACACAGAAGACATCCTAATCTGTGTGATGTGACAGCCAGAGGAAACAACAAACGCACAAGCAATATACCAGATGGCATGACCAAATACAGAAGAACACGTGTGATAGGCTCCCATCACTCTATATATATATAAAGGGCACAGCCAACCTCCAGCAAGGAGAGGCCCCCAGCAAAGGTGAGTTTCTGAGTGGCTGACATGTATTTAGTGTCATTAGATTTCATCTTGTGAAGGAAATTCCAGTCATTTTTTAAATCTCTTGGATGAAAAAAAATGTGATGCTTTTGGGAACTTGACATCTTTTCTTCTGTTTTTTAGAAGTCTGCACTGAAACGTGCCAAAAAAACCCTGCTCACCTGGTGTCAGCCAAGGTAAATCAGCCTTTGTATTTGTCAAAGGAAAGAACAAAAAACAGAAAGTTTTTTTAAAACAAATCCTAATGGTAGAGCATTTCATAGATATCATAGCAGTCATCACTATTGTCTTGTCTCCCCTTTTGCAGTAAAGAGCCATCATGTCGGACCCTGAGATGGAGTGTTTTGGCCCGGCGGCCATTTACCTCCGGAAGCCAGAAAGAGAGAGGATTGAGGCACAGAATACTCCATTTGATGCTAAAACAGCATACTTTGTGACAGAAGCTACAGAGATGTACCTCAAGGGGAAACTTGTCAAGAGGGAGGGTGGCAAAGCCACTGTAGAGACTCTCGGCGGAAAGGTGAGAACTATGGCACGAGGATTAAAAGTTTAACAGGGCTGGACATTTTTGGCACAGAGTCTAGACTGCTGTGGTGGCATGTGAACTCTGCGGCATTGTGACTGAAAACAAAGAGCATGATTTAAAAACAATGTAAATTGTAACAAAGGGAAATACTGCATCCTGTAGGCTAAAATTGTTTCACAGACTGGCTAATGAAAAATCTCTGCTTATAAACAAAGATTTTTCAACTGAAAATATTTCAAACAAGCTAATCTGAACGTAATAGACACATAAGATTAAGAGCCTTTACTTTTATTCCCTATCAAATACAAATCAGTGTTCAGGGGTTTTTAAATACTTTTTTTCCATATAGATGAACATAAAACAGATGAGGACAAAGGTATTTACAATCTCAAAAGTATTAAAGTGGACCTAAAAGACACATACACAGTACATATAAGCACAGTGATAATCTTAAATGAAAATAAGGAATTTCCACATTTATGGCAATCCCATTTTTCCCAATTTTTCTCTCCTTTCTCCTTTTGAAGGCACAATGCAAAAGTTATTTTCTCTATATTGCGAAAAGAGACTATAATGTTTATGAGAAGTTTCACAGTTGGTGAATTCTTTTGAAGCCAGCATTTAGTAATTCCTGTCCTATTTGCAACCATATATATCTTCAAAAGATATGCATCACTTCTACAAAGGCAATCCGGTGTTTTTCCAAGAAACAGAGAAGTGAAAGAAGAATCAAATGTTATGTCCAAGGTTTTAATAACAAACTGCTTCACTTCATTCCAAAAGTTTCTTAGATACAGACAGGACCAAAAAATTATGAACATAGTCTGCAGAAACTACCCCAATCCCCTGCAGCAAGAAAACTGTGAGCCACTTAACTTTGATTTCTTGTTTCGGCTAATAAAAAATTGTATTTGATTTTTCCAGCAGAAATCATGCCAGAATAAGGAGTGTGTAGTGGTGGACTGATTTTCACAGATTTGAAGCCACATTTCTTCTGAAGTGACTAAATTAGGTTCTTTTTCCCAGTGCTGCCTCATGTAGTCTGTTGTCTTTATTTCTTTTAAGAAGAAGAGGTGAATCTGCAAGTATCGATAAAATATCTTTATAACCAGCCCATAAGATTTACACAGATCCTCAAAACTGATCATATTTCTGTTTTTTATTATCCTACATATAGAGGTGGTTCCTCTTTTAGCCGATTGCCTGTACTTAGGATAAAGCCTTTCTGTACCAGTAGTAACGAGCAGAATAAGCCATGTCTAAACATATGCATATGAATTTATACATATAATATAAAAGCTATATAAAGTTATACATATAAAAGCTATATAACGTTACATAGCATACAAGCCATATAACCAATTGTAGCACAAGTCATTTTCCTTAACCTCGAAAGTGCTGAAAGCTAAAAAGTAACAAGTAATAAAAGTGTTATTGTAAAAAGTGATAACAATAGCAGTAATAGGGACTAAGCAAAAACCCTTAGTATAGTACTATAAAGCAGTGGTTCCCAAAGTGCGGGTCGGGACCCTCAAGAGGCTCATCAGACTCTGAAGGGGTGTGGCGAGATGCTTTCCAACAAAACGAAGAGAAATTTTAAACGATTTAAAGTGGCACATCTAATACATTATTGTAAGAAATACTGATTTTTTTAGTAGTTATTAAGTGAGATTTGCACTTAAATGTAATGAATATGTATAAAAACTCCCTGAAACATAAATTTGTGACTGAGGCTATATGAAATATTTTCGCTTAAACTAACTACTGTGAAGGTGGGGGTCTCCAGTCTCTAACGTTGTTATTTTGGAGGTCACAAGCTGAGAAGTTCGTGAACTCCTGCTTTAAAGTAGTACAACAGTGACAGTTATTTCTGCAATAAATGTTTTACACTTGTGACTATGAGGTAAACGCTTTTCCAAGCTTTAGAATGAAGTAAGCACATTTAAGATTCTAAAGTATACTGTGGCCAACCTAAACATTCTCATCTTCCTGATAAAGACTTGAGCTTAAGAACTAGCATTTCTCAATAAAAAAAATGCTTCGAGAAGCAGAATAAAAAATCTAAGTGGGAACAATCAAACAATGCAGCGAAAATGAATAACACATTTCTGTTAACCCTAAAATTTTCTAAGCAACAAAGTAAGCCCACGTGGTGAATTGCAAAGTCTAACAAAATATGATTTGAATGTCGTTCCTGAAAGCCCAGCTCTACTGCTTGAGACCCATGACTGCTAGTGAACAACAAATAATATTATTCCTGCACTTTTCTTACCTATTTAACAGAGTCTCACTGTAAAAGAAGATGACATCTTCCCCATGAACCCTCCAAAGTTTGATAAGATTGAGGACATGGCCATGATGACCCACCTCAGCGAGCCTGCTGTGCTGTATAACCTCAAAGAGCGCTATGCAGCATGGATGATCTACGTGAGTTTTGTGGAGGATAGAGAAAGCTTAATTATGGTATATTAGATTTCAAGCAAAATGACACTGTCTCTTATTTCACGCTGCTATAGACATACTCCGGGCTGTTCTGTGTGACTGTGAATCCCTACAAGTGGCTCCCAGTGTACGACGCAGTGGTCGTAGGAGGATACAGAGGCAAAAAGAGGATTGAGGCCCCCCCCCACATCTTCTCTATCTCTGACAATGCCTATCAGTTCATGCTCCAAGGTAACACATTTTAGTAAGTTTATAGGTTAAAAATAAATAGGGACATAAAGATATACTGAGCCTAACTGCTGTGCCCCATTTTGACGTCTTGTAGACAGAGAAAACCAGTCCATCCTGATCACGTAAGTTATATTTTTGACATAATTTCTTTCCGTATAAATATTGGAACACATCTTGTGGTTTTATAACTATGAATGCAACCCTCAAACTAGTGGAGAATCTGGTGCAGGGAAGACTGTCAACACCAAACGTGTCATCCAGTACTTTGCGACAATCGCAGTGGCTGGAGGAAAGAAAGCAGAGCCTGTTCCAGGAAAAATGCAGGTAAAAATGGTGGAAAGTTACAAGTACCAAATGATTCTGTAAAATAGTGGAGATTTGTTTTAAAAAATTACATTAATTATATTCTTAGGGGTCACTGGAAGATCAAATCATTGCAGCCAACCCACTGCTGGAGGCTTATGGTAATGCCAAGACTGTGAGGAATGACAACTCTTCCCGTTTTGTAAGTCTTTGATCTTAAAATGTTTGCTTTTTATGTAACAATCAATTCATCCATTACTGAAGCAAAACTCTGAATGTATATTTTAATTCACACAGGGTAAATTTATCAGAATCCACTTTGGGTCAACTGGAAAACTGGCTTCAGCTGATATTGAAACATGTAAGACTTTAAACTCATCAAACATTATTTATACACCCAACCCAAATTTAGGAAGAAACTCTAAAGGCAAGCATTAAAGAGTTCTTGGAGACCTGATCTAAATCCATTTAGTTTCTTTGTATATGACTATACAACAAGTCAAAACTCTCTGAACTGTTCATCTTTAAAGAAAAAAACTGAGAAAATAGGTTAAAATTAGAGTTTTAGCTGTTGAGAATTATTTGTAGTACAGAAATTACAGATGTTTCTGGGAAAAGAGACAAAAAATACAGCTGTACATGAAATTTGGACTAATACAATAAAAATTAATTTTAAGAGAGGGGGAGTGCAAAAGAAAAAGGGGGAAAAGGTCCATAAATGTTATTGTTTTGGCATTAGACTATAAAAGGTAAATAATAAATAAGGATAATCTTGGAAACTTTTGGTTGATTCTCAGTCGTAAGTCTTAAAAACAAGAGATCACACACTATAAAAGTAAAACTAGTTTTACCCACTTGCCTGCCTTTGTTCAAAAGTGATTATTTCCTAATCTTATTTCAAACAGATCTGCTGGAGAAGTCCAGAGTTACTTTCCAGCTGTGTGCAGAGAGGAGCTACCATATCTTCTATCAGCTCACAACAGGACACAAACCTGAGCTTATAGGTACAGTGTATGACTTATGATTCAAATTCTTAGTATATCTGTGATATTAAACTCTAATGGCTGCTAAACGTAAAATTATACTGTTCATTTTCAATGTTTTTTCTTTTGTTTTTCTTTAGAGGCTCTCCTGATCACCACAAATCCCTACGACTATCCCATGATCAGTCAGGGGGAAATCACAGTCAAGAGTATCAATGACGTTGAAGAATTCATCGCAACTGATGTAATGTCATCTTAACTTTTTTGCTTTGTGTATTAACAGCACTTTCATTTAATGATGAACCAATAATCATGGTGGTTCTTACTTTTGATAACACCTTGTTAACAGTAGTGTTTCACAACACATCCTGTGTTATTGGTTATATCAGTACCCTCTAATCTCTGCTTTAAGGCACAGTATGTTGTGTTACAAGTGCATGTTAAAAAATTGTATCTGAGTTTTAATCAGGCTCTTTCCTTCACAGACTGCTATTGACATTCTGGGCTTCACAGCAGAAGAGAAGGCCAGCATGTATAAACTGACTGGAGCTGTGATGCATCATGGGAACATGAAGTTCAAGCAGAAGCAGCGTGAAGAGCAGGCTGAGCCTGATGGCACTGAGGGTATAGTGCCACCAAGAGCTTGAATGCATTTGTACAGAATTTGACACCTAAAAGAACTTCTGATTAGGAAGAACATTAATGATGTTCTCCATAGGTAGGTTTTGAAGTTAACTCTTTATGTTGGTCTTTAAGTGGCTGATAAAATCGCCTACCTGATGGGACTGAACTCCGCTGATTTGCTGAAAGCTCTGTGCTACCCCAGAGTGAAGGTCGGAAATGAGTTTGTGACCAAAGGTCAAACCGTCCCTCAGGTATGGGAGGTCAACAGAATCATATCTATATAATAGAACACTAGATAAGTTTCAAATACCCCTGAAACTATTCTTCCCCTGACATGTTTCAATTCTTTGCAACATCCTTGTTAATACCGTTTCACTGATGTGTATAATCAGGTCAACAACGCTGTCATGGCACTCTCCAAGTCTGTCTATGAGAAAATGTTCTTGTGGATGGTGATCAGAATCAATGAGATGTTGGACACCAAGCAGCCCAGAAGCTTTTTCATTGGTGTCCTGGATATTGCTGGGTTTGAAATCTTTGATGTGAGTGAGCTTTACTGATAAAAAAAAAAAAACTAAGATCATGAATGATGTCAATTCTAGGTTAGATAGCCTATATTGACCTTTGACTTCTCAATCTTTACAGTTCAACAGCTTGGAGCAGCTGTGTATCAACTTCACCAATGAAAAACTGCAACAGTTTTTCAACCATCACATGTTTGTGCTGGAGCAAGAGGAGTACAAGAAGGAGGGAATTGAATGGGAGTTCATTGACTTTGGTATGGATCTGGCTGCCTGCATTGAGCTGATTGAAAAGGTGAGCATTCTGTATTTTCTCAAACTGCAAGAACTATCTGATGACTTGAAGATTTTTGTTGTAACAATCATTTCCTCATGACAGCCAATGGGCATCTTCTCCATCCTTGAAGAGGAGTGTATGTTCCCCAAGGCAACAGACATGACCTTCAAGAACAAATTGTATGACCAGCATATCGGTAAAAGTGCCCCATTCCAGAAACCCAAGCCTGCTAAAGGCAAGGCTGAGGCTCACTTTGCCCTGGTGCACTATGCTGGTACTGTTGATTACAACGTCCTTGGATGGCTCGATAAGAACAAAGACCCTCTGAATGACTCAGCGGTTCAGCTCTACCAGAAGTCATCAGCCAAACTTTTGGCTTTCCTTTATGCATCTCACGCCTCAGGAGACGGTAGGGACAATATTCCAAGGCACAACGTTTGGTGGCTTTCTGTTTATTTATAGCTATTGTATAAACATGCAATTAACATTATTTTCAATAAAACTGTACATTATAAATTGTATCTTTGTGGTACAGAGGGAGGTGCCAAAAAAGGTGGCAAGAAAAAGGGTGGGTCTTTTCAGACTGTGTCTGCTCTGTTCAGGGTAAGCACAAATACCTGTCTTAGTAATAATCATTTAGACCAACAAATTCCTATATTATACCGAATGCAATATCTAGGCTTAAAAATAAACAAAAAACATGAATATTTCTGTTTTTAGGAGAACCTGGGCAAGCTAATGACCAACTTAAGGAGTACCCATCCACATTTTGTACGTTGTTTGATTCCAAATGAATCAAAGACACCTGGTAAGCCTGATTGCATTATTCATTTATCATATTAATAATACTCCAACTATGCAACCAGAATACTCAATTCAGCATGTCCTCCAGGCCTCATGGAGAACTTTCTGGTCATCCACCAGCTGAGGTGTAACGGTGTGCTGGAAGGAATCAGGATCTGCAGGAAAGGTTTCCCCAGCAGAATCCTTTATGGTGACTTCAAGCAGAGGTATTTACAAATATCAACAACTTTTTTGTTTTGCATAGTGATCAATTATCTAATTGAAAATCAAATTCCCTACAATCAGATACAAAGTATTGAATGCTAGTGTCATCCCTGAGGGACAGTTCATCGACAACAAAAAGGCCTCTGAGAAACTCCTGGGATCCATTAATGTTGACCACTCTCAGTATAAATTTGGACACACAAAGGTTTGTTATTTATGGGGGCTCTTTTGTTTTAATGTTACCCCTTGTCATGCAAGCACAAGTGATAAGTTAACATCTAAAACTCTTTATTTCAGGTGTTCTTTAAAGCTGGACTGTTGGGCTTACTGGAGGAGATGAGAGATGAGAAATTAGCTGAGCTGGTCACAATGACTCAGGCTCTCTGCAGAGGTTTCCTTATGAGACGCGAGTTTGTGAAGATGATGGAGAGGAGGTGAGCACACATGTAACAGTGATTGTTAGTTTTAAACCATGTGTTTCAGCCATAATTCTACTCACAACCCATAAAACAATATTGCCACAATATAAATTGTTTGTTTACTTTGATACCTGTAAGGGAGGCCATTTACTCCATCCAATACAACATCCGCTCATTCATGAATGTCAAAACATGGCCATGGATGAAGCTCTACTTCAAGATTAAGCCTCTGCTGAAGAGCGCAGAGGCTGAGAAAGAGATGGCACAGATGAAAGAAGATTTTGAAAAGACAAAAGAGGAGCTAGCCAAGGCTCTGGCTAAGAAGAAAGAACTGGAGGAGAAGATGGTAACACTTCTTCAGGAGAAGAATGACCTGCAGCTACAAATTGCATCTGTACGTAATAAAGTGGGGAGTGCTCTTAATGTTTTTTTCTGTTAAGAAGAAAAACACTTAATTTTTTCTATTATTATTTCCAATCAAATATAGGAAATGGAAACTCTCAGTGATGCAGAGGAAAGGTGTGAGGGGCTCATCAAAGCAAAAATCCAGCTTGAGGCCAAAGTCAAAGAGACGGCTGAAAGACTAGAGGATGAGGAGGAAATAAATGCTGAGCTGACAGCAAAGAAGAGGAAGCTGGAGGACGAGTGCTCTGAGTTGAAGAAAGACATCGATGACTTGGAGCTCACCTTGGCAAAAGTGGAAAAGGAGAAACATGCCACTGAGAACAAGGTTAGTATATCTTCACTGAGGCCTTAAAGTCTGTTCATTTTAGAATACGGAAACAATTTTTAAAAATTTCACATTTTTGCGTATACAGGTTAAAAATCTTGTGGAAGAAATGACATCTCAAGATGAAACCATTGCCAAGCTGACTAAGGAGAAGAAAGCCCTCCAAGAAGCCCATCAACAGACCCTTGATGATCTCCAGGCAGAGGAAGACAAAGTCAACACTCTGACAAAGGCTAAAGTCAAGCTGGAGCAACAAGTGGATGACGTAAGAAAGAAAAATGAACAGTTTCAAGTCCCTTTGAAAGTAAAAATGTCACACTTAATGTTGGTTTAACAGCTTGAAGGTTCCTTGGAGCAAGAAAAGAAGCTTCGCATGGACCTTGAGCGAGCTAAAAGAAAGCTTGAAGGTGATCTTAAACTGGCCCAAGAAACCATCATGGATTTGGAGAATGACAAGCAGCAAACTGAAGAGAAATTAAAGAAGTGAGTTTGATCAAACTCATACATTCAACAGTTGTAGTAATGTTGACCTAATCGAAGTTGTCTAACTTGTAGTGTTCAAACATCCATCAGCCAAGAGAATTATGTCATAGTACAGATTTTAAATACACCCACAATAAAAACTGGCACTCCTGTTTAAATGCTGTAAAGCAAAAGGCTTCACTATATAACTGTTTAAAATAATCAAAAATGTGGGCACTAGCTTAGCTCAGTAGGTAGAGCAGGTGACCATATACATAGGCTATAGCCCTCTATGCACTGGTTGGGGAGAACCCGGTATCTGCACAGTTTAGTGCACATCTTCCCCCAGTCTCTCTCCCGTTGTCTCCTGTCTCTCTTCGGCTGCCCTATCCAAACAAAGGGAAAAGCCCAAAAAAATACTTTAAAAAAATCAATCAAAAATGTATTCTTTGTGTTTATCAAAAATGAAAGTTAAAGACCAACAATAGTTACAGAAAAAATAAATATCTATGTTGGATGTAATGTTTTTACATTTTTTGTCACTACACAGGAAGGACTTTGAAACAAGCCAACTTCTTAGCAAGATTGAGGATGAGCAATCTCTCTGTGCTCAGCTCCAGAAGAAGATCAAAGAACTTCAGGTAGGTTCAATATGTTAATGGTAATTAACCAAGACTTCACTCCACTTACTCTGGATCAGACAATAAGCCTGACTAAAAGATATTTACATTCTAGAAAATGATTGTGATAAAACTCATCATCTCAATATCAGGCTCGTATCGAGGAGCTGGAGGAAGAGATTGAAGCAGAGCGCGCTGCTCGAGCCAAGGTAGAGAAGCAGAGATCTGATCTCTCCAGGGAACTTGAAGAGATCAGCGAGAGGCTTGAAGAAGCTGGTGGGGCAACATCTGTGCAGATTGAGATGAACAAGAAGCGAGAGGCCGAGTTTCAGAAGCTGCGACGTGACCTCGAAGAGTCCACCCTGCAGCATGAAGCCACTGCAGCAGCCCTCCGCAAGAAGCAGGCCGACAGCGTGGCAGAGCTGGGAGAACAGATTGATAATCTCCAGAGAGTCAAACAGAAGCTGGAGAAAGAGAAGAGCGAATACAAGATGGAGATTGATGACCTCACAAGCAATATGGAGTCTATATCAAAATCAAAGGTAAAGAACTTTCCACTGACAAATGAGTGAAGAAAAATCTGCTAAGCATTTGCTAAATGTCTGCATTTATTCATCACTCACTGAATGAGCATTACTTTGGATAAACTTATCTTTGATTAATTTCAGACCAACCTGGAAAAAATGTGTCGTACACTTGAGGATCAACTGAGTGAGATGAAGACCAAATATGAAGAACATGTACGACAACTGAATGACATTGGGGTACAAAGGGCAAGACTGCAGACAGAAAATGGTGAAGGACATACATTTGATATTACTTTTATTTTTACTGACTACAAAACTGTGACCTTGTCAAAGCCCATAATTTAACAAATGTTAAATGTAAATGTTTTACAGGTGAAATAAGTCGTCAGTTGGAGGAGAAAGAGGCTCTTGTCTCTCAGCTGACAAGGAGCAAGCAGGCTTATACTCAGCAAATTGAGGAGCTCAAGAGGCACATAGAGGAGGAAGTTAAAGTATGTGCACATTAAAGACACTATAAGACTGCAGATCTGCAGGCTCTATTTAAATTTGACTTCAAAGATTAAGGTCAGGCATATCATCATTGTAAAAAATGTTACTGGTTCATTTCTTTAAAAGGCCAAGAATGCCCTGGCTCATGCTGTCCAGTCATCTCGGCATGACTGCGATCTGCTCCGGGAGCAGTATGAGGAGGAGCAAGAGGCTAAAGCTGAGCTGCAGCGTGGAATGTCCAAGGCCAACAGTGAGGTGGCTCAGTGGAGAACCAAATACGAGACTGATGCCATTCAACGCACTGAGGAGCTGGAGGAGGCTAAGTAAGTCCTTTAAATTTTAATTCTGTCTACTATCTACATCAAGAATTAGATTAAAATGTACTAAACTTGAAATTTTATCTTCAGGAAAAAGCTTGCCCAGCGTCTTCAGGATGCAGAGGAATCCATTGAGGCTGTGAATGCAAAATGCGCCTCTCTTGAGAAGACTAAACAGAGGCTTCATGGTGAAGTGGAGGATCTGATGATTGATGTGGAGAGAGCTAATGCTCTTGCTGCAAGCCTTGACAAGAAACAAAGGAACTTTGACAAGGTTCGTTTTTAGGAATACCACAGGTACTTAAATAAGGAGCAACAACTGAGAGTAAGTAAAATACAGAGGACTTTTTTGCTTCTTAGGTGCTCGCAGAGTGGAAGCAGAAGTATGAGGAATGCCAGGCAGAGCTTGAGGGGTCTCAAAAAGAAGCTCGCTCTCTTAGCACTGAGATGTTCAAGATGAAAAATTCATATGAAGAGGCTCTGGACCATCTGGAGACCCTGAAGAGGGAGAATAAGAACCTACAACGTATGCAATGTTTTAAAATTAGAAAGTTTCAGCTCACAAAATGATACAAATGGGAAAGGGTCAAACTGTAAAGAAGTTTCACAGGATCGCCCTTTTAGAAAAGCAGTCATTTCTGTTTGTTAAAAAAGACAGGTGAAAAATTACACCCCTAGTGGGCCACCAGTTTTACTACCCACTGTTTTTCATTGGCAACTACTGCAAATGACATAAAGCATGACTATGTTTCTTTGTTTTTAATGAAAAGTATACTTTATTTAAAATGTCATTGAATGAAATTAACAACTTCCTCAATAATTATTTCTTTAGAGGAGATCTCTGATCTGACTGAGCAAATTGGAGAGACTGGAAAAACAATTCACGAACTGGAAAAATCCAAAAAGAGTGTTGAGATCGAGAAGACTGAACTTCAGACCTCACTTGAAGAGGCAGAGGTAATTTATAATAAACTCCCTCTCATTAAACAAAATTTAAATTGATGCTGTAGATGTTTATATTATTTTACTTTTTTGTCAAGGCTACACTCGAGCATGAGGAATCCAAGATTCTTCGTATTCAGCTTGAACTCACCCAAGTCAAGAGTGAAGTTGACAGAAAAATTGCAGAGAAGGATGAGGAGATTGAGCAGATCAAGAGGAACAGCCAGAGAGTGATTGAGTCAATGCAGAGCACTTTGGATGCTGAGATCAGGAGCAGAAATGATGCCCTGAGAATCAAGAAAAAGATGGAGGGAGACCTCAATGAGATGGAGATTCAGCTGAGCCACGCCAACCGGCAGGCAACTGAAGCCCAGAAACAGCTGAGGAACGTGCAAGCGCAGCTGAAGGTTTGATGACCTGTTAAATAAAACTGAAGAAAAAGTTGACTTTATTTAGACAGCATTACTTACAGGTTTACCTTTTGTTTAGGATGCCCAACTGCACCTTGATGAAGCTATCAGGGGTCAGGAGGAAATGAGGGAGCAGGTCGCCATGGTGGAGCGCAGGAACAACCTGATGATAGCTGAGATTGAGGAGCTGAGAGCTGCTCTGGAGCAGACTGACAGGAGCCGCAAAATAGCTGAACAGGAGCTGGTGGATGCCAGCGAGCGTGTGACGCTGCTGCACTCTCAGGTAACACAAGGCTCAAATTATTTTATAAACATATAGTAACTGAAAATGACAGTAAGTAATCCAAGGTCTTCTTTGTTTAGAACACCAGCCTCATCAACACCAAGAAGAAGCTGGAAGCCGATCTCATCCAGATCCAGGGTGAAGTGGAAGATGCTGTCCAGGAAGCAAGAAATGCTGAAGAAAAGGCAAAGAAGGCCATCACAGATGTAAGTCATTCTGACATTCTACTATGTAACTGTATATAAAAAGATAAATCATTGTATTCTTCTAGTTTCACAACAGTGAAAAGATTATATACAGTCATACAAGCCTGTTATATACATTTAACATTTTAGGCTGCCATGATGGCAGAGGAGCTGAAGAAGGAGCAGGACACCAGCGCTCACTTGGAGAGGATGAAGAAGAACTTGGAGGTGACTGTGAAGGACCTGCAGCACCGCCTTGATGAAGCTGAGAATCTGGCGATGAAGGGGGGCAAGAAGCAGCTCCAGAAACTGGAGGCTAGGGTAAATGTTGGATCTCATTTCTGGTAAAAGGCTATTTTTCTGAAATTTACACTAAATTGAAAGATTCTTTATCATTCAAGGTTCGAGAATTGGAGTCTGAGGTTGATGTTGAACAGAGACGTGGTGCTGAAGCAATCAAAGGAGTGCGTAAATATGAGAGAAGAGTAAAGGAGCTCACCTATCAGGTAAACTGAAATTTACAGTACTCAAACTTGAACTACTACCATAAATTCATGACAACCAATGTTTCCCACAACCTCATTGTCCATACTGAAAAAAATAATAGGTTGGAACCTATATATTTCTGTTTCGATTTTCTAACATTACTGTTTTATGGCAGACTGAGGAGGACAAGAAGAATATAGCCCGTCTTCAGGATCTGGTGGACAAACTGCAACTGAAAGTGAAATCCTACAAGAGACAGGCTGAGGAAGCTGTGAGTACAAATAATTCTTATAAGCCACACACATTCTGAAAATCGGCCAGCAGTTTTGACTTTAAAATGGATTATTATACAGGAGGAGCAGGCCAACACTCACCTGACCAGGTACAGGAAAGTGCAGCATGAGATGGAGGAGGCTCAGGAGCGTGCTGACATTGCTGAGTCCCAGGTCAACAAGCTGAGGGTAAAAAGCCGTGAAATTGTCAAGGTACAGATCAAGGTATATCAGCAATGAATCAAGTTGATACAAATGATACATTACAATCAAAATTCACCTCATTAAAGTCAGTTTTAACATGATGTTGTTCTTTTCTTGTAGAGCAAGGAAGCAGAGGAGTGAGGAAGAAATCCAAGATGACCAGTAACAAGAAGTCATACAATATGGCCATCTTGTTTCTCGTTTTCTCTAGCATATTATGAAAGCTTTTCAATAAAAGCAGATCATAATGTATCTTTATTGTGTCTACCCTTTTAATTTTTAACACATGCATGCAAGGTGAATATTTAAAAGCACCAGGGACAAAAAGTGTGATTTATCAAGTAATTCACTGAGTCTCCTTCATAAAGATTAGATTACAAAATGAGATAAGATCAAATAGAACACTTAATAATAAAACATGTCTAATTGTATAACAAAAACCCCCACAACTGATAGACCAATGGAGCACCAATCTGCAGCACATACTTCTGGTACATTATACATACAAGTTCAATTTAAAAGCCCTCAAGAGCATTTACAAAACAGACATTAAAACTTAAGTTGGCCTCATTTTCTAAAGCTTTTTATTTCCTCCCTTAGAAAAAATAAAAACATCTGTTCACTGCGTTAGAAATCCTTTGTTAGAACGAATTTGCAATCTAATGATGTTGCTGCAGGCCAGGCACATTGTCAGAATACATTGTACTGAAAACTTTTGAGTATGGGCAGATAGAGTAAATGTACGGTAAAAACCCTAAAAACCTTACACTGTTTCAGGAGTAAGAACATTTTCTGGTTTCAAGACAGGGCTTCATAGCCACACAGTGAACTTTAAGCCGTTAATAACGTTATGAGGTGATGCTAGCGTCAGTTAGCTTATATAAACTAAACATTCGCTGATTTTGTTAACACATAAAATTTAGATTGAAGGAGACACTGAAACGAACCTTTTTGTTGTCTAACTATACATCGTCAATGACTGTCGTTTGTTATTCCGCCCAAAATATCTCTATTTCAACAGTTTTCGGCATAGGACAAAGTTACCAGTTCGGTTGACGTCTGAACGTTGGTGTCTTCTCAGGCGCAGGGTAGGGTTAGTTTTAACCCTTATCCTAAACGATGATAGTAGTTTTGTTTCGCGTTTCTAAGTTTTAAGAACAAAAGAAGGCCGGTTACTCTCTAAAGATACGCATCTCAAATGGCTGTTCAACCAGTAGACTACAAATGGATGGAAAACAAATAGCCTTTTCAAAAAATATCTTTCTGAAGTCGAGCGTCGTGCCAACATGGAAACCGGAAATGAATTTAGATT
The DNA here is from genome assembly GCF_018320785.1 of Cheilinus undulatus. NCBI lineage: Eukaryota > Metazoa > Chordata > Actinopteri > Labriformes > Labridae > Cheilinus > Cheilinus undulatus. The sequence goes on along the minus strand of NC_054867.1, from coordinate 31,000,546 downwards.
GCCCTGCGCAGATATGAATAGACATTTACTGTGGTCATACACATAGATATGGATACGCCAGGATACTACGTCTTGATAACTATGGTCATACCCCTTAAAAATATATAGCTTTTTTAATTATCAAGATTTCTCACAATAGTTGCTCTATCTTCGAAGAAAAGGTAATTAAGAAGAAAACAAGGATTAATGGAAATCCTTACTCGGATATTGGTGGGCAAATGATATGACTTACATATTTTTGTGTCTCAGTCTATTATTTCCTTTTGGAAATAAAAAACGATCAGTTCATGGTTATTGGTTATTATATTGGTTCTATGAAAACTGCTTTGTTTGAATAGTTCTCACTATATTTGAATAAAATAATTAATCTCATATTTTGACATCTTAAACCCTACAATTGCAGGTATTGCAACAGTCCCAGTAAATTAACAGATCACTGACGCTGTAAAAAATAAAGTTTTAATCATGAGAAACTCTAGTTAGAACACTTTGCCAGGATGTTATGGTCCTTTAAAACAGAGTACTGTCATTATCTTATCAATATAAACTTGGTAAGGTCATTGAAAAAACAAAAAAGTTTTGTCCCAGAATCTGCAAGTTCTTAAATGTTAGGGTGGCACAACCGTAATCATAGCTACTTTTATTTTAAAATGAAGTTGTAAAAACAGATTGTAGCATCATTTATCATTTATTTGACTCCAGGGGGACACTCATGGCCAAGTAAAATAGTTTATAGATCCCTTTAAAGTAAAGATAAAAACACGTATTTTTAGTCACTGGTGGGCATGTACACTTTCCAAGTCAGGTGGTGCAACAAATGTAAAACAGCTAAAACTATTTTACCATTGATCTCTTGATTTTATTTTGAAAATACATGTAACAACTTTCTTAAAGGAACAAAAGCAACATCATGTGTCTCAGGATTTACCTGATTAGTTTGAAATTAGTTTCAAATGTCAGGTGGCACTACCAGTATGTCAGGTGGAGCAACCAGGGTTTCAGGCAGTGAAACTGCAAAAGTGTTACAATATGAAATAGATTCTATCATTTAAAACTCTAAAGAAATGTACTTTACTTCTATTTAGTTAGATGAAGTGAAACATATTTTGACTGATTACAGTTTTGCTAAGGTAAATGGGTACACTTTCTTTATCAGGTGGTACAACCAAGATAAAGCAGCTATATTTTATTTTGCCCAAAAATTACTTATATATATATATTTGTCCACTTTCTAACAAGGATAAAAGTAACAACATGGGAAAATATTTGCCTGTTTAATCTAAACTAAGCTGCAAATGTGAGGTGGCGCTTCCACAAAAGAATGAAGCCTTAACTTGGCATTGGCCCAGGCCTATAGACTACTGTTGACAGGCAGATGATATTTGAAATTAAAATAATGTAACACAATTGAAAATGGGAGAAAAAAGTAAAGTATTTGAAAGTATTATGAGTTATGTGTGCCATTTTTTAATGTACAGTAGTTTTCCTTCATGTTTCACAAAAGAAACAGCCTATAGCACTGACACCTAACACACACATCTCATACAACCAATCAGTTGGCCTCTTTTTTTCCTCCAACGGATTATGTTTCAAAAGCAGCTTGGTCCGGGGTGTATTTTTAGGAGCAGGACAAAAAACGATCTTTAAGATTTGGGGGGAACCCATCGGGCAACAGTGGGGTTTTTTGGACCCTCCAAATGTTGGGCAATATTTGTTGGAAAAAGAAAAGGGTGATGCCTCTCATCGATGTTGGAAATGACCTAAAAGCCACCCCCTTTATAACTTACCATCCCCCCTCTCCATTATCTACTGTCAAAAGAGTGCTAGGCCAGATGGATTGTTAAACTGTTATTCTAGTCTGCTGGATTTATTGATCAATGTCTGACAGAAGTTTGAACAAGTATCTATGGCCTCACACATGGCCTCAATCAGTAATTGTGCCCATGTTAATTGTAAGATAGACAGACAGACAGAAAGAAAGAAAGAAAGAAAGAAAGAAAGAGGGGAAAAAGAAAAACATTTTTTGACTTAAAACAAATCTTATGTTCTTTATTTGTCAGTATGTTTTTACCAATTAGATTAGATATATTTCTCAAGAACTAGGCTTGATTTTTGAATATGATGTAGAAATATAAACATAAAAATGCTTACATTCAAGTATCAGGCTTTATTTTGAAATATAATGTAGAAATATAAACATAAAAATGCTTACATTCAAGTACAAGGCTTTATTTTGAAATATAATGAAGAAATATGAATAAAAATATTCCTTTTAAGTACCAGGCTTAATTTTTGAATATGTTGCAGAAATATGAATATGAAAATGCTGCCTTGTGTACAGGTGTCACAACCAAACAGCTACTAAAAGGCAGAAATACAAGACTTTAGTAGAAGGGAAATTAAAAGAATGTATAAATTGTAGTTTGTCAATTCCTTAGCATCGGTTTTTCTAAATTACTGCTAAAATATAGAACTTCAGTGGCTATAAATAGATATGGAGTCAGCTCTGTGAACGTTTCAGCCTTCAGAAACCTATTATTCAATAGACATCACATTACACAGACTCAATGCGGTGTAGAGTTGCTGCTGCATTTGACTGTCATGGCATACAGGAAGGATGTGTTATTAGTTTGGGTCACCAGAGGTCAGCATTGCACTCCTTGCGATCTGTTGCGTTCAACGGGCAGTGACGTGTTAATAGAGGGATACACTGCAGACTGCAATGTTTTGTAAGAATCAGGTGTCTCTAATCCTAAAGGATAGTTCTCGTCCTCAGTGGATCCTGTGCCAAGTTTACAGACCGGGTTTCTGGGATGAGCTCCTCAGTGGTTTGGTATACGCAGTGCGATTTGCAGCCGCTGGCTGGGACTGCTGCAGTGTAAACAAGACTGTCCGAGGCTACAGCGCCGCCGTCTGTGAGCGAAAACACATCGACACAGAGCCAATGGTAGTTGACTTCTCAGCTTGAACGAGCACAGTTTCATTAAGAACCCTTTATGGGTTTGTCAGTGCGAAATTACAATCACTCTGTAGCTGAGAGGCTGTCCCAATGTCATTGTTAAGTTTAATTTGACTTGCAGATGCTCCTCTCGCTCTTGTTTAATTAATCAGATGGACTTTACTGCTGAAGAACTATCGGAGAATGACTGACAACCAGGAAACCACAGATGCTGAGGATACTAGTCCGTCCGGGGGCGCGACCTTGCCGCTCCGGCCGCCCTGTGAGCGCCTGTCTTGCCACAAGAGCAGCGTGTGCTCCCGCTCCTACTTCGTGGTAGTGATGGTATTTTTTCACGTCTACATCATTAATGTTATTGCGCTGCTTTTCTACGTTCACTACAGCAGTGGGCAGGAAGATGCCAACCGGAGTCGTGATGCTCCCCGTGGTGACAACCAGCGTACCGAGTCGGGACGTCCGCCATCAAAGCCTGACTTTGTGCGTGATGTTTCCCTGACAAGGGTCGAGGGAATAAGGGTGAGTTACGCATCACTCCTCATCCGAGATTTACTTCTCCTGCCTCTCCTTTGCACACATTAATTCCACGGGCACCCACAAATGTCTGCTTTGCTTAATCTTTCAGGTGGGACATGTGCAGAAGGTGTCACTGGTGCCAGGGAAAGCGCATGAGATGCGGACTCTGAGTATGAAGCCTCTGCTGTTTGGTGAGAGCCCAAGCATCCACAAATTTGCAGAGTACCCACATGAGCCTCTGGTGGCCAAACGGGTTTTTTCTCCTAGATGTAAACAAACAACCGTGCATGCACCCAATACTAGAATATGCATATTCATAACAAACACTGCCCCCAGAGTATGCACATGCATGTTAGAACAATCAAGGCTTCATAAAATAGGCCGTTAAGACCTGAGGCACAAACTCTGCCAGCTCTGCTCAGCAGATCTCATTTGAAGCTGGCTGGCAGAAGAGCAGAAATGCACAGTGTGTTGTCATAGATCAAATGTGCTATAAAAGATTGTACAAATATTTGAGAGTGGAAAGATGTAAAGTCTATTTACTTGTTCTTCCCCTATATTATTTGTATCTTGTATCGGTACACAAAGATAAAACTATAAATTGATATGAGTAGTTCAATGTGAATAATATTGGTTCTACTCTGCATCAGCAGGCCTGCAAAACTGGCAAATGATCAAACTATTAAGGCCTTAATAAAAAATAAAGCATTGTATAAATGATGACTAATCAAACTATCCACTTTAGCTCTAGTTAATGTTAAATTAGATCAACTTAAAAGTAAAATGATAACATTATATCTGCAGATAAGGGGATGTAAATTGTGTAATGGCGCAAAGCTGCAATCATGCAATCCTGTTAGTGGGAGACATTTTCTGTTCATTTTTCTCTGTAGAGATCCCTGATTTTTTGTCTGCGGACGAGTGCCGTGTTGTGATGCAGCTCGCACAGCTTAAAGGTCTCATGGAAAGCCAGCTGATGGTGCAAGAGGGGCAAGAGGAGCTAGCCAAGGAACTCAACTTGAGCCCAGAGGAGATCTTCAACCTTCTGGATATTAACCAGGATGGACAGCTGCAACTCCATGAGGTGTATGTCATTTTGTGGACTGTGAGCACAAAGGCTCAAGAGTTTGATATGTATGCACTACATGCATGACTTTTGGTTCATAGTTGGTTAAGCCATCCTCTTGTTCTTTCTGGCTGCTGTGGCTCCGTTAGATTCTGACTCATTCTAGAGTGAGGGACGGCATCTGGCTCACTCCAGAGAATCTGCGAGAAATTTATGCTGGACTCAAAGCTGACAAGGATGGTAATGGTAAGTTATCAACATAGGTCATCATATATGGCTCTTAATTAAGAACTTACAAACATTAAACAATATGTAAACATTTTACAATTTTAAGTCTGATTTGCGACATAATCTTAAATGTTTTTAAAGCTCCCATGTGAAACTTTGTGTCTGGTTAATTTTAGTGCCCCCAGTGGACAAAGTCATACCTTTTATCTTTCATCCTGTCAGTGTATGAGTAAAAATATATTCCAAATTTTTACAAAGACATAAAGGCTGCTTTTTTAGCATACTGTAAATTACTGTGTGACACCTACACCCAGCAGTCTGCATTGGCACAGAGCCAGGCAGCTGTTTCTCATGAGTGGGTGTGGCTTTTTTGCTGGATTTTTTCCCTGGCACATATTTTGTGACCCACTTGAAAGAGCTTCACGACCCACTTTTGGGTCCCAACCCACCAGTTGAGAACCACTGCTCTAAACTGTTCCCTTATTTCCTTTTAATTCCATAACAAGTTCATTTTTTGTGGTTAAGGCCATGTAATATTCTTTGATCTACCTAAAGTTACTTATTTCCTTTCAAAATCAAAGCAGGTCTGTATCCTTACAGGACTTCAATTACCTTTGGTTTAAGACAGTACAACAATCCAAAATTAAACAAAAACAGTTTTAAATGCAATATAGTGGAATTTCAAAAAAGGAAGATTAATTGTGACTCACCTAAACCATAAATTTCTAGAAAAATTGTTTGACAATCCTAATAAAGTAGTAAAATCAAAACTTCCTCCAAAATTTGGAGCTACTAGTGAAAACTGGGCCTCCTCATTTGTCTGTATTATTTCTGCAATGTAAAAAAAAGTGTATGAATGATGCAACTAGTATGAGAATGAAAGAGCTAACATTAAATTTAATCAGAACAGCATCTGCCATATTTGAACAGGTTTGCTGAGTCTGGAGGAGTTCAGGCTCCTGAGCAGCGATGCCTTCCAGCGCTTCCTGATGCAGCAAGGCGTGAAGAGGAGTCAGCTGGTGAGGAACAGTAGACACACATGGCTGTACCAGGGCAAAGGAGCACACCAGGTCCTCCAGGACATCAAGACCAGGTAAGCAAGTCAAAAGACATGATTTGAATTAACATTTTCACAATTTAATTTTATTATAACTTCTTTTTTTAACCTTTTTCTGATCAAGGGTTACTCGCCTCACTCGGCTCCCGCCCTCATTAGTGGACCTCAGTGAGCCTCTTCAGGTGGTTCGCTACGAGGAAGGAGGTCACTACCACGCCCACCACGACAGTGGCCCAGTGTATCCTGAAACCGCCTGCACCCACACGCGACTAGCTGCCAACACCTCCACTCCTTTTGAGACTTCCTGCAGGTTAGATCACTGGGTTGCATGCTCTTGAAGGAAACTGACATTTCTGAGCATAAAAAGCAGATCTGAAATCATCTGTCTGGTGTGATTACTAAACTGATCACTGACATCCCATTGTGACAGCTGGCATGTTAGTTTGTGGTACCCCTTATTGTGTATTTGGGAAATTTTGTGTGCTTGCCACTTGCCTTCTATTTTCTGTACATGTGTGCTTCTGTGTTTGCACCGTACGTGTGTGTGTCAATTTAAATCTGTGTTGCACACCCAGGTACATCACAGTTCTCTTCTACCTGAACTCTGTCGAGGGGGGTGGGGAGACTGCATTCCCTGTGGCAGACAACAGGACCTATGATGAAGTGGTGCGTAGTTGTGTGTGGGTCTGGAAGTGTGTACAAAGAGCCCTGTAAATTTGTATTGTGTACATACTTTGCATGTTTTTCATATCTGTGTTAACTCACATGTTTGTCAGCTGGTGCATGGGCCTGAAACTAAACAGAGTGTTGCTGAGTGTGGTTCTGTGTTTTAGTCTCTCATACAGAATGACATTGATCTCATGGACACCAGGAGGAACTGTGACAAGAGTAACCTGAGGGTGAAGCCCCAAAAGGGGACAGCTGTATTCTGGTACAACTATCTTTCTGATGGAAGAGGTAGGAAAAGTTACAGAAGTTATAGAACAGATAATGTTAAGGAAAAAAATTACTCACATAACTCACTTTTCATCAAAAGCATATTTCATTACTTTATTAGAAGTTCAAGTTCTATTAGATACGTATAATTCACAACATTATTTCCCAAGTATAAAACATACAGATATTGCAAGAGTAATCAAAACAGCAAGAAAAAATGAAGAAAAAGAAATAGCGATGCTAGCAGTTGTTAGCTATATGTCGCTACAGCACCACTGGGGGATAAAAACTCACATTAACATGGAGAAAAGCTAACATCCTAACATTCAACAGGACTTATGTTTATTAGTGTGCTTGCGGTTTTGTTTAGCATGCATGGGAATGTTATAACTAATCAAGAACAAAGCGGATGTCCTTTTATGCCAACACATGGGCGTTCTGCTAGGGTAGAAGAAATGGCATCTTGTTTGAAATACTTTTATCAGGGCATTTAAAGCTGCCATATGTTTTTATGCTGTTATAAAACAGGCTGAAATTAATACCTGTTTATGAAGTACAAAAACAGAAGGTATGTACACAAAATTGAACATAAATGTAATACTTTTCAAGACGCTTGTCAAGATCTTCTCAATATATGTTAAGACTCACTTACATGGGTGACAGTTCTGTGCTTGTTTTGTGCAGATTGTAAGATAAAAATGCGACACCACAGTCAAGAAAATGCAGATAGTATTTGTTATTGTAGTATGCAAACAAAACTTTCTTTGAGATATCAGCAGTGCTAACATTAACAAACTCGGTGGTAGTATTAAACTAAGCAAAAACTGACTTTTATTTGCAAAAGTCTGTAAAATGTTAACAAGTATCAGCCCCAGCCTCAGCACCTTCTCCTCCAATAACTTCTCAGAAATCTTGCATTTACCCAACACTTACACGCACTCATCACTAGATCACATAGTTAACTTGTTAGCTAGTGATACAGAGAAGCTTTAAGGACGCGCTGATAGCTAAACCTGGTGGAGATCCATCATCCATCATTTGTAATTAAAAACTAGGGCTGTCAAAAGATTATAAATTTTAAGTCATTTATCTCAGAATTTTGGTAGTTTTTCAAGATTAATAGCACCCGTTTTATCACATTTTAAAATTCAACTGTTTTTCTACATTCTTAAACTAAGAGCAATTAACTTCCTGTTTTGATATTGATCTGCTTTTCGAGGTAGATTGATTTTGTCTAGATTTTAACAAGAACTTTACAACATAAAAGGAGCTTGTTATGGACTGAAAATTAAATAAGAGAACACAAAAAATGCTCAGATGACTTCTGACCTCTCCACTGAGCTGCCTGTGAGTTTTCAGAGTGAAATGAGACATTAAGTTGACATAACATCACCATGGCTGCAGGGAAATGCTGACAAGATTAACCAGTTGAGTGTGTTGAAAGGGATAATAAAGCATGCAATAAACGTCAATGATTATTATTGTGAAGCTTAAATAGTCGTGATAACTCAATTAATGTTGACAGCCCTAGTAAAAACAAAAGCAGAAACTCAAGCCAACAACCTCTTTTGCCAAATGTAAAAAAATGAAAATGGCTATCAAATTTAAGACCTTATAATTTGGCAATCAAGACTTTTTAATACTTTCTCAAACCTTCCCTTTTGCTCAATTGATTCATCAACTTTTATTGCTTTTTAAGACTCAGCGGACAGCTTGAAAGGAGACTATTAGTGACAAGGTTGATTATTTCCATACAGTATTTCATAACAAATGAAACTTGCAGGGGCTTAGGTGTCAAAGCATTATCTTTCAATCTGCAATTTTGCATTTTCAATGACAAATACCCTCTATGTGTGGTGTATTTTATTGTGTAAAGAAAGCAGAATGAGATGTTGAAAAAACACTATTAACACATGAACAAGACATAATCAGCAGAGAAACCAGTTTATCCAAAGTGGCATGAAAATCAACAAGAGTTCCACACAAGAGCTTTAATGCAAATTTTTTATGGTATGGGGGACAGGCCAGTTCCAGCTGATGTTACATGAAATCCCACTTTGATGAAATCTAAAGCCCCACTCCAATCAAATATTAATGATAATTTTATATTGTGAACTGTCAGGCCATGACTTCAGTTCCTCATTCCAGCCATCATTTCCCTCTAACTTTCCTTATAACCAGACCCCATGTCCACCTACTTAGCGAGGGTTCATGCCTCATTTTTTAAGAACTGCTACTGTTGAGCATTATTCTTATACACTAAATTGTGAATATTTGTTTCACAATAAAAGTCAATTATAAGTTGATGGAGAAAACAAATAATTTTTAAAACAATGTAAAGCAGAGTTTTTGAAAGCTGTTACATAAGAATAAGCCCTTTATAAAATAGAGAGAGAAAAATATTGTACAGGAATCAACATAAAATGAGTCTTTTTTTCTCTCTCTCTCAATAGGTTGGGTGGGAGAACAGGATGAATACGCCCTGCATGGAGGCTGTGTGGTGACACATGGTACAAAGTGGGTCGCCAATAAATGGATCAACATCGATCCAGATTACCAGCGTCAGGCTCGCTACCAGCAGCTGGTTGCACAACATCCAGAGGATGGTGAAGATGAAGATGAAGGTCTGACTCTGAACCTGGACCCACACAATTCTGATGTCCATCAAGACTTGTAGCTCATAAACCAAATTTATACTTATGAAATGAAAAATCTACTTAGCCTTCCTCAGTCCTGTGCACAACTTTTTGCCCACACCCCTTGTGGCCAGTATGTAGAGACATGATTTATTCAGGGAATGAGGCCATTCAGGGGGTTTATGCAACTGTAAAGAGATGCTGTTGATAAATATTGCTTGGATATTTCTAACCTCTTTATTTTTGCAGTGGTCTGCTCATTATAGTGATTTCCCATCAAAGGAATGTTGCACTAGAAACTCATTTAAGGAGTTGAGACACAATAAATCCTTTGCATGCATTAGCTTTTGCTGTTGCTTTGAGCAAAAATTGCACATGAAAATTGAAATGGCTGCTGTAAACATTTCAATGTTCTTCCTTGGTGTTGCTACCATGACCAAAAAAGGCTCACACACTGTCAGTGTGATGCATGTTGCCTTCTATTTGTTCCTTGAATCTTTCATCATTTTTGCCAGATGAATTTTTTGAAAGATAATATTTGAATGTTTCATTTTATTTATTAATTATTTTCTCTAAGCTGCACTGTATCATTCTCCCACACTGAATAAAAGTTCAATTAAGTTCATACGTCTTCTTCTTCAGAGACAATGTGTTTAAATAGCAATGTAACTCAAAATTAAAATGAAGGGGACACACTGGAATACAAATGCAGTAAGTAATATGTATTACTTATTTACTCTCAGCTCTTTGCATTTGATCATTTCTGGGTAAGATTTTGATTTTTCCCATCATCACAGCTTCATCTCCTGTTTGGTTGTAGTCTTTAAAGTTTTGTGCTGCCATGTGTTTCCTGAAATCAGATTTTAGAAAGCTGTTAATTTGACATGATCCGAGTTTTTAATTTAGCACTTCTGTGTGTCCTATTTTGATCAGCCTGCTTTTTTTATTTCCTGTCCAACTGGTCAGTATAAACTGTGGTGATAGCGAATACGTAGCTTAAACTCACCAAAGCCGGCTCATATTTAGGGAACGATGTGGATCCACGATTGTTCAGACAGTACAGCACAGCATCATGGACTGAAGCAAAAAGGTGCCTCTTTGTTATCATGTCAGAGAAGAAGTCACCGAGTTCTAACTGTTCCACCACAGAGGCTGAAGAGAAAAAAGTAAGTGTGATTAAGACTGCTGTCATGCCGACTACAGCATCATAAGAGCAGGAAGGGAGGTATTCACTCACCCTGACAACAAGCCAGGTAGATATCAACATCAATCTCACTGAAGTCCTGGAAAATCTGCAAATGTGAATATGGAGAATTTCATATAGAGTTGCCACTGCCCCAATGTTTCATAAAGTATGTTTTCAGATTTCCTTCCCACATATACTCTCAACACATTTAAGATAATTCATTTTGTATTAAAAGATCAAGGTTTATAAACTTTATGATGGTTTCTTTTAAATGGTGCCACATTTGTGAGGAGCATGCATTTGTGGAATGAGCAGCAGAGCAGATCATGTGGGTGCACCCATGAAAAATTTGCTAAATCTCTGCCAGTGCCAAACAGCTTATTTTGCTGTTGACTCTTGTTCTGACACCCAAAGAAAACTTTTTTTTTTTTTTAGCCTGTCAGCACTTAGGAAGTAGTAAATCTACTGATTTGCATTTACTTAACATTCCTTCACACGTTCATGTCCCAGTGCACATGTTGCTGACATCAGCACAAACAGGCCTGGCGGTAAAGGGCAGTCATGGCAGGCCTCCTGGCAGCCCTATGAGACCAGAGATTGCCTGCAAGCGGTCTTTTTTTAATTTTCTGGACAGAGAGCTGTTGGCCATATTGTCCTGAACACCTTGACTGCACATCTGTAGAAGACAGCCTTCTGTTCCTAAGTGCTGACAGGGTGAGGAAACAGTCTTCTTGGGGAGTCATCTGCAACAGCAAAATAATCCGTTTGGCATTGGCAGAGAAAAATTAGCAATTTTTTCATGGGTGCAACCCACAAACTCATCTCTGCTGCTCATCCCATAAATGCATGTTCCTTACAAATGTGGCACCATTTGAAAGGGAAATAAACAGGCTTTCCAGATTTATTGCCAGGAGCCAAGTTTTTAACTGTAAAGAAGAACAATCTGCATGTTGGTATTTTTAATAACAGACCAAAAGAAAAAAACATACTGCATTTTAGTTGCTTTGTTGCCATCACGTATCATTTAGCAGTTTTAATATGTACACAAAAATCCTGAAAATTCCCCCAAAATTTCAGGTTGAAAAATCCAGCATGTCTGGCCACAAATGGACACATTTTTAAGAGTTACAAAGAACACTGAGATACATAAATGCAACCTGTCCAGCTGTGATGTGCATGTGTGAGCAGACAACTGATTTCAGTGCTGCCTGTCCAGAAAATGTAAAGGAATTCTCAGGAGTGTATGTGTCTGTCAGTTCAAATAATATTTTCCCATCAGCACTTACATTTTTTATAGTCTTGATAGCCACTGTGTCAACAAAGTTAGCCGTGGAGAGGTCAATAATGATGGAGTGAATATCCCACGTCCACTTCCCTAGTGATCCGAGGGACACCCGCTCCAGGTCACGGCTCAGTGTATCGTCGCTGCTAGAACCCAGGGTGGTGGTGTCCCCATCCTGCAGCTCAGACATCCACCCTAAACTGGTGCAGTCTGGATCTCCTCCTCCCTTCAGATACTCCCATCTACACTGACCATCAGGTGTTCGAGGAGTGGTTGGGATGACAAACACTGTCCCATTCTCCCTCTTGGTCCAGTCCTGCTCCTCCACATTAGTGACATTGTTGTCCATGTGTGTGTCCCTCCAGTGTCCAGCTTCCTCCTCCACAGAGAACACCGGTGCTGCAGAGAGATGTTTAGCTGCCTTCTGTGCCCGTCTAAGCTGAGTGAAGGGATGCAGAAACAATTCGGCTCATGTAAAACCCTGGAGTATTTTGAACTCTGTTGTTTAGCTTTGCTCTTTTAGTTCTGTCCAATGTGACAGCAGGGATACAAGAGTGTGAGGCACCTTTATCTACGTCATAAAAAATAAAGTGACAAATCTAGGCATCAGATAATCAATGTAGTTGTTGAGTGTTTCCAGCACATTACCTCTCTCTTGGCTCGCCTTTTTGCCCGCCTTTCTGCTCTCCTTTCTCTTCGTTTTTGTTTGGCCTCCTGCCTTCTCTTGTAGATAATCATTTTACTGATATCAAGCCCGCTCTGCAAACAGATACAGAAAAAATATATCACCTCCATCTTTAAGGAGAAATTGGAGCTAACACAATTAACCAATAAATCAATTCCTTCTGTCATTTCATGTAAAAAAACCCAACATCTTCTCTTTCCTGAGAACTGACTGCTTTTCTTTTTAACACGATAGGCTGAAAGTCTAATTTCAACTAATTAATAAAAAACAAATAATTTCCAATTAGACTAGCAATCATATCAGCTATTATTGTATTTATTTACTATATTGTGACCTTAAGTAAACTATTTCAATTAGAAAATAATCATTCAACAATAAGTAGCAGCAGCCCGTTATTATCATACTGAAAGAGAGCAAACCTTTTCTTTTAGAGCTTCTAAAAACAGTTCAGCATTGGCGAAATAAATAGTGGCAGAAGAGCGAAATACTGTGACACCGGGAATTTCTCTAGCCTGCCAAAAAAGCAGAAATTATTTTTATTTTTGTATCAAAAAAGATTTTAAAGCTTTTTATGGCCTTTTGTCTTTCATTTTTACCTCTTTGTGTGTCTCCATATCTACGTACAGCTCTGTACCTGGAACATTTCCCAGAACAGAATACGTAGGCCTGAAAGTACAAAGAGATTACATGTGCAAAACGTTTGCCTGCAGTATTTTTCTCTTACTGAGAATGATACTGAAGTATAAAATACACAAAAATGAGGTGCAGGGGAGTCTTACATCTGAGTTCTGAAGATAACAGTGAGCAAAGCAAATGTGATGGATGCAGCCAGACCAAGATCCAGATTGAACAGCATTGTTGACACCCAAGTGACCAACCACACCACCTGGGAGGTAAAAACACATGACTCATGATCAGTGTGGGAATGAAAAGGCAATAATCTTCACATTTTGGGCTTCAACCCCACAGCAGATTTTGACACAGTTTCTTTAAAGGGAACTTTAAGGATTCATAACTTGTAATTAGATCTCTCACCAGATCAATCTTGCTGCTTCTCCAGAGGGTAGTAATGTCATTGTACTGCTTGAACATACCCTTCAGATTAACAAAGACAATTGCTGCAAGGATAGCCTACAACAAGAACAAGTCGTTATCGTGGTTAATCAGATTTTAACCCAGGTATATGAATAAGACATACACCACTTCATTGCACAAAATATGCAATGTAACATGAATGTAAACTGTGAAAACTTCTTAGTAAAGTGGGAGAGTAACAAAACCTTAGGCAGCTCCTGGAAGAGGGGGCCAAGTTTCAGTATCGTCACCAACACAACTACAGCGGAGGCCACTCCAGCCATCTGCAGGAATAACACAAAACCATTTACCCATTGATGTTGTGTTCCTACGTTAAATATAACATCTACAGTACCTTTATGTTGATCCAAAAAACCTGCTAAAATCTCTTTAATGTCAAAGTGACAACAGATTTCTACAAAGTAATGACAAATAAACATTTGTAAGGTATATTAAGAGACTGAATACATTTTCACCACCTTCAAGTCAGTATTTAGTAGATTCACTTTTGGCAGCAATCACAGCACTGAGTCTAACAGGTAGGTCTCAATCAGGCTTGCACATCTGGACACTGCAATTTTAGTCCTTGTCTTTGCTAAACTGCTCATGCTCTGTCATGTTGCATAGGGATCAGCTGTGGACAGCCCTTTACAAGTCCAGTCACAAATTCTATATTGGATTGAGGTCTGAGCTTTAACTCGGCCACTCCAGAACATTCACCTTGTTGTCTTTAAACCATTTTGTGTAGCTTTCGCTGTATGCTTTGGGTAATTGTCTTGCTGGAAAAATAAACCTCCCAAACTGAGTTCTCTACCTTTACAAGCCTTTCAGGGCCAGCTGCCGAAAAGCATCCCCACAGCATGATGCTGCCACCACCGTTCTTCATAGTGAGAATGGTGTGTTTGTAGTGATGAGGAGTGTGTCTGCCAAACAAAGCGTCTTGCCTGATAGCTAAAAACATTTTGATCACATCAGACCAAAGAATTTTCTTCCACTTGACCAAGGAGTCTCCCACATGCCTTTTGGCAAACTCTAGTCCAGATATAATTTGGGTTTTCTTCAACAGTGGCTTTCTTGTTGCCACTCTCCCATAAAGTTTTGACTGGTGAAGAACCCAGGCAACAGATGTTGTATGCAAAGTCTCTCCCATCTGAGCTGCTGAAGCTTGGAACTCCTTCAGAGTAGTCATAGGTGTCTTGGTGGTTTCTCTCACTAGTATCCTTCTTGTACAGTCAGTCATTTTGTGAGGACAACCTGATCCAGGCATTGCACTACAGCTATGTTCTAAAATTCTGTTGTAACATTTACTTTTTAACTTTTTCTTTTGGTTATGTTATGTGTAATGTTTGGTCCTTTGTTTCTCTCTCACCTGTGTTTTCCCTCCAGTGGTCTCTTGGATGAGACTTCGAGACATAGAGGGACAGACAGCATAGCAATGGAAGAAGCCTCCTACTGTATTACTGAGACCCAGCACCACCAGCTCCTGCAGCAGGGTGAAGACAGACACAAGAACTAGCAGGTAAATACAGAAAAGGGTAAAACAGAAAGGAGGGAATGCAGATTGTATACATGAAAACCATAGAATTGAACAGAAAAAAAATGAGAGTCGTGGTTTACCTGGTTACTGTCCACCTTGTATCCATGCTTCAGTGCAAATGTTTTTCCAAGTGAAATAGATATGGCATACCCAACAACAGCCAAAGCAAAAGCATCACCAATTACTTCTCCAAAAAGACTCACATCTGGGACACTTGGAGAACGTAGACTGGTGTACAGGCAGGACACAAATAGGGAAATGATGAGTTTAAACCAGACAGACTAGGAGTATGACTCAACAAAAAAGAACCAGTCAGTTGAACTTAAATTCAAATGCTCACCCACTAGGAATCTCTCCAACCACTGAGACAGAGTAGTTGCCATTCAAGCTGGTAAAGGATGATATTAATGTTCCTGCCACAATCTAAAGACACATCACAGAAAGCTTGTGGCTCATATTCAAACAAAAAAGCTTACACCTTATTCATTAAAAACCTGGTTATTCATAAACTAGATGTGAATGTAATTATTAGCCATAAATATCTCCTTTTCTGCTGTGGACTGCACATATCCAGAGGCCCCGGTGCTCCTGCTGATTCAGCAGCTTGGTTCCTCTGTGCCTGTGCTTTTTTTGTGCTGCAACATCAGCAACAGCAGCACTGAGGTGATAACATTAAGAGTGTGTGTCTGTGTAAACTGACTGTGATGAGCTCCACAGGGACTGGAACAGGTAGCTTTGGACTGAGGAATGAGTTGAGCTGCTTTGCTGCTATCAGAAACACCATGGACACTGCACTGACCACCAGTGTGGGGAGATGAGTGTGTGGCAGCAAGGAGCAAACATCCTTTAGAGTCTGAAAACAGAAATAGGTAAAGCAGGAGGTGATATGGAGCGCATGATGAGCTGGGCAACACATAATATTGGAGAATATCTCTAAGACAAAATAAAATTACATTACAATTATATTTACACATTGTAAGCTTATTCATTAGAAAGACCAACTCAGAACCCAAACATGTTTGTGACACTTGAATAGTAAAACAGAACTGGGGCACAGATGGCCCATTTCAATTCAAGTCTGGCCTGCGGCTCCCTTCCCACATATCTCACCCCATGCATCTGTATTTCTGACTCTATCCACTCTCCTCGCCTCTAAATAAAGGCATTCAAAGCCCAAAAGTATATCTGTATTACTAATAATAACAACAACAACAACAACAACAATAATAATAAATACTTTGGCTGCTACCAAAGTGTCAAAAATATTCAAATATTAAAAAATATAAATTTTACAGATGAGACAAATGTTTGATATATACAGTAGTTTTAAATTTTGTTTTAATCCTATTTTTTTATGGGGGTGGCGGTCTGCGGAATAAATTATTTTCTCCAAGGGAAGGCTCACTGACTCACACTTTGAAAATCCCTGTCTTAGACCATTTGAAATTCTAATTATTTCCTTTTAAATTGGTTTAATACTTTCCCATTGCTTTCCCTTGCTTAAGATGGCAACACTGAGGGATTTGATTGGGTATAAGGCATAAAATTAAAAAAGTGAATTTTAGTGAAGTCAGAAGAGATCAAAGACATTTTCCTAACTTACATCTAGGGAAGCATGATATTATTGGTATTTTAGAATTGACAGATATTAGCTTAAAAAGTGTATTATCAGTATCAACAGATCTGAACATTTCAGCCAGTACTCCCAACCAATATTTTTGGCATTAAACATCTGCCTATATCAGCTGTAAATACTGGCCTTAAGAACAAATAGGCTAGTGGAGTTTAGGCAGGACCAACTGACTTGTGTCAACGGAAACCTTTGTCTTTATTGATCATCTTTCCTTACACTTGTAAGGATGTGCTCTAATGACTGACATTTGATAATTTGTTCAGCCTTTAATTTCAAATGATGTGTTTCAAGAACTGAAGCTTGAGGGCTGAACTACATTTTAATATCAGTATCAATATTATCAGCTATAATTATTTTGTAAATATCAGCAAAAATCCCAAATTGTGCATCCTTACTTATATCTCTTGCATTGGGCAAAGAATCATGTTGAAATATCTTGTACTGCCAAATCTTGTGTAAAATGATTTGGGCTGTTTGCATAAATTCATTAATTTTGTTTATGGTCCAAAGTTAAGGTCCATAATTAGTTTTTGTCCATTTCAGCACATTTTGGTTAAGCCACTGCCAAGTCTCCCTGCAGCCAAATAAAATTAATGCACCACTGCATCAAGGTGTCTAATTCCACTTAAAAAAAATTTCAGACAGCTCAGTGGACAAGCCAAACATCATCGGCACCTTGTGCTATCAAACATTTGCCTTTTTACTGTTCCTCTTTTTTCTTTTTGAATCCATAACAAGTTCCTTTTTCTGTAATTGAGTTAATCTCATAATCTTTGATCTACCTGAAGTTCCTTATTTTTTTTTTTTTAAGGCAGCAATGTATCCAAACAGGAAGTCAACTAACCTTTAAGATCCAAAATTAGTCAAAAAATATTTAAAATGCAAAATTTCAAAATGACAAAAAAAGTGACAATCTCAAATTACCACAGAAATTCTGAGATAAATCAAGATTAAAAATTTTAATTATTTGACAGCCCTTAAAAATGATACACAACACTAAAGGTATATAGCACAGTACTCACATACACCAATGACAAGGGCCCACTGACTCGTGTTGGTGAAACTCCAAAGATGTACTTCAGTTGTGCAACAACAGCATGAGCTGCAGCAGCTGTTGTGTAAGCCCGTACCAGAGGCTCAGACAGGTATGTTCCTACAAATCCAAACTTTACCAAACCCAGGACCACCTATGAAATAGTTATTGATGTTAGTTCATGAAGATTTGAAAACAAAATGAAATATTTCCACTGGATGTTCAGACCTGAATTAATCCACTTAGAACAGTAGTAGCAGTGGCGACCTGCACCCTGTATGAGTCCCGAGCAGTGATGTCTACCTCTGCGGTCAAGTTGGTCCCATTTGTATTAGGGAAATGCACATCTGGAGCAAGTCTCTCAGTCACACTACCCACCATAATGCTGAGTACTGTAAATGTACCTGAGCACAAGAAAAGACAGCAGGACATGTTTTGAAGAGGTTGTTAAAGCCAGGTGTATAACTACGTTTTCCTCTCTGCTTACCAATGGAAATATGACGTGATGTTCCAAAAAAGATGTAGATGAATGCTGGATAGAGGGATGTGTAAAGGCCAAAAACAGGAGGTAAGGAAGCCAGAAGTGCATACGCCATACCTGTGAAAAACAGAAATTTAACTACACCTATTTTAAGTGAGTATTATGTTATCATATTATTTTATGAAGTATTTCATGAAGCTGCACTGTTTCAAATTAAGTATCACAAGCAGACTGAATAATAAAGTTGTACAAAGTAGGGCTTGAGCTCAAATTAAGCTTCATCTTATTTTTCATATGGCCTAAAGTCATGAAAGCCAGTGTACGATGACAATGAGAGCTTTATTTTAAGACAAAAAGGATTTATTTTAGGCAGTATTGTTGATATTTACTCAACCATGATGGACTAAAGTCATACCCTGCGGCAGATGCATTATGCCCACACTGATGCCGGAAATGAGGTCTGGCATGCCGTAGTCCCAGACGGAGTACTTAGGCAGCCAGTATAACACAGGAAAGCTGCTCAGCAAAGTGTGTTTGAGTTTGGGTATTGTACATCTGGAGGAGATTTGAAGAATAAACAGCCTTACAGACTAGATGATACACTGATACACAAAAAATCTTTAAAAAGATCAGATGAGACAGAAAAAAACTTTTACATTAAGGATCACAGCTTAAAAAAATGATGCAATGAAATTTGCTTACCTTAATGAACCTTTTAGCCTTTCAGACAGTGGAGGACAGCTGTCAGAGTGCGGTTTTCTCTGTGTTAACTCTTCCAGTCTCTCCTCATCTAGCACTTCCCTCTCCACTCGGTATTTCCCACATCTGCGTGTGTACTCCATTGGCCCAAATGTGTACAACTCTACTTTTTACCTTTAGTGAGAGGTTTATTGCAATAAATCTGTTTACTGCAATGTGTCCACCAAAGACTGATGCTACTACACTGCTGTCATGAGAAAATGTGTCACTGCATATGTACATCATTTTGTCTAATATTTAACTAAAGTCAGGATGTTGTGGCAGAGCTGTTTCATGGCAGACATGAAAGAGAGGAAGAAGACAGGATGTAATTATAGCCTTTAGGAAAATGGTTAACTCTGTTAAATTTCAGTGATATTTGGAAAAGTGTGTTTCCATCCTTTCAGTTTTCCAACGCACAAGCAAAATTGAAGCTAATGAAGCATAAAATGGCATCTTAGACTCAGATTAAGCAGCAGAGTTAGTCCTTATGAGAGCTGGTCACCAAAAAAATACTTCTAAATATTTCAGAGGTAAAGGCTGTTATCTTGAAAATCCATAAGCTGTAAGTGAATATGCAGCATAATAATTGTTTCCATCTACTCTTTTCCAGGCCGCAGTAGCAGCAGGCTAAGCAAGCCGCCCCAGATAGCACTCCCCCAGCAACATTTTCCAGCTCTTCCTGGGGGATTCGGAGGCGTTCCCAGGCCAGATGAAAAATAGACTCCCACCAGCAAGCTCCAGGTCTTCCCCGTGGTCTCCTTCCAGTTGGACGTGCCTGGAAGATCTCCACATGGAGGCAACTGATAGGCATCCTGATCAGATGCCAAAACCATCTCAACTGGCTACGAGGGAGCAGCGGCTCTTCTTCAAGATCCCTCCAAATGTCCATGCTCTTCACCCTATCTCTAAGGCTGAGCCCAGCCAGGTTCCCGTCTGAAGAACCCAACAGGACCATTCACGAAAAGCAGAGATGGAATTCTGAGGTCACCCAGTCAAGAACCCGCAGCAGCGTAGGGCCCCCATATTCTTTCAGTGCTAGTAATGGTTTTGCTTGATGTAAATATACATAATAACTACAGTAAGTTTACAAACGGTATTTTGGCAGATGGAGCTTCATAAACTCTGATTTTCTGAGTCAAACTTAAAGGTGAGGTCTGTTTTTGCCACATGGACTTTAAGTATACTGGGCCTTTAAGAGAACGCTGCCATGAAATCTGAATCCTAGCGGCAAGCCATGTTTCATTCCAGAGATGCATGCACGTGACTGAGACAGACAAACAAAAATCCCCCAAAACAAAGTTCATTACAATGCCAGAGTTGATTAAGGGGAGACAAATTAATTCTACAATATGTGAGTGTCATTGATTAAAAAAACTTCTTTTCTCCTGATCACTCAAACCCCTCTGACCCACTTGCTGCCTCCACAACACACCGTCTATTTTTGGGTTAGTAGCTCAGAGGGCCACAGCAGCAGAGGGGGTACATATCTTTGTCTCTTGCAATCGCTCAGTCCTTCTCTTAAACCCCTCAGACCGACACATTCGGCAAAAACAACACATGTAGTCTGATGAAACATGGATTAGTTGGGTTCTTAGACAAACAATAACAGAAGACAAGAGCTGATGACTTTGGCAAGACTTTTTAACGAAACTGAATCTCTAAAGTGGATAATCGTATACGAGTTAAGGGTAAGCATGTTATATACATTATGTTAGTTACATTTGTTTAACATAAGAATAGCTTGACAAGTTTTTTTTCCTACCAAGGCTATTTAATATGTAATGCTCATAATTTTGCAATTTCAAGGGTGTAGTTATGTATCTCTAAAAAGTGCTTAAAATGTGCTTTGAAATGTGTGAATTTATGACTGATTGTTTCTGTAATTAATGTAAGGTACATCTCCTTCATCAGAACCTAATTAAAGATGAAAATTAGTAGTGTCCATGCTCCCCTAGATGTAAAATTTCCCAACTTGCACGTGCTTATTAAACTGCTGATCAGTTTGATCTTTATGGCTACATTTATGTTCTTTATCTTTGTTTTTCAGAGACAACGCCCTGACTAATTCTTCATATTGTTAAAAACATTTATCTTTACATTGCTGAAAGAAATCTCACAAAATAGTTTGACCAAAATGGATCTTACAGCCAAACATGGCCTGGCCCTGCTCAACCAGCTCAGGAAGATGAGGGAGACTGAACATCTGACAGATGCGGTACTGGTTGCTGAGGGCATCAGCTTCCCTTGTCATCGTGTTGTTTTAGCTGCTTTCAGCCCGTACTTCCGTGTCATGTTCACATGTGGTCTACGTGAGTGCAACAACAGAGAAATCTTCCTGCGCGACACCCCTGCAGAGAGCCTGTCCCTCCTCTTGAACTACATGTACTGCTCAGACCTTCCTCTCACCAATGACAATGTACAAGGCATCTCCATCGCAGCTTTTCTCCTTCAGATGGATGAAGTCTTCGCTCGCTGTCAGCTGCACATGACTGAGAACATGGATGCCTCTAACTGCCTTGGTGTGTACTACTTTGCCCGAGATCTTGGTGTAGAGGACTTGGCTGACCGTGCTCAGCGCTTCCTGAGGCAGCACTTTGTCCAGGTCTGTCAAAATGAAGAAATCCTGGAGCTGGAAGCCCATCAGCTGGGGAGACTACTGACTTCTGATGACCTCAATATTTCACGAGAAGAGACCATCCTGGATGTGGTTCTTCGCTGGGTCAAATACAGCACCCAGAGTGATGGAGAGGTCCGGGTCCTGCACCTTCCAGATCTCCTGAGGAAGGTCCGTTTACCACTGATCAACCCCGACTATTTAAGAGAAGCTATGAAGAGGAACACAGATCTACTCTCTGATGGGGAATGTCTAGAGATTTTCAATGAGGCACTGGGGGCTTCTGGGATGCACCCCACAGCTGCACCACGCCAACTAAAGCTGCGATACGGCATGGAGACCACAGATCTGCTGCTCTGTGTTGGCAACGATGGTGATGGGATTAGGTCAAGATATGGAAACTATTCAGAGCGGAGTTTTTGCTATGCCCCATCCACAGGCCGAACCTACTTCATCACTTCACCTCGCTATGGAGAGGCTTTGGGGTGTGTGTGTGCCGGGGTTGTAACTGAAAGAAATGACATTTTAGTCGCCGGCGAAGCAAGTGCACGCAAAATAGCTCGACAGAAAGACATAAATGTTGAGATTTTCAGGTAAGACATCAGGTAAACCATTTGGCAACTCTGTACTGGCTTGCCTTTCACAGTTAGTATTGATGTTGATATATTTGCTTTTCAGGTACCGAGTCGAGGCCCAGGGAACCTGGGAGTACCTGACATCAGCAGAGTACCGTGATTCATATGCTTTGGGATCTCTGGGTGACACATTGTACCTTCTGGGTGGGCAGATGAAGCTGAAGAACCAGTTTCTTATCACTAACAGTATGGAGCGATGGTCTGTGAAGGGTGGACCCTGGCGCAGTGCAGCACCCCTGCCTCTGCCTTTGGCCTATCACAGCGTGGTCAGTATGAAAGATCGCCTTTATGTGATGGGTGGTCGAACACCACAGGTAAAGTCAAGAAAACTGTGATAAAATCTTAATTATTCCTGCACTACTTTTCCACTTATCTAATTCCCCCTTTCTTTTAAACTGTCTAGTCATACCGGGTGGATGATGAGCCTGACCGTCTCAGTAATCGCCTCCTGGAGTATGATCCGAACACAAACAAGTGGACAGAGCTATGTCCCATGAAGTACTCCAAGTATCGGTGCAGTGCTGTCACACTCAATGGGGAAGTTTTTGTGATGGGTAAGATTACCGTCGATTTAAATGCTCTACTACATTTTTGTAATTGCTTTTGATGAGCCTTCAGAGCCCCAATAGTGATCTTGCAGAATGAAATTATTTGTACTGGTTTGTTAGGAATTTGTTGTTGCAACTTGGTGGTAAAACCTATTTTGCAGGCGGTATTGGATGTGAAGGAGTGGACCGTGGGCAATCACGCCACTGCCTTGATGCTGTGGAGATCTACAACCCAGATGGAGATTTCTGGAGGGATGGACCCCGTCTCCCATGTGCCCAGCTCTCACTACGCTCCACCGCCTCTAATGCAGGGGTGGTGGGAGGCAAGATTTATGTGTGTGGATACTACAAAGGAGCAGGTAATGAGAGAATATCTGAATCTATCGTGTATAAAGTATCTTAATGCTTTAGACAAGTAAAAGTATTTTTTCCCCTCAACTTTCCTTAGATCGCCATGACATCATAACAAAGGATATTTTGGAGTTGGATCCATGGGATAAGCGTTGGACAGTTGTTGCTCGGCGTGCTCTGATGCATCACAACTATGATGTCTGCTTGGTGGCAAGTCTCAACCCACGGGGCCTCATGTCCCCACCTGCAGACCTAGTACCTCAGTGATGTCCCTGTTGGATCAGATCAGAGTCTGTGAGGGGGAATTAGTGGCAGAAATTACTTTTTAATGCACTTAATGCTGGGCCAAAGGCATTCACTTTTAAAGCCAAAGGTCTCAGGACCTTGCTTTATGATTCGCACATCAGTAGAGCATTGACAGATAGTATGTAAATAGCTTTTTTGTGTCATTTTCTTGTGTTTTAGCCAATACTGGTCCACTAAAACTTTAAACAATTTGAAATTGAGCATTATTTATCTAAATAATGGAACAAGTTATTGATAATAACAGAGCAGCTAGTAGTCATTATCATCACTAATCAATCTGCTGGAAACTTCTTTACTATTGGTTCTGAAATGTTTAAACAAAGTTTTTGGATTGCAGTCATATTTTCTCTGTTTAGTCTGCTCAACAGTTATCCTAAGATATTTACTCAAATGTCACAAATGATAATGAAAAACAACCTTTTTCAATGGATCAGCATTTCAGCAGAGAGCAAAGGACATTTGGTAAATGTGCCTAAAAATTGACTGCAAAGACTTATTAATCTACGGATAAACTAATAATTTCAGCAACTGTTACAATGATCAACAGAAATTAACAGTGGAAGAAATAAGTCATGACAAATGGGGCTGAGTGAATATTATGAAAAAGGGAATATTTTATAAGATTCACTGTTTTGTTTTTGTCGCATGCTTGCTGAAGCAGAATAAACTTGTTGAGGGTGGTAATAAATATGCACTTTAGCAAAGAAGCATGGTTGTTGGGGTGGCAGCCAACACTCAACACTTATAATCTATATAAAGTTAAGTTTTACCCGCATGTGAGATAATGCACATAAAACTGTAATGGCTGCCTTCCAGGCAACAATGCCTCCAGTCACTGTTTTCATACATAGACAACTCATGAAAATTTCCAGAAATTTTCCCAGAGATTCAAATGTGTGAATGAAAACAGCTGAATTTTTCCAAATAGGCTTTCCCAAGATGTTTCCCCCTCCCTTGTCTGACAGGGAAAACTTACTGCTGTGAGGGAAAAGCTACTCAGGATGTTTTAAATACACTTCAACAATGCTTTTTATTGTGGGAGAAAAATAAACAATCAATACTTTGTGGTCTTATGGCTCTAAGCTTTATTATCATGTTACATTTTCTTTCCACAGCTCTTCCACAAGAAGTTAACCATTACAAAAATATCTGATATATTTTCTATGTAAACTAGATTAACAGAATAAATCTACAACAAAGAGAACATATGGGAGAGGGGTTAAATATAGTACATCCTTGCCTTTTCTTCTACTACATACGCAAAAAGGAACTTCAATGTTTCACCCCTCATAGCCCTTTCATTGTCTAAAATTCGAATGCTGAATCCATGTCAAACAGTTGCAAAAGGCCTTCTTGTTTCACCGGGGTTCCGGTCCAGGACTCTGCTGAGAGCATCTCTAGGATGGGATCAATTCCTACAGGGCACAGAGAGCTGCTGCTGTCCTGAGACCAGCAGTTTAACGGCATGATGACACGTCCTTCTACTTTGGATCTGGTCTCCTTTTGCAGTGGTTTGCGACAGCTTGGGTTTGGAGCATCCTGGTTGTTTAATGTGTTTATATCATAACGCTCACAGAGAACATTTTGTTTTTTGTTACGGTTCAAGAGAGGCTGACTGTTTTCATCCATGACAGGCTGATTATTCCTCCGCGAAGGTACCAGCGGCCTCTTTTTGTGACGCCTATGAGCTGTTGGAGTGAATTTCTTCTTCACATAAATGCGGCTGGGATTCTGAAGTACAAAGCTAGTCTGATTGCCTTCAAGGTTGTTTGATTCTCGTGTTAGCTGTGTTGCCTCGAGCTGGTTGTTCTGCAGAGTATTTGAGATTTGCTGGTCCAGCCCTGGTGACGTCTGGATGGCACTGTCCACCATTCCTTTGGCGCTGGGTTTGGATGAGCGCTCTGAGGCTAAAGTGCTGATCAGCTTAAGAACCTCTTCGAGCATGTTTCGTTCTCTTTCCTGCTCCTTGCTCATACAATCCAGACTTTTCTTTAAGCATTTCAGGTTTGAACAAAGCTCTGCTGAATGTTCTCCTCCCTACAGGAAATGTTGAAAAATTAATAAACAGACATGAGAAATTCTGAAACATCTACCAGTCATGAAAAGATGAAATTGCAGTAATCTTGACCATGTTTTTAACAAATTAATTACCTTTTTAACTTTTTCCTCCAGTTCTGTTGTGATCTCTTTCTGGGAGTTCACTTTATCCAGCAAAGTGTCAAACTGTTGTGAAATGATACTCTGGAGACTGCTGATATTATTTTGCACTAGGAAAAATATTAAAAAGATTGAAAGGAACATTTTTATAATAAAATATTAAAAATTTTTTGTCCCTGATTACAATACCAAATGAAGATTACATAGAAAATAATCAGTGCAAAATAAATAAATAGAATAAAACCCAACTGTACACGTTCAAAATAATGGGAGATGGGAAATTATCAATGCTGGGCAAACAGCACCATCTTCTGGCAATAAGAAATGCCTACTATTTGACTTTATTTCCCCTGCAGAATTCCTCCAAGATCAATACTTTTAACAAAAAAATATACATCAGTATGTGTGGTAGCTTACATGTTGATGAAAATTTGTCAAATTGCTCAAGGACAGTTTGGTACACAGCAGTATTTCTCTCTGTGCTGGCAACTATTTGTTGGATCTGGAAAAAGAAAAACACTGCCTTTTAAAATGCTTGGGAAAAAATAAATAAGAACTGATGCCTTTAGCACTTACATTGCAAAGATTTTCTCGAAAATTATGAAGTTCTTTAGTCAGATAATCACTGTGAAAGCATAAAAATGATGGTTAAAAAGCTTTCTGGTGTGAAGTAAAGCACACTTTTTAATTGATCAAAACATAAAAACTCAAAACAAATGGCATTCTTCATCTGGTAAAAAAAGAAAAGTACCTGTCGGTTCTTTCTTTTGCCTTTTTCCTGTCCTCCTCAAATTTATCCAGTACCCCAAAAGCTTTGCTTTTATCCTTGAAGTCTCCAAACAGGAGAGGTTTGGTATGATAACTGCTCAAAAACTTTGGGTCACTGCCCTAAACAGCAAGAAAATACTAAAGTTAGGAGGTAGACTGAAGACGATTTCATGTCTGACAGGATTATTATTAATTTTTTCATGATCTCATTTGCTGTAATGGTTTCAATGACTGCAATTTACAGAATAAGGGAAAAGAAAATCCTGAATTTGATCACTTTCTTAGTCCATTCATGGGGACTCAAGTTTTAAGAGCAAATTTACTGAACTAATTTCTAATTTCTTAACTTCAGCTTTTTGCTGTAAAAGAAAACCATGAAAGAAAATCCAGAGAAGAAAAGAATTATATTTTCTTAGAATTACAATCCATAACAACAATTTACAGACATCACATGATTGTAGAGATGCTAGTTGGTATTTTCACCTGAAAATCAAGTCTATTTAGCTCACCTCTTGTGAACTCTGTTGAGAGGTCCTTGATGACAGACTCATTTCTTGGGATGCACCTTGAGAGTTTTCAGGCCAAAACTGGGACCCAAAGAACAACTGAGAGTCCATAAAATTGGAGTATCCATTAGTAGCCATATTCCTGTTGGAGATTTTGTCCAAGCAAGATTAAATAAGTTAGGGGGGAGGGATACTCATCATGTCTGTGTGGCAGAGGACACAGGCAAACTGAGCAGTGTGTGTACATCACAGATAAACTCAAAGACACACTTTGAAATATTTGCACATCTTTTTCTGACATTTTTTATAAGGAGCTGATAGACAATAAAGAAGATTTTAGTACTGTAGCAGACTTAGCTAACAACCTGTTGTGTTGGATGCTGAGCATTTCTTTTATGTTCCTGATGTGACTCATTTTGGCTTGTTACCTGTTTATAAAGACAGCATGTTAGAGGCAGGTAAAACTACTTTTTAAACAGAAAATATATGTGTTTAACTTCTGCGAGTTAGTCAGGGTTTACTTAGCACTGATGCTCATCTTGACCTTGCTCCACAAGCTAATTTTTAAAAAAAGGGAAGTTCGTTTCAATGCCATCGACAGTTTAACGAGAAATTCAAGTCAACCTACGCCAAAGACCCGTTTTCTTAAAGAAAGTACAGTACGAAATCCGCGGCTTATTGAATATTTGATGGTAATATCCATTAAAATAGTGTAACTTACAGTTCACACAGCCTCCGGCGGTGTAGGCACACAGGAAGTGCGCTCGCGACTATTTTAATTTCCCGCCGTGTGACCTCCACAAGAGTGTATGGCTGCAGCCTGGAGACCTCTTGGATACAGACCTCTGCCATACAGACCTCCAGGAGGAGACCTCAACGTCCCGTGCTCTAATTTTCAAAATAATAGATCACGTCTGGCCACTGTGTGTTTATTTTTGTTTTTGTTCATATATAGTTTAAAATATTAAATGAAGAGGAATCTATTTTTAAAATGAATGATAACGTCTGGTCAGGTCTATCTTGTTTATATTTAATATTAAATGAAGAGAAAATACTTCTAACTTTCAAAGAAAAAGATAGCGTGGGAGGAGTTCTTGAACTTCTTGTCTTCTATGTTATTTTTTTATGTAGATTTTTTTATATTAAATAAAGAAGACTATATATATATATATATATATATATATATATATATTTATGAATATTGTTTTTTAAATGTCATAGTAAACTCAGATAAATTATGTGAACTATTATTAACACACTGCTGATTTTGTTATTTAACTATAACACGTAAATGCATATAAATAGCTTTAGTATGTAAAACTGGTGTGAATGGACATGTGACCTGGAGTGTAAAGGCTCTTTGTGTAGGTCAGTCAGATGACTGGAAAAGCGCTTTACAAGCTCAAGTCAAGCCCATTTATTTAATTTGTGACATATTATTTACATACCCGGATACTAACAAAACGTTTGAGAAGCAACATAAATTACCCCATAAAGAAAATGCTTTCAAAATTATCTGACGTACATCGAAGGGGAGAAATAGTAAAACACGCTAAAAAGCGCTGAGTATATATAATAATCAGACTGGAGGTTAAACTAATTACACAAGAGTACAGATTTCTTGGCATGAGCGGTTTAAAATATCATGTGCGCGCATGGGATTTTATTTTGAAAATCATACCCGGAAGTGAGTATGCTAAATCAAAGCAGGTAGCAATGAGCTACGCACTGTAGCCCAGAGTATCTGTTGCTAGACTGCAGCGGTGTATTGGTGACAAAGCTGTCTATTTTATGAATGATTGTGTTGTGATACTTCTGTGGCGACGAGAGTTGACTGTGATAAAAAAAAAAAACACACCGAGGAGTTTGTCAGGCCAAAGCCTGGTGTTTGACTGGTGAGTTAACTTTTCTACAACAGCGTGTCTCTACTTAGTGTGTAGCTGTAAACGGTAATGAAAAACAAATTTTAAATGTATTAGAAAATGTGCCTCTTTGTCGCCAATATTGCTATTTTAGCCCACAACAATGCTAGCAAATTCACGGGATAACTTCATACCAGTGACAGGTGCTAGCTAGCTAAACACCTTGTCTGCCATTTTCTGAGACTTTGATGCTTACTTTACGCTTGAATAAAGTATTTGTATAAAACAATGTTAGAAAAAGGTAGAAGTTATGACTTGAAGTAAGTGTGCCGTGTACAACAATCGCCTTATTTTGATCCCTGCCCCCCTCATGAATACTTAGTCTGTGTGTCTGTGAGTGACTCATCTGTATAGATTAGATGCAACACTGACCAATATAAACATGCGCTTCATCTTAGTGTAATCCTGTATAAACTGAACTTAATCACAAGAGGATTTCAACTCGTTATTCCATATCAACCTAGCTAAGACAGGCAAGCCTTTCCATATATTTACAGGAGACAAACTTATTTTTTCACCCAAAATATGTATTTTATGTGCTGTTTTTGAAACTCAGATAGGCCCTTTACTGGAAAATAGTGTCACTGTAGTCTGCTCTGACAGCTTAAAAGTAATTATTATTATATAGCAGTGTTTGGACATAGACAATTTATGTTGGGCAATAATGTTTCAATCAGCCAATAATAATTGGGAACATTTCCATCAGAGATTTAATTAAGGGCAAGATAATGTCTTCAGGTTTCTTTTTTTTTTCAACGAACTGTTCAGAGTCCAATACATTTTTATTGATGCTGTGTCCAGAATGAGAGAAAAAAACAGCAAATACTTAGATTTAAGAAGCTTGTACAAGCAGAGATTGACATTTTTACTCCACTGTAATGTCATCCATTCACATTTTTTGTCTCTAACCTTATAAAGTAAACCACTTATTGTTCTTTCTCAAATATTACTTAACACAGGTTCCCTGGAGATCTCTACAAGATCTTAAAAAGTCTTAAATTTGACTTTTCAAATTTAAGGCCATTAAAAAGTCTTGTTTTTACCAGTGAGTGGTCTCAAAATATAGAGTACACACTGACTTAGATGTGTCTTTATCCAGTCTTTGTTTTCTACCTACCTGTATTTGATTTAAATCATTCTTTTTGAGTATATGCTTGTTGTGCATGTTATGATAAAAATCACTGTACCATATACTGATAAAAAAATAGGTATAAAATGTGGGAGAAAGCATCAAATTTGTGTGACTATGGGGTCTAGATAGCCTAGTGGTTTCGTTGTGTCTCATGTATTCAGACTGCAGGTTCAAGTCCAGCCTGTGGCAACTTTTCCAAATATTTCTCCTCTTTCTAACCTCCATTTCTGATTCTATCCACTGTCCTCCTTCTCTATCGATAAAGGCATAAAAAGCTCTAAAAATACCTTAAAAATGTTGCTGTTTATGACCAAAACATTTCTTTAACAGTAAATTAAACCAGATGATTTAGCTGTGGCCAGTGTAACTAGAAAGCTCACATGCCTTTTATTTCAGACCATTTGCCACACAGGTTATGAACCCTGTTAGGGTATTAACTAAATTTTAGAAATATATCATTTGGTTTTGGCGTATTAGTAAAACTGCTATATTAGGTTTAAAAAAAAATAAAAACTTCATTATTTCCTTTTTGATGATGAGGATAGGCTAAGGAAATAAAACACATTTATTGCACTGATGAAATACAGTCAAACTTAGTGTGTATATATATATATATATATATATATGTGTGTGTGTGTGTGGGTGTGTGTGTGTGTGTGTGTGTGTGTGGTTTGACAGTAGTTAAAGGAGACTACAAAATTTTGTAAACAGGCATCTGATATCAAACTTTTTGTCCTTATGTCAACTGGAAGGGGCAGGTGAGTGTCAATACAGTTAGAGAATTTGATGTCTGTTTACTTCATATCTGCTTGATTTCAAAGGGTTTGAATATGGCTCTGTCATTCCTGTTGGTCCTGGCTGCAACCGTGATCCTCATCAGACCTGAGACACCTGTGACTAAGGTACAAACCAAATGATACTCTGCTGATGTGAGCTTACTTCATGTGATTTAGTTTCTGGAGATTTGTAAATGTGTGATTGCTCTTCTGTCTTCAGGCCTTACATCAGAACTCACTCGAGTGCTGCGGCGAGAAACAGAAAGGGAACAACTCATGTTCAAATGACACTCACTGTGAACCAGGTAATGTGGATTAACAAATAACTGGCAGGACATGTTTGACTGTTCAAATCCTGATAATTTTCTCACCATCAGTGAGAGATCATTAAAGGATGGGATTCTCCTGATTATGTGCGTATCTTGCTTTGTGGCTTTGATAAATCAAAATTCACAATGCCTGGTGCCTCACAAGTTCTTAGAACTTGTTTTTTTAAATTTTAACATTTAATGTACATGGGTGGCCCCAGTTTTAATCCAGCCTGTGGTCTTTTACCGGATGTCTTTCCCCACTCTCATCCCATTTCTGACTCTATCCACTGTCCTCCTCTGTCCAATAAAGGCACTAAAAAGCCCAAAAATATATATCTTAAAAAAAAAAAATTGCCTTTTTTTATTAACTTGAAATTAGAAAAGCCGGTCAAAATATCAATTTTGTGGAAGATTTAGAATGACGACAGATTATATAGAGAAGAATATAACAAAATATTTAAGTGTATCCCTTTCTTCTTCTTCTACTTCTTCTTTATGTTGATTTCACAGTGAAATTATTGATTTGAAAACATTTTTAAAAGGTATGAAAAGGGAGGAAACTCACTTTATTTTAAATATATTATGCTTTGAGGTGTCACAGTGGTACACTGTCACCTCACAACAAGGAAATTTCTGCTTGAATCTTTGTCTGACAGGAAGTTTCTATGTTGAGATTGCTTGTTCTCTTTATGCATGCGTGGGCTCTCTCTGATTACTCCGGCATCCTCCCACAGTCCAAGGACATGCTCATTAGGTCAATTGGTGATGCTAAATTGCCCATAGGGGTGAGCATGAGTGTTGGTAATATATTTGTGGTTGCCTGATGACAGCCGGGATTGGCTCCAGCCCCCCAAACGGGACAAGGAGTATAGATAACGGATGCGTATTCTGGTTTGTTTTTCAGGATGCTTCTTGCGAGTCCTTGAGAACAGCAACACTGTTTGCATATTCTGTGACTCTGCAGCTGTAGATTTGGAAAACATCACAGTCTGCAACTACAGTAAGATCTCTTCTTTATCTAATCACTGTGGTTTTTAAATGGAGAAAAGTCTGAATGTTAAACATTTGGTCCTGTTTCTTGATTTGAATTTTTATTTTTTTTAATTTATTTTTCAACTTATTTATTTTTGCCCTCAACAGACTACACACTGGAGAGGAAGAACCACACAACTGTAACCACTGTCATTCCTAAAATCGGTAAGAGGTGGCATTGTAAGGATCTAGCAGGAGAAGAAAACTGACTATTTGTACTGGTATGAATAATGATAATCGTTATGATTATTTATGTTAATAAAAATGGATTATAAAAAACTTAAATTTATAGTTCAGGCTTTTATTTCTTCAGAATTTGAAATTATGCTGCCTTTATTGGGATGTAAATATGAAATGGGCCTTTGAATATTTTCAAACTAAATTTATTCACAGAAAACAAAGGACAAACTATGAAATAACAAAATGACAGGAAGATTAAACTGTGGAAAAATGTAAGACGGCGGAAATCAAATCAAATTTAAAAAATAAATTAAACTAATTTGATGTTTTTCTGAAGATAGTATATACATTTGCTGCAAATCTAGGTCGCATACCAGAATTATTCCATCTGTCTTGGATAAATGCTGCAGTCTGTCCTTGTTTTTTGTCTTGCTAAATGTATAGTAGCTTCTAATTGAGACCTGCCATTATTTCTCTAAATGTGCATCCACTAGGCCAGTAAAAGGGGCCACACCTTTAACTGGGATAAGCATTTATTTGAAATTGAATGGCGATCAGAATTAATGAGAACAGGGCACCACCCAGGGACCAGGGACCACAGACAAAGAAGCACACAAAGAGTCTGAATCATTTGCTTACAATTTGTTAATTTTTCAGCAATATTTTTGTATGAAAGTGTGAGGGAAAATTTGAATTTGAACACTGACTTTCACAACCAGCTGTTACCACAGTGCACAGGCAACACATTTGCTCTTTAAGTTTAATAGGATTCATTTACAGGGGCAGCAGAAATAAACACTGGAGTAAACAAATAGTGTCATACACTTGCATAAGAAGCTATGATCTAGGCAAGAGGACTGAAACAACATCCTTTCAAGTTGAAATTAAACGAAAGAAATTAAAACTATAAATGTGTCCTGCATCATTGATATCTGAGTGAATAAGTAAGTGAATGTTGTGAACATCTCATATAATGAATTTTAATGTTAGAGGAAATCTGAGTAGTCTACTTGTTTGACTTGTTTTAACCGAGTCAAGAGGAGTTGGTGAGACCATGTTTGTCACCAGCTGTTTCCTGTTTTGTGTGTTTTCTTTGAGCAGGAGGGCCGGGTGTGGCAGCCTCTCTTCTTCTGGGAACACTGTTGATCAGCCTGTTCCTGATCCTCTCTGTTGCCTCCTTCTTCTACCTCAAACGCTCCAACCGACTCCCAAGCATCTTTTACCGCCGCAACAAAGGTACAAACTGCACTACTCCACACACTGACTGTGGTTATAGTGGCAGATCTACTGCTCCTGTTGATCCACTGTTCCCAGTTAATCCCATAATAAGACATGGAAAACACAAAGATGTTGCCCTGCTTGATTGTTTTGTTTTACTCAAGTGTAACTTTTTCTTGCTCTTTTGCAGCCTTCATATTTCAACCAAGTGAAACAGTGAGTCAATTTTCATACATTATCATACTGTAAATCAGCTCTAACAATCTTGTCCTGTAAATAAAGACATTATTTGTGACTGTGTCTAACCGGGATGGTTTAATTTGTTTTTCTTCCTTTCTAGGCTGTCATGATCCCATCCTCCTCAGGTAAGATTGCTTCAATGTCTGCAACTGTTAACTAGCTCTTTTGAAACTGTAACTCTCTGAGCTTGCTGAACAGGTTGTAGTATTGTGTGAAGCTATTGAGCAATGAAAAACAGTCTAAAGTCTACCCAGGAGTACCAGGTGATAAAACTTTTATGGTCTGTAGAGTGATAAAACTCAAATGAAAGATGATTATAACGACACCTGTGCATGTCTCCCCTTGTTTTCTTTTCTCATGGGTGATTACACGTCCTGCCCTGTTTTGTGTTTCCTTTGAAGTGAGGAAGCCAAGATATGTGAGGAGGGAGCGGCCCTCTGCAACATCCACGCTGAGCAGTGGCACTGCACCCACCACATCTGCCACCCAAGTTTATAATGTGTAGGAGGAGGGCTGGGAGCTGCTGGTGCAGGTAGGAGAGAACGCTCAGGAATAATGCTGAGAATTTCTGATCATATGAAGGACCCACAGAGAGACCAGCTGATTCGTGCACAAGCGGCCAAATTTAACCTTAGCTGCTTTATATTACTACAGCTGCTACTTTTTCTGTATTTAAAAAATGTCACCAGATACTAAACTGTCAGTACTTTTAGACTCAGTTCTCATGTTAGGTTTTTTTTACACAAAAGAAACAGTTACATTTTTTTTCTGTAAATTTGAAACATCTCATATTGATTTTTCCACTCATGCTGCTCGTCTTTTCTGAGTCTCAACACTGTTATTGAATAGTTTTTATCTGATGTTTGGTGGTTTGTGTTTAAAAGTTGATGGGTTATATTCATGATTATACTGACATGTCTTTTAAAGGTATAGTCCGACACTTGGGAAAATATACACTTGCTCCCTCCTATTAATAAAAAGTATATGAGCTAGCATAGCTAGCAAAACACTAGCAAAACACTGGGAAAATGTACGACTCCTCTAACCTGACATGTCAGATCAGCTGTTTCGAATATCCATTTCATTGGTTATCACAGTCATCTGGGATAGCTCCCATAGAAAGTGCTTGGGAATGGCAGGACTTTACAAAAAATTCTCAGAAGGTGATTGGTGGAATGTCACATTCATGATGGGCCAATCAGAGCAGCAAGGCAAAATGTGGTTATGTGGAGGTTCTTCTCCTGGGCTGACAGATTACCTCTGCTGTTGCTTCTCTGCCAATAAAATTTATGCCAAGGCCTGTTTGGAGACGTGCAAAAACAACATCTGTGAAAACAAGCTTTGGTGTGGCTCTATGCTCTTGTTTTAAAAAAGAAATGTGGTTTTTCTGATTAAACTGGCAGCAGCCATTGGATACACTGGCAAACCCCACCCATAATGATCACAAACCCTTGCCCGTATCTCATACAGAATGTGGTACAGTTCTGGTAAAACTGCCATTATACCAAAGCGAAGTGCGAGCTAGTCACCACAGAAGTGTTAGCCATTGCAAACAGCTTTCAGTACAATTAATCCCTGCTAATAGCTACCGCTTGTTCTCCCTCAACAATGCTGATTGGTCAGAACAGTGTTCGGTTTGGCCCAAACATTGTGGATTGGAGCTTTTCAAGATGGATTTGACTGATGACAGAGATGGAGTCTGGCAAATCCATCCAGCTTTGCAAGGATACAACTTCTCATCTTATGCAAGGACTGACATTAAGTGGCTCCACCATTGTTACCCCTAGTCTAGGCACATTTCTTCATTTTAATTTAATCACAGTCAAGAATTAAGATTTAAAATGAAGAAATCTGGTGCAAAAGTAATTCACCCACAAAGTTTGTGATTCAGTGAGATCAGTTAAGAACATTTTTTAGCTGCATTGTGGTCTGACCAGCATGTCTTGATCAGTCTGGCCAGTGTGGCTAGAACCTTCTCTTCCTATGTTTTAATACTCTCTGTAACTCTCCTTTGACTCTGCCACGGATGTTTTTTCCTTTAAATGCTGATTTTACTTCTAGCCTGAAACAAGTGGTGTAAACGTTTTAAGCTTACTAAAGAAAACGTGGACCACAGCGTGCATCTAAGTGTACAAGTCAAGTGTAATGAGGCCTTGTGGGAGTGACAGCAGTGAAGTTGTCAGCCTTTTAGCTATAAAAAACCTGCAAAGTAACTTATGATATGTTGATGCTCTTGTAGTAATTATTGAGATCTTACAAAAATCACAGAAAAAACAACAGTGTCACAGGAAAAGGGGTTGTGAAATTATAGATTATGATTTACATTTTTAAAAACTTTTAAAAATTGTTTTATTATAAGGCAGTACTTACATTTACCCAAGTGAGCCACTAAAATAACCATCATGAGTAAGTGCCCACAGCACAATTATATTGTCAAACCCTGTCATAAGCTAAGCTTATTCCATTGTTGTTGTTTTTTCATTAAAAGACAAACCAGGCCAGCTGTTTTAAAATCCACGCAGGACAGGGTAATCTAACAAGTTGCTTTCTGTAGTTGAACTTTCAGCAGATCTCAGAATGTTATTCATTTTCTCATCTAAGTTGGACAAAGAAAATTCATTTAAGAGTGTTTCCTAAATGTCAAACTATTCCTTTAAAAGCAAAGCTTAAATGCTAAAGTGACCAAGTAGGGTTATTTTGGGACAAAGTGCCAGCCCAGTGACATTTAATGTAAGCTTTATGGAGGATTTTCTAAGTTTGTTAAGTTGAATGTGTGATTTTTTTAATGTGTGTGATATTTATTTGCATTTTATAACTGTGCACTGACTTTTCCTGATAACAATCAGAAAAACAGAATAAATAAAGAAGTTTACTTAAAGCTGGAAGGTTCTTCTGGTGGACCAGGATATTGTAAAGAGCATTACGGCAGCTGCTGTATGGACGGTTGTTGGATTCGTTTCTTGTCATTTTTGTATTTATTGTATTTGTGATTTTACCTAGAGGAACCAAGAATGTATCAGACATGTACAACATGCCATGTATCCCATATGTGAGAAATAATTTAAAGCATTGTAAACAAACCCACTCAAACACAATATTGTCTTCAACAGCAACAAAACAGTTTTATAATACATAACTTAAAATACTGTTTTTAATTCCATGACATGCCTCTTATAAATACATCAAAATTACTGAACTGTCTTGCACTTTATTACTCTAAAGTTATCAGCCAATAAGGCCATTATTTTAAAAGATTTACTTCTAACCTGTTGCCATGAGGTGTGATTGAGACTTTCTTTTTGTACCCATGGCAGCATTAAAGACTTGATTGCTATCTAATTTTGCCAAATGTCTAAAGAAAATGGCCTATACAGACGCCATTACTGTGATTACAGTGCCATTATCAGCTTTAAAAGCAGACAGGAAATGTTTAGTGAATAACTGAGTATTTGAATTATATCCAGTGGCCTTTACTGTACACAATCCTTAAACAAGGACAGTTAACCCATGTTTCATTTGCTGTGTAGAATTTATTTACGATTTTCAATCTTGATGACACAAACTTGTTTCCATCTTCAGTAAATATGAATCAATGTGAAGCAAACCAGTTAAAATGCAGCAGTCATTCCATAAATATTCCACTCTTTGCTTCTTTTGTTTGCTTTTGTATAACCATAAGCTGAATACATGTACATATTGTTTTATACAATGATGTATTGTTTTTGTATTGATGTAGATACCTATATTCTCGTCTGAATTCAATGAAGACTATTATGAAAACGTGTGAAATGTTGGAGAAATAAAGCACCTTTCCATAAACATTTGTCCCACTGTGCAGTTGTATAGACTTGTATGATCTTGAATCTTCATGTTTTTCAAAAGATTTGGCAATTTCTGCATTGTTTTTTTACACCACAAATTACATATTGGAATTTCACATAAATGCATAAAAAACAAATCTTAATCTGTTGTATTTAGCAGTTGAGAGATATTTGAATTAAAACTTAACTGTTAATACACAAAGTGGTTTTCAATGACAGGCTGTGTTTTTTACCATCCCAAATGTTTTCAAAATTTTGGTCGAGAGGTGCCCCTGACTAAGAATTTATGAAGTTAAATCTGTCAAATTTTATTTGTCGTCATTTTACTGTAAACCTTAACCATGCTGTTGATGTCTATTTTCATTTTTCTCTGTAGCTGATATAATTAATAGCAATTATGTCAGAAATATCCAAGTTAGACTTACCACAAGCTACCTAAGTCACAAAAGTATGTGCTTCTGTAGAAGACAAAAGTTTGTTGATATCAGCCTTTCTTTAAGAAAATAGATTGTTCATTCCTTATCAGCCGAAATACTGAAGTACCCACGGTCATAGCATGACACACCAACGTCTTGGATATGTGGGGCCTGCTGTAAGCATGTCACCCCTTAACAACAACTTTTGGGTGTTGGTAATGACAATATATGCTGCCGCAGTATGCAGCAATACATATCAATGCAAACTAGAATACATTACTGCATTATCATTTACAATGTAAACCTGATAAAGATTTGTGGTTTGAAAAACTATCCCTAAAAACGAAATGAATCCAATTTCTTATAGTCACGAGTATTCAGGAAGCTGGTGGCTTAGTTCCTGGAATAAAAATGTAGATAAAATGATTTTGAAAAATGTCTACGGATGATCTGAGCGGTGAATTTACTTCTGGAACTAAGAAAGAACTGTTGAGCGCTGTAGAAAAAGAAACCGCAAAACAAACATTTCAATAACAAACGAGGCTACACATGCCTTGGATTTTAATTTCTCCAAGTTAATATGAAAACCTTGATGCTAAATATGGAACATGGAATAAACATTTGTGATGCTGCCCCACCCAACCATGCTGTTTAACTCCTATGTTGTAGAGAAAATTGATGAAAAGTTATTTTCAGAACTGCATTAATAGGTATTAAGAAGTTGGTACTTATTAGCAGTAAAATCTGTCTCTTTTGATAGAACTATTAATTATTTGACAATTCAGGGTCGCACTAACTTTAGGCTATTTAGTTAAGGATGTGATATAAACTTAATTGATCCCCACTGGGTGAGTTGGTTGTGACAGCTCAAACTGAAGAAGAGGGGAAGTTAAGTGACAGATAACAAAATAAAAATAGATAAAATACAATAATAAAAACAGTAATGATAATAAATTAATGATAATGAGAACTATTATCACATAACATACTGATTGGATTTTGTGATACATCGTTTTTTTGGAGAAAATAAAACTTGTTTACATATTTCATAGGTTCTTATTTTAGAATAAAAACAAAGTATGTTCAACTTAGAACACTTTAAATTTGTTAAGTTTTGCTATCTTAAATCATAAAAATACCTGTAATAAATATCCACTGTGGTTAAAACTCAGCTTTCATTCATTCTTTTCATGTCAATAAAAACAGGATTATTGATCTTACCTCTAATAAAAGCCCAAGGGCTTGTATTTTAGGTCCCTGAATGTCACACCTCTTGTAACGGGGGGCAGACGTTTACGTGGTGCACAGTCACATGTGACTGGATATACTACTCTATTTATAACAGCTGAGAGCAAGACCCCAGACCCACACAGACAAGGACAGACGGACATCAGAGCTGAAATGTCCCTGCAGACAGAAAGTACCAACACCTTCAAACTGGACACTTTGTCCTCCTGTAACAGGTTGGTCATTCTGTCTTTTACTGTATGGACTCAGATTGTCTGATTGTTTATGTTTAGTGTTGATTGTGTTTCTAGAGAAGTATTTTAGTGACTATGACAGCATGTAAACTGATCATAGTCTATTAAGGAGAAAATGAAAGTGATCATTGGAACTTAGTATTTTTTTCTGTAGATTGAACAACACTGCAGCCAGAGTTTGACAAAATGCAGTAATAACTTATAAGAAGTCAGTGTACTTACATGTAGGATTTACACTGCAGTAATTGAACTCTGTACAAAAACCATCACTGAGTATGTTTGTAAAGCTCATTCTGTTTCATGTACCATGACATTGAACAGCTGGATTTTTCATATCAGGTCACATGACTTGGAGTATTTTAGGGTCTGTTATGGAGCCTGTGGCCGTGCTGTTCTGGTGTGGCTTTGCCTCTTCACCTCTAAAGCTTTGAACTAACACAGGAGCTCCTTTGCTTTCGGAGCAATTGAGTCCTAATGACAGCTGATTACAGCTTATGTTGAGCTTAAGATAAACACTTGCTCTATATTTAACTCAAATATGTTGATGTAACAGTCACTATAATCTAGGACGAATATCAAGGATGCACTGATAAACACTGCTTCAATTATTTTTTCCATGCTAAACACCTAAATCTGTAGTCTTACAACTTTAATCTTTGTGTTTTCTCTTTTGTTTTAGATTGAAGGGCATGTGAGGCAACAAAATGGATGATTTAGACCACAGCATTCACATTTCAGAATACGACTGGACAAGCTTCTATGAGGACAGTGAGGAGTGTGATCTGTTGCAGCCTTCGCTGGCCTGTGCCGATCACTCAACCCTCAGTGATTCAGAGGATTCAGGAAACTCAAGTCCAGTCTTCATCACAGGACAGCGTGAGCTGCAACAGAGCCCAGATGTAAACACTGATAAAAATGAAATCAGCATTGCACCATGGTGTGCGAAAGAAGTGCAGAATAATCCGAGTAACCCAGGGGAAGAAAAAGACAATCAAAACAAAAAGGCTGAAGAAGACAGCGAGGCCCGAGTGAGCTATGAAATTGGCCTCAATTCTCCTGAGGGAAACACAGAAGAGGTGCACGGCAGGGCTGCAGGGGACGCAAACCATGATGTCACAACCACACTGAAAACTGAGCAAATAAACGCTCAGTCATCTTTTGGAGAAGTAGTCGAGCTGAAAGAAGACAATGGAGACTTGCAAACAGAGAGTGACACTTGTGAACTCAAACC